>NC_135783.1:146381446-147613946 GCF_051106095.1 Pogona vitticeps | reverse complement strand
ACGGTGTGTAACAAAACAACTTTCCATGATGTCTTATGGGTACAAAATTTCCTTGATTTATACCTCTGTCCCAGAAACAACACTTACCATTTTTGTGACAGCTTATCACCTGGCTAAGGCCTACAATAATTCCCAGTGTGGTATAGTAGATAGGTAGAGTGACAGACTAAGACTCTGGAGAACAGGGTTCGAATCTCTGCTTGGCCATGGGACCCCACTAAGACAGTGAAACTGGTAAAACCACCCCTTAAATATCTCACTTATCTTGCATGTCAGACAAAATCCAAAGAAACAAAACAAAGGTAAACAGCTTGTGGCACCTTAAGGACTAACAATCATATATGCAATCATATATATATATTAAGGTGCCACAAGCTTTTTACCTTTGTTTTGTTTCTTTGGATTTATATATATAATTTTATGTTAATATATGATTGTTAGTCCTTAAGGTGCCACAAGCTTTTTACCTTTGTTTTGTTTCTTTGGATTTATATATAATTTTTATATATAAATCCAGGTGATATATATAAAGACACATGATTGCGGCTACCACAAAAATGTTCACTTCCTGAATTTCATCTTAGAAGATATCATAAAGAGGGCTTGACATGATGATGGACCAACCTGTTTAAATAGTTGTGATTGTTCATTCACTTACTCACGTTCATTGAACAGCAGCAGCCACCAAGGCAGGGGGCAGCAAGGCAAAGGCTGAAATCCAATTGTGCAGTTACGGAAACAGCCTGACTTTGAGAAACAAACTGATGGAAGTCAAGAAATTTACATTGCATAGTGAGACATGCACATGCAACAGATAATGTAAACAGAGATTTCTTAACTTACGGACATTGACCTCTATAAGTTAGGCAGCTAGCATAATTGCATTACAGCATTTCAGGCAGTATCAAAGCATTGGCCTCCAGCAAAAAATATTTTAAAAATAACATGTTCTAATATAATAAAAACACACACACACACACACAAGTTAACAAAAACAAATTGGAAAATATAGGTTCTAAAACCCTTTCCCAAAACGTATAGAAATGACCAAGAAGAGAGTGCAGAAATGCTTGTGGGGAGCATTTTCAGGGATTTATAAAGAATTTTAGTTCACACCCATACTTTGGAGGCAGGTTTTCTCCCAGAAGAGAATCAAATGGTAATGAATAAGTAACATGTAATGTTATGAGTTACCAAATGCTTACTTATAACTGATCTCATGCAATGTTATCGTACATCACTGTCCTGAACAAGCAAAACTACTTGTTGTTGAATATACTGTTACAATGCCATCCAGATAAATCACGGAGGAGATCATGTTTTGCCTGGGCCTCTTCTGCTTGCTTAACATGTTTATGAGGCTTGGGAGAGATTCAAGGAGTAGTTTACCATCGCCATTCCTCTCAGTGAGTTTCAATGGCTAAGCACGGTCTCGCTCAGCATTGCTAAGAACTATTGCTGCTTGCTACATGATGTCAGCTCAGTTCTGACGTATGGCAAGCTTATGAATTAATGACATCCAAACTGTTCTGTCATTAACAACCCTTCTCATGTCTGGCAAACTAAATACTCATAATTAATTAAGGCTTCAATGTAACATTCACTTACCTAAAATAAACCTCTTTGAACTTCCTAGAATTTATTTCTGAGTGAACATATAAAACTTATGCTGTAAAGGATCTTAATCTCCATTTCATCTACAAGGATGCAATTTTTAAAACTGAGGAAACATTGTTTCCTTTTGATCACCAAGGTTTTGAGCACAAATTTGCTAAAGGGTTATCCACCAGTGGCGCTGTGGGCTAAACCGCAGAAGCCTGTGCTGCAGGGTCAGAAGACAAGCAGTTATAAGATCGAATCCACGCGATGGAGTGAACTCCCGTCGCTTGTCCCAGCTCCTTGTCAACCTAGCAGTTCGGAAGCATGCAAATGCAAGTAGATAAATAGGTACCACCTCGGTGGGAAAGTGAAACGGCGTTCCCTAGTCACGCTGGCCACGTGACAACAGAAAATGTCTTCAGCAGAAGAGCTGGCTCTACGGCTTGAAAACGGGATGAGCACCACCCCCTAGAGTCGGACATGACTGGACTAAAAATGTCAAGGGGAACATTTACCTTTACCTTTATCTGCCCATGTCCTTTTCTAAAATAGGAGAAAGACAATATGTGCACAGGGGAAGCTTTGGAATCAGATCTGAAGGATCAGGAGGACTGGTAGGAGGTTTGCTGCATGACATATTCAAAGGGGGAATCCAGAAGCACTTCAGACATACCTCTGAGGAATCGTATCTGCTCACCATGGGGTACATCGATGAGCAAAACCTTCAGCATGCAATCATGACCAAATGACATGTGAGAATTATTGGTATCATTCACTTAAAGACTTTCTGTGTGTATAGGAGACCACCAGGAACATAGCTGAACCATATGTGACATCCTTTCCTTCCATCTCCTCTGAGGAACAAGCTGCATGGGACAGAGAGGGCAGCGAGTGTGCCTGCAACCTTGGCTTCTCACAGTCTGCTATCTTGGGTGGAGGGTGAGGTGGGTTGGGTTGGAGAGTCAGTGGAGCCTGCACTGGGAGGTGTGGAACATAGGTATGGATCAGTTGAAATGCTAACTTAAACTTCAGGCTTGTTGAACTAGTGCTGCTTATGTAACGCGAGGGATGTCATTATCATCAGCAGATTGCTGCTGATTAAAGACACATCCTTGTTCAGTTTAGGGGTGCTCATAACTTAGACTTATTGTGTGGGACCCCTGCATACCCTGAAATTGGAAAAAAGTGATGTCTTTAATCAGCCACTAATGATGACATCATTCACACAATGTAGTCAAAGCTATGCAACCAGATTTTGGTTTTAAGATTAACTTTCAGCACATTCCTAAGGTTTAACATATATTTTAACTTTAAACGATATTTTAACTCAGTTACTCTCCTGTTACCCAATATCTATCTATCTATCTATCTATCTATCTATCTATCTATCTATCTATCTATCTATCTATCTATCTATCTATCTATCTATCGATCGATCGATCGATCGATCAATCGATAGATAGATAGATATAGATATATATAGATATATATTGGGTAACAGGAGACCTGGATTTCTCACCAGACTTGACTGTGCTAACATGCTCAAAATGACCTACCTTCTGTGTTTTGCTGAGAACTCAAGGCCAAGGTATCTTGTTGGGCTGGAAGAGTACCACCCATAACAAGAACTCATCTCTGTTGACTGTAGAGAAGAAGCGATTTTGCATTTAAAAGAGCGATGGTTGCCAATGATAGGTAAGAATTCTCTCTTCCAGAGGTCCTGGCGAGCTACTGCCAGTGTTACCAACACAGGCCTAGCTAGAGCAATGGCCTAATAGTATGACATGGTACAAAGCAACCTCCCAGTTCTGCATGGGACTTTCAGATATATATACCATATTTTTCACTCCATAAGACGCTCCGGAACTTAAGACGCACCTAATTTTTAGAGGAGGGAAACTGGAAAAAAAATATTCTGAACCAAATATTGTAATAACTGTAGCCTCCAAAACCTACCTAGGATTCTCCAAGACCAAGTTCTTTAGCCAAAATAAATAAATAAATAAAATTCCATAGAGCGGTTTTCACTACTTATACATGGGCCTCCCTTACATTTTCTGACTCTGAAGAAGGAAACTGCTTCAGTAGTGCTTGGGAGTGCCAAAACTTCATAGGAACTGCAAAGATTCATAGGATGGATAGTCTTGGTGCCCATTACATGCTATATATGACAGCCTATAAAGGGTGCCTCTCAAAGGACTTAACTCATGATACTGCCTCCATTACATTATTCTGAAAACCTTGAGGATTCCCCCAACTTGTCTGCTGACACTTCCCTCCTATGTGTGGTTAGTGCCACTTTGACTACCTAAGAATCCTCATAAGGAGAATGAATTTATTATCCTATATATTGTAGAGCAGTGGTCCCCAACCTTGGGTCTCCAGATGTTCTTAGACTACAACTCCCAGAAGCCTTCACCATCACCTCTGCTGGCCAGGATTTCTGGGAGTTGAAGTCCAAGAACATCTGGAGGCCCAAAGTGGAGGGCCCCTGTTGTAGAGGATAGCCTTCTCCAGATGTGTTGGATTACAGTTCACATATTCCCCAGCCAGCATGGCTATTGAATGTAAGTGAAATGTCCCAGGATAAGTGGGTTTTCTCAGGTCCTCTGGCTGCCACTGGGTCTGTTATTCTGTTGCTGAAAATGCAGTTGATGTCATAGGGGAGAGGTTTAAAGCTCTTAACTGGAGTATACAGCTAATAGTTTAGGTCAACAGGGCAGACCCTGGATTCCAAACTTGTGGCTTGTAAGGAACTCATGGAAAATTAAACAGACCTTTTTAATGATACCCTGTGGGGAAAAATTTGTTCAGCCTGAAAAAAAAAGGGACAAAGGATGCTTCCAGCTTAAAAGGATAAGGCAATTTACACATAGGTGATATTTTAAAAATCACACGCTGGATCATTCAGAGAAAAACCAGTGTTGCCATTTTTACATCTATGTACCTGAAAAAGTCTGTCTACACTATTAAAATTAAGACTCTGTACCAGCTTCCAATTAATGTGCTCGAGGACTGGACTTAAGCAAAATGGCCACCTTCTGTTCCAGGGCAAAGCAAACTGGATTTGTAAACCTGTTGGGGTGCAAATCACTTCAACTGATTAGGTTTGGTTTGGTTTTTAAAGCAAATTTCAAAGGCTACTAGTAGGCGAAGCTTTGAAGCTAGCTGGCTGAAATTTAGCAGGTTTAGTGCACATCCATACAAAAACAAAAATAAAAAAGTTGGAGCTGTTTTTGTTTCCCAGGGCAAGCCCAGGGGAGGTCAGCAACCTGAATTTACAAATCTATTTGGGTCTGGGGCATGAACGAGATCTGGAATACCACTTGACTGCCCATAACAAAAACAGAAATCCAGCAAAGATCCCTCAAGAAGGCTGCTACAGATTTGTTGGACTTTGCTTCCCATGAACCCGAGCCATTGTGCCCAATCATTAAATATACTGGGAGCTGTAATTTGGTAGCACCTGGGTTGCTACAGCTTCTTCATCCCTGGTATAGGTGGTAATAACTCCTGTGGTAACTTGTTCACTTAAATGTGGGCTGGGCAGTTTTGTTAGGCATTGGCTTGGGAGACATAGGGTGATCTTGAGGGACCTTTCAGTTTGTAAGATGTGGAAACCACCATTGTTGGAAGCCTTCAGAAGCCTCCAAGAGTGGCAGCTGGTTATTAAAAATGTTTTTTTTTTTTCTCCTCGAAAGGCAAGTGTTGCAGGTGCAGAAATGTCCCAGTGGGTCACATGCAGCTCATGAGCTGCCCCTTATGCAACACAACACCTTGAACTGAATGCAGACACAAACTGAAAGCTAATCAAGATGATCCAAAATTTGCGAAATATTGAAGTGCTGACCAGTCAAACTTTAGAGGCAGCCATTTTGAACTAGTTGAAGCTTCCAGATAATCTTCAAGGGTAGCCTCTCATAAAAAAACATTACTCTAATTTTCAAAAATTCCAATGTTTTATTAGATATTTTTGATCACTCAACAACCTGCTCCTGAGAGCATTGTAAAAATGAACCATTTAACACAGGAGTCATAAAATGCAATCACAATGTACTTAAATCATCACCAAATAATACAGAAAACAAAACTAGAACAGAAAATCTTCTGGTTTAAGGCCAGATTTAAGGCAATTTCTTGGAGGTTAGGTTATAAGGAAATGTAATTTGTGATATTGTATAATATCACTCCTGATCACAGGGCACATCTGTTAAGGAACAGTCTTAGCTTTCAGGTCCCTGGTTTTGTGATCGTGGAGCCAACATGAAATATCCTCAACTCGTATAAATTTATGAGACACTCTGATCCCACAGGTCCCTATGGGGAGCCTATAGCATAACATGAAGCAGCACTCCCTCGTTTATGTTTCTCAGCAAATAATGGTGCAAGACATCTTGGTTTAGATGGCAGCACGCTCCTGGATCTCAGAGAGTGGGAGAAGGTCATTGACTTAATTTTCCTCCTTGTGCCATTTCTGGAAGCATCTGGCTGCCGACCATTAGAAAGAGGATGCTAGACTAGATCGACTCTTCATCTGACTCACAGCATGGAATACAGCACCAAGAATCTCCTCTCCAGTAGGGCTACTAGGAGTTGTAGTCCAAAACATTAACTTTTCCAAGCTCTGGCTGACCTGTCTAGACCCTATTTCACGTTCTTGTCTTAAAAGTTTCTTGGTGTACTCCTTTTTACTGGGCATTGTTATCCATACATCAAAAGCCATAACTATTTCTTGGGAAACATAAGGTTTTTTTTAGGCTTTGAAAAATATAAGGGGAAAAGCCTGAAAAAGAAAGAAAGAAAGAAAGAAAGAAAGAAAGAAAGAAAGAAAGAAAGAAAGAAAGAAAGAAAGAAAGAAAGAAAGAAAGAAAGAAAGAAAGAAAGAAAGAAAGAAAGAAAGAAAGAAAGAAAGAAAGAAAGAACCCTATATACACATTTACTAATTTGTTGGAGCATTTCACTTTTGGGACTGAAAGGCTGGTATGTGTTCTTAAAAATATTTCCATATGCTAAAGGTATGCAAGCTTTTGCCAAAAAAGCTGGCTATTAGAGCAGCAGGCCAAAGTGGCTTTTTTTTAAAGGGGGGGAACTGCTGCAGAGACGAGGTATTCACAGAGGAACTAAACCAACCCTAACTACAGTCACCTCGAGATGACCTACAACTCCTCAGATTACAAAAATGAAAAGGTTATTACTAAATCTGAGGCCAATTAGGGGTTCTTTTTCCTGGAGACATGATGAAATTTCCTGAAACAAAAAACTTTTCACAAACTCTATAAAATATTTCTAACTCTGGTGGAAAAATAAATAATCTCCCTTTTTTATCTTCCCATTCCTGAGGTGCAAAGCCAGCCCATTTCTGTTTATGCAGATGGAGGGGAAACACCCCAAGGAAGAGCCAAACTGCAAGATTCTTGGCATCAGCAAAGCAAAATGTGAAGCTATTTTCAGGTCTGCATATTCGTTGCTGGTGTAGGAATCATTTCGGGGGGTGGGGGGGCAGAAGAAAGATTCAGGTAAACAGCCAGAAGACACAATGCTATAATGGACAAAGTCTACTTCCATAACCCTGAAGTGTCATAAAATCCATATATTATATAGTGTATATCACTCTTTTTCATTAGTTACATTTCTGTTTCTCAAAATCTCCCAAATCCTAGCCCAGCATTCCAAGCAACATCCTATTTCTCCATTAGAGAGCTCTAAGCAGTCTACCCACTTCTTCCATCTTCACAACGACCCTGTTAAGTGGGTCAACCTCCTGGGTGGCTGGTATGAATGAGGGACTTACTCTGTTGAGGATTGTTAGGAAATAAAACAAATGAATAAAATTGGCAGCATCATAACATCTTTACACAAATCTGCAGTATGACATAAAGTGAGGGACTGTATACAGTCCACACCTAGAAAAACATCTACGATCCAGGAAATGTTCAGGGCAGGGTGAACAAGACGAAGAAGAAGCTGGAACAAGTCCCAACATTAAAAAGTTACAAAAGTTTAGGAAAAATGATGAGTAAGGGGGAGACAACAGAGGTGTACCCAATTATGCTTAGCAAGAAGAAAACAAACATGGAGGTTTTCTTCTTCTCCCATAATATTACAACCAGGTAGAATCTGATGATGCTGAATTATGGGACACTTGGGATACATAGAAGTATTTCTTTGTACATCACTTCCACAAGATGTAGTGACGTGTGCTAGCTTGAATGGCTTTAGAGGGGGACTGGATGAATTTCTGGAGAATAAACCTACTAAAGCAGTGGTTCCCAATGTTGAGTCCCCAGATGTTCTTATTCTCCCAGAAATCCTGAACAACACAGCTAGTGGGGAAGGCTTCTGGGAGTGTTAGTTCAAGAACACCTGGGGACCCAAGGTTGAGAACCAATTAGGTCAACTATGCAGTACTGGCAATAGCATCATTAGATGCAGGATGTCTCCAAGGAATACGAGCAAGAGGGTGCTAGTGGACTTCCCAAAGGCAGTTGATTGGCCAGCGTGGGACCAGTGGCCAACAAACTGTGGGAGCAGAGGTTATGATTAACTAGGACTGTATTTTCAGATACAGCTAAGATACTAAGAAAGCCAGTGTGGTTTAGTGCACTGGTTCTTAACCTTGGGTTACTCAGGAGTTTTGGACTGCAACTCCCAGAAGCCTTCACCACCAGCTGTCCTGACTGGGGTTTCTGGGAGTTGCAGTTCAAAAGCATCCGAGTAACAAAGGTTAAGAACCACTGGTTTAGTGGACAGAATGTCAGACTGGGACCCAGGAGACCTGAGATCACATCCCTGTCAGTCACGGAAAGTCACTGAGGGCTAGCACTGGTAAAACTACTCCTTAAGCATCTCACATACCTTGAAAACCCCATTAGAGTTGCCATAAGTCAAATCCAACTTGATGACACTTAATATACACAAGGTAAGTAAGTGGTCTGAGAGTTTCGGAGCAAAGTGGAGATTTTTGCTTGGGTCGTCATTATCCTCTTAAAACTGCAGGCCTGGACAGGACCCTATGAATCATGGAATCCAGGTCCTGTTAAGGAGGCCAAGTGGGGGAATCTAACTCCCAGCCTCTGGCTCCACAGCCAGATACCTAAACCATTGAGCTATCTAGCAATTCATTAACAACTATTGCACAGATACAGATGTTCCTGAGCATTAATCTGACATGTTCTTTCTGAACAGAGGTGGGAAAAGTCTGACACACAAACCCGTACAGCGTATTGGCTCTGTAGTTAATTCATCAGAAGTCATCACTCGTTGCAGATACATAAACACCACAACCAAAAGTTGTTGCAAGACGTGAGCAGAAACAATGAATGAATGTCACCATAACTGCCAGCTGTAGAGATGACCCATGTACATTGATCTGATTATCTTTGAAGGAATAGAACAGCATGCATGTGACACATAGCATACAAACCTGTTCCACAATTCACAATGAACAACGCTTTGCTCCCTTTTTAGACTGACCAACTATTTGGAATGTACCGACGATGTTACCATACAAAAGGCAGAAGCGAGAGGAGTTGATCTATTAAATGCAAAGCTTAGAATTTCAAGATCATCCAAACATCTCATGTGTCTTCTTATTCTCACCATATTTCTTTTCTAACTGGGGCAATGTAATTAGACCTGTTATGCAGAGCCAGGAGGCTCAGAGTTTGATATCCTGCAGTGCTTTCTGGGAAAAGAGCCAGCATGTGTAGCCATGGGCAAGCTGCACTGTCCTAGGGTACCTCCAGAGGAAGGGAATGTAAACCGCATCTGAGTACTCACTACGTAAAAAACCTTGGAAAGGGTCATCATAAGTCAGAATTGACTTGATGGCACACTATTTTTTTTAATCATTGTCATTATCATCACAGATTTATCCTCTGACTTGAGATTTGAAAAGTGTCACAATGCTGCCTCCTCTTCTCCTTATGCATAACTTCTAATACTTGCTTGAGACAACATGTAATTTGTCAGTGCAGCTGAAAAGACAAGTACAACAAGTATTTGTACTTGCCTGCAAACCAAGATCACAAACTGTGGTTTGATTCTCACTGGAAGCTACTGTTTATTAATTTATTAATTTATTATTTATTTACAGTATTTTTTTAGCCACACCATTCCCAATGGCTTCTGGGCAGCGTACAACAATATTAAAACTTAAAAACATTTAAAAAGACAATATAAAATATCCTATATTAAAACAATTCTTAAAACGTTAATATTAATAAGTCCTGCTGCTCATATGGCTAGCTAGAGAATACTGTTTAATTAAAATGCTGGCTAAACAGAAAGGTCTTTGCCTGGCGCCGAAAAACCGAAAGTGTTGGAGCCAGGCGGATCTCTATAGGGAGGGCATTCCAAAGTTGGGGGGCAACAGCCGAGAAGGCCCTATTTCAGCATGCCATCCCCCTCACCTCTTTCAGGGATGGCACCTTCAGAAGGGCCTCCTGGCCTGATCTTAGAGGACGGGCAGGCTCGTATGGAAGAAGGTGGTCCTTTAGGTAACCAGGTCCTAAGCTGTTTAGGGCTTTATATGTCAAAGTAAGCACTTTGAATTGGGCCCGAGCAGCAACCAGCAGCCAATGTAATTTTTTCAGAACCGGCGTGATATGAGTCCGTGTGGCAGCACCACTTACCAGCCGCTCAACCCGGTTCTGTGCCAGTTGCAGTCGCTGGACCGTCTTCAAATGCTGCCCCACTTATAGCGCATTGCAGTAGTCCAGTCTGGTTGTTACCAGTGCATGAGTGACTGTTGCCAGGCTCCGCTCATCCAGGTAAGGGCGAAGTTGATATATTCTCTGCAGCTGTAAGAAGGCACCCCTGGACACTGAGTCCACCTGGGCTTCTAAGGTCAGACCAGGGTCAAGGAGCACCCCCAATCGTGTCAACCGCCCGGGGCATCTCCTTGTACCACAAGGCAACCTGGGCTTCGACAGGAGCGCCGACCATATCAGCTGGAAACTCCCCCAGAGCATTCAGGAATCCTTCAGGATCCATAAGCTCCGGGGGTGGATAATTTTAATTGATCCCCCACCCCTGCAGAGGATAGTAGTGGCAGAAACTCTAAACTTTACCAGGAAATGGTCTGACCATGACAACAGGGTCAAAGATAAATCCACCACATCCGGACCACCATCCCCCCGTCCCGTTGAGAATACTAGGTCAAGCGGGCCGATGATGTTGAGACAGCCCGATGGTTGCCATGGCGGCCATGATGTCCTGAGCTGCCCCTGATAAAGTGGCCTCGGCATGGAGGTTGAGTATCAAAAGTCTGGGGGTCTTCACCACCAGATCGGAGATCACCTCCGTCAGCTCAGGTAGGGAAACTTGGTAAGCAGCAGGGTGGGCGGTACACCAGCAGAATCCCCAGTCTGTCTCTTGAGCCCAACACACAATACAGGCCCTCTAGACCAGTGGTCCCCAACCTTGGGCCTCCAGATGTCTGTGGACTTCAACTCCCAGAAATCCTGGCCAGCCGAGGTGGTGGTGAAGGCTTCCGGGAGTTGTAGTCCAAGAACATCTGGAGACCCAAGGTTGGGGACCACTGCTCTAGACCATTTCCCAAGGGGACGGGGAGTCTGGAAAAGTGGAAGGAATCCTTGTAGACTATTGCCACACCTCCTCCCCGTCCCTCCGGGCGACCCTGGTGTTGGACCAAGTATCCAGGGAGAAATAACTGAGAGGAACTCCTTCCTTCTTCTCCCACCCAGGTCTCAGTAATGCATGCCAGGTCAGCCCCCTCATCCAAAATTAGGTCATGGATGAGGGCAGTCTTGTTTTTTGCCGACTTGGCATTTACCAACAGTACCATGTGGCCCGGGGGGTGGCTGATAGGGTCACCTGGTACTGTTTGGCTGGGAGTAGAGCTAGAAAGGGGATAGGTGTAAGGTATCTAACCTCCTTTCTCCTACTCGGGCATGCCTACTCTCACCGCCATATCTTCCCCTGCCGTATATTGTCTCTATTGGTTGCCCCAGAGGCCCCTCAACCCCCCCCCCGTTTCCCAGCTTGTTCCCCAGCCAGTTCCCTCAGGGAATCTGGCAGCCAGCAGGAGCCCAGCCATAGTCCCACCGTCTCTCACTCAGTGAGCTGTAGAAGGCAGATGTTGTTCGGCTCCCCTGAGCACAGGAATGCTGGTCTGGTGGGGCCCTTGAAGCAGCTCTGACTAAAAAGCCTTCTCTCCCCTTGAGCCAGGTGGCTGATGTTGGGAACGGGGTCAGGCAGCCAGAATCAACAGGGCCCAATTTGAACAAATCGGTGAAGCATAGTTTGCCAATAACAAAGAATGGAAAATGGAGCCTTGCAGCCCAAATGGGCTTTCAGAGCTCATGCAATATCCAGTCATTGTGATTTCCAAATAGTTGTTCATACTTTCTTTCTTTGGAGGCTAAATTCAGTTGGTACATCTACTGAATCCATTGGAATTACATCAATCCTTAAGCAGAGACTTTCATTCATTGAGATTAAAATTTCTATCCAGCCCTGTAAGACCTTAGGTCATCCATTTCAGCAATGGGTTTCTACCAACGGCCAGCAGATTCCCCAACAAGTTCCTGAGTGCTTGACAAAAGATGGTTGACCACCAAATTTTGATTTTCGTTAGCACAGTCTAGTCTCAGGAGGGAAAATGTATGGTCCTCCGCTAATGTATGGTTGGACTCCTATGATATGAATCTTCCCTCTCCCAAATATTAGAAATAACTGGGTAGGGACAAAAGTTATAGTCCAGCATTTGGAGAGCGGCAGGTTGTCCACTTCTGCACTAGTGAGATAAACAGTCTTTGAACGAGTTAACTTGCATTACTTGCTATTATCGCTTTCACACAGTGCTTTTCACTCATATCTTTTGCTCACTTTTTCTTGAGTTTTGGTAGTCCCCCCTTTTCTTCACTTTTTTCTTCCCTTCCTTCTTCCTTCTGCAGTTCTGCCCATTTCACAGGACTTAATTTCATCTGTCCTACTTTCCTAAATTGCCCCAATACTTCTTTCTCTCTGATTCCCCTCTCCTCCATGTACCCTTGAATCATTGAGGTCACCTCTCCTTGGAGTCTTTTAAAGCAGTGGTCCCCAACCTTTTTGCCTCTGTGGACCTGTTTAGTATGCAGGTGGGGGTGGGGGTGTCCATGCATGTGTGGGAGGGGCTGTGTGTGCATGGGAGGGGCATGCACGTATCTGTGCATGCAGGGGACAAGATATTTGTCTCCACGGCCCGGTCCTGGCAAGGCCACGGACTGGGGGTTGGGGACCCCTGTTCTAAAGAACAACTTTCTGTTCACTTAATGAGATGTTGTAACTCTTGCTTTCAATCAGAGAGAAGGTTTTGTTATTTTCTTTGGTTTCTCCTCAGTTGTGACCAAAGCTATTCCACATTAATTCCAATTTGAACTAAGGAGGATTTGGCAATATTTATTGCCGCTAGTGCGATAACTCAGTGAGTTTGAGCACCTGGTTAGGAGTTTGATTGCCCACTGTGCCTCCTAGAAGAGACAGTCTGTGTGGCTTTGGGCAAGCTACACAATCCCAGGACACATTCAGAAGAAGGGAATGGTAAGTTACATTTGAAGGTTTAATATTTGACAAAAGCCTGAGAAGGGTCACCATAAGTTAGAATTAACTTGACAGTACACACACACTCATACACACACCTTTACGTCTCCTGACACACTCCTGCTCCAAAATATTAGTTTGCTCTGAATTTCATGTTACAAGTCTGCTCGGCCACATTCACCTATAAAATACTAATACTGTACAAAGAAACTCCAAAGGGCTTCTACCTAGGTCTTGATATTGTTCTCACAGTGAAGCATTTTTTTCTTCGCACAGTGAAGCATTTCTGTCCCAGTGAAGTACTTTGTGATCTCAATTGTTCAGATCAGTAACCCTACTACATTTTGTAGCAATTTAGAATTTTAATTTTATCCCTACAAATATAGAAGCCAATTATTTAGCAACACGCTGATGCATAGCAGGATGGTACTGATCAGTTCCTTCAATGTTTATGTCAAGACTTCACTATATTTCTATTTTTATTTACTATTTTTTTATAAAATAAGGGTGTATTTCTTAAGGGGGAATTAGAAATCTGTCTCACCTAGAAAGGAACACATAAGGAGCATCTTTATTTAAACACTCAAAATTAGGACATGATTCTACCTTTGTGGCTTAACTGACAGAAGTAGTTTAGAAGTTTTTTTATTAAGCACATTCCACAGTACAAAGCCTTATATCAGGAACAATATCTGTACAGTTCAACTGTTGTCCAATAAGCTGTTCATACACAAACTTTCCAAACAGGTAACTGGCAAACATAATTACAAGTTAGAATAAGACTATCCCAGTGCTTTGAAACATTAATCTAGCAGTAACATACAGCTGCTCAGTACTGATTAGCGAAACAAAGTCCAGAGTACAGCCAGTACTATCATTAATCCCAGGAAACAAGTTCCTTGGGTGCCAGTCACAAAATCCACAGCTATGTTACACCAAGCACAATCAAAAGTAGTTTAGGCTGCATCTTCAATTACCATTATTTCCCATGGGAAAAAAAACCACATTAATTTCATCTTACACATGCATTTTTTAAAAAAGGATCGTTCTCCATAAATACCTTTGTCTTCAGAGCTGCAATAGCGATTTTTTTTTTCATATTACAGCAATTTCATGACACGGGGAAGGGGTGTGTGTGGCAAAACCACTTCCATAACTGTCAGCTACTGTAACAGCTGAGAACATGGGAATGTGTCCTCTTATGGATTTTGTGAGATTTGATCATATCCACTTAGGAAGTCTCTTTTGCAGTGTTCAGAAGAGGAGCTTATGAGCTCAGAAGAACTAATGTCACTCAAATGAAGGCAAAGAGTAGAAGACTCAGAAGGAGCTCAAACTGCGCCTTTTTCACATTGGATGTGTGCTTTCATTATTTTATTTGACTGACAAGCTGGTAGAAGTGTGAGTGTCATATCCAGCCATAGCTGTTCCACTAAAAAAAGCAATATTCATTCATTGGTCATTTAAATCGTTTATCAACATTCCTTGACCCCTCAACCAAAAATAATAATTAAAAAAGTGGGGGGAGAAAAAGAGAAATCAGGAGTGGCAAAAGAAAAAAAAACTAAACCATGACTAAGGAATGACAGTGTCCATATCCATGCCAACTACAGCTTCTAGCCCAATCAGTATTATATATTTATTAGTCAATAATTTTAAAATAAGTGTTAGAATAAGCTACTAATGATGTTGCTGAGCAATAACTTAAAAAGATGCAGAGACAGTATTTCTAGAGCGTTTTCTTGTATATAGGGACTGCATGACTAGCTGCCCTCACTAGTCATACCAATAATGAGAAAAAAATCCAATAACGTGCGCCATTGATTGCTAAGATTCTCAAAATAGCTGGGAACGAATATCAATCATCTCCTACAAGGGCAAAATGAGACAGCCATTTTCAGTTCAGCTTATAAGCATGGCAATCAAAGACTACTGAATGGATTTAAAACCACAGTACTCTATCTACAAACTCTGGCCAGTGACTTCAGACGGCTTGCAGATAATGCAGAGGAGGAACAAATTTTAACTTCCACTTTTTTCCAAAATGTCTTAGAACTTACGATATTAAGATACTGTATATTATCCCAGTATTTTTTAAAGGAAATATCCTAATGAACTCCACAATCCTCCCTTCCTCAGAGAAATATTTGAAAGTAATACATCCCAACCCCATATGATGCCAAAGTAGAAAGAATGCCTGGACGCTTAGAAGCTTCTGCCTTGGCATCTGTATACAGTATCAGGAGACCCTGACTCCCAGCACTTGGAGGTTACAATGTTTATATACATTATATCTACATGCTTATACAATTACGGTAGTGGAAGTAATGAGGCAAGCACACATGAAGGATCCAACTATACCAAATATTAGAAGGAGGACGGCTGTAGTACAGAATACAATTAAAAGAAAAGACAGTGCTGTACACCTACTTTAGATCATCTATCTCAATTTACAATCTTTAAATTAAACCAAATTACTGGTGTAGAAATAAGTAAACGATCATCCAAAACATTACTGAACCATTCAGAAATATTTCTATCAGTCCATCTGATACTCCGAACAAGCCGGACAGGATCCACATCAGTCATGAAACAAAAAGTTTGCAGGAGGAGGATGACAACGACTTTGAAAGCAAAGCCCTGTACATTCTGTGCATGTGTTTGGCACCCACATTTCACTGAGAATGTGTTTCTTCTTCAGAGTCAGATAAAAGTGCAAAGGAAATATAAATAAGCCAAGTCCTTCCTTGACATCTGAATTACTCCTGGAAAAACAAGTCATCAGTTCAGTGTATATGGGCAATCTACTCAAGAAGCTTTGGATCTTGCACGGAGTGAAGGATAGATTGAATTTGTTCTATCAGGACTCAGTGAATTCTTAGTCAATTCCGTAGAGACCACTGAATGAAGGAGGACTGGAAAGGGTTATGTTTAGATACAGAACTGTGCTGCATTGCATCTACACAGCACCTAGAACCACTTCTGACTTTAGCTGTGGTCCATGTCTTCACATGTGTAATAGCCAAATGTCCAGTAGTTCAAAGACTCTGGAATCTACAGAAGGGAAGAAAAAAAAAGAAAATTACAAGGTTGAATAATTTAAACACTACTTTGTTAATATCATACACTGGGCAATAAAAAACGTATCCACAAAGGTCAAAGTCTTCATTCAGAAATTTCTTGGTGGCTGCACTCAGGCTAACTCCCCATCATAAGAGACTCATCTGACATCCTTGTTAGTGATCTTTTCCACCTTTTAAAAACATATTGCTTGTGAAAAGCATCTCTAAATTTACTTACCTTACTTGTTTCAGTATGTTATTTGCTGCTCTGTCTGCTCTGAAGTGACATACTGTCCAAAATGATCTTGTGTCAACCAAGTTGTAATTATGGGCTCATTCCTCCCCAAGAGACTAACCATCCTTGCCATGATTCTTAGGAGTTTGAACACACACAGGCTTGTTATGTATGTACTCTAAGAATCATGGAGGGTGCACTTTGTTTACCAGGAAAAGTTAACAGTTTGGACCAGATGTTAAGGTTTGGCTTATACTAAGCAACAGGATTTCACCCACTGTGTGACTGTTTCGTATTTTCATTTGGTACTGTTATCTGCTAAGAGCATCCTCAAGAGTGGGATGTTATAAAATAAATTAGAAACATGCCAACCAAAGGCCTGTTGTTTCACTTTCTGTGTCTATTTGGCAGAACGAGATTTTCTAACACAGATGAAATTTTCATGGAACCCAACTTGTACTTAACTGGGAGCATTGGGAAGCCATAGGCAACAAGGAATTCTATGCAGGTGAGCAACCAGGCTTATGGAGGGCTGTCTTCTCTGCCAGTCCACCAGGTTTCTGTGTTGACCATAGCAGAAGGGAGCTCTACATCTAAATTCAGTTTATATTCTCCACACTGGTAGAGGTTTGTTCAACAGAAAGCTTGGGACAGGCTTGTTTTGTTTGTTTGACTATTCTCTAAGATGTTACTATTTTGCATTTCACCTTCCCTTCCTTCATAGCCAGCATGGAAATACAAAAGACTAGTCTCTTAACATGCTAATAGAGTAATTTACATACCCTGTTTTCCCTAAAATAAGCCTTAACCTGAAAATAAGCCCTAGTATGATTTTTCAGGATGCTCATAAATCCTACTCTGTAAAATAAGCCCTAGTTAAGTGAAACCCCACCCTCTACCATTGTGCAGCAACCGGAAGATGACATGATTGTATTTGAATAAATGTAGATGGTTGTTCATGACAAAAAGAAAACATCCCCTGAAAATAAGCCCTAGTGCATTTTTTGGAGCAAAAATTAAAATAAGACCCTGTCTTATTTTTGGGAAAACAGGGCATTAGGTACTTTTTGTCAGCTTATTTATAAGGTTGCATTACACAATGCGCAAGTAGCTTTCCCCTGTATTCCACAACATCAAATAATAATTGTAAAAATTTCCAAGCTGGATGCTGTGGGGAACTGAATTGCTGTTTTTCACCTGAAGGTCTCAACCTGCAAAGTACCCCTTGCACTCGCTAAAATTTTGAACTAATTGTCAAAAAAGATTCAAGATCTTTGAAATAAGGTCTTTAAAGTTGACTCACCAATATTAAGTAGTTAAATAAGTAGAGCACATTGGGAATTTTCTGAAAACTAATACAATTTCTCAAAATTAAGCAAAATTAATTTAAGCTATTCTTATACAGCTTTCTCCCAAGGGAATATGTGCATTCAAGTTTGTGACCATAGAAGTTTCATTGCTAGGAGGTTAAAATGTTTTAGTTTTTGCTTGAATGTTTAGGTAAAGGATTATATCAGATTATCATATGGTAACAATTTTGATCTTGTTACAATAAAAATTCAAGAGAAGGCAATAAAGTTTTTTTATAGCCAAGAGCAGCAGGATTGTCAGAAATGATTGACTTTAAAAGGCATATTCATTTGGGACACTGTAAATAAAGGTGTAGGATTTATTTAAAAAATTAGAGACCTATATTATTTGGGCATGGGGTATAAAATTATTTCTTTACTATTAGCAACATTTGTTATTTTATAGCTTTATTAAGCAAAGCAATGTTTCTGCCCAGTTTTTGGAAAACACATGAAAACATACGGAGCTGGGTTCTCAAGAATACTTGGATGTTGTTGCATCTGATTCAGCACAGTCTTTTTGGTCTGGCATTAACTCCATTATCCAAATGAAAATGCCCAAGAATGGAAATGAGGGTCTTCTGCTGGCACGGTGCCTGTTTCTCCACCAGGCCACAGATCTCTACAACCACCAGACTTATCTTCAGTCACTTGCCTATCATGATTTGCATCTCTGTATTTCTGGGCTCAGGTTGTGATAAGATGGTGACAATCACACCAGAAAAGGTTGTTTTCATGAGAATGATCTCCCTTAAAGAGATCCTTTCATTTCTGCAAGAATCACTCACAAAGCATGCTTGTGTGCACAGTGACAACTATTAGAAGATGCATGAACCTGTGTGCATTATTACTGGAAACCTATGTTGACTCCAACACAGATGCCATGATGTGAGAGTGTTATCCAGTTTGGATACCCCAATGCAAATATCTGAAAACTCCAAATATATAAAAAATATCTCCAAAAAGTATTTATAAAACCTATCAGCTGGTTGTATTATCACAACAAAATTCTGGGTTGCACAACACCTTTATTAGTTCTCTGGAAAGTTAGAAACCAAGAATACTTTCAAGTTCTACCAGAACCATTCGTCAGGCAAAGATAGCATAAACTGGGTGGTGGGAAGGAAGCAAACACTCTATAAATTGCAACCTTAAGACAATAAAAGCCTACCTTGGAGAGCAGCAAATTGCAGACTGTTATCTGGAGATGTAAGTGTAAGTTCTGGAAGGAGATCGTGTCTCATTTTGTGCATTGGGAGGCACATTTAAAAAATCCCAAATCAAAATAGTATCATCATGGGAACTACTAATAATCTGAAATTCATCAAACTGGAGTCTAAACACACGTCCTGAGTGTTCCTGAAAATTGCAAAAATTGACAGTTAAGGGGCAGTAGATGATGAGTTGTACCCTTTAATATTTATGCATATTAGACCCCACATCCACAGAAGGTCCACATCTTTAACCCACCACTTTTGCTCCTGAAGTTCAGCAACATAGCAGCAAAAGGCAGCTTTTAAAAGGCAAGTGCCTTGTATATACCCAGATTTGCGCTCAAGCCTCTTGGAAGCAATCTGCTCCTCATTTAAGGCAAGAAAATGGAAGCCTGAATGTGGTAACACTGTTCTGCTACAAACATGACTGCTATTACATATTTGACAAATGAGATGTTAGCGTAAAATCCCTGAGGGGAGACACAGAAAGTATGAGGGCTCTTATGCCACTGGCAAGCTGCTTATCTACTGCATGTGGGCTATTACCCCTAGTTTAAAGACACGAAAAAAGCAACTAAACTCTACTTTTTAAAAATTAAGAAAGAAGTGGGAATGTTAACTGCACACATTCTTCAGTCTTGGTGAGAGATGCTCATTCCAGAGAGCATCATCTAAAATGAGAATCACACCAAAGTCACCTAAGAGTGAACAAAAGTCTCTTCTGAAATAGAATTAGGATTATTAAGCATGGAAACATTTTCTTAAAGCCAGTAAGGAGCATTAATCAGATTATTATTCTGAGCACAAAATGGTTAGTGCAATGTACCACACCAGTCATAATGCGGGAAATTCTGAAACAAATATTGAACACTGAAATTTTACAGACACAGAAACATACCTATTAAACTTTTGCTTTTAGCTCTTAGCGCATCAGTTTTCATCTCCCCACCCCATAAAATTTACATTCTGTTAGAAGATATTCAGTAAATACAAGAAAATACAAGAAATACAATATGGTTGGCCAACTATACAAATATATCTATGGATACCTACCACTAATGTACGTAAGCACAGTGTACTTGCTGGGGCACGAGGATCAAGAGCTGCTTGCAAGTCCCAAACTTTGATTTTGCTATGAAGTTAAGAGAAAAGGTTGGTAAGATATCTATAACACACATACACATCCTAAGCAACAGAGAAAAATAACCTCAAAAGTGGAAGCAGAACTTCCTTGAAACACATACCCATCATAGGCTCCGCTTACAATCCTCTTGTTATCAAATCTGATGCATCTAACCAGTTCTTCGTGTCCTTCTAGCACTCTTAAACAGGCTCCACATTCAATATCCCAAAGCCTAAAAGGAACATCATGTACAGCTTTTTTAAAAAAAGCAGACACATCTCCCCTCTTCTATATGCTGTCATTTCCCTTTAGAGATGGACATGGAGTCACCTGGGGCCATTCTGTGCACATTCCCTGGAAGAACGTTTACCTCCCCCTTAAGAGATTCAGAGTGGGCCTGCATTAATGTTTAGTTTGGTTACCTGGATCAGAATAATTTAATTTATTAAGCAGAGGTTACATTGTTGTGACTATTTTTCAACAGTGGTAAGCAAACCTCTGTGCAGCATTTCAAGCAGTTATTCTGTTCACAACTTCAGTATGTTTACTTTTCCCCAAGCCTGATCACTTTTACTTCTTGCTCCATCTTCCCTCCTAGATGATGCTGTGCATGATTTGCTAGGTAATGTGCAACAGGGACCTAGGTCCTCCCTTTCCCCCCCCCCCCGCTCATAAAGGGACTGCCAAGCATGTGCAATAATAAGTATGCATGAAATGGCTTCTTCCACTTCTAGAAGACAACTGAAAAAGAACACCATATGTTTTTGCTCATTCACTTCACCATGACTACCTTCTCTGTACAACAAGGCTGTCATGGTACACAATATCAGATGATGAAGGAGAAGGAGAAGGCTCCATCCTGAGCAAATGGCTATCCAGCTGTCTTCCTATATGTCAAACGGCTGTTAAAATGAATGGAACTACTCAGGGGGTTATTGCCTAAGATAGTCACCTGGAATATATTTTGCTAGGGTCTCAAGGATCAATCGAAGTTTTGTAAGTTTTGTACAACCAATTTTCCAGAATCCTAAATCAAATTGGGCCAATCTAGTTTGGATTATGAGCAGAACCAGTCAGTCTGAATAACTGAACCAATTTAGCAATCTGGACAGTAAAATAAATTGTGTTTCCAAATGTTGCAAAATAGCATCATATTTCAGGCATGTCTCTTAAAAAACCAGAACTGAACCAAATCAGAATCAACCCAACCTGAATCTATGCTGAATACAAACTGGGTTCTGAACTCAATCAGAAGTCTGCTAGCTTAGTGTAAACTGCATTATAGTGGACAGATAATTGTTATGATAAAGCAGGAGTGACTTTCCATCTAATTTCAAAAGTCTTTTGCTACCAATCCATTTGCAAACCATTGTTCTCCTAGCATGAAGGAAGTTATAGGAAAGCAAAGTAAAATGAGATTCATGCACACTTTGTTTGGAGAGATGGGGGCAAGTTGAACCTGAGATAGTAGAATTGTCAGAACAGAGGGTTTCTGATCCTAAACAAGCAACCAAATAACCAAAATAAATAAAATCTAGCAAGAGCACAACACAAGTCTGGGAATATGAGGTATGGACTGGCAAATGAGGGGAGGACTGGACTGAAAGAGAACCATCCATCTTTCCCTTATAGCAGAGAGTTTGCCTCATACAAGAAAGCCTATTCCCTACCTAATGGTATTGTCCGAAGATCCACTGACAACGAGTCGATCCCTGTACTGGAGGCAGGCAATACCCCGCTTGTGCCCATTGAGAGTGCGAACAAATTCACATGTGCTTGTGCTCCAGACCTGTGGGGATAGCATTTGTTTAACTACAATATATATTCAGCCATCCTGGATACTTTGTATTTGGCTCAGCAGAATGCTGAAAGGCACATTAACTGCAACACTCTGCACTTATCATCCCTTCTGTGTAAAACTAACTACAAGAAATGTATTGTCCACTTACTTTAATGGTCCTATCACCAGAAGCAGACACAATATACTTGTCATCAAAGTCAACAACATTCACAGCAGCTCGATGACCAACTAATACACGGCGCAGAGTAATGTCAGTCGGTGAAGCCATATCCCAGACAGCAATGGATCTGTCCTTGGAGCAGGTTACCATCAAGCCATTACTGAAACGCAAGTGAAGTACTGCTTCATTGTGATGAATCAGTGTGTTCAGGACTTCACCTGTGTTCACATCCCAAACTCTGAAAGAGAGAAGAAAGGTATGTGTAGGAGGAATTCCAGGTCAAACTAAATCATTCCAAAAGTTAGCAATATCTGGAGGAAAGTCTCAGCTTTTTAAAACTACAGACTGCTGCAATCATACAGTTTCTTCTGTTCAGGAAAATGTTCTTCCAAAATCTCATGACCTTCTTGCCACTTCCATGCCCCAGCATTTTAAATGCCCTGTCCACTTTCACAAATAAGCTCCACAGTCACATCTTTACAAAGCTATTATTAGAGGTCTGAACTATTCACTTGGTGGCAGCCCCCGGTCTGGAAAGTTAGGCTGTTTTCAAACAGCAGTTAACTGCAGTGGGAAAGTACATGGTGGAAGCGCTTACTTCAGCATTCCTGAATACATTTGCTATGTTATAAGGAAACATGGCTGGAGAAAAGGGCATGGGAGGATACAGCACACTGAAAATTGCCCTCAACCCAAATATTTGTAATGGCTTGTGAGAAAAGCCTGCTTCCTTCACTTGTGTTTGCAGCCAAATCAATAGAAACTGAAATAAACAGTACTTAAAATACTGGAGGACTAGTAGGCCAAAGACTGGCTAGTACCCCAAATGCTAAAGAGTATATTATTCAAGACTCAGGTGGGAAATATTTCCATTTCATTTCCTCTACCTCATTCCTTTTCTCGACATACTCGTAACTAAAACAATGCTTACCTCACAGTGGAGTCTGATGATCCAGTTACAATGACTCTTTCGTCATACTGCAGACAAAGAACGGAGCCGGTATGTCCTGTTAGTATTTTCAAACAGTCTAATCCATTTTTATCCCAAATCTGCCAAAGAAAAAGCCAGGCTCATTATTTAAATGCTGCCATCAATTTCTAACAAAAGTCATACTAAATGGAATTCACAAATCAATTTTGTCATACAAGTTCAATTGCTTCTGCAGCTGGTTTGTGATTTGAGAAGAGCAAGATTGTACAAGACAGCTGAATTTTGAGCAGAGGTAGCACCAGGGGAAAAGACCCCCCCCCCCAAAAAAACCATGGAAACAAGACAGTATGTGTAAGTTGGGGGAAAGGGTATGTTAGTCAAAGTTCCTCTGTGCCTTGACATTTCATCATCTGAAACACTTTTTAAAAAAGCTCTTATGTTAGAAATACAGTGGTGCCTCGCACAGCGAGGTTAATCGGTTCCGGATTAACCCTCGCTGTGTGAAACATCGCTGTACGGAAAGAAAAAAGCCATTGGAATGCATTAAACTTAGTTTAATGCATTCCAATTGGCTGATTTACTCACCGTACAGTGATGCTTCCCTATGGCCGGCAGCCATTTTTGCGCCCTTCCCTCGCTTAATGAGGGCGCGAAAATGCTGCGCACGGCCATTTTGGACCTGCCGAACAGCTGATTGGCGGGTCGCAAAGCAAAGATCGGTAAGCGAACCACTTACCGACCTTTGCTCTGCGATTTTCGGCCATAGAGGCCATCGCTGTGTGATCGCATTAGCGATCAAAAAAACGTCCTCGTAGAGCGGATTCGTCGCTCTACGGTGCACTCGTTGTGCGAGGCACCACTGTAATCTTAAAACACATACATAGTTTCTCCAGAAGCATCACGAACTAAATCTGGATGAGATGATGAAAGGCAATCAATTCTGTTTCCTACTTATAGATGCCAACCATTCTCTAATGGTCCACAGGCCCCAAGCTCTCTTTTCTCGCCCTTCCCAGTTTTTAAGTTAGAAGAACACAAATTAAGTAAATCTATTGGGTTGCAAACATATGGGCTGTGGCTTGAGTTAAACAAAACTTATGGGTATACATCACATTGTGTTTTAAGATGTTTTAATATTATGTTTACTACTTTGGGGCATTTTATTTCAAATGGAAAGGCAGGACAAAGAAGTATCAACAATAAATAAAACAGAACTTTAGAATGGGCCAAATTTTAAAAGCAGATCCTGTTTTTCAAATCTTCTCTTTTCAGTCTTAGGAGAAGAATGTAGGAGAAGTTCAATGACAGCATTGTGCATTCCAGGCACCTAGCAAAAGTTCAAATTTTCCTTAACTGAAATGATTCCTACTATACTATAACAGTGGAAAGTAATCCCACCAGAATCAAGACTGGCAAGGAAAATTGCCTTAAAAATGCAAGCACCTAACCCAAACGAGTTCATGTTTAATAATACATTAACTCACTGATGGCATCCCAGACTAAAACAAATAGAACAAACAACAATAGAATGCATAAAATGAAATGAAGAAATGTCTTTACCTTAATGGAGTTGTCCCTTAGGCCACTGATAATCTTCTCATCATCATACTGTAAACAGTACACACCTTTACTATTTTCAGAGCGACACTGAATTCTTTGCAAGTTGTGCCTTCCACATCGCCAGTTAGACTCTATAGTCTGCAAGAGATTAAAAAAAAAAAAGGATTGAGCTAATGGACAACATACCACATTTTTTATCACTGAAATGTGTGTTACAAATATTCTTAACCCCTCTCCAAAAGAGTATTCCAACAGGCACCAGCAGAAGAGAAATCTGGAAACAGGGCCTTTCTATTAGCTCTGAAGGACTGCAAGCTTCATTAGGTCTCTCCTTCCTCAATTGTCACCTACCACCAGCCTATCCATCAAGATGAAGTGGAAAGAAACTGGAAGCTGAAGACTAGTTTCATGGGGTTCCTCAGTGGTGTTTTTTCCCTCCATTCTCTTATGCTTATTTCCCTCAGAAGAACAAGGAGGGAAGAAGTGGCAAAAACGACAATGGAGGAAGAGATACCATAACAACACTACATGCTCCCCTTTCCTCTTTACCCACTCTATGCTTGACGTGTTCTGCCTCAGCAAGCATCCCTTGCTTAGGTAAAGGTAAAGGTTCCCCTTGACAATTTTTTGGTCCAGTCGTGTTCGACTCTAGGGGGCGGTGCTCATCCCCGTTTTCCAAGCTATAGAGTCAGCGTTTGTCCGAAGACAATCTTCCATGGTCACATGGCCAGTGCGACTTAGAGACGGAACGCTGTTACCTTCCCACCGAGGCGGTCCCTATTTATCTACTTGCATTTGCATGCTTTTGAACCGCTAGGTTGGCAGGAGCTGGGACAAGCGATGGGAGCTCACTCCATCACGTGGATTCGATCTTATGACTGCTTGGTCTTCTAACCCTGCAGCACAGGCTTCTGCAGTTTAGCCTGCAGCGCCACCACATCCCTTGCTTACATGCCACCAAATCCAAAGTACTTCCCCACTGAAACAGCCACACTTTGCTTTGATCAATCACCCAAGGCTACATAAATGATTCCATCCCTTCCTACCACTGATTTTCTTTACCACCTGACTAAATAGCACCCTCAGTCCCCAACAGACTATGCCCCCTCTCCAAAGCAAACAAACAAAAAAGGAAAAGTGCTTGAAACCTGTCTCTCCAGACCAGTTTAAAATGTTCATTGGAATCCTGATTTCAATTAATGTCTTATTTGTGTTACATGGATTACAGTTCTGAGTAGCTAAGATTCTATATGTAAATCCAACTAATTATTTTACTTTAACTGCCATAGGGTTATGAGTGTACACGTTTCGCTGTTTATATCTCCATGAGCTGACCAAGGAAGTATCACTTGAACTCACCCAAATATGGAATAACACTCTTTGTTGAGGTGCTAAACATTAGGAAGAATTCATCATATAAAGCCTAGTCAAAACAATTCTAAGTATTTAGAAAGAAAAACACCTTCCATTGGTGTAAATTTCAGATTTTTTAAAAGTTCCTTTCTAAAATTACCTGAAATTAAATGTGGCCTGAAAATCTAATCAACTGGTATGTGTTATTCATCCTTAGACCACAGCACTGTGAAACATTCAGATCCATGCAGGTGCATTCAGTTAATTCCACTAGTTGATGTGATTTGAAGGATACATTAATGTGGTGTTGCTACTGTGGGAAAATATTTCATATTTTTGAGAATTTGTAAAATCCCTTTTACTGTGTCAGTTGCCAGTATACTGGGAAAGTAGCCATAATACACAAAAAGTATACAGCTGTACAGAAACTGGCAAGCGTAAAAGCATATGAGAATAAGGGGGAAAAGACAGATGAAAACTAAATATAACCAAATGGGTAGGCACCCAACAGATCATTAGTAAAGGTGTATTCTAGACTCAACCTACTTAAATTGTGTGTTCAGCTGATATTTCTTCTGAATACATTCTGATGTAGTACAGCCCAATTACCAAACCACTATCTAACAAGCTACTCAGGTACTTGGGTGATACTTCATTCTAACATGAATTCAGTTCCACCCCTACCTTTTTTTTCCTTTGGAAATTAGCATGGTTAGCTCCATGCCATGTCTGTACTAATATTTTGCTAGCTATAGCTTGCAAACCAGTCTCCAACCAGTTTCCTTTCATGGACTTTTGTTCAGTTACATGTGTTTATATGCCTGACTGCAGTCCTTGCTGAACAAGGAGAACTCATTTTCGTATTTAGGACTGAATAGGCTAGGTCCATCTGATAGCTTGATCTTTTTCTATCAATCCCCCAAACCTTTGTGTGTGTTTGTGTATGTGTGTGTGTGTGTGTTAGAGAGAGACAGACACATACACACACAAACAGACAGACACATCAATCAGTATACAAGCAGAAAGCATATCTATGGTGTGGAGAAGGTAGAGGAGAGGGATGGAAGCAGCTTCCATGTGTTACAAAATATGAGAGCAAAAAATAGCCTCTAACAGCTCATGAGGAATAAATTATATTTGTACTAATTCTAAAGGAATAACTAAGCAGTTGGCCCAGCCACATGGATAATATGGAAGAGGCCCAGGGATTTGGAGTTGGGGGGATCAACAGTATACCTGGCAACCTGCCTATTAACACAGTCGGCTAATAGGAGTCAAATTGTACTACAATATTTTGGGACAGCATCCAAGCACATGATTAACTGAACCCAGTCAGATTTCCACAAAAACAAGTTTTGCATACCTAAATAAAATTTCCTGGGAAGAACCCAAAACTAGTCTTCCCTTTAAGGGAGTTCCTAAAACAGTTAAATCTGGCAGGTTAGCACAATGGATCCAGGCAGTATCAGAAGTTATAGGACCACCCCGAATGCAATAAAGCATCTTGTGAAAACAAATGATCTCGACTGCTTGCCACTGTGGGAAGCTGAGAAACAGCTTACCTATTTCGAAAAACATCCTTTGCCATTCACCCACCCCCCAGAATATTATGCCCTTATCTTCCTTGAGATGTTCTGGCAACAAGAGCCTGCTCTTTCAGCACATTTGTTGGGGACTAAGTATGAGCTGATACAAACACCAATGAGGCAATCTGCCAATTTGGATCACCTCAAATCAAGCACCCATTGCAATTACAGGAATTTTGGGCCACAAATATAAATGGGATTTTTTAAAAGTATATTTGTTTTCCACTATGAATACTTTATTCTTCTCCCTGTCTTTAAGAATTATTTTTGAAAAAATAGCAATGCACTGCTATTTGTGATACATTAAGAGTCAAATTCAGGCCTGTCTCAATCTGGTGTCTCACAGATGTTCTGGAATACAGTTCTCATCATCCTCAAACACTTGTCAGAGTTGACCAGAGCTATAGCTCAAAACATTTGAAAGGCATCATCCCAGAGAAGACTTGGCTAACCATTTTCTATTCAAATCATCTTGGGCCACCTTCTTCATAGTGCCATATCAGCTATAAATGATGCAATTTTGAAGATTATGCTCCCTGCGAGTCCCATCAAAACAAGCCTAAGTATCTTTTGCAGAACTATTCTGGTTTTGCTAGTTTTCAGTGATGCATGTGAGAAGTAGGGAGCAAGATATAGTTATTTCTAGCATTTGAAATAACAATCTTCAAGTCTTTGTGGCTGAGAGGGTTGTAGGTTTTAAATAAAGAATTTGGGAACATCATTCTATATTTTTAAAAAAATATTTTCATTGAGTGATTGACTGCACTTTTATGCTGCCTTTCTCCTGGCTGTGGACTCAAGGTGGCTCAGAAATCATTAAACCCCTTCCAAAAAACAACAACAAAAACCAAACAAGAATTAAAAACAACATACAAGAAGCAATTTAAAATTATTCTACAAGGAAACGTTAAAGTCATCATAGAAAATCAAATGAAGAAAGACAAAAGCTAAAAAAAAATTAAAACAGTATGTTGGCAGCAAACAGGGCAAATAGCTATGTTCAAATTAGATATAAAACACTAAATGCTCTTTGGACTAAAAATGTTTTTAATTGCCAGTAGAGATGGGGGCTTTGTATTCGTATATGAATATCTGCGCCGCTGGCACAGGTGGCTGGCTTGATGAACACCTACCCCCAGGCCCTACTGGACCATTTAACATGACACCGGCATGACACCGGCATGACACCGGCATCATCTTCTGCACCCCAAATGTGGCAGTAGCTTGGCTGCTGCAGCCTCGCTTCCCTGCCCACCCAGCCACTTCGCAGCTGAGCAGGGAGACTCATCCTCCCACCCCCTTGCTAGAGTGGCTGCAAAGACAAGCTACTGTTGCAACTGGGACGCAGATGACAACGCCAGCATCAAGCCGGCCACATGTGCCAGCAGGCTTCATATTTGTATACAAATATGAAGCCCCATCTCTAATTGCCACCAAAAAGAGAGGAGAGACAGGGCCAGCCTAGTCTCATGGGGAAGGGTGTTCCATGACTTGAGGGCAATCACCAAGAAGGCAGGCTCTCAGGTCTCTGTCAAATGTGCCTGAAAGGTGATGGGAACAAGAGAAGGGCTTTCCCAAGTGATCTTAAGACCCAAGGACAGTTATTTGGGGAGATAAGGTTTCTCAGATAGCCTGGACGCAAGCCATAGAGGGTTTTATAGGTCACAATCAGAATTTTGAATTGGGACTGGAAACTAATAGTTGGTGAAGCTGCTGTAACTGGGGAGCTGCATGTTCCCTATAACCAGAACCAGCCAAAAATCTGGCTGCAGCATTTTGCACCAGCTGAAATTTCCAAACCATCTTCAAAGGCAGCCCTATGTAAACTGTGTTGTAGTAATCCTAATGGGTTGTAACGAAGGCATGTGTTACTGTAGCCAAATCGTAAGTTTCAAGAAACAAGGACATTTGGCACACTAGCTTTAACTGTGCAAATGCGCTCCTGGCCACCACCAAGATCAAAGCTTTGAGGCTCAGAGATGAGTTGATGATCCTTCCCAGACTCTGAGTCTGGGTTTTCAGCACAGGTTGAATTCCTATTCCCTGGTCTACCTTTTGATACACCAGGTGCACATCTGACTTGTCTCGATTAAATTTAATCTTTTCCCCCTCATCCAGTCCATTACCAATAACAGACACTGATTTAGAACAGGAACAGCTTTCTAGGAGTTAGGGGGAAAGAACAGACAGAGTTGAGCATCATCCGCATACTGGTAGCACGGAATTTCATAACCCCTGACAATGTCTCTCAGTCGTTTCATGTAAAAGTATGGGGAACAAAACAAAATCTTGTGGGACATCACAGGCCAAAAGGCCAAGGCATCAAACAAAACTCCCCCAGGACTACTTTCTGAGTTCACTCTTCCAGGAAGGACTGGAGCCACTGCAAAACAGTGTCTCCAAGTCCCATCCCAGAAAGACAATGCAGAAGTATATCATGCTCAGTGATATTGAACACTGGTGAGAGTCCAGCAGAACAATAGGGCTCCCTCTGTCTAGTTCCTGGCATAGGTCATCCAACACGGTGACCAGAGCTGTATCTGCTCTGTTATCAGCCCTGAAGCTAGATTAAAATGGATCCAGCTAAACTGTTTCATTCAAGAATCCGTGGAGTTGAGAAGCCACTGCCCACTCTAATACAGTGGGGTCTCTACTTAAGAACATCCCTACTTAAGAACAATCCAACTTAAGAACAGCTCCATTTGCTAAATTTTGCTTCTACTTGAGAACAGAAATCCAAGATAAGAACAGGAAAAAAAACCTTTCCTGCTCTTTTTTTAACCTTAGGTCATCTTAGGTTAAAAAAAAAATTCTCCCCATAGTGGTAGAGTACGTATTAACCAGCTTTGGTTAATGTACGAACGCACCTCTACATAACAAAAAAACAGCCAGAACGGATATTAATTGGTTTTCAGTCCATTCCTATGGGAAATTTTGCTTCAACTTAAGAACATTTCAACTTAAGAACACCATTCCAAAACGGATTAAGTTCTTAAGTAGATGTTCCACTGTAGTTTCTATGGACGGAAAAGAGCAGATACGGATTAAATGGTTTTCAATGCATTCCTATGGGAAATGCAGATTCAACATAAGAACTTTTCAACTTGAGAACCACCTTCCAATACGGATTAAGTTCTTAAGTAGAGACCCCACTGTACACTGGCCAAAAACTGAATATTAGAGATTGGCCAGTAATTATCCAATACAGTGAGATTCAAGGATGGCTTTTACAACTACCTTCTTTAAGCATGCCAGCAGCCTGCCCTGATGCAAGGAGGCATTTATTCCACCTCTTACCCACCCAGTCAGTTCTCCTCTGGCAGCTTTTAGAAGTCAGTAAGAGTAAGGATCCAGCACACTAGTGGTACCTTTCACCTCTCCAAGGATCCTGTCCACACCTTCAGATATTAAGTTGCATCTTAATAGCAAACCTTTGCCAGGTATTTCTCACATATATTAAACTGTGATGCTGGAAGATTCAAATGTAGAGACAGCAGAAATGTTAAATATTCCAGAACCAATTTTGGCAGGCAGTAGGGAAAAAAAAAATCAAACATCAGCATTTTATTGAACTACAGCCAAATCACACCTTTATCATTTCAACTAGTGGACTTCAAAGCACTTTTGTTTTCAAATTTTGCATTGCAATGAAGTTGGAAATTCAGTATAATTTTCTCCTGAATAAGAAACACAGTCTTTTAAATTTACAAAAACTGTAACTGCAAAAGGGAAGATTAATGAGAGAAAAAGACAATACAGCATGCCCAAGGTACTGGAGGTTTAAATAACTCAAAGATAGCTAGAAACATATATAACATAATAACGATATTCATGTGATAGTTTAGGAAGAGGAGGAACTAGGGGTCAAGAGTTTGAATTTCTAGTGTGCCTCTTGGAAGAAGGACCAATTTGAAATCACCCAGAGCAGTGCAGCTGATGTTGTTATACGCTGTGCCATCAGTGTGATCTTGGGCAAACTACAGTGGCACCAGAGGAAGACTGGTAAACCATTTCTGAGTACTTTATATCTAGAAAATCCTGGAGTCAACTTCAACTGCATCTAATTATTAATTACCCTTGTGCTGTAAGAATAACTTCAGGCTTTTCTCTTTCAGCTAGAATTGCTGTCAAATAAATTTCTTTTCTACGTCTTATTCTTAAGCTCTTCCTATAACCCTAGAGGAATGAAAAATGTCTCTCTAGTATTGGACACATGTAAAAATGAATGCATCTAAGAGTTCAAAGAATGACTCCCAAATCTTCCCTAATTTATAGCAAAGTTTAACTATTAGTGGAAGAGGTGGACTAAGATTTAAAGTTTCCCTCTCTCAATTACAGGCGGAACACTTTTTTCTACTCAGTCCTAATTTGAGCAAAATACATAGATACATTATTTGCTGTGTTATCCATCCGATCAGTTTTCCTATGTTGTGATGCAGCCATGTATTCTGATACTTGTGGCAACAAACTACTGCTGGATCAATAATTAACAGCAGAGATTTCCTGTGCTGGAAATGCAAACATTAATATTCATTCCCAACCCAATAGTTTAAACACACCTCACCAGAATTGGGAAAAAGTAAAAAAATGTCCCCTTGCATTTTTGAGCTGTTGCATTCTAGCTACCATGTTTTTTGAATAACCATTCCAAACCTCGTACAAGAAATCTGAGACGGAATTTACTGTTATTCTAAATAAATCCCCGTGGAGCAACTCATGTGTTTCAAAAATCGTATTTCCAACACATTAGCTAATCTATTCTTGGCATTATTCTGGTGACAGGGCAACATTAATGGCTAAATGAAATTCTGCTGTATTCTGTTTAAGTAGCCATGACTGAGCAACAGATTTGTCAATAATGAAACTTTGCTTTATTCAGCTTGCAATAAAGTTCATGTACCCTACTTGGACCCCTCTTCTGGGCATAGATGTATCGATATGCACACAGGGATCTTATGGGGACAATGGAGAATTTTAAAAAGGACACATATTTCTCCTCCAACTCAGTAGACCAAATCCTGTGGTTTGGTGTAGTAAATTGCACTAGAGTAGATTTACAGAATCAACTGGGTATTAGGGAGTCAATACCTCTGCAAGTTCACTGATTCAAACTGACCTCATTTATGCTACAGTAAGTCACAGTTAGAGTAGGCCCATTTGAATCAAAAGAACTTATGGAGGAGGTGACTAACCAAATCACAAGTAATTCAATCAACCCACTCTAGTATGATTGACTACATTAAGCAACAGGATTTTGGCCAGTAAGTTATAGCACATATACTATGATAACTGCCTGTTTTTCATAGTTCATACGTAAACTCGCTCCAGATTGCTTGTTCAAACAATTCTTTTTAATCACTTCTACCAGAACCTTACTGAAACAAGTACAACTCCTGCATTTAATAAAATTACAATCATTATAACTCATTTTAAAAAACAAGGAGAATAAAGTTTTGTGTGAATGCACCTTCAAATTCAACACAGTTTAGAATAGTGTTTTCAAAAACATACCTCTATATCTTGTATTATCTTTGGGTACAGAGATCTGTAAAAGGAGTTAGGAGGACCATCCGTGGGTCTGTTTTTAAACAGGTACTGATCCCTGTAATAACACAGAGAGAAATTGTGAAGTTTTGCACACAGAAACAAAAAAACATTTCCAAAATTTACTAACAAGCAGCAGTACATAATTATGCTTGCTTGGTGTGTCCACTGTTGCTTTGGCAATTAAAGACAAGAATGGATGGAGCTTAATCCCCACCTTCCCTTGTTCATACTCATTCTATCTACTGATCAACTGGAAAAGACTGACTTTGCCTCCAGTGATAAGAAAATGTGTGACTAGAACACTGGTTCTTAACCTTGGGTTACTCAGGAGTTTTGGACTGCAACTCCCAGAAGCCTTCACCACCAACTGTGCTGGCTGGGGTTTCTGGGAGTTGCAGTTTAAAAATATCCGAGTAACAAACGTTAAGAACCACTGGACTAGAACACAGAGAGAGTAATGGGACCACAGAGCTTTATGAATGCACTTTCCTACCACTTTGCTTTTCCTAAAGGAGTATAGCTGCCAGCTCCATCTGTATTTCTATAGCAAGAACAGGGGAAGACAGAGAAAGTGTTGGCAGCATGGCTCAACATTTTCTCTACCCCCAGATGCTGCTGGAATTTAATTCCAATCAAATTTGGCTAGCTTGACTAGCAGCAAGGTATGCCAAAAACAGTAGTCACCTTCAAGAGGACTAAAGGTTTTCCTCTTTCAGCCTACAGGACATGAGGCTGGCACGGACTGGCCCATAACCTGGTCATGCAGGGCAGATGGAATTTTGACTTTCTGTGCTGCATAATAAACACCATGTCCACATTTAACTGAACAGATATTCCTGACTACATCCTTGAGACAGCATTGCTATTTGCAGCTTAATATCACAGTGAAGACATGAAAACAAATCTAGGTACAAAACTGTATGTTCAGTTGGTTTTTAAATTGCCACGGCATGTTCTTTCTACCACAAGTTCAAAATGGCCACTATTAAACAACCAGAGGTATCAAAATTTATCTGAGGAATAACTCTGTTCGAAACGAGAAAGAATATATGCATTTCTGCTCATATACGTACCAGCCCCTTCTTTCTGACAGCCCCTTCCAGAGTGGATCAGTTCGTACCATTCTCTCAATAAGCTTCTTCCATAGCATTCCTTCAGAAATAACTCGCTGCCATTCCTTACAAACCAGCTCTGCTGCACAGAGTGACCTGGCATCAAGGTAGGAGAGGATATTTTCTGCTATATGATCTAAGCCTTGTTCTACCAAAGGGGAGAAATACAGAATATATGTCAGTCTTTTCATAGCAAACAACTCCCAATACAATTACAGCATCGTTCATATTATGAAGCTGTATCTCCTAGAAGGGGCAGGGGATAGAGAACGATAAAATACTACCTAACTTTCACCTTTTTGAATATTTATTTTCAGGCCAGTACTGTAATAGTGCAGAAAAATGTCATGTGACACTGTAGAGAATATTTACTACAACTTGAAGAACTAAAGACTTCTAAATTAAGAGCAGGAAGAATGTCAAGGCCTGCAGATGAAGAAATTGCATTATCTGAAGTTTTTCTTTTCTTTCCTGGAAACCAACACCCTATGCCATTGGCACTGAATCAAGTCACAGCCAAAATAATATTTAAAAGTCGCATGCCATATAGCTAGGGATGGGCCCTTCCTGTTTAAATGAAAGAACCAAAACATGAAAAAGGCTCTATTTTGTGTAATTTGTGTGTGGGGTATGGGTGTGTGTGTGTGACTGTTGAAAAAGAATCACTTAAAACATAAATAATTTGTGTTTATGAAGAAGGATACATGAAATGTCCATGTTTCTTTTTTGTTTCATCTTTTGTGTAAACATTTGTTGCCCTTTTTTCCCTTTGTAAAACTGCCTGAGAAATTTTTTATCCAACAGCACCATAAGGGCTGTCACCAGCCAGCCAATTATCATACTCTTTGCTTCAGTCTTTCCTTTCAGGATTACTGTACACTGAGCTCCCGTACCTTCTATCTTAGATTGTTGCTGCCTGCTTGCCTGCTGTGGCATCATCCCATATCCTTTTATTTCTGCCTCTCTCCCCTTTGATTTTATGGGGAATCCCTCCCCCTCCATTTCTTTGAATTATTTTTACTGCTGCCAGGCAGCCTGCCTTTGCCAGCATGCCTCCTTGGAATATTTTTTTTCCTCTCCCTTCAGAGATCACACACACACACACACAGAGAGCACCCAAATGAGGCTTGCTCTATTGTATGAAAACCAAATAACTTACACACAAAACCCACAAAGATGAAAAAGACAACCCAAAAGAATCAAAATGAAAAACAAAAATACAAAAAAAAAAAAAGTAATTCTGCACATCCCTACCAGGGGCTTGGAGTTCTGTTCCAAACCTGCCCTCAATATGCTCAACTCATGACAAGAATCTGGCCTTATTGCTTTACAAACATTGTTTATTAGGCCTCCAAATGAATGTTTAAATCAAAGCTTAACTCTTTTACATAGGAGGCTACATCAGAACAGAATGAATATTTATATATTCAACTGGAAGAAGCCCCCCATCCCCAAGCCATCTGAATTGGATCTACAAAGATTGTCGACTTGTTTTTATTTTAACCCACCCACCCCTCAGATATCTGGCAAATGCAGTCACAACTTGGTAGTGTTAGTTTTCTTGGCTCTTCAGGTTCCATTACTGATTATTTGAAAGAACAAATTTTGTGCAGTTCTTTTTAAGCTGGTCAAATACTGGCTGGCCAGCAAGCAAACTGAGATATCTCCCATATTATAGAACGTAGGTAGGTAGGTAGGTAGGTAGGTAGGTAGGTAGGTAGGTAGGTAGGTAGGTAGGTAGGTAGGTAGGTAGGTAGGTAGGTAGGAAGGAAGGAAGGAAGGAAGGAAGGAAGGAAGGAAGGAAGGAAGGAAGGAAGGAAGGAAGGAAGGAAGGAAGACCCTTCTCCATAAATTACACACAACTGGAACAGAGCTTGCAGGTATTTCCCAGTCTTGCTTCAAACAAGTTTTAAGATAAACATCATGAGCAAAAGGAACCTCTGAATGTCTCCACTGTAATCTGTGGGACAACTATCCAGGAAGATTGCTTCAATTGTTACTTATAGTTTATTTATTTAAAATAATTTTTCCTTGTTTTTCTCTTTAGAAATGACTCAAGGCGGCTTGCATAATTGAAACACAATATTTAAAGCTAAAACAACGAGTGTAAAAAAGGCAGCGTACATCATTGAAAGGCAATATGTGAAAAGCAGCCAGTCACTGAGGAAAAGTTTGCCTGAAGAAAAAGTTCTTTGCCTGCTTGAGGAAGGACAGCAAAGATGGGGTCAAGCACCTAGCTTTGCTTCTTATTTGTTAGACAAGTCCCTGCTAAAACAGTTGGCATCATGTGCAAATCTCTGCCCTCTGATAAAGCCACATGAAGCAAGTCTTTGCTAAAACAACTTGCAATTTCAAGTCTGTTCTATTAACATTTAGCTTTCAGAAATCTGTTATCTTCTTCCTTCCTATTTATTACAAGAAATTTTAGTTGGTCTGTTTCAGGGATTCCGAAGCTAAATTACATTAAAGATGTCTGCAGCCAAGTTCAGCATTATACACACACACTCCCCTTTGTTTCAATTATATAAATATAGCCCTCTAGCCTTGGAATCTCTTCATAGAGAGAAATGAGTTTGTGGACATACGGTGTTCCAGAAAACAGAAGGACACATAACTACTGCACAGTGGAATATGTGACATCAACGTGAACAACAATAACAAAGTATTATAGAAAAAGTTTGTTGTTTATTGTATTTCTGTGTGTTAACTCTCTTCCTCCTCCTGAAGAAAAAAAAAAGTCGCTACATAACATTTCTTTCCAGATGTATCAAAAGAGATTGCTATGTATGACTTAATATCACTAACACAATAGATATTCTATGCCACTTTAGGAAAACCATGATGTAATCTGGAATAGGCTACAGAATTCAGTAGCCTGTGAAATTCTGCTTTCACAGTAAGAGAAGTTTAAAGCTCTTATGGTTGGACAGGCTGCTTGGGAATATCTAACATCCTATTAGAAGCTAGCAAAGAAGTGGAGTGTGATTTCTAACAGTCTGTGGATGGGCTTCAAGTCCATACCCTGATCTTTGCTGTCTCCATGCTTAGAAGTAGAAATGATTATGTAAAAAATTCATATATTTGCATAACTGGCATATAATATTTCTTGACATAAAATGGAAACTACATGGTATATACAACCCTGTCCATACTGTTCTAGCATCTGAATAGAAAATTTCAACAAGCAGCTCTGCCCACTCAACTTTGCAAAGAATGATACTTTGGTTTAAAACTCCCATCATTTTTGATAATCAATCATGCTGGCAGGGGCTGATGGGAAATATAGTCCAAAACATATGAAGGGACTGAATGAAAATAAAAAGCAACAGCCCTTTTTAAGATCCCCAGGATGAAATGGGATTAAGTCAACAAACAATAAGAAGTACAAGAAGAGACTTAAAGAGTTGGCCTTCACAGTAACTTTCGGTGGCTCTACTTAATACTCTACTAATTAAAACGAGAGGTTGCGCAAAGCATGCCATCTGAGAAACCAAATTGGTCTTTGCAGCATGGAGGACCTTGGACTCACTTTTCCACATAATGTGGAGTGATAGTTACATGTAGCTAGCTACTGCTGAGGAAAAGCCAATACGAAACTGGGTGTGAGCTTGGCCTCTCTTAAAAGTAGTTAACTGAAATATTCAGGTTACATTTTGTAAAACTATGGTAATTAAACTAAGGCCTTCAGTGACTGGAAAATAGTAACCAAGACAATAGCCCATGACTACTGTCAGCAATAAGGCCCCATGTATCCAAAGCTTGATATATCCAGCATTCTTTATTCTACAATACTGTATATAGTTCTGCTGCACTTGAAAGACAGCTCAACATCAATGGAAGAAGAAAGCAAAAGGACCAACCACAAAAGCTATTTGTGTTTTAGTCTGCCAGCAGCATGTAACCAGCACAAGTTTCCCTGGTGACTTTATTAGACAAAAAGAGGGAAGTTGCAATAAACTTTTGAGAGATGACAAAAAAAATCTGAGAAATGTTAACAGCTTGTGCATTTCAAAAAAACACTTTAATTTCCTTCAGACTTCACAAGCATCCCTTCTCTTGTGGTAAAGCAAAATTGGCATGGAGCAGGTCAAAACAATTCTATAATCCAAAATTAATGGATGAAACTAAGACTTTATAATGGAATCTAGCAGCAGCTCCCTTTCCAATAGCAACATCAGAAGTTCGGATGCTTGGCTGCTTATGCAGTCTAAGATTGCTGCTTAAGAGTAATGAGACCCCAAAGGAAAAATTTTTTAAAAATTAAATGACTTTTTTTCTACAGAAACCATATCTCAAGTTATTTAGGTGAAGGCCTACATAGAAATAATCACAGAAGAAGAAAATTATTTCCCCAGGTTTTCTCCCAAGGACCCCTCCCCCCCCGAAAAATGGGGGGGACCTATGAAATAACTTATTTTAGAACGGTAATTAAAGACTGGCACAAGGTGCTTGTCTATTACTATCTGGCATTTATTTGCTCACAATATTTTCTATACCCACTCAGGATTTGACATTTGAAAGGAATTTTAAATGCTGCAGATATATCCTTTCTAATACTTCCTATCTCAGATTCTTCTTTCAGCTTGAAAAAGAAAATAGTCAACCTTTGGAAACAACCTGCCTTGTGAGAAGGTAATAAATGAGCTTGAATTTGGGCAAGCCTTTGATTTTTATATGTTTAGTGAGATAACAAAAAAAAAAGATAGACAATGTAACAGTGTTAACTTGAAAATCATACTGGTTGGACAAAGTTTCATGGGGTCAAATTAACACACAATGAGTCAGAGGGATGCTTTTCATCAGTAGTTCTTTTTCTGAAAAGGAATACCTCCTGTGTCTGATTAACAGAAGAAGGACACTGAGTTCAGAATACTTAGTAACATCCCCGGTTTTAAAATAATGTTGATGGTTTGATGTGTTTTTGACTTTAACCCTTTGCCTGTTTCTCAAAAACTGGCAAACCTAACAGATAATATATTCATTGTATTCAGTAGCATGTAACTATTTGTATCAAAAAGAAAGCCTTAAGTAAGTTGAATTAATGAATATGTACTTGCAAACTTCTAAATTTAAGATACCCAAACACAGTAAGTGGATGAAGAAACCAATTTATACATTATACAATATATAATATATCGTACATTTCTAAATTGTTTTTGAGAAGAAAATGGCAGGTATCAAATTATTTCACAGTTCGTTTCAGCTAAAAATAAACATGCCATTATTAGAAGTAATGTTACTTGTTGCTCAGGAGTAATAGAGAGCTAAGCCTTGTGAAACACCTTGCAGCAGACCACAATATAAACGGGAGCAGAGTTATGCAGCTCTAACAATCCATGTTCTGTGAAAAAAATGCAGTACCAAAAATGAACTCAGCCCAACAGGATTTGAGACCATCTCAGCCCAATACCTGAAGGTCTAACTACTGTACAAGACTCTACAGTTTAGCAATGTCTTGTTAAGATGTGATTCTATATCTTCCCTTTGGTTTAAAGTATATATGCCTTCATTACTACATTCTAACCACAAACTAAGTTGGCAAGGACAGGTTACTATGAAGACTAAACATTGTGCAATCTTTTTTAAAAAAGATTGCATCATAGTTATCACTTTTTCTTCTAAAGGGAAGCCAGAGACCACAAATATTTTCTGTGTCATGTGTATGCAAACAGGTGCAAAATCCAAAATGGATAGTAGCAAGCAGGAATTACTCGAACATTTTTTTTAAGTTTATATGAGACTATCTCTTTCAGAACATTGTATTTTTATGTAGTACAGCCAATTACAGGATTAATTTAGAACAGCTGACACAGCAAAACTGCTAGAGCTATTTGTGTGTCATAATCAGAGCTAAGTAAACATATCAAATTTTCTCCTGATTTTTAAGATCTTAAGACTGTTCAAAACATAGTTTTTTTCTATCTCAATTAGTACCCATTTGCAGTGCTAGTAATACAATCCCACCCTTAAGATCACACAACCAACCAAGCATATGACTGAAAATGGAAGCTGCTCTTCATACATAATGCACAGAATTTGTCTTACATTTGTACTTCAAATATCTCAGAGGAATAACAGGCCTTTATAATTGGTTGGTGAAGAAAATCTAATTGAAACCTTTGTAGCCTACTGAGAAGCTAGTGAGGCAGGCCTCAGGGGACTGGCATTGTGGTAATTCCCTCATTCCTTGAAATTAAAAAAATATTAACTATTAATAAAACTTTCATTTTCAAAATATTAAGGGGGCTAAATATTGTAACTGGAAGCTGAAGCACTAAATATTTAACAAAGGAAGGTTACAATTTAAATAATAAGACAGCACCACAGATAAACTGCCTAAGCAACCATGAGAAATGCTTGTTCTTATGGTTTAAGGTTTCCACTTAAAACGGCTGTGGGGTACAGAATACAACATTACTGGCTCAGAAAGAATATATGGCTTAACTGAATTTGAGTGACCTATGCTCTCAAAGCCCACACTACCACAATATAGGCTGAAGCAAAAGCTGTCCTCTTCAGTACCCACGAACATGCTGAAGCACTTCTAGTCTGGGACTGGGATAATGGGTTGATGGCAAACCATTTGAACAAATATAGCATTGCAAACAGATCGGTTCCCATTTGATATGCTCAAAGAGTTTCAACTGCTAATGCAGCAGAGGAATGTCATGGTGGCTGCTACAGACAAGAAAAAACAATGACAGAATCCTCATTTACAGAATCACATAAAAGCAACAGCACAAGCAATGTCCATTACCTGGCTATTGCCTAATTATCTAATCCACTTTATGACTGGCTGCAAGACTGGGCAGCCCAGAAAATATGACAACACTTGAATGAGTATCTTTACATGTGTGGAAGACCTCAGCAATATTTTGGCCAAAACGTTCAGGCAGCAGTTTCCATTTTCCCAATGGGTAAAGGAAATGTACACACGATTATAAACATTGCTGCCAAACAGTTCACCCAGTCTACACATAATACAGTATCTGTACCTGTGACAAGACACTTGCAAACAAGCTGAGCCAGATTAGCAGACAAGAAGACATAGTGTCTGAACCACTTTGATGATATATTTGCTTACAAGACTAGAAAAGGGGGGAAATGGCACTTGGGGTGAAGCAGGCTATTTGACATTTTTCATTTTCCCTCCGACTCGGGTAGCTAGATGGAACAGCATTTCAAAATTCCTAGTCCTCAGGGCTGACCATTTTGGAACTTCCATAAAGAAAAAATTATTTCTTATCACAGAACTTTATAATATGCAAAAGATAAAGAAGTCCAAAGCTGATGAAAAGGTCAGGGATTAATGAACAGGAGTAGTTCAATGGGTTGGAAAGCCTAGCTGCAGAATGAAGGGCCTGGAGTCTGAACCCCACTGCGCTTCCCCCAGGAGAGGGGCCAGTCAAAATTACTCAAAGCAGTCTTTGGCAAACTGTATGACTGAAGAGCATCAAAAGAAGGAGGGACTGGCAAACCATCTTACAGCACCTTATATCCAGAAAACTCTGGGAAAGGCTGCCATAAGCGAAAACAGGCTTGATGGCACAGAATTATTTAAGCGGCCCTTGAATGTTTTGGGCCACCTACACTTCTATGAGTCAGCTGCCCTAACTTAAAATCAGCCCAGCCGTAAGAGCCACAAGGAAAGCAAATTCTACAAATAGGACTTCTTCAGTGATGGTCCAAGTATATATGTACAATAGAGATAAGCACGAATCAGAAAAATTGTGATTTTTTTTCTGATAAATCAATAAATTTGTTCATTCATTTTTACTTTAAAACCCTATATCATGTCCCCCTTAAGCACTTAGAAACATCAAATTCACAGGGAGGTTTTCCCTGACTCTCCTCTACAAGCCTTGCAATTTGGGGATGTTTGGGGTTCAGATGTCCAAGTCATACACCCACAAGGAGCCCCCCTCCGGCACCTAGAGACACCAAAATCACAGAGAAGCTTCCCATGAATCTTTTCTAGAATCCCTCCAAGTCTGGTGATGATTGGTGTTAGATGTCTGAGTTATAAACCCACAAATTGGGTTCCCTTAGGAAAATGCCCTTTAGCAACAGGCTTGGGGAAACCTATTCTTCACCAAACTTGGAGGAATTATAGAAAAGAGTAAGTAGAAGCTTCTCTGTGATTTTGGTATCTCTAGGTGCCTGGGGGGAATTTTCCTGGTGGGGACTCTCTTTGTAGGTATATAACTCAGACATCTGAAACCCAACCTGCACTAAATTTGCAGGGCTTGTAGAGGAGAGTCAGAGGAAGCTTCCCTGCAATTGTGGCGTCTCTAGGTGCCTACGGGCCGATTTACAGCCAAACAAATCAATGAATCAAAAATTGTTAATAATTTGTATTCATTGGGGCACTGATTTGTACAAATACAAATCGATGAATTGGGGATTTCTGAACAAATTCGGTGATTCATTTTTTAATTCATGCCCATTTCTAATGTGTAGCCATATCACTGTTGGCTTTTTCAAAAAATGAACGTGCTCATGACGCATCTATTGGGAGTTACTTTGAAATATTTAGTTATTGTAGCCTGTGCAGTTTTAACTGCAATTTTATTGTTTTGTATTTTATAAAACTGTAAGTTACTTCCTGAAATGAATGTGCTCTGAAAGGGCATTTAATAAGCTCATTATACATTAACAGTGGGCGTGAAGCACAGGAAAATCAAGCAGTGGAAAGTCAAGCAATGGCTTCATATCTTCCTTTTCCTCCAGCAACATAAGCCTAAAGCACTACTCCAAGTCATTTATGGGGGAAAGGGTTTAATAAAACAGATACAATTGTGAAAAACTGGATATTGAAGTGAGCTTTAAAGAGGGAAGCAGAAAATATCTTGACTGTAGGGAGATTTCATTCCAAGTGAAAGAAAGAACATTGGGAAAAATGTCTCCAAATGTTCAGAGTGACAGAGATCAACAGCAAATGCACTTATGTAGAGTAGATAAAATGAGGAAGGACGAAAGAGACAACATTGGAAAGGTGGATGAATTTTGAGGAACAGATTATTTTAATATGGATATAGATCATATTTGGGAGCTACTATGCCATTATGTAGAATGACACCCCCCAGCATTGCCTGGTCCAATCTTTAAAAATGATTTCTGTCTCTATCCTACAGAGCTGTTCTTGACCACCTACTTCCCCAAGTACCTCCCAATTGTTTTCTTCATCACATTTCTGTAGGTAAGACGAATCCTAATGATACTGAAAATGACAAGCAGATGTGTAGGCAAAGCAACCTGCCCCATATCACAGAAAGATTTTTTTCCTAATTCAACTGCTGTATGCCAATCAGAAAAGAGCGATTTTGGTATTTCTAGTGAACCTAATGCTGTTAAATTTAACTACAATGGTGCCTCACAAGACAATGTTAATTCATTCCACAAAAAACGCTGTCTTGCAAAAACATCTTGCGAAACGCGGTTCCCAATTGGAATGCACTGAAATCTATTTAATGTGTTCCAATGGAAAAAACATCATCTTGCGAAAATCATCCATAGAAAAACATCATCTTGCGGAACACGGTTCTCCACTGGAATGCATTGAAATCTATTTAATGTGTTCCAATAGGGAAAAATGATTGTCTTGTGAAAATCGTCCATAGAAAACATCGTCTTGCGAAGCACAACAGCGATCACAAAAACCAATCGTATTGCAGATTAATCATCCCGTGAGGCAATCATCTTGCGAGGCACCACTGTACTTGCCAATTTACAGAACTGGCCATTCTGCTTTCCAGCCCAGCTGGGTAGTGCTTCCATGCTGTCTTTAACATTTCCACATACATATTTCTGCCTTTGGATTACCAAATATTTGGGATATATATGCAAAATTCACAGGAAGTTTTGCTCCATATGTCAATACATCTCCCTGTTTGGGTCAGATAAGTACCTGACAGGGAAGGATTCCTTGAGCACCTCTTTGGAGGAAGGGTAGGATATAACCAAGTAGCATGCTCAGATATCAGAATGAGAGAATTTATATCTCCACATTTCAAATTCAGTTATCAAAGCTGTACATCTTTGCCACAACCCATTTCCATCTCCTTGGTTTTGGCCATGGCTTTACAATGACTTATCAATATCAAAATCATTACATTAGCATGGTACACTAAACAAGCATAGTTCTCCCCCGAACACCTCATGGGGGGGGGGGGTTGAGTCATGTTTAGATAGCCCTATCTAAACTTAACTAATTCTAAAACATTTAGAAGTCAAATTCTAAATATATGAGAGAAAATCTGCATCCAAGGTGGTTATTTTTATGTAATCTTTCTAGGATTGAGGCACCGGTATATCTATAGTAATGGCACTGAATTCCACATGTAAGAAGTATTTTTCTTAAACAGCCCTTCAGTTCTAAAACAAAACAATCGGGAAGAACACTAATGGTGCTGGTTTTAAAATCATGGACCAAGAGAATAAAAACTGAAACACCTAATTAGCTGAAAGTACACACTACTTATTCTACCTCTGAATCAATCTGTAACAGCAGCTAGGAAATGCAATAATGGATAAAATGCGGCCCAAAACACCAAATCTTGCACATAGGTTCAGGTACTGGAGAAAGTTTAAGATAGCAATGTACATGTTAGATACAATTCTATTTTTAAAATATGCTGCCCCCAAAATATCTTATGTTTAGATGGAACAATACTGGCATCCAGTGGCCACTGAAATTATTCACACAAAATTACTGTAAGTGGATTCAAATATTCAACCTACTCACTTCACTGACAAATGATGCTAACAGCTGACGGCAAAGTATATAAACCCATTTTTATATTTCTTTTTAGCAGATATGATTCAATTTACCTGGTAAAGCAGTGATAAAATCCCTTTGCAACATAGGCTTTAAGTAAGAATTAATATGTCCATGCTGATAGTGACACATTCGTGAAATAAGGTGTTCCACAAATTCGACCTGATCCGATTCTGACCACTGATCAAAGTATTTAATACACAAGTCCTTTTCCTTTTCGTAGTTTCCTTCAGATGGTCGCTTCCTTGAGACTATCACAGATGAAGTTCCATTGCTTATCTATTTTTAAGAAAAAACCATAGAATTAAATATAAATGTATACTTCTACTGTACTGCAGCACTGTTAATATTAAAAACACTATCTGATACAAGATGACATATCAGGGTATTCAGTTTTTCAATGTGACAAAATGAAAGAGCTTTAATTCTCCTTCAAAGTCCTACTTTACCTTGAGTTTTTCCTACCTCCATTTTTCACCAACTTCCCATCCACTACTAATTTTTACAGCATGAGTACATTCTTTCTACATGACATTTCAATCTAGGTGTTATTATCAAAATTACTATCATTTTAGTTACCATTACTTTACTTATTACTCATCAGAGTCTCCATCATAATAGATCAAACTGTTATGTTTCATGCTAGCAATAGTTTGATAGGACTTTTATTAAAAGAACCATTAATGATCTTTATTTATTTATATATAAAACTAGTTAATTACACAGCAATATAAGCTTGCTGCACTTTACCTTTGTCACACAAATATAAAGTTTGTAACAGTTTGACCCAATTTTATGTAGCAAAACTGCAGAAATACCAGAAGTGCTCACAGGATGAACAATGGCTTGTGTAAAACTAGCTAATTACATATGGATATTGCATCAAATCAAGCACCAACTGTCCATCTTTGCTTGAACGTTTGTAGTCTCTGCAAATTGTTCTTTCTCTACAATATGTCTATAAAATATTATTCAGCAGAGATGAGAGACCTGTTAAGTTTACTTCCACAGATATTAATCTTCTTATCCAAAATAAGTGTGTCATGATGTTCCAAATTGCTGATGAACATTTCTATCATTACACTCACAGCACCCCCTAGTGACTGCAAAAAAAAAAACTATGGTCACAGTTGCAAGAAGGTCCAAGAAGCACTAAACAGACTGAAGGTTAAAAGGAAGGAACCATGCAAATGTAGGTCTGAAATTAAGGATCTATGGAAAAAATAAACTCCACACCACAATAAAATACCCTAATAGCACCATCAATTATTGAATACCCACAGAGAACATGGAGTTAACTCTGCAACACCAAACAAGAATGGCTGGCTTCATCATAGGCCTCCTTCAGTCTCGAGTAACTATGGTAAATGACTGGCTTAGAACCTTCAGAAAAAGGCTCCTAAAACGTATAAACCTTTACAGGTGATCTCTGATTGAGTTATACACTACATAAAATCAAATTGTGCAATCCATTTATGCTGAAGTCATACAATTCATACTTGCTTGGGACGAACAACAATTCCCATCACCCATACAGTGGACCCTCAACTTACAGACGGCTCAACTCACAGACTTTTCGAATTACAGACTTCTCTGGCTGCAAAATTTAGGTTCTACTTGCAGCCGGAGAATCGACCTACAGACCAGAAAAAAAAACCCCAAAATGGAACAAAAACGGAACAAAAACGGCCAGTTATGGATTAATCACTTTTCAATGCATTGTGGGTCAATGGAGCCTTGACCTACAAACTTTTCGACCTGCAGCCACCATTCCAATACAGATTAATTCCATAAGTAGAGGGTCCACTGTATATTGCAAAACTAAGAGGCAAATGGTACACTCACTCTCCCAGCATGGTAACAATAAGTTATATTCCTTGGTCATTAAATGATAGACCTTCTGCTCATTGCTTTTTTAGACTTAAAAAGGTTATGGTGAAACATTAAGAATTTAACTGCTACAAGCTTGCATGCCCTTTATTGCCTCATCTTCCAGCTTGAAACAGAAGAGAGAAAGCCACATGGACATCATTCCATTTCAATCATCCTCTGAGAAATGGGTGGAATCAATGTAGTTTTTACAAGGGTTGCTTCTGTTGATAAGCAAAATATCATTTAGAGATTTGGGAGCCAAAATCAACCAAAAATTTTGTTCAAAACAACAGTGATACTATGATTATCAAAAACTCCTGTTCAACCCTTCAAAATATATAAAATGACACATGACGTAAATTATTTCACTCATCTGTGTATCCAAAATCTTATATTCTACTGACTATCAAGAAAGTTCCAAAAACGTTATAAATTATGTCCACATAAAGGAAATAACAGTTCTTAGACACAATCCTGAGGTCTAACGCAATTATCAGGCAGTTTTTGCTCTGCCAAGTTTTGACATACAGTGGGGTCTTGACTTAAGAACGGCTTGAGTTAAGAACATTTTGACTTAAGAACCACTCTCATAGGAAAATATTGACTTGACTTACTTAGATTTGAGTTAAGAACTGAAAAAAAAACACGTGGGAGGCAGGGAAAGTGCAAAATTTGAACTTTCAGTTAACTGTTGGCCAGTGAAAAGGGTGCCTGTCTGCTTCCTCACTCCTCCCAGCGTTTAGAGAGTGGATTGGGAGACAGTCTTCAGACTGCCTGGTACTGTACTGCCTGGACTGTATTTTCCCTGCCTTCCCTGAACCTTTCTTGACCTAAGAAAAAAAGAAACAAAATATCCCCCTCTAGTGGTCGAAGGCGGAATAGCAGCTTCCCATTAGTTTCTATGGACGGAAAAGAGCAGATACGGATCAAATGGTTTTCAATGTATTCCTATGGGAAATGCAGATTTGACCTGAGAACTTTTTGACTTGAGAACCGCCTTCCAATACGGATTAAGTTTTCAAGTCAAGACCCCACTGTATATCAACAGGGGCTGAAGACACTATAGCTAAGTAAGTACCATAGTTAGGAGTGATTTTTTTAAAAGCACTATCAGAAAGGATATATAAACTGAATGCATTATGTTACAATATTACTACTCCCTATTGAGGATTTAGGGGCCAAGGGAAGAGAAGATAATCATGCTTACCTGCCACAGTGTATTCTTCTTTGGAGACTCATCTTCATTCTGATCCTCCATTACTGATGTGTTCTAGAAACAAAGCAGAAACAAAGTCTTACATTTTCCACATGCATACAAATATTTTACTCCCATTTTCAAAACAAAACTACCAAGCTATACAATCCTATTTTTCACTGCTGAAATCTAGTTATGTAGATTTACCAGGAAGTGACATATTTCACAGTAAAAGAAAAAACAAAAGAGAAATTGACTTTCTTTGGACTACTTGTGATCCAGATCTTTACTGCATAATTCATTTTAGATTGGGTTTCTCATTCAAGCACTGTATATTAGAGAATCATAAAATAATGGAGTTAGAAGAGGCCAGTGAATCCAATGCTCAATGCTGCAATACAAAATAAAAGTTCACTTCTCACTTCTACAAAACTGGGGTTAGTGACATTAGTTCAAAATTCATGTAAAATTCTTATGCCCCTGTAAATATAACTACAAATAATAGACAGTTGATTAACACACCCACACCAAATAAGTTTACTGTATACAAATTTGCATCTCTAGCAGGATCTGCAAGCTTAAGAAAAGCCATCTCCTTTTTCCCATACGCCAATTTATGCAAACCAAGTCATCTTTTTGGGGGTGGAGACAGAATGTCTTTCCTTGAAACAGTCCAAATGTTTCCCCTGCAAAAAAGACTGGTGAAGATATGCTGCCTTTCTCTGGGCAGTGAGTGAGCAAAGTACTATCCAAGATGAGGGGCTGGCTCACTCTATCGGTGACTTCCTGTGTGAGTCAGCCAGGAGCCAGCTTTGCTCCTCCTTCGTCTCTGCCTCCTGATGCAGACTGGGGCTCCCATGGGCAACATGCTTTCCTTTTGCACAGTGCACTACCTGAGTAGCACCAAAGTAATAAAGCCCAGGGCTGACTCTTCCCTGCTGCTATGAGCTCCCTTGACCCACGTCAACCTCCCAGCATGTCCCAGCACCCTCTCTCGCTACCACATGGAGCTGCCATGCCAGGAGGAAAAAAAATCCACATATAATCAAAACCATGCTGCTTAGACCCATGCATATCTGACAGATGGCTGACTAACTCTGAGTTAAGTATCCAGATGCGGACCCAGAGACTAGGAATTCAATTCCCCACTGTACATACCAGGAATAGAGATAGCCTGTATGGCCTTGAGCAAACTGCACGGTCTCAGGGCACCCTCAGAAGAACAGAATGGTAAATCACTTTGCTCCCAGTGTTGGAATGCTCATCACCTCCTGATGTATCAAACGAACTCTTAAATGCTTTCTCATATGAAACTGTACCCTTTAAAAAACCCAAAACCTTAGTAATTTATAATAAAACATAATTGAAACCTGAATTTGTATACTACCATCCTTTTTATACAGACCTTTCCTACATATTAAGTTTAAGAACCGTATCTAAAATTCAGGTGAAAGTTAGTTCATAAAGCTACAGACCAAACCAAGAGAATAAAAACTTACCTGGCAGAAGAAACGACTGCCTCACTACTCTGGTCATCCTATCAGATATGAATCACTACCCCCAAAAGAGTCAGTGTGGTGTGGTGTGTGTTGGACTAGGATCCAGAAGACTTGGGTTCAAATCACGCCATTGCCATGAAATTATTGGTGATCTTGGCCCAGTTACACCCGATCACACATGGCCTACCTCACATGATGGTTGTGAAGGTAAGTGAGGAGAGAAAGAACTATGTACACTGTCCTCAGAAAGACACACACACACACACACACAAACACACACACATACAGAGGGAGAGAGAGAATGCATCTTCCTCTTTTATTTCAAAAGCTTCCTCATCCCCAGGTAAAGGACCTTGTACATTAAAACTGCAGCTCAACAGACCAGAGCCAGACCAAAAAGTAGTAGCAAAAAGCTAAGAACCAAGACGGGCTTAAACAAGAGCACATAACCTAAGTACTTATTTTTACTGAATTGCTTACATAGTGAGGCCACAATTCTCTGGCTGATGTTAATCTTGGAAGTGGAGGGAAGCCTTAAAACTCCTAACCTGGAACATGTTTTTGAACTGAATCAGGCCCCACAATAATTTTATGCTGAAAACAAATCTCTGCTGGTTGACACACAGACCTGCCCCCATATTACATACCACAAACAGCACCATTGAGAGCAAACAGCAACCACGTAGGGTTAGAAGTGATTTTCAGCAGAAACCCAGGATCGCAACTGTGGTGTCACAGTTGCTTTCCTGCCACAAACAAAGCAGGTTATGGACACTTGTTTAAATATGTAACTGATCTTGCATTAATATGACCTTAATAAGAGTTAAAGAACCCACAGACGGCTAAAATGGAGAAGTTTTTTTTGTGAAGCTTTTAGGGTTTCATTTCCTACCACACTCCTTCTCAATAGCATGGACCTTATTCTTGCAAGTTCACAGCATGGCATGAAATAAGACTGGCTTACTAAGAAAAGTGAGCTTGGTAAGTCTCTAGAGCTTGGTAAGTCTCTAGAGCTTGGTAAGTCTCTACTCAAGACACAACAGACTTTGGGTAGTGTGGGCTTCATATAAATAAAATAAAATAAATAAATAATGCTAACATGAATGGCCCAGTGTACTTCATGCTAAAAAATCACAATAGGTTTCTCTTTTAATGGCTATTAGTCCAAGGGATATTTGGACACTAAAGCTCTAAATCCAGTTCAACGTAACTTCTACTGAACTCTACATTGTCAAAAGATTCAAAGAACACTACCCACAGACCCTCAAATCTGTATGCAGTTTCACTAGCTCCTTGAGGTGTTCAAGTGGCTAACATCATCGGATGAGGTGACCACTATTATACCTCTTGTGCAATACAGGCACAACTGAAGTAGACTGCAACTCCAAGTCATGTATCTGAGCCAAAACCTCTGATTGGAATCTCACATCACTTTTTCTTCTTCCATGTTACTAACAATGACTGAAGGCTTCTCAAAATTCCAGAGAACCTTTCAAAGGGCTCTTGACATGAGGAAAGTTCATATAGTTTTGACTGAAATAGGGTGGAATCCAACCTTACATAAGCAAAAGCCCACTCAAATGACTGAATTTTCTTTCTGCCCCCCCCCCAGGCCCCTACTCTACTTCTCGAATTGTTGCAAAGGGTCCCCTAACTCTCCAGAGCAGATTATGAGGTGTCTGGGGCTGCCCCTTTCACAGTTCCCACTGACAAAAGCAGTTCTACCATGTTTCCCGGAAAATAAGACAGGGTCATATATTAATTTTTGCTCCAAAAAATACATTAGGACTTATTTTCAGGGGATTTTTTTTAAATTCATGTATAGTCATGTCATCTTCTTCCGGTTGCTGCACAATGGTGGGGTGGCAGGGTTTCACTTAACTGGGGCTTATTTTTGGGATAGGGCTTATATTACCAGCATCCTAGAAAATCATACTATGGCTTATTTTCAGGTTAGGTCTTATTTTGGGGGGAAATTGTATTAGCAGAAAACTGCACTGGATTTCATTCTCAGCATCTAGAAATATAGCATATGACTTCTATAAAGATGCCCCTGACATTTGCACTCAGAACCAACTGACATAGCTAGTCACTCCATAGGCAGAAGTGCTCACCATGAGACAGTAAAGTAGCGGCCCACCCAGAAGCCATATCTCACTCAGTGGCATCAAATGACAATTCCACAGAAAAGAGGTTGTGAAAGACAGCATTTGTGAAAAAGGCCACCAATCTGTTTAAGACAGATTTCACATCTGAAACACATTCATAATCTAATAAATATGTGTACTCTGACAGCCATTAGAGTCAATGGAGGAGTCACCAAACCCCCTTGATTGAATGGGCCTACTCTAATGGTCTTACACTAAGCAATAGGATTTCAACCATTAAGATGAGAAATGTTTTGACGTTGTTCTCAGCAACAGTTCAGAATAGAGGAGAAATGTATGATCCCATTCTCTTTAGTATGAGAGAAGATAGTTGAGAGTCAGCTGTGAGGAAAGTCTATCTCATGTTCAATGAAGGGCTCTAGAAATGTTCATACTTGATGGCACACACAGAAAGCTCAACATGCAACTACACAACAGCCACAAAGATGAACTAAATTTCAGCTTTTCAAAGACCAAAAGAGATCAGGCTTCCAAAAGTTTCACTTTGGGTCTTCATAACCAACATATGGTAGAATGACAATAACTCTTTACTATGGGTGAGCAATTACCACCCAATCTGATCTGTATCCTAATAACTGCCACAGAAATTATGACAAACCTGCCCCGAGCTGATTTAAATTTGACCTGAACTGGTCTGTTCTCGAGTTTCTGCAGCTACTAGTAGATATGTGTAGATATATGTATTCCCAAATACATATATGGTAGATATATGTATTCCCAAATCTGGAGGAAACAAAACAGTGGAAATATGGAAAGGGCTGTAGTCAGGGACTGAAATGCTATGCAAAGCTAATAACTTTGGGAATGTGTAGATCTTTATTTTGTAGACAAAGTTACTACCAGTTTCTTTTCTCCCTTCCACCCCATATTCAGAGAAAAAATGTGTTGGGGTTATGTCCCACGGTATCCCCAATCAGTAGGCTGGCTTGCCGAAGTGTGCCCACTTGCCACCTAGCCCAAATCAGAGTGCTGCACATTTGGTACTCATCCACTTTGGAACATACACATGCACACGAAGCAAGGGGGAAAGGACTCTTTTTCTGTCAATAAAACATGAGGAGGTATCCCATACAGAGAAAAACAGTAGGCAGCTAAATATATACAGGTTTCTTCTCTGGGGGGAGAAGTAACTGAGTTGCTGTTCTCAGTAGATGAGATCAGATACTGTCAATGTTAGAATTGCTCCATCACCAACAAACAAACAAACAAAAAAATCAGAAGAAACTCAGATCCAGCAAATATCACCTTTGATGACAGGATCTCCCTAATAGTTGAGGGGAAAAAAATCTGATTCACAAATGAGAATAAGGGAAATTCAGTGACAGTCCTCTCCTCATGAAACAGAAAACTCCAAAGATCGGTATCTCTAAAGCAAATACACTGTATATATTTCTTTTGTGTAGGGAAAAACTATTGTCAAGAAACTGGAAAATAAGGGGATGATAATTCCAGATGTTCTTTGAAATAGTCCTGTTAGCTTGCATCTAGGATGAGAAGGCCAGAAGAGGGGGGAGAAATTGCTCTCTTATCTCGATAAGAAGGAATTTTCAAGGCCATAACTCCTGGTATTTGCTAATTAACAAAGCTGGTTTCAGTTGAAGAGGAGGGGGAGAGAGTTAAGTTACTTTGGAGAAGTTGCTCCCGTCTTCTAGAAGATTTGGGGTGACTTGAGATCTGACTGGTACATTCTCTTGAAAGGTCGATAAAATGGAATGATGAGTATAAAACTGGGAAGCGTTTGCTTAGTTTAGCCTAGTCTCCCTCATGAGAATACTATGCTCACTTACTGCTCTGCAACCAGATTTGTATTTTGTGCATGTTCTGGAACCATGCTGAAGTTCTGCCTGAATGTGAATATCAGCTTAGTATAGTTAGCTTTCTTATTTTCTGTGGGAACTGTTCTACCTTCAAAAATTTTTGAATGCTTATTTGCCACCCAATGTTCTTGACTGCTTTTGGGATTTTCAAAACTATCTTTTGAAACTGTTTGGAACTTTATTCTTTTTTACTTCTTTTTGCTACATCTTCAATAAAGAGACCATGAAGGAGGAACATCTCAGGGGGAGAAGGAGGCTCCCTCCCCAGAGTTCTCAGAGAGTACAAGAATGTTTGGAAATTCAAATTGTTACACACATACAGTGGACAGAAAAAGTTTACACACCCGTTAAAATGTCAAGTGTCTGTGATGTCAAAAAATGAGACAAAAATAAATCATTTCAGAACTTTTTCCACCTTTAATGAGACCTATGAACTGTACAACTCAGTTGAACAACAAACTGAAATCTTTTTAGGTGGAGGGAAGTAAAAATAAAAAACTGAAATAATATGGTTGCACATGTGTGCACACCCTCTTATAACTGGGGATGTAGCTATGTTCAGCAGTAAACAATCACATTCAAACTCATGTTAAGTAGGAGTCAGTACACACCTGCCATCATTTAAAGTGCCTCTTGACAGGTTTGATATAAACATGATGGGAATTGTTAATTCAGTTTTGTAAAAATCAGTTGTAAAAAGCCTGAAATGATGTAAGTATTCGTAAAGATCTATGTACAAAAAGAATGTAAAAATAATGATTCAAACAGCTGTGGAGATACAAGATGTATGTAGTAAGACTTGTATCAGCTGTGAGAGAAGCCAAGGATTGGCTGAACCTGGAATAAAGGCAGCAGCCTCAGCACACACAAGGTGGTGGTGTTGTGGATCATGGAGGAGAAGAAGTGTTGCTGGACTGATTTACAAGGACACTCACTACAGAACTGATTTATGGACTTAACTGTTTGATATTACCGTGTATGACCATTGGACTGGATAAGGACAAAGCTGTATGTACGTATCTTGCAACAAACTTGGTGTAATATAACTGTTCTCCTACCAAATATTGTCTCTTTGCTTGGTGACTTGTCTCTCTGGGAAACCTACTTGTTGGCGCCCCCTGGCACGCTATCAACTCTGTCATTTCTGAGGAATCTGAACATGAGGAGGAACTTCATCTTTCAGCATGACAACGACCCAAAGCACACATCAACAAAGGAATGGCTTCATCAGAAGATTAATGTTTTGGAATGGCCCAGCCAGAGCCCAGACCTGAATCCAATTGAATATATGCGGGGTGATCTGAAGAGGGCTGTGCACAGGAGACACCCTTGCAATCTGACAGTTTTGGAGTGTTTTGGCAAAGAAGAGTGGGCAAATATTGCCAAGTCAAGATGTGCCATACTGATAGACTCATACCCAAAAAGGCTGAGTGCTGTAATAAAATCAAAAGGTGCTTCAACAAAGTATTAGTTTAACACTGTGCACACAGATGCAATCATATTATTTGGTTTTTTTTATTTTTACTTCCCTCCACCTAAAAAGATTTCAGTTTGTTGTACAGTTCATAGGTCTCATTAAAGATGGAAACTTTTCTGAAATTATTTGTCCCTTTTTTTATATCACAGACACTTGACATTTTAACAGGGGTGTGTAAACTTTTTATATCCACTGTATGTATGCACACAGTCAATCCTAAGCATAATAAAGACCCACAGTAGCCAGTGAAAAAACAAGAAAAACCAAGCACATGGCCAGTCTAATAAGCTATATGCATACATATGTTCTCCCTTTGCTGTTTGTTGATGTGTAATGGTTGCTTAGTTGGGTACAAAGGGAATAAACAATTAGGTGAGGTTGATTCTAGCCCTACTCACGAGACTAGAGCTTTCAGGAGAGAATCTTAATTTTTATTAGGATTCAGCTGTCTATCTCATTCTGCCTTAATGTCTCCTTTTTGGGCTTCAGCATTTTTAACCCCCCAGAAAGCCAGAGCAAATTTCAGTGATTTGTATGGATATCCTAACGGACCAGAGTATGACCGGGGTCTTCTTTATTTATTTATTTACAAGATTTTTTTAGCCACGCCATTACCAGTGGTCTCTGAGCAACATAAAACAATATTAAAACTTTAAAAACATTAAAACCATTAGAATAAGCAATATTCTTGAACTGCTTTGTATCTGCTTCAGTACCATACAAATATCCTACTTCACCTGATTTTAACACTTTTTCCTCTCTGATGCACACTTCTACCTCTTGACTTGCCAGGACTTAACACCATTTTCTTCTGTACATTAAGACTAACCCAAGAGAGGCAATACAGTGGTGCCTTGACTTACAAACATTTCGACTTACGAACAGCTCCGGTCGCGACATTTTGCTTAGACTTGCGAACGGAGCTTCCACTTACAAAAAAAAAAAAAAGACAGGGGGGAAAAGGCGGGCAATTCAAATTCTAACTGTAGGTGGCAACAAGCCTGCGTTGTACTGTAGCTCTTTCACCTTCGGCAGTTACAGGGTGTGTCGTCGTCTCGGAGGCTTGGGAGAGACTCCTGCTATAGATAGATAGATAGATAGAGAGAGAGAGAGAGAGAGAGAGAGAGAGAGAGAGTCTCTCTCTCTCTCTCTCACTCTGCAGGGAGGAAAGCTGCTGTTTTCTCCTTTTAAAAAACTGCTCTGGGTGGGTTTTGGCTGGGGTGGGTATGTTTCTGTGCTGTGTTGTTGGTGATTTTGCTGTTTATTTTTGGAGTTTTTTCTTCTTAAAGCCTCACCAACAGAGGTGGCTTTACTGTTTATTTTTGGAGGGTTTTTTCCTTCCTAAAAGCCTCACCAACTGAGGTGGCTTTACTGTTTATTTTTGGAGGGTTTTTTCTTCTTAAAGCTCCAGCACCTTCCGACCGGGTTTGCTGTGTTCTTTTTATTTTTTTGGTGATTTTTTTCTTTGGCTGGAACGGATTAATCGGTTTTCAATGCATTCCTATGGGAAATGGTGATTCGACTTACAAACATTTCGACTTAAGAACACCATTCCAATACAGATTAAGTTCGTAAGTCGAGGAACCATTGTACAATGCTTTGTCTGACATTTCCTACACCTCTGTTGGATGCCACCTCTGTCTAAGCATACTTTATAAAGGAAATAACAAAAAATGACATCTACTTTTTCTCAACTAGAAAATCCATTTTCAATTGGTACTCTTATTTTGGTTCAGCTTCAGCCTCTTCCCGCTTCCAGATGGGCAACACATGAGCAGCAGGATATAGGTTGCTAGCTAAAGATGAGGCAAACTGTTAAAAGTTACTGAAAATTTGCTGAATGATTACAATCCTAGAATCAAAACTTATTGGGCAACCATGCAACTGTAAGGAAAATGGGTACTAGGAATCATGACACTTATGTAAAATTCTTATAAATTCTAGAGATGGGGAGATGTAACACTTATGGATGGAGTGTGTGTCTATGGCTTCATGCAGCATTCCTGATGTTTTGCACCCAACACCACTGGTCATGCTGGCCAAAGCTGATTAACGCTGCAATCCAAACTATAAAAGAGAACCAGGCCAGGGTGGACTCTTTTACTGAGTTGTTCTGAAATGTGGAAAAATCCTAGGGATATTTATAATGGCAGAAAGACACAAAAGTAGTCCAGAAGCTGCAAACCAAAGTACAAAGATTTGATGAACTCTTCATTTTGTGCAAGAACTCATATACATGAGCCAGCACGACATGGATAGAACACTGAATGCATTCAGTGGGAACTCAGTGTATTCAGGCACAGTGTCGACTTAGATGAGATACCAGCCTATTTCCTTGAGTTACTGGGATAATGTGTTTAACAGCCTTGGCTTTAGGTAATGTAGCTAAGCATAGCAGAACGACAGAACCACTATAAAACAGAGGAAAGCAGAAGGTACATTGCGTTTTACCCCGTTTTCCCGAAAATAAGACCTAACCTGAAAATAAGCCCTAGTATGATTTTTCAGGAAGCTGGTAATATAAGCCCTACCCCAAAAATAAGCCCCAGTTAAGTGAAACCCTGCCCTCCACCATTGTGCAGCAACCAGAAGATGATGACATGACTGCATTTGAATAAATGTAGATTGCTATACAGGAACAAAAATAAAACATCCCTTGAAAACAAGCCCTAATGTGTTTGTTTGGAGCAAAAATTAATATAAGACCAAGGGTGCACGTCTGTCCTGGGCAGAAGTGTTCTCAGAGACTCCTTGTCCTTGATTGTACAGTTAGTTCATCCACATGTGCCAACATTTGGCATGCAGATGCAGCTGGGGGGCAGTTGACTTTCTCCCCTCACAACATACACTGTGAATAAGAATTCACCCTGATCACCAACAAAAGTGCTGTTGAAATGTGGTTCAGCACTACCATTGCATGACGCCCTGGTATCTGCAATACAAATTCTACAATTGCTCTCTGAACAGACATACAAAAACAAAGAGCAAATCTCCATCTAGAAAGCATGGCATTTAGTACTGGCAGAAAAAACAATGCAGTAAATAAAACTGCCTGAAGAACAGATGGAAATGAATTCATGTAACAGTGAAATACAACTTCATTCTGCATGCAAGAAACAACAATAATTCTGCAAATATATATTGATCAATTGATAATGAATCCACACACTTAGACAACAAACCCAAAAGAGTCATTATATAACTGAATATTGCATCGACTGAATCTTTTTCAACATCTTCAGATTAATATCTATTATTTGAAAAATCTGCAATGTTAACAACCACAGAACTATTCCCATTTAGTCATATTTCCAAAAGGTCTACCACAAAACTGCACCAGAATAAGGTACAATATTCTGTACCTTGTTGTAAAAATTACAGTACAGAAGCATATGCACCACAGACTACATGAACATAGTACAGTGGTGCCTCGCTTAACGATTACCTTGTTAAACGACAAATCCGCTTGACGATGAGGTTTTTGCAATCACTTTTGCGATCACAAAACAATGTGTTTTTTTAACAGAAGGGGTGACAGAAAGGAAAAGGGAAATTGGAGTTAATCGGGAACAGGAGAGACGATAACATGCTAACATCCATTCTATACCTATTGCCATATCAAAATTTCAAATTATTCTATTTATTCTTTTCTGCCTTCTAGGTTTAAGTTCTCATTTCAATACATGCTATTCATACGCTGCCTGTTGATACAGTCCATTTGTTGAATAAATCCCATCTTTCTGTTGCCTTTTGCAAGGGACAGTCCTTCATCACTTTTGATAGAATATCCATTTCCGCTATTTCCCATATCTTTTCAATAAGGTCTTCTTGATTCGGTACCGTCGGATTTTTCCAATTTTTAGCATATAGAATTCTGGCTGCAGTAACAATATATATAACTATATATTCCTCTGACTTGTCTATATTATCAGGTATCATACTTAGTAGAAACAATTCTGGAGTTAATGGCACCTTACAGAGCAATATTTGTTGCAACATAGCGTGTACTCTTTTCCAATATTGTTTCGCTACTCTTCATGACCACCACATATGATGTGTTTTAATGGGCAAAATTCACTTCCCAACAATCGGTTCCCTGCTTTGGGAACCGATTCTTCGCATTACGACAATCAAAACAGCTGATCACCGTGTTTCAAAATGGCCGCCCGCTGTGTAAAATGGCTCCCCACTGTGCTTTAGGATGGATTTTTCACTGCACAGGCATCGGAAAATGGCTGCCCTATGGAGAATCTTCGTTGGACACTGAGGTATTTAGCCCATTGGAACACATTGAGGGGTTTTCAATGCATTTCAATGGGCTTTTTTATTTCACTTGGCGAGGATTTCACTCTACAGCGATTTCGCTGAACGGATTATCCTTGTCAAGCGAGGCACCATTGTATCTGGCCGTGAGGCAAACCTGGGAGCACCCTTCCATGAGGATTGCAGAGCATAGCATTAACTCTTGCTAGGAAAAAAATATCCATCATATCAATTTATTTAAATAAGAAGCACATTTAGTGGTATAACATGTAATCTTAGTATTTTAGGAGAATAGGAACTATTGGACAGAGCTAGCAAATTTTGCCTGTCAATGTCAAAGATTGACAAGTTACCCACCTGTAATTGTAGTTCTTCGAGTGGACCTCTGTGATTCACACCCTGGGTGATCCGCGCCTGCACAGAGCCTCATTGGAAAGTTCTAGAGCTTCTGCGGTAGCAAAAAACACATTAGAATAAGGCCCCTCCCACCTCGTTGAAGTACCCTGCCGCCAAGGCTCCCCTTTCAGTTGGGTCAACCACCGCTACATTAAGCAGAATGGTGTGACAGTGGGGAGGACACATGGGATATGTGAATCACAGAGGTCCACTTGAAGAACTACAATTACAGGTGGGTAGCCTGTTCTTCTTCTTCGTGGCCTCTGTGCATCACACTCTGGGTAACTAAAAAGCTATCTTACCCGGAGGCAGGGTGTCACGCCAAGGTAGAGGCTAAAACAGCACGTCCAAAGGTCGCATCAGACCTCTGCCGGAGATCAAGTCTATAATGCCAGATGAAAATGGACGGCTATGCCCAGGTGGCAGAGGCGCAGAAGTCTGGAAGAGGTATGCCATGTAGGAATGCCGTAGAGGTCACCACTGCTCTGGTGGAGTGAGGGCGTATCACCTTCAAGACTGGTTTGAGTGTCAGCTGATACATGAGGTGAATGGTTGAAGCGACCCATCTAGAAATAGTCTGAGACGTCACCTGGCAACCTTTAGTAGGTGGTTGGTGACTTATGAAAAGTTGAGATGAACGCCTGAAAGATTGGGTGCGTTGGACGTAAAAGGCAAGGGCTCACCTAATGTCTAAAGTATGGAGGATTCTTTCTTGAGATGTGGATGGTGATGGGAATAAGGAAGGAAGGAAAAACAGCTGAGAGAGATGGAATTGAGATACAACTTTGGGGAGGAAAGAAATATCCATGGATTTCTTGACTTGTCAGGGGGAAAAAAGGATAGTTGTGACGGAAGGCTGCTGAATCACTAGCTCGTCAAGCTGAGGTGATGGTGACAAGGAAAACTGTTTTAAAGGTAAGCAGCCATAAATGAGTTGAAGCTAAAGGTTCAAAAGGAGTTTTAGTAAGTTGTTGCAGTACTAGTGTTAGTGACCATTGCGGGGAAGGCAGGTGGGTATCTGGGTAGATATGAGATAGACCTTTAAGAAAACATTTCAATGTTGGATGCTTGAAAAAATCAGCTGCCGGAGTTAGGGAGCTGATAAGAAACTATGGTGGAGAGGTAAACTCTCAAGGAAGAGCAGGAAAGGCCGCTACACTTGAGATGAAGCAAAAAAAAACATAGAACAGTAGCAAGTGATGGGTTGATAGAAGGCAATGACGAAGCTTCAGTGAAAGATCTGAATCTGCTCCACTTATACAGGTAAGCCTTTATAGTGGACGGCTTCTTTGATGAAGGATGTTCAATAGTGAGGAAGAATCCTCCACTCTGCCAGGTGCAGAACAGGTAAGTCCGGATGGAGTACTTGGGCATTGTTCCCCGTGAGGAGATGGGGCAGGCGAGGGAGGTGGTGAATGTCTGATGAGAGATTGTGAAGGACTGGAAACCAGGGTCATCTCAGCCACCAAGGGGCTATAACGGTGGCATCGGGTTTGTCTTGTTGAAGGTGAACCACAACCTTGTGGAGAAGCCGGAATGGCGGAAAAAGGTGAGGGTCTTGGGCCATCAGCCAACGAATGCATCTCTTTGGGAGTATTTGCTAATGCTGGCTCGGGGGCAGCATCGTTTGCACTTCCGATTCACACGGAAGGCGAGGAAGTTGAAAGTTGTTTTGCCCCATTGTTTGCATAGGTGAAGAAAAACTGACTGGTCTAACTCCCATTCGTGAGCTTGAGAGTTGGTGTGGCTCGGTAGATTGGCCAAGTCATTGGTATAGCTGGCAATGTGTAAAGCTGTGAGGCAGATATGATGTTCTAGGCACCACTCCCAGAGGTCGACTGCTAAATAGAGGAGACTTGAAGAGTGGGTGCCACCTTGTTTCAGAATATAGTACATTGCCGTGGTGTTGTCGGTGGCAATTTGTACCATTTTGCCAGCGAGGAGATTTCTGAAAGTTTTGCAAGCTTTTATATCCACCAACAGCTCTAATTTGTTGATGTGAAGTGATTTCTCTCCAGAAGACCACTTGGCATGAATTCTGAGAGATCTGCAGTGAGCTCCCCAGCCTGTGAGGCTGGCATCAGTGGTGATTTGTATTTGTGGCCATGGCTGTCGTAACGGATGCCCGATGGATAGGTTGGGAGGAAAATGCCACCAGTGAAGTTGGGAGGAGAGTTCTGGGGTGATCCTTAAAAGAGTGTGAGGACAGTCGTGTGAGCGGGTTGAAGAGGGCAAGAAGCCATGACTGAAGAGATCTCATCTTGAGACATACGTGCTGCACTACTGAAGTCATAGAGGCCATGGTGCCAAGTCCACGTTGCACAGTCAAGGCAAGTACCATCGCATGAGGGGTGAAAACTTGAAGTAATGCGACAAGATTTTCTTTCTTGTCTGGAGGAAGAAAGGCACGAGCTTGTGTAGAATCTATGCATGCACCTATAAAGTGAATAATCTTTGTAGGTTTCAAATTTGATTTTTGTTTGTTGAAAGTGAGACTGAGATCACAAAGAATTGTAAGGGTGAAGTGAGTGTCTCATTGGGCCTTGCAATGGGAATGAGCTACGAGGAGCCAATTGTTGATATATGGAAATATGAGAATTTATTGCAACCTGAGGTAAGCAGCTACCAGTGCCATGCACTTGGTGAATACTCTTGGAGCTGTTGCAAGGTCGAAAGGAAGCCTTTTGAATTGGTAGGCTTGTGATCCTAGCTGAAACTGAAGGAATTTTCTGTGTGAAGGATGTATGGAAATATGGAAGTATGTGTCTTTGAGATCTATGACAGTGAACCAGTCGCTTTTGTGGAGTAAAGGGAGAAGTGATTTGAGGGTAACCATATGGAATGTTGTGGTAATGATGTATTTGATTAACTTGTAGGTCTAAGATAGGGTGAATACCTCCATCGTTTTTTGGGTACGGTGAAATAGTGAGAGAAAACCCCTTTGTTGTGTTGTGAGATGGGTTGTATGGTATCTTTGAGGAGAAAATTAATTTTCTCTTGTAGGGTTGGAGATGGTGGAGTGATGACGTGTGTTGCCAGAGGAAGTTGGGAGAAATGGATGTGGTAGCCGTCGCGGATGATGGACAGTACTCAGACATCTGTAGTGATGGATTCCCAGACAGGTAGGTGTTTCCAGAGGGCAGGATGGGTGGAGTTTTGTGCGATCTCGGTCATGGGAGTGTCAAACATGATGTTTGGGCTTGCGGTCATTACGCCTAGTAATGGACTGTTGGCGGGGTTTATTTCTTTGATTTCTGAAATAGGCTGTACAGTATAAGATGTTTGTTTTGGAGGATCATGTTGGAATTTTTGATGAGTTGTATGGTCATTTCCATTGATTTTGTTGGGGGCATTGTTGGTAAGATGGATAAACTCCCCAATGTCTAGCTGCTGATCTTTTCTTTCACACATTTTCAAAAATATCATCACTTTTAGCATTAAAGAGCCCTGCCCCATCAAATGGAAGGTCTTCAATATGTGTGTGGGTATCCTCAGCCAGGCCAGCTGTCCTTAGCAAGAGAAACATTGTAAGGCTACTGAAGTGGCCATTGACTTTGCTGTGACATCTACCGTGTGCCTAGCAGAAAGCATCTGTTGTTTGGCAATGGAAAGACCTCCTTGTTGAAAGGTTTGGGCGAGTACATTTTTGTCCTCTGGTAAAGATTTGACAAAGGTTGACGTATTGTCCCAAAGGAAACGTTGATATGCACCCATGGCTCCCTGGTAGTTAGTGACACGCATCATGAACGCTGCTGATGAGTAAAGCCATCTTCCCATTGAGTCAATCCTTCTACTGTCTTTATTTTATAGTATGAGGGTTTGTCGATGTCGAGATCTGGATTGTTAGGCTTTGACAACAATAGAGTTTGGAGCTGGTTGTTTTTGAAGAAATAGAGCTCCAGAATCATGGACCCTGTAGAGGTTATCGATTCGTTTAGACATGGTATGGGGAGAGGTTGGTTTTGTCCAGGATCATTGAGCAGTGCTAAGTAGAGACAGAAGCATCGAGATGTGTACTGGAGTAGTTGTATCGTTAGAGATTGGGTTGTACAGATGATTGACCGGTTCTGTCGAAGGACAGTGGATTTGGAGATTGAGAGACTTAGCCATACAGATCATACGTCATGGGCATACGTTTGGAAGTCTTCCACCAGTGATAGTGGGTCGGCATCGACAAGGTCAGATTTCCTCTACTGAGGTAAGTAATACTGACATGTCGGAGGTCTGGATCCGTGATCGGAATAATCAAGATCGCGTCGGGAGTCGACTTCGGTGTCAATAGGTTGAGCATCATAGTATTGACATTTGTGGCTTGATGTCGATGGAGTCGGCATGTCCATGGGCATTTGTCGGTGTCGATTTTTGATATCGAGAGATGTCATCCGAGTGTCCATGGACATCGTTTGATATGGTTGAACGTCAATGTCAAATTCAGGGTCAGAGTGATGTCAAGTTTCATGGCTTGGTTCTGCCGGCCACGGAAATCGTGCGTCGATAGAGGGACAGGACAAATGTCCATGGACCAGGATGGATATCGAGGATCATCGATATTGGAGCCTGTGTCTTGGTGATGTTGAAACGGAGGTTGTTGACAAGCTGGTAAAGCAGTGGAGTATATAGATGCTGGAGATGCCAAGCGAGAGGAATGATTTCCCTCGTCTGGATTAGCAGGAAAATATCAGGAGGCTGGAGCTGTAAAAGCCTCATATGTAGAAGAAAACTGCTCTACTATGCTGGGTCTTAAGTGCCAGGTAAGGAGCAGGTTGGAGTTAATGTGGGTCACGGTGATATGGCCGCTTCAACAATGATGGCTGTTGAGATCAAGGACCACCATGAGAAGGTATGGCTAAGCTGGATAGAGCAACTGGCTGATTGGTGGTTGTGGTGTGTCCGGCTGAGCATTGGTCGGGGCATATGGCAACACGGTGAGAGTGCTGAACGTGGGTCTGAGCCACACGTGATGAAATAGACGGCTCCGGGGACTGTTGGGGCCGATGTCTCTGAGGAGGTTGTGGTGGACGATCAGATGTTACCAAATAAGGTATGGTCTCTAGTTGTTGTTTGGAGTTGACTCTGTCAGGTGAAGCAACTACGGAAGGGTTGCTCGAAAGAACAGAGTGTTGAGGACTGTGAGGAGATGACGTTAATTGATCGACTCTGTCATCCCATTCCGGTGACTGGGAGAAGGGTTGATGAGAGGGGATTCCATCATCGTCAGAAGGTGAACTAATAGAGCTTGATTTGGCGGTTTGTTGAAGCTGCTGAGAAATGACTGCAGCTTTAGATTTATGCTGTTTAGGTCTTTTAGGCAGAGAAGGCTCTGGATCCGAAGAGGCTTTGGTGGACATTTGACATTTAGTGGAGGGCTCCGATATCGAGGATTTCGGTATCAAGCGCTTTGATTTATTGGTTTTTAAGTTTTAGATGAAGTGGCTGGACCGTCGGAGTGGGATGGTGTGGTCGATGGATGTTGTTTTGAGGCTTCAGAAAGAGCCTTCTCCGTTGCTTTGGTTTGTGAGGTGGCCTTACAAGGAGGTTGGGCCATTTTGATTGGTTGAAGGGATTGTTCCCAAAGACAAGATTTTTTATCTGGATAAGCGAGAACAAAGGACTCCGTGCTTAAAGTTCTTACAATGCTGGCAGGAGGATGTCTGGTCTGCCTCTCACAAGCAAAAAAGACACTTGGTGTGGCCGTCGGAGAGTGGTATTTTGTTATCACAGACCAGGCAGTGTTTAAATGAGCTCAAAGGGGCCATGACTAGGAAAAAATAATTTGAGGAGAAAAAACAATGATGGGGGGGGTGCTGCGGACGGAGGCCAAGCAAAGTAGAAAGGGAAAAAAAATCTCTGATAATGAATTTGATCTAAAAGTTTAAAGGAAATAAATAAGATTGATAACAGGAAGGAATCAAGAATAAACTCTCTTTCTCTTTTACTCACAGAAACAGAACTATGAGGCTCTCAATGTGGTGGTTGAAAGAAACTGAAAGAGGAGCCTTGGCAGCAAGGTACTTATACGAGCAGGGGGGCGTCTTATTCTAATGTGTTTTTTGCTACTGCAGAAGCTCTAGAACTTTCCAATGAGGCTCTGTGCAGGCACGGATCACCCAGGGTGTGAATCACAGAGGTCCACTCGAAGAACTACAATTACAGGTGGGTAACTTGTCAATCTTTGCAAATTCTCCCCAGCTAACTTTACACCCTCCCATACAGACACCCCAGTTTACTTTACTACTTCAGCAGCAATCTCAGAATCCAAACTGGTTTCTCAGTGCTTGTACAGAAGTGCATGGAGGCAGACTTTGTCAGAAGTTGCTCTCCCTTTAGGCTTTGCAAGTCTCAGGGAATCTCACGATCCCTACAGTTCAACAAGGTCTTTTTCTGCAACTGACCAGAAGAACAGCAAAGAAACCAAATGCAGGTAGAGGGCTTGTTCACCCTCATGATACTATGCAGCTCTCTCCCCCATAATTTGGCCTGAGAGTTCCCACCATATTATGTGGGTGAAAGTCTATTAAATACTAAAGTCTCACTCCTAATTGCAGGAACTTATACTTGAAATAAGAAAAGGTTGAGGAATAGGCAATGGTAACACAAGTCATGAAATTTGAGACACTCCACGAGCATTCTTAAAATATTCCTCCTCCTAAAAATGACAACTAGCAATGGTATACAGTAGAAGAAATGAAACAACCCTGATACTTTAGTTCAGTGTTCATCCCTAAAGCACTGTAATTGGAAAGCCCAAGTTTCCTCTAATTAGAAGCTAGATCTGTCAATCACAGCCCTTAATCTTCTCCCTGAGTTTCCTTATGAAGTGTTGCAGAGAGAAGTAGAGCAATTCTTCACAAGACAAAATAGTGTACCACTAAATCAACATCCATTCTTCAAATCAGATTCTTCCCAGTTCTATATGAAGTGGTCTGCATTGGTTCTGTATTTGTCCACAGCAAATGCATATCCCTTAAGCAACTGCACCCTAGAATAGACATTGTAATTTATGACCATGTATATAACATTTTTAATTATATGCACAACTGTAGTTCATTACTTTGTTACATCCGTTTATTTCAGAAACTATACATGATTATATAAATCAAAATCACAAACACAGACTCTACTAGTGTGAATGTATAGAGACAATGACTAGGAACAAAACATTTGCCAACTCTTGAACTCAAAAGACAAGGGTAAATGTCTTAGGTCAAATATCGATCTGAAAGTTCTTTTCAAAATAAAACCAAAAATACCAAGAGTGAAATTTGCTATCTTTCTATCTGCAGCTTCTATCTTCTGCTGTGTGTTTGCGGTTTCTCCGGTGTTTGTCCTATTAAAATACTGCAGGTTGTGTCCAAATACTGTATATACATCAGCTGGTACAGTAGATTCCCTCTCCCCCTTCAGGCTAGCATCCATACCCATCGAATGAAGAAATTTTTTTTGGATATCCAAAGGATCAGATCTTGGTGAATATGGAGGGCTACAGGGAAAGAAATGAATGTTGCCCATTCTAACAAGCAGGACCTGCTATAATGCTGTTTGCCAAATCTCTTTTCCAGCATGTTTCATCATACTGCTGCTTCCATAGTATCCTGTCAGTGCACACTCATATGTACCAGAAATACAGTTTTCTGCTCCAATGAAGCTTGCTGAGGCCTAGCTAGAATGATTGGATGTGTTGTCCCATTAGACTTACCCTAACAATTTTTTTCCTGCTTCTGCACACCTTGGAGTTCTCCTGGTATTTCCACCTTGTTTTCTCAGTAGCCTTGCTTTTTCTCCATGGTTCCCATAACCATGGTTTTCAATGCATTCCTATGGGAAATGCAGATTCGATCTACAAACTTTTCGACTTACAAACTGCCTTCCAATAGACTTAAGTTTGTAAGTCGAGACCCCACTGTATCAACAATTCAATCAGAGGAGGATACAATTTGAGCCCACCCATGGGCTGAAGGGAATGGGCCAGATAAAACAGCAAGGTGGGCCGGATATGGCCCGCAGGCTGTAGTTTGGAGACCCCTGCTTTAAACTATGTAACATTTTATATATTCAAAGAAGCTTACATCGGATAAAACGTCTAACTATCCACACACCGACCAACTTCTCAAAAAAGCAAAACTGGAGATGCTAGCATACTTATGACAGCATGCTGGAACTGTGCCTAGAGAAGGGACACAACATGGTATCTCTCCAGATGTCACAGACTGCACCTCCTATAATCTCTTATTACGGATCATGTACACATTCCAAATAATGAAGTTATATGATCAGCCTTAGCAACATTTACTTTTACTTTTGTCATGTTTATAGCACTGTGCACCTTCCCTACAGTCCAAACATATCTTACGACCTTCACATGCTGCTAACCAAATTATCAAAAATTTACGAATTTTGTCAACCAACTCAAAGATGAAAATACAGTGGCGTCACGACTTACTACCATAATCCATTCCAGAAGATGGGCGTAACTCGAAATGGTCGTAAGTCGAAGGACCATTTCTCATAGGAATGCACTGAAATGTGATTAATCCGTTCTGACTGAAGAAAAACATCACCAAAAAAATCACTGCAAGACTCATTGGAAATGCAATTAATCCCTTCCAGCCAAAGGGGTGGGGAGCAATCAAGCGTGCAAGACCATCCGAAATGCACAGAAAACAAATACAGCAGATTGGAAATGCACAGAGAACAAATGGACCAGGTTGGAAATGCAAAGAAAACAAAGGAAAAAGCAAAGGAAGCATGCAAGATCCATTGGAAATGGAGGGAAAAACAAAAAGCAACCCTCCCTCCCAAGACCCATTAGAAATAGGGGGAGCCAAAAAACAAACCAGCCTCCAAAGGCCCATCAGAAATGGGGGAAAACCCAAAAAAGCAACCAAACCCAAGATTCACTGGAAATGGGGGGAGCAAAAAACAAAACAAGCCCCCAAGACCCATTGGAAATTGGGGGAAAACCCCAAAAGCAACCACATCCCCCAAGACCCATCAGAAATGGGGGGAAAACTAACCAAACAAACAAAACCCCAAAGACCCATCAGAAATGGGGGGAAAACACTCCAAAAAGCAACAAAAAACCCAAAGATCCATTGGAAATGGGGGGGGAACCTGCCAGGAACAATCAAAGCACAGAAACATAACCCCCCCATCCCAAAACCACGCTGCAAAAACAACAAGAACAGTTTTTAAAAAGTAGAAAACAGCACCTTACCTTACCAGGCAACCCGAAGCCTCCCTGCAAACACACACACAGGCTCACTCAGAAGCAGAAGCGAGGCAGGGCCCAAGCCTCCTCCCAAGCACACTCTCTAACTGCTGGTGTGAAAGAGCTACAAAGAAGCAGCCTCGTCACCACCTACAGTTAGACATTTGAATTTCCTGCCTTTTCCCCTGCCTTTTTCTGTTTGTAAGCGGACGCTCCGGTCACAAGTAGAAGCAAAATTTTGCAGCCAGAGCTTGTCGTAAGTAGGGACATATGTAAGTTGAGGCACCACTGTACTGCATCATTGTACCTTTCAAATGCACTGAGGGGGAAGTACATACGGTAACTGAAGCACCACCAGAAAGGGTAGACACAATAATAATCAAATGTCTATATACCCTTTTAGAGTTCTACAAAGAAAAAAAAATGAGCTCTAAACTTTTATCCTCTTCAGAACATCTTACAAAGTTAAGCAAATCTATGATAATAATAATCTATTCTCAATGTGGAACAGCGAACTTTAAACAAATAATGATATAGTGTTCACTTACACTATAAGTGTGTTTTAAGTGCTTCAGTATTAACCAACATAAATTCAAATAAAAGTGAACATTAAGGGAGGAAGATCTGAATTTAAATTTTGTGTCTCTATGGAAATACACCTTTGAGAATTCTTCACTTTGTATGCTATAAATATCAAATGGTCACACACATATTGAACACATTTACTGCTGCAAATATTGTGTGAGGGTAGAGCTCCAACCTCCCTTTTCTGACCCACTGGATCTTGCCTCACCACTCAGAAAACTACCACTGTCTCCTTCTCTTCTGTTCCAAATGTTACAAGTCAGAGGAGAAAACAAGGGTGGGTGGGGGTTGTTTCAAAGCCCACACTAATATTAATCAAAAGCTACAATCATATTCAATTAACAATTTCTATAAAATCAACTCCACTATACATTCATTACAGACCCCGTTTTACTTTGTATGATGACTGTGACACACACAGTAGGTGGCTATGTTTCAGGCTAAAATACTCTAATTTATCGCTAATTCTTGATGATACAGTAGTATGTGTTGAATAATTGACCTTAACCTCATGGGCATTTTTCATTCTAAAAACATGGTTTTCTCTTGCTTCTTTACAATGCTGATGTGCAAATGCTAAGTTGGATCAAGATAAATATGTGCATAATGAGGCCAGGCCTGTGGAAACTGACCTCCAATCTCACTGGCAGCCACTATTCTTCAAAGGTGTCTCTAAGGGCCAGAGGATTCTCCTGAATGGGATGGGCAGTGGCACAGATAACTGAGGGGAACAGAGAATCTTGAAAATAGCAACTGCTCCACTGGGCCGAGGTCGAATTCATCTGGGATTTTTCCAGCACCCAGCTCCCTGTCTCTGAGCATTTATTATGATCCAACCACTGTTCTGGAGCCCAAGTAATTCAAGGTTCCATTTGATTTATCTCACAGTTGATGCTTCCTATTTCCAACTATCACTTTCTCAATGTTTAATGGGAACGATGAACCCCTTTGTTGCTATGTGAATTATTACAAAAACTTGGGACAGGAGGAAAGAAGTGACAGAAGGAAACACTGGCAAGTTTCTGCATACAATATGCAGAATAAATTAGGTCTAAATGGGATTAATAAAGGGTTCTATCAAAAGAATGGCTTTGAATAGGGAGTACATTAAGGAATCAAGGTATTAATACAAGACATTTGATGTGTATAAGAAAAAGCAACAATGCAAAATACAGTGGTGCCCTGCATGACGACAACCCCACAGAATGACGAAATTGCATGATGACTTTTTTGCGATCGCTATAGCAATCGCAAAACAATGTTTCCTATGGGGATTTTCTTTCGACGACGATTAGGTCCTTGCTTCGCGAACCATTTGTTCGCAAAACGACATTTTTCCGCTCCGCAAAATGGCTGCCCTGTGTTTTCTGGACCCATGCTTCGCAGGGCAACCATTTTAACAGCTGATCGGCACTCAGAAAATGGCTTCCCCTATGGGCAATCTTCGCTGGAAGATAAGGTAATTTCCCCATTGGAACACATTAAATGGGTTTCAATGCATTCCAATGGGGAATTGTTTTTCGCATGACGATGATTTCACTTAACAGCAATTTTCCTGGAACGGATTATCGTCGTCATGTGGGGCACCACTGTATTAATGTTTATATAGTAGGAGGTGCTGCCTGAGAATGCACATATTCATATTATGATTAATGGGGATGTCAAAGGCAATTTGTCAAATACTGAAACTTACAGTATGCAAATAACAATCTTGCAAGCAAATTACGCGGGGGATCCCCTCCATCTCCTACCTGCTCCTTGTCTTATCCATAACCCATTCATTGACTTGCAATCCTTCCCTCTATTAATTAGTGACCTATCTTGTCCTCTCATTCTATCCCTTAGCTCTCATGAATTCATTTGAACACTGCTGTTACCCACAAGAGACAGGGAGTTGCAGCACTCACAAGTTTGAGTCACAAAAACCATGAACTACACCAAGTGTTTCTGACATCTGGTACTAGGAAAAAGTCCAAACCCAAAACACTCTGTTCTTGTACACTGACACTATATGGAAACACATCTGGCCTCGTCCTTTAGTATGCCTCAATGGAACAGCTACCTGCCACACTGGCTGCTGTTCAGTGGTTGCCTGACAACCAGGAAAAAAGGCACACTTTCCAAATATAAAGCTCCAAGGAGATAGGCATCGAAAAATCTACTTTCCATTCTTTTACGATACAACTTACTGATATAGGGTTGCTTTAGGAAAGTATCATATTTTCCATGTATACTTTTGTCTAAAATCTTTAGACTAAAAATTGAGGGTTGTCTTATGCACGGAGGTAAGCTGAGGAGAGAACAAAAACAAGTGGAGGGGAAAGCAGGGATCAAAGTTATCCTGCAGTGCTTTGATCCCTTTCCCTTCAACTCTTGCTAAACCCCATTTAGATTTCTTAATTTTGGATTAGAAAAGTGGGGGCATCTTATACATGGGGCGTCTTATACACGGAAAAATACGGTATGTTAAGGAAGCTTATTGTGGACAAACATGGAAACTTGCAAAGCTGCACTAAGAATTAGGGTTTGAAATATACTGGGTGAAATCTTAGTGCTTCATTATGCACCCAGCAGGAAAATGGCATAATATGCAGCTGCTTCTAGTGGGCAATTAATGAGTTGTTGCTGCGATTCTTAGAAGCATATAGAACCAACCATGCACTCAAGAGTCACAGCAGGGATTCATTAATTGCCAGTTAGAAGCAACTGAATGTTATGTTGTTTGCCTTTAACATGTATAATAAAGCAACAGGATTTCAGCCAATGGATGTACACTGAAAGATGAAAAAAACTTTAGTCTAGCTTTCACTTCCACGACAATGGTTCTAATTCAAAATATCAGGTGTTAAATATTGGGTAACCTACATTCATTTATCTTGCCTGTGCTTCTGTTCCTTCGTCTCCCATTCCCTTTGATCCTCTCTTCCTTACTGGCAGGCTTCCTGCTCTTCAAATACTAATTTTTGACAAGATTCAACAACAGGACACAGATACAAGTCTAAAACAAAGCAAATATAGTAAATCAGAACTTTGAACTGTTTGTTTTTGTCCTGTTACCTAGGAGTCTAAGGCAGCTTACATATATAGGTACTTCGAACTGCAAATACTTTCATTTAATTCCTTTACACATGACACACGGAAGATCTCCAGCATCTCAGAGCAAAACAATTACTTCCTGCTACGAAACACCAATGTCTAAAGTCAATAAAACAATTCAGATTTCAATGTAAGTAGTACCATGCCAACAAAGTGCTGGAAAACCTGACAATTTCTTTCTTTGTCAGTGCAATTTCCATTTTAGATTTATTTCAGTAGCATTCATGTCAATCAGTTTTCCTGCCTTGCAAATCCACTGCGATCCTGAAAGACAGCCAGTGATACTCCTGAACAGATACATAAATGTTTCAGAACTCCATGGTACAAGGGACAGAATTCTGTTCTTATTAACATTTCACTGGGCCATTCTAATTCAATACCAAAAGTAAATGTCAATGCCACTCTCATATATAATTTCAGCAAAACCCAAAAAGGACATTGGTACTGTCTTTTAAAGAGTAAATTAAATAATTTATTTATTTTATTTAATTAAAATATTTTACCCCACCTTTCTCCTTAAAAAGGACCCAGGGTGGCTTAAATCATTAAAAGACCATTTTCAAAAACTTATAAAAAGTATACAAATCTTTAAAAATAATTGAACAATGTTATATTAAAATGGAAATAAAATCAATACTAAAAACACATTTAAAAGCAAAGTAAAAGTAAAGATGGGCCAGCCTGGCCTCCCATGAGGAGGAGGGGGGAGTTCCATAGTCTGGGACCAGCGACAGAGACAGACATCTCCCATGCACCTGTGAAGGTGGTAGGCCTGAGAGAAGGTCTCCTCTGATTATCTTAACACTCAAGCATGCTCCTAAAATGAGACACAGTCATTTAGATAGCTTGGATACAATCCATTTAGGGCTTTATAGGTTAAAGTTAGCATTCTGAATTGGGCCTGGAAACAGATCAGCAGCCAATGGACTTACTATAATAGGGGAGCTATTTGATCCCTGTAACCAGCCTCAGTTAACAATCTGACTGCAGTAGTGTGAGTTTCCGAACACTTTCCAAGGGCAGCCCTACACAGAGTGTGTTGCAGTAATCCAAATGTGATGTAACTAAAGCATGTGTCGCTATGGCCAGATCAGAACTCTCCAAGAACATTTTTGGGATTTGGGTATTTGGACTACAACTCCCCTAACTCCCCAAGTAGATGCACTCCAAAAACACAGACCTGTACAATTCTGTGAATTATGGAAATTGTAATTTTAAAAAATCTATAAATACGCACATATCTAGTTCCCCTGTTACATCAGAGAAAGAAAACATTGATATAATCCTAGGAATGTGCATATTAAAGTGGCTCAAGTACTTCATGCATAGTATATATGTGTACTCCGCAAAACAACCCTGTAAACTAAATCAGCATTATTATTTCCCCCATACTACAGTGGGGTCTTGACTTACGAACGACCCTATTTGCAAACAATTCAACTTATGAACCCGCCCTATAGGGGAAATAAGGACTCGACATACGAACTTCCCTCGAGTTACGAACAGGAAAAAAAGTGCCCCCTCCCCTTAGAGGCTTCTGGAGGGGAAAAAGGGGTCAGAAACTTTAAAATAAATAAAAGAAAGTCACTTACCACGCCTTGGTAGCCCCCAAACAGCAGGAAAAAGAGCAGGAAACAGCTAAAAGCCCACACCAGAAGGGAGCCTGGCAGCAATTTTGTGCTTCCCCACCTCCTGCACCCTCCTCTCCCTGCCTATCAGCTGATCGGCTGGCTCTGAAGAGGCTTGGGGAGGCTTGCTCAGCACCTAAAAAGCCTGCCTGTGTGTCTTTGTGCTGAAAAAATCAGCACAACATACTTTAAAACATGATTTAAAATTGGCTTCGTTGAAAAAAAAGATTTCTAAAGTGCTTTGCAAACTGTTCCCTGCCTTCCTCCGTTTCCTGAACCTAAGGGAAAAAAGAAAAAATATCCCCCTCTAGTGGCAGAAGGCAGAATAGCAGCTTCCCATTAGTTTCTATGGACAGAAAAGAGCAGATACAGATTAAATGGTTTTCAATGCATTCCTATGGGAAATGCAGATTCGACCTACGAACTTTTCGACCTAAGAACCACCTTCCAATACGGATTAAGTTCGTAAGTCAAGCCCCCACTGTATAGGCATTTTAAATGTGATACATAGTAACAGCACCTAGCAAATTTGTAGAGATTAAAATATGATACATTTGTAGCTTGGTCCTTTACCCATAATGGCTAAAATCCATGCATGCAATGGTGTAGCCTTCCCATTTCCCAGGCTATGCATTCCATACATGGGAATATACCATGCAGATGATCCACTGCACAATCAAGAGAAGAGCAGGCATGTGACAGACAGTCCAAGAAACAGGTGCCTCCTTCTCCTGCATATTTCACCTCAAATAATTGTGCAGGACTATAGGAATATGGCCAATAGTATTCTGGCCTAGAAAGTAGGGGCCAACGTTGAAAATAATGAACTCAATAGGAGAATGTACAGTGGTGCCTCGCTTAACGAGCGCACCGTTTAACGAAGAATCCGTATAGCGATCCCTTTTTGGGGATCGCTATACGGATCTGCCCCAATCGCCGCACTCACTTTGCGACGATTGGGGCGTCCGGTGGCCATTTTGGAGCCGCCGAACAGCTGATCGGCGGCTCCAAAATGGCCGCCGCATGACCCGAAATGGCCCCTATCAGTGTTTTCGCGCCCTCCCCTTGCTTACGGAGGTCGCGAAAACGCTGCGGGGGGCCATTTCGGGTCATCCGCGGCCATTTTGGAGCCGCAGATCAGCTGATCGGCGGCTCCAAAATGGCCGCCGGACGCGAAAACATCGCTGGAGGGGTAAGTTTGGACGCTTATTGGAACGCATTAAACTAAGTTTAATGCGTTCCAATAGGCTTTCCTTACCCGCACAGCGATGTTTTCGTATAGCGAAGGTTAATCCGGAACAGATTAACCTCGCTATACGGGGCACCACTGTATTTAGAACAGCCATTTGTTCACAAAGAATACATGTAAACTTTTTTGTCCTACAAATCCAAGTAATCAAAAAGTGGCTATAATTATCTTTACAAGATTGTATTTCCGTTATTTACAAAGTGAAACTGGTTTTGTTCCTTGTCTACAGTGAAAATGAGGGTCTTGGGACAAGCAACTTATGCAGATGACTACTCTTACTCGAATCCACATGGTCTGGATTTCAATTCCCATCATCTCTAACTATTTGCCAATGCCAAATAGGGCTGATGGACCTTACAGTTCCACATTCATTCGTTCGTTCGTTCGTTCGTTCGTTCGTTCGTTCGTTCGTTCGTTCGTTCGTTCGTTCGTTCGTTCGTTCGTTCGTTCGTTCGTTCGTTCGTTCGTTCGTTCGTTCGTTCGTTCGTTCGTTCGTTCGTTCGTTCGTTCATTCATTCATTCATTCATTCATTTATATCCCGCCTATCTGGTCAGTTACAACCACTCTAGGTGGCTTACAACATAAAAAATCAGATAAATGCAAAAGGATTATTACATAATAAACAAATTCAAAAAGATGGAAAGCAGACAATAAGAGAAGAGAGGAGAGGAAAACATCAGGGATTAACTGGAGGGAAAGCCTGCCGAAACATCCACGTTTTTAGTTGATTTTTAAAGATATGCATATGGAGAGAACCAGATGGGGAGGGTTCAGTGAAACAAATAGGGAATGGACTGTTCAATGTTTTGAACTCCCAACTTCCAAAATTCACCAAGAATTCCCCCAGCCAGAATTCTGGCAACTGCAGCCAGAAAACAGAAGTTTATAGGGTAGATTTCCTTACCTAAATGTTGTTCTCTGGGAGGCACTCTCTATAGAGCCTACTGGTCAGCAAGGCTAGCCCTCCTACAACGCCTTACAATGAAGCCATGCAACTCTCAAGGAGCACTGGTCAGTTTCCTTTTTCTTCTTAATGGAAGGGGAAACACAGTAACATTTTTTCCTCTCCAAAGGGATTCTTCTCACTCATACACATATGATGCACGTCATCTATGAGCCCTCCAAAGAAAGCTGATACTGTATTGATTCAGACCAAGCAGGTATGAATAAGGTTAGCTTTCATGAAGCATTGTGTTGATAAAACAAAATAAAAAACATATATATCAGAATAGAAGATGCCCCATTACATTGAAGTAACAAAAATAGAAAAGCACATATACTACTTTCAGCCATCTAAACAGACTCTATTAAATACATTTTATAAATATTAACAAATCTAATCAAGTCTTCAAAGCAGAAAAGAACTGCATGTACTGAGCACTAATCTTAATATATCACACCTCTATGAGAGTGGTGACTAAACCTTCCTTATATAGCTTTTTTTCTGTTTTCTTGTAAACTGTAGGAAATGAGTCACTTTTGTAGTGGAGAAAGACAGAATGGGGAGAGGTCTAAAATCCTTTCAGTACCACACAATAGAAGCACTTGGACCTCCAACCTTCAGCCTTTTCTTCACTGAATAACACCTCTTCTTCAAGGAGTTCAATGCAGTGTACAGTATATCAGACACTTTAATTTTATTTCCAGGTTGAAATCTACTCAGCTTCATGGGTTGGTAGGAATTTCATCCTATCTTTTCCAACATGAACTGCAACACTGTGTGTTCCATACATAGCACAGCCTTCTACTGCTAGTATCTTTAGCAAGATTCAGATTCTAAACATTCCTTGTCATTGGCCATGCTGGCTGGAGCTTACAGAAGCTGACACACAAAACATCTGGAGGGTACTAAGTGGGGAAAAGCTGTCAAAATAGCTGAGTACAGCACAATACAAAGTGCTGAGGCTTAAAGCTAAACTTTACACCGAAAGGGATTTCTTTCTCCCTAAGTTTCTAAGCTATCTAAAATGGATGGTGGTGGATGACAATATGGACAGAGCTTTTACTGAAATGCTGCTGTATTTCCCTTTTAGCTTTGCAACTGATTAAGTTCAAAGATCAACATGTCACTTCAGGAACAGATTGGCAAATGAGATAAGCCATCTACAGGTGACTTTATCAAGCTTCAGCCTGCACTCCCTGAATTCAGATTTGAACATGGGGGAAGCAGAACCAAGACAACACAGAAATACTTCCACACATATTTTACAATAAATAAAAATGTAGTCATCAATAACTGTTGGCTGAAATCCAGCTGTGTAGTTATACAAATAGTATAAACTTCTACATGCACAGTGTCATGCATTAAGACATCTCAATGGGAATTATTTGATGCATTCTGAGTTATGTGACTCAGTGTGTAATAGATAGTATCTATGACAATTTCTTAACCTATGGCAATTTGCTTCCAGAAATTACACCATTTCCGTCACTGTATAACAGGATTTCAGCCAATAGATTGCAGTAGGAAGGACCCCAGGATACCAAGCCTATGGAATGGGGCAATATTGTTGAGGAGAAAGTATATTCATTTCAAGTAAGCAGGAGACAGGAGTGCACAAAAAAGCCTGATTCCCACAGTCAACAGCCATCTAGATGACACAGGCACCAGTAAAGAGGCTTTCAAACTTAATACCAAGTGCTGTTTTAAAACATGCTCTCTGCAGTTATCTAAAGCAATCATGTGAGGAACTCGTCAAAAGTCTTTGAATTTGTGTGCTCTCTGGAGCACAAAAAGTGACCGTCAACCTTTGAAAGTTGCCACTGTATTTTAAAAGAAAAAATGCTAATTTTAATTACTTCATCTCTTGTAATACTTCATGAACACATGGTCCAATGTATCTAAATTAAGTGAACATTGACTACTGGTGTTTGAATATCATTCTAGAACACCAGCTTCTCCAAAAGCATGTCTTCTGTTTCCCACTTATATTTTACAACTGGAGAGAAATATCTCTGGAAGTTATGTACAGAACAACAACAGCAAAAAGCATAAACACAGGAGGTGAGGTTACACAATTCAAATGGGACAAGGGAACTAAGAAGTGAAACAGAAACTGACCTAGTTTTGTCACGCAACTACTATGGCAAATATAGGTCATTAGAGCACCAAGGAAGAACAGCAGGTTATAACACATTGTTATAACACAAGTTCGAAACCATGAATAAAAGCAACTCATTGTTCTGGATTTAGCCCACATAATGATCTGCTGTTAGAAGTACTTTACTATTTTAAGAGTTAAAATGTTTATTCGATATCAAGCACTACATCAAAAACTGCAGAACTATCATGATTCTTGTCCAAGGGGTGTTCAGATATGAAATGGGACAATATATAAATTGCTCAATAAGGATATTAACCAGTAATGGAAAGCAAAACAGTGAAACTATGGTTGTCTTGCAAATTTTTTAATGAAAAGAATCAAGATTTCTAACAGCACTTGGATATCTTTCCACACTACCGTTAATTCTTAACACCAATATTCAGAAGTTCTCTTTCTCACTTTAAATATGTATCTCATCCAGAAAGTGCATGGAGATATTCCCTTCCTATCTGCCTATTTTGGTCCAAGGGCCCCCCAAATCAGAGCCAGATGCAAGCCTACAGCTATGATTTCCAAGTAAACTTACTATCGTTCTCTTCACCACCCCTACTTCTCAGTAAAGGTGACCAGGAGAAACATGTCAGATTCACCAATGCTTTCTCATTACCTGCCCTTCTTCATACTTTAAAAATGTTAATGTCTTGTCATGCCTGCCTCTAAATATTTTGTCTTGAAGACAAAAAAGAACCGCTTTCCACGCCAGCAAACTTCAACTTCGCTAAAAAACGGGAAATCATATTGTTTTGGGGACACCAGTGAAACTAGTAACACTGGTGGCCCTACAGTCTTGGCTGGTTCATGAGAGAATGGAATTTAGTACCCAAAGGAAATCAGCACTGCCTAAACTGATGTAGTTTTCTGAACGATATGAGGAAAGTGAAAAAGCCCATTCCTTATTGTGTATTGGGAAACGGTGGACAGCTGAACGAAATGTGCTTCCAACAGAGTACAGTACTGTACTGCTATTCATTGCAAGTCTTATATTCACAAAAAAAACTTATCTAAAGCAACATCCAAACCTATTCCTAATGTCACACTATGACCCCAATGAAAAGCACATGGGCTTGGCATTACTTCTTTGCAAACATGTCTTTCATCTCAGGATTTGGACACTGGGAGGCAATGCAGAACTAGTAGTTGGATCTAGAGTAGGGATTAATGGGTTAACAACAGGATCAGTGACAGAAATGGAGACAGGATTAGAAGATATTTAGGGTCTTAAATTAGATTTATAACAGCTTGGTACCCAAATACCTAAAGGAGTGTCTCTTCCCATGTAATCCAGCCCATGCATTCAGAACACAGCCAGACTTTCCCCAAGTGCTTTCAGAAACAGATGTACATTAGTAAGCTAAGTTTCAAAAAGGTACCTTTCTGGGACTTCAATTGATAGTGAACAGAGGATTCTGAGTCCAACATAATTAACTTTTGTAAACTCCAATATAATGTCATAAAGAAATTATTTTCTGTAATACTGCCCTGACAAGAGACTTCTTTCTGAGGGAGATTCTGGTAGAGCAACACTGTACTCTTTTAACATCTGGATAAAACATTTTTACTTGTCCACATGGGTATTTTAATTTTAATTTATTTGCCATTGTTCCTTCTATACTTTTGAGATGATTTATGAATTTTAACCCTCCAACTATCATGGCATATTACTCTTTTCCATATAGGTTATGGTCATTTTAACTTTGCATACCACTATGGAATCCATTTTTGTGGGTGAAATGTAATCTAGAATGCTTTTTAAATAAATATTTCCTATTCATTTCAGAAAATAATACATCTAGCAGAGACGCTAACACTTTTCAATATTATAGCCAACAACACTTAAGTAAGACTATTCCCTAGGCATATTTTCTCTATATACTAGCATATTAGTTATACTGCTAAACAAGTTACCTAGGATATCTACTCCAAGATCCCACTGAACATCAGTGAAGGAGCTTTCAGAATTCTAGGACGTCCAGTCCCAGAAATCACCTGGGAGGAGAAAAGAAAGCAAAAGAAAGGTATTTCTACCACAATTGTCTGCTTTATTCCATGTGCTTCAGCTGGGAAAAAGAAGCAAGCTCCCTCTCAGTCCCACTGCTCACTGAGAATTCCCCTAGGGCACTATGGGGAGGGTAGTTTCACTGCCCATTAAATTCTATAGTGGGAGCTTCCCACTGAACTATCCTACGGGGGCTTGAAATCCTAGAATTCTGAAAATCACATCCTACCAAGCATAAAACTCACTAGATAAGTTCACAAAGGACTACAAAGAAAAATTGTGGATGAGAAAAGCCATGTCTGTTACCTTGATCTCAGCAGAGGAGCAAATAAAAACAGTAACAATATGCACTATTGTAAATAGGAAAGAAGAAAGAAGCAAACTGCTTTTCCCATTAACCATCTAAATATTGACATCTGTTACCAAAAAGCTACTCAACGGGTGTACATATAAAGATGTCAAAGGTTGAGCAGGTCTCACTAGCCCAGGTTTGTATCTTCCAGTTAGAAGCTCTAGAGCAGCGATGGCGAACCTATGGCACGCGTGCCACAGCTACTCCCCCCTCCCCTACAGCCAAACCTGAGCAGGCGGCTGCAACCACAGTGCTGGTGCCCAGACAGGCGGCAGGTCAGGATCTGGAGCAGCTGGTGCTGGTGGCGGATCTGGAGTGGGGTCTCGAGGCAATTCCCCCTTCCGCCACCACCTCCGGTTCCGCCACCACCACTACTGCCACACACTGCCCCCTTCCCGCCCCCCAGTTTGGGCACGCAAGCCCAAAAAGGTTCGCCACCACTGTTTTAGAGGATCTTAGACAAGGTTTCCGCTAAGTTGGGCATGCACATGTGTACAATTCCTCTTCTCTCAGTGCAGCTCTCTTCTTTCTCCACGCAGTGATCGTGTTAGGTCCCGGTCGCAATGGAACCCACTGCACAGGAGAGCAGAGTCGCGCACGTGCACACAGGGGTGAAGCCGTGAGATAGAGAAGCCTGAAAAAGTACGTTGGTCTTAGGTGTATATATCTTTCACAACTCAAGTTCCCCTTTAAACTGAGGGATCAAGCTCTAGTCATCTCTTGGATCCCAGCATGAGAAATAATAATACATCCAGGCCACATGTGCAAAAGAGCTTATGAACTGTGTCCCACTAAAGCATCATGCCAACTATGTCTGGTAATCTTTCTGGTCAATATAAGCTAGTCTGCACAGCTATGTGCTCATCTGATAATATTCAATATTTAAGTACACTCCTGCATTTAAATTTAACAGCTGGACTAGCAACACAGCATTATACCTGCATGTATCACCCACATTCTTCAATGGCTAAGCCTAAAGGAAGATGATGACAACATAGGAGCAGCTATATTAACGCTATGTCATAAGGTTATGGGATTTCCCATCCTAACACTAAGTAGCTGGCAACAATGAGAGGGAAAGGGGGGAAATATGTCTGTCTCCTGATTAACTTTCCACAAGGTTGTTCTCTTCCATGTTTTCATGCAATCTTATTCCCAGCTATTGATGAAAAGATATTCCACAACAGCCTAAACAGTGAGATACTTTGTTTTGCTGTCCAGTTTGCTTTTATTTATTTATTTATTTATTTATTTATTTATTCATTCATTCATTCATTCATTCATTCATTCATTCATTCATTCATTCTATTTATATCCCGCCTATCTCGGTAATTCTTCTGAATGACCCTTGCTTCTGTTTTGCAGTAACACTTCTCCTCTTTCTCTTCCACCACACCAATTATGCAAGCATTAGTCATGTTCCTGATTGCCGAGCTTCAACTATCTAAGCTTTAATTTATTGTAACACAACACATTGTTTGCTTTTTTAAATGATTGCCTTTGTTCTGTAAATATGATTTTTGAGAAACGAGTAATATTTGTTGCACTTAATACCCTAAGTACAGATTTATCTATTCTAAACACAGGCATATAACTGAACTGACAGCTGGGTTTTTATCACTTTGTATGAAGTTCTTAACTCTGCATTTCATTTTTTCTCTATGCTACAATATACAAAGCTAATGTCTTCTCTGAGTTTGCAACTGCTGACCATACAATCTGTCTTTCACTCTGTTAGCAGGGATGTGCACTGTCTTCAGAGAAATGTGTCAACATGAACTAAATGAGGTGTTTGTGTATTTCTGGGACAACCACAATGTGGAGCAAAGAGCCCAGAGGCACTAAGAGAGCAGAGCAGCATCCACACATATCCCTCCTGTTAAATTTGCATCCATACATCACAATTAAAAGTGGGGGCAGAGAAAGTAAAAGCTAAGGATGCTCAGATGGTATCAATGCAGAAGGACAGCATACTTGTTACTACAGAAATGAATCTCCTTTGGCTTTCTTGATCCAAGGTAATTGGTTAAATCAAAGTCTTGCGACCAGCATCATTAATTTCAGATCCACAGAAAAGGAAAGGTGGAGGGGGGTGGAAATAGTGTAGAAAACAGTAGGTTCTTTTAAGAAGGAATCAAACAGGACTGCATCCATTGCCTTCGGAAAGTCTCTTACTCCCTTCCTGTCACTTAGCGTTGGGGCCTTTACCTGGCAGCTGAAAAAAATAAAAATGAAAATAAAACTGTACTTAGCGTTGCAAACAATTACTGACCAAAGGCCCTTCTATCTTGCCTGCACCACTAAATCTACGATCAGGCCTTGTTGTTTCTTCAGTCAATAGGAATGGATTTCTTGTAGGCAGCAAGAAATGCACAAATACCATCATGACTCAGACCAGGATTAATCGGAATGTCATCAAAAAGCAGAGGGTAAGCCTGCCATCAACCTATGTGCCCATTTTCAGGAACAAATTCAGTCACAGAGCCTATGCACATCCTTAATTGTTAGTAAGTTAAGAACTCTTTGGAGTGAGGCTCATAATCCAATATACATTTTTCTTCTTTTGAATTCTATTTGACAGTATCTAGTTCATTCTTGAAGGTTTTTAACATTGATTTACATCATGTTTAGACTTTTCATATTGTTACGACACATTACATTTTATCAGGTAAATCTTCAAAAGACTGCAGCCTTCAAAAGTGGCTAGAAAATGCACTGAACAATAAGTAAAATAACAAACATCAATTTTTTTCTACTAATCATCTAATATTTTAAATCACTTCATCTGAAAAATCTGACCTTCTCATACAATTTGTCCTGGTCTGCAGGATCATGGTTTTTAAAAAGGCTACTCACCAAAATACAAAACTTGAAATCTATGCTGCACCACAGAAAAGGACACCACAGAATTATCTTCACTGATCTGATGCTGACTGGCCATACCTGGCTATAATTCTCATAATCCCAGGAACAATAAGAATTGCACTGCAAACTATCTGGACAGAGCCAGATAGAGGAAGGCTGCCATAAAAACTCTGCTTTTGCTGGTTTCTCTCAATCAAATAATATCTGTTATGTCCTTCTGTCATTAAGTTACACACAGAGCTATCATAATCACTGATCATTTTTGAAATACACAAAGATCAACATAATTAAAAATACTGATGAGTGTTATGTGTTAAGATACAAAACTAAATAATTGATGAAAAGGAAATTATTTATGACGCTGAAAATCTAAGGCCATTTCCATGCATACAGTTTCACAATGTCATGCACATGTTGCATTGTCATTCACAGTATGTATGCTTTGCTGTTTTGTGTTTTAACAACAGACTCACAAGAATTAGCCTAGCCACATTTCAATTAAACATTTTCAAAAAGGGTAAATTTACTCAATGGCAACATGTACCTGAACTGACCATATGTTTTCCAACACAAATTGGTTTCACCACCTGCCTCATTTTGTTTTCAACTATTTGCATTCTGAATCTTGCTGAATTTTTGATGGCTAGGAAAAGACATGCACATGAGATACTCCCACTGAGCAGCAGCCTTCAGAAATTTGCCTACCATGATGAATGAAAAATAATTATCTTGTAGAGGAAGCAATTAAGTCATACTAATCAGTCATTCATATTTTAACTACCAGAAAATTCAGAATGTTTTCCCTGTGGATACTGAGTAATTCTATCAGGTGCTGTTTACCACAGTCCTAAAAGTTCAAATCAACAATATACCATCAATTTCTAAAAATTTTTACCATTTTAATGCACATATATTATAATGTATACTTTCTAGTACAAGCATTAACAAAAGCAATCAGTTTTATGGTGATATATTCAGTGAAACAATTACACGCAAGAAATACTGCTTTGCTGTATTCATGTATCATACATCTTTACAAACAAAGCATAAACATAGTATCAAAATAACAGTGTATGGAAAATGGGGCATTTCTGTAACACTCACAATTCAACTGACTATGCAGACATATACCACACTCAGATAAGTATGATGGCAGGATCAGACAGGTCATCTTTCTTTACAATGAGTGGCTGCTCTAACGTTTCTATAAAACCTATTTCTAAAAGTGAGGTATTAATTTGGTACATATTATAAAAGAAAATATACTGAATTTACAAATAATACAAAAAACTGAATAAAGTTCTGCAGGCCAGATATCATATTTTACAGGATTTACTTCTTTCAGCCATGTGGAAAGGACATTTAACATGCACTCTCAGACATGGGCTCTTTAGAAACATAGCTACAAAACTTTAGTAGGGAAGTTTCCAACAGGATAGAAGAAAAAAGATTCAACATAGGTTGTGCGTTTGGGACCACTGTTTTTAGTAAAGAGAAATCTCAACAATCAAACAATTTAATGGGGAAAAAAACACTATTGCCCCTTGTTTTGTTGTGCTTGAACAGGTATTTTCAAGTTGGAAACTTACTCAGTCTCTTTTGCATCACTGTACTAAAGACTTCACAGAACTTTACCACTAATCTTGTCAAATCAAGCATGATGTCAATGTAAGTCTGCCCTACTAACTATTTGAGATTTATCAACATGGGAAAAAATCCAATTGCTGTTTTCTCAGGCAAAGGTGTGCTGGTGTCGGGGTAAGAGGAGGACTGTAGTGTTATTCAAATTCCAAAGCGGGAACAGAAGCCTTGGAATTTGAATAACAGTCATTTATACATGACTAATCTTGCAAAATGCCATGCTCATGAGTTGAATTAGTAGTTGTTCTTTCCCACTCTGTAGAAATGCCCACGCAACCAATGGAATGACATCCCTATTGCAGAGAACTACAGAAGTAATTAAGGAGAAGCCCCTTAACTTGGCAACAAGAGAAATTCTGAAATTCCTAATGGCTTCAAATACATGACCAACCATTTGGAATATGCTTTCAGCTGCCTTGAATTTCACTTATAAAACTGGTTACACATTTTGAATCCAAGCATAAACAAACTTGAGATATAGATTACACAGCTACATAATGTTGATCCCTCAAATGTGTATCAGTGAAACACCACAAAAGACTCTAGACATGTGTTACACAAATAATAACAGCACACAACTGCTTATTTTCCCAAGTAGAATGAATTCCAAAATCTTCGTAGTGAGAATACAGTAGGACCAAGGTATCTGGGGAGTTCCAAGCTCCCCATAGATGCCAAAAACCAGTAAATAGAGCCTCGTGGCGCAGTGGTTAAAACGCTGTACTGCAGCTAAAACTGTGCTCACGACCTGGGGTTCAAATCCCGGGTAGCCGGCTCAAGGTTGACTCAGCCTTCTATCCTTCCGAGGTCAGTAAAATGAGTACCCAGCCTGCTGGGGGGGGGGCAATGTGTAGCCTGTATAATTAAATTGTAAACCACCCGGAGAGTGCTTGTAGCGCTATGGGGCGGTATATAAGTCCAATAAATAAATAAATAAATAAATAAATAAATAAATAAATAAATAAATAAATAAATAAATAAATAAATATGCAAACCTTATATATGCCATAGTATCTGGTTCCCTCTAGTGGCCAGTTCTGGTAATACACCTTGGAAACATGTATTTCTGAGCTTATTATTTAACACTTTCAGGCAGCAGATAACTGAAAATGCAGGTACTAATCCCACAGATACAGCAGTCCTACTGTACATATGCCTGGTTCAACTATTTTATCAAATAATACCCTTAAAATTCAATATAACTGCCACGACACACTGCCTATACAAAGCTTAAATTAAAATTCTTGCAGAAATCAGGGTTAATAATTTGTTATCTGTATGTGATCTTACTCTTTTCAATTGAAAATAGATTTGTTCATCTGGAAAAAAAAACCTCAGGCCAATTAACACTGCAAATGTTGCTGTCATAATTTAATACTAGCAAAAAAATAAATGATTACCCCCGTGTAATGCAAACACTCAGTAGTCACATTGTCAAGAACAGAAGTAGAATTGATTTATACATATGTTTCCTTTATCACTTGCTTACTTATATATCAAAATTTTGATACCACCTATCAACAATTATTCCAAAAAGTTCAGTGCATAAACTAAAAAACAAAAACAGGCAACATGCAAGCCACATTTGCATCACAGCTTGGGAAAGAAGGGTTTTGGCAAAACTCTTGCCACTTTCACGTTAGAATGACTTGCATCATATAGAGCCCTCTTAAGGAGGACTCCCATGCAAACTAGTAGAGGATCATACAGAAAACATTCAGGAGACTAAACAATTTAAATTGAATCCAAAGAGATTTTTAACAATGACCACAGCATACGCATAACACATTTACAACAAGAAAGAAGAAAGGCACCTGGAGACATCTGACACTGGGCATGCTCTGCAGGCATCTCAGTGCGCACATGCTCTCTACCAGGTTGGAGCAGCCTAGCCACAAAGACCTTGGCACAGAACACTGCAGGATGACAAAAAGGAAGGAAGAGAAGAAGCAGTTAGATGCTACAAAGTACTGAATGCAGGCAACTTATTAGTATGTTAAGGTGGATATATAATTAAGAGTTAAAAACCAACATCAAAACCCATTTTTAACTGCTTAGCTAGATAATCAATCAAGGGCTCAATTCATAAAACACTACTGTTGTGTGCAATCTCCACATTTTGAACCACAGTTTGGTCTAGGTACAGATTAAGTTAGCTGGAAATAACTCTCACTGGGAGTAGAAAGGTGATTCAAGACTTCAGTTTACATTAATCTCACTGAGACCCAAGTATGACCACTGCTGTGCACATCCAACCTACTGGAGCTTGCTACAAGCTCCAATGAAGGCAGGACGGGGCTGCTTAGCAGTGGGTTGGACTCCCAATCATCTAATATTTGTTTCTCAGTCTAAACACTTCAACATTTGTGAGCTAGAAGGGAAATAAATGGACACTTAGCCCAGAATGCCTTCTTGAATGTTAATTAGCTTTTTAAAGAAAGGCAACCACATGCCACTGCAAACCTTCAAAATTAAAAGCACATCTGGTACTGGGCTACAAGTTAGGGACTTAATTCAGTGTTTTATTCCTATGTCACTCATTCCTCTTTCAATGCTGTACTAAAAACAACCTTCTGTTATTAAAGTAGTTAGTTTCTCTGCAACTATTTCTTATGAAACTTTCTAAGAAATTAGAAAACTTCTTAGAAATTTCTTCTTTATCAGAAATTGAGAATTTTAAACAAAAACAAGAACTTGTCAACAACTGACAATAACTTCGATCTCTTGAAAAGTTAGTAACTGATGTTGCAGACTCCCCAAGAACAACAAACTGAAGAATATTAAGCATCTGTATTGCTATCAGTTACACTAAAATGTTTATTTGATCAACTCTATACCACATTTTGACACATTTAAGAAAAATGAGCTTAGGATCTAGGAATGATTTATCTGGGGGTTAAATTCAATAGTACATATATAAAAGTAAGGTTTCTCTTTGCCCTCTTACCCTCCCCAACCTGCTAAAGGGTCTTCCAACCCTCTGGAGCGGATGGGGAGCTTCATGGAGGGAGAAAAAATTCATTCCATAAGCCCTTTCACTTCTGTAGGGGATGAGCAACACTAAATGTGAGTTTTAAATTATAAGGCTAAGTTGTTGTTGCTTTTCAATGGACCATGGACCTCTCAATTTGGTGAACTTCAAGTAATTTGCCTCTACTCCAAATACATCTACTGTCTTACACTATATTTAGCTGTTACTACACTTCTTAAGGAATATGTAAAAGTAAAAGTAAAACCATAATACTGGAAGTAACCTATGTATGGCCCAAATGCAGTGCATATTGTGTGAGATGTTGGTTTGCAATGCAAGAATCAGATCACTGAAACTCAGGAGAGTTTAAATAACATTCAGTTGTGCTGGAAAAGGGTATTGTAAAAATAAAACCAATTTCAAAGCTAATTAGTTAAACTGTACAATGTGTATGTAGCCAAAGATGGCACAGTGACACTCTGCACACAGGCATAATGCTATTACTCAAAACTTTTTCCCTCAGTACTTCCCCTTCAAATCTTCTAATCAGTAGGATTCAGAGGGAGGAACTCATTAAGTCTAATGTCTACACAAGGAAGTTGTCTCTTCGGATAGCAGCACACAGATACAACCTCAAGAGTTTAATAAAGCTTATTTCAAGTTCAAAGAAATATCTGGCATGGCTGAATTTTATATTGCTTCTCTTGCAAATTTAGGAGAGACACAGTCAAGGTGATTTTGGTATTAAAATTAATCAAGTTCTCTCAAACGACTTATTTATCTATAAGATGATTCTAAAAATGTGAGGCTGCCTCCCAGAAGTATGACCTTTTCCCCCCAGGTGTATTTATGGAAATCAGCACAATGACTAGATTCCATCAGCTCAGTGGAAGAATGTATTTATGTATTTATTCATTATTTTACTCATTCAATTTCTCTCCTGTCTTTTGCTCAAAACTGGGACCCAGAGCCCAAGCTCAATGACTGGCATCTCCATCTAAACAGGATTTCAGGTAGGAAGGCTGGAGAAAGACTATGTCTAAGTTCTGGAGAATCAACATACATCAAACCAATATCAGGAGAGAGAAGAAGCAATCATCTTACTCAGAAAAAAAGAGTGGTGTGTATGAGCTCTCTGCAAGCTGCATCTAAACTTGCCTTTATTTAAACAGAACAACTCCTCCAATTTGTAGAAAAGACTAAGCTGCAGCAGGAGCTCTCTGCTGGGTCGACTTCTATTGATTCTTTCTCTTGCAGCTCCACAAACCATGACTTACTCTGATCAAAAGTCTAATTATTTTCTTGAACAGCTTATCAGCAAGCACAGAAGATTTCAAGAGAAATGGGAAAGTGGGGAAAATTACCTCTATCCTTCCTACAGAGAGGTGTCCTATTAAGAGTTCATACTGACAGTTCTAAAAAAATTTCCCCTCCAATATTGCAATACTGCTCTTCCTATATACAGGAATGCTCATGTCTCTGTATTACAATAAGCAGTGTTGGCTCATGGATGGAGTGCTAAATCGTCCCATCTGGTATTTCAATATAAAAGCACACATTGTGTCATACTTGTCAGATAGCACTTTCATTGCTATTATTCGCCTATAATCAGATCTCTAGTTGGACATGTGAAAATTACTTTCATGAACCAAGTTCCTGCCAACTTTGGGTCTGCCTTCGAAAACAACAACAAAAACAGACATGGTAACAAATACTTATCTTGTACAATAAGCAGCAGCTAGGCTGCTATTTGGTGCATGGTATCACAAGGACAGAACCTGAATAATGAAAGATCTACACTGATTGCCAACTGCTCACTCAGCCCAATTCAAGTTTTACTCTTTAAAGCCCACCTTAAAGACTTGGGGCCTGGCTAGCTAAGAAACAGTCTGCCTCGTAATTAACCTGTCTGGATGTTAAGATTTTCAAGACAGGCCTTCTTAAGAATGGCCACCACTGCAGAAGCCCTTTTAACAGGCACACATGAGGGGGCATTCTCTTCTATGGCCCTCAGGCAGTGGAATACACTTTCTTCAGGGACATAATCAGTGTAATTTAGCAATACTTTTTCAATTTCTACTTTTTATGAAATTAAAGTAAAGCAAATTTGGGGTCAAACATTTATCTATTCAAAATGAACAGAATCATTCACCCACCAGTCCCCTCCCAAATTAAGCCGGATCACAGAGAGCAGACAAATACAGTAGTTGCACAGATGACAAGGTAATAAAAGTCAAACCTGACACTTCTAAAGAGATACACCATACCATTTCTGCTATTGTTTCTAGTCCATCTGATCTTGCAGATAATGCCTTTCCAAACCAAAACACAGCACCTAGCTAGTACGTATGATTTTATCTATTTGAACTGGTATATGCTAGCTATTTCAACACCTCATCATATTGTACTATACTGTGAACTGGTGCTTTGGTTTGCCTGCATGCATTCTCAGCCAAAAATAAGCAAAAAAAAGGGGGGGGGCTTCACCTAAGCACTACTGTATATTATTTCCTTCAATGCTGAAGGAAAAAACAGACTAGCTCAGTAGTGGGCAGAAAGATGCTCTGGATCTACAGTTTTCTGACACACTATTTCTTAACTACTGCACCAACAAAATGACTTCCATTCTTGCCTTAAATTGTATTTCTCAAATGAGAAATGCTTGAAATAAACTAGAAGTACATTCTTTCTTTTTTTGAAGGAAGGACTGTGAGCACAATTCAGTTCCGATAATATGAACAAATTCCTGAAGTTAGTGTTCTTTAAATCTAAGAGTATTTTTCACCATGCTATGACAGGAGACTCTCAAAGTTTTACTGTTTTTTATCTTTTTTTTTTAAAAGACAGAACTGCAAGTAAAACTGCATGCCCTAGGCTAGTTTGCCTTTGACTAAATTTGAGCTGAAAAGCAAGAATCAAAAGCACTGAAGGAGGCATGGACAGATTAAGAGAGAGAGGAAAAGATTTAATTTTAAAACACTTTGTTTCATACACTATTTAAAGAGTATGTTAACTTTATCTACAGTGATATCGGACTGAGATGCTGGAATTTGTTATTCTTAAAAACTAGATGCACTTTAAGCATTGAAAGATGCCTTTTGGCATAACCTGATACAGTACATTCAAGTAGAGAACATCATCATGTTTCTGATTTTTTGCAGCAACTATTTGCTACAGATGCTAGGAGAACAAAAAAAATACAAAGTAACAAGGATAGATGACTGATGTATGACTTCGTTTTCTGATTAACAAATTTCATGCCATCTTGGGTGCTGGTGAATAAATAGGCAGTTCCCCTCTCCATCTTTTAAGATTAATATTGGAGTAAAAACTTGTTTCTTCACAATGTTGACAGTAACTTTTCAGAAGTGCTAATGTAAAACACTATTCTTTAAGTTTGTTGATGATTTCTTTACGTTCAGCAAGATTTTTGAATGGTAATATTTCAATAAAAAGAACAAATGACACTGCACTAAACCAAGTCAGGCAACTGGTTTATTTATCCAGCATAGCTAACTCTGGCCAACGCCTTCCCAGGCCATGCCTAAATCCTGCTACAAAAAATCCTCTAATCAAAGAGGGTGAATATTCAACTGACCCTGGCAACCTTCTACAGCTACACAAATGCTCTCTTAGTGAATGATGGGCCTTCTTCCAAAATAAAGATGCATGAATAAAGTACAAGCCTTCAAACAGGCCACTATCTTAGAACTCAGATGGACCATTTGCAAGTGAACCTTTCATAAGTATTTTCATCCCACATTAAGGATCTGTATAGAATGTCTAAAATTGCTACATTCAAACTCAAAATGACCCTAATAATGTCCAACCTGAGGAAGGAGAAGAACAAGGAGGAGACTATAATTTCAGAAATGAAATAGGCACTAGCAGATTTATAAAACTAAATTCCTTGCCAAGACCCTGGTGGAGTTTCAGCACTAGTTACAGAATGCCAAGCATTTCTTGATTTTAATGCCTACCTTACTAAGGCTTTCTAATTCTACTGTAAATTGTTTTAATTTATTTTATATTTAATTGTTATTTTCATCAATTCTAAATATCACCCTGAAATTCTGACAATGAAGGACAGATAATTTAAACAACACATAATCTAATGTCCTCATAAAGTGTCTCCCTGAAATTTCTCTCAGTTTCAAAAACAGAAGGTTGCCTTTGTTGGTTAGTGATAGACGAAATGTCTAAGAGCCCCTTGGGCTCACAGAATCAATTCCACACTTCACATCCTGGCTCTGGTTCCTCCTTTGTATTCTACAGAGACTTTTTTCAGCTGCACTGCTTCCAACAGAGGGGAAGAGCCTCCCTTATGTTCACCCTCCAGCCAACTTCACAACAGCTGATGCTGCACTCAATAGGGTGCGAAAGGAGGCAGCACCTCTGGGAACATCACCCTTCCACATTTTGCTCATGCTGGATGTCCAGTAGGCTCTAACCTGTCACATCAGAGATAGGCACGAATGCAGCCTCTGAGGGTTATAACTGTCCTCTTGAGGCTCTAGGAAATTTTAATCAACACCAGACACAAACAAATAACCTATCCACTGTGATACCCATAAGGAGAGGAAATGAGAACAAATATAAAACGCTTTAGGATTTTGCTTATATGTACATATATTGTTACATAATATCATTATGTCTGAGAGCATACGCTCCACATAACAGAGAGGTCCAAATTATTATATAATTGTAGCCTTATCATGTAGCTGACCATTTATCATCATTATGTCCTGTAGCTCATGACAATTTAAAAACAAAACTTCACAAAATGTTGAGAAAGTAGAAGTAAAAAAACAGATAGAAAGAAAACGCCATTTAACCAAAATGTATATTTCACTGACATGCATGAAACTATGATTCTAGAACCCATTATTGAGTTGCCCTATACAACTAGACTGCATGATATACAATAACACAAGTCGGGACAGAAAAATGGAAAGAAGTCCCAAACTAGTTATCTATATATGATAAAGATGTCCTTATTACTCACTTCTATCTCCTTGTGCCAATTTTTAAAATTCTATCTGCACCACTGGAGAGCCATATGAGTGCATAACATTACTACAGCACTTGGTCTCATTGTTCTGGAGTCACAAACAGCAGTTTCATTCTTCAAAGTGAGGCTATAATTTCTTTCAGTATGATGTGGGTATTCAGCAAACAGTAGAAAAACTACTGCAAATAAAGTGAGATAGAGAAACATCTAAGTTCCTCTTTTAACTTCTAGCCCACCTATACTCAAAGTACTATATGGAAGGAGAGTTTCCAGATGGAAATTTAAGATTAAAGAGAGACTCATTTAAACTTCACTATTTGGAAACATTTCTTCATTCATCCACTCTTGTACTAATGAAGGACTATAAATGCAGATTATTTGGCAGTTCTTTGAGGAGTTGAGAAGAGAAATTCAGGCAACTGCTACCTGGGATGGAGTCTGAAACCACACCCTCAATGGAGTTTGCAGCTGAGTCAGAATTCACTTTAAGAAGCAGACCTGGCACAATCATCTGCCATGAATTTTTGGAGGTCACATATTTTTCTTTCCTGCATTATCCACAAAATCTTGGTACACAGCCTGAGGAAAGCTAGCTGCTTGTGGTGTAATAAAAATATCATCTACTCTTGCATTTGTTTTAGTCAACACTCCTATGGCCTCCTCACTGTGGCCCAAAAAGTAAGGGGAGGGGCAATTACCTGCTTTTTTCATGTTATTTACTTGAGTTCCAAGCCTAATGTATCCTTGCACTGAATAAACATCAAATCCAGCTCAGCAGGGTCCATGCTATTCTCCCATTTATGCGTAATATCCCATCCAGCCCCTCCAAAAAAACTTGGGAATTATTCTTGCTCCAAGGACAGATAACTTACAAAATAAAGTGGGGGGGGGAGAGAGAAGTATCTGAGGGACACTGTTAGAGCTCCCATGCCTTAACATGTTCTTAGATGCAGGTGGGAAGTGCGGAGAACAGTACTGAGCTTTATCATAATTCTGTGTCTGGAGGGAAGACAATCAAGCTGCTTATAATTTATAAGCTGATCACTGTGGCAAGTACTCCATGTTCACAACAAGTAATTTGTGAAATTAGATCAAGTGGGAAGACAGGATACAGCAGGAATGGGTTTAAAATCTATTAAAAGAAAGTACAGTAAAGACATTAAATTATTTCACTTTCTATCCATTTCCATAATACCTTATTAAACTGTCATTATGGTATATCCATTTCTACACATACTTCAGCTCTACCAAACCATCTTAATAGCTTTGCTGCAGGCAATAAGAATGCTGGATGTATTTCTGCAATACACTTAATACCAACATATATCTACGACACGTGAAATCTCTAAAATTATATTGGGAAGCTCTGGCCATAACAGGGGAAATCATATCAGAAGTTTGTGTTTATGCAAAAGGAATCTTATAAGTTGCTGCAGTTGACTAACATGGTGATAGGCACATAACAGTCATGTGCCCTGTCATGTCCTAATCGCTGACCCAGCAGGCGCCTGGCATCTTGCCAGTTAGCTGTAATTAGCTATAGCAACCTATTTGATTCCTTTTCCACATGTATAAAATTCCAATAGGATTTTGGCCAACACTAATCCATAATTCAGCATTACAACAACACTGCTGGCCTACAAATGTCCCATCAGCACCCTTGGCAACAGCATATAGCCAGCCAATCCTTCACTTCCAGAAGCACTGCACTAACTTGGTGATTAGCAAAATGACCCAACAATCCTTTTAGAACTACAAATGACAATAATTCTTAAAATTTTTATTTCTTTTTAATTTGTATCTATATTTCATATACATCCATAATTTTAAATTGTGGAAAGCTCTGATACAAATAAAGAAGAAAGATAGGAGATGAAGCCCATAAATTGCTCATCCCCAGACTTCTCCTTACTATACATGTAGCTGAGGCCAATTAAAATTTAAACAAGAGATGGGCAGAATGTAGGCCTCCAGATCATGATTGCTCATCAGTAGTCATTCTAGCTACACTGACAAGGTGCACCGGGAAGACCACAAACCACCCCTGCTGTAAATAAAATAAGCCTGCAATCACTATATGCAGTCTGGCCACAAGTTCATGCTCTGTGTTTTTTCACAAGGATGCTTCCCAAGGTCAACAAAATGCACAGAGATGGAAAGAGAGGAGTGTACAGCTAGACAATTTAAACACACGTCTGGCAGTCATGCACCAAAGCCTCAAGAAACATTTCACCCATCCCAGAGCACATGAGTGAGCAACTGACGAGCAATTTCCACCATCTATTTTCCTCTCATAATTTGCAAAAGCAAGACAAAGTGCTCTGTTTTTGTAAAGTAAGCCATGTTCTTTATTGCAATATATATTTACAATACGGTATATAATGGTTAAGGATTGTGGACCCATTGCATTCGGGTCTGGGTACTAAAATAATAGATTTTTATAAGAGAAGAGTTGTGTTATTTGTAAAACTTAAATATATGGCCTACATACTATTGGTTTATTTGGCACATATAAATTAGCAGGAACTGATGCGAATTAAACAAACAAATTAAACTGACCTCAAGACATCAGACACAGAGTCTAACAACAATCCTGATAGTTAGAAGCTAGCTAGCTATAAAGAAATAAACAAACAAATAGCTATTTGTTTGTTTGTCTAATGACCTACCTTTCACTCTTTAACAATCAAAGGTGGTTTCCAATGTGAATATACAGTACAGCTTTTAAAAACCTACAATAAATTACAAGTCTAAAACTTTATCAGTTAGATTTTCACAATAAAAACAAATATTGAATACTGAATATATATTTTTAAAAATACAAACAAAAAACATAGACCACACATCTTCCTCATCAGTCTATCAGTAGTCAAATGATATATATGCCTTCCAGTGGGAGGAGGCAAGGAAGAAGTCACACTAGATTCCCTTGGAAAGGAGATCCCGGGTTGAGGAGGCGGGACCAAGATGGATGGAGGCTGCAAATTGAGAGCTCTCTCTCAATTGTAACCACTGATGGAAGTTCTGTAGGCTTGAGATAGCCTAATCAAATTTTCCAGGAGATGAAAATATATCCGAAGAGAAGCGCCATCTGAGAAGGTGGGGGGAGCCCTGAGCTACCTCCCTACCTCAGAAATTTGGGGTTCTCTTTGGCAGGACTGAAAAACTGACACAGTCTAGAGAGCTTGAGAATAACAGATACACAATTATATCCCAGATTTACAGACACCACTGTAAGCAAATTTCTTTTTATTACTACATGAGCTGAACACTTGGAAATCTACTGCTGATATATGAAGGTAGGTGGGAGCAGTAGGCTGCAAGACTGAACACTGAAAGCATTCAGAAGCGGACAGCTGAAGAGGACGGGAGGGAACACAGACGTTCATTAAAAGAGACTCTTAGCCTGATGAACTGATGAACTATCTGTCTGCAAAGTTCCTCTTACAGACCTGCTGGATATTACTGAATGTTATTGAACAGTCTCATAACTCTAATCATTTTTAGATTATGCCTACACCCATCTGAAGTTTATTTATGCCTGAAGAAACCAGTATGTCCTGTACAGAGATTAAAATAGAAAATGGAGGCTGCTCATAAACGAAGCAACACCCCCTGTGGTGGATTACAAAAGGGAATAGATGGGATTCTATTTTTCTTTCTTCTCAATTTTATTTGTTTTGTTGAGCATGGCTGGGGGAGTTGGAAAAATAGTTTTGGGGGGTTTATTATTTAAATTTTCCTGGTGTTCCTGAAAATCTGGTGACACTACAAGAGACAAGGAGCTTCTCTTCCACTTTATTTCACCTTACCTTTTTCTACTCAAACCTGGAAAGGTTCCTGGAACTCTGAACTACCTGACTTTTGGCTCTTTTTCCCCCCCTTTGTCAAATCTAGACACAAATAGCTCCCTTGAAGCGGAGTAGTATTTACCATAATATTCAGGATATATTCTCCCCATTTGGAGGTGGTCAAGGAAAGTTTCCCCTCTTCATTGATAGCACTGAATCTTTGTTTGATACAGTGTATATTGGGCAATCCCTATTTGTTGGTTGGTTGATCTCTATTTGTTCGTTGCTCTCATATTCTTCCATATTTCCATCTCTCTAATGTCCTAGATTATTTAAGTTTATATAAGAAAGGGGGGAAGCAGATATCAGTGAAGAATATTGGAGAACTGTCATATAAAGGGTCTTTTCTGAGAATACAAAAATGGCTGCAAAACCTAAGGCAGAAAGGAAGTCCGGCACCAGAAATTACACCACTGGGATTGATGCAAGAAACCCAGTTTTCTTTATTAACGAAAGAATATTTTGAGAAGCTCATGAGCACCATGTTCAGCTAACAGACAGCCTGTTTTGATAGAAAGTTTGATGAAATTAAGTCTGATATTTCAGCCCTGAAAATTAAAGTGTCCGACCTCTCCAAACAACAGGAGGACAAGAATTTACAATTGGGGCAAAAAAAGAGGATATGACACAGCAAAATCAAGAAATACAGAAAACAGCAAGATTAGCAAAGAAAATGGAGAAAAAAGCAATAGAACTTCAGAAGGACTTAGAAAAAGTTGAAACCAGACAAAACCAACATGAAACACCAATGACTCAAATCCAGATGGAGAATGCATCACATATTCTGAGAATATAGAATGTACCAGAAACTCAAAATGAAGACCTCTTAGAAGCTACAACTGATTTATTATCAGACTGGGTGAATTGTGAGAATGATGAAATTAAGTGGAATATAGATGCAGCCAAAAGAACATTGTCAGTGTTTTAAAAAAAAATCATCTCCCAAGAGAGGTACAAATTAGATTCACTAAAACTACATATAGAGACAAAATTCTGAAAGCAACGCAAAATAAGCAATATATAAGAGAAGGAAGGAATCTGAAGACATTGAAACATATCCCTTGGGAAATAAGAAAAGGAAAATGTATGAGAATGGATAAAGACTATCAGCTACATAATCAATAATTAGAATAACAATATATCTGTCTGAATTTGATTTTTCTCTCTTGCTCACTATTTATATTTCTTTCTGATATGTGGAACTATTACTAGAAGAGAAAGTATAGAATTACTATGAAAAATATTGATCTGTAATGTATTTGTTCAAATCCACCCCTTCGAGGGCACCCCTATCCCAGCTGCCCCTTACCTTATCCTACCTTTATAACGAAAATAAAAAAATTTAAAAAAAAGAAAGGAGATCCCAGGCTTGGTAGCACCACAAGAAAGGCCCTTTCTTTCATCTTCACCAAACATGCCTCTAAGTGAAAAGCCACTCCTCAAGATCTTAAGACCAGGACAGACTCATACAGGAAATACACTCTTTCAGCTAGCCTGGACCAAAATTATGTAGGATTTTATAGGTCACAGGCAAACTCCTGAACTGTGCCTTGAAATGGTCTGAGAGCCAATGAAGTTATTACAGAAAAGAATTCCTACTCTCAGCAGAAGCAGCTCAAGTCAAAAGCATGGCAATAACATTTTACATTAGCCAGAGATTCCAAAAACTTTCCAAAAGCAGCCCCACGTACAGTGCATTACATTACACTGATCCATAGAGGATGTACAGTATCTAAGGCATATGTAACTAATCAATTCCAAGCTCCAACATGTTTTTCAAAAGTTTGTTCTCAAATTCTGAGCAGTGTGTTTGAATTGGTCACAGTGGGATACAACAGCAAGGTAAATCTTCTGGGGTCCTTGACTCTGCTATTCTAGCAAAAAACAAACGAACACTGTGTTCACTGTAAGCAGCTATGTCAAGAGAAAGGCTGCCGCATTTTGGACTTGGTGAGGATTGTTAACACTTTCAAAAAGCAGGCCCACATACAATAAGTTAGAATAATCCAAATCAGGATATAACTAAGGCATCAATCATGATGGTCATTTCAGACTTCTTAAAAGAATTGGCACAGCTGGCAAACTGCACACCAGGTCACTGTCAAAACTTGGGCACCTATATTCATGAGCCTGCCAAGACTGTAAAACTGAATTTTCAAAGGAAGCATAGCCCATGGTAGGTTATATTCATGGGTCTTTCAGCTGCCCAGAAGCACCTCTGTCTTGTCCAGATTAAGTTTCAAGGTATTTCCCCTACCAATCCATTACTGGCACGACAGTGGGGAATTTGGTTGGGATAGGGAAATGGAATCCTCTGGGCATTCAAAGCATTTCTCATACAGCATCATTATCATGAAATTAATCATGAAGATAGGCTGCTATTGTCCTGTTGCAGAGGATAAGAGAGGTGCTGAAAGAAAGTGGTGAAACAATGGCTACGCATGGTGCAGTGGTTAAACTGCAATTAAGACCCTGCTCAGGACCTGAGTTCAGTCCCAATGGGCTCAAGGAGACTCGGCCATCCATCCTTCAGGGGTTGGTAAATTGAGTATCAAGCTTTCTGGGGAGGGGGCAATTTGTAGCCTGCATAATTAAATTGTAAACTGCCCAGAGACTGTTTTAAGCAATATGAGGTGGTATATAAGCAATACACTTTACTGAGTTCACAACAGTAGCAAGATTCAAGTCAGGCTACTGTCATTCACAGCTTGCTATATTACAAAATAAAATAAACTAGTGCTAGCTCTTTAAGAAGCATACAAAACACATGCTATGTTCAGCAATGTGTTTGTATTCTTAATAACAGGATCAGCATATCTGCGCTGACACATCTCCTTTATACAAAAAACTCAAAAGGGCAATCTACAAAACTAGATCTATTCTACCATTTAGCAAATCTAAACAGATTCTAAAATGTACAGACCCCTGTATGGGCTAACTCTTGTATTTATAAGAAGTACATGAAGAATGCTGTTTTCCCACTGCCTTAACAGTGTGAAAGAATTCAACTAACAGGATTTTCTTTAAGCATACAAATTTATTTCAGCTGATGGTCGGATTCCAAAAGATTTCCTGTATGGAGAATTAGTGCAGGAAAATCTCCCTAGAGGGAGACCACAGCTGCAATACAAGGATATCCACAAGCGGGATCTAATGGCCTTAGGAATGGACCTCAAAAGATGGGAAACCCTGACATCTGAGCATTCAGCCTGGAGGCAGGCGGTGCAGCATGGACTCTCCCAATTTGAAGAGACCCTTGTCCAGCAGGCCGAGGCAAAGAGGGAGTCCCGAAACGAGCAAAACCAGGGAGCTGGACAGGAGACAGATTGTATTTGTCTTCAGTGTGGAAGAGATTGTCGCTCTCAAATTGGCCTTCTCAGCCACACTAGACGCTACCACACTAGCAACCTATATGTTTCCGAAACTTCCACTTGAGAATTGGATAGTCTGGAGGAACAGCAGAGTTATCAAGTCACCTCCAATTCACCATATGAATGCCCAGATGTCCTCTCCTCAGCCACCCTATTCAGTTCTTGCAGACTCAATCCCATGGCCTCTTTTAGGGAGTCAGTCCATCTCGTATTTGGTCTTACTGAAATTCATTTCGACTGTAGTTTCTCACAGCCGCATTATGGTAAAGAAAGCATGTGATTTGCTGCTTTGGTCTTCTCTGAGCTTCTGAAACTGAGATTTACAAGGTGTAGCCATGGTACTCTGCCAGAACAACAACAACAAGGTGTCTTGGAGCACTTCAAAGGCTATTTATTTATTTATTTATTTATTTATTTATTTATTTATTTATTTATTTATTTATTTTATTTAAAATATTTTTACCCTGCCTTTCTCCTAAAGAATATTTAAAAGCTAAAAATAGTAGGTTATTCAAATATGAAAAAAATTAAATAGACATTTAAAATGTTAGGTAAAGGCATTACTAAAACAGATTCTAAAGCAACAAAAATACAAACTATCTCATGTAAAAAAGACAGCCAGTCACTAAGGGAAAGCCTGCCTGAAGAGAAAGGTCTAAGACTGCTTGAGGAAGGACAGCAAAGATGGGGCCAGTTTGGCTTCCTGTTGGAGGGAGTCCCAGAGTCTGGGAGCAACAACAAAGAAGTCCTCTGCTGTGTTGCTACCAAACACACCTGTGGAAGCAGTGGGACTTTAAAAACACATCTCCAATTATCTTAACAACTGGATAGGCTCATAAAGGGAGACACAGTCCTTGAGATAAATTGGACCCAAGCTGTTTAGGGCCGTATAGATTAAAAAGAGCATTTTGAATTGGGTCCTGAAACGGATCAGTAGCTAGTAGAGCTGCTGTAACATGCAGGTTACGTGATCTCTGTAAGAATGTACTGCAGCATGACTCAATAAAGTGGACTGAAATCCACAAAAGTTCATGAGATAATAAATATATTAGCTTTTAAGCGTATTTTTCGCTCCATAAGACACACCTTTCCATAAGACACACCAATTTTTTAGGAGAAGAAAACAGGAAAATATAATCTGTTTTCTTCGCTCCATAAGACGCACAGACCTTCCACCCCCCTGTTTTGTGGGGGGAAAGTGTGTCTTATGGTGCAAAAAATACAGTATATTTGTTTTGCCATTATAAAATCAGCTTCAACTGAGAGACAGAGGTAAAAATCAAATTTATTACTTACAGTATTTATCTAAAATTTACTTGAACTGTAAATCTGAAATGGTTCACTGTATTAGAGGCCAGAAATGCCCAGAAATGTAGCAGCAATATTGGAAGCTCAGCAAAAAGTATTGGTACAGGACAACAGAAAAGGAAGCATTCAAGGCCACAGTCAGTTATGAATTTTATATTACCAATAAGAAAAAAAGCTATGCTGCAAATACTATTCATATCAAAGCTTCTTGTAACTCAAAGTGGACTTGATGGAGTACAATATCCAAGTAGTCCAGTGACTCACAGGATAAAATTCACAGCAGAGTAGTTTTTACTTCACACACTTTTTTTGTGCCTACAAAATCACAGGCAGCCAACAAACCAACTTTTAGGCAGACGTATGGACATGGTGGTGCTGCGGGCTAAACCGCAGAAGCCTGTGCTGGAGGGTCAGAAGACCAGCAGTGGTAAGTTCGAATCCATGTGAGGGAGTGAGCGCCCGTCGCTTGTCACAGCTCCCGCCAACCTAGCGGTTCAAAAGCATGCAAATGCAAGTAGATAAAGAGGGACCACCTCCATGGCAAGGTAACAGTGTTCCGTGTCTAAGTCGCACTGGCCATGTGACCACGGAAGATTGTCTTCGGACAAAATGCTGGCTCTACGGCTTGGAAATGGGGATGAGCACCGCCCCCTAGAGTCGAACACGACTGGACAAAAATTGTCAAGGGGAATCTTTACCTTTATGGAGGAGATCAATAAATCAGCTGCCTGATCCAACAGCAGATCCTCCTACTGCAGGAATATGCAGCTTTGCGAATGAAAGCATGGAATGGAAATATGCCAACAAATTCTTCTGATTTTATTACATCTAAAAAAGACCACAGCCACAGCCTGATGCCTATATTTTGTATGAAATGAGTCATGAGGTAAACATGAAAAGGGTTATCTTTGTTTTTAAAAAAAGTAATTTAAATTACTTTTTAAAAAAAGCAATTTCCATAAGCTCATTGAGGAGTTACTCATTTCTTCTGCAAAACAGCCCTGGATGGTTTCAGCACAAAATCTGCTTGTTCCTGAGGTGGAACATTTCCAAAAATATTTTATGGTGTGCCATCATAAGATGCTTAGTGTGTCAGAGGAGAATAAGACAATTTCCCAAAATTTGTCAAAAGCAATCACTTGTATTTTAGATATGTGGGTACAAAACTAGAAGCAGGAAATGTTTTGTAAACCAGAAGGAATTCTTTCAAGTTACAGTACTGTTACTGCAAAAGCAATTCAAGATATGTATTATGAGCCGAAGAAATTAAGGTATGAACAGGATTCATCACTGAACTGGTGAAACAGCAACATCCAATGGAAGCAGGGGGCAAGGACAGTCTCTTTTTTGGACTGCAGCTTGCTAAACAGTGTTACAACCTGCGGGGGGAGGGAAGAGGTGGGGAATTCTTCAGGGACAGTTTTCAGACAGGGCTTCAGGGGGAAGGGGAAGGGAAGTGATGCACTTCTGTTACAATGCTAGCACAACACGAGGTTCGGGTTTCTGCAGCAATGACTGCACTGTAGCCATGACAATCAGTTATGGTGAAAACAAAGCATTTTAAGATTGCACATTACTTTATTCTTTTGGAGACTGTACTGCATCTCTGTCTGGTTGCAGTGAAAAATAACAACTCTTGAGTTCAGACTTTCATAGATTGGACAATCCATATTTTGTATAAATGACAGGGAGCAGAAAGACAGATAAAAATGAATGAGTGCTAGAAAAATGTTTCAGGGAAGCAAGCTACCTTTAAAAATTTGGACTAGCAACTTTGATTACATTAAAGCAAAGTGTGTATTTACAAAAGACTAAATTCAGTGACTTCTGTTAAACAGGCATTTTTTCACTCTTGTTGGCTTTCAGTAGAGAATCAAACAATACTCCCACATTTTTAAAATGCATACAGAACAATTAGATACTTTCTTAGTTATCCTTTGCTATAACAAAGTTTACAAACTGCATTATACACAACTAGTATTGTTTTTTTTTCCTTTTATTTCAACTAACAGAATTCTCCAAGAATTTGCCAGGCATTATTTTGGGAGTTCCTGCACATAGATACTCACCTACAGACAGACTTCTGCATTTCATTCACCTGGAACAGGTTCTGTCTTACAGGTTGTCGCAGATCTATTTCCTGTACAAAAAGGAAACTGCCCCAGGGAATTTATGGAAAGTATATTCTTGCTGCCCTATACAGGGCACACCCAAAGAATTACATCTCCCACAAAGATCTAGGCCTACCAGGAAGCACTGGGGCAGTTTCCTTTTTGTACAAGAAGTAGGCCTCAAAGAACCTGTAAGACAGAGCCTGTTCCAGATGTGTGAAATGTAGGTTTGTACCTGTAGGCAGAAATTATTGGAGTCCAAAAAAAATTGAATGGCATAGTTGTACACAAAACAATTTTAAATAGTTTTTTTAATTATATAAGTTGTTATGAAAAATAAACTGCCTCGTGAATAATTCCCAACGAAAACAGTGAAACTCAATGAAAATAGTGGGAGTTACTCCTAAACTGCACCTATCAATTACTGTACCTAAGCTCTCCAACTATGTTTCACTCTCCTTGGTTCTGTCATCCCATGTTTCAAAATCAAAATGCTTTATACTAACAGGTCCTTTAAAAAGTTAAGAACTGCCACTGTTAATTTACAAACAATCCACTAAAATTACACCAACATGTGCAAGTTTTCATTTGTATAGTAAAACCTAGTTTTCTAGTGGAATACAAACACAAATTAATAGAATAAAATAGAACAGACATTTGCACATGTTCCTTTTCTGATTAAAGCTAAATATTTTATTCAAAAACCTCAACTGACTGCCTTATATTTCATCAAAAGTTAATTTAAAAATCATAACACAAGGAATGAGGCACAGTGAATTAAGAACCTAAAAATAACAAGCATAATTTAAGTATTAATGACTTAGTAAACTTAATGTGGCAGAACATTTCTGGTTAACCAAACTACACATTTGTAACACTTTTTAGTACAGGGAATTTCTTACCTGAAACTCTGTTTCTCTGCTTCAGATCCACCAATCCAGAATGAATGGAAATTCGAATGGGGTTTCCTTTTCACACTTGTCTGTCAAAAGAGAGCAGCCAATCATCTTCAGCTTGGTGTATCTACTTCTTTTCTTGAACGAAATCCCAATATGCACTCCTAATGCTGTTAGAAAGACAAGGAAACCTGTACATCTAGCAGGGTTCCGGGAGTCATTAAATCAGATGGGTCACCGGATTGGTGGATCTAAGACAAGAAACTAAATTAAAGACAAGAAATTGCCATTCCCCATACTTGAATCAACTGATCCATAGCAAGCAGTCTTAATTATTCACTATCCACATTAACTGAAACAAATAGTTACAACATTCCAGTGCAAGGCCTAGAGAAGGCACTAAAAAACATTCTAGCAGATGACAAACATCTGTGTATACCTTGTATTTTCTCAAGGTAAAATGTTGTCAAACAAACGGCTAAAGGATTTGAAATAAAAAGAATCAAGGATGCACAAAGGAAGAGAAAAGTGGGAAAGTAAGGAGGTAACAAACCAAAGAATTCAGACGCATCGAATCTGACATCAGTTTCCATATTTTCTGAGTTTGTATTGAAATAGCTAATCACTTAAATGCCCGTCAACATGCTGCTGCTCAACTTTAACTGCTCACCTCTTCCCCATTCCACACCCATGATGAGTCTAATAAAAACAGTTTTCTACAAAAACAAAGGATGAAGTTGTGATTGGTTCTTTAGTGAGGCGGGGCGGGCCAGTAATTTTGGTGGGAATGTCAGACGGAGTTGACGTCACTGTTTCAAACAACGCTGTTTTATTATTTTTAACATCAGGAACACCAAGACGAAATGGGTCTCATTTCTCTATATCTGGCAACAACTTGTATTTCTTAATTCTAACGTCTTCAATAGACTTCTCGCCTTTTACATTCTCCTCGCTCCAGGGGAATACGTCATTGGTGGAATCGGTATTGGAGCGCTCAACACCGCACAAGTGGTCCCGCAACAGGGATGTTTCACCACCGTGCCCTCCAACCTGGGGAGATAAGGGCTGGAACCGTAAGGGGTCTCACATGATACCTGGGCTGGTATATTCGAACCCAGTCCCCAATTCCATCCTCCCTTTTGCTCGTTCTGACTTTTCTTAGATAACTCGGGTGGAGTAGGTAACAGTCCGTCTCCCACCATCAGGTTCGGAAAGTCCTTCAGTAGCTTTGCGATTCTTTCTCTTTTCTCCCCAGTCGCCTCTGTAGTCTGAGTCTCTCCCTTTTCCTCCTCCTCTTTTATATCATCCCATCTCCACCCTTCTAACTCCGCCCTCTATTTCCTTTGCTTCCCCTCAGTCAAGAATACTTCCAACGCCTTTGAATTTCCTGTTCCCTCCTCATCTAGTTTTATCAGCTCCCTCACGACACATCCCTCATTCGCCTCTGTTTGTAGTTTCTCTGAGGATGGCACACTTTGAACTCCTCGCTCACAGAAGTATATTGGTGCATTCTTGTAGAAATACAGTGCACCAATTGATGAGCTACCCTAGTAAGATATGAAAACTCTGATTATGAACCAACAAATTAAGCACACCCAAACCAAGTACCTAACATTAGGTACTTGGGATTAAGTCCAGTGGGAGAGATTACTGTTTTTCCTTGAAGAATGAGCCCTCATGTTAAAAATCACAAAACACTTCTGAATTTTTTTTTTTCAGATTCAAAACATATTTGATATAGTACTGCAGGAGGCATGGTAGGGTGCTGTTCAAGATATCCCAAACTACACTTCTCATAGGCTCATGAAAGGAGTTGATCTGTCTGGATCATAGTCTATGTACAATCTGGTTCACCCTTTTTGTCATTGTGTCAACTTATAAACCTCATTTGCTTCCCTTAACTGTTAAAGTTTAGGAGCTGGACTCAGACATAATGTCCAAGTTGTGGCTTTGCACAAAACATTAATACAGCCTATACCAAGGTCATAGATACAATCATTATCCTTCTGAAAAGTAAAAGAAATGAACAAAGTCTCTCCTAGCCAAAAAAAAGAAAAAAGAAAAAAAGAAGGAAAAGAAAAATAACCAACAGTGCCTCCAGAAAATACCCCATGACTGTTTGCCCTATCAGCAACTAAGGCAGAATTACTTTATTCTGAAACTGAAGCTGCAAGAACCTCAAGAACTTTGATTAGTAGCTGGGATGTATATATCACAAATGAATGGATGATGCCATGCTTCAGCTGAGAGGGCATGACTTTTCTTGCATGCAAGCAGATAAGCGGTATACTCTGCCCCTTCTCAAACCTTCCCATATTTTAAGTGTCAGTATAAACTAATATTTTGGTCTACAGAGAAAAAAGATCATCATAATATGAAACATAGTTTGAACTGGATATAAATATGACTTATTTTCTTCATACAGGTGTGACTACAACCATGTACAGACTGTCATTCAAATTTATTTTTGTGTCACATTAATGTGTCTGTTTTAATGGAATTTTCACAGCAATAAACAATATAGTATACATTAAGAGTTCTCATCACACTGAAAATCTACTGACACACCATTTCTTCATGACTGTATACTATGAGGTTCACAGTAACAAAGAAATGATTGCTATAAAAATAATTTTTGGGATGAAGCTGACAGTTTTCAGTAAGACAACATCTTACTGAGACACATCAACTACAAAAATAAAGGAAAACACGGAAAACACTAGACGTTACTGTTTACTGTACTGTACAGTATATGTACAAAGCCAAACATTTTAGGTATTTCGCACATCTAGCAACAGGAATTATTTTTTCTTCTTCACTTGTACATATTATTAACACAGCAGGGCAGAATTGTGTGTCACATTTCCAAAAGGATTGTTGCATTAGCCTTTTACAGAAAAAAACCTCACTTCCGTGGCCCCTTAAGACTAAGAAATCAATTCTACCATGAAGTTTCCTGGACTACAGTCCAATTTGTCAGCTGTTAACCCTAATTTTGTGAAGACAATGAAATTAAAGGGAAATGTAATGCAGAAACTGAGCTCACTGTCAAAGCCCCAGCCTCAATCAAGGGTACTATATATGTAACAATTCTGTATCGTGACAATACATCTGACAAGGTGGGCTATATAGCATAAAACCTCATGCTATAAACAGTACTAGCTTTTTAGGTGCCACAGACCCTTTGTTGCTTATACTGTACATTTATTTGATATTTTAAAAAATCAACATATTCAGTCTGAGCATGTGGCTTCCAGTTACAGATGGTCAGACATTCAATAGGCAAGAAAGAACACCTTCATATAATTTAAGTGACATATAGACTACTAACATTATGACAAATGTTCTGACATGCTGAAGTGGCTCTAACAAAAGAAGAATGACAACAAAATCACATCCAGACTACCAAGTTTTTGTTTCTGCCAATTCTTTCAATATTCGAATAGATAACCTGGCACAATTTAGCACTCATAATCAACTGATACACAGAGGTCATAAGAGAAAAACAAGATATAGTATATGCAATTCTCAATCAATACAGCATCGGTTGGGCGGGGGATCACAAGAAGAACTGATTCTTCAAATGGTACTTGCATCATAACAAATAAATTAAGTCAGGAAATAGGTTGCATCTTTTCTCTTCCTCTCCACTGGGAATCCATTAAATTACAGTTAGCAAAAAGAAAAAAGACACAAAAATCCAGGGAATGTCATTTAAAGGGGAAAATGCATATTAAAATATGCAGTATGGAGAAAGGAGAGTAGTCTATACCAGGAATTGAAAGTTAGAAGCACTGCTGCTTTACTTCTATTATCCTTCTGTTCTCATATGTGTATAGTCTTCCTGTGTGAGCATAAAAGAAAGACAGGTGCACAACTAACTTAAGATTAATCATGGAACTGAAATGTATACTTTTTTCAACACTGATCCAGCAACAATCCTGTCACTGAGCAAATACTTCATGATATAGCAAACTATAGCAATAATTAAGGAACAGAGAAAAATGAATACAAGTATCTTGCAAACTCCTTGCAAAGTTCATCAACAAAGAATTTGCACAGTCCTGCATAAGAGTAGCTTCACTGGATCAGTCCCAAGGCTCCTCTAATCAGCATCCTGCTCCCTATAGGGGCCAACCTGATGTTTTAAGAAGGCCATACAACAGGGAATCAAAAAAGAAGCGATCCCCCACCTAATGCTAATGCCCCTCCAGCAGTTTCATTTTGCTAACAACATTTAATAAACCTCTTCTCCTCCAGTACATTTATTTAATCTGCTTTTCAAGTCACTAAGCTTGAAGCTCCTGCCATATCTTGTAGGAATAAATTCGATAAGCTAATTAAGCATAGCCTAAAGTATTTTCTTTTGTAAGTCTTGAATCTACGATCAATTGACTTGCTGACCCCTACACTAGTGACTTCCAGCATTAGACCCCCATACATATTTGGTCTCCAAAACTCAGAAGGACCAGTAAGCTTGACAAACCCTACCAAGCAATGGATCAGGGATCTGGGTACCCAGGTTTGAGAACAAGGCCCCCCTTACTCTACAATATGCTTAATTTTATAAGCCTTGATGATGAGCTTTTAACTTAAGAAGTGTCTAATACTTTGCCCAAGGATGAAGAATGTTCAGCCTTTCAAATATTTTAGCCTACAGCTCCTGTCAGCAGCACTCAGCATGGCCGGTGGTAACAGCTTCTGGGTCTTAGAGTCCCAAACATCCAGCCAGCCATGTGTTCCCCACTGTTGGCTTCACATTTCTTCACAAAGTGGTACAGCCTGGTACTCTTTCAGTCTGCAATCCCTGCAATTGTGCCCATTCAGACACAGGATTAAACCCTGCCGTATAGTACATATTACAAGATCAAAGTTTCAGCATGCTGTTGAATTATATACACTCCCCTTCTCATTCAGCCAACGACAGAAGCTTGGAAGCTTTCATTTCCTTTTTTAGATAAACTGCAGGCTACTACTAACATTGTTAATATCAAAAGAATAAATCACTATTCTCTATAACTTTATCTCAGATACTTTCAATTTCCGTATAAAACTGCCCTTGCCATTGAAAAATCCACACCTTTTGAAAGACTTTCAGCCAGACCCACTCTTACTTATTGCTTCATACTGATATCCATTACTTTTAACCCTGGTTTTTATATTTAGGTGGGAGCTAATCAAATGGTAATTATGACATAAAAACAAATGATGGAATATACTGCCATTTCATGAAACTAAGCATAGACATCATGTATATGGTTAACTCTTGACATATGGAAACAAAAGGAAGCCAGAAACATTTAAAGCAGTGGTTCTTAACCTTTTTGAAAGAAACGCCCCCTTGCGCCATTGAGAAAGTTATCATCGCCCCCCTCCCCGCGGTGATGATATCTTATTTGTTTGTTTGTTTGTTTGTTTATTTAAGACACTTAAATCCAATGACCCCTGAAAACAAAATTAAATTCCAAGAAAATGAAATGCCCCCCCCCCCAAAAAGTAACATTTAATGATTTAGATGCAAGTGAATTTTAAGACTCAAAAAGAAATATAAAAAGGGCATAAAAACAAATGCAGGAACTAAAGACAAAAAGTCTGAAACTAAATTAAAATTGGAGGAAAATATATATTCATGCACACTGTAAAAAGGCTGCAGCCATCTTCACAGGTTTGGCTTGCTCCAGCACCCCCCTACCGCCCCCCTTCTGCTCCAGCGCCCCCACGCCGCCCCTTTTCGTTCTACCGCCCCCCTGAAAAATGAAATCGCCCCCTGGGGGGCATTATCGCCCACATTAAGAACCACTGATTTAAAGAAACACAGTATGTACAAGAGAAACCAAGTCTCAAGAAGTAGAAAAACAGACCTAAGTAGAACATGTTTCAGCTTATTCTTTTATGCCCTCACTGAGGAAGTAGTATTCGCAATAGGGAAATCAATTGACAATCCTTCAACAACAAATCTCTTGGTAATCCATCAAAAACACATCTTTCTACATCTTGAGAACTGGGACAAGATCCTATGGAGGGAAAAACATGTACAAAATGTAACTGGTACCATTCTCTGACAGGCTGCCTTTCCTGCAACTGGAGCTGCCCAATTTCACAGCTCTAGTCTTGGTCACTCTTTTACACAGGGTTAAGTTTTATCAAAGATGTACCCAGTGTGGTGTTCTGGATACAGTGATGAACTAGGGCTCCACAGATCTGGATTCAAATCCCCACTCAGTCATAGAAATTCATGGTGGGCGTGCATTAGAACTGGTAAAACCAGTTCTAGTATCTAAATATTAGACACTAAATAACTCAGTTACCTTGAAAACCCCAACAAGATCACTGTAAGTCAATTCTGACTTGATAACACACAACACACACATTTCACTATAAGATGAATTCATATTAAAACCAACAAATACTGTGATTCCAGACAAATTTAAGCCTTAGTGCTTAGATCACCCAATAAAATAAACCCATTTACTGACTGATAACACTACATGGTTTGGATTCCCATTTGCCCTTGGATTTCCAACAATGGCTTGTTATAACTACTCAGGCATAACAAAGATAGCAAAGAAAAAGACAGGCATTTTCCCTTAATACGCACACATCTTGATTAACAATTACGTTTATACTTTACAATCTGAAAAGCCTCACATGGGATTAAACATAATCACGAATCGTTAAAAATATGATATAGAATGAAGTAGCAGCTTTCCTTCTATCAAAAGCAGTACAAAAGCTACAAAACAGATTAGTACAAAAGTTATTATTTATTTGCTATATGATCTACTTACTAATAATCTGATGTTATTCTCCTAAATAAAAAGTGAAAAAATAGATGCTTTCATAGAAGATTTATCTTCTATCCCCCCACCTCCCCACCAGACTCAGAATGTGTTTACTATGCATAGCAAAACCATTTTCTCTCATACAACAGGCAGCCAAAGAGGGAAGATAATAGGTATAAACGCATTCAGTTATGTCTCTTCATTTGTTTATGGTGGATTTTCAAAATGAGCATTCTTGGTGAATGTTAAGAGAACACAAATCAAGTGAACAAAGCTTTAGAGAATACTGTTTTACATATCCTTCCGATCCCCTCATTCTCAAATAATGTATTGTGTAGACATTAATAGAAAAAAGCCTGTAAAGGTTTTAAAAAACCTTAATATGTAATTGCTTTCACTGTGTTCTGCTGAACCTCTGACCTGACAAAATGGAAGACTGGTTTCCAAGCACCTAAGTTTAAAATGGAAACACACTCAAACATGTTCAGTAGGTTTTGTCTATTTGCTTATGTATTAGTTCAATGCAAATTACAGCATAGTATTTTTCTTCTGCCATAGTTAAGAGAACCTTCATGCAGAATGAACTACAAACTAAGAGAAGGAACATAAAAAATCAAGAAAATATACAAGCTGTTGTAAAACATTACAAATATATGAGTGAAAAAATAATAGTCTGACGAATAGTAACAAAATCGGAATACATGATAGTTTTAACATAATTAAAAATTTGGAATCAAGAACACAGACAACGTTAGATAATAAAATATTGCATGGCAAGTAAAGAAATTAAAACCAACTCCATGACGTCAACACTTGAACTTTAAGGTCAACACTTGAATTTTTGTATTAAATATATGAAGAAATTCATGCAATGCATTTCTTTCTTTTCAGTCAGGCTATGGGTAACTTCGCTTTACCACTATATCCTCAGTTTTGCTAGAATATACACCAGTTTGCAGGAGTAAAAGAAAAGAATTCAGGTTCTCTTTCATGAACAAGTATCCTCAAAGCTAATCAGAAGCAGCCAAACTATCATGAATAAAATTATTTTTCTATTCATATAAATATTATGCATTATTTTCCCCACAGATATTCCAGTACTGGTTGTTGTTTTTAAATGTTCTATTTGTTAAAGGTGTGATAAATGTACAAACACAGACCATGAGGCACATGGGCTCTATGAGGGTGTATATTTCATTACATATTTTAAAATATGAGCTCCATTGCTGAGTCAATTTAGAATCCAGGTTCAATCAAAATAAGGGCCTCGGTTAATTGGACCACTAACTGTTGAACCAGCTTTGCACACTGAAAAACTTCCCTCCCATTTGCTGCAGCTAGGCTCTTTTAACAGGCACTAAAGTTTGGCATCAAAGAGCTTCCATTTCCCAGTGAGGTTGCTGATAGCAGATCAAGCCTATTTGTGCTGGCACCAAGGAAGATGTGTTCTGTCCTCCCTAGGAACTGTCTCGCCAGAAAATATACCATTTTGCCAGAAACTCCTGAAATGATATCGGCACTTCAAGTCCACCCTCCCTCAGAAAGATTACAACCGACAGAATCGTAAAGGGTACCACATTGCATTCCCATCTGTGCCCCCTTCACTTTCAAACTGGAGAGGTTTCCAGGAAATTTCCTTTTATAGGATTCTTAATTTCCAGGGAATTTGCTTGGATGAGAACTGGATAAAGAGAAGGAGGGGGTTTGGAAATTGCATCTGGCTAGCAAGTCCTGAAATAAGAGTCCCTATAAAACTTCTGTTTCCAATCAGACACACACAATTGGTATAACCCACATGGGCACTGGGCAGTTCTGATTGCTTTTGGAATTCTAATGGAACCTTCCTTTGCATGTCAAGGTGATGATGTCATCAGCCACAGCAATTTTTCAGACTTCCATATAAAACATTTCTAATCCCTTGACCCTAAAGGTATAGAAGTTCCCATGGAATCTCTTTCACTGTAGGAAAGCAGTTTGGGTCCACAGGAAGGGGAGGGTGTCTTTAATTTCTGAAAACCACAGCTACTGGGATGATTTCATTGGTAGTAGTAATATTAAAAAATTAAAAACTCCCCTCCTCATCATCCTGCAGTTCCCAATAGCTTCCCCACGATGAAAAGGATTCCATAGGAGCCTCAGGACCTTCAGTAAAAGAAATCAGAAATAATTTATTTCTGAAAAATCAGCATGGTTGATGACACTGGGAATAGCATTTCTGCCAATAAGTAAAGCATTTTTAAAATACTGATTAGTAGCAACCAATAGTGCTTGATTCTTGAGTTCAGAATCAAGGAAGTCACTTTTCAGCTTTTTTTATGTGCCTCTAAATTCCAAATACAGTGAAACAAACCTACGCCTGTCTGTACTTTCAATCTTGACATGCATGTATAAGATTAGTAATGGTAAAAGTATGCCAACTGAAACTGTCTGCTTGATTCATCATACCTGTCCGTGCTTATTTTTATAGTAGACATTTCCAAAGAGCACAGTGAAGTCTAATACTTTTAAAAGAACAGGACTATCACACTCGTGAAATTACAGATCATCACACTTAGATCTGTACAAATCCATGCTGGCACCACATATTTCAAGAAATGTTTTAAATGGATTATTCTGTTACTGGAAACAAATGTGCAGGTGAATGACCAATTCACTACTAAAAATGTCTTTCTAAATCTAAGTGTCACATTTCATTTTACCAAAAAAGAGTTTTTGACTTGACTGTCCAGAAGAAATGCAGAAGTCATTCAAGCTGACAGTAATATTTTTTTTAGTAACACAAAACATTTAACACGTATGGAAAGCATACTTAGCAAAAGAAGAAACGGGTAGAAATCACAAGAGGACTGTTCAAAGATTATCACAATAACAGGGCAAGAAGCACTAGAAATCATTCTGTACCATACCTGAAATTTAATGCACTTATTTTGAACCTGCAGTCCCTTTAAAAATGCGCACAGAGAGACAAAGAACTACGCCTCCTTGGACATAATGTGCAAGAAAGGCTATTGACATTTCAGAACCTGAAAACTTCCTCCTCCCCACAGCACTGTCATGGCATATTCACTGGGTTTTCCCCACTGTTGCAACATTTCATGAAGTATCTGGGTTTGAGTTTTTCTCATGCCAGTACAGAATCACTTAGGACTGAGGAAGAACTATTACCAAGCTGTGAGGCCCAACTCAACTTCCCTAAAGACTGCCCCCGTTTGAACTGCTGGCAAGCCAGAGAACAGGTAGAAAGGGGGCAACTAAACTTTATGAGATTATAACTTCCCTTTCTCTCAACCTACTGTAATAATGATCAAATCCTAAAGAGTAAGAAAAAAAACAAAACCAAGATCTAGCCAACTAGAAGGGGCAGGAGTGTTGCTGCCTAAGCCTTCTTTCTCTCTCTCTCTCTCTCTCTCTCTCTCTCTCTCTCTCACACACACACACACACACACACACACACACACACACACACAACCTTGCACAGGAGTTAGTGCCAAACACAGTCCTTGCTACCACTTTCTGGAAAGGGAATAACACACATCTTTCAAGTGACTCTTCCTCACTGTTGAACTCTGGGCACTGATGAACACACAGTTTGGAATGCTGTGGGCCACCAGGTATTTTGGATATCAAATTCCAAATGGCGGTGCTGGTTAGTTACCACCCTGGATCAGGAAAATGTCCTCAGGATATCAGGCAACAATTTCCCCCAGGCCTGTTACAAATGATCCTTTAACTGAAGATGCCACTGAACCTATGCAAAGTACTGTATGGGCTATGTCAGCAATGGCAAACCTATGGCACACGGGCCACAGCTGGCACACACAGCCCTTTCTGAGGGCACACGAGCCATAAGTCACCGGATCGCTACTCCCCCCACCCACACAGCCAAACCTCAGAAGTTGGCTTAAGCCGTGGTGCTGGCATTTCAACAGGCAGTGGGCCAGGATCCGGAGCAGCTGGCACTGGCAGAGGATCCAGAGTGGGGTCTCGAGGTACCTCCATGCCCAGGATTCCCCCTTCCACCACCAATTCCAGTTCTGTCAACGCCACTTCCGGTTCTGACACCACCACGGCATACCACCCACTGGTGTTTTTTCCCCCCAGTTTGGGCACTTGGGCCCAAAAAGGTTCACTGACACTGAGCTATGCTATGAAACTGTGACCCCTGCATTAGTACTGCAAAGAGCAGTCTGATGAGACCTGAAATGTAAGATCAGTAGTTCTGTGGGGGCCACAGAAACCAACAATAATAAATTAACAAATTCAAAAAGCAGACAAACCACAACTTTACTATGCTGTTGGGCCTTAGTCAAAAGAGATGCTAAGAAAGAGTTCACATAGGCCTGAAAACTGAAAATCAGCTTAATGATTTACACAGGAACACCAACTGCTGTCATTTTGTAGCAAAAAGCATTTCAGAGTCAACCATTCAAATAATAATAATACTCCCTACAGAGAAATCTGTATAAAGGTAATTAATCTCAGTCTCCTGATTAGCACCAAGTCACTGTGCTTATGTTTAAAACGTTTTTTTATAATTTCATTTTACTATTGACCCTGTGACATACTGCAGTAATGCAACCCCTTTCATTTCCACTACAATCATTTTTGATGTGTGTGGGTTCACAACTAATTTACAGCCCTAATGATTTAGCAAGTCTCCTCAAAGTGAAATTAAACAGATTTAGCCTTTTGATACAATGTATTTTCCCAACACTACTGAGTTCAAAAATATTTCACTGCTATATCTCACACAGCTACATCAAGAATGGAAAAGTAATCAAGTATGTAATTTCACATCAACAATGGACAATAACATTTATCCTAGGTGACCTCACAGACGTACATAAAAACAAGTACATTTAACATATTATATTTATTTTGCATACTTTTGGAACAATAAAAAGTATTATTTGCATTTGAAGATTCACAGAGAAAAGTAAACAAAATTACACAGAATAACCAACAAATATTGGTACTACAAATTCTTCATGTTATATGTCTTTATATATAACTGGAAACTTCAGATCTGGACGTTTTCTCGAGCTGACAACTCCAGTGCATATATGGAAAGATATTTTACTTCACTTAGATAAATACCACCTCACAACATATTCCTCACAAAGGGCCACTGCACATAGGTACCTGACTTTAATCCACACTGTAACTTTAAAAAACCAAAACACTCTCAACATAATATCCAAAATCAAAGAATAAACTGTTTGATAGAAGTTGCAATTTTTATTGCTCCATATAAAAACTATAAAGTTATAAACAATATCATCTATTATCCCAAAAGAAATATGTTGCTTTATTGTGCTTATGCCCCACCTCAAAAGACAGCAAATAAGTTCCAAGTCTCTCATTGATGTTTAGATAGTGTGCAGGTGAGTAAAAGGATTTTTAATTTGGAAGGATATGAATGGAGTTCATTACACTGGACATCATTCTCCAAACAAAAGAACTTTACATAAAAGCTAAGAGTATAGGCAGCCCAGTGTACAAGAAGGGGTGGGGGCTCATCCTGAAACACTGGGGTGAACTCACCTGGAAAGGGCTTTCTCATTCCATAGTATATGTAACATCTCTCATTTTGAGCAGGTATGTATCCACAGATGCCTTCACGAAACTCCTATTATGAACAGTTGCCTATACAGCTAGAAGAGTCTGTTGTTTACAGGGTTAGCTTTCTGCCTTCAAAAACATGTCTTCGGTACAAAAAAATGACAAAGAAGGCTAACTTCCTATCGTTTTATACCTGCAGGGACTGATTCAGTGGAAAGAGACTTTGTTAGCTCTTTTTGCATCGAAAAAGAATCAACAAAGACACATCTAGTGATACTAAAATTTTTTTCAAAATCTAGTAAAACCTCAGCATCTGGGCTTTTATAGGATTCTTAATTTTAACTGATCAATTACTTCTGAATGTGTATATACTTGTTTTACCATTCAATAAAGACTGTATAAAGTAAGGTGGACAGTTTTATTTAAAGGGACTTATTTGCTATTATAAAATCTTAAGCTACCACACAGCAAAAGAAGAAACGCCATCTTTAACCACTGCATCTGTGCAAGTCTGCATGGCAAGTAGGCCATTCATTCAGTCCTAAGGCCCAACATCTCTGCTTACTGTTCACCCCAGCAATCCATTCAGGAAGGAGGAGATGAATTTGGTGCCCTATCAAAGCTGTCATTGTTTAGGCACCCTGACTGATCGATCACAGCTTGCAGGCCTGAAGGGTCTGGACACCGATGAGAGGGGGAAAAAACTCATTTCAGCCAACACTGCCTTCCCACCCAGCCATGTGTGAGGCCGGATTTTTTTTTTCTTTTTTCTTTGGCCACAAGATAACTCTGTTACTTCAGAGAACCCCTAAGGCGAGTTGGGGGGGGGGGAGAGAGAGAGAGAGAAATGTCACCTTCAGTCCTCAAGGAAAGGAAGGGTGGAGGGAGACACACATACACACACACACACAGAGAGCCCCTGCACCTGCCTGGGCCTCAGCACCTGCGTCGCTTTGTCCTGGTTACTTGGGATACAGCCAGGCTGGGCGTAGAGGACAAGGAGCGACCGAGCCCCGCCACCCTCGTCCCCCTCCTGGACGCAGAAGGCACACGGGGAGAGGGAGGGGGAGGAAGGCGGGTGGGGAAGGGGGGGCCTTTGCGACGCGGATCTTTGGAGGACAAAATTGAGAGAGAGAGAGAATGAATGTGTTCTTCCCAATAAAAGGGGGAGGGAGAGAACTGCCTCAGGAGCAAGACCCGCCCCCCTTCTTGAGGAGATGGGGGGGGAGAGAACAGCGATGGGGAGGCCAACGTCGAGGCCTACAAAGACCAGCTCCCACCGCGCCGGCGCCTCCCCTTCCTTCTCTCTCTCTCTCTCGGTTCCCCCTTGCTCCCCACCCCCACCCCGTGGAGTCCCCTTATCGCTAAGGCCTCTTCCCCCTTTCTCTCTTCCCCCTCCTGAGGATAAGTGGCGGTGGTGGAGGAGGAGGAGGAGGAGGAAGGCGAGGGCGGGCGTCGGTTCGGGACCGGCTCCTCGAAGCTCCTCACACTCACCATCAGCTCGATGGTCTTGTCCTCAATCACCGACTCCGGCTCCATCCCGTCGGCGGCTCTCACGGGAGCGACGGGGGGGGGGGAGGCTACGGCGGCGGCGGCGGCTCCTCCTCGGCGGGGGGGGATGAGGGGTGAGGAAAACCCCCCTAGTGGCCCCCTTCGCCCGGAGGAGGGAGGGAGGGAGGAAGGAAATGAGGAGGAGGAGGAGGCCGCCGGCTCCAAAAGACCGACCGACTGACCCGCCACCGCCTCGGCCGCGCGCCCGGAAGAGGAAGTGAGGTAGCGAGCAAAAGCGGCGGCCGCGGTTGCAGCAGTGCCTATGTCGCCCTCGCGGCGGCGGCGGCGGCTGTTGCCTCCTCGTCTCCACCTCCCCCCTCCTCCTCCGCCCCCACCTCAGCCGCAGAGAAACGGCGCTTCTCCTTAGGGAAGAGGACAGCTCCCGAAAGCCTTTGCGGCCACCGCCGGGGGAAAAGACTACAATGGCCGGCATGCTTGGCGGCCTCTCCGGGAGGGAAGTACTAGTGTACAGTACAGTAGTCAGGAACGCGAGGGAAGAAACTACGTTTCCCAGCATGCAAAGGGCCTCCCCCTCCCCACTTCCCTCACGCATCTTTTCGAACTTGCTCGAAGGAGGAGGAGGAGGAATTCACGCGTTTCTTTCAGGGAAGCGCGAGGTCTCCTTGCTCTCGGCCCTTGGAGGGCTTCGGGTGTGGAAGCAGAGGGTTGACTCAGACCACGCGTGGGGAGGCGGGGAAAGAGAACCTGTGGCCCTCCCTGGGGTGTGTTGGACTACCACTCCCATCATCCATGACCGTGACCCGTGTTGGCCTGGGGTTGATCTGGGTGGCTCCCCATTGCTTGCTCTTCGCCCCTATAAAGGAGCGGCGGTAGCGGCTCAGGATTCCCAGGTTTTGAAGCTTTTTGTCCCGACAAGGAAGCGCTGCTGGGGGTTTTGACCCTGGCGCCTTTGGGTGCAGAGAGACAAAGCAAACGTTGCAACGCCTGGTCCGAGTCCGGGCGAGAGAGGAAAGGCAGCGGCCTCTTGCCTTGCCTGAAAAGACGTCCCCCCTCCTTCACCGGCCTTGACAGACTATGTTCTGCATGTAAGCTTTGCGGTTGATCCGAAATGGGAAGGTTTCTGCCACCTCTTGCAGGCTTGCCATCCCGAAGGAGTTTAGTCCAAAGATAAATAAAGGCTGAAATCCCCTTCCTTAGGGCGCTCAGGTAGATCCATATGAAATCAGTGGAACTTGCAGATGAGTCGATTCACCGGATCCCCACTGATTCAGTGAGCCTCCTCTAGTGTGGCTTGGGACACAAAGCAACAGGATTTCAGAGGGAATGCTTAGTTTTTCTGCTTCGCCAAAAGTTTCATCCTTTGCTATTCTCTCTGTTTTGAAAGATTTTTGCCCTGCCAGATAATACTCCTCTGCCCCCCAGCTGGCTTCAGCCCCATATCTGAGGTCTGAACTGCTAAAGACTCACAGCAACCATAGTTCAACTCAGTGGCAGCATTGAAGAGATTCTGCGACAGAGCAAAAGGAAGACAAGTGAAAAAGAACAGTTTTCTGGAAGTAAAAGAGAAATGCATCCCCCCCCCTCCTACATCATATCCTTCAGTGACCATTTTCTTTATTAGTCTCTAAATTGAAATACAAACTTTGAAAACTTAGCACATACCTTCTGTTTTCAGGAAGCTATTGCAGTGTGATAAAGACAAGACCAGCTTACAAGGGAAACAGCTGCTGCATCCCCTCTTCTGAGGCATCAGCTACCTGTAGTCCTATTTCTCAACAATCATGCTAGCCAGAGTTGCTGAGAGATTTTTTCCCCTCATCATTCTCCTTGTGTGTCATTTTAAGCCTGGGGGCAGTGACTGTTAGCTATGAACAGCAAGTCAAGCAGCACAATATTGCCTTTGCCATAGATATGTCAATTGGTAATAAGGAAGCTGTTTTGCCTCTGCCCTCAGTCAGCAATTATGGGAATAAATACTCTGACCTACTTCATAGGGTTGTTGTACAGACTAGCAAAATAGGCTACAGCACTCTGTGAATTGCTAGCTTGGGGTTGTTTATGTGGAAACTAGAGATGGGCATGAATTAAATAATCACCAAATTTGTTCAAAAATAATTAATTTGTGTTCATACAAATCAATGCCCCCAATGAATACGAGTCAATGAATTTTAACCATTTTTGATTCATTAATTCATTTGGCTATAAATTGGGCCCCCAGGCACCTAGAAGACACCAAAATTACAGGGAAGCTTCCTCTGACTCTCCTCTACAATCCTTCCAAGTTTGGTGAAGATTGGGTTCCTCCAAGTGTAACTTGGATGTCTGAAACCTAAACTTCACCAGACTTGCAGGGCTTATAGAGGAGAGTTAGGTGTCTTCAGGTGCTAGGGGGCAGTTATAGGGTTTAAAAGTAAAAAAGGAATTGACAAATCAATCCATCAGGGAAAATAATCATAAGTTTGTGATTCACCAGCCTTGACAAATCACCATTTTTCTGACTTGTGTCCCTCTCTATTGGAAACAATTTCTTGACATGGGGAAGAGACACATGTATCTTCTGAAAGGTGGTGTCAAGTAGCATACAAATGAAAGTTACTATTTTTTGTATATTAATCTTTTCAGATAAGTTCCAAAGCAGTGTTGGAAAAGTGTCATCAATTTTTTTAAAGATTTCTACTGAGCATGTTCTTCACCATCCAGATTTCCACAGAATTTGAAGGATAAACGTTCAGTTGCACTGAGTCAATCAGAATCCTGATCTAGTGTGGGCTAACTCACAGCAGCCCATCAGGTTATGCTGACCTCCACTTGTTCAGACAAATTTTGGGACAAGTCTGTATATGACAAAGTAAGCAAGAACATTACCTTTACTCCTGTTAAAGGCAGTCTGAATAAATGAAGTACAGTACTGTTTTAACATAGGGGTCGGCAGAGAAAATTGGAGGTGCATTGGCTGCAGTGCTAGGCAGTAAGTTGGCAAGAGCTGGACTCTAACTGTGGTAGTAAAAGATACTTTTCCAGTCTGTGGGATTCAAAAAGGCAGGTGTATTACTAAAAAGCTTCAGCCTCCCATCAGACCTGGGTTCCTTGAAAAGAAAACTAGGAGCAGGATGGGGACCAACAATACATATATAGACACACCGGAAGCTGTCCAGTAACAAGGCAAGTCTATTGGCCCTTCTCAGGATTTTTCAAAACTGATTGACAATTTCACATAGGACTCATAGAAGATGCCGGGGTTTGAACCTGGGCCTACCCTATTCCTTAATTCTTAGCCTGTGGCTACCTCTCTGAACTATGCTTCTGGCCTACATCACACGGAGTGATGTGGGTGGAAACTCATCTAGTACTCAATGATTGCACAGAGAAATATTCAATTCCTTAAAAAACGATTTTAAAAGTTACATACTGTCAAGTCAAATCCAATTGAGGGCAACTCTTTCCAAGGTATTTAGGTATTATTAATAAAAGTAATTCATAAGTACTAAACAAATTAAGTGTTAATGCAGAAGCTGCAATGTAATGTTTCCCTTGCCCACAGAAATTCTTTTTCAAACAGCAATGTGATTTAGATACTTTTGAATCAGATTTGCCTCACTCCAAGACTGAGCTAAGTAATGTACGTAAGTGATTCTTCAGGAAGTGACGGTGAAACTAGAGGTGCCCCAGTGACCCCAGCAGAAGAGGGTTAACGGCTTCTGGGAATACATGAAAACAGCGAATCATGTACTGTACTGTTTTGCTGTATGTGCTAAAGTTAAGTGTCAACAGTTTTCAGTGGCTGAAATCCTGTGAATTGCTGTATGTTAACGATTCTCTTTAGGCATTATCTGTTGTATGCCAAGTCACATGAGATAATGTCTGTAGAGATTTTTTTACCTTCCAACACTTTGCTCCAAAAATTACATAGTTTGCATAACTGCACAATGGGATTTCAGCCATTTCTTTTTCCAGTAAATGAAAATGATGTAAAAGTAGTACATGTTCTAAAGAATTTTAAACAAAGATTCTAAGAAAAATAGTTTCTTTACAAAGCTTTGAGTTTGTTTGACTGTAATAGTCAAATATCATTGTGTTTTTCATCCCCCCCCCCCCTTTAAATGGATATTTCAGTTCAAATGCTTTCACTGTATTGGGAATTTTCAGTAGGCATAAATTAAATACACTATTTAGAACACTGGGAAATTTTCCAATTCCTTTTTTTAAAATCCTCATCACAGCTCCTCAGGATCTTTGACAGAAGGAAACTGCATAGGAAGACACCAATACCCTTGAGTATTGTAAATGAGCAGAAACAAGGATTCTGACAACTTCAGCCACCTGTGCTACCTTGCATAGTCCACCTATGGTATTTTGGTCTAGTTGAGATGTCTGTGTATAAGTATGTGCACATGCATGTAGACTTCTTGAAGAAGAAAACTATTACTATTCACTTTTGCCCATGAAACTTGCTCATTTCTTATGCACTAAAATATCTGATATGAAAGAATCTCCATCTACCCTTTCATCTGATCACAGGAGTTTTTCTTGTGTCTAAGAGGTTACCCTCGTAGCTAAAACTGTAATTTAGGGTTCCATTCAGAATTGTGTGAATGGATTTTTTCTCATGCAACTGAGCTTCCTTCTCTCCATTTCCCCCCTCCCCTTTGATGTCTGATTTAAGGCAGATGAGAGAACTCTTCTGCTAATCATGTCCATTCTGCTGGTAGGCATACTGCTGAATGAAACCTGTAAATGTTTGATTAAGACTTAGCTGACTATGCCAGAGTTTTGAATTTCTGATTATATTCCTCTAGTTGTGCAGAGAGCAGAATAGCTTCAAGTTCCTCAGATTAGTTCACCCTCTTTTTCTCATTAACTGGCACTTACAGTCTCAATAACTTGTTCTGACATTAGTTGGAGGAAGAATTAAATGTGTCATTACTTACAATTGAACAGATACGACAAACTGACAAACATGACTGCAAGCAACATGCCTCAACAGACTGACAGCTGCAAGCAACAGACTACAGAGAGGGGGTAAACACTCAGAGCAGAGAGGTGGGTTCTATCTGAATACAGAGACAGGAGTGAACTATTGATTATTGCTGGATAGATTGACAGTCACCACAGCACAGAAAGGTCCCTCTCAGCCATAGCTATTAAAGACAGCACATGAAGTTGCAAAACTCCAACAAGACAGCCCTGTCGTTCCTACTCCTCCAAATTATTAATGCATAATTGAGTAAGATTTGAATCTAGATAGCCATTCAAGTATACATTCCCATGATACTGCAAATAATATAAAGGCATTCATGCTTGATGTCTCATAGCATCTTATACCATTCCAAGAAGCTACCTTTAACTTTACTTTTCCCCCATCTCTATTGACAGACTCTTATTACTAAGCTTTTAAACCCTGTGCATATGCTAAAACCCTTTTAAAAGGGCGGATCCAATTCTTTGTGATAAATATTTATACCCTGTCTTTCTCTTCAAGAGGACTGAAGGGTGTTTACAGCTGGAATAATAATCAGATGCCATCAAGTCAGTTCTGACTTATGGTGGCCCTTTTCAGAGTTTTCTAGGCAGAGAATACTCCAGAGTTGGTTCACCATTCCTTTCTTCTGGGGGTGCCCTGGGACTGGGCAGCTTTTGCCCAAGGCCACACAAGCTGGCTCTGTTCCCAGGAGGCACAGTGGGGAATCGAACTCCCAACCTCTCCCTGTAGCCAGTACAGTGGGGTCTCGACTTACGAACTTAATCCGTATTGGAAAGCAGTTCTCAGGTCGAAAAGTTCTTAAGTCGAATCTGCATTTCCCATAGGAATGCATTGAAAACCATTTAATCCGTATCTGCTCTTTTCGTCCATAGAAACTAATGGGAAACTGCTATTCAGCCTTCTGCCACTAGAGGGGGATATTTTGTTTCTTTTTTTCCTTTTAACCTAAGATGACTTAGCTTTAAAAAAAGGGGGGGGAAAGAGTTCGTAACTCGAATCTAAGTTCGTAAGTCGAGTCCATATATTCCTATGAGAGCGGTTCATAAGTTGAAACGTTCGTATGTCGAGCCGTTCGTAAGTCGAGACCCCACTGTAGTTAAAAATTGTTGGTCTGGAGCTTAGGAGATCCAAATGTAAGTCCCCAAATAGCCAGTCCATTCTGAGCCACCACACGTGTCATATTGAGCTCATCGGAGGAAAGTCAAAATGTATGTCTGTCTTATTTATAGGCAACCTTCCTCTCAATAAGGGATACTCAAGGTGGCCCAAAGTATTAAAAATAATAGAATTAAAACCACAATAAGTTATAAAACAAACTTATACAACTGATTAAAATACATTGAATGATTAAAAACATGTAGAACATTAAAAACTCATTTCGTTTAGTCGTTTAGTCGTGTCCGACTCTTCGTGACCCCATGGACCAGAGCACGCCAGGCCCTCCTATCTTCTACTGCCTTAACAAAAAAAAATGACATTTAGGTGCTCCGGTTAAAATGCTTGCTTAAAAGCCTGCCTGTAAATGTTGGTCTTCAGCTGCTGGTGGAAGGAGAAAAGGGAGGGTCCTTCAGGTAGCCAGGACCCAAGCCATATAGGGCTTTATAGGTAATGACTAGCACTTTCAATTGGGCCCAGAAACGGATCGGTAGCCAGCACAGTTGTTGTAGCAGGGTTTTATTTGCTCCCTATAACTGGCTCTAGCCAGTAGTCCGGCTGCTGCTGCATTTTGAACCAGCTGAAGTTTCTGAACCGTCTTCAAAGGCAGCTCCACATAGAGCATGTTACAGTAATCCAAGCAGGATGTAATTAACGCATGCATCACTGTAGCCAAATATAAGCTGTGGTTACCACTTCTTCATAACTGATGAGGATTGGCCACAATTTGAGAGGTATGAGTAGAAATAATTGTGAAGGGGTAATGTTTATATTTCAAGCTTCCAGAACGTGTTTTGTTTTAAAGGGGTGGGATGCTTTAAAAATTTGGCCGTAGACTTGATTGGTAAGTGGCTTCATAGAAATACAAATTTTAAACTCAATGTTTACTAATTAAAGTAAAGCATTGCTGTAACATGCTCGTGGCTATACTTTGTTGCACTGACTCTCAAGGATGTTATAATTGTCCACTGGCAGAAGGGTGGATTGATTCCTTTGCCAATGTAAAAAATGAACCAAAAGCATATCTTGTTATGGAAGAATTCCAACTATATTCCTATACAGAACGAAGGAACTGTAGAAATGCAATGGTCTGATATACCAAGAGCACCACTGCAGTCATGAGCTGGTGCATCTGACTCAGAACAGTGGGAGGGAGAGGAAGCTTGCTATAGAAAAAAAAATGTAGTTTAGAATTTAATTAACAGCCTTTCTATGTTTTTTGCCAAGTGGAAAAGGTTCTTCCTGGATAGCAGAATGGCTTCTTTGCCCAAACCAATGGCCCATAAAATTCAGAGCCCTTCCTTTGTGTCCGGTCTTGGTAGCTCAACCTGCCACCCAGAGTGTTCCTGTTTATCTCTTTGTTTAGAGAGGTAATCCTATTACCTATGAAGTTCCTCCAGGAAATTACTCCCAGAGGGGTAGCCCTGTTAGGCTGTTGCAACAGAAACAATAGAGAGACTTGTGGCACCTTAAAAGACTAACACATGTATGGGGACCTAGGCTTTCAGAGGCCAAAGCCCCCTTTTAGATGTGCCGGACAAAAACTCAGTGCCACAGTAAAGTTTGGGAGCATTCAAAGTGCCACGCCTGCTCTTGGCTGTTCAAGAAATAGTCTGCCTCTTTGTGCAACTTAGATGCTTAACTTTCACTGAAAGTGGAACTTGGAGATTGATTTAAAATGATGTCATTCATCCGTCACTTTGACTTTGTGTTTTATTTCTGTCCCCCACCCCACCCCCAGGCTGCCTTAGGAGTTCTGCCTTTTTTTTTTTAATGTGCCTTTGATTAGGCTGAGACTTATCCCAGGCAGCTGGACTGATTATGTGGAATTACAGCGGAAAGTACCCTGCTTTCCTTCTCCCTGTGAAAAGATGGATCTTAACCACACGGTTGTAATTCTTTGACAAAAGCCACTTGGGCAGCTGTGCTCAGGTACCTGGGAGCAAGGCCCCCAGTCAGCAGGAATTCCTTCTGAGTAGGCCTGGTGCTGAGCAACAGTCTTCTCAGTCCTGTTGGTGCGCCGCCAAACTTTAACTGAATTCACTTACATTTGTTTTCCATTATATATTATTGTTTGTTTTACTTATATGCCACCTTTCTCCCAGTTAAGGAACCGAAGGAGGCTCACAGTATTAAAAAGAAGAGAATTAAAAGCATAATAAATTAAACATTAAAAAACAGTTAAACTATATGTGAATTAAAATACAACTGAATGATTAAATGCAAATAAACATTAAAAGCCACCTTAACTCTAAGAAGGGCTCATCCGTACTGCAGTGTTGTCTCCAGTCATTCTAGGGGAGTTCTGTTCTTTTGGTTTGTTTAATTGATTTTTGTTTTGTTTTTTTATGACAGATTGGAATAGGTTAGTGTCCACAACTGGGGAGAGTATTTGTTGCTGGGTGTGCAATCCAGAAATCCAGGGAACTGTTCCCCAAGGTCTCACTCTCGGGGCAGATTGTCTTCCCTTTTTGCCTGCCTTCTCTGCCCCCCCTCCAGTTACTTCACTCTGACTGCTCTTCCCTCCCAATATTATCTGTTTAATGTTCTCAGACCACCAGTGTTTTCCCCACAGTCCTTCCTAATTTTCATTTATTTTATTTTATTTTATTTTTCCTTTTCTGTTATGGTGCAAAAGTGGAAGTATTAAAAAATTGAAAGGGAAAACACAGCCAAAGCTGAGGTCTTTCCCTGCCTTCTTCTTTCTTTCCCTCGTGAGGAGGAGGATAGAGAACCAGCACAGAGTGAGCCGTCCCCTCACGTAATTGAGATAGAATCAGAGGGATCAATGAAATCTGAGAGGAAAAGACAAGCAGGAGAGATAGAGGAAAGTCGTGAGGTGAAAGTAGAGAGAGCTCAAGAGGAAGGGGTGCTCACGAAGGAAAGACAGTTGAGACTGTTAGAAAGACCTGAGGCAGGAGACAGGAGGTCGGTGTACCGGGAAAGGGAGAAAGTACCGGTAGAAAGACCCAAGGCAGGAGATCTGTGTACCGTGAGAGGGAGAAAATAGATATATTTTTGACTACAGAGGAAGGAGCTATTTCTAGAGAAACGGAGAAGATGTCCGTCTTTAGAGAGAGTGTATCTGGGGAAACAGAGATGCCCAAGTCTTTTCGGTTCCCGTCAAAAGACCTGCAGAGAATCTGATAAGTGAGGAAGAGGAAAGCCGAGCTAACACTAAAATAAGACCCATCATCCCTGGTTTAAGTCCGGAAGAATGGACTGTATTAGTGTACCCGAAGAAACAAGGTCCAGCACGTCTGGTACATCACATCCCACCAGAAATAGAGAAAGAAGTCCTGAGAGAGGGAGATTGGGCCCGCCACCCATGCTGCGGGACTTTGTGTGCGGTCAGAAACAACTTTCTGAGACAGCCAATGGAGGAAGAGAAAAAAGCAAAAACTTATTGTTAAAAGATTTAAATGAATGAAAAATCCCTGTTGTGGTTTTGGGAGAGTTCTCCTCCCCAGTTATCTGTTCAAGGTTCTGTTGTTTGTAACCAAGAAGTAAACACATCTGTTACTAAAAATACTTTATTTTGTAATTCTGACTCTTCATTTGTGTCACCTGAAAGAGCAACGCCTAAATAGAGAACCCACTCACATCCATGTTTTATCCACCCACTGTTCTTCTACCTTCACATTTTTACCACAGGGCTTTCTAATTTACTTTTAAAAAATTTAGTTCTCACTTTTGCACTATTTTGTTTTATGGTGCAAAATCAATAGCATTACATTAAAAGAAAGAATGCAGGAAGAGTTGATGTCATTTCTGCCCTCTCTTCTCCCTTCTCTCCTTGTTTCATCTCCTCATGTTCTCAGACCTTCACATTTCAGCTGCAGTGCTTTCCAATCTTTTTTTTTTTTCATTTTCATTTTTGTACTCTGCTGCAAAAAATGATAACAGCAGAACACTGGAAGAGCTAATATCTTGAGAAAACCAACCAGGAGTAGCAGTGAGGAGGGATGGAGACTGAACAGCAGAAATACACCCAAAAGGAAACATAACACCCATGAAGTGTGCAAAATCGGCATGCCACAGTGTGCTACAAGGGTCCATATGAGTAGATTGTGCTCTGGAGAAAACCAGAGCAAAGCAGAACACAATACATCACCCCCTGGCAGTAGTGTCTTTTAAAAAAAACACCTGGAAAGCAGGGTAGGGGTTGTTTTGTTCTGCTTTGACTCTTAAGAGTAGTTTCTGTCTTTTGTTGTGCGGACACCACAATGCAGTACTGGTATCGAGGTGCAAAAAAGAAAAATTTCAACAAATTATGCCTGTGGATATGACCTATATCCTAATTCTCAGCCCAGATTTGTTTTTTTATGGAAATACCTAATGTCTTTTTTGTTCAAAGTATTTGTCTTTGGGTTTTAAATACTCTTTGTTTTTTCATTCAACATATAAATATTTGCCATATTATATCTTTCTCTTATGTCTGACAAAGTGGACTTGTCCACGAAAGCTCACATTAAAAAAAATATATGTATATAAAACAGTTGGTCTTTAAAGTGTCATAACATTTCTGTCTTTTTTATTTTATCTTTTTATTTATTATTTTCTTTTTACATGTAAAAATTTGTTAGGAGTACTAGTACCTCTCACTACAGACTGAGGAACAAAAGACATCTGTACTACTCAGAAAGGAATGTGACCTTGTCCTTGGAAAACAAAACCTGCCGTTCTCCTTCCTGAATCGTGTTCTTTACAGTACAGTATATTCCAGGGTCCTGCTTTTTCATAAAATGCATAGAAAACCTGTAATTTAGTACTGTATTTCATTATTGTTATTGTAAACCTGGATAGTTCCTCCATAATTTCATCTGGTTCTCTTTTTCATCAGTACCAAAACAATTAGACTCCTGCCCTTGGAAGGCTGTTTTGAAATACTTATTATTTTAAACAGCTTTCTGAGAAATAATGATGTTCTAGAACAGAACATCAAGCTTGCCAAACATCTTTCTTTTCCTATATTGCATGTCCAACTATTGCTATTACTGCTAGATTAACTTTCTTTATGGGAAAGCTTGGAACTCATTCAGTTGTCCTTTCACTCCATGGGAGTTAACAAATTAATCTGTGGGTTAACAGTATTATCAACCCTTTAAAATATACAGTTAAATTTTAGTAGTGATGTCTTAGCTTGTTCCCCCTTGAGGACTCCCCTCAAAATATGCTTGTTATATGTTCTGTGCCATCAGGTCATGTCCAACTTACAGTGACCCTTGTAGGATTTTCAAGTTATATGAGCTGTTTAAGGTGTTACCATTGCCACACCCAGTGAGTTTCCATGGCCAAGTGGAGATTCAAACTTGCATCTCCCGAGTCCTTGTCCTTCACTACCTTCATTACATACACCACATGGGCTCACGGAATGTATTATTTGCTGTTCGGTATTCCTGTGATGAAAAAAAAATGATTCATTTGAAATGCGGTGCTGGAGGAGAGCTTTGCAGATACTCTGGACTGCCAGAAAGATAAGCAAGTGGGTCCTAGATCAAATCAAGCCTGAACTATCTCAGGAGGCAAAAAACATTGGAAAAACTGAAGCTGAGATTGTCCTACTTTGCACACATCATGAGAAGACAGGATTGTCTGAAGAAGACAATAATGCTGGGAAAAGGTGAAGGCAGCAGGAAAAAGAGGAAGATTAATTGCAAGATGGATGGGAACAAGCTAAGACATCACTACTAAAATTTAACTGTATATTTTAAAGGGTTGATAATACTGTCTTTAGGAAGCCAGAGGCTTGAGTTTACAAGAACTGAGCAGGGCAATTGAGGACAGAGCCTTTTGGACATCGCTCAGTCATAGAGTTGTCACGGGTCAGAGGTGACTTGATGGCACATAACAGCAACAGCAGCTTCATATGGCGCAATAAATGAGAGGCATTGCCTCAATATGCATTGAAGGTGAGGAGGACAGCTGGAGAGAGTATTGAGATTGCTGGGAAATGGAGATGGCAGGGGATTGAAGCTGGGACTTCCTGGCCCTTGTATGCAAGGCAAGCAGCATAGATCTTTGAAGACCACATTCCGTGACTCTAAATGGATAGGAAGAAAGAGGATGCAGTTACTCATAGCGATGAACAGAGTTCTGCATATTCTCAGAGCCAAACTATTTCTGCTTAAGATTTCTATCCCCTTGATTTTCCAAATAATCTTGATTCCTGTTAACAGCTATGCATCAGTATTGCTATTGATGGGGGTCCTTTAACAATGACAAATATCCATTATTCACCTCTTCCATTTAAGACAAATAATGCACAGTGTCTGGGAGGTGAACAAACAATGTACATGTTGATGGGGATGGAACGATGGGAGATGCAGTTTGTGACAAACTAATTGAACAAATTGTTAGAGCTCATGCTTAGGGACAGGTTTGTTTAACTCAGCTGTTTCCAGATGTGTTACATTGTTAAATCTCAACATCCCCAGTGGTTAATCAGATTGTAGACTTTGAAGTCCTATGTATCTGGAAAGTGCCAGGTTGGGGAAGGCAACTAGAAGTCTACAAAAAAGGAGTACTTCTGAAGAAGTCACAGTGGGTCATCAAGGGGAAATTGTGACAATGAATATTGCAGTAGTTTATTTAAAAAAATATAACCAATTCATCAAAGGTACCCTGTTTCCCCAAAAATAAGACCTAACCTGAAAATAAGCCCTAGTATGATTTTTCAGGATGCTCGTAATATAAGCCCTACCCCCAAAATAAGCCCAATTAAGTGAAACCCCACCCTCCACCATTGTGCAGCAACCAGAAGAAGATGACCTGACTATATTTGAATAAATGTAGAATGTTGTACTTGAAAAAAAATCCCCTGAAAATAAGCCCTAATGCATTTTTGAGAGCAAAAATTAATAGAAGATCCTGTCTTATTTTCAGGAAAACACGGTAATATAGTGAATTGAACCCGACCTCTGCCAATATTAACAGCGAACTAATCTTTCCATGTCTAACCACTAAAAGTAACAAATCAGTTTTAAAATCTTCTTTTACAAACTTTGTGCAGTTGTCACTAGGTGAGCATTAGAATGGCTATCCTTTCTCATGAGTAACCCATTGATTATGTGTCTCAGCAATTAACTAGCAGTTGATTTCGTTGATTGTGAACCCAACTGTGAGATATTTCAGTTATCACACAAACAAGAAGCATAGAGCTTGGAAAAGCAAATTTTGGAAACCCCAACTCTCAGAATTCCTCAGTCTTCACATATACCCCCCAAAACCCCTAACACCTTTTCAGATAAAAAAATGAAACAAAAAAGAAAAGGGAATAAACAAATTTGCAAGATGGTGATCTGGAAAGATTTATGTTTCACCTGCAGAACCCTGTTTGTATTTTCTGAATCTGCTACTGAGTGCAGAAACCCACACCGTCAGGCTACTGCTAACAGGAACCTGCAACAAAGACCATCTCTTAACCCAAGACAAAACAGAAAAAAAATGGGGGGGGATAGAGAGGGGAAATGATCCATCCTGCTACTACAGAGGGAAGAGTTGAACTCCGACTATGTATAGGAATATGAAGGAAAAGCAGCCAGGTACTGTATGATGACTACAGTAAGGAATAAACAAACACATCGGTGTTTCTATAGCAAGCTGTAAAACAACTGAATAACCATGAAATACTACGACTACTCTAGTCCAGCTAACTTCCTGTTTATGAGAACTGGTGATGGTCATAATGTTGGCATCCTGAATCTTTGCCTTCACTTGCTCTCCATGTAAATGCTGGCAGTAATGGCATGAGTGGGCTTGTATAATGCACTTTGTGGTTTCCAGATAATACCCTGCTGTGCAGAAAAGAGAAAAACACAAACGAACACACACATGTACATGCACCACATCAATTCCTTTCCCCAATAATGTAACTATAACTGAGTTACATTATCACAGTAACATCATACCACCTTTGTGCCTTGCAGAATCCAACAGAGTTCACAACACATTTCAAAAACATAATTATAGTAGTAAAACTATGGTGAATTGGTTTTCACATTAGAAAGGAACACACACACCATATATATCCCTTTCCCCAATAATGTAAATGTAACTGAGTTACATTATTACATTTACAGTGGTGCCTCGCTAGACGATGATAATCTGTTCCACTGAAATCGCTGTTTAGCAAAATCATTGTCTAGCGAAAAGCAAATCATCGTCTAGCGAAAATCAGTTTGCGAAGCAGGGACCAAACATTGTCCAGCAAAATTCCCCCATAGGAATCACTGTTTTGCGAATCGCTATAGCGATCGCAAAAAGTCAATGTCTAGTGAAAAAACTGTCATGCGGTGTAATTGTCTAGCGAGGCACCACTGTATTCTTTTCCCCAATAATGTAGTTGCAAATGAGTTATGTTATCATAATAACATCATGAGAGACAATTCTGGTACTTTCATGGTATAACCCCCCTCCAAATTCTTTTTCAGTTACATGAGGCTCTCTCTCCACCTGTAAGGTCATCATCCCATTCCATCCTGGGATGGAATTCCACAATTCCTTCTTGAATTGTGGAGAAAGAATCTCACATGGCTCAAGTGCTACCTCATGCTCTGTATCAAGTGTTGAAGTAACAATGGCCTCAGGATAGGAGAGTGAAATTTGTACCGTAAGGCAGTGGCTTACAGTATTCCAGTGTGTTTTAACTAAATAAAATGGTAACAATTTCAGTTACCTTTAAGAAACGCAACGAAGTGATGAGTTACTTTATAAAAGTGTAACTCTAATGATAACTAATTGTGAGCAAAGGAATAAAAGTGAGCCATCCTCACAGACATCTAAAGAAGAAGCAAATGAGGAATGTGCTGTGGGGGAATTAATCAAACTGGACTCCGGCTGTCATTCCCGCTGAATCCCTTGGCCCGCCCATCCTAGAAAAGGAATTCAATCACAGTGGCGCCCAACGTGGGGCGGGCCAATGGGTAGGCCGAGAAGAAATGACGAGGATGCTGAGGACCATAGAGAGGCAGGAGAGGATGATTGAGAACTTGACAGAACAACAAATGTTAGTTACCAGGCAAATGATGAAATTAGGAATGGAGGACGAGAAAGGTCAGAAGAATAATGTGTTTATAAAGAATGGACTAGTAGCAGGGCCCGCTCCCATTCGGATACAAAAGATGAGTGCTAGTGACGACCCTGAGGCATACCTCCACACATTCGAACGAGTGGCGGTGGCCGCGGGATGGCCCAAAGAGCAGTGGACTTTGATATTGGTACCTTGTTTAACCGGACTGTTACAAGAAGTAGTGGACACTTTGAGTCCTCAAGAAGCTGCACAATATGAGTTGGTGAAGACAGCAATCTTGAGAACTCTTAACTTAACAGAGGAGGCATACAGGAAAAGATTCAGGGAGCTAAAGTGGAAACCAGGAGTTCACCCATGAACTCTAGTACAGAAAATGAAAGCTAACATGGCAAGGTGGATCAAGCCGGAGGATAAATCTAAAGAACAAGTTATGGAGGCGTTTGTGTTAGAACATTTGGTAACGACTTTGAGCGGGAACCTGAAGGGGTGGGTCCAAAAGAATAACCCCAAGCAATTGGAGGAAGCCATCAAACTGATTGAAGACTATTGCGCTTCAGAGGAAGTGGTAAAGGAAAGTCCCGACTCGACTGGAGAACGTGGGAAGCCTCGTGAGAAGGCGGTGGCACAGACACAAGGCGGTGGAGTTCGGAGAAGTATGTACGTGCTAGGCGGAGCTCGAGTACGCGGACGCCCCTTCGAACCTATGGGACCGGTGCGACCGGTTACGGTGGATGATCGTGTCTTTGGGGGGCTCGTGTGTTTCGGCTGTGGGACCCCCAGCCACGTACGTTGAGACTGCCCAGGAACAGATTGCTCGTGGGTAGGAGGACCGAATGGTGGTCGAGAAAAACGGGGGAAACAAGCAGGTTGGGAGGTGGTTGCATGGGTAAATGGAGAGAAGAAACAAGCATTGATCGATACAGGATGTGGCAGAACATTGGTTTGAGATGTAAAGACAGAAGGGGTGGAAGAAGGGTTTACTGTGAGGTGTATACACGGAGACTCTAAGACTTATAAGACGACTTGGGCCGAAGTGAAAGTTGGAGATGAGAAACGGAAAATGAAAATAGGGATCGTCCCTGGACTTTCGAGAGAGATGTTGTTGGGGAGAGACTGGGTGGGGGATAAAACGTTATCGGAAAGTAGAGAAGGGATGCAAGGAGATTGTGTTAAAATTGAAGTGGGAGATGATTTTTTACAGGAGACCACGCGTGACCACATGCGCATGCTGCAACAAGATGACACTACGTTGCAAGAACACCTCCGGGCTGCACGTGAGGTGGGAGCTTTGGAAAATGGGGAGAAAGGGATGGTTTTGGATAATGGATTACTGTATAATGTGACTGAGGAAGGAGAGAAGCGGTTGGTTGTTCCCCAAAAATGGCCTATGGTGATTTTACATTTAGCCCATGATATTCCCAAGGCTGGGCATTTGGCATATGGCAAGATGAAGCCACGGATTGAGCAAAGGTTTTGGTGGCCTGGATTGGATAAAGAAGTAGAAAATTATTGTCAATCCTGTCCAGAGTGCCAGAAGACTCAAGCCAAACCTAAACCAGGGGCCCCATTGATACCTATGCCCCTAGTGGACCAACCTTTTCAGAGGATAGGGGTAGACATTGTGGGACCACTCATTAGGTCTGCTGGAGGTTATACCCACATTTTGGTTATTATAGATTATGCCACGAGGTATCCTGAAGCAGTACCTTTACGCTCCACGACATCTAAGGTACTAGCTAGGGAGTTGTTGCAAGTGTTTACTAGGTTGGGTTTTCCTAAAGAGATATTGACAGATCAGGGCACTAACTTTATGGGAAAGACTTTGAAGGAAATGTGGGGATTGTTGGGAGTAAAGCCTCTCCACACCGCTGTCTATCATCCGCAAACAAACGGATTAGTGGAGAGATTTAATAAAACACTGAAGGGGATGTTAAGAAAGCTGGTGATGGACAAGCTGAAGAGATGGCATTTGCTGGTGGCACTGTTGATGTTCACAGTGCGGGAAGTGCCTCAAGCTTCGACTGGGTTCACCCCCTTCGAGATGATGTATGGATGGAACCCTAGAGGCATATTAGATCTAGTAAAGGAAAAGTGGGAAGGACGATGTGCAAACTAATGTTAAACATGTTATTGAAATGAGGGAGCATCTAAGATTGGTGGCCTCTTTAGCAAAAGAAAATTTATCACGGGCCCAAGAAGGACAGAAACGGAGGTATGACGCCAAAGTCAGAACAAGACAATTCGAACCAGGGCAGAAGATTTTACTACTGATGCCCGCCGCGTTGTCACAGCTATTTGCCACGTGGCAAGGCCCCTATAAGGTGTTGAGAAGGGTAGGAGAAGTAGATTATGAGATTTGGATGCCAGATAAAGTTAAGAAGAAAGGCATCTTTCACGTGAATTTACTAAAAGAGTGGAAGGAAAGAGAGGCACTATGGGGAGAGGTTAAGGACGAAGAATTCTGACCAGAGACGAAAGATTTCTTGAATCAAGGAGTAAAGATAGATTTAGGAGATGGTTTGACATCAGAACAAGAACAACAAATGCGGGAGATAGAACATAGATATAAGGAAGTCTTCTCGGGAAGACCAGGCAATACCAATTTAGTCGAACATGCTATTAACACCCAACCTCAAGTCATTGTCAGGTCTGGTAGTAGGAGTTGGCCTAGACACCTAAGGGAAACCATAAATAAACAAATAGATGAGATGCTCCAATTTGGAGTAATAGAGGCGTCCTACAGTCCGTGGAGAAGTTATCCGGTAGTTGTACCGAAACCGGATGGGAGTGTCAGGTTATGTATTGATTACCGTAGATTAAATGAGGTGTCCAAATTCGATGCCTACTCGATGCCAAGAATTGATGACTTGTTAGAAAGATTAGGCGGGTCGGAGTACCTAACATCGTTAGATTTGACCAAAGGATATTGGCAAATACCATTAAGACCAGAAGACAAAGAAAAAACAGCATTTTTGACCCCTAAAGGCCTTTTCCAATTCTCCCGGATGCCATTTGGCTTGCATGGCACGGCTGTGACATTTCAACGCTTGATGGATAAAGTGTTAGCTCCTGTTAAAGATTTTGCTGGAGCTTATATCGATGATATACTTATATATAGTAAAAGCTGGGAAGAACATTTGGTACATCTAGAGAAAGTACTACAGGTGTTGCAGGAAGCCAGACTTAAGGTCAATCCAGCTAAATGCAAGGGGGCTCGCAGAGGAGTAAAATTTTGGGGGTTTCAAGTGATGCGAGGTAAAATACAACCTGTGTCAGACAAGGTAGATCAGGTGACAGCTTGGCCCGTTCCAAGGACTAAGAAGGAGGTACAAAGGTTCTTAGGGTTAGCAGGTTATTATAGGCAGTTTGTCCCCAATTTTGCACATATTGCCGCCCCTTTGAGCGACCTAACGAGAAAGAAAAAGGCAAGAATGATCTGCTGGGGTGAAAAAGAGGCAAGGGCTTTTGAAGAATTAAAACAGATCTTAGCGGAACTGCCAAGTAGATATGCCCCAGACTTTTCTAAACCTTTTATAGTTCAAACAGATGCCGCAGATCGTGGAGTGAGGGCGGTGTTATCTCAGGAGAAAGACAATGTGGAATTCCCAATAATGTATTTGAGCAAAAAATTAACTCTTAGAGAACAGAAGTATTCCACTATAGAAAAAGAAGCCTATGCAGTTAAATGGGCGATACAGGCTTTAAGATATTACTTGTTGGGAGCCCCATTCACACTCATTACGGACCATGCTCCCTTGCAGTGGCTGAACAGGATGAAGGATGTGAACCCAAGACTGACTAGGTAGTACTTGAGTTTACAACCGTTCACCTTTCAGGTGAAATATCGCAAGGGAAGTGCCCATGCTAACGCGGATTACTTTTCCCGACAGGGAGAGAGGCTGCCCCAGGCCGAAGAGAGGACGGCCCACTCCTCAGGGGGGGCGTGTGAGCAAAGGAATAAAAGTGAGCCGTCCTCACAGACATCTAAAGAAGAAGCAAATGAGGAATGTGCTGTGGGGGAATTAATCAAACTGGACGATGATGAATGTATGACTAATAAAGCGATAGAGGTGTTTCTGGCAGAGAGGACGAAAGACTGGGGGGAGGAGTCAGGAGAGTGGAGATGGGACGAGGTTATAGAGGAGGAGAGAGGAGAAAGAGGGGCAGATGGAGGAAAGGAGGAAAAGAGTACACAAACAAGAGAGACAGGCGCAGAAAGAGAGAAGATCGTAACTTTGGTAAAGAATTTCCCGAACTTGATGAAGGAAGATGGTCTGTTGCCTCTACCAAAAGAGATAGGAAAGATTGGAGCCGGTGAGCATCTAGGGGGATGGAAACCGGGAGTGGGTTTGGCTTCTCGCCCAGCGATGGACAGAGGGATCCTTGGTGGAGCCAGCCCTTTCCTACCCAGGCTGGAGGGTTCAGTTGTGGTCCATCCTTGCTGCAGGACTACCTGCTCGGTGCTGACTGTGCCAACCGCGAATCAGAGCACAACCATTCATTTTGGGGGGAAGAAACAGTAAAAACCAAAGAGATGGGACTTGGGGTAAAACCCAAGAAGTATAACATGTTAACAAATGAAGAGTTGCCGGACCCGTTTGGTCCAGAGTTACTTGATGGAAAAGTTAATAAAATCAATCCTTTTTTTTTTTTTACCGTTACATCGACTCCGGCTGTCATTCCCGCCGAATCCCTTGGCCCACCCATCCTAGAAAAGGAACTCAATCACACTAATTCTGATGGGAAACCTCGGAAGTACAATTGCAACTGGATAAATTAGAAGTAACTCTCAGGGCTTTGCTGTGCATTACATTGTAGTTAGTATGCTTCCTGAAGGAAAAGAAAGGAACACAGGGAACAGAAATATAACTCACCTGGAAATTCTGACCTCTGGATTGATATCAGGCCAACAGCAGGCAGACCCCATCTAGACTCAGTCACTGCCAAGTGCATTCTTAATGGACCACTGTTTTCTTGAGCACCCATCAACTTCCACAGCTGCCAGCTCCTTCCCCCAGTCGTGGTCCTCAATCAGTTCCATCGCTTTGATGCAGGCTGACAGATTCAACAGGCTCTTCTGCCAGTCCTGGCAGAGTGAAAAGCTGCTGGGTGGAGTTTTCTGCTCCTAAGCAAAGGAACAGAAACTGATGGCAGGGAACATTTCAGAGGCTCCTATGCATAGTCAAGGTCATTCAGGATGGAATGGGATGATGACCTCACAGGTGGAGAGAGAGGCTCAAGGAGGGCAAGCGATTTTTGGTGGCACTGCTTTGAGCAGCACTCTGTGGGCTCCAGGTAATAGCCAGCCGTAAAGAAAAGAGGAGACAGAAATGTACTTTCAAATCACAGGGGTCAGGAAATTAGACTAGAGCTCAAAAGAACCCAGGGTTAGATCTCCACATAGTGATCAAGCTCACTGTGACCTTGGCAGGTTAGTCATAGTCAGAATCCCATTGGAGCTGTACTTGGGCAGCCAAACATGTGAATGGCAACCCATTAATTAGCAGCTGTTCACTGCCCCATTTTGAGAGTCCCCTGGACTGCAAGGAGAACAAACTGATCCATTCTCAAGGAAATCAATTCTGAGTGCTCACTGGAAGGACCGATCCCGAAGCTGAGGCTCCAATACTTTGGCCATCTCATGAGAAGAGAAGACTCCCTGGACAAGACCCTGATGTTGGGAAAGTGTGAAGGCAAGAGGAGAAGGGGACGACAAGAGGACGAGATGGTTGGACAGTGTCATGGAAGCAACCAACATGAATTTGACCCAACTCCGGGAGGCAGTGGAAGACAAGAGGGCCTGGCGTGCTCTGGTCCATGGGGTCACAAAGAGTCGGGCATGACTAAACGACTAAACAACAACAAAAATACATCCACAACAGAATGCCTGCTTGTGGGTCTTATTGCATGGAGGACAATCCTCGAGCTGAGCAGAGGACAATCCAACTCTCAAATAGCAGTTTTCCTGTTTGAAAGGTTATCTCCCACACAGTTTTTGTCACAGACAACATTCGGTCCTCTTTGCTGGCGATGTCTTTTCTTGGCAGATGGAATTGAGAAGGGGCCACCCTGAGGTTTGGATGCTCTCATCCTGCCTCTTTCAGGGGTGGCTGTCACCATAAAATGGATAGATAGAGGAAGCTGCCCTGCACTCTTTGAAAGGAATGTTGAATGGGAATTAGCCATTGTTCTTTCTTCGTTTGTCCCAAGTACCCGTATGAGCAATAAAAGTAACCCTAGATTTAGTTTAGCTCTTGTGGGATGCTTCCAAAACAGATAATCAGAGAGTGGAAAGTTACATTCTTGGGCTGCAGTTTCCAAACTCCTTCCTCACCCCCAGTGATGGCTATTGGAGTCATACTGATTGAAGGATACTGGGAAATGTAGTCTCAAGAAGCGACTTCAAGCTTTAGTTATTGCAGTTTTCTGCAATAGCTTGTCTATAATCTCAGAGGTTTTCTATGTCCTAAAATAAACCTAAATAAAACAGTTGTCAAATAATGAATATTGTGCCATCTCTTTTGTCTACGGCTGAAGGAACCCCTCTCAAGCCCAAAGAAACCCAGAATGCTTCGCCACTCACCTCTGGTAAGGGAATGGGCATTGCCCTACATTTTATAATTTCAATCCTAATTTTCAGAAAAGTAAAAATGCAATCCTGTATGCCTCCCTAAAGGCAAATTTCACTAGTTGAAGTCCTATTGCTTAGCATAGTTCAGTCACACAAGAGTAGGCTCATTGAATCAGTGGAACTTAAGAAAACATTAACACAGCTAACCCCCACCGATTCAATGGGCCTACTCTAGTGCTACTTACTATGCTAAGCAATGAGGTTACAGGCACTGAGTCCCATGAGGCTCACTCCAAGGCTAGTAAGTATATGATTGCAGCCTGATGCATCATGTAGGCTGCTTTGAACTCGGTCAAGAAGATTATACTTATAAAATGAACAACTGTCTCCAAGTCTAGGCTGGCTTCAACAACACTGACTTGTCAAGAGGCTCTTAGTTGCAATAGGGTCATTCTTGAAGACCATGCCAGGAAGAACCTGATGCAGGACTCTGAAAAACTCACTTCTCTTCCTCTCTGCTCATGTGCATATGCACACCTATTCAAGCAGCGGTTCCCAACCATGCATATCCCAGGTGCTCTTGGACTGCAATTCCCAGAAACCTTTACCGCCAGCTATGCTGGCCAGGATTTCTGGGAGTGGCAATGCAAGAACATTTGGAGACCCAAGGTTGGCAACCACAGATCTAAAGCATGGAAACTTTTGTTCTCCAGGTGTGTTCAATTTGCAAATTCCAGAAGTCCCAGGTAATGGATCCTGAGATCTGCAGTCCAAAAGATATGGAGGGTCAAAAGTTCCCCAACTTTGCTGTAAGAGCTTCAGTGGAAGCTGCAGCCTCTCAAGCCATGATGGACCAAGGGCAGGACTGGCATCTGGAGGTGTCTCAATTATCATTCCCCCACCACTTCATAATTATACATGCTGTACAATCCCTCCTCTCCTTTTGTAATATTGTTCATGACATGCACCGATTTCCTCCAGATGACTTAGTTATAAAATTAGAATAGAAAGGACATCATGGTAGAGTTAGAAAAGTGTCCTTATGTCCACCTTTGGCTATAAACTACATGCTATAGCCAAAGATGTAGGTCACCATCATCTAAAACACACTACAAAGGCTAAAGTTTAGGTGTTGAATCCAAACCTAAACACACCTGGACATAGTCACACCTAGACTAGACATATTGGCCCGTATCCTGTTCACCTGTTCATGCTGGTCTAATATGAAGTCATGCCAGCATAAACACGTCAGTTGTTACGCCTGGCAACAAGGAATTGTGCAATGGAATTGCACAATCAGTCACATCACTGGTATGACTAATTGTGCCATGTACTGGTAGAAGTGCTTCGGGAATAGCACTTCTGCCTTGGCACCAGCACAATTACCGGGCGCAAAACCTTGAGTTGCAGACATGTAGTTGTGCAGTAGGATTTTGGCCATCAAAGCTCCTCAGCCGGAGGGTCAAAACTGGGAAAAGCTGTGCACACAGCAATGCAATTGATGAGTGAAAGCCAGTACATATTCTGGTGTGCTGTGGGTTTAAGACCTCAGTGTGACAAATTCAGTTGTATTTTCCAGCTGCTTCAGTGAGACAATTTGGAGGAAACAATTCCTACTACAATTGCTTGTAAGGCTCTCTAGAACACACACCTAAACTCCTATGCCCATATCCCAGGAACACCTACCTTGAGTTTAGAGTAACAACTTGATACCTTTCTTCAGAAAGCTCTGATGACCACTGAGTGGGAGGAGAGGTGGGCTTCCATCATAAGGCGCTCATTATGACATCATGGCACTTAGCTTTCTTGTCAAGTCTTGGGGGAGGGAAGAGAAAGAGGCAAAAAGGGAGGATTAGATGTTGCTTTTAATTAATCCTAAGTGAAGAGCTGGAGGGATATCTGGTCCTCCAGGTGCTGTTGAACTGCAAACACTCATCATCCCTCGGGATGGGATTTTGGGCTTCTTTGAACTACAAATACTGTAATTCTCCATTGTGGGTTTACCTACCTTACAAGCACCTTTGAGGCTTAGCTCTGCCCAGGTGTCCTGCTCAGAAAGCAAGCTCCTAACTAGCACCAGAGCAGGAACAGGACATTGGGACAGAGCTTAACCTGGCGATGACTCAAAGCTTTCTAATTCTGGTCTTTCTCCCAGGTGCATCACATTCAAGTATTTGCAAGATCCATGTAAAGTAGGTAGAACTCCCCTAATGGATCATTAATTTATTTATTTTTTCGATTTATATCCCATCCATCTGGTATATTCTACCACTCTGGGCGGCATTTGTAATTTGTAATTCTGAAAATCTGAAGTGACCTTGGCTAGGTTTGATGGAAGTGGCAGTCCAGCAACATCTGGAGGGACTATATGTTTCCCCAACCTTGTCTAGGGTGATTTAGGAGAAAACATGCACAACTAGATAATCACCACAACATTCTTTAAGAATACCCAGCCATGTGTGCATGAATACAAAGGCACAATGCACCATCCTTTCTCAACCTGCAGCTCACAAACCTAATGATCAAAGAAAGTGCCTTCAGCCCAAGCCAAGGGACCACATTCTGGTGGCCTTCAAATGTTTTGAACTGTAACGCCTATCATTTCCTGAAGAACGTGGCTAATGGTCATGATCAAAATAGATAAGCCATTTTCATCAATGCACATTAGAGATGGATGCTTCATGCTTTGTATAGCTTTGCACATAACAGAGGACCACAGGTGGTGATGAGTTCCATCTCCCTCCCCCTAGGCTGCATGGTCCACTTACTGGGCCAGCCTTTCCCCACCTCCTCAGGCAGCCGACCACTCATCAGCTGTGAAGGTAGACTCCCCATCCCCCCTCCTCGCCAGAGTAGTTGGCTGCCTGAAAGCATGAAGCACCCACCTCTAATGCGCATGGTCTGCCAGTTGCACTTTTAGTGCCCAAAGTTTGACTTGCATCTTACTCTGTCAGATGTTCTGTTCTGTGAAGTCCACAAACCTGCATGTCTGCCTAGCCTAAGAGAATGGCAACAGATGTAGAAGACAAAGCACACTTACTTGATCCTGGTTAGGGATGCAAAGGATAATTACTGCAGGATAAATGCAGAAAGTTTTCAGCTGCTGAGGATGGAATACATGTCAGAAAGCCTCATTAAACAGAACCAGTAACACCAGCTTCAAGAGGCTGCCCATCAGTCTATGTATTATGATTCTGAACCCATGACCACCTTCGATACACTGAAAAAACGGTGTGATTTCTATAAGCTCTTCCTTGCAGGATCCCACAGCTCTTACCATTTGCAAATGTCTTTCAACTCACATCTTTTTTTTTAAACTGTGGGGAGAGCGAATGCAGAGGACCAGAAGGAAAACATTGTTCTGTGAATGCAAACTCTGATCTACTCAGAAAGGAAGTTAAGGTCCAAGCCAAAGCTTCCAGATTCTCCTGTGCTACATGATTTGGCTTAACTGTGCTATCTAGGGGGTTTAAAAATGTAAGCTTCTACTTAGAAGGGTACAGACAATTTAAGCTGGAAGGAGGGCTGGCTATGGGTCTCTACATTCAATCCCACGTGAACCTACCAAGAGATAGCCATTTGTTGCAGCAAAAACAGCTAGGAGTCTTGTGGGCCCTTAAAACATCAATGTTTTATTTGGCATAAACTTTCAGGGACTATGGCTCATTTCTTCAGATGTCACAAAACTCATTACTTTTGCAAAATCACCATGATTTGGTCTTTCTCTTTTCAAGCATCTTCCATTAACTAATAGCTGCTCACAGCTCAAGAAGGAATCGACATTCTGTTTTCAGCATTTTCAATTAAGTTGCTAAACACTGTTCTCTAAGTGATCATACACAGGATTCTGAGGGACTTGAGTCTGTTATGGGTGGAGTCGTAACCATCTATTATGCCAAATGGCTTTAGCTTTATAGATTAGTAAGAGCACCTAATATCGCCATGGCAACACATACCAAAATGCCTCCGGGTGGCTTAGAGCCCACAAGACAAAAGAAAAGCAACTGAGAATGAAATGAACACTAAGTGAAGGTTACAGTTCCTACAGGTTTCCAGGCTGTTTAACGAAGTTATTGGGAAGTGACAAAAACGTAACAGACATGATGATTTGCACATGTATGATGGTAGGAGTCTTCGTCCAAACCAAGCACAAGACCTGAAGCCTTGGGGGTGTGGGGCCGTAAACAAGAAAGGTCTGAAGAGAAATGAAAAAACTAGACTGTGAAAACCACCTAAACAGCAGCCATTAAGCAATTCTGAATATTAATGCACACATCTCTGTGTAGATGAGCTGATTAATCCATCTAGGAAGATGTTTATATAGCAAAACTGTGGATGGCAAGACATAAGGATTAGGGAAAGGAATCTCCGATGATGCAAGATCCTCCCTTCACTTGCCCTAATATCAACTTAAAGTGTTCTTCAGTAACCATGACTCCAATGTGATATCCAAAACATTTCAAATACAGTATAGATGTTCACAACATTAACTCATTTGCCTCTGGGTCCTGCTTCTGGGACTTTTCTAGTAGGTATAGCCTTAATCTCTTTAAATTCCGCCCATATTGCTGAACCCTTGGCAAGTTAGCATGTATCCTCCTCTTTACTGCCAATAGCATGGCTACTCCTACCCCAGTGCAGGGAAAGTGGTAGAAAGAAGTATATAAATATATGTATGTGTGTGTGTAATTCCTTTTAGGGAGAGCTGAATTACTGTAGATCTGTGGCCATCTTAAAAATAAGGCTAAGTATTTGTATGGAAACGCTTGTGCCTACAGAGCTAGAGGCCAAACCTTGCTGTTAGCAAATGTACTAACCGAGGCAAGTATTGGAATGATTGTGCTTGTGTGTCTCAAGTTTCATTGCCATGCTTTTGGACTCGTACTCTACCAAAGTGTTATAAAGCAGAGCGTTTGAGAATAATGTGTCGACATGACCTAGAAAACAGGACGGTGATGATGACTAACACAGCTAGTAGGAAGCACTGCAGTGAAGACTCGGCCCCTTACTTGATATTTAATCTTAAAAAGAATAGCTGTGCTACTCAGCTACAGCAAAAATCTGAAGACATTTGTGACTGACGACCAAGTGACAAATGTACTGCGATTTTGTACTTTGAGGTTTGCAGAACTAAGCAAAGTACTTTCAAAGAAGCATTTAAAATCCAGACTTTAGAAGTGTTAAATCCATTTATAAACCTATGCTACATTGTGGAACACCAAAGACACAGGCTGAGGCCGTTTTAGAGAGTCAGTGTGGTGTAGTGATGAAAGGGTGGACTGAGACTGGGGCCATGAAACTCCCTGGGGGAGGTCTCACACCCTGACATTCTTCATTCGACTGTTATGAGGACAGAATGGGGAGGAAGCGAGCCGTGTATGCTGCCTTGAACTCACTGCAGGAGAGGTGGGATATAAACAGGTCAGAAGATAAATTAGCATTCTGTCCCAAATAATGAAAAGCATCACTGATGAGCAACAGCCGCTTGCCAGTGCTGTAAACCCTCCCCCAGGTAAAAATAAAATCAGGAATCCAAGACATATTCTTAAATATGGTTTAATACTCTTCTCCATTTTCTGTACATCACAACACCAAGATATCACTGCTTGGGAGCTCTCAGAAGAGGCTACGTAGTATGCAAAAGGCTAGGATTCTCACCCTTTTAATGTGTTTGTGTAAGTGTAATACATATCAGTATATATTGATATACACATCAATATATAATGCAATATATATCACCAGAGATAACACATTGATTAAAGAGATACAAAAATTTGGCATCATTTCCAAACTTAAATAGTAAAAATAAAACTACCAAAAAAAGGAGCTGCATACCCTAAATGTGAAACAAGCAGTATATTCAAAAATGTAAATTTACACCCAATTTTTTTTTCTGCTCTTGTCATATCATAGCAGACCCATTTACAATGGCACAATCCAAGTGTACTGCTTCGAAGAGCACAAGGATGCTTGTGATCAGGCGTTCTGCACATCATGTTGCATACTGTAACAGATTCCACCCAACGTGAACACTTCTTGTGGGTCCTCACACCCCCTGCCTGTTTGTTGAGTTATAAAAAGATAAAAATTCTATTGCTCACATTGACAGAAAGTCATTTTTGGACCTCTTAAATACACACTGCAATGAGGAGGCTTAAATTAAGACAAACTCCCTTCAATTCAAGTGAGACAGGATTAACTGGAACGATATGCAAATCTTGCAGGTTGGGGTGCTCCTGACCGATGCAAGAATGACAAGACAAGACAAAAAAATGTGAACAGAGCTAGGCACTAGAATATCAAGAGTATCCTTTAGACAGACCAGCTAGTCCCAGGGGAAGGCAGGGAAGGGAGCTATCTGTCTTGCATGGACTATGCCACAGTGTTGAATGGGAACCTTTGGCGCCAAACTTCTAGAAAAACTTACTAATTTCTACAGAAGCTTCACAGCCATCAGTGCCTCTATAGTCACATTTTGCTAGCTACTTGCAGTTAAAAGCAGGTTGCGAAATTCTGACATTGACCCACCAAGGCAGCTTTTGCAGTCCCCCAAAGCAAAACTAAAAACCCACGCCCTAATAAATAACAGAACCAAGCATACATAGAATTAACTTGCTTGTGGAAATTGTTTATTGACTGACAAAGAGGGAGAAGTGAAGGCCACACAACTCATTATCCCAAACTTGCTGAGACCCTGGCATTTTGATTGCCACTAATGAAACATCCTGATTGATACAAGCAGTGCTTTTGCAGTCTAAAGATGAAACAGGTGGACTTCCCAGACTGACTGAATTTGCAAGTCACACCTTTCAAGCTGACATGCCATAGAGTTCAATTCCTGTTACTTCCACCATTGCAGACTGAGAACAGAGGGAGTAACTCCCCAAGGTTCTTCTTCTGCAGTTATAGCCAAGAACGCCATGTAAATGGGTCGTGTTACTGCAAAACGCAGCAATAAATTGCCTCCAATCAAAGAAACAAACCGGTATAATCTTTCTATTAATTTTTTCCAAATGAAGGTTGACAGCAGTTAATGTAGCATGAAGGTTAAAAAAATCATTTTCATAAAATACAAGAGCAACCAATTTCACCATTAAGTAAAAGTAAAAACTGGGATTTTTTTTTTAAATTAGTCCAAAATGGCATTATAGAAACTTAGTAGATTGCTGCTGTACTGACACTATGACAAATCGGAAGGGTTTGCTTCTTTCTTTTTTCTTTTTTAAACCCGGTGTTCTGGACAAAGTTCTGGAAATACTCCAATTCTAAGGCAGGGATCTGTTTTGTTTTCCACTGTGAGTCTTCTCCTTGGGTTGGATGCTGGAGGGGTGAGGCACGTTTTTGCCAGACCCAGGTCGACTACCTAGTAGTCATCAAGGTCAAAAAATTCATCATCTCCTCCTTGGTATTCCATTCCCTGGAAATCCACTCGGTACCGCAAGATACCTTTGGAAATAGATGTAAAAAAGAAGACATTACTAGCATTTCCTGCTTATGAAAAACATTCAGCCCAAACTCCATTATCATTGTGCTCCAACGCTAAACCAGACTGTATATATTTCCTTCCCACTTCTGCTAGGTAAGATGAACTTTAGGAGGAGCTTGGAAAATCCTTGCTATGTTGTTTGTTTCTTCTCATCATCATCATCACCATCATCATAACTGAGGATTAATTAATAATGGCATAAAAGAAAAAAAACCCCTGCAACCAGTATCCATTTCTTTCTCCCATTAGCTATTTATAAACGTTTCAATGCTCCTTATAATATAGCAAGTGTGGCTTTTACTTTAAACGGAACATATAACGGCATTGTTACCAAAATATGTGCTATACAGTGGTGCCTCGCTTAACGAGCGCACCGTTTAACGATGAATCCGCATAGAGATCTATTTTTTTAGATCGCTAATGCGATCACATTGCGATGTTCTGAATAGGCAAAAACATCGCATTGCGATGTTTTTTTAAACAGCTGATCGCCTGTTCCAAAATGGCCGCCCAAAATGGCCACCACAAGTGTTTTCGCGCCCTGTCCTCACTTACCGAGGGCACGAAAATGGCAGCGCTATGGAGGAACTTCGCTGAATGGTGAGTTTGGGAGCCATAAGAGCTCATTAAACTATGGCTTTTTCTGTTCCGTTTAGCGATGTTTCTGCATAGCGACGATTAATCCGGAACGGATTAAACGTCGCTATGCGGGGCACCACTGTAATGGCAATGACAAGTCCAGCCCAATTACAATTAATCAACTGTACTGATATACAAAATATCTGCCTCACCACAGATTTTCTGTATGCTTTAAGGGGAGCAGGTTGCAAGGAGAGGAAGCAGGTTGATCATACCCATCATGCAGTTCATATTACCCAATTATCCTTGCTCTTCTGAATAGGTTTTCCTCTTCTGAACCACACCAATGAGATATATACTGTGTTTAAACATACTATCATTTTCCTTTTGTATTTACCTCCAATTCCTCCAAATCCTTTCACAAACTGGGATCCTTCCTGTGACTTGTCTGTCACAATTTCCAATGTGGCTCCAAATTTCTTGTAGTTGTTTGCAAACCACTCAAGGAGAGGCATGCTTTCTATCAGTTCATGTTCCTGTCCAGTCTAAAGAGGGCGAAAAAACGAAATATGCCAATTTTTCTCCTTATTCAACCAGAAACAAAGTACCATAATGCTGATAAAAACAGCCAGAGCAATACAGAAATGCACAACCACAGAACACAAATAATGCCTTGCATTGACTCTACAATGTATATAAAGCTAGGAGCATCTTACCAAGATGAAGTTTTAGCAAATATGCTTGCCCATTTAGTTCGGTACTGTGTCAGTGTTTTAGATCAGAATTTAGCTTTTAAAAAGTTGAGGAATATGTGATCCTCCTGATATTGCTGGGACTCAAAACCTCATTAATCTCAGCACTATCTTAAATAGTTTTTCAGCAACTGCCTTCTTCCAAATAGTAGCATCTGCCTGTACATTCTACCACTGTGAAAAGGACCGCCTGACAAGTACGCAGGATAGATCACAACACCCAGACTGTGAAACCAGGAGGTCACCATTCTGGTTCACTTTCCAACATTTAGAAAGCTACCTTATTCCAGCAGGTCTTCAGCACTGCTGTCCAATTTTATTGCCAATCTAGTTTCTGTACTGTTTAGCTTTGCTTTCAGGGCCAGAGTGAAAGGAAAAGGAGACTATACATTCTTACATAGCAGGGGAAGATGACTTGAGAGTGGATTGGGGGGGGGCAGCTGCTATCCTTCCAGAAGCCACCATAGATTGCAATGCCCCCATTACTGCTGAATTTCAGCAGTGTCATGCTACAGTACAATGCCTTTTGGACAAGCATAATGTTTACTCTAAATAAGGCATTCTTTCCCCAGTTAGCACCACCATTCAGAAGCAGTTTTCAGGGCACTGAAATTCCTTTGGGAGCCGTATGGTTCTCACCCCTGTACTGCAGTCTTCCCAAACCTGACAACCTCCAGATGGTTTTGGACTAGAATAATGAAGGAACATCTATTCTGACAGACTCTTTACTTGCATTTACACTGGGCTGCTGCTGAAGGGGATCTAACTGACTCTGAGTGTCATTATTTCTTTGTATTGAAGTGCTCTATTGTACTTCCAATGTTTTAACTATATTCTTCATTTTCTCATTACTCTCTGCCCTGACTGCTATTTTTGGTAAGCAGGCAGGACAGAGATTTCAACTCCTAGTGTTCCTGATCAGTAGTCATGTTGGTCGAACCAAGAGCTCTGGTTCAAAATACCTGGTGGGCACTATATTCAGAAACCTGGACACTGACCTATATTGCCTCTTTCTTCTCTGATTCAGTTCTTATTTGTCAAGAATTAGAATCAGATCATCAGACGGAGCAGTCAGGCCTGACTAATGAGATGGCACCGAACAGTGGAAAATGCAGAGACAGCACTATTAGAATGGTCCCGCCCTCTCCGTGAGCAACTGCTCCCCAAGCAACCCACAGCTCCATGTCCTGGCCCTTCCTGCTGGGGCAAGGAAGAGGAGAACAGAAGCTGCTCTTTGGCTTCGTTCCATTGCTGCCAGCCGAAAGGACCTCGTGACCACAGGATTGCATGAAAGGGAGTAGCAACAGGGGATGGGCATGCTTATCCAAGGCTTCCTCTGTAATACCCTCGTCCTGGACTGCTCCCATTGCCATCACATAACGAGACACACATCACATAATTTCAATGCAAGGCAACCAGCCACATACTAATGTGGTTGTCATGTCTGAATATCTAGGAGAGAGAATGGGCATTTCCTGTCTCACTGATCTCTGAGCAGCAGATTTGTTTTTTAAAAAAAGCATCATATTAGTATCGTGCACATTCCTGAAAGGGCTCAGTAAAATACACAATTCTTCAATCTTTTCCTCACAACAAACTCGAGAAGTAGGTAAAGTAGATACTGACGGGCTCTAGGTCACTTAAATTGCCTAAGGTGTGTTTGAAAAATATGTAGGTTTTTTTAAATAAATACCTCTTTGTCTGTGAAGTGAGATTTATCTTTTTCTTGCTCTGGTGTCAAATATAGAATCTTCTCCTCTGTAGATGGAAAGGGGGGGGGGAGAACCACACAATGAGAGGAATAATAATAATATTTCCAAGAAGTCCATCAGATTAGTAAAGGTAAAGGTTCCCCTTGAGATTTAGTCCAGTTGTGTCCGACTCTAAGGCACGGTGCTCATCCCCATCTCTAAGCCGTAGAGCCAGTGTTTGTCCGAAGACAGTTTCTGTGGTCCAGTGGCCAGCACGACTACACACGGGACGCTGTTTACCTTCCCACCGAGGTGGTCCCTATTTATCTACTCACATTTACATGCTTTCAAACTGCTAGGTTGGCAGGAGCTGGGACAAGCGATGGGAGTTCACTCCGTCGCGTGTATTCGATCTTACAACTGCTGGTCTTCTGACCCTGCAGCACAGAGGCTTCCGCGGTTTAACCCACAGCACTACCATAAACAAACATTGCTAGCACAGATGACTAGAACTATCATTTGCTCTTGAGGGAAGCTTTAACACACAATTTGGGAGTGGGAAACACCATGGCTAAAAAGGTCTGGAGTTATGTGAGAAAACCTCTGGCTAAATACATATACAATGGTGCCCCGCAAGACGATGTTAATCCGTTCCATTGAAATCGCTGTCTTGTGAAAACATTGTCTTGCGAAATGCGATTCCCCACTGGAATGCATTGAAATCCGTTTAATGCGTTCCAACGGGGACAAATAATCACCGTTTTGGGAAAATCGCCCATAGGGAAGCCCACTAAAAGAGAACAGTAACTTCTCTTTTGGCTTGATCAGTAAAAACATGCTCAGTAAAAACATACACACATACATACAAACATACGTACGTACGTACGTACGTACGTACGTACACACACACACACACACACACATGCTCCTGCCTGTATCACATATATTGGACAACTGCATGTTTTTACTGAGAGAGCCAAAAGAGAAGTTATAATATTATATTATATATATATATCCTGTCTGTATCACAGTCTAGAATTTAGGGCTTTTCTATATATATCTTTAAAACATAATTCTTTATAGGGAGTGCACTATTTCAATCCAGTTTGCTTCTGTGTTGTATACAGGGATCATATATTTCCCTTTGCATAATGGCAACACTATTATTTTTACAAGCTAGTGTTAGGCATTTATCACAAGTAGGGAGATCCCAGACTTCCCACCCATCACTGCAGGGTATGGCCTATGTGCAACACTTGCATTTCACAACAGCAGACACAGTAAAATCATATATACAGGTATCATTTCTGAATGACTGAACAATTATCTTGTTTCTTTATTTAGGGCTTTTCTAAAAACAATATAATTTGAAGGATACCCAGTCTGGCATACAACCAGTTCTTTAGTTACACCCCGATGATGTTTTCCACACACCGGTCTTTATGATTATCATTATTAGTTTTATTTATATGCCACCTTTCTCCCAACAAGGGACCCAAAGTGGCTCACGCCATTAAAATTCAAACAATTTAAAAACACAAGTTAAATATTAAATGATAAATTAAACAATATATGATTTAAAATACAGTTAAGGATTGTCTGTAAAAACTAATATTAAAAGATGGCTTTTGTAAACATCCAGATTTCTAAAAACGTCACCAGCAAAAGGCTATCTAAGACCAAAACCACTTCATAGAGCAATTTATGGCAATCTGTACAAATATGTGAAGTTAATCCCTCAAATCTCAACTGCTGGATAGAGCAAATAACATACCTTCTGTGCCTTGGCAATGAAGAACATATCTCATTATATCCAGGTTCTCATAAACTATCAGGATCTCTACTGCTCCCATTTCTAAGGCTTTCAAAGTGTCTTCAACACCAAAACAATACTTTCCTGTGTCCTGGCTGATTTCATCAAAATATCGGCCTACGTTCAATACAAAGCAGAAAAATGAAGATTAATATTTGATTTCAACACACAAATGTGATTTGGCTAAGATGGCAACAACACTGTGACTTGAGGGAGGCACTGGCTTATATCTAATATCACCCTGGGGTTGTGATATGACAACTTTCTTCCTCTCCCCCTTCAGTCGAGAGGGCTATCTGAAAATCAGCTCTTAGGCCTTTTAAGCCCTCCAGGGACAGGTTTTTGAGAAGCTGCAGTGGAGAAGAGAGAGCTACGTCTCCCAATCCTTCTGACAAAAGGAATTGTGGCAGAGGATATCCCCCTCTGGATTTAGACCACTGTTGGTTATATCCAGGAAGGTTAGTCATCCTGGCAGTGTGCATACAGATGACTCACTAGCCCTGAAACTATTATAGTTGCTACATCTATGTCCTAGATGAACAATGCTAACAAATGACCAGCCAGTAAGACAAGTCTCCTTTGGGATTACTCAGTAGGAACAAGACTGTCTTCTCCTGGAATACAACAGCTGTAATCTCCCCATCCTGCATGTAGTATGAAAATTATGAGTTATAATCTGTGACAGCTTTTTAGTAAGAAGATTAAAAAAGATAGCGGAGAAATATAGAACCAAAGACTGCTTTGCATGTCTATGGATTTGGTGTTTTCACAAGTTTCATCACCTCCTTCTAACCTCACCCAGAATTATTCTATGGATAGAAGCCTAAATCTCTTACTTGATACAGCCACATTGTTTCCTACCAAATAGATAAGGCAACCAATATAATCAGAGTGACTTTAAACCAGTTAAAATGTAACCACATTGCATATCTAGTGAAAATAACATTCAACCCCATTTAACCTAATGTCAAGATAGGGTTAATGGCCTGTTTTCATCAATACTATTTTACATATAATTGATTTCCAAAGATAATGCAGAAATGGTCTCCTACCACCAATCTTGAAAATAAGAATTTATGAATGCTATAAGACATGGTAATTTAAATTTAATGCAACTGGTGAAAAAAATATCAATGGCACATCTTACCAGAAGCATTTTTCCCTGAAATACTGAAATATCATTTCTACAAAAAAGGGCAGGGAGGAACATTTATGGTGTCTGAAGAATGACGTTGCTAGAAGGGCATTCTATTCATACCTATTAGTTTCTTTTCTTGAATGAATTTCACATTAGACAGGACTTCAGTGGATAATTCAATTGCTTGATTGAATCCATTTTCACCACCGTATGAGATGTCAACTAACTTTAGTACTTTGGACTGCAACCGCTGTAAATACAGAGACCTGATGTTAGAAGAGCTGTCATATAAGCAAGTAGATTAGATGCTTCAGAAATATGACATACTATTCATTCCCACATCCTTTGGATTAAAAGTTGGTAAAATGTAGCTCTTAAAGAGGCATTTCTGCAGAACTCACCTGAAAGTCCCTGATTTTAGAAAGATCAAAAAAGTAAGGTGGTAGAATAAAGCCCTATTTCTACTCCTGAGTGCCTCTAGCGGCAGCGGCTTTTGTGCCAGGCACACTGAGAAGGGTCTCATTTTCACAGTTCCTGGTTTCATGTATTTTTTTTTAAAAAGAATCATTTCTGGGGCTGATACTCTCTGTGCTGAGGCATTAAGCCAAACTGTTTGCCCAAATACAGATGACACTGTGGGGAACTTTCTTGATAAAGAGTGTGCTAACCCAACATTTGTAAATAAAACGGCCGAGGTTTTTGTCAGAAAATTCCACTACTACACAAGAAGGTGTTGCAGCTATGTCACTCACTGTACAGTATCAAGAGGAAAGTCTCAAAACTCATGCTGTGGAAAGAATGCAGACTGTAAGAACTGCATTTGGAGACTTGCCACCCAAAATTCAAATGGAAATGATCCAAATGATTCTAATAAGCAACAAGAGGAATTTCAGTGCCTCCACCGCTCTTTCTCTTTCTTCCTCCCAAATTCATCACTCCACCCATCTAAACATGACATCTATGGATTACAGCCACCCTTGCCAAATGCTGCAGGGAAGACATGAGGCCCCCAAACTGTTACATAACTACATGCTACCAAAAAGGTCAATTACCTGATCAAACATGTCTGACTGACTTAATTCAGTTTTGAAGTCAGCTGACCCAGCTAACACGAGACCAGCCACGTTCACCTTGTCACCAGAAATGAAGAGCTGTACAGCCGTTTCTGCTACTTTCCTTACATAGTTGTGCCGCTTCTCCATTCTTAAACGAGCGAAACGCAAGGCAGACTGACCTCCTCTTCCTATGAAAGACAGAGAATAAAATTTAGCAAGACTGGAAACCTGTTTTCCATTAAAATATGTTTCAAGTATCCCTTGAAACTCCCACAAATATAAATAAATATCTGGTTATCTGTTTCTCTTGTTTGCATACATTCTTCCAACCATATACAAATTCCTATATTCCAAGCCACAGGAACCTGTTTCAAGGCAGAACAGAATTCATAAATCAACTGCCATTACTACAACTCTACTTTGTGTAAAACCACCATGGCCAGAGATCATCACATATAACAAGCATATTTACTACTGTGTATCAGCTTATTACAGGTACTGAGTATTAAGTGAACATGGTACACTCTACTTTGGCACAGAGTTTATTGGTGCAAATGACAGCATCCTCCAGAATCACACTACAACTACTTAAAGGCCAAAATCCATCAGTCAGGAAAGTTAACAACATTATACTTGTATACAGAAAACAGAATGCATTCCCTACATACACTCAGATACTCTGAAAATCATATTTCTGCCTGTAGGGCACCCTAGGCAATCTAAAACAGATTATTCAAAATGAATTAAAAATATTCAATAACAGATCTGAAACATTTAAATACAGTTCAAAAGCCAGCTTTTAAAACACAACCCCAGAGATTGAAGGCTCAAGTATCCACTAATCTACTGTCTTGGGTTTTGGGATGCATAACAAGGCCTCAGAAGAGGATTTCAAACCCAGAGCAGGTAGATACAGGAGGAGGCAGTCTTTCAGATATCCTGGTTGTACAGTCTACAGATCAAAATCAGCATCTTGAATTGAGCTCAGATACCAAATGGAAGGCAGTACAATTACTCAAAATCAGTGTCATAAAGTTTGTTTAGGTGTCATTGTTTCTTGCCTTCCCTGTAGTGAGTTCAAGCAATACAAATGGCTCTTCCATTCATCTTTTCAAGAACCCTTTGAAATAGTTGAGGCTGAGAGCCACTGTCCAAGATCCCCCACCTAGTATCAGGGATGGGCCAGGAACTGAACTTTGATCCATCCAAGCCCCAGTTCAACAGTCTGATCATTAGATTTTCTGGCTACAGGAATGGACTTCTAAGTGCAAAACTACAGAATCTCATACAGAAGTGCTGGAAGCTTTCAGTAGCATCCTTGGAAATTTGTCATTATTTGCGGTAAAAGCTGTGCTTATTTAAACAGTGGGATGTTGACAACCACTGCAACATCCCTATTGCTGCACCGAAATTATCCAAGTAACATATTTAAGCAAAAATGATTTACATCTGTGGCCTTCCATACCACAGACAGCAGAGATTATTAGAAACCACCCCCACTCCACATGCTCCCTTCTCTGAAGACATACTGCCTTCTCTCATGTTTAGACCTTACCATGTTTCTTTGGGAGATCCACTGTGAACTTGTGCAGCACCTCTCTAGTGTTTCCCTGAAGAGTTCCAAAGAGTGCACCACTACCATCTATTACAATGAAGCCAAACTTGCTGTCATCTGACAGTAGTGCTGTAAGAGCCTGCAAGTCAACACAGCAGATGCTGGTGTTAAACAAAGCCATGATATTCAGCACTTAAAGGAAGTCTACGCAATAAATTCAGTGGAGGATTGTTCTCCTGCAGGAATACACTTATCCATTTCAGACTGTCATGTATCTGTACTGTCTCACTCCAAACTCATTAAAACGACACGCTAATAAGACTGATTTCTAGAGGTTTTGAATGAATGCTATTGTACTATTTTAATGTTTAGTTTTTGTTGCCAAAATGTGTGGTGCCCCTAAAAGCATGCTATCAAGAACTGCTGCCAAGTTGGTCCAGATTTATAGGACTAAACTAACTCAGTAAGAGAAAACCATAAGTCATCAGCTTAATTGAAGAGTGAATTGAAATGTTTTATTTAAGTGACCCACAAATTAAAAGCATCTCTTCTTTTAAAACCAGGACAAGAAATAAACAGCAGCAGAGATGGTATTCAAACTACTGACTACAGGATTTATTCATAAAAATACACTAAGTCAGGTTTACCTTTTGTGTTGTTCTTGTCATCAAGCACCCATCTTAGTCAAGTTACAATCTTTATGTAGGTGACTACCAAAATGGTACACCATTAAAACCTAAAAGCCAGAACATCAATTTCCAGGCCACAAATACCCAACCAGGGTGCCAACATAGTATATCAAACTAAAAACTTGTCATCTAAAAATCTTTTACAAAGCTACTATTATAATAATTTTGTTCCACTGCAGTTATGTATTGAAATGGAAGGAACTGAAAACTGCCGTGATACCTCCGAGCTGCAGAGACAAATTAGTATGTGAACCGCAGGTACTCAAAAGAAGGGAACCATAGGCAAGCAGAACTCCAGTTTGTATCAACATCTTAAAAAGTTCATCTCTTTCCATTTGATTTAGTTTTAGAAAGGTAAATTGATGAACTCCAGGCCAATTCAGATGACATTCTTAGCAGACTTTGGAACCCTATAGGCTGCAAGAGAGGGTTGCTGAAAGCTTTCATGTTTGTGCATGCTTTCCCCAAAATAATGTTAATGTAAGGATTCTTCCAGAGAAGCAGGGAACCTCTCACTCACCTGGGCATACATAAAATTTCAATTGACTGGGATTCCCCAAGCAAGGGCTAGTCTGCCTTTTTCACTTGTGCCCTAATCTATAACAGTTCTAAATACATCAGATATCCAGTGAACATCCAGAAAAAAATTCTATGGAAGTGGGTATTCCTGGACTACAGTAGACAACACGCAAGATAACACAATTTCTCAGTCTTTATGAGTCTGAAATGTGTGATAGGGAATAGCATATCAACATAATGTGACTCCAAGAGAGAGCTTCTTATATCTCAACGAAACCACTGTATCTCCGCTGAAGCCATTTAGGTTACCTACAAAGTATTATTATTTGTAAAAGACTGCAATTTAGTCAGTTTTCAGCTTACACATATATGCACACGTACCTTCTAATCCAGTTTTTGGCAACTGTTAAGTCATCCAGATGTTTTTGAAAATTCAGTTCCCATCATGCTTCATAATTCATTATTCTTACTGGAGCTGATGGGAGCTGCAGTACAAAATAATCTGGAGGGCTGCTGTTGCCCAGTCCTGTTCTATACAAAATGGACCTTCATATCTCATCTTATGGAAAAACATAGTCAGAAGCACACCATTGTCTATGTACTTAAAATGTCCTCACTTGATGCCTAACTAAATGGTCATGCTCCGTATCTTTGTAGGTAAACAGAAACAGAAATATAATTTCTGAAATACAATACCATGTACTCTATGCACAATTAACACCGACTTAATGTAGTGCAACACAGCCAAATAAATAAATAATAAAGTGCAAAGAATGAAGAGATAAAAAAAGAAGGTATTTTTCTTCCAAAATCAGTTTGAACAGAAATGCTGAATGCCACTTACCTCTGTATGGAATTTATTATCACACAAATACAATGATGTATTTATTGGTTTGAAAGGCTCAAAATCAATGTTTACTTTCTTCTCTTTTCCTTCTTCTGTCACAATTGTTCCACAGTAAACAACCAGACCATTCGGAGGTACTGTAAAAGCACAGATTGTAAATTTAGATGGTTACAAAGCATATACCCAACTAAGTATTAGTACAAGCCAGCAGAAGCTTTTACCTTTGTTATAAAGTTTTAGCCGCTGCTGTACAGATGTAATGGCGCCAAGGACTGAAAGACGATTTACTCGAGATTTTATGTTTGATGCTGTACCAAACTCATCAGCTAACATTTTCGCCACTCGCGAAATCTGGTCTTTGGGGGGAATGATCAATGATATCATGCTGGTGCCATTGCTAAAAGAGAGAGAGAGTGAGATAAAAGAAATCATGTTTAGGTAACAAATTAATAGTACGTGTATGTATCAAAGGGTGGAAAGAAGAAACTAACCACAAACATTTGAGACTCCCCTTGATAATGATTATTTTTCCCCACCACTTTCGAAACATTCCTTGGTCATAAAATAGTCTTAGACTGACAATCTTCCAATAAGGAGTGTAGATGAAGTGCGCTCAACCACATATAACTTGCACAACACACCATATGTGGAGGCACCTGCAAGCCCTCCTACACCTCCCACACAAGAAATATAAAGATGATGACAGAGTGTACTGGTGTGCATTGAATAGGCACAGTGGGGAACATGCAAGAACTATCTAGCTGCCCTCCACGCATACCGAAAAATGACTGCATGGCAAAGTATATGAAAAATGACTGCATAGCAAAGTATATGAACTGACCATAAGTTTCTTAAAAGCCCATTTCCAAAAGTTCTTAAGAACAGGACTGTCAGATTTCAAACATGTGCTGTCCGCCCATCTGCACAGTGCTTTTTTGCTATTTAAAGAAATGGTGTTCATTGGTGAAAATCGCTAGATGTGTAAAATATCCAGATATTTTGAAGTCAAGAGTGAAAAGTGTACTTTTTTAGAAGGAAAAAGAAAAAATGGGGATGTTTGATAAATATAAAATACCTTATTAAACCTAACTTCAACAACTCTGAAGTTGTTTTCATTCATAACCTCACATACAAAATGGTTCTATTTAACATATTTCTGAACTAGACACAGCAGCCATACAGTTCAGAAGACCCAATGAAATGAATGGTCCTTAAGGCAAACATGACTTCTCTATTGGAAACAATGTAAAAAATTATAGGAGATAAAAGGAAAAAGTGCTCGCGTTTTCTTCTTGGGACATTTAAGCTGCTAAAGCCCAAAGTAGGCAGAGTTACAGATGTTACTGTTACTTTTCTTCAGCACACAATAAACGTCTTTAAAAGCATTTTCATCCTGGTGGTCTTCTTCCCACCTTGTATAAGATCTGTCAAGGTTGTTAAATGTTCCTATCATTTATAGTAATATTACTTTTAGCCTTCAATCACCACTTCAGCATGTGTGGGAACCAAAAATTTTCAGTGTGAATCACTCTTGAGCCCACAAGACCTTTTCCATCTACATCTCTCTTTCAAGTAGAAACGGTCTTTATAACTTTGACATCCTGTTATCAAAACAGAAGACTCAACCAGCATATTATCACCCTAAAGGGTCCTTTAAAGTCAGTGCAGCTTTATTCCAGACGTACTATAGATCTCAAAAAAGGGCACTTTAGGAGACATTAACAGTTTGAATTCCTAGCAAGCTTTGATGTAAAAGGGAGAGGGAAGTGGATAACTCAAACAGTCCATAGAAACAACGTATTTCTACAAATGATTGTTTCCTAGAAAAGCTTTCAACAACCTCTCCATTTCTGAAAATTAGTTCTAGAAACCAGTGAATTTCCAGGTGCAATCCTTCTTTTTGTTTTAAGTTAGCAAAACTGCAGGAAACTTTCATAATGAAAGTCAAAATTGTGACCCAGACGTCAAGGACCCCAAATACTAGAGCATGTAGAAAATGGGCAACATAAAGCCTTCTGCCTTGGAATTCAGGGCAGAAAAAATCTGTCTTGTGCCACATAGCCTCCACATAGGTAGGATACATTGTTAGTATATGGGAATCAACAGTGGGACATTTGGGGGGAAAAACCCAGACCCTCAGCTGAGGATTTGCAGTACAAACCAGGAATCCTCTAAGCCTTCAAATGTGCTTCCGTGAACCTAGTTATCAGAATCTTATGCTGTATGAATAGACCTTCAGTCCTTCCACTTGTGCAACAACATTTTTCTTTCCCTTCTCCCTGCCTGCACCCCAAGCCCTCAAATTCTCGTATAGGGAATTGGGAATCACTCTTCTGCTATCTGCTAATGTCTTTCATCCATGGAGAAGCACTAGTCTGATTCTATCCTTAAAGTTCATTTGGTTCTGTTTTACAACTCCAGCACTCACCCTAGTTCCAAAATTCCCATGCCATATTCCCATCCAGCTCTCTGGACCAGACTTATCAGTTCACTCATCCACACAGGATGTCAGTCATCCACATGCTAGGGAAGCAGATATTTATAGTGCCAGCCAAGATGTATCTATGCCTACAAAAGCTTTGATATGTCCACTTTTGCAGTCTCTCTTTATCCCAGAAACACACTCTTCTCTCTTATAATGGAAAGGAAAAGGCACAGGCTTACGTCTCTGAAGTCTAAGGTGCTGACTTTCATATGCAGTACAAAAATGGCAAAATTCAAAGGAACAAAACAAAAAAGATAAAAACATGTGGCGCTTTAAAAGCACCTTATTGTAATGTGAGTCCACTTTGTAATATAGGAAAAAAAACCAAGCTACAACTATGAAAGTACAAAAACAGTTACTCTGAATACCAAAGGCAAAACACATTACAGGGTAATAGATTTCCACCATCAACTCCCCTTTGCATCTGGCCAGGCTCCTCATTCCTATAGTTTCTGGTGCACTGATGTGTAGCAGCAAGTTCTTTGTATGCTCCCCAACATTGTGAAAATATTTTAAACTCCTCTATGCAAGCATTACATTTTTAAGTGCCCAGGAGACTAAACATCAGCAATTTTTCCTGTCTTGCTCATAATCTCCTCTACTAGAAATTATTATAGAAAACTAGTGTTGCGGAAACATGCCTTAATGGAAATTCACTAGAGGTTCCATCTGTAATTCTATGCTTCCCAAAGTAGTCAAAGGACCCTTCCAGAACTGGCAAAATGCTCTGTTGTATTAACCTTGCCACTGTCATTTCCCATTATTCCACAGATGCAACCAGCCAGCCAGCTGTGGCAAATAACAAGGCCCCTTAAGCACCACCTCCTGCAGCAGCTGGGAAAAGCACCACGGTGCCCACGAAAAACCCATCCAGCACCATGGGAGCTGCATCCACTGTCTCTGCCAGAACTTTATGATCCTCAGAGAGGCAGTACATGCAGTGCCAACACACCACATCTCTTAAGCATAAAAAGTACTAGGGCACTACTGTGACTTTCCTTTCTGGAGGCTCAAAGAAGGGAAAGACAAGAAAAAGTGTTTCTCATTCCACAGCAGCTTCAAAAATGATCACCCCAAGATAGCTCCAGTTGCCTCTTCTTGTTTATAACAGCTGGGAGAGGCAGCCATAACAGTATTCCAGCATCCTTTAAAAAAAGAAAATTATTAATTTTTCGATTTATCTACATTTAATTCATGCTTGTTAAACATGGTGTTACATGTGTTGCTTACAATCACCCATTTTTGCAACCTGATGCCTTTTTAGTTGTCTCTTCAAAATCCATACATTTCCCAAACACCTAAACTGTTCATGTATGCATTCTAGTATACAACACTGGCTACTATCATAATATTGTTTTCAGAGTATATAATGTTCTCAAAATCCTCCAGAAACATACCCAATAAAAGTAATTCTGGTTCCAAATCTATATAATTTTGAGGTGATTTAAACGACGAACTTTGTATTTTATACCAATAATAACTGAGTAGGCTCCGAACACATGTAGATGTTATCTAAAGCATTTTATACAGATTTTCTTTATATAATTGTTTAGCCATTTCTATCTCTGCATTTTCTATCATGTCTACATCAATACTATATCTAATGTATGCTATATTCATTAAATAATCTAGCTTCAATTTACCTTAAAAACCACCATGTTATGCCTTTACCCTGATTAATGATCCCTTATTTCAGATTAATTCCCTTTTTTAATATATAAGATATGCCCCATTACAATTCCGGAAGTACCGTATTTTTCCATGTGTAAGACGCCCCCATGTTTCTAAGGAAAAATTAAGAAATCTAAGTGGGGCTTAGCAAGTGTAGGGGGAAAGGGATCAAAGCACTGCAGGATCGCTTTGATCCCTGCTTTCCCCTCCACTTGTTTTTTCCCCCTCCTCAGCTTACTTCCAAGTATAAGACGACCCTCAATTTTCAGTCTAAAGATTTTAGACAAAAGTATCGTCTTATACATGGAAAAATATGGTATATACATGCCTTCAACGCTGAGGGCCACCTTAATATTTTTCCCTTTTTTCATCTTTCTAAGTAATTTCTCTTATTTGTCTTTTCCCAATTCTTGTTTCTATCTCTTTAAACGTTCTGCCGTCCCTTGTGTCACTTGAAAACATTTTATACACTTGATCTATCTCCAATAGATCTTCCAGGCTATTTTTAATTAATTCTGCTGATTTCCCCCCCTTATCTTCCCTTAACACAGTTAAAATTCTCCTCAGCTCTAATTAAATCTCCCAAATTTTTCCCTCTGGTTTTCTCCAGCCCTTCTTTTGGTTGGCATACATCGTCCTCCACCCTCACATTTCCTTGTTCATTATTCCCCGTCTCCTATTGAATATACAAATATGAATATCATATTCCTTTTTTAGTTGCTCCTTGAATGATTTCACCTCTTCGTTATGGGATCTCACTATTTCTAAGATTGCTTGAAGAGTAGATTTTGTTTCATCCCACAATTTCCCTCGTTGTAGCATTATGTCCCAAGATGCCAAATACTTTTATTTCGAGCAAAAGATGTCCAGTAGCTTAGAGCAGTCAGTCCAGTTCCATCAATAATTGCTTCAATAAGTCCACTTTGGTAAATTGATCATCTTTAGGGTTAATTTATATCCATTCTGATGTAAGTTGACAGCTCTGTTCCATCGATGTTTGTATTAGACTTTGCAAAGTTAATTGCCTATGCTTTAGTCAGTTCTCAGGGGGAAAAAAGAAAGTCAAAACAGAGCTCCAAGTCTGAGTATTCAAGTTCATGTTCTAGGCATTTTGCCAACCCTGTAGATAGCCGTAACAGTTTAACTCCCAGCGTTGTTTGTTTAAAATTTCTTAAATTTAACGCCAAAGTATTACCAAACTTTCTTCCTTGAAGCATAATTAAGTGTTTAATTAATGTCCAATTTATTTTCTTTGTGTGTCTTTCCCCTTCTCCAGATCCACCACAGCTCAATCTAGTAGTGGGGCTAAGAGACACTTTTTTTTCTGTTAAAGAGATTAGTCCATCCAGGGGTAGCCATAGAGCAGTACAGTGGTCCCCTGCATAGCGACGATAATCCGTTCCGGAAAATCGTCGCTATCCAGATTCGTTGCTATGCGAAATAAAAAAGCCCATAGAAATGCATTAAAACACGTTTAATGCGTTCCTATAGGCTTAAAAACTCACCTTATGCGAAAATCCTCCATGGGGCGGCCATTTTCGGTGCCTCTAAAGCGAGGCAACACAGCGGGTGGCCATTTTGGAACTGCCAATCAGCTGTGCGAAATTGGGGCCTTTGGGAGGACCGCAGGGGAGCTCTCCTCCCAAAGGCCCCGCCGGCATTTTCGCCCAGCTGATTGGCGGGGCTTCGGGATGATGGGGGAAAGCACTCCCCCCCATCATCCCGAAGCCCACATTTTCGCCCAGCTGATCGGCAGGGCTTCGGGATGATGGGGGGAAGCGCTTTCCCCCATCATCCTGAAGCCCCACCGATCAGCTGGGTGAAAATGGGGCGTAAAATCCACATCGCTATGCGGATTTTTCGTTAAACGGGGTGCCCGTTAAGCGAGGCACCACTGTATAGTTAAGATTTTGTATCTCACCCAGTGGTAACGACGATGGTAAATTAGCTGATTTATCGCTTCTTTTGCCAGCTGCCAACAACTTGTAAGCAAGTTAATTCAGCTGCTTGTTTCTGTCTGCAGGTTGTTTGGGGAGTTTCCTTGATCAAGCGTGAGTAACCGCTGTTCCCCCCAATGATCAAACAGGCTTCTCCCCCATTTCACCACCTCTTCGGGGTGATTTTAATCAATCCCCTGGGGGGGGGGTCCCAAACAGATCAGAATTCAGCCCAGGGGACAGAGTTCAGTCCTCCTGTTGCTGTCCTGTCACAGCATCAAGCTGGAAGTCAATGTTCCAGCATCCTTGATAGGGGGAGCTGAATGGAGGAGAAGCAAGTAGGAGTGAATGTGTGAAGTTCTAAGAACTTGTCTGTAAAACTGATCTGTTCTCTCATCCCAAAATAAATGTCTATTAGCATTTTCCAGAGCCAAGGCAGCTTTCAGAAAATTTTACAACATCGTAAGTTTACAGTGCAATGCTTCTGGCAGAGGATTGGCTGGCTGCATGATGTTGCCCTGGGGATGCCCGAGTGTACTCACGATGCTTTCCCACTCTCCGGGGACATTCCTTCTATATCAACTAAAGGTTCCTGAGATATGTCTAGTTGCTGAGAGGCCCCACAACCAATGGAAGTGTCATTTTTGTAAGACCAGATATTATAGTCCACTCAACGGACTTTACTGATGAGAACAAAGAAATCTTGACAGTTGAACTTGCTGTATATACAGTGACATCAATTTAGAAACCCCTTAATATACCATCCTGTTTTAAGAAGCCATCTGATTTGGATAACCAAAATGCTCACTGTCTATTTGGAGATTTCAACAGCCATAGCAACATTTGGGAATATGAACATGATGACAAAAATTAAAAAGCCATTATAACATGGGCAGAATACCATTCAATGTGTCTTATACATCAGGGGTCCCCAACCACAGTGCACAACCCAGCAGCATGTGTGCCACGCCCCCCTTGCTGCTTGATACCTACCCCCATGGAAAAAAGTATATTATTTGACTGGCATTGCCGCTACAGAAGTTCATCAAGAGATGCTAGCAAATAATGAATAAAATAACACAGAAGACAGCACCAAGCCTATCCACTTAATGGACACTAATCCCCTAGACCAGTGCCTCCCAACCTCAGTCCCCAGATGTTCGTAGACTACAACTCCCAAAAAACCTGGCCAGCACAGCTAGTGGAGAACGCTACTGAGAGTTTTAGTCCAAGAACATCTGGGGAATGAAGGTTGGGAACTACTATCCAAGAAAGCAAAAAGTGAGGAAAGGTTTTCTAAAGACATTTCAATTTCTAAATAGTAAACCAGAAGAGGCCAGGCTAAATCTATGGAGAACAAAAATAACACACCTTGCCAAATGGATGAATGCTGATGACTGTCTCTCACAAAGACAAAACTCTAGCTGGACCATCTGGAAGTCACTTAATAAACTCTGAAGTGAAGTAGGAAGTTCAAAAAATAATTTAGTAAAATGGGGCTACTTGGATACAAGTCAAATTTTCTGTGACTGTGGAGAAATTCAATCATTGCAAGCAATTTATACCCCACCACGTGGAGAAAAAAAAGATCTAGGAAATGGCTGAGATAATGCTATCAAAGTAGCCCATTTCTGGTCAAGATCACTCTATCTTAACGCTGTAATTTGTTTTTATTTTACCTATATTTCATATGCACACATAATTTTAAATTGTGCAATGCTCTGATCAAAATAAAGAATTTAAAAACATGAATTAAAATAACAAGAAACAAATGAATATATTACTTATTAAAAAGTGAGACCCATCAAGTTAGCAGCATGTTTAATATTTCTATCAATTTTACAGCACATCTAACATTGTGAGACTGGTAATCAATAGGGATGGGACTTTTGTTTAAAAAGAAAAGAAAAAAAGAGGCTCTTATTTTCACTTTTGAGTTATTTTGTCGATTCTCAAACGATAGCCTCTGAAACATTTATTTATTTTAACAAGAGGCAAACAACAAAATGTTACAGTTTTTTTCCTCACTTAACCTTTTCTTTATCCAACTCACCTTGGAAATTTCCCTCTTTGCTGCTATAATGTCCTTGTTGTGCATGCCCTGCACTTTTTCTTCCCCTTGCCACTGCCACCACCAGGGCTTGACTGGACTAGCACCAGAAAAAGAAATGTGGGGAAAAGCCACTCAATGATCCAAAAGAGGGGCTCCCTTTCATGGTAAACCAAAGGACTGGTGTACAAAAAAATGAATACTAAAGACCTCTCCCACAAAGAAACCAAAATGCAACAGAAACAAATGTTTCCATGGTGCGCATCCCTGGTAAACAATGTACAGTATTTGTATCCAAGCACAAAATCTGAACATAGTGGCAGTACCTGTAACTATTCCTCAATGTCTCTGCCTGTACAGGTCACGCAAACACTGGATTTATATTACAATGGGTTAAAATGTATTTTGCAGTTCAGATAATGTACAGAACACTTTACACACTAAACAGTGACGCATCAACAGTGCCATGAGAAGAGGCTTCAGTCAGTTTCTTGGCTGAAAGGCTGAGTTTACTTTAGCTCTTCAAAATTTCTAAATCCACTGAAACAGTTCAATGGAAAAGAGCCTAGCATTGAAGCCATATTTCCACTCATATATGCTTTAGTAACATCAGGTTATAGCCCTTTCACACAAAAGCCCATTTCTACATCACTGATTGCTCAAGGGTACAATACAAATAATGTTGATGATAGAAGACAGACTGTTCTCCTTAAGCTTTTTTTTTTAGAAGAGCAACAACCAAATGTCATATTTTAGAGAGCATACTGCTGCCATCTGCTGGATAAATGAGTAAGAAGAACTGTCTGGAGAAATTTTAACCAACCACATATGTGTACTGTGATTCAGATTAACTTTCAGCATTCTATAGTTTCCCTGCTCGAGAAACTGATCTTTGAATACTGTGAATTATTCACAAGATATGAATCCCAACTTGGCTTGAATAAACAAATGCTATGGGCAGAAAATTACACCTTAGGATACCTGAACATGGACATATAAAATAATCTTAACACATGTCTAGCTAAACTACTACCTAAAGAAGAAACATTAAATAATCACTGCCAACATAATCTGTTACAGCTGTCAAAATCGGGTTCAATGCTTTCCAATGGGGGGGGGGAATTCACCAAAAATTAACGAAGACTCAGAACAAAGCCAAATTAAGTTTGCACACGTTTTACAAGGTGCTCTAATGAATCCAAGCATTTAAAACAGTTTCTGAGTCTTCGTTAATTTTTGGTGAATTCTCTCCCCCCTATTGGAAAGCATTGAACCGCAGGTTTGACAGCTGTCAAACTTAGGTTCAATGCATTTCAATGGGGGGAAAAATTCAACAAAAATTAACGAAGAGTCAGAACAAAGCCAAGTTAAGTTTGCACACGTTTTAGAAGGTGCACTAACGATCCCAAACATTTAAAACCATTTTTGAACCTTTTAAGACACTTTAAAAATAGCAAAAACGGAACATCGCTAAGCGAAACAGGGGACCTAAAACTGTCATCGCTAAGCGAGGCAAGGTCCCGAACATCGCTATGCGAATTTTCCCCATAGGAAACATCGTTAAACGGAGCGCAAAATCGCTCCAAAAACCTCATCGCTAAGCAAATACATCGTTAAACGAGGCAATCGCTAAGCGAGGCACCACTGTATACATACTGAACTATGGTATTTCTGTTGAAACCCTGCTGCACAATGGGAATGATGCCATTAGCAGTGGTAGACTGCTATGAAAGGCTTCTTTTTGTGATTTTGAGGTTTATACAGCTTGCACACAATCTGACAAAGTCACACATAGCCCAAAATTACAAAAGGAAGCCTCTAATTCATTGGTCCCCAGTCTTTGTTCCCCAAGATGTTTTTGGACTAAAACTCCCAGAAGTGTTCAATGTTGACTGTGCTGGCCAGGATTTCTGGGAGTTATAGTCTAAGAACATCTGGGAAACCAAAGTTGGGAAGCACTGCCCTAATATCCGCAGGAAACTACTGCTGATGACAGGATACCACAAGCAAAAGAGAATAAAGGTACAATTATCTGAATTTTATACTATACTACAGGTATCATTAAGGGAGAAAATGACAATATTTATAGTTTCTGCCATACAAAAAGGCTCTTGGTACTTACTTTCATACGCAGACATGGCTCTGATTCCTCACAGAAGGAAAAAAACTAGAGTTGTGGGAATTTCATCTATTTTAACATACCACTGAAACCACAGCATGTCCTTCAATTTAAAAATAACTCAAGTTTTTTTAAAAAAAACATTACTTGTTTTTAATGAAATGCCATCCAACATTTATGCTACTTCTTGTACAACACTGTCTATTCGCACAGCAAATAGGTAACCGAGATTAACCACCAAGAGATTGCAACTGCAGTGTCATACTTCTGTTTTGACTCGGATATCAAGTGACAAACACTTAAGAATCAACACCCCCAGTGAAAATCCTGCTTTAGGCCAGAAAGATAATTCACTGTAGCCTTTATCTTCTTAAAAGCAGAGTACAATAGTACCTCGGTTTACAAACGCCTCGGTTAACATAATTTTGAGTTTAGAAACGGAAATCCATTGAAAATAATGCCTCAGTTTACTTTTTTTTTGTTTGTTTCAGTTTACGAAGAAAGTTTCCCCAGGATGGATTTTGCCTAGAGGTTTATAGCACCGCACCTGATCCTATGGCAATCCGCATTTTGGTTTACAAATTGTTCACTTAACATAATGTCCCGTATAACGCATTAATTTCGTAAACCAAGGTACTACTGTATGCATGAGATACCGTATTTTTCCTTGTATAAAACAACACTTTTTCTTAAAATAATTAGAGGAAAAATTGAGTGTCGTTCTATACACGGAAGCAGTCACATGCGCACTCGGGCGCCTCTTGCTGCCGCCGCCACACAACTGCCTCTTTCAGAGCTCACGGCTTGTCCCCTCCAATGGCCAAGGCGGCAGCAGCAGGAGGAGGCAAAGGAGCATTCACACACGCTTGGGCGCCTCTTGCTGCTGCCTCCCCCGCCTGCCCAATCACCACTTCCAGTGGGACTGACAGGGCTCAGCTCACATCCCTGCCTTGGCCCCACTGGTGGCAGAAGCAGCAGGAGGCAGAAGCAAATAAGCACTCTCACCGCGCTCTGGCACACCTTCCTGCTGCAGCTGTGGGATTACCTCCTCCAGCGATCATCTCCTTAGGGCAGGGGACAAGGCAGCGACATGAGCTTGAGGTGAGCCCCGGCAGTCCCACTGGAGGAGGTAATCGGGCGGGCAGCAGAGACAGCAGCAGCAGCAAGAGATGGAGGAGCAGTTGCCTATTAACTGCTCCTCCGTCTCCATCAAGGGTCAAAATTAGGGGGTCGTTTTATACTTTTGGGGGTCGTAAACACAGAAAAATACAGTAACACTATTGCCACTTCTGTATTTATGTTGAAATTTTATTAAAAACTCCCCTTGTGGTCACAAGCAATAAGGAAGTCTGTGGGGCTTAATGAAAGCCTGGCAGAGGAGGGGGGGGGATCCTTCTGTTCCTCCTCCATGGGTATCCTAGGTTTCAGCCCTCCCAAAAAAGCAAGAGAAATTTTATCTTTATCCTGGTCAACATAGAAACACTTCTGAGCCACTCACAGAGGAGGGGTAGAATAATGCACTTGCCTTCCATTGTCCACTTGATAGAAGGAACATTACTAGCCTTTCAGCAGCCTGTACTTCCATGTGGGCTACAGAGGAGATTTCTTCAATACACCATGCAAATGGAAAAAGAAGCTACTAGTACCTAGGAAGAAAACCCTCCCTATATTAGTAATTTCTGTGGATTGTCTTTTATAGGGACTGGATACTCTAGTGATATTTTGCTTATGAAATCGTGTATGTCACTATTCACAAATAAAATAATTTAGTTCAAAAGCCTGGTGCATGTAATCTATATGGGAATTCAGATAGCTTCCTCCCCCCCCCCCCCTTTGAAGTGGTTCTGGAGTGTAAAACTCTTTGAAATATATTGGGTGTCATGCTACAGATCAGTTTACAGAAGGTGGGAAGCAGCTACAAGTTTTATTGGCCAAAGGAAACTTACAGTCTGAAGATGGCTCTGCAAGTCTCCACGAGGAACACCTTCTGCACGACAGGAAGGCTGCCATTCCCCATCCCCACACTACCCCCAAAAAACAAAAATGGATGTGGAGATCTGGTTACTTCTAATTTATGATTTGCTTTAATTTGAGAGCCATTTCTAGGTCCCATGGCAAAGAAGGCTATTCACCCCTACCAAGGAGCAAGGACACACTTCTTAACAAAGGAGTCTCCTTCACTCAAGCCAAGCCAATATTTACTTATTCCAGTGCTAAAAAATGAACAAACTGGTATAGATACATGTAGTACTAAAGACACAGAAATGCATAGTGTTCATGTAATATTTGCGTAATTTTCCACAATTACATCATGTGCTCTGGACACATCTCAGTCATATGTGGGGTTACAGGCCTGACTGCTCAATTGGGATGCATCTCAGTAATTAGTTGTAATTAACTGCAGCAAGTTAAACAAATCTTACTTACAGAGACATCACTAGGATGCCAGCCAATATGTGAGAAAAAAACAAAGAAAAAGGAAATGTATAATGCTGCTAACAATCAGAAGACATGCAGTTTCCTTACCATTCTGTCTGTATCAAATCCAAATGCAGCACATCATGTAATAATTTTATGTGTTTTTATATAATACTTGATGTAGTAAATATGGTAATTTAGCAAACTAATACTGTCAGATCTTATACCAGGAATGTTTACAGAGTTGATCACTAAAATCTTATATTTCAATTACAGATAAGTTGTTGTTGGAGGCGTCTCTTCAAACTCACTTTTGTCTTGGAAAAAAAGGAGTTTACAGAATACTTAAAGAAGCAGATCTGATAATATTGGCAAGGGTTAAAGCCAAGCAAAAAATAAACATTTTTTTTATTTTAGTGATGAATGGGATGACTACAGTAAACTAGACAATATATTATATACAAGTGTACTGGTGCGATAACAGAACGTTCATATAAAATTCTGTGTGATCTTAAACTATGAGAAAGACCCACATCTCAGTGGCAAAGAGATGTCATGGTTTACAAAGAAAAGGAAAAAGCAGGGCTTAGGAATAAGAACCAGGTAAGCATTCCACACAGCCTTATATGGTATTAGCAAGGTTTATTGGCTCTTAAAGCCACCTTTCCTCTAGTTTGCCTCCTTTAGGCAGACACCTACTTCCAGTGAAACAAGTATTTTAAAAGGAACAATTCTGATAGAACTATGGTGGAACAGCTTCTTATTAAAAAGCCTTATATTCCTTCAAATATGAACAGTGTCATAATTACTTCTCACTACATAGTGACGTAGATTACATTACAACTCTGGGTATAACAACCCTGCATGAGAAGAAATCAATTTTGAAATGGTTATTAGCTACTCTTGTAAATACATATTTGGCATATATCAAGTATTTAACTTCACTGACCACTATGCTTCGTAACCAGGTGAGTGGATAGCTATCAGGTTCCTTGATCACTACAGCTTCCTTTGAAACACAACCTCTCATATTTCTAGTTATTAGTCTAATTATGGCAAAAAGCTACCACTTAGAAACAATGAGGAAAAAAGGATTTTTAGTTTTGCTTTCACTTACAGTATATTTTGAATTAAAAACAATAGAAGGAAGTTGAGTCTACAGTGGGGTCTTGACCTGAGAACTTAATACGTATTGGAAGGCGGTTCTCAAGTCAAAAAGTCTGTAAGTCAAGTCTCCATTGACCTACAGTGCATTGAAAACCGATTAATCCCGTAACAGGCCGTTTTTGTTCCATTTTGGGTTTTTTCTGGTCTGTAAGTCAAATCTCAGTCTGCAAGTCAAACCTAAATTTTGCGGCCAGAGGAGTCTGTAACTCAAAAAGTCTGTAAGTCAAGCCGTCTGTAAGTCAAGGGTCCACTGTACACAAGAACCACTGCATTTTTAAAGACTACTATGTACTGAAAAAGGAAAGAACTGATACATTAGTTAGGCTTTATTAATAGATTAGAACAAATTAGAATTAGGCACATTAGATAATAAGTGGCAAAGAAAATAATTAATAGATTTTTCCAAAAGTTAGATTGTGTTGGGTAAATTTCACTAAAGTTTATTGAACAATTCTAAATAAACATTTTAAATAGTGTTTTCTGTGCAAAAATATATGATTATTTAACTGACAAACGCATGGCTCCAAAGATGAAATTATTTATTTAGAAGAGCTTTTTAAATAAGGAATGAGATTTATTATTTAATATATTGTATGACTGTAGATATCTGGAGGGATGAAAGGAGATATATATAAATTGTTATACTACAAGAAAAATCACAGAAAGAGAGCAAAGGTCACTTAATTCTAAGCATCCTTCTCCCCCACAAATAAAAAAAAACCCTACAAAGTACTCTGTGGATGAAGGAGATTCTAGGGAGAGGAAAAGTCTATCTCCTTCCTCTGGTCCACAAAATATTTTCATGTTATGACTTGGTTTTATGGGGGCATACAATATAAAATTTCCATATGGCTAGCTTGAGTTTTAAAAGCTATTAATGCATGTGGTTCAATTAAAAAAATTGTGTGTGCATATGGATTTTAAAGAATGGAAACTCCCAACGCTCATAAAATACCTATAAACTCTACAACTCTTGGGCTTGGGGGAAATCTCAACTTTTCAGAAAAATAAAACATCCAGCAGAATGTTTGGGAAGAACTTACAAATGCCCTTTTATGCCAGCCTGCTCCTGCGTCATGCACAAATGTTACAGGACATTGGAAAGAAACAGCAGCTGGTACAGAAGCCAGCGTTGGTAATCAAGCAACACCACATGTTTGGCCCTACCCAGCTTGCAAGACCAGGATGTTAAACTTTTTTAAAAGCACAGCTCAATTCCACCCTCAAAAGCAGAGGCTGGCAACTGCTGACCTGCAGAAAGAAACTAGGCCCTGGAACACTGCCAGCTGGCTTTGCAAAGCAAATCCTCTTCTTTTGCCATCATTTCAAAATTAAGGGTTAACTGACAGCAGCATAACTTTTTGTCTAGCTTTGTTTCAGCTAGACTCCAAAATGGCTCCCTTTGGATTCAAGAAGAAAGACAGATAAGCAGAATTAGCTTTGCGGTGTTTGGGCAGCCACAACACTATCTCACTTTTATGTCTGGATAGGAAAATTACCTTAGCTATTAACTGGTGCCCTAAAACCAAAATTGAGTAATATGTATACATAAACTGATAACACTGAGTTCTGCCTTGTTTTAAGGTTTTTCAAAGCCAGAGGCACTGATGAGATGGAAAGTTTTCCATTACAGTTTGTGTTCTGAAAAAAGCAGTGTTTTATATACATAATAAATTGATTGTGGTGGCCCTGAGTAATCTGAAACTGCAATTTATGTTTTCCTCAAAAAAAGTATTGTACTTTTTAAAAAACACATTAAATGTACTATGTCTGCCTCTTTCAGATAGACATTACTTCTTTTTTAAACGGCAGGGCAACAGAAGCTGGTGGCAAATGAAAACTCAGTGTGCTCATATTAAGACCCCAGCCGACTTAAGGTAACACATTTCAACAATTTTCAGAAAGTTTTATTTTATTCTACATCTAAGGTTCACAGTTGCCTCCTCCTGTTGGGAGAAAAAATGTATCTTGACAATAGGAACAGAATTATTAACAAAACTAGAGAAAACTGATAACTAGGCTGTGGAAAAGGAAAGCCACTTTTGCTAATTTGCCTCTTCTCAACAGCCTCCTGTGCTACCATCTTTCCTTCTGCTTAAAGGCTTCCCATTTATCCAGACATTTCACAGGACACGGGAAACATAAGGAAAAGAAGAAATTGGTGAATGTTTCCTCTATGCCTTACGCCTCCAGCTGGAGCTTCCTAAGAACTCTAGATACCAATATACAGACTACAAATATAAATTCATTCCATGAAGGAAAAAAATGTGCTTCTGGAGAACTTAGAAAATTGACATAACTGAGTTCCAAACAAAATGATTTTCAGTAACTCCATAAATTAGAATACTTAGCTAAAATATGATAGAACCCAATGATGTTTCACAGTAGCTGGTGTGTTTTTTTACATTGCAGATTAAAGCTTAACATCCTGAAACTGACATCCTAGCAATTATAAAAAGTCAGACACCCACTTCTGGAATATGATTTTCCCACCTTTTCCTTCAGTCCCATGTGTGACAACCCATTTAATCCTGACGTTCAGAAACCCTAAGAGAGGATACATGCTGTAGCAAAGAGAACGGCAGCTAAAAATCAGATATATGGCAGCCAAAATTCCTTAGGCAGAAAGAACTTTTGCTCACAAAAGGCACCCTCTAAATCCAATCTATCGTGTTCTTCTATCCAACACAAATGCTCATTTTCTACTACAGGACTTCCTGTATTTCCAGTTCCACACTTCAAGTGTTCTGTTAATTTTTTCCACAGTAGCCTCCAAAAAATAAACACATTCCCATGTGAGGAAAAAAGGCAATCTATCATGACTTTCTCATCTTTTGTCCTAACACATAAAGATTTAAAAAGAAAAATAATGAAATCCTACATTGCTATTGTGCTTACCCAGTAATTTAAGTCAACAGCTCAAAACATCAGCATGGTATGATAATTGCCCAATGCTCTACACACAGCCTAACACACAGCCTAATGATGCTCAGTATTGTTTTGGGCTGCCTGGGGCAGATATCTTCATAAAATAGATTAGAATAGATAGCAGGAATCTCTACTCACCTACAGTATCAACAAAAACACATTTTGAAATGTTGAAACCATTTTGTTTTTGTAGAAAGCTGTACTGCTGAAGTGACACAAGAAAGCATTCCTTACATATCCTAACACATTCAGCCGTGTCTTCCCAGACAAGCCTCATGTAAAACAGTTCCATAATTCACCTGGCACAGTAAATTACAAATTGAATAAGTATAAAAATTTATGACTAATAAACATAGTTTCTCAGGCCAGTGTGGGTCTCAGTTGTGGCGGGAACTCACATCTGATACTATGCAGATAATATGATTATCCTTACCTTCCTATGAACTGCCTTTACAATACCTATCTTCATACAGCCTTGAGGAATACAGCCTTTCAAAAAGCAAAGTACTACTGATTGAAGAGTTATTGTTTAGCTGAAACTTTTTAAAAAGTTCTCCTGAGAGAGTTCTAGACATCCTTTTAGGGGAAAAAGCTAAATATTTAGAAGAATGCTGTAAAAATATTTTTTTCTTCCTACCTTGCACCATCACAGTAAAAGCTACTTCTGAACTATCACAGGAATGTGGCATTAAACATCTTGACCCATGGCAGCTTGGCCACAGGGAATTTGCAATGCCACACCCAAACAGGCAGAACACATGGATGAAAATAGCCAAAGGGCATCTTGAAAGCTGTTCCTACGTGAGGCATGCCCACCAATATTTTGAAATCCCAGTGTTCACCTAGCACCTTAGTGAAAGACACTGAAAAGATGACTGTTAACACTACTCTGCAAAAAGGTTAGTTTCTAGCCACAACAGTCCTAAAAACTGTATAACCATACCAACAATCATACTGATATGTAGACCTCTCATATTGCCTTTTCTCCATTAAAGGTTTATTCTCTAAAAACAAAAGTCAAACAGCTGTCAGTGTCTATGTTCTCAAATCAGTAACTGTGTACAATGAATGAAATGCAAACAGCCTAGTACACATGTACAAAACATTTCAAACTTAAGAAAGCCATTCAAAATGGCTCCCACCAGAAGACAACAGGCCAGATGTGTAAAAACTGGCCATGGCACTTCTGAACCTAGCTTCCTCCAATACAACAGAACAAGAACTTCATGTCTGATTCTCAACACAGACTTAATAGATTTCTCCTAAAATGGAAATGGCTTTCTTTTCATCCACAGATAACATGCAATTTTTAGCGCAGTATATCAAGCACCAACAGAAATCAGGAACATGCTTCCTGTGTGTTTGGGTTCCCCTAGCAAAATATGCCACTAAACCCAAAACCTGGATATATAAGGGTGGACGCGTATTAAATAATATAGAACATTCAACATAATGTTTGATAGTATAGATAGAACAGAGAAGGGAATCTGTTTTAGACTACAACACTCAGAAATAGCAGAATGGAAATTGGTCCAAAACATCTGAAAGCCAAGAGTTCCACCCACTTCTAATAAAGTCATTTATGTAAGTTTTACACATTAATTCAGTGAGCCTTAAAATGAGAGCAAGAGTACAGAACAAAACAGTCAAGTGAAGATGCCTCATGTATTCTTTCCCAAATCAAGGCCAACCTAAATACTTTTAGCTAACCATAGAAGTTTACAAGGGACAAACAACACCAACAACTAAATTAATTTAATTACAAAACATAGTGGCAACTATTACGTTTCCACATGAATCTAGGACACTAGCTGGTTAGCAATCTCATTATGTCTCCTCAGCTGCTGGCACTCTCCACCTTGTCAAGAGTCCACAAGTTTTGGCTGTGCTTTGTATCTACCATCATTTGGGACACCACCACCCCATTCACCTCCTCTTGCTGCGTGCCTGGCACACACGCAGAATTTACATCAAACTCTGGAGATAAACAGAATTGTTTTCACTTGATTCCAAACATCTCAAAAGGCCAGAACAAATAGAACTGACTGGTCCCTTCCTTCTTCTGTGCCCTTTTGTGCACAGATAAGGAAGCGGCGTCGCCTGGCTTGCAAGAAGCTTCTCCTCCATTTTCTTGAGTTCGTGGCAAATTTGGGCAAGTAAAGAAAAAGATGTGCTGAGACAACAGTGGTAAATGGCTGGCACAATGACACTGACTGTCAGGTGGTCACCTAACAATTAAATTCATATACTCTTAAGTCTCTAGGCCTACTGATATTACTATGTGATGAGCACATAAATGAGGCTGTCTGCATAAACATACACTATTATGGAGGGGGAAAATGCAACTTTTAAACCAGATGTCTGTTTTCAGGCCAAAATTCATCTCCATATAAATAAAGGAACTAGTTTCTCTGAAACCACTGTCCTTCCACGACTGAAAGCAATCAAAAAACAAATCCTACTCTTTTAGTGAAAGCTGAATAACCTAGGCAGAAACATTATAAGGGTAAGGGAATCAAGGAAGGATGTCCCATCTGAGCACTCCACGCTATACATGGAAATTTTTTTTGGCAGAAGCAGGAAAGTGGGATGGAATTCTATTCATAAAATGGAACACAGGCAAGGGCAAAAACACAGCAGCAACACTAGACCTGTAAACTGGACAAAGTGATACAATCTCTACAATTTCTACACTCAAAGTTATTTATTTTTAGGTTTCAGAAGAAAGACTTAAATTTCCTACAGGGCTTCAAATAATGTTATCCTCAGCTGAATGTTGGCATTTGCATGAGATGGAAGAAAGGAAGGGAACTGGCTGAGTGAGGGCTACAGGCAGGTGGCTTTCCACTTATAGGATGTACACTACTTCGTTTCTACTTAAGAGTGAAGGATCACAACACACAAAAGTCTTGCCATGCAGACAAAAAAAAAAAAGGGCAAGGCCCCTCACACCGAGAAAGCTAGAGGGAGAAACAGAGGAAGCCTGCTTGGTGCGCTGGCTTTCTATGAACCCGGGGGCTCCACAAGGATCAGGCCTCCGGAGCCACACGTGACGGGAACAAGTGTCTAGACCTCTCCTTCCTTCCTTCCTTCCCGCCTGGATCGTCTCACTCTGGGTCTGAGGTGAGCGTGGGAGCAAGCGGCTCACGTGGCTCCCCCGAAAAGAGAGAGAAAAGACGCGTAACGCGGGAGGGAGAGACACGAGTCGGGCAAAGAGGCGGCGGTCCCTCGCCGACACCTCCCGCCCCGAGTGACCGGGGGTGGCGGGGGAGAAAAGAAGGGCAGGCGCAGAAAGGGGCTCGCAAAAGAGGGCGACCTTTGGCTCCCCCCCCATTTTGCAACATAACCGGGGAAGGGGGGCTTCCCTCCTCCTCCCGCCGCCCAGGCCCCTGCTTCCGCCGCCCGCCCGAGAATCAGGCCCTCCTCCGCGGGGTGTTTTTTTTTTCCCCCTTTCCTCACCCGCGAGCTGCCTCAAGGCTCTTGATGAGCTTCTTGATCTTCCAGATCTCCACGTTCCTGTCGGCAGCGCTGGGATCGTCCGCCATCTTCTCCCTCCTCCTCCTCCTCCACTTCCACCACCTCCTCCTCCTCCACCGCCCCTCCTGCGGCTACAGGGCAGCCGCCGAGGCCGAGAAACCGGGGGGAGGAAAGAAACCAGAGAAAAAGAAGGGAAGGAAAACGGGGGGGGGGGAAGGGAAACAAGAGAGGAGAACAAAACCCGTTAATCTCGGCCCGGCCCGTCTCCCTCTCCACTCCCCGGACGGACAGCCTGCCTGCCTCCCTTCCCTCCCTCGGCGCTTCCACGGCCGGGCTTCCCCGCTTGCTGGCAGGCGTGCGTCCGAGAGAGAGAGAGAGAGCGCGCGCTCACCTCAGGCCTGGCCGCCCCCTCCTCCTCCTCCTCTCGCTTCTCTCTCTCGCCGCCTCCTCCTCCTCCTCCTTCCTTCCTTCCTTCTTCGGACGGCCGCGAAGGTCTCCCCGCGACAGCGCTTGTGACGTCGTTAACCGGCTTCTTCCTTCCTTTCCTTTCCCCTCCGCCTCCTCGCCTGCTCTTCCCCCCGCCCTCTCGCTTCTCCTCCGCGCTGCATGTGTTGCAATCGCCTCACATGGGGCTTCTGACATCATTTCCGGTCCCCAGCAACCTATTTCACAAAAAAGAAGAAGGAAATACGCGCAGGCCAGGCGGCGGCGGAAGCTTTCCGCCACTTCTCTTTCTCTCATTGGCTACTACGGTCTCCTCGCGGCGCCAGCGCCATGGGGCGCAGCCTCCCTCCCCCCCTCCCGCCTCGTCGGCGCGTTCCATGCTGGGAGATGTAGTTTTCTCCGGAGGGTCACCCCAGGCGGATGTGTGCAGTTCTCGCGTGGTTCCCCCCCTCCCGACGACGCTGCGTTCTTTAAAGGGGACGCGCGCGCCCTTTTTTGGGAAACGTGCGGAGCCGGGAGTCGAAAGGGTTCGGCGGGGGCGGGGGTGGCGGCCGACAAACGGGAAAGGGCGTCGTCGGTCGGGCGGGCGCCTTGGCGCTGGGTGCGCCTTCCTAGGGACGTAGGGAGTTGGCTTTAACCTTTCGGGTAACTCCATGCGGAGGAATTTGGGGGCGTTCCAGAGTTCCTCTTACCAGGAACGACTACCGGCCGTTCCCGCTGCTGGTCATATATAGTTGGCCGGCCGCGTTCTAGCTCAGAGAGTCGCCCTCCGTTATCATAGCAACACGGGGCACGGGGGGGGGGAACGCGTGGCCTCCCGCTGCTGCTGAGGTGTAGATCCCGACCAGCATCCTTCTTAGCACTGACAGTCCCATGGCAGCTGGGCGCCCTCCTGTTTGCCACGATTAGCATTGTATTCTCACTGTGATTAGCATAAATAGTGTCTTAATGGTTATAAGCAGCCTTGGGTCCTTTCACAGGAGAAAGGCAGGTTAAAAATAGTTTGTTTATTTATTTATTGAATTTATATGCCACCCACTCTACCCAGAGGTCTAAGTAACATGAATAAATAAATAATAAATGAATAAATAATGAATGAATAAATGAATGAATAGTTTAAATAACATGAATCCCGGAAAGAAAGAAAAAAACAAGACACGGGGCCTTCTCAGCTGTGGCTCCCAGTCTCTGGAATGAACTCCGCCCCCCCCCCGAGATTTGTCTGGCCCCCTCCCTGGGCATTTTCAAAAACCAACTCGAGACCTGGTTATATAGACAGGTCTTCCCTCCGGACACTACGTAATGCTCTCTTTATTCAGTTTTGTGTTAATGTTGGAAATTGTTATTTTATATTATTACATGTTTTGTGAGCCACCCAGAGTAGACTATGTCTAAATGGGCGGCATATCAGCTTAATAAATAAATTTTAAATGCTAAAGCTTATAGAGTCCTTTGAAATGAAAGGGAGCCGTGAGGTCATTCCAAAATACACATGCAAGCGTAGGCCATACCTTTGTAGGCCACTTAAAAAAAAATCATACCATCTGCTAGCTTTCCTGGATCAGAATCACTTTGTCAGACATATACCAGTGGTCCTGCTCCATGAAAGCTAGCAGACTGATGATATTTTTAGTGATCTATAAAGGTATTGCCTTCATTGACTACACAAAAGCCTTTGATTGTGTGGACCACAGCAAACTATGGGAAGTTCTTAAAGAATTGGGAGGGCCTGACCACTTTATCAACTGAGAAACCTATATGTGGGACACGAAGCAACAGTTAGAACTGGATATGGAACAACTGATTGGTTCAAAATTGGGAAAGGAGTATGACAAGGCTGTATACTGTCCCCCTGCTTATTTAACTTATATGCAGAATACATCATGTGAAAGGCTGGAATGGATGAATCCCAAGATTAAGATTGCCGGAAGAAATATCACTAACCTCAGATATGCAGACGATACCACTCTGATGGCAGAAAGTGAGGAGACAGCATCTTAAAAAGCAGAGACATCACCTTGCCGACAAAAGTCTGCATAGTCAACGCTATGGTTTTTCCAGTAGCGATGTATGGAAGTGAGAGCTGGACCATAAAGAAGGCTGACAGCCAAAGAATTGATGCCTTTGAATTGTGGTGCTGGAGGAGACTCATAAGAGTCCCCCGGACTGCAAGGAGAATGAACCTATCAATTCTGAAGGAAATCAACCCTGAGTGCCCACTGGAAGGACAGATCCTGAAGCTGAGGCGCCAATACTTTGGCCATCTCATGGGAAGACTCCCTGGAAAATACCCTGATGTTGGGAAAGTGTGAGAGCAAGAGGAGAAGGGGATGACAGAGGATGAGATGTTTGGACAGTGTCATCGAAGCTTCCAACATGAATTTGACCAAACTCTGGGAGGCAGTGGAAGACAGGAGGGCCTGGCATGCTCTGGTCCATGGGGTCATAAAGAGTCGGACACGACTTAACTAAACAACAAAAGGCATGGCCTATGCTTGCGTTAGTATCTTATAGGATCCCGTTTCCCACCTGGCTGCTCCCATGAAGCCTGTATCCAAAAGAAACATCTGTGGTTTGCCAGCATCTTCTGGTACTATTCACAGAGGCTCCCTTCATACTTAGTAAAGGAATTATGGCATTTTGACGAAGTGTCTTTGTAGTCCAAGATCCTGCTCCTTGCTGCATCTATCCAGTTGCATCTGGGAGCTCCACAAGTAAAATCACAGGGAGATAATCTTTTTGAAAGCCTGTTTTGTGTCTTCTGAACATTTTTTCTTCTGCCCGAGGGGCTTCGAGCCAGAATAATTACAATGGACTTTTCCCTATGTGGTTAGTTCTGTTCTCCAAAAGGATGGAGGGGGCAGGGCTGTGAATGGTATTCTGGTGAAGTAATAAACTGGGTGTGATGTTTTAACATTCTCCCCAGCAATCATTCTCCCTACTCCCCTCAAAGTATTTTTTTTTTTAAACAAACTGCTGAGTTTAGCACTGGATTGCCTTATCTCTGCAGTGATAAATCCAAAGCTAGATCATCTCTGCACTGACAAAAAAAAAGGAGAGAAATATCAATATGAAATAAAACAACTCTGATAAAATTACAGCAGACTGTTTCCATGATATGTATGTGTTTGTATGTTATGAAGAACTTTGAAAAAAATGTCCCTTGTCCCCAAAACACATTAAACAGCTCACAGACTTCGTAATGGCCTATAAATGGAGAGTGGAATCAAAGGAAGGGGAAATGTGGCATGTATCAAACCACACCAGATTGATGAGCCACCATGAACAGTGGCACCAAAACGATCCAGTCTCTGTGTAATCTCCTAATCCAAGCAGAAGCAAAACTGAATTGCTCCAATTTAGCTTGCCGATGTAGTTGCAGCCTAAGATGACATTAAAGTTTTCAAAGTCATCCAGGTAACGAACAGTTTCAAAAGGAAGGTGGCCATCTCAAGGCACATGAAAAGTGCACACACTTCTAAACAATTTCATCCAAGTTTGATGCAAAGATGACATGAGGGAAGAAACCCGAGCCTTGCCTCCTTCAGCTGGACCAAAGCTTCCCTGTGCCACCCTGGCCTTCTGCTCATCAGATGACACTGAGCATCCCACCCGTTTCTACTTTGAATACAATGATTTCTGTGTAATTTCAGAAGCTAAGGTAAGCAGGGTCAGGCCTGGATAATACTTGGTTGGGAAACCACTAGGAAATACCAAGGTGCTCCAGGCAGAGCTGGAAAAAGAATCCTGGTGGAAAACTAATGTCTCTTGGGCTAGTTGGCCTTGGTGTAAGACAACTTCTTATGTTCCTGTTGTTAATAAGCAGTCCAGAAATTTGGCGCGACAGCTGATACTAAAAGCTGCTCAATGCTCTGAGAGAAGCAACAGGATTGCTTTTGCACTATGTTTTGTCTCCTGCAGGTCATCACAACAAGCAGCAGTATTTCCGTTTTAAAGTCAGCCAGAAGCCAGACTGAAATCGATCCAGATTAAAACATGCCCACCAGGAAACATCTGGAGCTTGATTCGGCATCATCCTATATTCCATGCCCATTTAGCGATCAGCATTGTTCATAGATGTGTACACCCTGAATTTATAAACTTGTTTTAAGAAAATCAGGAGAGCACTGTTGGATGACTTGCCAAAGGTCATACTTGACTACCATTTTGTTTCCAGAGCATGCATCAGCCAGATACTTTCAGCAAGTATACGGAGCATGAAGACAAATTTCCCCCTATTACATGGAACCCCAATTCACTCAAAATTCAGAGGTATTATTCACACTCTCTTTGAACATGGAGACTCACTTGGCACCCAAGTAGGGACTGAGTTATCCCTGAATTTGTTTAATCTCTTTGGTTTTGAATAACCAAACTATCCAACTGTGATCTTGAGCACTGCAGGTTCCTCTCACAAGGGCACACTTCTGTGAGTTCATCTCCCAGGGCTTCTGTGATAATTTAAAAAGCCAACTAATATACAAATGAGACTGACTCCATGGTTCTTTCTCAGAGACTTGGCGTTCGGTGCCGATGATTTCATGGGAAAGACCACATTTGGCATTGCCTTTTCTCTTACCATCTCCTTAAACTGATACAGGGTAAAATCTGGTAACATGTTGCAACTAGAGTAGGCGCATTGAATCAGTGGGCATTTGGTGAATCAATGCCTATGTACGTTTAGCCAAATCCAATGTACATGTTCTAGTTGCAACTTGCTATTGCATTTCAGCAACTAGGCAAGATATAGGTAAAACACTTCCTCATGTAAATAAGCCATGTAACCCACCCCCACCCCATTCTGTTTGAGTCTTGTGTTCATGTACAGAATTCTTAAAGTGTCCTAGAAGACAACCCTACAGATTGGCTGGATGGTGTTGGGGAAGGCATGGGGGGGGGGAAACGCTCCTTCTCAGCAGATGTGCAAGCTATATTCACTCTTATGCTCTCCCCTTCTCTTATTTTGATGGCTAGAAAAACAAGACAGCAAGGCTTCCATTTTCCATCACCTAATTTTTCCTTAGAACATCTTTTGACCAGCAAGGGGCATAGAATATTGTGGAAAAGCAATGATACTAACAGTTAACTGTTCAACATCATGGCAGGGAAGGGCGTTTGAAAGAAATTTTAAACATTGGGAAGTTGCATACCTAGGCCACAGGGTATGTGAAGGATATAGTGGTGCCTCTATATGCAGCATTACCCACACATAAATTATTGCATCCAGCTAGATGTCACATCTGGACATTGTCTGGGTCTTAAATGATGCAGGGGGACAATGGAAAAACAACTGCCAAGAGTGCCTTAATTAGGCTGATTTTTCAGTGTTGGATCTCTACTTCCTGAAGCAAGTGTTGAAAACTTGCTTAACAGACTTAAATCCAGTGTTGACTTCACATAAAAACAAGTTCAGAGAAAGCAGCACTTTGAACTAATATGGTAAACGTGATTGGGTTGGGTTTCAGGAAACTCAGGTTGGACTTCCTGTTCTGCAACAACGTATTACTTATTGGCTTCAGGCAAATCTCTGGTTGTACCTTCTTTGCAGTAACTCCACGGGAGATACCCATTGTTTGCACTGTGATGAGTATGGTTGGGGGGGGGGGGGGCAGATGGAAAGATTAGGATGCAGGTCCTGGATTCTAATTCATGAAATTCTCTAGAGGTTGGCACTGACAAAAGTGCTCCTTAAATATCTCACAAACCTTGAAAACCCTATTTGGGACATTGCATTGGATATGACTTGACAGCTCATTATTATATGCTTCCTGATATTCTGGGTCATGCAACTGCTTTCCTTGGCAACTAAAAACAGGATGAGTGAGTCCCCATCCCAATTATGTATGTTCCTAGGTAGCTAGACAGTAAAATGCTTCTGAAAAGTTTAAATAGTCATGGCATGTATAGTCTGTTCCTCTGAGCATTTTTAGCATTACAGGGTAGGCAAAACAGCAATGCATTATCTATAGCACAGAGAGGTATAATTAAATGGGGGTATACACATCAATTAACTTGGAATACATTCCACTGACTTTAGCAAGTATTCGTAACAGCAGGTCACCCGGTAGCAACAGAAACTTGTATTGTATCAGGACTACAGCATGTAAGCCACCAACCTCCTTGGCAAATAGCTTCTTTTTCCTCCATGCTGTTACTTTCACGCCAGGTGCAAAAATTGTTTGACATCCAATACAATGTTTGTATTTTTTTTAAAAGTGTATGCCCAGGAGCACCAGCTAAAAACCCTGGGTAAATTATTTTTATGCAGGATAAGTAATCATCTGCATCTAACATTTTTTTATTCTAATCTTAGCCCATCATTTATGCATTTCTTAGTGGATCAAAACTTTGTGAAATACTTCAACTATAAACACTTTTAAAAGCCATGGTGACACAGCAGCACTTTTAAAAAGATCACAATGTCACAACTATGACCTGGCTAGAATTTATTCAATTGTGTATATCCTTTATTAGAAATAGGATAGAGAAGGCACCAGTATGTTTTAAGTGTGCTGAGTTACTTCCAACTGTGTATGATCTTTTTTTAAATACCACATTTATTGTTAAGAGAGCCATATCTATCATTTATTTATTACCAGGAACAGGAAGGCTGCAATAGAGACTAGAGATGGAGTACTCGTATACAATTATCCACCCACAGGTGGCAATAACAAGGGTCCAGCCCCATGACTGTCCACTCACCATTCCACTGCTGACAGCGGCTCGATGCAGCCTTCCTATCACACCATTGTCCGCAATGGATTAGCCACTCTGCAACCTGACAGAGAGGCTTGTCATCCTGCCTCCTGCCAGGAGTGGCTAATCCATTGCAGACAATGGGACAATAGGAAGGCTCTGTCGAGCGCACATCAGCGGTGGAATGGTGAGTGGACAGTCCGGCCCCATGGGGCTGGACCCTCTTTATTTTCACCTGTGGGGGGATATTCATATTTCTATACAAATACTCCCAGCTCTAGTAGAGACCTCAAAGCAAGCAGCACCAAAATCCTTATGATAAACCATTTGTCAAGTACACAGGAGAAAGCCCTTATACAGTACACTTGAATGTCTAAATTCATGGAGGGTATCTGCCTGAAGGGAAACAAACTCTGCTTTTAAGTGATGCATAGTGTATGAGAAAGGGACATGTCTGAGCTATACTACCGTGACAGGATCTTCCCAATACATGACCTCAGCCTGAGCTCCATACAGAATACCTCCCATCATCAACAGCAAATAACACAACTCGGTGGTGATGGGGGAAAGAATATGACTATGTTTTATTTTTAAATGATATAGACTATATTGAGTAAGAACAATTTTGTTAACAGGGCAGCAGTTTTTTTCTGCAAAGAGAAGAGACACTGGGCAGAGCAGAGAAGCTAGACAAGCAGTGCATGGCATTTCAGAGTAGCCCTATTTATAATTATAGCTATATTTAAAAAAATCCACCTCCTTTGAGATAAGGGAACTAAACTAAGGTGCAGAATGATATATTCTCCTGCATGTCCAGAAGCATTGCCTCTGCAGAACCCAGGCCCCATTACAATGAAAGAGAAATCTGTTCCTGAAATGAGAATCCATTATTAGGGTGGAACTTCAAATGCAGGCATCAGGAATCCAAGCCCAATCCTGAAGTTGTAAAGTTCATGCATACTCCTTCTACTCAAAAATTAAAGAGCTCCACGGTTCCTCAGGTTCCACTTGAAAATGTTACTGACCTTAGGGACTGTTCTTATCAGGTGACAATTTCACAGACAGACACCATCACTACATTTATACATTCAGGAAATTATGTATAGAATACTGCAAAAACACAGTAAGACTTAAATCTGCCCACAGATGCTCAGGAAGTCCCTTTGGCTCCCAAGCTTCAGAATATTGTCCTCTTCTTGCTCTGGATTATACAAGATTATCAATTATTGTTTTTCTTCCTTCTGATCCCCAGAACTTCCTGAACTTCCTGAACTGTCTCGTTCTGACGCCATCTGTCAGGAAAGAGGGGAGGAAAATACACCGTTACTTCAGCAAATCACAGCCCCCCCAAAATCTCTTTTAGTTAGCTGGTCATTTGGATATCAAGATTTTACTTTTCAATCTTATCAATCCCTTACCCTCCTGATGGCTCTCTTCTGAAAATGTCTTCATTTATTTCAATTGCAATCATTCGAAACAACTACTGAAGACCAGTATCCTGTTGGACTGTCCATATGTATAACAGAAGTCAAAGAAGGATCCACAACTGTTTGGTCAGGTGCCAGTCATGTGGCATTTAATACAAACCCGGCTCATGACCAGCACCTTGCCAAGCGGCTGCAACTACTTCCATACTGACAATCCAACAGGATTATTGGCCAAAGAAAGATCTTACTGATGTAATCATAAAAAGAGTACGACATTCTTTGGAAAGAAACTCGGGCCTTCCAAGATGATATACTAGGCAGGAACACTTCTTAAAAAGAAAGCCTAGGCTACCGATTTGAAACTTAGTTCTCGTTAAGAGCAAAGAAAAACTCCTGTTCTTTTAAAAGCCACCAGCCATGCTGGGACATCTTTTTCAGAATCAATTAATCTATAAATCTACTGGTTAATTTTTTTATATATGAATATAATCTGAAAGTTAACTTTTAAAATAACTCAAATTTTCTACACAGATTTAATTTTTTTAATAATGGACACTGGAACAGCCTAATTTAAGTGAAGAAAAACCTATTTGTGCAAGAATATTTCAGAAGCCAACTAGAAGCAATTCCCCACACCCTCGGTCTCTAGTGATGATACAGAAATTGGCTGGAATTGAGCAGATGAAAACGAGTCTGAAAACAATCCCATTTCTTCATCCTGTCTTATTTCTGGCTGGCAAGCAGAGCCACAAAAAAAACAAGCACAGACACAACCTACCCCCAATCCCAAAAAAAGCCAAGGGCATGTGTGTCAGAGAAAGCGGGAGTATATGGATAAAAGGGACAGTCAGAGACTGGATTCTGATCAGCTTTCATAAATCAAATAAATTAATAAGCTAAAAAAAAACCCCGCAGCCTCCATCACTTTGATGCAGGGGCAAAATGGGTGCTTTTCAATATTAATGGGAAGGAACTCTTCCAGAGAGAAGCATTAATCCTACCTATCCATAGGAGCAGTTGCCTAATTCTGAATTGTTTTAAAAGCAGCACTTGACCTAGAACAAGTTTGTATAATTTAATGCACAAGAGCATCTAGCTACGGCTCTCTGTAATCCTCTGTGCGCCAGAGGCAATAGCCTGTAGAAGCCTAACTTTACCACTGGGTGGCATGAAGCACAATCACACTGTATGTACTGTAGAATAGAGCTCTCTTTTGCTCATCTTTGCAACGGCACCTACATTCTCCAACGCCCTGCATTTAAAATCTACGATAGCTTATGCAAGAGAAGGCAAATGAGGTTGAAGTTTAAACACACTAATGATTTCTCCAGCTGTGTGAAAATCAGTAAAAGCAAATGAACATTCAGAAAAGCATTTTGAACGAGGACACATCCTCCCGGAACTTCAAGGCCCCTTCCTTCGTCCCTGCCCATCCAGGCCTCCCCTACACCGACACCTTACCTTTTTGTAGGCCATTTCAAAGAGCTTCAGAGATGCCTGCTGCAGTGTGGTTGCTGCTTGTCTAATATTCTCACCCGTTTCGCTATCTTTACGAGCCAGCAGCTCTCGCATTTTTGCAATTTCTTCTCTCAGTTTATTGCACTAGAGAGTAAAGAAGAAAAAACGCATCTATCACCATTCTGGTTTTCTGAAGAGCATCTCAACCTCAATAAAGCCATGCAACCTAAATCCTGCTGGCTGACACGTGTATTAGCCGGCTGCAGTGCTGGCTTTATTTAGGTCTTACCAGCATCTCCTGGTAGGATGGGGATAACTATCAAATCCAGCAAGCACAGGACATAGGCCTCTTTTACACTAAGGTAATCTAACTGTCTGTTTTAACACTTCAAATAGGCTGGGCTTACTGGATTAAATGCCCCCCTCCAACAGTCTCTGCACAGAGGAAACTAACATCTAGGGAGAAGGCTAGGTTAAGCATGCAAGTGAAATGGTATGGAGAGCCCTTGATGAAATGAGTCCCACCCCAGCCCGAAGTAACACAGCATAGTCGATCTTAGTGCTAGATGAGAAATGGTCATACCTGCTGAACACAAGCGGGAAAACACTTGACCTTTGTAGGCTAAAATAAGTGACTGGAAATCATGTGATCCCATTTTAAATTTTTTTTAAAAGGAACATGAAGTTTGGGGAGCAGTGATACAAAATTATAATTTGGGAGCTGAAACAGGATGTTGTAGAAAGCAGCCATGTTTCAGACCAACAGTGGCTTAAAATTTCCAAATGGAAATTTGCAGATTTTAATACGAACATTTTCCAGATTTTTCTGGACTACAAATACCATAATCCTCCCTTCTGGGAATCTTACATGCATTGTAGTCTATTTTCAAGCATCCCAATGTGATGCACCTGGAAGAAAGGCCCATATTAGATGGCTTTGAGGCTCAGTTAAGCCAAAGCTCCACTAAAGCTTCCTTGTTGCAAAGAACTCTCCCAGCTAAGAACTGGGCGGGACTGGGAAGACAAGAGTGAAGTTCAGGCTAATTGCATCTCAAAGTCTTCTAATTTAGGCCTTTCTCTCAGGACCATCATCTTGAAGTGTTCGAAAGGTGCCTACAAAGCAGGTAGAACTCCAGGAAGAGAGAACTACCGTATTTTTCTGTGTATACGACCCCCCCAATGTATAAAACCCCCTAATTTTGACCCTTGATGGAGGTGGAGGAGAAGTTAATGGGCAACTATTCCTCCATCTCCGTCTCTCCTGCTGCTGCTGCCTGCCTGATCACCTCTTTCAGCGCGACTGCCGGGGCTCATCTGCAGCTTACGCCTTGGCCCCTGCGATTGCTGGAGGTGATCCGGCGGCGGCGGCAGGAGGAAGAGGTGCCCGAGCGCATAAGAGTGCCTCTGCCTCCTGCTGAGCCCCGTCAGTCCCACTGGAGGAGGTGATCCGGCAGGAGGGGAAGGCAGCAGCAGGAGGCGCCCAAGCATGTGTGACTGTTCCTTCGCCTCCACTTCCTGCTGCCTTGGCCACTGGAAGGAACAAGCCATGAGCTCTGGAAGAGGCAAATGGACAGCGGCAGCAGCAGCAAGAGGCGCCCGAGCACACACATGCAACTGCCTCCTCCCATGTATAAAAGAACCCTCAATTTTTCCTATAATTATTTTAGAAAAAAGTGTCATTTTGTCCACTGAAAAATATGGTATATTTGTAGATCAGAAAATCTGAAAGTCCCCTTCCTCGATTTTCATACTAAGTCTATGAAGTAATCAGAACGCAGTGAAGACATTTACATTATGAGAAATGGTCAAACTCCACACTGACATTTTCCAGAGTGTCTGCCAAGATGTGAAAGCTGCATCAACAATTGTGGATTGTGCGTGTGTACTACTCCTCCCCTCCAGAGACAAGATACAAAGCGCTTTCCAGGTAGGGGAATGGAGGGGCTGTCAATGTTTGCTTTATTTCACTGTACAAGGTTTATCATTTCAAGTCAGAAGTTGTAGAATTAAGTGAAATTAGGAAATACTGACAGAACAGCATCAGCTGCTCTGAAACTCCCACTGCCCATTTCCATCTCATCCATGCCTTTTCCAGCACCTGTTCTGCACATGGAGCATACTGGGCCCATGCTTTTGCTTAGGGGAGTGTCACATAAAAATGGTTATAAAGAGGAATTGTTTAAAATCTCATTATGATAGGCTATTTGATCTCTTTATTGATAAATAAGTTCAAATAAGAATCTACTAGGAAGGACGATCTAGTTGAGAAGAAATTAACTTTAGGTATTTTCTTAAGACGCCAAAGAAAGTAGTGAGAAATTTTAATACACATCCGGAATGTGTACCAAACCTATATGCATTGATTTTAGATGAAGAAAAAAGCCATTCCTTTATCGCAAAGTAGCAAAGGATACCTCATCAGCTGGCAGCTGATCTTTAAACTCTTCCATCTTGGATTCTGTGTCATGGACAATTCCTTCTGCCATGTTTACAGCTTCGACACGCTCCTGAATTAGGGTAGAAAAATTATATGGGAATATGTGAGATCCATTTGGTTTTCATAGAACCTCCAGGCAAATAGGGATCACAAAACTCCACACCTAGAGAAAGAAATTCCACACAGCCAGCTTCTGCCAAATGTCACTCACACAGCAGTTTGGATACAAAGAAAACACTCCAATACCATGAACTCATACATCTAAACTCTACGCTACCACTAATCAGGCAGCCAACATTGTGCTCAAAGGTCCAGTGCAGGGACTGTTGAAACAGAGACGTATACTTGGCTCAACAGAGTGGCATGCCCCCAAGAAAAAGTAAAGTTTATTTAGAAGCAGTACATCTAAACTTTATTGCACAGAAGTGGATACAATGTCCCCCCTCAAGGGCCCAAATACAATACTCCACCCCTCGCCCACAATCACTGTTAGAATCTTTTTTTTTCCCCAGAGGGACAGGAGTCCCCTTGTTCTATCCATCGGTAATGGATGGCAAAGAGGCCTATCCCCAATCCAAAGGTTTTTTTAAATATTATTATTATTTTAGCCACTAGAATGCGTAAGAGATCTTTCCCGGGGGGGGGGGGAGAAGGATGGTCTGGGTCACAAGTGCAGGCACAGCCTTCCACAGGTCCAGGGATGCCCCCCCCCCCAGACTTCTGAAGATAATCCAATGAAGATACACCTCAGAACCTAAAGCGGGGGGGGGGGGGGGAAGTGATTTCAAATTAATGTAAGTTACATATTTCTATTGCAGTCTGGGTTACACTGCCACAAAGTAACAGAACAGGATTTTGCCCATTATATGCATTAATTTAAAAAAAATTCTATATAACTAACAGTTCTTGGTAGAGACTTAACGAGGGTCCACTCACTCCCGGAGTGCTGCTTGGCCAGGGACTTAGTAGCCTTGCAGAGAGACACATCCTCATTCCTGTGGCCAGGAGAGGCTAGCCGAAGCGGGGCTCTGGGAGTGATTGGAAGGAAGAACGAGGCTGCCACCGGACACGTGAGTGGACAGTCCGGCCCCTCATTAAATTCAGACGTGTGGAGGTATTTGTATACGAATACCACCATGTCTAGTTCTTGGACTTGGGCCTCAATTTTACAAGATTTGTTAAGTCTTCTGTACAGATTAGCCTGGTTGATCTTTTCTCTCTTCTATTATTTAGTTCGGTAGAAGTAGTTATTATGTGCTGTTAAGTTGCCGTGGACTTATTGGCTACCCTATGAATGAGAGATCTCCAAATTCTCCTGTCATTAACAGTCCTGCTCAGCTCTTGCAAACTCAAGGGTGTGATTTACTTCATGGAGTCAATCAAACTCATATTTGCTTGTGCCTTAACTTTTCCTGGCTAACATTCTGAGATTCAGCCTTCTTTTAATTTTTTAGCTGTGATCTCCATTCAATGACTGAATCAATGTATACAAAATGTTCAATAATTTCATTTTTTTTCATTGTCAGTGCTAAAGTTATAATTCATCTCTAGTCATGACTTTTGTCTGAATGGTCAATTGCAGCCCTCCTTTTGCACTTTCATCAGGAATCACTTCAAGTCATTGCTGCTTTCTGCCTGGAAGACAGTGTCATCTGCGTATCTTAGATCACTGGGTGCTTTCTGCCAATTTTCACTACACGTTCATCTGCATCTAATCATGGATGTTCTGCATACATATTAGACAGGGAGATAAAATACACCCTTGCCTGAAATCTTTGCTTATGAGAAACCATTTGATTTCTCCACAGCCTGTCCTAACAGTAGATTCTTGTTCAGTTTGCAGGTTAGACACTATGACAAGTAAATGCCGCAGCACACCCATTTCTCTTAGAACAATCCACAGATTCATGTGGTCAAAGGCTTTGCTGCAATCTATGAAGCACAAATGGATACTCTGAAATTATTAGCAACGCTCCAATAGTCAACATATAATTTGTGAAAAAACTCAAGAGCCTCTTCCTTTTTGGAATCCAGCCTGAATATCAAGAACCTCTCACTCCATATAGGGTAAAAGTCTTTGATGCAATACATTCAGCATCACTTCCCCTGCATAGGAAATTAATGCAATGGTCCTACAGATATTGCACTCCTTGGCATTTCTTTCCTTAGGGATTGGAATGTATATTGAAAGTTTCCACTTTGAGGGCCATTGTTTTGTTTTTCATATCTTTGGTGTGTTATTTCGTTAGAATTCTGACAGATTAAATCTCTGTAGCTTGAAACAGTTCTACCACTATCCCATCTACTTACTTCTAATTTATTTCTTCCAAGTACTTTGAAAGCATATTTCACTTCACTTTCTAAAATGCAAGGTAAGGTAAAAAAGGTAAGGTAAGGTTAAAAAAAAATCAATTGAGTTTATCATCCTTGTAACTACAGTGGGCCCTCGACTTACGAACGGCCCTAGTTACGAACATTTCGGGTTACGAACCTGATCTCATCGCAAGTAGTACACCCTACTTGTGAACGCAGACTGGGTTACGAACCCAAAAGGCTTCCTCTGACATCGGAGGAAGCCTTCTGAAACCTCAAAAGCCAAAAATGCAGGGAGAAAGGCTCTTCCCGCTCTTTCTCCCAGCCTTTTTTGCTTCAGAAGCAAGCCGGGTGGCCGGGGAGAAATTGGCTCCCTCTTTTCACCTGATGCCGAGTCCCCTTCGCACCGGGCTGTGCTCAGCCAGCAAAAAGGGGACTCAGCATCGGGTGAAAGGAGGGAGCTGATTTCTCCCAGGCAGTCTGGCTTGCTTCTGAAGCAAAAAAGGCTGGGAGAAAGAGCGGAGGTTCGAACGTCCCACTCTTTCTCCCAGCCTTTTTAAAGCAAAGCAAAGCAAAGTGTGCTGCTTATATACTGCCCCATAGCGCTACAAGCACTCTCCGGGCGGTTTACAATTTAATTATGCAGGCTATACATTGCCCCCCCCCCCCCCCCCAGCAAGCTGGGTACTCATTTTACCCACCTCGGAAGGATAGAAGGCTGAGTCAACCTTGAGCCGGCTACCTGGGATTTGAACCCCAGGTCCTGAGCACAGTTTTAGCTGCAGTACAGCGATTTAACCACTGCGCCACGAGGCTCCTTCTATCTTCAGAGAGCCCCAAAGCTGCCCATTGCGGCAGCGGGGACCCCCAGGGAGGTCTCTCAGGGCTTACACGCCACCATGGGAGACCTCCCTGGGGGTCCCCGCCGCCGCGATGGCCGGGCGCCTGGCCGCTCGCCCCCAACCACGTGGAGGCAACGGAGCGCCAGGAGGCTAGAACTGGCCGGGCGCCTGGCCACTCACCCCCAGCCATGCGGAGGCAGCAGAGCACTGGCAGGTAAGTCCTTTAAAAAAAAAAAAAAAAAAACTTTTCTGTGTGGGTTTTGGAGGGTGGGTTTGGACTGGGGGGTTATGTTTCTGTGGGGTTTTGTGTGTTTTTTTTAACAGTCCCAACGTGGGACTTGCTCTTTTTATTTTTGTATTTTTTTTTTTTTGAAATGCTGGAACGGATTAATTCCGTTCCCATGCATTTCAATGGGAAATGGTAGGTCAACTTACGAACTTTCCGAGGTACGAACGTCCTTCCAGAATGGATTAAGTTCGTAAGTCGAGGGCCCACTGTACTCTACAGATTCTTTCAGGATACTGTTCCCACTTTATTTTATCCAGGTCAAATAGTATATACCCCTGATGGCCTTTCAGCACTCCTTGTGTATGTTTAAATTTCTCTTCATGTTCTTGGATCTTAGGGAGACGATGTGTTTTTCCACTTCTGCTGTCCTCTTCTATTTCTCTGCACTGATCAATGTAATAATTCTATTTTTATGTCAAAGTCACTGAAAAGCATTCAGGATTCTGACCCTATTTCTGTCAACTTTCACTTTTTCTTGCTGGTTTTTAATATTTTTAAAGTGTTTTTTTCCAAGTACTCATCTAAGCATTTATCTTCTTCTGACTACATGAATAGTCTTTCGGCATTCTTCCCTGGAAATCTCTTTGGTTTCAATTTGCAGTGCTTCTGATTCATAGTCAATCGAGTTTAGTAATGTAAGAGGCCTTTCTTGGCAACCCTGCCTAACATGTTTTTCCTGTTGGCTTTCTTCTGTTTGTATGCCTTGCATGCTACATTTTATCTTTAAACGTATGCCTCTTAGATTTTTTTTGTGTTTTGTTTATCTGCTTTATTTAATGTGTGTTATTTTGTTTTTAACTTTTTTGTTATTGTGTATTACACTAGTGGGACAGGGCATATAAATCTTAATTAATCTAAATTAAATTAATTAATAAATTAATGTGTACTTCAAGTTCATCAGAAGTGTTATGTAAATTATGTTTTGGCAGTATGGTTCTAGTGCTCTTTTTCAGCTTTACACTAATTTTTCAGTATTAACAAACAACTCTCGGACAATACCACAATTTGCTCCTAGTCTAGTTTAGGAACACAAAATACCGCTTCTCCGTTTAGTACCCCCACGTAAAGTATTTGTGCTTTATAGATTATAACATAAATACAAGTATGTATATTTTTATCATGATATAAAACAGAAATAAAGATACTAGAATAAGCAGAACACATGAAACACATTTCATTTTTACTTCCAAGTTGCAAAAATTTTTCCATTTACAAAGCTACAGATTTTTGCACAGTACATACGTTTGGACATTGTTTTCAAAGACTACTGCAACATGCAACTGTACTTGTCAGCACAACCCCACCCACCTCCAAATGTGATCAGAGACATAGGTTACTGACTTTCACAGACATTGTCACCACAGTTCTAAGAGATTTCTGTACCAGAAAGATTTCATATGGGCGAGCTAGAAGCCAGTGCTACAATCTTACCTTTCTTCGCCTATCTTCTTCTGCATATTTCTCTGCATTTTTCACCATGTTCTCAATATCATCTTTGCTAAGGCCACCAGAAGACTGGATCACAACTACAGAAACATGGGGAAATGATTTAGTTAGAGAATATCTGAAACAAACCTAGACAAGCACAGACACATCACACATCCAAATCCAAACTGTAGCAAGAGCATGTCTGTGCAAAACTGTATAACTCTTAATGACATACAAAGGCTCTTCTTCCAAGATTTACTCTAAGATATTTGGAAGGCATCAGGGTAGAGAAGGCTATGTTGGATTGCATCTTGTGGCAGCAGCTGATGGAGCTAATAATGGCATAAAGACCTCTTCCCCAAGCTAGCAAGTCAGCATTGGTTAGCTACAGTTTCTGCTCTAATTCAAGACCAGCTAACCAGATGACGTTCATTCTTCCATACACTTCCATCAGGATGTTCTACTAGCTGGTAGGACCAGCTCCCCATAATTCCTCTTCCTCATTCAATGTGCTTAAAGATAACCATATATTGGCAAGAGAGCAGCCATGATCCCTTCAAGGCCAGTTTAACGTAATTTAACTAATTTTCTTTAGTAAAAAGGTAACTTTGGGTCTTCATTTCTAAAGTGTGTTTGTGTTTTATGAGCTAGATTCCTCTAGTGCAGCTTAGCTTTTCAATAACTCTGATGTTTTGTTCTCATATTTGAGTATTCCTAACAAACCCCAAAGTTCAGCAAGGCCAGCTTTCCAGCTATGTTGTGCTCAGTCAAAAAATCTTCCACACAAGTTTTCAGAATGATGTGTTGATAATTGCATCACAGCACACACTGCCTAGATTTCTGGCCAGCAGCCAAAACTCAGATCATAGAAAACTCTTCCAGAAATGTTTAAACCTCAAGTAGTAAACAGAATCCTAAATGACCACCTATAGCCTTAATGTTAAAAGAAGTGTTCCTTTCCTTCTACATTGGCTCTGCTGCCTAGGCTTTTATGAAGGTATATTCTCCCTTTACTACCTCTGGATGCTAGACCAAAACAACATCTTTTCCCTCCCCTGAAAGAAAGAACTGTTCGTGTACTCACTTTGTTGTTCCCGTCCTGTGCCTTTATCTTTTGCAGACACGTGAACAATTCCGTTGGCATCAATGTCAAACGTTACCTCGATCTGAGGGACTCCCCGCGGAGCTGGTGGAATTCCCACCTGAAATCACAAAGTGCTTTGCTAGTAAAAAAATCAGCATTACTAGAGCAGCCAGAAACAAAAAGTTTATTTAGAAAGCTTATACAAGGGCCTCCCCAAGATAGTGATTCAGGCTTGATCTTCATGATTTTGGTTCTCAAATCCCTTATTAACCCTACTGGCTAGTAAGTAGCCAAATTCAGAAATTCCCATTTTTAGTACTACCCACTAATTTTAATCCAGTCCCTACAAATTCAATATGGTAGATGCTGCCCAAACACTATGTTTAAAATCTAAAAATTTACATTACCTGAATTCTTTAGCAGCTGTAGCACTCCAAACACTACTAAGCATGCTAAGATTTTTAAAAGACTACTATCTAAACTTTTTTCTGCTCCTGAAATGTTTGTGTTCCTGCATTATTAACCGAGACGACTTCCCATAGCTTTTGTCACTATAAGAAAGAAAAATGTGCTTTTATATCACACCCAACATACCAAAGTAAACTGGCCAAGTAGTTTATTATCACCAGCCATTTCTCTCTCTCCCTGGTGAACTTTGATCTCCACCTGAGTCTGTCCATCAGCAGCTGTAGAAAATACCTGTAGAAGAGAAGCGTATTTTATATCAGCGGTATTACATGATATAGGACAAAGAAAGAAATGTAAGAAGAAAAAAGTACTCGTTGAAATGAATCACATGCAACTCATCATCTGTCATGCACTCCAGAAGTCTGTTTTTTGGCTGGAGAACAAACTAAATGTATAGTATTTTAAATTCAAAAGCAGCAGTTAAAGCTATAGCTGAAGATGAACAGAGTTATGAGAATAAATGTTGGGGAATCAACCCAGAAATGACTGTGGAAGGGCACAAAAATGGCAAAGGAGCATTTCAAATAAAACAACTTCCAGGTGGCGCGCATGTTCTCTACCTCACCTGGCTCTTTTTGGTTGGAATAGTTGTATTCCTGTTGATGAGTTTAGTGAACACCCCCCCTAGTGTCTCAATTCCCAGGGAAAGAGGAGTCACATCCAAGAGCAGCACATCAGTAACGTCACCCGCCAACACGCCTCCTTGGATAGCAGCTCCAATAGCAACAGCCTCATCGGGGTTCACTGCTTTACTAGGAGCGCGGCCAAACAAATCCTGCACAGTCTGTTGCACCTGAATAGGGAAACGTGTTTGTCAGTAAAGAGGAGAAAAGGGAGGGTCTCATTACATTCCATACTGCAGCTGCAATTCATGCTACAGTTGATGTATCAGCAGAGCATTCTGATTCTATTAACTCTAGAAATAACACTGCTGTCCAGGACCAATTATGAGCATATATATTATGGTGAAAGTTTCAAGGACCATCACGTTATAGGAAACAAATACAACCACCCCTAAGAATCAGAAAAAGAAATATTACAGAGTGTATGTCCCTTTCTCTTACAGTACTATTTAAATTATTGCTCCTTGAACACTGGAGTCTTCCCCATCATATCAATGTTTTTTTCCCAACCCCACTAGTACTGCAGCAGACCTGACCCTTTAAGCTGAAGAACCCTCCCAGTGCCTCAGTGATGAAGGAAGTTATGTTATTTCCTTCGGCAATTACGTACACAGTAGCTTCTAGGGCCCCCTCCCACTCAGCATAGCGAGGGGTACCTGGGAGCAGCTGACATGAAGATTCACCAAAATTTAACAGGCACATGAGCCACTAGGTCAGCAGATGATTAACTGCTCCAAGGCTAATGTTTAGTTACCAACACCAACCTTCTCCACTTACTACCTTACTCAAGTCACTTGTGCAGCTTTAAAACAAAGGGCTGATCAAGGTCCAAAGAGCACTTCACAGGCTCCAAGATAAGCAGATCCAAGTACATCAAGTCATCCTACCTTTGGCATTCTGGTCATGCCGCCAACCAAAATGACTTCTCCAATGTCCCTCTTGCTGACTTCAGCATCCTGCATGGCCTTCTGGCAAGGTGCTATTGTCCTCTTGATGAGATCAGCCACTATTCCCTCAAACTGAGAGCGAGTCAGCTTCATGTTCAAATGCTTTGGTCCTGAAGCATCCATTGTCAGGTATGGCAAATTAATGTCTGTCTGCAATGGAACGAAATAATATCAAACATTACAAACAAGGGGGGGAAGGGATTATCTGAATAGCCTTGAACTCTTTCCCAAATTTTTGGCACCAACTCATCTGCCATTTGTATCTATTTTGTACAGATAACCTTAAAGGTGGATTGAGTATCAATACTGCATGTATTTTAAATGGTTTAATGGTTTAAAAATGCTAAAGTCGCTGTTCCTCAGAAGAGGCTGCCATTTTGGGTGGGAGCTAAATCTGTTTTTCTTGGCCCGGTAAGCTGAACAATCCACTGACAAGTAAGCATCTTCAAAACAAAACATGTGATCATTTCTTAATCAACAGCAGCACTTGTTACAATCATTATAAGTTCAATATAACAGCTCCAGGTTATGGTTGTTACCAGAAAGAAATTAAACTGAGTTGGAAAGCTCTAGTAAAGTTGGGCCCCAGTTTTTTTTTTTTTTACACACACACAGGCAAAATCAGACTACAACTGGGACATCCATTTCCCCCCCCACCACTTTAAAAACAAGAAACTTAGCAATACCCTGATACATTAAACTTGAAGCAAAGAAAATGCCTGCTTTAAATAGAGGAAGTGGATGGGGGCCAATTCCAAGCTTCTTCCAAAATATAGCAATATATACACAGGCAATGAGAACTGCCTGCGGTCTACAACCCACATGGCCCTAATCCTGATCTGAACCATCAAGACTCTTGCCAAAGGAACGGCCCTCTCAGGAGATTCACTCGGCATACCTGAGTTTTCTCAGATTGGGCAACAGCTCTGCATTAGCATTCTCCAACTCCAATTAACTGACAATACCTGCAACCACCAAAATGACACACAAAATGATTTCCAATTCCTTACCTGGACAGAAGAAGAGAGTTCACATTTTGCTTTCTCTGAGGCTTCCCTCACTCTCTGTAAGGCCATGTTATCTTTAGTTAAATCAACTCCCGTCTGAAAGAAACAGGCAAGTGTTAAGTATTCACACTACAACTGGGATAAAGACTTAACACAAACATTTCACAACAGGTACATTCAGTATTAAAACTGGCTCTTCAGAAGTGAATTTATGCTTACTGCAGCAGTTTACTATATCAGAGAACACAGCTATATCAGCTCTCAGCACCGCAGTAGCTCCAAATGAAGAGGCAGCACGGCCAATTTAACACACAAGCTGCCTTGGGTCGTTTTTAAGGAGAACAGCAGGGGAAAATATTTTGAATGAATGAATGAATAGTACATTTGAGAGAGCTTTCTGATTTGCAGAAAATGTCACAAGACCTTTGATGAAGCTCAAACACAATCCCACTTCAGGTACAGGACATGCACCATTCCTGACCTCTTTCCATTTTTTGTTTTAGTTGCAAAGAAATCAGATAGAGCTCCAAATCCTGTTGCGTAGTTAGGCCTGCAGAAGGCAAACAAGCTTAATATCTAGGGGCTTCTTGCCGGAAATTAACAAAAAAAAACCAAACCCACATCCATACCCACTGGGGTTTGGTAATACCTGAAAATCCAAATGAGGACTCTTGAGCTGCCAGCATGAATCTGCTGGAAGTTAACACTGTTTACCTTTCACGGGTATAACTAAGCAACAGGAATTGGGCCAAAGAGAGCAAAAATTACTGCTGCTGCCACAAACATCAAAAAGAATATATTGGACACTAAGTAATTCTAGTGCTTATCTGCACTGACTAAGCTGCAGGCAGCCATATGCAATGTTTCATTATGCATCCAATTAACTTCCACCTTTTATATTTATAGCCCCATTAAATTACTTCTTTAAACCTCACACAACTGGACAAAGCTGAAAAGCCTGTTTAACACCATCCAGTCTCAAAAGCCATGGCTCTGAGTGTGTATAGCTGAAACACCATGACTAGCAAAGACAATTTTTCAATCACATGCTTATAATGCATCTCCCTGTATTTAGAGGCTGGTAATATGAATCCCTCCCCTTCAGTGAAGGAAATGCAACAGAACACATTCTGTCCTTCCAAGAACTGACCTTTACAGGACAATCAGTGTAGTCTTTGTATAAATGATATTTCTATCTCTGTGCTATATTCATGAGATGGAAGATGTCATTTCCAGAAGATTTATAACAATCTCAGTAATGACAGTGGCAAAAGTATAGGGAGAGTATGCCTTTATTATCCTGAAAACCAGCAATGAGTTTTGCTGCTTAATTTAACTGTAATTCTAACGGACTGATGCAGAAGTGTTACTCCCTTCATATTAAATGAAACCTAAACTTTAAAAGACTTCATTGGAGATTTATTTTTTGAGTACAGATTATGAAAAACAACATACTTACCTCTCTTTTGAATTCTTTTACAATATATTGTAACAAAGCCTGATCAAAATCTTCACCACCCAAGAATGTGTCGCCATTAGTGGACTTGACTTCAAAGACTCCCTTCTGGATCTCCAAAATGGAAATATCAAAGGTGCCACCTCCTAAGTCATAGACTGCGATACTGGAACCAAAGAAACACAAGCATCAGTCCATGCCCAAATCTCAGGAACTTTAGTTTCCTCAAATTAATCGTACAATACCAATGAAAAGGAGTAAGGTTTTAATTAACTTGAAATTTTTGCAATATACCCATCTTTGCTGCATTACTTGTTTAATCTAACAACAAGCATTTCATTAGAACTGCCAAAGTCTCTTCTAAGGAAGGAACAGAAAATCACAGGTACATTACAAAGACATGTCATTGAGACGCCTGCATTTTAAGCATTTGCATGGAAAAATGCATGATACTAAAGGGTTTCTCTTTACAGCTATGAATAACAAATATATCTTTGCTATGTTAATCGCCAAGGACATAAGGTTTATCTGAAATCCTCCTATTTTTGCTGCCTGCCTCAAAACTGCACGTCATTTTCTGTCCTTTTCAACCTCAGTATGAAAAAACGCTCAGAAGCTGTCAGCTAGAGGAAAATTTATATGATCTATTAGGAAATGCAATAAAGTAGCTTAAATTTTCTAAAGGTATGAAGTACTACTATCACATTATACAAGACTGCCTTATGCTTACACTTTGTCTTCAGCCTTGTCTAAGCCATAGGCCAGTGCTGCAGCTGTGGGCTCATTTATCACTCTCAAAACATTTAAGCCAGCAATCTGCCCAGCATCTTTAGTAGCCTTGAAAGAAGAAAGCAGCATAGTAAATCTCATTTGTTCATGCAAAGGGAGAGATTTAAAACATTTCTCCTCAACAGAACTTCTTCTGGGATTATTTTACAAAGTACCATTAAACTGCAATACATTCCACTGAAGACCACATGAGGAATTTCCCCCCAAACTTTCTCCCTACTCAAGAACACAAAGCAATGGAGTTACAAAGGAAATATGGATTCTGGCCACCTCACCTGTCTTTGAGAATCATTGAAGTAAGCTGGGACTGTGATGACAGCATTTTTTGCTGGATGTCCCAGGTAGTTTTCTATGAGGGAAAGAAATACATCTATTAAAACAGATCACACAAGACATGAACTGACGTGTGGATCCAGACCTGCATTGGTTTCTGCTATGGACATATGAAAAGGAGTACAAGGCTAGTCAATTTGCTTTTTGGTTTATTTTTATTTTAATAGTATTTACTCAATGCATTCTTAGCTATTTTTTCATGTTACACCCCAACATAGCAAAGTAAAAAAAAAAGAAGAAAGAAAAGCAAGTTTCAAAAACAACTGCTTCAGTATACCTACAAGTTACTTTGAAAAACAATGCTGAAACACGAATTATTTGCAACCCCAGTTAATGGCACCTCTGCTGTCTTCAAGGCTCACCTGAGCTCACTTGAAGCAACGAGATGAAATTTAACAGGACGGGGTTCCTGTTTAGAGGTCCACTACCAAAGATTCCCTATTTCTTAGGCATGACAGTCTAACCAATCTTGATAATAAGCACCCAAAGGATCCAAGGTAGATGTTAATTCACATGTAGGACTGCCTAACTGATGGCAACCCTTCATTTTTTTTCCTGCTGCAGGTTCTGAACTATTTTCAAAGCCCCGGGTGATGTGTAGTGCAGACGTACACTCGGGAGATAATCATGGCATGAACAGGTGAGGCAGCTATTCACCACTACAAATAAAAGTCACAGTTGACACTCGGTCTACTGCCTATAACCGGCACTCCTGGTGACTGCCACTACTTGGAGCTCGCCAGACAAGCCCAGGGTACCTAGAAACTGCACAGAGGCTCTTTCAAGGGGAGGACAGCTCCATTCGGGACCAGTTTCACTACCCAATCTGACTCAACTGCCCACAGAAACATCAGTCGCCAAATGAAGCTTCAGCTTGTTTTCCTCCAGCCACTTCTTTCAGAACATCCACTGTCTACTTTTATAGTCTAAGCTGACAAAAAAAGAAACAAAGCTGTGTCAACTGGACACCAGCTGTGATACCACCGAATCTCTACATAATTTCACTATGGCTTCAAGTAGAGATAAAACAGCATGTTAACTAAAACCTTCGGGCACCCCAAAAGCCAAAGAGCAGAACAAAACCAACTCAGCATTGGCCTCTAGTTCCAGGCCTCAACAACTTAATCCCTGCAATAGTGTGTCTCCTAATCCCAGACCAGATAGTTGGACAGAGAAACAGTATGACCGACTGCATTAAATATCAATAAAATACGTTTAAAAAACCCCTTCACTATACGATTACTGGCACAATTAATCCAGAGAGCAAGCTCTGTCCCAAACCAGTACAGAAATCTAAAAAACAATCCGATGTGTTTTGCCCCTTCTCCAGGAAGATCTGGGTGGCCTACAGAGAATGGTATTATTTTTCCCATCTCATTTACCCTGTGCTAGTTTAGCCTGATTAAGGACATTTGGTTGGAGTTTTGACAGTTTACACATCACCATGTCGCTCCACAATACTGTATTTTCACCACTGTTATCCCCCCAAAATCTGCTGCAGGCAGCATTATTTCTTGTAATGCATTGCTTCCGGCATGGCCCACAGTCACTCACACATTTTACTGTACAAACCTGCAGTTTCTTTCATCTTCATTAATATAAAGGCACCAATCTGGCTTGGGGAATACAGTTTTCCATGAGCTTCTAGCCAGGCATCACCATTAGAAGAACGGACAATTTTAAAGGGAACATTTTTGCTGAAAGCACAAGGATTTTCAAAATGTTAAAAAAACAAACAAACACAGCAAGACATTAATCATAAGCATCCAACCAAGTACTCCACTTCTAAACTTCTGCATAACTTAAAAATGCAAACATTCTTCCTCTAAAAAGTCATTACCAGAACCTTGCATTAAAATTTTATAACGAGCAGCTGACATTATAGCACTGCACAGTTTCTGTGTGGCAAAGTATTATTAGCACTTATTCTATCCTCTACTTTCAGTCTTTCAAGATCTTAGTTCTGAAGCTACAAAACAGAGATCATTCATGCAAGACTAGAAATGCAAGACCTATTTCGTGTGCAATTTCTGAAGCAGAAAGGTCTGCTCCAAAGACTGCACACAATGCTTTACTCAGAAAAGAGAACTTGAGAACCTTCACAGCTACTGAGCCTCTAAAATTATGGAGGTGACACAACACAATTGCACTTGACCTCTTATTGTACAAACCATTTAATCAAATAATAACCATTTACACCCACCCAGAAAAACAACTACAAGCAAAAATTACATATAAAATCAGTACACAAAGAACACTTCATATATTTCCATGAACGTTTAGGCCAGAGGAGTGGAATCCCTGCCTCTTTTGTGTCCCACAGAGGTTCCCAATCCAGACCCTCCCTAGGCGCTGACCACATCCAACTCCAGTCAGAAGGACAACAGTCCCAACTAATTACCTGAAATTCTTCCCCAGCTCTGCTCTGCCCCCACTTCCCAGTGGGAAAGATAGCGCAAAAGCAAAGTGGGCTTCTGACTGAACCAGGAAGATTAAGGAACCTTCTCTCTGAGCTTCATCTATACCAGTGGTTCTTAACCTTTGTTACTCAGGTGTTTTTGAACTGCAACTCCCAGAAACCCCAGCCAGCAGAGCTGATGCTGAAGGCGTCTGGGAGCTGCAGTCCAAAAACATCTGAGTAACAAAGGTTAAGAACCAGTGATCTATACCACGCTGGCCAAAACAGACACAAAGTTACCTGGCCAAGTTTAACATGGAGCTAATTATGGCAAGAATGATGCCCCCTCAAACTCTTCTCCATCTCCACAGATCTCCATCTCCACTGTAGGCCACATCTCTAGTTACAAATGAACTTGGAGGTAACAATGCACGTATGTTTACTTTTGCAACTTCCTTAAAACAAAAAAAGATTCCTTACATATCTTTCTGCACTTCTGGATCATCATATCGCCGTCCAATGAGACGCTTGGTGGCATAGAAGGTGTTGTGAGGATTAGTTACAGCCTGTCGTTTGGCTGGCATGCCAACCAATCGCTCGCCATCATTTGTAAATGCTACAACAGAAGGGGTGGTTCTGGCACCTTCTGCGTTTTCCAATACCTGAAGCATAAAAAAAAATGTAATGGTAAGAGCAGAAGCAGTTGGGACAGTATGTGCTCAAATTGGAAATAACGGTTACTTCTCACTCACTTTTGCCTGTTTTCCTTCCATGACTGCCACACAAGAGTTGGTTGTGCCAAGATCAATACCAATGACAGCCCCTTTGATTGCTTCTGAACTAGAATGTAAATTTAAGATGTATGGCTAAGCTTGAAAAACATAAATGTAGAGAATAGAAGACATAAACAGGCAATGGCAAAAAATTTAACACTCCCAATAAAGAACAAACAATATACAGTTGTCAAATATGATCTTCCAATTCGGTACGACAATGCAGTGAGACTGTCTATGTAATTATATTTAATCCCAATGTCAGTTAGAAAACACACTAGCAACAGACTCAATTCACTTTGCTTATTCAATGTGGCACCATTTAACCACACAAAAAAAAGAATTTTATTAGAGCTACGGAACCCTAAAGTGGACAGAAATATAAAAAACTTTAGGAAAATGTTTTTTAAATTAGCCCAGAATGGAGTGAGCCTGCTCCATGAACACAAAATGCAGACTTTGACAGTGGAGGGATGAGAAACAGTGAACCAACGATGAGCCTGAGACAGTTCAAGATTGACCTATTCTTCAGAGGTCAGTAAAATGAGTACTCATCTCATTGGGGGGGGAGACACACAAAGTATTCCCTGCCTAATTATATTGGAAGCCCCCCCAGAGTGTATTCTAGCACCATGGGGTGGTACACAAGTCAAAACAATAGAGTATCCTGAAAAAGATGTGGTTGGCTGACACTCGGAAAGGGGCGCTCCACACTGCAAGCCTCCAAATCTAAATCTTCATAAGGACATTCCTGGATTTTAGAAAATTGAAGACCCGCACAAACTGAAAATTTGAGACTTCTCAATTCTTTACTTCCTTCATTGGCTGGGTCTGTCAGCATATGTGTATTTCCCAAAACTGATGTGTTTCTTTTCAAAGAAGAAAAAAGGATGCCGCATTACAGTTATTGATTAAACATATTTAATAAATAACTTATCTACCAGGGTTCCCAATGCAGTGAACAATAAAATAAAAACATTTGTTCAAATTCAACATTTTATTCCTATGCTATCTAAGTATTTTAGGTTTCTCCAAACTTTCCAATTTCCAAACTGACTGCTTTTATTTATTGTTTTATATTTTTGTTTATTGTTTCCCACTTCAGTTGAAATTATTACTCTGCATTTCTTACAGACTATGTTACACTTCAGAAACTTATATGATGCTCTGGACTTAAAAATGTTTCTTTACCCACCTCAACAAGCTAGAAATCTTTTAAGAATTGCCATGTTATGTTTAATGGGGCCACAAGGAGTAGATCATAAAGCTTAACAGCTTAACCCTTTTTCTTAACAGAAAAATAGCAGTGCGCACTGAATTTTTTATAATTCATTTTTATAATCTAGAAGCAATGTCTGGCATTCTGTTTACCGATATTACTTACGCATACTTCCTGCTCCCAATACATCTTAGGATATCTTGACTCAAGCCATTCCAGATAACCTATAAAACAAATAACACAAAATGCCCTTCTAAACAAATCACTGTGAACTTCAATAAGTATACAATATCTTGTAAACATCAAACCAGGTATCCCACAAAGACAATTTTATTAATAAAATATTCCAGTAAGCAAAAAATGTTTTTTCTTGGCAAGCATGCTGACTGAGAAGTAAACTGCACAAAGCTCACTATGACTTATTCCAAATTCAGAATTGCAGTTTTATTCTCAAGTGGCAGCAGGAAAATGTCCCTAAGAAATTCTGCATTGAAAGACAATTTTCTCTGGAAACACAACATCCTTCTTTAAAAAATCCAGTGTTTTTTAACTCCAGAGATGCTTATTCCAAAAGAACTTATATTAAGTTATATCACCATGGCACTAGATGCAAAACACAGCATTCCAATCATTCTAGGGTAGTTCTAACTACCTTTGCTCCCTCCATCCCTTGCACTTTCTGAAAAACACTGAACTTGAATTTTAACACAGATTTTCTGCTCTTGAGACAAATAAGATCTGTATTTATTGCCTCAAGCACAAACATCCCAACGGGTTAGAGTAGCAAAAATTAAAAGGAAATGTGCAACAGAAGCCCAAATATTTAAGAATGAAAAACAGCAGATAGAAAAGGATCACATGCTCTCTAGGACAAGGCTCAGTGGTTCAGGAGCCTGAACTCTTAAGTCAAAGGGTCCCTTCAAATCAGACAGTGATGTAAGCAAGGATGCTCCCCATCGAATCACATCCAAGACGTCCTTCCAACGGTTTTGTCTTCTTCCAAAGGCCTCCCTGCTCCCGTTACAGGATTTAAGGAAAATCTGACAAATTATCAGGACGCTGTACATCCACCCACCCACCCCGTTCAAAGGCAAAAGCCAGCAGGAAAGACAAACGACAGGGGGAAAGTATTTTGCTTAAGAGTACTCCTTAAAAAAAAAAAACCCCACCTTGTATGGCTGGATTCAGACACCGAAAGAAAAGCCTTTAGAATTTTAGACAGACACATATATTGACATTCATATCTATAGCTCTAGTGATCTATCTCTATATGGACACGTGTATATATTGAAATATATGTATATATACATAGTGTATATATTAAAATATATATACACACACACACACCCCTATATTTTTATTGGTCACTAAGAAACGATGCTCATTCCTCCTCCTCCTCCTCCTCCCCCCGCCCCCCCCCACCGATCATCAGCGTCTGATCAGGAGAAGGAGGCAAAACCTCCATCTTCAGGGGCAGCCCACCTCCTCAGAGCCGGACCCTGAAGGGCACATAACGGGCTCTTTTTACCGCGGGGGCTCCCAGCGTCCTTGAATCCTGCCCGGGAAAGAAGGCTCCGTCCTTCCCGCGTACTTTACCTGGGCGGGCCCGGGGAAGCCCACGCCGGGGCGAAGAACGAGCAGGCGTGAGGCGTTCAACATGGTAGCAGGAGCTGCAAAGGCCGTTCCAGCAGGCAGGCGAGAAGGAGAGAGACGCGCGGCGGCGGCGACGGCGGCTGCTTTCTGGAAGTCTCGACCCCACGTGGGTGCGACGGGGAGGGTGTGCGCAAGAGGCCTCCCCTGTGCTATAGCTGCCCGGGCTGCGCCTGAACCGAATGACGGGGTTTCAAAACGTTTCCGCCAAAAAGCGCCCTACTATCTGTTCCAGGGCTTGGCTTCCCAAATTCCATGTGGTTCGTCTGCTTTTCTTCGATACTTGCTGTTGAAAAAAAGCCCACGGAAACTGACCTTCAGGAGAGGCAGCTTTCCGCACCACCTTTAGAGGTCCTTAGACGGCAGCCGCGCGCTCCAAGGTCAAAGAGTGGAGGTTGATCGACGCATGGCGTAGGAGGAGGCGGGATCGACGGGGGTGCGGGTAAGCCTGCGGCGCAGGCGCAGTAGAGCTTACTTTCTGCAAAAACGTAGCGAAGAATGATGGGAAGGTTTCGGGCGCGCGCATTTTGCGAGCGTCTTATGAAACAGGCGTGCAAGACCGTCGTCCCTGGGAACCACGTGCGTCATTAAACGTACTAGTACTTAGCAAGCATGCGTAGGCTACGCTAGCCTGTAACCTCACTGATGTGAGGTTAGGAGTGTAAGAAGTGATCAGATCTTTGGCCAGTCCCAATCTGTCGTTGTCTGAGGTGTAATCGTACAGCAAATGACAGTGAAACAGTGAGACTAAACATCATCATCATCATCATCATCATCATCATAATTTATTGTCATTGTAAGTATATACACATACAACGAAATTCACAGACACCCAGAGACCAGACACATGCACACACGTAAAATTCCCCAAACACTCCCCACCCACTAAAAGTCCCCCATTAAAAATACAAACATCTACACCGCAGGCCAAGTAACACAGTCCAACTAATTATTCACTACTGGTGGTCTTTAAGCTCATTATTAATTGCAATTATAGCTCTGGGATAAAAACTACTGAGAAAACGTGTGGTCCGAGTCTTAATTGTTCTATATCTTCTGCCAGACGGTAACAGTTCAAAAAAGTTATAAGCAGGATGGGAAGAGTCTCTCAGGATGCTATGTGATTTCCTTAGACAGCGGGATGTGAAGATGTCATCCAGGGTTGGTAGCTGGAGCCCAATGATATTCTGGGCAATTTTAATGGTTCTCTGTAGAGCTTTTTGTCCGCATGCAATCCAAACTACAAGATAGACTGCCTGTTGTGGATTAAGAATTGGGGGGGGGGGGGTTTGCAAGTCCCTTGCGCGCCAGCCTAACCCCCAGTGATGTTGACAAGCGTTCAGGTCCGAGTCTTTGGTACCAAGTCCTAAGCCTCAAGTTTGAGTCCCTATTAAACACAAGCTTTTTGTCTCCGCAAAGAAAAGGCAGTGATGTTGGTAAGACTGGGCCAGAGTCCTGAGTCTGGTCCCAAGTCCATATGAAAAACAAACTCCCCCCACCTCCTCAAGAAAAAGGGGAGATGTGAGTGGGTTGGTTCTGAGTCGTGAGTCTGAGTCGTTGAAGAAAACTTGAGTCGAGTCACTGGAGTGACTTATATTCCACTTGGCAAAGAGTCCCACAACTCGAGTCCCCATCAGGTAAGTGGGGCAAGAAACAGTGGCTGCCTTCGAGATAAAGTAGTAGATGGAGGGAGCCAATAGACTCCCACTGGGTAGAGTGGCTTTACCTCCCCTGGGAGAATACTAGAATGCTTCTCACTCTTTATTCTCAGGAGTCACAAAGAAGGCTTGAGGTTCGCTTCCCTCTCTTCACTGTCCTTGACTCATGAGTGGGATTCAAACAGTTGTGCTGGGAAGCAAACACCCTTCCCTAACTGTATCTTCCAGGATCGGAATGAAGTTGCTGGCCAAGCCAGTCAAGGAAAATATTTTTGATTTCTCACATTCAAAAGGCTACTTGAACTTTTCAATTCTGCAGGCAACTACTGGTGCTTTTGCCGAGATCTTGGGTGCACAAACTGTAGCATTTGGTGGTTGTTATTAAGTGCTCACATTGTCGGTTATATAACTGAGTAAGAGAGTTGTTTCCCTGCAGTTGTGTTTGCAAGTTCAGTAGATATCTAAATAAACAAACAGCCCCACAAAACTTTAAAATGTTACAGCTGCCCTGAGGCTCGTCCATCCCTTCTTCCTCATGATTGTGCAGCCAGATTGGGTCACTGAGTGGTTTAGCAACTGCACCTGTAGCACAGCTGCCTGTGGAAGGGAGATAAAGGGTTACAACCAGCAAAGCACTAGCACAGCATGGAAGAGAGAAGGTGGTCTCTGCGTCTTTTGAAATGGAAGTGCACTGCAAATGGTGCTGTTGTGGAGCTGGAGGGGATGCCAGGGGGATGTGAACTGAACTGGCCCATGGGCTTTGCCATCTCCTTGAAGTCTCTTGTGGGCAGAAGAACTAGAGACCAAATTGCTAACATGCGCCGGATTATGGAGAAAGCCAGAGAGTTCCAGAAAAACATCTTCTTCTGCTTCATTGATTATGCAAAAGCCTTTGACTGTGTGGACCACAGCAAACTATGGCAAGTTCTTAAAGAAATGGGAGTGCCTGACCACCTTCTCTATCTCCTGAGAAACCTATATGTGGGACAGGAAGCAAGAGTTAGAACAAGATATGGAAACACTGATTGGTTCAAAATTGGGAAAGGAGTACGACAAGGCTGTATATTGTCTCCCTCCTTATTTAACCTATGTGCAGAATCCATCATGTAAAAGGCCAGACTGGAGGAATTGCAAGCCGGAATTAAGATTGCCGGAAGAAATATCAACAGCCTTCAATATGCAGATGATACCACTCTGATGGCAGAAAGTTAGGATGAATTAAAGAACCTCTTAATGAGGGTGAAAGAGGAGAGCGCAAAAAAATGATCTGAAGCTCAACATCAAAAAAATTAAGATCATGGCCACTGGTCCCATCACCTCCTGGGAAATAGAAAGGGAAGATATGGAGCCAGTGACAGAGTTTACTTTCTTGGGCTCCATGATAACTGCAGATGGTGACAACAGCCATGAAATTAAAAGACTCCTGCTTCTTGGGAGGAAAGCGATGACAAACCTCGACAGCATCTTAAAAAGCAGAGGCATCACCTTGCCAACAAAAGTCCGAATAGTCAAACTATGGTTTTCCAGTAGCGATGTATGGAAGTGAGAGCTGGACCATAAAGAAAGCTGACCACCGAAGAACTGATGCTTTTGAATTGTGGTGCTGGAGGAGGCTCTTGAGAGTCCCCTGGACTGCAAGGAGGACAAGCCTATCCATTCTAAAGGAAATCAAGCCTGAGTGCTCCCTGGAAGGACAGATCCTGGAGCTGAGGCTGCAATACTTTGGCCATCTCATGAGAAGAGAAGACTCCCTGGAAAAGACTCTGATGTTGGGAAAGTGTGAAGGCAAGAGGAGAAGGGGACGACATAGGATGAGATGGTTGGACAGTGTCATCGAAGCTACCAGAATGAATTGACCCAACTCTGGGAGGCGGTGGAAGATAGGAGGGCCTGGTGTGTTCTGGTCCATGGGGGTCATGAAGAGTCGGACACGACTAAACAACAACAACAATATTTCATAGGGGTTTCATAACCTCTTAACATTCTCCAATCAGGAAAGAGGGCACAAAGAGGGACAGTATAAAGGCAAGACCTTGAGTCCTTCAGAGTTGTGTCAGATGAACTAGAGCCCCTGTGATCCCTCAGATGCACAGCCTAGAATTGTTGCTCAAAATACAACTGTGCACAGCTCTAGTCTTCTTCTTCTTCTTCTTCTTCTTCTTCTTCTTCTTCTTCTTCTTCTTCTACTACTACTACTACTACTACTACTACTACTACTACTACTACTACTTATTATTATTATTATTATTATTATTATTATTATTATTATTATTATTATTATTATTATATAGATTAGGTGTAGGAATAGGGGACAGGGAACATGGAATTGAACAGGGGTTGTAAATCAACATGAACATGTTCTAGTCTTTATCCTTGCTACTGGCCATGAGCTAGAAGGGAGGGGGGAGGGAGCAAAGTGGGGCCATCCCACAGAGGGAGTGTGGGTAATCTTATATATAAATCAGAGAGCTCTGAAATTCAGAGGGAGCTCCACCTCTCTACTGAGTATCCTGTCCCTCTCTTTTGTTTGTGACACTTGCTTTGTTGCTGTTGATCTGTTCAGTTAATGCAGTATACACAGGACTCTAATTTCAAGCAAAGAAGGTTTGTAAAGAAACATGTTTCTTCTTTCTCCTACAAATGTCTCAGATCAAGTTTATTGAGACTTTAAATGCCAGTTAATGTGAAAGGGGTAGACTCTGAGAAACTTGTAGTTATTCTTCTCTATGTATCTTTGTACTTCTACTGTGTAGCAGAAAGGAACTTTATCAGAAAACTGAAACTCTACGACTTCCAACAACCATAGTGGCAAGAGCTATTGCAGAATAATTCACTCCATCCACTCAAAACAGACCTTAGCATTCTTTGAGTATGGAGCCTGCTGTGTCCTGAGTGAGCCATTTGTGTGGCCCTATAAGAACAGAATTTTGGTTTTTATTTGGAATGGTATTGCAAACCTTTCTTTGAGTTTCCTCCTAATACCTCTTTCTTGTAAACAGACATTGTTAGTTTGGCTGACTAAAGATCCACAGTCAGAGAATGAATATGAGGTTAGAGCTGAACATGTGGCTTTCCAGATGTTGTAGAATGGCATTTCCCATCATTCTTCAACATTGGAGACGGGTGAGGTGAAGAGAGTTGAAGTCAAATAATACACCATATGTTCCCCTCCCATGATACATACATATATAAAAAAGATTACCGTAAGGAACAACAGCTGGTCAACTTATATATTCATTACAAGTAAGTAATATGCTTTGTTCATTTGCCTGTGCACATAATGTGTTACTTACCTGTGGCCTAAAAATATGTACGGTTATTCTAAAGTTCCCTTTCCTATAATTCTGGAGGCTGTTTTCCTTGCCACCAGTTGGGTTATTTAGAAATTTTACATCGGTGCTATTTCATAACCATTCATTGTCTATCATGGAAAAACATCATTAACAAACAGCATAAATCATTTGTTGGGCATTAGTTTAACAGAATGTTGAGAATTCGGTGGCTTGGTCCTTTTTATGGAATGGTTTTGTTGGTGTGTGTTTTTTAGTGTGCATAGGGGACAAAAGAGGGTTGAGCTAAGTGACCCCAATTTTTATTATAAGGGGAATAAATTTGCAATCATTATCCATTTCTCTCTGATTCCAAGGATGATTCCCATCCATTCCTCACAGAGATGATTTGAAAAATGTTCAGAAATTGCATCTAGTTCAAAATGGGGGAGGTACAAAATCTAATTCATTTTCAGCCAGAATAATTATTCCTTTAATACTTTTCTAGTGTGCGTGACTATTAGTTGACTTCAGAGTACAGTTGAAGATGCCAGTACTTGAACCTTAATGCACTTGTAAAGAATGTGTGGTTGCCACAGTGATAGGGTTGACATTTTGCCAGGTTTTATCTGGAATCAAGCAGTGTCACTCACTACTCATATGGACCTTTAGTTGGACTGGATTCCCAACTTTCCCATATTCAAAAATCTCTTGGCTTTGTTATAACTCAGGCATGAAGCAAAAGATGCAGTTATTATTTTGCCTTGTTGTCAATTCCTTGAGTGTGTTTACCCAATTAGTAACTAAGCACGGCTGTGGTTGACATTTTTCTATCCTTCCAGCTCCATAGCTAAAATATATAGTCTAGGAGGGGGGAAACGTAGCTTGTTTTCGCAAATAAGGCACAAAAAGCAGCAGGAAAAAAAGGTGTGAGGATGCAACAAAACCAATTTCCATGCACAGCAGGGTAAAACCAATATCAATATAAAATCAGTAGTATTTAAGATACCATGGATTCTGTGGTTGTTGTCACAGCAGATTTGATGTGGCAACATTGTGAACATTTACAGGGATTTTGGGGAAAATTCAAGTGCCATTTCTGTCTTCTATGGGCTTCTATGAGGAGCTGTCTTCTAGGAGCTAAACTATGAGGAAAATCAGAACTGGGAAGTTGGAAGAGGAGAAAATGGATGGAAGATTATTGATGTCAATGCTTGTTTTCAATATTTGATTTCTGAAAAGTAACATCAGACAATAATCAAGAAATTAGGCCTTTAAAAAACCTGTCTCTGCATTTATTTCTTTTGGGACAATGCTATGGTGTTTGAACTTCTTGCCTTGATGTCTTTACCTCCCATGCTTTAAACTACTTTTACACTTAAATAAATGTGCAAATCGAAAAGGTCTATATTGGCATTTATTGGGAATCTGTTTCCCTACTGGAACGTTAATAGTGGGAGGCGGATCAGTAATATAAAGGTTAGAGTGTAGAAAGGAATTAACATTTTTTTAACCAAGGATGTGGAATTAAAAACACAGTGGTGTCTTGTTAACGGATGGGAAAACAGACCTTCCCCAGTAGTTTGCCATTTCTTTTAAGCATATAGATTTTCCTAACAGAGGAATGCACTTCAGACTTTTCTGAGATTAGTCTGTTGCAGCAAATTAAAAAGAAGCTGTCACTTCTTAAAAACTAACAAATTTTTATGAGGCATGAATTGCATCTCACTTTATCAGAGGCATAGAGTATTACCTCGTTTACCAGATTATTATAAACAGACTTGAGTGGGAGAGGATAATCAGTGGATTAAAAAGAAACTGAAATGGAGAAAATGTTAATTTGGATCGTTACCTTAACTGTGATAATTAGCTGGCTGGAAACCTCAGTGGTTTAGATATATCTGGCTGTGGAGCCAGAGGTTGGGAGTTCAATTCCGTACTGTACCTCTTATAAGTAGAGCCAGCTTATGTAGTCATAGGCAAGTGGGACAGTCCCAGGATGTCACCCCCCAGAAGAAGAGAATAGTAAACTACTTCTGAGTATTCTCTACCTGGAAAACTCTGAAAAAGGGTCACCATAAGTGAGAATTGAATTGATGGCACATGATGATTATGATGATTAGTTAGGCTGTAGCACAGATGTACAGCTTGGATGCATCACTTGTTTTCTGATTAAAAGCGAACTATGACGTGGTGGCGCTGTGGGCTAAACCGCAGAAGCCTTTGTGTGCTGCAGGGTCAGAAGACCAGCAGTCGTAAGATCGAATCCACCCGACGGAATGAGCTCCCGTTGCATTGTCCCAGCTCCTCACCAACCTAGCAGTTAGAAAGCATGTAAATGCGAGTAGATAAATAGGTACCACCTCGGTGGGAAGGTAAAACGGCGTTCCCTAGTCACGCTGGCCACGTGACAATGGAAAACTGTCTTTGGACAGGCGCTGGCTCTATGGCTTGAAAAGCGTGATGAGCACCGCCCCCTAAAGTCGGACACAACAGGACTGAAAATGTCAAGGGGAACCTTTACCTTATGACAAATATAAACATGAATATATTCTACTTAAAATACTGAGTCTTAATTTCTTAGTTCCTATTGTTTGCCCTCAATTCCATATTTTTTTTCCTCTAGATCAGATGACAGTGACTGGAATCCTGTTGTTTAGTGTAGTAAGTTACTAACCAAAGTAGGCTCATTCAATCAGTGGGCAATGGGTGAGGAAACTCCTCCATAAATTTCATTGGTTCAGTGGGCCTAGTGGCAACCTATACTGAGCAACAGGATTTCAGCCAATCAGCTGTTCTGACACTTGAAGATTTCCTATAGGTTTCTCATAGATCTGCAGTCTTTCTGCCATCATGGAAAAATGATACCAAAAATGGCAGTGATCCAGCATGACCACCACCAGAAGTCCTATACAAGAAGTGATATAATTCAAACTAAATACTGTACAAGAAAGGTATATGGCTGGTTTACATGAGACCCTCCTCCCTGTTTATGAACAATAAACTTGCAAGGTAGGCTGAGAGGTAGTGACAGGCCCAAGGTCACCCAATAAGTTTTGTAATTGAGCAGGGGTTTGAACTCAGACCTCCTTATTCCAAGTTGTCTTCTAACCATTGTATTATACTGTTATATCAGTGAGAGTCAGAGACTGGTCCCCTTGTATCAGTGTGCTAACTGTAGAAATGGTGGGTAAAAAACCAATACAATCAATTAATGTGCTTAATGGCATAATGTCTACATTTTGCATATTGTACTTAATTTCTATAGTATACAAATTAGGATTTGGGGAATTGAAATATAGAAAATCTGCCCAAAAAAGACCTGCAGCTGGACTGCAGCTTATTATATGTAGCTAGTTACTTCAAGCCGTGGGCAGCAAACTACTTTAAGTAGCTGTTATCACTCATGATGGGGAAATAAGTGGAGAAATCGTGCAGTCTGCCGCTGTTCACCAACATCTGTTGCCTAAGGCAGTTGCCTGGGTCTACCGATGACAGTAGACTGGTGCTTCCTGTAGGGCAGCGGTTCCCAACCTTGGGTCCCCAAATGTTCTTGGACTGAAACTCCCAGAAACCTTCACCACTAGCTGTGCTGGCTAGGATTTCTGGGAGTTGCAGTCCAAGAACATCTGGGGACCCAAGGCTGAGAGCCACTGCTATAGAGAGAAGGTCCATGGTATGAACGGCGGTGCGCATAAATACCGTTGATTCTACACAATGCAGTTTGTGCAGTGCAGGATTCAGTTCTGAGATATGGAGAATGTGGAACGAAATCCTCTTGTACCAGAAAGGGGCAGCAACGAGCTATTTAGTGTTTTCTTCTCATCATCTCCCCGCTCTTGGGAATAATGAGCAAGACAAGAAAGACAGCTCAATTCAAACTGCTGACAAATGGCATGCACACATCGGCAGAGTGTGATTAAAGCAAAAGCATGCTCAGGGGGAAAGCTACCCCAAAGCTTTGTTTATAACAAGTCCCCTTTGTTGTCATCCCATTTGCAGAGTCAATGCAAGGAAGAATGGATGTCAAGTCTTTCAGAGAAGGAGGTTTTAATTCTTGGCTCATTCCCAGTAGCAAGAAAGATTGCAATCAAGGGGCAGCAGGAGGATTTCCATTTGCTCACAGGAGAGGCTTCAAACAACAGTTAATAACAACAACAAAAGCTCAAGGGAAATTGGTTGGTGGTTTTTCTCCCCTTTCCTCCCATCATTGTGCTAAAGTGGGGCTGATCCCCAAATGCCCTCATAATTGCTTCGCTTCACATTCCGGTTCAATTCCGTGCAGGATAAAATCGACAGAAGTGCATAATGTAGATGAAGCCTGAGCTATACCAGGCCTAGCTAAAGCTGTAACTCGGAGGGAGCAACTGCCCCAGGGCATCAGCATTTAGAGGCCAATGAAATCTGGAGATGATAAGTGTTAGGAAAATAAAGAGGAACACCTCCTGGCCTTTCTTACTTTTCATTTTGTGAAAATATAATTTTGGGGTGTGTGTGTGTGTGCCTTCCTATTCTCCCTCTCCTTTTTTTGTGGTGGGTTGTCACAGGAGAGTGGATGGGAGATGGTGTCACTTGTCCTGGGTGCCCAAATGGCCACTTATGGCTCTTGACTAGGTCCCTTAAATCAGTTCAGATACTTGCTAAATTGAAGGCGTTTTCTCTCACAGGGCCAGAACGGGGCCTTGCCAAACCTTTGTGGAAGTTTTAGGCAGAGGGAGCTTTTTAAAACGGTAGCATATTGGCATATCTAAACTCCTCTGTCTCTGCAAATGGTGTCTTTAGGTAACCAGCAGAGGTGGTGAGGGAGGCAACAGCAACAAGAGCCATCGGGACTGGGAGAGGAGTGGGGAGGAAGGAGGTGGGGGGGAGGGAGGGACAGGCGCAGGGATTCTGAGAGGAAGGGGAGGGCCGGTGGTCCAGTGCTTAGAGGAGCAAAGAGCTTTCTTTGGGCAAAAAAAAAAAAAAAAAAAAGGATCAGAGGCACAGATCCTCATGGATCCACATGATTTTTATGTAGGATCATCTCCCAAACAGTCATAGGAACCATCTCTGCTCACAGATTGGACAGTGGTTTGGGGATGATCCTATGTTAAAACCATGTGGATCCAGGAGGATCCATGTGTGGATCAGTGTTTTGCTGGAATATTTTTAAAGGGACGAGCAGGTTTTCTTTATCTCTCCCTCCCTCACCCCACTACAGCATCTGGGGTGAGTGCTCAGCATGAGGGCAAGGTGGGCAAACCTCAAATGGAATACCTGTAACTTTAAAAGCCAGAGTAGCCCCCTCAACTGAGATACTGTACAACACAGCTTTAAAACATATTAAAAGTTTTCCCACACCGACCCAAATACCATGTGATTTCTAAATTGATTCCATGTAGAACTGAGCTTATTGCAAGACAAATGTTAATGTAGATTAGGCCGTATGTTAAGTTTTGTTCCTCCGCAGGAGAGGGCAAAGGGGCCAGGCAAGGAATTCAGTTGAATGACTGACAGGTTTCCCATCTAATCCTAGCACAAGTTTTCCAAGGGCTCTGTTTTGCTTAGGGTTATGACACAAATGCAATGGTAAGGCAACCTTTATTTAAGCACTAGCATATCTTATTATTTTTTTAAAAGGTTGAATTTGTTTTGAGGCATCATAAATCCATAGTCTCCACATGTATCCTTCTGAAACTTTGCAGGTTTTTAGCCAGGGGATGTATCTTCAATGTCTGCCATTTTCACACAAAGTGTTCCAGCAACGCAGCAGGACAAGGAAGGGAAGCGAATCAACTGCACTGTATCCAGGCAGAGCAGGTAAATTAACCTAAAATTCTCCCTATAAACTATAGCCTGGACTAGAGTGTACTGTCAGTTTGTATTCTCCACAAATTTCTCTTGTCATGTGCTGTGAGCATCCATCCTCTGGGGCAAAGCAGGAACTTCTTCTTTCTTTATCCACAGGGTAAGACCAGTTGTCTCCTAGCATTACAATTTGAACAACAGCCTTATATACACAGCTAAGTGTTTGATTCACTGCAACCCATATATAATCTTAGCTCTGTGCTTTAGGTGGCCTCTCATCTGGGTCTGGAGCGCTGATTTTGGGTGGCGGGAACAAAATTATTTTATTTTGGCTTACAATGCTGAGAATCGGCAGCCAGCAAGGTTTGGTCAACCCCCCAAACCTTTAATGTTGGAGATGGTTACTTAAAAAAAAAATCATCACAATTGCTATTGAGATAAAATAGGGATGAAGATATTTTTGAAAGCACTATTAGGCCATTTGTCCATTTTCCTATTCATTCTGAAACAAATTTCACAGAATTTTAGAACAAATAACAGAACAATTGCAACAGATGTTGGTAGCAGTGGCAAATTTATGAGAGTGTGGCAACAGCTAACAACAAGCAGATTTTTCCTGTTCTAATCAGACCTCCAATACTGTTTTGCTTAGCATTTCCACTAGAAGAAAACATGAGATTTATTATAGTACATTTATTTTAGAACATTTATAGTACCAGTGATTAAGTTGTTTACAGGGCGATGAAGCTGTTCTCAGAAATGGTGTACTTGTAGACCTCCTTAGAAACCGGCCTGAGAAATGCACCTAATTTCCAAACCTAATTTACTTACATTTTCCTACAGAACAAGACGTACCATATTTTCCCGTTTATAAGATGACCCAATGCAAAAGACGACACCCCCCTTTTCTAACCCCCAAATTTGAAAATTTGCACAATCGCACCCGTTTGATCCTGAAGCCCTTTCACAGCTGCTTTACCCCGTGGCTTTGCAAAAGGCAGGGAAAGTGGCTGCCTTCCATGTATAAAATGAGCCTCAATTTTTAAAGTAAATTATTTAAGTAAAAAAGTGTCATTTTTTATACATGTAAAATACTGAATTTGGCAATGTATCTAGTGAGGTCTCATCTTAAATGTTCCGGGTCCTGGTATTCTTTTTCTCTTTATTTGATTTATTTTGTATTTTTCCCATCTTGCAGAATCATTTAATTAATTAATCCTTATAAATATTCTTGAACTTGTTATCCTTTATGTTGTAAGCCGCCTAGAGTGGTCGAAATGACTAGATAGGCGAGGTATAAATAAATAAATAAATAAATAAATAAATAAATAAATAAATAAATAAATAAATAAATAAATAAATAAATATCTGCTTGTTGTTTGTTTATTTATTTATTTATTTATTTATAGATACTACCATCGTAACGGTGACTTTCTTTGCACCCTATACTTCGTTCACTTTCTTCCTGCCTGTGTTGGCCCCCTCTCGCTGGGCACTGTGAAGCAATGCACCACATATGGGGTTGGGGTGGGGTTCGTGGCCAAGATGTTTCTTTAGCACAGGGATAGCTAAGTTAGTCTGCTATCCCTCGTTGACAAATATTTTAGGATTTGCTCCACAACTGGCATGGGTGAATATGAAGTATTTCTCAGTGGTCACCCGATGCAAGGGTCAATGCGAATCAGTCCAGCCCTTTTTGCTCCCAATTTGGATTCCCACAATGCCTCACCCAATGGCTGCTGCTGGGGTCTTCTATTTCTTAAAAGTCGACATGATTTCAATCATGTTTTCTATGTGAGATCATAGCACCTCAGGGGGCTTCACTCTGGGTGGTGTTAGGGTGATGTATTAAGCTGAGGCATAAATATTTTAGGACAGTGCAAATACCCATCCCTGCAGCCTTTCTCCCTAGTCATCCTGGAATATTCTTTTTCTAAAAATTAAGCAATCTACCACGTTTACTGTTGGATTATCTTATCATTGTATTGATATACCCATTTAGTGACAATTTGAGGGAGGTAAAAGGATTGGAATACAGTGTAAATAGGACATGTAGATATTGACCCAAATCGTTGATAGCTTTTTTAAAAACAAATATATATTATTCTATGAGCTAAATTCAAGTGTAGTCCCAACTGGAGTAGACTCATGGCAATGAATACGATTTGTTATTCAACCATTACTGAGCTGGAAATAAAAATTGGATTTTGAATGAGAAGTTCTCAAATTGTAATGTGTCTCTCCACCACCTCCTCATCAACGAGCCTTTTGAAAAAATGTCTTGTATGTTTGAGCAGTGAAGAGAAAAACATGGTTGTTGTATGTTTTTCGGGCTGTTTGGCCGTGTTCTAAACATGGCCAAACAGCCTGAAAAACCTACAACAACCATCGGATCCCAGCTGTGAAAGCCTTTGAGAATACAAAAGAAAAACTACTTTTCAAATCTCATCCAAGTTTAGTTTTTGTGTTTGGATTATCCATGTGTCTGTCACAGAGTGCTTTCCTTCTGTAAAGAGCTATAATTATTTTCATAAATTGTTTGCTCTCTAGACTCCATATGTCATTTTCAGCTGATGTAATATATCAAATGAATTATTTCCAGGCAGTGGTCAGCAAAGTATCATTCACTGCAAACAACCATTCCTACATCTAGTTTGTGGAGGGCACGCACTCCCATTTTTGTTGGCTTAGATGACAGATTTTATCAAAAGCAATAACGGTCACAGTCTGTGAGGTGAAATATAGCTTTCTTACAGGGACTCAGAATAGAAAATAGAAAAAGCAGGGAGCTGATATTGGGAAACAACATGCTGGTGTCCATACTCAGAAATATAAAGCAACTCACTTTCCGCAGGGCTGCGAGCAAATGTGTGACACAGCCCCTTGCTAAGTATAAGTGAAATTCATTAATGTCTTAATTGTTGTTTGTTTTTGGATCTTTATTTGTGTTATTTATACTCTTATTGTAAACCGCCCAGAATAGTGGCCTGGCAACTAGATGGGCAGAGTAAAGAACCAATCAGCCAGCCCAGAAAGTCCCAAGAAGTGAATAGTAAGCTGCCTCTTAGTACTCTATGTACCTTAAAAAAACACCAAAACCTGAAAAGGGTAATCATAAATGAGAATTGACTTGATGGCACATAAAAAGGTAAAGGTAAAGGTTCCCCTTGACAATCTTTGTCCAGTCGTGTCCGACTCTAGGGGGCGGTGCTCATCCCCGTTTCCAAGCCATAGAGCCAGCATTTTTGTCCGAAGACAATCTTCCGTGGTCACATGGCCAGTGCGACTTAGACACGGAACGCTGTTACCTTCCCACCGAGGTGGTCCCTATTTATCTACTTGCATTTGCATGCTTTCGAACCGCTAGGTTGGTGGGAGCTGGGATAAGCGACGGGCGCTCACTCCGTTGCATGGATTCGATCTTACGACTGCTAGTCTTCTGACCCTGCAGCACAGGCTTCTGCGGTTTAGCCCACAGCGCCACCACGTCCCTGTGGCACATAATTTGGTTTATATTAACTCATGTTCCTTGCCAGTGTTGGGGAGGGCTTATTCTTTCTTCTTAAACCAGACAGTGCTACAGAAGATCAACATTGATTCCCCACAGGTCTTCCTGGGGGAAGAACGCAGCCTCTTTAGACTTGTGGGAACTGTACTCTTCCAGGATGTCCCCAGAATGAGGGACTGGTAAATCACTTCTTAATGCTCTCTATACCTAGAAGACCCTGGAGAGGCTCACCGTAAATTGGAATTGGCTTAACAAAAATTAATTAATTAATTATGTTAGTTAGCTTATATTTGTCAAATTTGAATATTTGAAAAAAAATGATAACATTTCTGGATTGCAAAAGTCCCATCTGTGGGCATATTGTTCCTTTCATGAGATATAACATGCCATTTAAACTCAGAGAAACAACAGTGAGTCTGATGGAAAAGAGGATGGGCAGATTCATCCTCCTCTGAGATCGACGGGGGGGGGGGCGATCATGTGGACAGATGGGCAAGTGTGCTGGTGAAGAGGAGGGCAGGCAGGCAGGCAACAGGGGTGATGGAGCTGGCAGGGGGTGATGGGGGAGTGAGCCAGTCGGGCTGGCGAAGGGGGGCAGGCAATTGGGCTGGTGAAGTGGGTGATCAGGAGAGGGTGCAAACAGTTCCACTGGTGGGGGCAATCAGGTGGGGGGCAAGGAATCTTTTTAAAGATTCACCTTGGAGTGGAAGTGTGATGTGTGCCACGACGTCACCTGCCTGTCTTGGCTAAGGCTGGAGTTTCCTGGCCTATGGCAGGGCAGGAGGTGGGTCTTAGAGGGGTGGAGCTTGTGTATATAAGGGGGGTGTACAAAGAGGGAAAAGGTTGTTGTTGGGGAATGAGTGGGAGAGTGAGAGGGTTAGATATAGGTTAGGTGACTGTGTGTTAAGTAACCAAGAACTGTGCAGGATTAAGGTCTGAGAAATATAGTTTGACAAGTGATTCTTTCATTCATTGATTTACATTTTATTTTATGTATTCAATAAAACATCATTTTTATTTTAAAATCCATACATAGTCTGAAGTGTCAGGTTTATGTGTGGTTGGTGGCAGCGAAGTACTGTGTGTGTGTGTGTGAGGGATCGTGGCCTGTCATCTCTTGTGGTGACGTAGGAGGAGGTGGCAGTCGCGACAGGAAGCATCCCACACTTCTCCACTCCATCTCCACTTTCTGCTCTGGCAGCCAGCATTGTCTCTCTCCTGTATTTCCCCCCCCCCATATGAGGGCTTCTTTGAGGGTTAAGAACGGCATCTCCTCTTGGCTTCCTCTGTGGGCTCCATCATTCTTTCCCATTCCCCAGTCCCAGGGTTATCTAAAAGTTATCAATTTCCACCCTTTGGGTAGCAGTTTTGATTTGTCCTTCTTATTGTCCATACATCCTGTCTCCTTTGACTCCTTCTCTTTCATTCTTCCTATATAGATATTTATCTTTATCTTTTCTTTTCCCTTCCTTGGCCCCTTCCCCTTTCTCTTTCTCCCCTTTTTTTCCAAAATGGGGCCTCCATCAGATCCTCTTCTCCTGGCCTTTTTCCCACTTCCTAGTTTTGAGGCATGGATCTCTATTGATGTTTCCCTTTTTCAGGGAAGAGGGGAAGGCATGCGGGCTGGAGGATTCTTTTTTATGTCCCTTTCTCACAAGTTGCAAAAGGCAACTTTTGTTCTGACCTCAAATAAACAGAAGGGTTGATTTTCATTCTGTGTCTCCTCAAAAGAGAAACACTTTCTATTATGTAAGGCAAAGTACGTTAAACATAAGCAAACTTCCTCCTAGTAGGTAGGTAGGTATACTTTATTACGGTCAAAGACCAGTAAAACCAGAACAGTATAAAATAGATACATACAATTATTGTTTAGGAAAGTCGAGCAGGGTAATAAAATTCCATTAAAACATGATAAAACAAACCCTTATTCCCAATTAATAACATAATATATCCTTGATATAGATAAAACCACAGATAGTGTTGTATTAAAAATATTATATTGTCGATCTAGAATCACCTACCCAAACATCTGTTTACGAATAACCATTGCTGCAGCACAGAATTTGGCCACTTGTCTAGTAATATAAGGGGTACTGTCAGAGAGTAGCCACTGCACATAATCCTCCTCTGATCTCCCAGGAGATTTACAGATAATAGATGATAAAAGCTCCATGCGAAGATCCCGATAACAGGTACAAAAAAGAAGAACATGACCAACTGTTTCAACTTTATCACTATTACAGGGGCAGAGACAATCTGATGCAGGCAAACCTCGAAATCTTCCCTCCAGAAGCTTAGAAGGTAGTACGTTAAGCCTAGCTAGCGTAAAAGCCCTTATGGCTTTAGATGACATAGTGCTGGCTAAGTACGAGGAGGTGATAAAGGCAGATTTCTTAAGGAAGTTATATTTCCCTAACTGGCCAACATGGTCCTGTAATTCAATGTCCCATACCCTTAACTTCACCGCTTTAATGGCATCTGTAAGACCCATTGCTATAAGTATACCGGGGGAAAAACCAATTTTCAATATCTCTTCTGTTATGTGCTTCTTCCACTCCGACTGAAAAGAATCTAGTAGGATCAGTGGGGCCAAGCCTTCTAATGAAAAAATCAGTTTAATCCAGTATATCAGCATAAGGACTTTAGCCTGTGCTTTAATGGATTTTAACCCGACCTCTAAGCGGAGAGCCACATTGGAAGTACAAGGTGGGACTCCAAGGATGGCTCTCACAAACTTGGTCTGAACAATCTCCAGAGGTCGTAAATTAGCATAGGCGAACAGTTGAGAACCATAAAGCATTTGTGATATAGTCCTGGCCTTGAAAACTTGTAATACCGAAGGTACATGTTTACCCCCAACAGTATGAAAAAATCTTGTTATTGCCACAGTATTTTTCTGGGCATTCATTGCAGCGTGGTTTACATGAGTAACCCAGGATCCTGAAGAGTGAAAAACTATGCCAGTATGGATCCTAGTATGGATCAGCTGGTCTGGAATAGTACTAGGTTATGTAACTGTCATTAACATGATACTGCAAATTGGTAGTATTTGACACTATCAAAACACACGTTCCCTTCATCTCTTTTATACCACTGGTGATATACTTTATAGAAAATGGAATGAGTAGTTAGACTGTACTGTAGTGTTTACATAGGGTGGAAGAGAAGGTACAGGGAATAATTCCTCCATGTAGCTTGACTACATTGGCTAATTGTTGCCATTATAATTCCCCCATGTATCTCTTAAAGATATGGTTTGGGAGAGATGGGAGAGATGGTTTCTTGAATTAATTTTAATTTGGAGGAATCCATTAATTTCACATATTCTCAGGCAGTTTTAAATTACATGCAAGTATATTGAAAATTAACTTCTAGTTAGTGGAAATGGATTCTCTATACCCTTTTGGTGGCTAAAAGATCTACACTACAGCTTTGGAAAGAGAAATGCTTGCCACCCACCCCATATTATTCAGTTGATTGAGGACCCTGTAGTTTTTTTATTTAAACATGTGACAATCTAGATGGTGACTTTGCATGAGTATTTATTTAGGTAGTCTTTCATTTTTCCTTGATATCTATGTATAAATTATTCTCCACTCTTGCACTTTCAGCTTGCTCTGTTTTTGTATGTTTTCTGGAATTAAAAATTTCTCCACTTTTTTTCCCTTTAATATTGAATTGTAGAATAATGGAGTTGGGAGGAGCCTGTAGGGGTATCAAGTCCAATCCATTGCTCAATGCAGGAATCCAGATCAAAGCAGATCTGACAGATATATTCTGTACAACAGGTAAATAACACTCCCCCCCCCCAAAAAAAACATGCCATACTGTCTGTGCTGTTGAATAGGCATAAGAGAACAGATGATAACTGGCATAATGGGGCTCAGTTCCTTAAGGGAACTGGGCTCAAGGGGAACAATCCCTGAAAGTCCTATTTTTGGGGATCATGGGACAGAAAATAATCCCATAAATCACTAATAATTTGAGCTGAAAGCATGCTAATGTTGCAGAGAGGTGACTGTGGCTGTGTTTTCCAGTACTGTATGTGAAATCAGACTTCAAAAGAATCCTATGCTTCAGTCCTGAAGACTAATTGTTAAACAAAGCAGGCTAATTTGCATATTCCCAGAGGCAAGACAGACTCCTGCTGTGACACTTAAAGGTTTGCATTAGTTAAGGATTGTTTTCCTCTATTCATGGGCTATCTCTTCAGTTTGATTCTGGCCTTGGGCTCCAGAGAAGAATCTGCAGGTAACCCCATAGTAGGCATCCTTCAGTCTCGAAAGACTATGGTATCGTGCTCTGTATGGAGGACTTGGAACAGCGTCTAGTGTGGCTGAGGAGGCCAATTTGAGAGTGACAATCCCTTCCACACTGGAGACAAATCCAATCTGTCCCCTGTCCAGCTCCCTGGTTTTGCTTCCTTTGTGACTTCCTCTTTGCCTCAGCCTGCTGGACAAGGGTCTCTTCAAATTGGGAGAGGCCGTGATGTACTGCCTGCCTCCAGGCTGAACGATCGGATGTCAGAGTTTCCCATCTGTTGAGGTCTATTCCTAAGGCCTTCCGATCTGGCTTGCAGATATCCTTGTATCGCAGCTGTGGTCTTCCTCTGGGGCGATTTCCCTGCACTAATTCTCCATATAGGAGATCCTTTGGAATCCGACCATCAGCCATTCTCACAACGTGCCCAAGCCAGCGTAGACGTCGCTGTTTCAGTAATGTATGCATGCTGAAAATTCCAGCTCGTTCTAGGACTACTCTATTTGGAACTCTGTCCTGCCAGGTGATACCAAAAATCCGTGGTAGGCAACGCATATGGAAGGTGTTCAGTTTCCTCTCCTGCCGTGCACAAAGGGTCCAGGACTTGCTGCAGTACAGGAGTGTGCTCAGGACACAGGCTCTGCAGACCTGGATCTTGGTATGTGTTGTCAGTTTCTTATTGAGCCATACTCTCTTTGTGAATCTTGAGAACATGGTGGCTGCTTTCCCAATGTGTTTATCCAGCTCGACATCTAGAGAGAGGGTGTCAGAGATCGTTGAGCCAAGGTACACAAAGTCATGAACAACCTCCAATTCTTGTGTGGAGATGGTAATAGAGGGAGATGAGTCCACACCCTGGCCCATGACTTGTGTTTTCTTCAGGCTGATTGTTAGTCCAAAGTCTTGGCAGGCCTTGCTGAAACGATTCATGAGTTGTTGGAGGTCTTCAGCAGAGTGGGCAACAATGGCTGCATCGTCTGCAAAGAGGAAGTCCCGCATGCATTTCAGTTGGACTTTGGTCTTCGCTCTCAATCTAGAGAGATTAAAGAGCTTTCCATCTGATCTAGTCCGGAGATAGACACCTTCTGTTGCAGTTCCAAAGGCATGCTTCAGCATGACAGCAAAAAAGATCCCAAAAAGTGTTGGTGCGAGGACACAGCCCTGTTTCACTCCGCTTCGGATGTCAAAGGGATCTGATGCTGAGCCGTCAAAAACTACAGTGCCTTTCATTCCTTCGTGGAAGGACCTGATGATGTTAAGGAGACGAGGTGGATATCCAATCTTGGGAAGTATTTTGAAAAGGCCATCCCTGCTAACCAAGTCAAATGCTTTTGTAAGGTCTATGAAGGCCACTAAGAGTGGCTGTTGTTGTTCCCTGCATTTCTCCTGCAACTGTCGGAGGGAGAATACCATGTCAGTGGTGGATCTATTTGCTCGAAATCCACACTGTGATTCCGGATAGACTCTGTCTGCAAGCACCTGGAGCCTCTTCAGCACAACATGGGCCAGCAGCTTCCCTACAACGCTAAGAAGAGAGATACCATGGTAGTTATTGCAGTCACCCCTGTCACCTTTGTTCTTGTACAACGTGACAATGTTTGCATCCTTCATGTCCTGTGGTACTCCACCTTCCCTCCAGCAGAGACAAAAGATTTCATACAGTTCGGTGATGATGATCTCCTTACCGCATTTCAGCACTTCAACAGGGATGTTGTCCCTTCCAGGTGCCTTGCCAGAGGTGAGGGAATCCAAGGCCGCATTTATTTCTGCTAGGGTTGGTTCGCTGTCCAGCTCTTCCAAGACAGGCAGGCACTCAATGTTATTTAATGCTTCTTCGGTTACTACATTCTTTCTGGAATATAGCTCGGAGTACTGCTGCACCCAGCGTTCCATCTGCTGTGCTCGGTCCTGGATGATCACACCTGTAGTAGACTTCAAGGGAGCAGATTTCTTCTGTAATGGACCTAAGGCCTGCTTGATACCATCATACATTCCTTTGATGTTACCTGTGTCCGCTGCTATCTGTATCTGAGAGCAAAGCAGAAGCCAATAGTCATTGGAGCATCTCCTGGCAGCCTGTTGGACTTGGCTACGAGCGGCTCGAAGAGCTTGCAGGTTGTACTCGCTAGGACAGGCTTTGTATGCTGTTAGAGCTCTTCTCTTATCCTCAATGGCTGGCATTAACTCCTCCGAATGGGCTTCGAACCAGTCAGCCATCTTTCTGGTCTTCTTGCCGAAGGTGGACAAGGCGGTGTTGTAGACAGTGTTCTTGAAGTGTTCCCATCGTTCAGGTGCATTTACATTAGCTGGACCTGGAAGGGTTTCCTCGAGTGCTTGGGCAAATTCCTTCACTTTTCTTTGATCACGAGTCTTGTTGATGTCAATACGTGGTCTTCCTTCCTTTTTCATGTGATACAATTTCTTTGTTTGCAGTTTTACTCTACTACACACCAGGGAGTGATCAGTATCGCAATCAGCACTCTGGTAGCTGCGTGTGATCGTAACACTAGGAAGGCTAGAACGTCTAGTGAGGATCAAATCGAGCTGATGCCAATGCTTGGATCTTGGATGTCTCCAGGAAACTCTGTGTTGCAGCTTCGTATTAAAGAATGTGTTGCTGACACAGAGACCATAGTAACAGCAAAACTCCAGTAAGCATTGGCCATTTTCGTTCATCTTTCCAATGCCAAAACGGCCTAGACAAGTGGGCCAAGAATTGTGATCAGCACCAACTCTATCATTAAAGTCTCCAAGAATGAATAGTGACTCTCTTTCAGGGACTTTTTTGATAGTAGCTGCCAGATCGTCGTAGAATTTGTCTTTCGCTTCTGTAGTGGATGACAGTGTTGGTGCATATGCACTAATGAGGGTTACTGGTCCTGCTGATGAGTGGAGCTGCAGAGACAGGATTCTTTTACTCCCCACAGTGGGTGGAACAATGCATCTCAGGAGAGTGTTTCTGACTGCAAAGCCAACACCATATTCCCTGGTCTCATTCGATGGTTTTCCCTGCCAGAAGAATGAGAAGTTTTTTTCTTTGACAGATCCCGAGTCTGGCAGTCTTGTCTCTTGCAGGGCAACAATGTCCATCTGCAGTCTACTCAGGTAACCAGTTACTCTTATTTAATCTTTCCCCCCAATTACAAATGGACTCTACAACATAATAAGGAATAACTTCATTTCTTTTGCAGTGTAACTATAACTTCCTAGTTACATTTATGTTATGAGGCATGGCCACAATAAAAAGTAGAGGAAGAATATCCGCAGATTCAAATGCTGGCTGGATGCTGTCCCTCATGCTGTTGCCTCCTTCCCTATCGTGAGCCCTGATTTTTTTTGATTTAGGCATCCTTCAGTCTCGAGAGACTATGGTATCGTGCTTTGTATGGAGGACTTGAAACAGCGTCTAGTGTGGCTGAGAAGGCCAATTCGAGAGTGACAATTCCTTCCACACTGAAGACAAATACAATCTGTACCCTGTCCAGCTCCCTGGTTTTGCTGCTTTCGTGGCTGCCTCTTTGCCTCAGTCTGCTGTACAAGGGTCTCTTCAAATTGGGAGAGGCCATGATGCATCGCCTGCCTCCAGGCTGAACGCTCAGATGTCAGGGTTTCCCATCTGTTGAGATCCATTTCCAAGGCCTTCCGATCTGGCTTGCAGATATCCTTGTATCGCAGCTGTGGTCTCCCTCTGGGGCGATTTCCCTGCACTAATTCTCCATACAGGAGATCTTTTGGAATCCGACCATCAGCCATTCTTACAACATGCCCAAGCCAACATAGACATTGCTGTTTCAGTAATGTATACATGCTGAAAATTCCAGCTCGATTTAGGACTACTCTATTTGGGACCTTGTCCTGCCAGGTGATACCAAAAATACATCGGAGACAGCACATATGGAAGGTGTTCAGTTTCCTCTCCTGCCGTGCACAAAGGGTCCAGGACTTGCTGCAGTACAGGAGTGTGCTCAGGACACAGGCTCTGCAGACCTGGATTTTGGTATATGCCATCAGCTTCTTATTGAGCCATACTCTCTTTGTGAATCTTGAGAACATGGTAGCTGCTTTCCCAATGCGTTTATCCAGCTCGACATCTAAGGAGAGAGTGTCAGAGATCGTTGAGCCAAGGTACACAAAGTCATGAACAACCTCCAATTCTTGTGTGGAGATGGTAATAGAGGGAGGTGAGTCCACACCCTGGCCCATGACTTGTGTTTTCTTCAGGCTGATTGTTAGTCTAAAGTCTTGGCAGGCCTTGCTGAAACGATTCATGAGTTGTTGGAGGTCTTCAGCAGAGTGGGCAACAATGGCTGCATCATCAAGAGACAACACAGAGATCTACAGGAGGCAAATGTGTTTTGCACCACAGGCCGGCTGTTTGTAGCATTCTAGTTTTTTAGAAGTCACTTAAAGTCACAGTTTTATTTACTTTTCATAAACATGAAACTCAAGGATTACTTTTTAGAAATTGTAACTAGTGGCAACTTGCCACTTGAGATGGGATATAACTATGACCAACTACTTCCTAAAAGTAACTGTCCAAGCCTTGCTTCAGATATTCATTCTATACCTCTGTGGTGATTCTGTTGACCTGGATTTGGCTGGCTCCTAGGACTTGAAACCGAGTTGAAGCACCTGGGGTTTTGCCCTAGGCCATTGAAATGTGGCCAACAGCAAAATCTCGAGGGGAAACTACTGGTGAGTGTTATGAAGTTCAGCAATACCTTGTGGCCTTATTTGCTTTCCATTTTTGAAAGCAAAGCATGACAAAACAAAACCCTCTTTTCTTTTGCCGGCAGACTGCATTTCCCCCTTCTTTTCCATGGGGCTCATGCCCTAGTTGTCGAATTGGCTAGTTAATAGTGCTGCTAATGCCTCCCCTTCAGTGTCTGAAGCCAGGGCCCTGCTTGAGTACATTGGTACATTGTTTTCCTTCAAGAAATTACAGTGGTGCCTCGCTAGACGATGATAATCCGTTCCACTGAAATAGCTGTTTAGCGAAATCATTGTCTAGCAAAAAGCATTTCCCCATTGGAATGCATTGAAACCTGTTTAATGCGTTCCAATGGGGAAGAATCTTCGTTGTCTAGCGAAGATCGACCATAGGAAAGCCGCTTTGCAAACCGCTGATCAGCTGTTTAAATAGCTGTCTTGAGAAGCTTAGGTCCCGAAAACACCCATTTTGCAAATATGGAGGGAGCTGTCAAAATCGTCTAGCGAAAATCGGTTTGCGGAGCAGGGACCAAACATTGTCCAGCGAAATTCCCCCATAGGAATCACTGTTTTGCGAATCGCTATAGCGATCACAAAAAGTCAATGTCTAGCGAAAAAACTGTCATGCGGGGTAACTGTCTAGCGAGGCACCACTGTAGTTTGTTTAAGATTTCTTCTGAAGAAAATAACATGCCTTGTTTTTATTCCAATCTCACTTTCCCCCATGCAATCAAAGAGAAACATTAATATATAAATCCTATGGCATTGCTCATTGTGTGTGTGTAAAATAAATCTTTATTTAATATGCAGGAGGTGTTGCATGGCACCTTCTAAAAAAAGCTGATGCACTTGCCAGGTTCATGAATGTCATAAATCATTCATGGTAAGGTAGACTGCAGTTGTTTGGACATTGAAGGCAGATCAATTTCAAGGTGGTTGCTTAACACACAAACACAATCTTTACTTATTGTTTTTACAGTATCAAAGGTTCTTTTCTCTCACATACGCCCACAACCTCCCTGTCTTGTTCACTTAAGCACTTCCTTTGTCTTGGGGAAGAATCGGTAATGAATGACCTTTTCCCCTTCTTTTCTAGTCTTCTAGTTTTCCATCAGAAAATAAATTCCTAAATATATTACTCAAAGCATAGCATCTGTATACTTGTAATAAAATGATCTTGTAATGCCAATTTAATGTGATGGGGATATCTCAATAAATCTTGAGACAGGCAATTATTAAAAAAAGCCCTTTTCTCTTTCCTTTTGCACACTGACATTTTTGTCATGTATATTAATTGAAGGTTTCATGCCTCCAGGAAGATTTTACTTGAATTGTCCTTGTTCTGAGAAAGAGCAGCAGGTAATAACAACCACCAAAGGAAAGGTGGGGCGTCTGGCCAGACATTTTCCTTGACCTTGTCATTCAGATGTTAGCAAGACCTCTCAGGTGTCTGCTTGGTTTGCATTTTGAGTCTGAAGTCTTTCTAGTAGGCTGGGAAAGTATGTGTGTTGTGGGTCCTCCAGTCCTTCCTGACTTAATGGCAAACCTGTGAATTCAAAGCAAAGCAAAGCGTGCTGATTAATGGCTGAAATCCAATAGTAAGTTATAACTAGAGTAGGCCTATTAAATCAGTGGGGATTTGGTGAGTCAACTCCTCCATAAATTCCATTGACGCAGTGGGCCTAACTCTAGTTTGGGCTTAATACTGGCTTTTAGCCAATGACTTCCAGAAAGCCCCGTGGTTAACAATCCCCAGCTGCCTCAGCTGCTCCACTTCCCTGGAGGAAAGGAGAAAGAGCAGGTAGGCCAGAAAGGGTTAAAAGTGATTTTGCCGGGTCCCTCTCCATGTTTTATATTTTTGTCTTTTTCTCCCCCAAAATGGAATATCACTAACACAGTATTGCAGATATATTAACAGATTGGACTGCAAGGTTACCATGTAGCCTGAAACCTCTAATCCTGGTATCCGATACTTGACAAATCCCACAGACACAATGTACGTACTCTGACACAGGCAAGCACATATGTGCTCAAAATAAATCGCCTTCACAATCAAGTTAAAATGAACAACCCCTCTTGGATGTTTAAAATAACTCACTTTCTGGCAAAACAAATGTTCACCCAGGCAGAAAGTTTTAGATCAATTTCAAGCGTGTTAAAGATGATGTAAAACCAAGGAGTATTACAACCTTTAACCAAGCCTTAAGTTAACTTGTAGATACAGCTGTTGAATATTGGAACGATTAGCAGAACATACTTCCTCCTTTAGTCCATAGACACTTGGAAAATACCCTTCATGTCCATTACAGGTAGGAGTATTTTGCTGCTGTTTACACCTACCCACCCACCTGAGTTCTTTATAGCATCCATATGGCTTTCCTCCATTATTTCATTTTGCACTAGACAGTTTTCCTGCAAATCCTGTGTGATTTTATTTGCCCTTTCCAAAAATCAAGGGGTCTGTCAGAGCCAGTATATTCTGAGCTGCTTCTGACTGAAACATTTTGAGGTTCTTTTGTTTGTTAGTTTGTTTATTTGTTTGATTTATATCCCGCCCATCTGGTCTATTGTTGGGTGGATACTTTCTTACATCAGGTTTGGATTATCCTGTTTTCTCTTTCTCCTCACCTGGTTACATTTTACACTCATTCTCATTTGCTATTGCCCTTTTCCTCCCCCTTTCCCTGCATCAACCATGACAATGTGGCAACCATGGGATAATTTCAGTTTTCACTTCCCAGATTTGTTTCCAAGATACGTGTGCATTGAACTTCCCTTCCTCCCCATATGCAGCCTAGCCACCATATACTTTCTGTTGTCCTTGGTGGGTGGGCATGTGTTTGTATTTTTTTTATGACTGAAAAGCACACGTTGGTGCTAAGACTTCACAGTTTCACTTATTTACTGTTGGCCAGGTCACCCATCCCCAAATATGGGTCACCATCACACACACCAGATTGTCCTGGGGTCACTGGAGGGCATGATCGTGTATATGTGAGTGTGTGCATGCATTTTTTTTCACTATCAGTTTAGCATGACTTAAACTAGGGGTGTATGGAAGCCCCCAATTGAGCCCATGCCTGAATGAAGCGCACACAGATTGGAGCTGACCCACCTGTGCCTTTTGGATGACTCAAATCCTTGCCTTTGCCCATGTCCTTTTCCAGTTCTTTGTGATGAATCCAGTCATACAAAGAGAGCAGTAAGGCCACCTCATCACCTAAATGGTGCGGGCAGCAGAGAAGAGCACCGGCAGTCATCTTCAGAGCTGGCACTCGGTTTTATTCATATTTACTCCCCTTCCCCCCCCCCCCCAGGTGAAATCCCCCATCAGTTACTGGAAACAGAGTGAGAACTTGGAAAGAGCAGTGCGGACAGTCATCTTTGACACCTTGAAAGGGCTGCACGCTTTCCACCTATTGTCTGTGCCCTCGCCCTTCTTGTTTCCTGGATCTGAAATGAGTTGGGCCAGGGCCACGAGGCTTTGATGATTCACTCCATGATTCTGTAACAGCAAAAGGAAGAAAGGATCATTTCTGAGGAAAGGAGCACACTTTCTTTTGTCTTCCTGATGTTTTCTTTCTCCTTGCCCACTTTTAATTATGGTGTGTGAATGCCAGACTTAAACACAAGGGATCCATGGGGGTGCTGCTCTACACCATCAAGGCCTCTGCACTCTTTGCTCCACACTGTGGTCCATGCGCAAAGGTGCAGATATCCCTGATTTGATTCCTTTTTATGCATTTGTCCAAAGGCGCTGTGTAGCCCTAGGTTGTGCCACGGCGACTTGCCTGTCAGCCATTCTGCCCAGGAGCACATACGTTATGTCACGACTTCTTCCATTTTCTGGAGCCCTTTCCTTTTTATGTTTATTGCATTCTATATTTGGATTCCTTTTATTCTTCTGCCCTTCACAGGAGGGCATGGATGTGTTTTTGCATCCAGAAACATGTCACCTTCCTTTATGGGAGTTACAAAAGAATTGGGTGAAAGGCTTGGGGCTTGTTTTGCGATGCAAAGTGGCAAACACCTCCATCAGCACTAAGGTTAGCGCTAGACGAGGAGGAAAGAGCTAATTTAATGCTAGAACATGAATCTGAAATATTAATAAAAAGCCTAGCAGGGTGCTTTGTACCAAAGCTGCATTGATTCCCAACAAAGCTCTAGTTTGGGGGGCCTTTAACACTGTGGCAGAAAGGGAGTGGTTGGAGAAGGATGGGAGACCGGAGGGAGATGGAATGAAAGGAGCAGCAAATTGGGCAGAGGAAGGAGTGAAGGTGGGAGAAGGGGAGGGAGAAGGAAGGGGAAGGGGGGAGTGGGTGTTATGTGAAAATATTACTGACTTAGAAGAGTTAGCCTGTGCTAGCGTGTCAAGGCAAAAATAAAATAAAAACAAGACAAAAAGGTTGTGGCACCTTCAAGACTAACTGCTATATTTTAATGTGAGCTTTCGTGAATGAAGTCCCCCTTCCTCAAACAGTTAGTCTTTAAGGTGCCACAACATTTCTGTCTTCTTTATTTATTTATTTATTTATTTATTTATTTTTCCTTTTGTTTTTGGCCTGATAACGTTATTGTCTGGGTCTTTTGTTTGGACAGGGGCACCCAAAAGTCCCAGTGTTACATACAGCTATGACATCACCTGCCCGTCACTGCTGAAGCTGTGTGTCATCTGCCAATGGCGTGACGGAGGGTGGGACATAAGGGGTGGAGCTGTTGTATATAAGGGGAGTGAATGGTGTGAGAGATTCAGATAGGGCTTGGAGATAGGGCCAGATAGGGCTTTGAGATAGGGACGGTTAGGGCTTGGAGATACTGTGTGATAAGAACTGTGTTATATAGTGAGGGTCTGTGAGAGAGAGTGTGTGATTGTTATATTATTATAGTGATTGCTTTATTATTTATATTCAGGTGATTTACCATTCCTTTTTGTTTGTACACAATAAACCTAAGTTTTTATTTTGAAATCATACTTTGGCCTGAAGCTTCATTTGAGGGAATGGTTGGTGGCAGTAGAAACAAAGAGTGATTGAGTGTGACGTAACGGCCCCTTTGTGAGGTATAAGGTGGCTGTTACAATAAAATTGGTGTCCAGCGGTGGGATACGAGTATTCCAGTAAAGCCTTGGCAAAATCGTGCCCAGAGCAAGGGTCTTCAGTTAGGGTCATCTGAAGTGGAGAGTGTGGGTCACCTTCTAGGGCTTGGCTCAAGGGGAGCAAAGCCTAGTAGAGGGGTGCTGAAGCTTCAGAGTGAAAAACTGAGACAAGGGAGCTCTGTGGAGTCCATTTTGTGTGTGGAGAGTGGCCCAAAGCAAAGGCTGTGGTGTTTTGGCCAGCGTGTCCTGAGTTTAGGGAAACTCTGAGGGGACATAGCGAAGGCCAAGGGCAGCAAAGCTGAGGGATCTCCATTTGTACAGCTAAACCTAGGTCAAGGTAGCTGTGTGAATTCAAGATTGGTGCCAGAAGCAGAATAATAAAGTAATCTTTGTTTGGCAAGAGGGCCAGCTTAAGGGGCAGAAGCATAGTTACAGTTGCTAGCTGACAGTGCTGGAGAAGGCTGCAACTTTATAACACAGACCAATAGCACAGGAAAAAAATGACTTTAAACCAAGGCTTGAAAGTTACTATAGGAGCCTTTGGTGAAATAAAATGCCCTTAACCCGAAGTAGAAAAACTGAAATAAGACCATCTGAAATGGCAGCTAGTTCAGACGAAGAAATTAGTGGGGGAGAGGAAAGATTTTCCTCAGCTCAAGAGGAAAGGTCTTCTAGAGAAGATTTAACAGACCTCAGAAAATTTGAGTTAGCGCAAGCACATGAATACAGAATGAAACAGCTAGAGATGGAGGAAGAAAGGAGACAGCTAGAATTAGAAAAGGAGGAAAGAATGAAACAGCTAGAATTAGAACAGGAGGAAAGAATGAGACAGAGGGAACTTGAGGTAGAGAAAGAGAGGATGGCTTTTGAAATCAGGAGAATGGAATTAATGAACCAGAACAATAACAATAATAGAAATTCCAACTCTGAAGAAGGGCAGTTGTCAAAAGCAGATCTAAAGAAATTCCCTACTTTCAAACAGGGAGACTGTCCAGAGGCATTTTTAATTCTTTTTGAAAGAGCGTGTGCTGATTTTTCTGTCAGAGAGTCAGAAAAAATGATTATTCTGAGATCTCAAATTAGTGGAAGCCTCGCTGATGTTTACGCTGAAATGCCAATCGAAATGATTAAAGATTATTCTGAATTTAAAAAGTTGGTGTTTGCCAGGTATGGCATCAATGCAGAACATCTGAGGCAAAAGTTCAGAACACTAACCAAGAAACTTGATGAGTCTTACTCACAGTTAGGGGCCAATTTGGCTAAATATTTAGATAAGTGGTTGGCGCAGGAGAAAGTGGAGACAATTCAGCAATTTAAAAATATTATAGGATTGGAACAGTTTTATTCCCTTCTACATGGTGAAATTAAATATTTAGTAAAAGACAAGAAACCTCTAGAATTGAAACAGGCAGGGGAAATTGCAGATTTCATCTCACAAATCAGAAAACCTATGTATTCTGAGGGAAAGAGTATGAGAAAAACATTGGAGGACTACAGTAGATATCCCAAGGGACAACTTAAAAGCCAGCAGAAGGTGGGCGGCCATTTTGTGGGAAAGCCTTCAGAACAGGGCCAAGCCAGAAGCCAGATTTTGGAGGGAAAAGAAAAAGGGGCTTGAAAGGGTCCATGGAGTGATAGAATTTGCTTCATTTGCCATGAAAAAGGCCATATTGCTTCCCAATGTTATAAAGCTAAAGAAAATAAAGAAATTTTACCTCAGAAAATGAATTTAAACAAGACTAAATCTGTTTACTGTATTCAGAAGGGACAGATAACTCCACCAAGGGAGGAGGAGTCTGTTGTCATAGCAACGCCAACAGAGGTTTCTACTACAGATGAGCTTAATGAAGATAATATTCCTGTGGCTGAAATAAGACATTGTCTACTTATAAGAACTGATCCCCAATTATTTGAAGCAGCTGGTGATAATATAGGAATTTTAGAACACAACTATTTAGCATTAAGAGACACGTGCTCTCAGGTTACACTGTGTCACCCTGATATCATACCACAAAATCACATTATACCAAATGAAAGTATGACAATTAAAGGAATAGGGGAAGAAATAGTTGTTTTGCCTGTAGCAGAAGTGTTAGTTCGTTATAAGGGCTGGCAAGGAAATTGGCGCGTAGGAATTTCCTCGCAACTGCCTTCAGCTGTACTTATTGGGACAGACCTCTCTGAGCATGTTAAGAGGGTGTTAGTTCTAACACGTTCAAAACAAGATCAAACAGAGGCAGCTGAAAAAGTTACTGACATTCAGGAGGGAGAAAATGAAAATATACAAGCTGAGGCATTCTCACTTGAAATACCCCAAAGCAGTGTATTTTCCCAGGAGCAGCAAGCAGATCCCACTTTAAAATGTTGTTCTGAGAAAGTGTCAAGCAAAGAATTATCCCCTGAATCCCCTGAAAGGTTCCTTATTAAGCAGGGTTTGCTGTATAGAGAAACACTGATGAACATTTCAAAAGGGGGACATGAGATTCGAAGCCAGTTGGTAGTTCCTGATAAATATCGCCAAATGATTTTAGAAAGGGGACATTCTGAGATATTTGCTGCACATTTAGGGATAAATAAGACCAAGCAAAGAATAACTCAAAACTTCTATTGGCCAGAAATAGGAAAACAAATTAAAAATTTCTGTCAGAGATGTGATGTGTGCCAGAGACAGGGTAATAACCATGACAGGACTAAGGCTAAGCTGTGTCCATTACCCGTAATCTCTACACCTTTCAAATGCATTGGCGTGGACATTATAGGACCGTTGCCTAAGGTCACAAAAAGGGGAAACAGATTTATTCTCACCATTGTTGACCATGCCACAAGATACCCTGAGGCGATTCCTTTGAATAACATTGAGACCCATACAGTGGCTGATGCACTTTTAAGCTATATGAGTAGAATGGGTTTTGCTTCAGAGATTATAACTGACTTAGGACCATCGTTTACTTCCAAACTTATGAAGAGACTATGGCAGATTTGTGGTATTAAACATTTAGAAACTTCCCCATATCATCCACAGAGTAATGGGTTAACAGAGAAATTTAATGGAACCCTTATGCGAATGATTAAAGCCTATTTAGCAGAAAACCCAAATAACTGGGACCAGAAATTGCAATTATTGCTATATGCCTACAGATCAGTCCCACAAGAAAGTACCGGGTTCAGTCCTTTTGAACTGCTATTCAGGAGAAAAGTGAAAGGACCACTTGATTTGATTAAGCAAAATTGGGAACAGATTGTGGAAGAAGATCCTCAAAATGTAGTCTCATACATAGACACATTAATGAACAACCTAAAAAGAAATTTAGAGTTGGCTGCTGAAAACCTGCAAGCCCAGAAAATTAAACAAAAAGTTTGGTATGATAAAAAGGCTAGGGAACGACAGTTTAACCCTGGAGATGAGGTGCTGATGTTGAGGCCCATCCAGGGGAACAAACTACAATTGAACTGGGCAGGACCTTATAGGATCATTTCCAAAATGAGTGATCTTAATTACATTATTGAAGGAGATGAATACCTAGGCAGGAGGGTAGTTCATGTAAATGCCATCAAGCCATATTATAGAGAGGAAAAGAGTGCTTTTTGCAATGAAAGCAGCTGATAAAGAAGAACATGATTTGCCATACTGGGAAGGAAGGGGTGAAATAAAGTTCAACCCAGAGGAGGTGAAGATCAACCCTGCACTCACCCTAGAACAGCAGAGGGAACTAAAGATGTTGGTTACTAAGTATCAACAGGTCTTCCCAAGCAAGCCTGGTTTAGCCAAGGGAGTGATGCATAGAATAGATACTGGAAATGCACCCCCTCAGGCAGTAACCCCATACAGAGTAACCGGACCTTATGTAGACAAGGTGCGCAAGGAGCTGGATGAGATGCTAAAAGAAAATATTATTGTGCCATCGTCCAGCCCTTGGTCTGCCCCAATAGTTTTGGTGGACAAACCGGATGGAAGCATCAGGTTCTGTGTGGATTACAGAAAATTAAATCTACTAACCAAACCAGATGCTTACCCCATGCCCAGACTTGACAACCTGATTGAAACCATAGGGGGTTGTCGATACATTTCCTGTTTAGACTTGATTAAAGGGTTCTGGCAAGTGCGGATAGACCCTAGAGATCAAGAAAAAACTGCTTTTTGTAGCCCTTTCGGCTTATTTGAGTTTCGTGTCCTCAGTTTTGGCCTTAGGAATTCCCCAGCTACATTCCAAAGGCTGATGGACAAAACTCTGCAAGGGCTCAGTGCATTTACAGTTGCCTACATTGACGATATAGGGATCTTTAGGTAGGATCACCTGTGTCACCTAGAGTTAGTACTGCAGCGGTTGAAAGCAGTGGGGTTAACAGTAAAAGCAAGTAAATGTCAGCTGGGTAGCCCCGAGATGAAATATTTGGGTCATATGGTAGGGGGAAGTGTAATCAAACCCCTAAAAGCAAAGGTAGAGGCAATACGTAATTGGCCTAGACCCAATACCAAGAAAAAAATTAGTGGGATACTATAGAAAATTTATCCCCAGGTTCAGCGAAATTGCAGCACCGTTGACCGAGCTGACGGGGAAAAGGAGTGATGACTGCATCCCATGGTCCAGTGACTGCAAGGAGGCGTTCAGGAAGCTGAAGGAGGCGTTAACCAACCCCCCTGTGTTGCGTGCTCCAGACTTTGATAGAGAGTTCGTCATCTACACCGATGCATCCAACGCCGGGGTAGGAGCCGTGCTGTGCCAGTGTGATGACAACGGAGACCAGCATCCTCTATCCTACCTGAGCAAGAAACTTCAGAAAGGCGAGAAACACCTGTCGACCATTGAGAAAGAATGTTGGGCCATCGTGTACGCAGTCCAGAAATTAAAACCTTACATCTGGGGGAGACACTTCATTCTGTGTACAGACCACTCACCTCTGATGTGGTTAAAGACTATGAAGGCCCAAAACAGCAAACTAATGAGGTGGGCTTTAATTTTACAGGACTATGACTTCGAGGTTAAGGTAGTCAAAGGGACTATGAACTGTGTTGCTGACGCCTTATCCCGAAGACCAGATGAAGACAGATGAAAAAATTGGACTCTTGAAATTAATAACTGTGTTTAATAAGTTATGAAAATTTGTAGTTATTGGAATATTGTTATGTATATATGTATGCAATTGATTATTTAAGTGTAAGTATATTTTGAATAATATAGTTATGTAAGAATGTGCCTAATATGTTAATGGTAAGTGTTGAAATGTGGGGAAAATGTAATGTTTGATTTTGTTTCCAGTTGTTTTGGGTGAAAAGCACCTTAGCTTTCCCCCACAAAACAACTTTTAAAGGGGGGAGGTATTGTTACATACAGCTATGACATCACCTGCCCGTCACTGCTGAAGCTGTGTGTCATCTGCCAATGGCGTGACGGAGGGTGGGACATAAGGGGTGGAGCTGTTGTATATAAGGGGAGTGAATGGTGTGAGAGATTCAGATAGGGCTTTGAGATAGGGACGGTTAGGGCTTGGAGATACTGTGTGATAAGAACTGTCCTATATAGTGAGGGTCTGTGAGAGAGTGTGTGTGATTGTTATATTATTATAGTGATTGCTTTATTATTTATATTCAGGTGATTTACCATTCCTTTTTGTTTGTACACAATAAACCTAAGTTTTTATTTTGAAATCATACTTTGGCCTGAAGCTTCATTTGAGGGAATGGTTGGTGGCAGTGGAAACAAAGAGTGATTGAGTGTGACCTAACGGCCCCTTTGTGAGGTATAAGGTGGCTGTTACACCCAGTGTCTCTTCTCAGTGTGAAAAGTACTGTTGTAAGCTGCCAGGAACAGAGAGAAGCGATGGAAACAGGTGCCTTACAGTGGACCCTCCACTTACAGACGGCTCGACTTACAGACTTTTCGAGTTACAGACTTCTCCGGCCACAAAATTTAGGTTCGACTTGCAGACCAGAAAAAAACCAAAATGGAACAAAAACGGCCAGTTACGGATTAATCGGTTTTCAATGCATTGTAGGTCAATGGAGACTCAACCTACAGACTTTTCGACCTGCAGCCACCGTTCCAGTGTGGATTAATTCCATAAGTAGAGGGTCCACTGTATCTGGAGGAGCCCTGCAAAAGCTTGTGCCAGGCAAAAACCTGTCCATCTTCCAAGGTACCACAGGCTTTCTTGTTTTTGCTGTAACAAACTTGCACTCCTGCCCACTCAAAGAAATGGAAATATGACTCTTCATAAATGGGAGCCATTACTGTAGCTGACTACTTTGGGCCTTAGAAAGGTAACTGTTACTAACTACTTTTTAGTAGTGTCGCAAACGCTGCCCTTCGAGACTCTAGGAGTATGAAATCTGACAGGGACAATGCCTTCTAACTGCACTGGACTGCTTTTTTGAGGAAGGCACATGAGAAGAACGTGCGCGTCTCCATCTCTCTTGTGGTGCAATTGCAATGCAATTCTCCATCTGTGTCTGCTCAGAGGGAAATCCCATTATGTTCATTGGGGCTTACTATCAGATAGGTGGGTATAAGACTGCCGCCTTAGCCATGCATAACCTTTTAAAGCATGATCAGAGTCGAAAACAGGATGACGGGCTGTACGGATGAACAAGCAGATGTTTCCTCAATTATTGTTACTTTCTTTTCAAAATGAAAAATCAGATGTCCATGGAAGATATTGCAAGGGCCTATTGGAAAAATGTGTACAGGCAACAGCATCTAAAATAGCAAGCTGACTGTGGGAGTGCTAGCAGCTTCCTTTAGAGGATAGAACTGAAGCTCGCACACACCCAGTCAAAACAGTTTGAATGTCAAATATTGAATATTAAAATCCGTGAAGCTGCGAGAAAATTATCATGACTCATGAGTATTTCTGAATGTGCAAACATGAGGAAATTGTGCATTGCAAACAGAAAAATATGAAAGTAATTGAAAAGATTATTCTGCCTAAAGCTATGCAGCCATATTTAACAAATTCATAATGTACCTCATCATAAATACTGGGAGTACGTGTCGGGGGGTGCTTTATTTACACTTTCAAGTGATAAACTAAGATGCCTTGGAAGAAAGTGCAGACTTTTTAGCCAAAAAGTTGTCAAGTTTTTATTTTAAAGAACTCTTTAGGGTACTACGTATATGTAAAGTATTCATTGCACTGCATGTGTTGACATAAATAGCCTGGAGCATATGTGCTTATTTTAAACCAAATAATAGAAATAAATTAAGGGCAGAAATAAGAGGCAGACAATGAGGAACAGGAGAAAAAGAAAGAAAGGAGGGGAGGGAGAAGAAAACTGGCTAAGGAAGCAGTCTACCCTTTTAAAGTTCAAGGAGGTAAAAGAGAGAGGTTAAAGGAGCACAAGTAGATTTCAGAGACATTGAATGAATTATCTGCCTTTGGTTTTATTGCAGAAAATATAGGCCTGATGCCCATACTTAAATTGACCTTCCCAGTAGCAGCATCTGAAGAACTGAGGCAAATAGGAGTGGCAACAGGTGATGTTAATAAATTGTATTGGACACTGAGCAAGAATCTCAGAGTCCACATCTTGTCTGCTGACATAAATTAGCAACTATCATCAAATTTGTCTCTACGGTGGGGGATGGTGCAAAAATCCATGTTCTTGCCTCCATGTAGAACCTATGTGCAAGCAAGATCTTTCTTCCCTTCCGATTGTGAAGAAAACCATTACAGAGTTGGGCAGAGCTAGGCGTTCCCAATAAGTGGGTTCATTTATGATGCCTGAACGGAGCTGTAATGTTACCTGATCTGTGACAGGACCGACACATTTGCAACAACGGCCAAATTAGATTTTGAAACTCTGGCCCAAAGCATGGTGAAATAATGGGGTGGTAAGTCTTCCTCCTTTCCATATATCAAATCTGAACTGCTTCCCCCACCTATATTTGTCCAGTTGGGAAAGCCATATAGGCAGTTAGTTAGGTCATGGAGGGTAACAAGTATAATCTTTGGAGTGTACAATTTTGATCAGGAAAATTGTGTGCAAACCGAAAACGTGCCTCATACTTCCTTCCTATATAGGCCATTTTATCCTAAAACATTCTATCTGCAGAGTATTTCAAACCGTATAGTGTTGCTATATGGCTGTGCTTTGTAACAAACACTGAGAGCTTGGCTAGACTAGACTACTAAATCAGAGTGGGCTGGAGCAGGCCCAATTAAGGTCATATTGAGATACAATATGTCATTTGTTGCAATTCTTGCATTCACTCACCATATGCACCTCAAGCAACAAAATTTGGCCCACCTTCCTTTAAAGGGAAAGAAAAAGAAAACAAAAAAGATCCCCCTCCTTGTCCCCTCCTCTCTCCTCCTCCTTCCTGGAGAAACTATTCATTCATCCATTCATTCATTCATTCATTCATTCATTCATTCATTCATTCATTCATTCAATATGTGTACCACTTATCTGGCTACCAAGGCCACTCTGGGTGGTTCATAGCACAACAGACAACAATAACACATTAAATAATAGCCATAACATCATAATAATACTGTACAGAAAATTAAACACATTGGTCAATTAAACTACAAAGAAAGACAGAACAAAAATGATTAATAAAGACAATTTAAAAAACTTTTTTCCTAAAAGGTATAGCATACTGGCACTGCCCTACCTAGATAGCTGTTATTAGCCTCGTGAAAAACAAACAAACCTTTACAGAGGAGCGGAGAAATGTCTTAATTTCCCAATATCAGTAAGTGGCTATGCTGTCTGCTTAAGTTACTTAATGTAATTGGGAAATTGAAATGGATGGGAAATTGAAAGCAGCGATTATATGTGCTGCAACTGAACCAAAACAGAAGGATCCAGGCTGCACCTGGAAAGAGTAGCCTCTGGCAAGCAGCTTAAAAGGTGTGCGTAGGAATGTTCTGGGAATGGACTAGTTTGCTCTGGCACTCAAGTCAGGTAGTCATTGTGTCAGGATTTTGTTCCTTTGGTGAACAGGGAGTTAAATTTTAATATTGTAATGAAGTGCAGAGTCATGAATGTAAGCTAAAAGCCAATGTAATGACTTACAGCATAAAGGAGAAACAAGATGATGTAATGCTTGATTGTTAAGCAAGACCAGATGTAATGGTGAAATGTGATTGGTTGCTCTGAGTCTAAATGTAACAGAGACAGAACAGACCTTATTCAGCAGTAAGTCCGGTGGTCATTTACTTCTATGTTTTTTCTCTGAATGTGACCATCAGTAGATCAGCAAATTTTTGTGAGAATGAGAATTGGTCTCGTATACATGCTAATAATGAAGTATTTTTGCCACCATTTAATGATCAAAATAATCAGAAATAAGTTAAAAAGGAGAATCTAAATAAAATGGAAGCTAAAAAGAAGAATGGGACATATAGTGAAGCTGAGGAGAAGAATGGGACATATAGTGAAGCTGAGGAGGAGAATGGGACATATAGTGAGTCAGGAGAACAAAGTGATGAGGTAGTAATTCCTAGGCGTTCTCAGAGATCAAATAAAGGAGTCCCATCTCAAAGGTTTAAAGTAACTAATGTAAACCTAATTGTCAGTGAACCTGAAAGTTATGAGGAAATGTTAGGATTGCCAACAGATCAGCAACATAAATGGAAAGAGGCTATGCTTGCTAAGTTCAATTTGTTAAAAGAGTAAAACAGATTTTAAAAAGGGTTTGGCCGACCCTTGCCTATATGTGAAAAATCAGGGTGATGTAAAATTGATACTACTAGTCTTTGTGGATGATCTGTGTTTAGTAGCACCTAACCACTAACAAGTGGTTCATGAGAGAACAGGGTAAAAACTTCAAATTGAAACATCTAAGTCAAATAAGTTACTTAGGAGTAGAAATAAGTAAGGACCAAGATGGAAATTTTCTAATATGCCAGGAGAAGAAAATAGAAAAATTATTAATAGTCAGTGGCGTGGAAATTTGTAACTCAGTTCGAACCCCAATGGAGACAAATTTTCAAAGAAACTTTGAGAGTGAGAAATTTGATGATGAAGAACTTTACCAATCCAGAATAGGATCATTGTTACATTTAGCATCCTGGACGAGGCCCGACATTGCAGCATCAGTAAATATTTTAAGTCAGTTTGCTGCAAAGCCTTGTAAACATCACTGGAGTGGGGTAAAGAGAGTACTAAGATATCTAAAGGGTACAAAGGAGAAAAAGCTACTGTTGAGAGTAGGAGATAATCTGGAATTAAAATGCTTTTCAGATTCAGACTGGGCAACAAGTGAAATTGATAGAAAATAAATTTCAGGGTTAGCAATATTTTTTGATAGATCCTTAATATGTTGGAAATCAAAAAAGCAGACCATTGCTGCCACGAGCACTGCTGAGGCTGAGTACACTGCTTTAAGTGAGCTGTGTAACGAAATTACTTGGTTGTTCTGGGTTTTTCGGGCTCTTTGGCCGTGTTCTGAAGGTTTCGCCAGTCTCTGTGGCTGGCATCTTCAGAGGACTTGAATTACTTGGTTTAAGCAATTATTGAAAGATGTAAACAATAATGGACTTGCCTGTACAAGTTTTCTATGATAACACAGCGTGCATTCAGTTAGCTGGTGAATGTAGGATTAAAGGAAGAAGTAAGCACATTGGAATAAGGTTCTTTAATGTGAAAGATGCTGTTGAAAGTCAGTTGGTGGAATTGCAATATTGTCCCAGTGAAAATAATGTTTCTGACATTTTCACTAAACTCTTGACATTCGAGAAACATGTGTATATATGCAACCAGATGAGTTTCTCCAATATATAAAATTTAAGGAGGAGTGTCAGGATTTTGTTCTTTTGGTGAACAGGGAGTTAAATTTTAATATTGTAGTGAAGTGCAGAGTCAGGAATGTAAGGTAAAAGCCAATGTAATGACTTACAGCATACAGGTGAAACAAGATGATATAATGCATGATTGTTAAGCAAGACCAGCTGTAAATGGTGAAATGTGATTGGTTGTTCTGAGCATAAATGTAACAAAGACAGAACAGACCTTACCAATCAGGAGTAAGTCTGGTGGTCATTTGCTTCTATGTTATTGCTCTGAATGTTGTTATGCCAAATGTATATTGCCTTGTATATATGTGTAGCCATATCTAATATACTATATTATAATCACAAAAAACTCTTTCATTTCGTTTTCTCCCCACGTCTAAATCTCTTACTTTGCTAAATTTAAGTGGGAGGAATGGAAGCAGTCTGATAAGAGGCTCTGTATAACTAGTGTCCTTAGTTTTCAAGGCTTGTCTTTTAAACAGAGTGCTCTTGCCAACCTTCACATTCAACCGGACTCTTAAGAAGGTTTCTTGAGGCCAGGGCCTCATTAAGGCTCTGGAGTTTTGGCCCCACGCCAACACATTGGGCAAACCAGCCCATGCCCAGAGCAAATCAAATAGCAGGAGGAATCCACGTGTAGTCGCATCATGACCTTGGCTTCTAAGCATATTCCCTTCTCTGCTTGAAGTATTCATCCTTCTCCAGTAGTTTTAGCAACAGCACCTTATTAGGTGGCGATGGGAACCTGTAGACCCAAGACATCCTTGGATTACAGTTTTACTCCTCCCTGGTTGTAAGCCATACTGGCAGGGGATGGTAGGAAATGAACTCCAACAGCTTCTGGGAGCCACAGATTCTAAAATAAAGCTCTAAAATAAAGCTTTAGGATTACTCAGCAAAAATGGAATATGTTCCACTGGATTCAGTGGGATTTACCTCCTAAGTAAGAATTCATAGACTTACAATGCAAAATCCTGGTATAGAAGGTAATAATTACAAAGTTAGACATGAAGGGATGGGAAACCCATTTCTCTCTGCATTCATTTGTAAAGTAGAAGCTCTTGCTGAAATCGGAAGACTTCTCTCCTTTCCTGTTTTAATTTTCTGTTACCAAGAATTCGTTTTGTCCTCCCCTTTGTATAAGCTTATATTTGCTCATCTGTAACACTTTGATAAGGCTTTTAACAATCCTTCTGTTCTGGTCCTTTTCTCTCCCTTCAGTCCAAAGCTCCTCATTTATTACGTTATAAGAAGATTGCTTTCCACAAATGAACAATTTTTAAAGACATCAAAGTTTGTAACACCTGAAACTTTCCAACGACTCCAAACCGGGAAATAAAATTGACATCCGAAGTCACAGAAGTAATTTTAATGTGCCATTTAAGGCAGGAAGCAACGAGGAATGCTTAAGCATTTGGAAATTAAGAGGCCCACTGGGTTTTGAGGAAGTGAAATAAAATGTTCAGAGAGGCTACAGATGAACATACATTTGTAATTTGAAATTCTCTCTGTCCTTTCAGAAGATCTTCAAGGTTGCACACAAGTGCGGAAAATGGGAAGTACAGACATAAACTAAGGAACGGTGTACTCGGATGCGTTTTACTATTTCTTTCTCTCTTTTGGTATCATCCTTCCTTTTGATTCCAAGAAACTCTCACTCCACTCCACCTCTCCTTTATAATTATCCAACTCCCTCTTAACAAAAGAGTTGATTCATCACTTAGCATTAAAAATGAACAGAAACTGAATACAGAGAACTGAACATGTGCAAAAATGTTTCTTCTGGAGACATCTGCCACCTTCAGCTCACTTGGTAGGATGGCCATTTACACCTTACTAAAAAGAAGAAAAAAAGGGGTTCCTGGTTTGCATAGAACCACATACACTCATTTAAACATTCAGATGCAAACATGGAAATAATTGCGTTACAGAGCATCTCACTCAACAAAGGAAAACTATGAAAAAGATGACCTGTGTGCCAGCTGAGTTTGCTATCTATGTTCTAACTGCAAACCAGCAACCATCCTTATGGGTTGTTTGTTTGTTTGAAACTTTAAATTAGTCTTAGATTTGAAGCCCCTCCAAATACAGGACACCTTCAACAACAACAAAAAGTTCTGTCCTTTGACAGCACATCAAACCAAGGATTGTCCTTTATATTGATTTTATAAGTTAACTCATTGACCAGGCATGGGAATTTCCAATTTTCCACCCTCCACTGGCTAGAATTCTGGTAGCTTTAGCCAAAAATGCCCACGGTCTCAAAGGAATTTCAGGATCCTCCTCTGTTCCTTGCCTGCTTCTGTCTGCAGATAGGTGGTAAATCAGAGTCTCAGGTGGATTTTTCGTTCCATGGGAACAGTAAACTATTAGGAGAGTGATAGTTTTTAAGAGGCACCCTCTATAGAGCCTAATGGACAGAGACACAGTCCCCTAATGCTTTGATTGCTTTCTATGGGATATGTATGTGACTTGATGGATTGAGTATGTGGCCTCTGAAAATATAATGAATATAACAGCCACAATATGGCTGTGTAGTAACACTGGTGGAAAGAGAATGCAGTAATTCTCAGCGACTAACTCTCACTAATCAATGAGTCCCTACTTGGATTCATTAAGCCACCTGAATGGCACACGTTTTCAATCAAAGTATATTAATTTCTAGATAAACTTCTTCCACATTGGACAAAGTAATACAATTTCTTTCTTTCAAAATAAAAATACTCATGAACTAGGGAGAAAGGGGAGGAGGGGAAAATATGTGATTTATTCTCTGTTCAGCCATGACTACTCCTTGCCACTTGTCATAAATAAATAAAAAATAAGAAAAAGCATTTATATTAAAGAACAATAAAAATATCACATGATATTAGAAGGAAAATATAATACAATTCTCTGTCAAAAGTTCTTGGGTGCCAAAAACGAAAAGCTGGATGGTTTGTTTGTTTTCTAAGACAACCACTTCAAGATGATAGGTTTTGGAAAAAGCACGGCTTTCAAATCAGGCAATTTCTTGAGCTCCTCATTTATCTTTTGAAGGAACCGCATCTGAGCATTGAAATGATCTGTAAAAGGTAAGAAGTAAACCTCATTCTTCAGTGTCTGTAAATACCAACATAAAGGTTCCTTTCCATCACATTACAAAGTGTCTTGGAATGGGAAGATGAGCAGCCAACCGAAAGGTGGCATTGGAGACAATGCGAGGGCTGCCTCCTGGCTTCTTGAGCTTATTTCCATAACAATTTTTTCAAAAAGCCGCTCAAGAGGACGCTCATTGTTTATTCTGATCACAGAGGGCTCTGCTTAAAAGTCCCATAAAAATGTCTTCCCCTTCACTTTATGAAAATTGCAGTTTACTCTATAAACATAATCAATTCCCATGATTTATTACCAAACTACGGTACCTATCTCTCAGTACAATACTTGGCTCAACTGGAGGGTTATGGAACCCCATCTCCCTGGAGGGTCAGCCTCCAGAGTGTGGATTTTCCTTCTGTCCTGTTAACTAATGTTCCTTTCTCCTGACTGGTTATATCTTGTCTGGGTTTTCTTTGGGATCTTTAGTCTTTTATAGCACATCCATTGTGATACACAGAATGGGCTCACAATTCATGGTACTCCATGGTTTTTATTAATCATGGTTTGTTGCTTGAGCCTCAAATCGCATAGCAGACCAGAATTTGTTAAAAATAATGCTATTCTTTGGTTTTTAAACTAACCATGGGCAACAGTGTCATCGTTAGATTTAATGATAACAAGACTTGAAACGTTTCAGGTTTTGCAGAACAAGTAACGCAATTACAACTAAATAACACACCTTTTATAAAGGGAAGGCTAATGTTAAGCATAGTAAGGTGCTATTTGCATTCTTTAATGAGTAACATAAGCTATTTCTTTTGAAACATCACAGTTCAAGCTCTGCAACAGATGAGCTAGGATGTAACTTTCCCATTTCAAAATTTATTTCTGTTACACCTTTTGTCACTTCTGTTTCACCTTTTGTTTCATGATAAGCAGGTAATAAACCAATTGCAGGGTCTGGAGCCACAATGGTTTAAATAAGGCAGACTTTTTAAGCCAACAGCAAACAATGAGCTAAGACTGTGATCCACCACTGGTTAACCAATACATGGTTTCTTAGTTGTGTCTGGTTCTTAAAGCGCAAGCCAGGTTTCAACAAGCCACACTGTGGGTTGTCATAATGTGTAAATGCAGTTGCTGTTATATACTGAAATCCTGTGCACAACTATTCAGAAATAAATGGCACAGTTCAACCTAATTTCCAGATAATTCAGCATAAGATGGCATGCAGTCCTACTGTTCAGCTATGTACTATAAATGTGCGCAGCCCCCCCCTTCTCAAGACTGAATAAAGTGCACTGGGTCCCAGCCACCCTGTAGTTTCTTCATGATTGTTGTTGTTGTTTAGTCATTAAGTTGTGTCCGACTCTTTGTGACCCCATGGACCAGAGCACGCCGGGCCTTCCTGTCTTCCACTGCCTCCTGGAGTTGGGTCAAGTTCATGTTGGTAGCTTCGGTGACACTGTCCATCCATCTTGTCCTCTGTCGTCCCCTTCTCCTCTTGCCTTCATTTCTTCATGATACTCTGATCAAATTCTTGTCTAGATCTGTGATGGGATTTGTCCATTTCCAGGTCTCCGTGAAGACACAGTTTCTGTGAATGGGGAAATGCAAAGAGCATGGCCAGTTCATAGGCTGAATGGTAGTAGAGGCAGGAGACAAGGCACCAACAATGGTCAATAGAATGGGGTGTGTGTGTTCTTTTTTTATATTTCCTCACTTGAACATCTCATTTGTTTGCTAAGACAACCACCAAGAAGGGGGAGAGAGCCTTTAAAAGGGCAGTGGGTGCAGGTCATCTTTGATTCCTTCTTAAAAGGGTGTTGCAGGAGAACCTCTGCAGTTTCTGTCCATTTTCTCTGCCTTTGCCCTTCCTTTTCCCTGGATCTGAATTAAGTGGTGATGTGGCCAAACTACTTTGATGGTTTAATCAATGGCTACAAAAAGGAAAGGAAAGGAACCTTTATTTCTAAGCTAAATGAAAAGCTTTTCCTTTATCTTTGTGGTTTTTAAAAGAATCCTTGTCCACTTCTAATCATGATGTGTGAAAGCCGGCTGTAACATGAGGGCCCATGGGTGTGCCACTCTGCCCCCAATCAATGCCCCTAGGCTTTTGGTTCTGCCCTGTGGTTGCCTTAGAAATGCAAAACGCTGTAGTTCACTTTGGTGTTTACACATTTGGGCAAAGTCAATGAACTTTCCTAATTATTTCCAAGGGTAGAAAAGCTGTGAAGAAACACAGAATTGCATCAATAAAAACAATAAAAATGCAGAATAAATATCTCTTAACTAGGATCCATGGTTTGTTTTGAGAGGTTTGGGAAGCACTTGATAAGAAGCAGACTTGGGGCGTGATCACACAGGGAAATAGATCACGGTTGTGACTGCTTGTGGAGGAGTCCAATGTGATCTGTTTATTACCTGAAGCTCATGTGGTGTATGGGAAAATGTGCTCCGGTCTGACCTCTGATTCATGCCTAAGCCCAACCTTTTTGGTCCAGATGTAAGGCTACTACTTTTTGAGACTGGTCTGGCATGATTCCATGGCAATCAGAAGGGTCACTTCAAGGAAGATCAGTCTCATTAAAGTGACCCTTTCCAGCCATCTGATCACAACCTTATTTAATCATCTTCTAAATGATCTGATTGAACTCTTGAATGTATGTGCACAGGGACAGGAAGGCAGAACACAAGGCAGAAGATGTCGTGTTTATGTTGAGGTTAGGCAACTTTGACAGGTCTGGAGGTTGTACCTGTCACATTGACTCCCACTCACCTCCAAGTATTTTTTTTTTCCTTTTAGGTCTTTTTCAACTGAAAATGCCCCCTAGGAACCCTTAGTGGAGAAAATACTATTTTGTAGGGACCGAGAGTACTGCCCTTCCCCATATATCCAAATCCCCTAGAGAGCACAAGAGGACACTTGGATAAACATTTTCTTTAAAAAAAAAATAGGGTTGAGGCCCCCAGCGTTGCAAGGGAACACATTGGAACCCTTGGGCGGGTTATATACAGCCTTTAGCCCACCTTTAGCCCCACCCCCTGCATTACACCAAGAAAAGGATACAGCCAAATCTGTCTACATCTTATTTGCACTGGTTTCCCTGCTGCAGCAGTCTAAAGTGGCCACCGTCCTGCCAACTCTGTGAAAAATTGGCAAAATTGCAAGCCACCTTTATCCACTAATGCCTAAATAATATAATAACAGTAGAAACAGTAGTAACAAATGGTAGTAGATACAGTAGTTCATTTATTTATTTTATTTTACTTGTTTAACCAATAGTAGTAGGCTTATTTATTTTATTTTTAAAAACTCTTTGGGGCTTGTTTTCCCTACCAGCTCTGAATCCACAGTGCAGGAATGCATGGACAGATGATGATGATGATGATGATGATGATGATGATGATGATGATGATGGTGGTGGTGGTGGTGGTGGTTCTTCTTCTTCTTCTTCTTCTTCTTGTTCTTCTTGTTCTTGTTCTTGTTCTTCTTGTTCTTGTTCTTGTTCTTCTTCTTCTTCTTCTTCTTCTTCTTCTTATTCTTATTCTTATTCTTATTCTTATTATTATTATTATTATTATGGACAAAACAAAGCTGAGCTATTCCCGTGGCCCCAACAGTGAGGCTGCTGCCCATCTGTTATGCAGAGAAGCCACATTATCCTGCTGAACTGCAAGCTCACTTATCAGAATATTGCACAATGGCTTAAATAGGGATCATGGCACCCTTTACAGGCAGGCCAGGAGAGATGAAGGCAGCAAGGGGAGCTTAACTTTAAAAGGGACTGACAGTTTATGGAACGCAGCTTCCAGCGAAAGTCAGCACATTCCCTTGGGCTGTTTTGAGAGTGCTTTTGCCTCAGACGACACTGCATGGTGAATGCATGTGAGTGCCAGCAGTTAATTCCCAGATTTTTTTTTTAAATCTTCAGACCAAACCTCATGGCCATAGTCTCTTCCTCTTTATTTCACTGAACAGGCAACATTTCTGGAACAAGAAGGGACAAGATGTACAAGAGACCATAGGAACACAGTAGTACTCGATCAGCACCGTTATGGAAGTCTCCGGGGACCCACAGAGAGGCAACAGAATATGGAAAGATGATGACTGCAGATTGGAAGGGACCAGATGGTCTTTTTAAAAAAACCACAGAGCGGACAGTAATTACAGGCAGCGGTGTGTGTGTGTTTGTATGTGTGTGTGAGAGAGACATCTTTACAAGAAAATTAATTAGCACAACATGGTACAGATAACATTTACCTCGTTGAATGAAAAAATATCCAGTGATTGTTAGTGAGGGCAACTGAGGGCTTGATTACACCTGCCAAAAGAACCCCAGTTATACCAATTTGGCTGTTTTTTAGTTTGTTTCATAATTTTCCATTCACATGATGCATGGCCAACATTGATTCCTTTGCCCTGGTAATTGGTTTGTTTCCTGCTTGCCGGGAGAGTTGTGTTAAATGACGTGTCACTTCATTCTCCATGGTTTCAGCGTGTGAACATTGCTGTTGATTTATTTTCTTTGCAAAGGGGTTGGGTTTGGGGGTGCTGTGGCCATTTCATGGACACTACTTTTGCACCTTTTAAAAATTTTTGTTTATTAAATGGATGTTGATAAAATGCTAGTAGCCGCTGCTGCTTGCGAAAAAAAACTTGAATAAATTGTTCAGAAGGAGACAGCTCAATAGAGACATCCTTCCCTTTTCCCTTGTGAGTGAAAGAGGGCTTGAAAGAGAGATATTTCCTGCTTTGAATGGTAAAGAAAGGGTCAGTCACAGCATTAACGTCCTCCCTCCCTCTCTCTCTCTCTCTCTCTCTCAACCCTGTTCTTCATTATATGCTTCCTCCTCCTGACACACAAAAGGTAAAAGAAAAATGAAAGCCAGGAACTCATAGGGAGAGATATGCAGGGAAATAAGTGAAAGTGAATAAAGGAGGGAAGGGAAAAAGGGAAGAGGACAAAAGTCTCATACTAGTCTATTGCACTACCTATATACCACTTTTGTTATTTTAAAAAAAGGACAAGGAGTGCCTGATTGCCCCAAGAAACAGTAAAGAAAAACAACAATACAAAATTAAAAACAGTGTAGCCTGCTATGATGGTTCAAATAAAAAGAAATGAATTGATGCAGTTGAAAACAATGTGAACACTCCTGCTGATATATATTCCACATTAAAAAAAATGAATTGGTACAACAGAGGTATTGAAAAGAATCAGTATAACATTTCCTCACATGTTATCAAGCCCTGAGAGTGTGATATAATGATCAGACTGCTGGAGTGGGGCTATTGAGATCCAAGTTCTAGGCCCTACACAGCCATGAAATTCCCTAGGTGACCTTGAGTCAGTCACTCTTCCTTGACTTTAGTGTTGTCATGAGCTTGAAGCTGAGAGCCCTCTATGCTGTTTTCAGCTTGCTGGAGGGACAGTGTGATAGAAATGTTGTGAATAAATGGTAAATATGAACAAATGCAACACAACAGTTTGATACACAATTTGGCATAACACCCTGAAGCTCTGGATGGCAAGACACCAAGCACAGTAAAATAGGCCTTATTGGCTGAAATCCTGTTGCTCAATGACACAAACAGCGTAACTATTGAAAGTAAATTGCCATATGCATAATATTTTCTGCTGTCCTAAATATATACTGTAACCTCATTAGGAGATACTATAGGTTAAATTCAAGTGCTAGCCCAGGCCCATTAAGTCCACAAAATCTACAAAAGTCTTTAATTCACTTACTAAAAATTCAGTGAGTCTACTCTAGCCTAGTTGGGACAAACAATTTAATCCAAAACTTCAACTGTATATGCAGAACACTTGCTGAAACTGACAGTAGTAAAAAATATGCAAGTTGTTCTGAAATGGAGATACTTATAATTGCAAAACAACTCCTACCGCAGGCTTCACAGACAAAAGAGCTGTGGAACAGTTACATTTATATAGAAGGGATTGGCACTGAGATGCTTCTAAACCAGGAGTGAGTGTTTCTGGCTAGAGATGGGCAGAAACTGCCAAAATGGCAGTTCGTCTTTATGAATTTTTCCTGAACGGCCCACAAATCAGTGCATTGGTTCATTTGGGATTTTTTTTTAAGACAGCCTAGTGGCTGCCTAAACAAACAAACAAACAAAGGAAAAGATTTGCCTCCCTTCCCACACAACCTGCCCCCCCATCCTCTTCCCACTGCCCCACTGCCTCCTTACCTTTTCCTGCCACTGCCTCCAATGCTGCTGCTGCCATCCTGAGAGGCCACCGGGTCCCACAGGCTGGCTGGTCTCTGAACATGTCCCCGCCTCACAGCTGAGCCTGTGGCAGGCTTATCAAGGTGGTGGTGGCAGTGGAGGAAGAGGAGGCAGGGGCAGGAAAAGGCAGAGAGGTCAGGGGCAGGGGGCAGACTGGGGGGGCAACAAACCAGGAGGTTCAGAAATTGCCCCCAAATTTGTTGGTTTGGGAAAGTTTGGGTTCTCCAGTTTGGACAAACCTAAACCGATCTGAATCAACAAAGCAATGACTTTTGATGAATTTCCTGGTTCGTTCTTAATTTTGTGCCCTTCTCTATTTGTGGCTGTCTTGAAGTTGTTGTGCTGTAACTCTCATCAGCCTTAGTCAGCATGGTTGTGATGGTGGGAGTGGTGATCCAACAACATTGGGAAGGTTTCAAATTACAGATTAATGGCCTGGAAGGGAGGGAGGAGATGGGAGCACTCTGTGTAGTCAAACACCTTCTCAAGATTGCTGCCACAGAGGACAGCATTTGAAGTGGATAATAGCTGTCCATTTCCCGTTTTCTTATGGTTTCCCACTAAAATCTCTTTCCTTTTCTGACACTACTGTTGTATTTCAATGCTTATACAGAGGCTGACGGTTATGCAGCCTTTGTATATGACCTGCCTAAGGGGTTGCTGAGTTGTGCATGCACATGTGCACACATACAAAAACACACACCTTTTCCAGATATGTAGGCAACACACATGCTTAACATTGTGCAGTTAATTGCAAGGCATCTTTGGAAGGAATTGTGTGTACTTTCTCTTTTGCTGGAGCTATTTGCTGAATGTTTTGCTGACAAACATGCTGGAGAGACTTTTCCTTCTCATCAACAAAGGAAGCCAGTTTTTCGATAAGACAAATACAAACTGAGAAGGGGACTTTGAAGAACTGCGGAGGTAAGGAGGAGTCGCTGAAGAGTCCCACAGGAAAGGAAAGGAGCCCTGTGTACTTCAGGAGGTAAGGTAAGTGCAGGAGGGACTCTTAAGGATAGCTGGCAGTTGGGGATTGTTGGTGCATCTTAATTGCTTTGGGTTTTAGAAACAGTGCCTCTGTGTATAGTGTAAAGGGTGTTTCAGTCTGGCAGAGCCGTGACAGCAGCCTTACAAGTCAGAGCAAAGCCTTGAAGGATAAATTAGCTGCCCTTGAAGACAAAGTGAAACAGCTGGAGCTGGTCACAAAAGACACAGCAACCCCATCTGTTTCCAACAAATTCTTCCAGGGGAAAAAAAAAAAAGCAGATGAATTAATTGAAACGTATATGGGAGAGTTTGGGCTGTTTTGCAGAGCAAGCATCATTACAACGATGGAGGTGGCAGAAAGGGCAAGGCAAGAAATGATTTCCTCAGAAATCATAAAACATTTAGGAGCTGTCTTTTATTTATTCCTGTTTATAAAGTAGTTCACATTATGATTTAATAAACAGTAGGAAAAATTAACACACTACAGAAAGCTTATACGGTGTGTATGTGTGTATTTGTAGTATTTCCAATACCCTGGGGGGGGGGGAGGATTAACATGACTTCACCTATTCTCATGTTTAAGAGAAAGGAGAAAAGGATGATTATGCTGACTCATCCTCCATTTTCTAAGCTGACATACATTCCAAATATGCTGTGGCCACATGTTTTCTATTTGTATAAATGTACATAGTAATGGAGGTGGCACCATTTGAGCCTGGCCTTGGACTTCAACCCTGTCCCCGTAAAATGCCCTCTGATATCTCCCTCCCATAAGCAGTGTCTCCCTTCCCTTGAATTCATGCGCAGAATGGCAGCCATCAGCTGTTTACAGGCAGCCATGAGGCACTCATGACTTCTAATTTCTCCCAGTGCTTCAGCTTACCATCTTTCCACAGCACTATGGGACATCTATTACAGTACTGTAAAAACTCATGGGAGGGATGAAGCCCAACATCGGTACCTACGGGCCCTTGACACCTGCCTGAGGATACTGTGGGCTCACGTTGGGCCTAGCAGCAGTAATGCAATCAACACATCTCCCTTTTCCATTTCAACCTGTGATTTTCTGCTCCTGTCAACAGAAAAATGACAAGATTCTACAGCTGGGCAACTTTGTACTGTGAGGCTTATTGTACCTAATCTTTCCCCTTCTGAGGGAGATTATATTCATGATCCTATTAAAGTGACAAATCAACTAGAAGAATTTTTATGCTGAGGAAACTGAAGCAGGCTGCTTGAAGGGAATAAGAGCTCAAATCTGTGTAAGTGGTTCAGAGCAGACTTTGAAGACTGAGGTGGTCCATTGCTCTTAGAGGTCACAGAAGAAGAGGCTAAGGGATTTTTTTTAAAAAAATCCTGAGGGAAAATAGTATTTCCTATAAGACAGATTTGAACACTTCATAGAAATGTGAGCCACCTGTCAATGGGTTTGACAGGAGAGGATTTTTCAGAGGGACTAAGAGGTTTTCCATGAGATGTACCTCACAGGTATGCATACAGAGGTCTATAGATCTATTGTGTATGCAGCATTCCCCAGTTAGGAAACCCAGTTACACATCAAATGTGTGCCTCTATAATTCTTGTTTCCATATGGTTTCCATATGGGTTGTTGCACCTTCTTTAGAAAACCCATGGAAATAAGTCAGTGCTGTTTGGGGGACCTCCACATTGTGAACACTGCACAAGAACCATCACACCAATCTGACATTTGGAAGGATTTCTACACTTCATTCAGTTCTGCTAAGGGGAAAAAAAGAATATCAGCAGTTCTGTGTATGAGGAAAACACTCCAAAAATATAAAGGCATTCACCAACCATCACCACTCTTGTATATTGAGGTGCACAGAAGCCACTGACCACTCTGTACCCCAAATGAGGACACCCCATATTGGGATGGGAGCAGCTGCTCTATATCCTTTAGGACAGTGGTCCTCAACCTTGGGCCTCCAGATGTTCTTGGACTTCAACTCCCAGGAATCCTGGCCAGCAGAGCTGGTGATGAAGGCTTCTGAGAGGTGTAGTCCAAGAACATCTGGAGGCCCAAGGTTGGGGACCACTGCTTTAGGAGGAATTCCAAAGCACTCCATACCTGTGTCCGTGACATTATCTGTGTGTTTCCATATATTCATTAAAAAATATGAATGGGGGAAGCATAGATGCCAATGATCGGGAGGAGGGATACACAGTGCTATAAAACTGTGACATATCCACTCACTGCTAGCAATCTTCCTTCCACAATCAGACATACCATCTGTCCTAACATAATAATATTTCAAACCTAAGTGAGAGAACAGAAGGATATTTCAGAATGTAGGAAGACTAACTAGATAGGGAGAGAAATCTTTCTCTTTTCCCCCCAAGAGCTCCGTATAATGGCTGGCAAAGCAGCTGTAGGGAGGGTCTATAAGTCTTACATGGTGACCTCAGTCTGAGCCACCTCTAATATCTCAATAGTTTGTGTGGCCAAGGGAGATCTTGGACTTAATGTATGATGGAATGGGTTCAGCTGTCTCTCATGTTCTTCTTTCGTGGCAGTCTTCTGTATTACTTTGAATTTTCCCCATCCTTCAGTTCAAATCACTATACCAGTTCTCCCTTGAATTGCATAGATCCAAGGCATACTATCAAAAGGCATGGTTTTAATTATATACAATAAATAACTGTTCAATAAATACTGTGCCTCTGGCCACCCAGACCCCCATGAGTTCAACAAAGGTCAAAATGGTCTACTCCCCCCTCCCAACACAACATCTCTAATTCAGCCCCTATGGACGAAAACCCCACAGAGGGAACGGTTCTCTCTGTCTGAATCAACTGCCTATGCTTCGTAGTTATGTTTTGGGGGGCATAACAGTTATACACAGATTTTGAACTATATGGGGGGGGTCTGCTGCCCCTCTCATTAGTGTTGCTGAAGAGAGAAGAGTATATATTTTAACATTACAAGTGCTGAATGGAATATGAAGGATCTGTTGTGGTTTTGCTCTGCCCCAGCTCCAAGAGGGATTCCTTGCTCCACCCAATAGTTTTTTCAAAATTACACAAATACCTGTGATTCTTTTCTTGTTTTTCTTACCTTTTCTTCTTGTTGAAGACGCTGTAAGGTAAAGGTTCCCCTTGACATTTAGTCCAGTCATGTCCGACTCTAGGGCACGGTGCTCATCCCCGTTTCCAAGCCATTGAGCCAGTGTTTGTCCATAGACATTTTCCGTGGTCACGTGGCCAACGCGACTAGACATGGGACACCGTTACCTTCCCACCTATTTATCTACTCGCATTTACATGCTTTCAAACTGCTAGGTTGGTAGGAGCTGGGAGAAGTGACGGGAGCTCACTCTGTCACGTGGATTCAATCTTACGACTGCTGGTCTTCTCACCTTGCAGCACAGAGGCTTCTGTGGTTTAACCTGCAGTGCCACCATGTCCCTTAAGATGCTGTACATCCTTATTAATTTATGCTTTGCAGGCTTCAGCCTCTCTAAACGTCCATGGTAATTCTTCAAAAAACAAATTGGTACAAGCATTTGTTGATTTCTAGTGATAATCAATGGGAAGCTTGGAGCTTTGAATTTCCGAATCAAGATTTAGATACACTCTTGAGCTGCATCAAAATTGTTCTCAGTTGAACTTGTCCAGTTTCAATCTATCTGTCTTCCCATGGAAAGGATAGAAAAGACCAGTTTCCCTTTTTTATGTAAGTATGAGCAGAGTACAGAAGTGTTAGCATAAGTGCCAGTGCATTAAGGCTAAATGATTATGGCAATTTACTTTGATTACTTTAAAATATTATGCCTTTTGATTCATAGGCTGATTTGCTGATTATGGGCACAGTCCTAACTAGCCAAGCTGGCTTTAGGCTGGCTGCACCAGACCTAAGCCAGCTGAGGCTCCATTGTAGCCAAACCTCTCCCAGAGCAGGAGGAGGGAGGGACTTCAGCTGGCCTAAGGAGAAGACAGCACAGGAGGGAAAAATTAAAAAGGACAAGCCAGGCACAATCACGGTGGAAAGTGTGTTGACAGATATCCATCAGGAGCTTGTAGCTAGCAGCCCAAAATTCCACCCAGCAGAACAGCTAGCTAAGGAAAGCTAGCCATCCAGTACCAAAGGTAAGCACAGATGCACAATTAAAGGGGAAAGGGCAGTTAAAGGCACAGTATGGCAATTAATGCCTCTTCTGTGGCTGATGTGAAACCCACTGCAGCACCCTTTTGTACCCGCAATGGCCAGAAGGCCAAGCCCTTGCTGGTGCAGTCAAAGTGCCCCCAAACGATCTCTCTCATATGTGTACACCAACCTGTGTACAACCTGTGGTGCTGTCTCTGAAAGAACCACAGCAGACAGACAAAGAAGAATTCTCTTTATTGATTAGCAGACAAAAATGTACAAGACACCCAGAAAAGAGCAAACACAGATCGGGGTGCCAAAGACAGCACCACAGCCCATCCCCAGAAGCTTAAAAGAGCACCTACGTTGCCGATACCACCACAAAAAGTCTGAGATGGCTCTAGAGGAAGGAGCAGCAGGCACCCTTCTAGAAAGAAAAGGAGCTGCCATGTGGCTAGATGAAAAAAGCAGAGCACACAGTGAGCAGAGGTGGCGGTGATGGAATGGGAACAGACATGGCATGCATCCATGCAAGTGTCCTCCAGAGCAGCGGGAGGACTCCGTTGGCAAAGAAGGGAAGCCAGCTCTGGCAGCAGACTTGCATGCACACACCCTGTTCATAAGCCATGGAAAGGAGGGAGGGAGGGCACCATACCAGCTGGGAACCACACATCCAGATGTAATAGTAGCAGCAGGAGCAGAACTACAACCACCACCTCACAGAAGGGAAACAGGTGCACAGTCTAGCCTAACCCAATACTCAGAGCCCTGCATTGGTGGCTGAAATCCTGGTGACCCCTTTGCCTCTGCCCACACCCCTCAGTCATTGCAGCTGTAGAATCCAGAACTACCACAGATGTCATGCCAGGTGAGATCAGCACATAGCAATGGAGCAGAAGAAGCGGGGCCACCTCTTTATACCTTCATGCCATCCCATCCCCCATATCCCTTTCCACAGACAGGAGAAGATCCATGCATTCATGCAGCTTCTTAAGGCTCCTTTCCACATTAGTGTGCAGCTGTTCCACAGCAGCTACCATGTCCAACAGCTGCTCTGTGCCTCCAAACTCCTGCTGAGAGTGAGTAGACCCTCCTGGGAAGAGGCCGTTGCATTCTGCCACATCCAGGCCCCTTCCAGCCACCCACGTTCCTCCTGAACCCAAAAGGAAGCCACATCCTGGTGCAATGGCTGGGCAGGCCATGAACCATGGGCCCTGCCTGGACTGAATGACGGACCACTGTCATCCTTTCCCCCGATTCCCCACTGCCTCTCTGCTGCTGCAATGGATTGGTGCTCCCTTGGCCTTCTGATTTGATCGACATCCTCCTCAGACTCCTCTTCGTCCTCCATCTCAAACATCCTTCCCTCAACCCCCTCCTCAGACAACCCCCAGCTTTCACTATTAGGCGATAGCAGAGCAGCACCACTGCCCAGACTAACCCTCTCAGTATCTGATCCTTCAGGGAATAAAAAGTGCTGCTTAGCTATGCTTGTGAGATACTCCAAAGAAGAACATCTTCCTGGCTGTAGACCAGTTGCCTGAGAGACGGCAGGAGCTCGATCACCCTCTCAGATGGGATGTCCGCCCTGAGGGGCATCTCACCAGGATCAAGCTGGCCAGCTGAATCGGTGTCTGGCATAACCCCCAATACATACATATCTCCTCTCTCGGGAGGTGCTCCCTTAGCACTCCCATGATGGCAGGAGGTCCTCCCAATGGCAGCAAAAGAGGAAAGGGCAAGCCATTTGCCCCTTAAATCCATGTGGTAGAGGATGCCACCTGCCAACTCCAACAGGGGTATGTCACAGTCCTTCACTATCAGGGCTCTCACTGATTTCCTGGATGCCAACGGTTCATCACTGCCAGTGGTTTGTCTGATGCCCCAACCAACGAGGAGGAGTTGGAAGTGACCAAAGAAGGCCTTTTAAACAATTTTGGACTTGTCAATGGGACCTCTGTGAGCGTACAGGCTCCTCCTGGCATGCACTCTGTGTATTACAACAGACATCACCAGTATGCCAGCAATGTGATGGCTACCTATAATGCCCGGCGAATCTTCGCCTCTGTGAATGGCACTGTGCCAGGATTGGTTCACAAGGCAAAAGGGTTGGAGGCATCGAGGTTGCTTGCTTTGCTGGAGATCTGGTTTGCTGGCCATGGCTGGTTGCTGGGTAAATTTAGTGTGCGGCGAATGGACGGGATAGGAAGGACCCATAAAGATGCTATGGACATGTTTCCTCCCCGCCAGGTGATCAGGGCTATCTTCTGCAGCCCTTCCTTCTGACCCTGTTGCACCCCGAGGACTTTCCTAGATGCATCAGCCACTATGACGAAACACACCAGAAGACCAAAATGGGGATAGAATATTTCTTTGTGATCCGGAAGAGGCATTTCTATTTTTTGCTTCTTCCAGGGGGGGGCCACTTGCTTCGCATACCAGAAAAGATGTCAGTGGTGCCGGTGTCTGCCATGCTTCATAATTTGGTGCTGGAGCCCAAGATTCCCCTGGATATGGGGGTGTCATCAGCCAAGGCCCCTCACGTGTGATTTGAATTTGAGGAGGGAAGTACCCCAGGACCATGATCCATAAGGGGTACAGTTGTGGGACCACGTAGCCCATGCAGACTTTGGTACATGTGGGACTACAAGCTGCTGCATAACCATGGCCAGTCCTGCCCTCTAACCACTCTCCTGGAGCTGGAGACCCAAACATTTGCCTATGATCCCCCTACCTATGATTCCCCTACCCAAGCCCACCTGATTGCTCCTTGCCGTGACTAGAGATCTGCACAGTTGTGTTTTGGGCAATGATTCCTAGGTTGTGCTTTCCAGGGATGATAGGAACTGTAGTCCATCTGACACAACTCTGCACAGCTTCCACTTTCCATTCTCCTGCCCTTTTTCCTGGTTGGGTAATGTTCAGAGATTGCTCATGGGCTCTTTCTTCCCTTCTTGCTCATGACTGGGCAACCAGCTTGGCTCCCCCCCCCTCCACTAGCATCCTGCTTCCCTCAGCCTCAGGAATTGTGTTTGGAAGGCAAGCCTGGGTCCATCCCACTGTAATGTGGGTGGCCTTTAAATAAAATAAAATAAAATAAATTATTTAACTAACTAACTAATTAATTAATTAATCAATTAATTAATTAATTTGTAATAGCCATCTTGGGTCACAAAGTTGTTCTGGCAGATCTGAGATCAGCCAACACAAGGGGCTTGTCTGGTAGAAGGGCAGTTGTGCCAACACAAGGACTTACGCCCATTTCAAACCTACCACAGCCAGCCTGTTTTGAAGTTTGGGTTGTCCTCCAGGTCTGATTTAAAGACGAAGAACTATAATGAAGAAGACAAGGGATCTTAAATGCATCATGGGGAGAACAGGCTAGCAGGCACACCAGTCATTGGTCAAAGGCTTCCTCACTCAGGAGAGATGTATTGTAATTCTTTTTGTAGTACAAAAACCAATTGTAATTTTTCAGCTGTACATTATTCCAAATGGTGCCCTCTTTGGCTGGATAGTTCAGTAAGTTGTGTATGGTTGGGAGTTCAATTCCCCATTGTGTCTCCTGGGAAAGAGGGCCAGCCTGCGTAGCCTTGGGCAAGCTGAAGTGCCCACCTCACCGAAGAAGGGAAAAGTAAACCAAGTCTGACTTCTCTACCTTGAAAACATTGGAAAGAGTTACCATAAGTGAGAATTGACTTGACTCCACATAATTTTTACTAAGTGGCCGCCCTGTGTTACTTCAAGGGCTAACCTAGAATACTTCGTTCAGACAGGCTAGTATTTGGAGGGAATTTTCTGAAATGGGAATAATTTAAATGCTATTGCAAGTTTTACAGCTCATTAACAGGTTGATGATCTCAGGGAAGGACTACATCTCAGTGAATTGTTGGTAAGTGATGGGCAGGGATGTGCTAATCTGTCAAGTCTGTCTCCATAGACATCTTCCGTTTCCTGCTTCTAATTCAAATCTGTGCTGTTTCTCTGCAGAGTTTTGGCAGGGAACAATCTATCTTGATGAGAGTTGCATACTTCTTTTTTAAGGTTGCATATTGTATACATTATTTTCAAAGTAAATATATATATTTGCATGCATCTACTCATTTGTAAAAAACATACCTGTATACATTTTCCCCCTATGCACATGCTTCAAATGGGCAGATTTGATTCACTATGTCTCTGGAAACCCTGAAATATGTGGTTATCTGAACATCATTCCATTCTGCATCCATTACAGATGATAGATGCAAGACCAAATCTGGCTCCAAATCTTCTCCTCCAAATTCCTACAGATAGGATATTGGATGAATTGGTTTGGTAGCAAATCTTGTGAAAATGAACCAGCGGAGATATACAGTACACCATACCAGAAGTGCTTAACCTGTCACATCAATTACTCCGTCAAAAAAACCTGCAAACCACCATAACACAAACAAAAAGACCACTTTTTCCCCCCACGAGAGAGCCATTTATATATTTATCAGAGTAATATATTAATAATTTACAGTAAGTTTCAGGGACATAAAAGTTGTGTTAATATTGATAGGATCAGATACAAGGAAATAAAAAAAAATTATACCTCCATGAGTAGTTAAAAATTGTGATCACCCAGTTACTAATTTTTAGTGCTTGTTAGGAAAAACCCACATCTCTGGTAGGCTACTTCTGCACCTTCCAGCTGAGATGCTTAAATCACTGCAGTAAATCACAACCCTTTCTGGTCCATAGGAACAGGATGTCGGGGCAGCTAGCTCCTTGTTCAGTGAGATAATATCTTCCACATTTGAAAACTCTTTTGCTGGTCTGTTTGTCTTGTTTAGCGATCAGGAAGTGATTTATTCATATATTTTAAGCCCTGACCAAAGGACCTGCTCTTTATGAGCTCCAGCACTGCTGTGTTTAACAATGAAAACAAGAGGAACGTTTAACCTGCTTTGCTGCTAACGAAGGCAATTGTCAGCGCCAAGTTTGCCAGGTATGGTTTTATTTGACTCACACCTGGCTGACCAGCATCTCAGCCTCCCCTTTCCGTTCTCAAATAGCCTTGTCTGCACAGGCATCGTTTCCAAAATCATCAAACGGAATGAGCCCACTGTACCTCGTAAAGACCAACATTTTCCACAATGTATACAGCCACCACCGCGCTTCATCCCTCGGCTTTACTTTACAGTCTGGGCTTTGGATAATGCAAGCAAGATCAATAAACTCTCCCGCATTGGCCATGTCACTTTTTTACGATGCGAATAAATCTGGACTCCCATTCGCCGCGTCTCGCGTCGCTTTGCTCCATAGTATAAATTTTTGGAACAGGGCAATCCGAAGTGCCTCCGAGAGGCATCTGTAGAGCCGTCCGTTTGTGATCCGACCAGCAGAGGGAGCGGCAGCGTCAATGATGCTGAGTCCCAGCCTCTCCTTTTTTTTCTTTCTTTCATTCTCCCTGGGTTTTAAGAGGTCTGCAGACAGAGACGGTCAGCATTAGCGCAAAGGAGAAAAACAAGAAACAAAAGCTCTGGAGATGTACAGAAAAGGCTTAGCCGACCAAACACTCTCCCCTTCAAGCCCCCTTTCTCCCTCCCTCCCACTGTAAGTACAATTTGTAGCACCAACCCCATATAATCAGCCTTATTCTTACCGCGAAATTCTCTCTTTTGTCCCAGAAGAAACTACCTTATGTTTTGCATGTAACGGCACCTCACTCAGCAGAGGACTGCAGGAAACAAACTGAAACCAGGCAACGTCTCATGAGCAGCTCATGACTGGAGCCAGGAGGATAATATTCCCCCCCCCCCCCAGAATTTTTGGTGGGAGTTGTACCTCTGCAAGTCCTCAAACCACTCGTGGTCGTCGAGGTTTTTATTAAGATGTGAAACCCACAGGGACTGATTACAGTGGTGCCTCGCTAGACAGTTACCCCGCGTGACAGTTTTTTTGCTAGACATTGACTTTTTGCACTCGCTATAGCGATTCGCAAAACAGTGATTCCTATGGGGGAATTTCGCTGGACAATGTTTGGTCCCTGCCTCGCAAACCGATTTTCGCTAGACAATGATTTGCTTTTTGCTAGACAATGATTTCGCTAGACAGCAATTTCAGTGGAATGGATTATCATCGTCTAGCGAGGGCAGGGATGAGGGACAACCCCCCTCTTTTCATTGACTCTACCATTTTAACTTTTAAAAAAATATATATTCTCCTATTGATGCAGCACTACTCTAGATAAATGAGATACATTTGCAGTGTTATGTGTACCATGCTAGATAGATCCATTGCTGTTTTGCTGTGTCACTTTATTTAACAACAAAAAACGAAGTTGCTGCAGCCCACCAAATGATGGCCATGGGAAAAGGGGTGGGAAGGGGGGTGTCTTTAACCAAAGGGGGACAAATTGGGGCAATCCAAAGATCTGTCTGGACCCTTCTCACAGAAGAAAAAAAACACTGATAAATGTGATTGGAAAGATCTCTCACATAAGAGGTAAAATAGATCACACCAAAGGTAAGAATCTTTTAAGTGTGAACTAGATTACTCCAACTTTCTCCTGTCTGGAGTTGTCCAAACGCTGCTGAAAAGATTTGCAGAGTAACACTTCCCCTGTGAAGTCAGATAAATTTTAATTTAGTGCAAAAGAAGAAGAAGAAGAAGAAGAAGAAGAAGAAGAAGAAGAAGAAGAAGAAGAAGAAGAAGAAGAAGAAGAAGAAGAAGCTGGCTAACGCGAAAACCAGCTAGACCCACATGTTGACATTTTGTAAGGGTTAAGCCCCTCAGAAAGCACTGTTTTCAAATTTAATGCACATTTGGGTGGGGGAAAAGAGGTTATGGCCAGTTTTAAAGGTAGGAGGCATATACACCTTTCAATGTATGTGCTGCAATTTGGCAAGGCTAATCCCTTCTCAGGCCTTATGTTTCCAACCTCCTGTGAGTATGTAGGCTTGAAAGGGTGATGGTGGTGAGGTGGAGACACAAGTAAACCTCATCCCCCTGTCTCCATACCATCTGGAAGTTAGCAGAGGTCCGTATAACTTCTCCGTAGGATGGAGAAGTGGAGGCAGGAATTATGTGTGCATGCTTTTCGGGCATAATGCATGATTCGAGTGGAAACATCATGCACCGCACGAGAGTAAACAAAAGCGTCATGGCAATTTCATTTCCAGAGGGATTTAGCAGGGAAATTCAGAAGTCTGGACTGTAGTTTGAATCTGGGTCTGGATCAGGTTGGATCAGGTCTGAGTAAATCCAAACCAGAATCAGGTCTCAGATTGAACTGGGGACACAACACTTAACAGCAGTCTCTCATAGGAGATGATCTGTCTCTACTAGGGATGGGGTATTGGTATTCGCAAATGAATATGAATATCCCCTCACAGGTGCAGATAACGAGGGTTCGGCCCTCTGTGGCCAGACCGACCACTCATGATTCTGCCGCTGCTGCGAACTCCGTAGTCCATCACTATCGCTCAGTTGCTCGCGACAGATTAGCCAGTCCTGGCAGAAGGCGGGATGACGAGCTTCTCTGCCAGGTTGCAGAGTGGCTAATCCATCGTGAGCAACGGAGCGATAGGAAGGCTCCGCGGAGCTCACGGCAGTGGTGGAATCGTGAGTGGTCGGTCTGGCCCCGGGGGTGTGTGGACCCTCATTATCTGCACCTGTGGGGGGGGATATTCCTATACGAATACCCCCATCTCTAGTCTCTACACAATAACATTTAGAAAATGGTTAATTCTAAGTCTGGACTAAATAAAAGAACTTTCCTTTCCCTCCTCCTTTTAAGGAATAAACAGCAGGTGTGAAGTAAAGAAGAAAATTGAAGACATGCCAGCTGTTAATCATTTTGCTACTTTACTAGACTTGCAGGTGTCTGCCCTTCTTTGGCTTAACTAAGCAGCACCTGATTTATATATTCTTACTATTCTCAAGAGAGATGCAAGAGGCATTTTCTCCCTATTTTAATGTTCAAGAATTATTCCAATGTTTATTTGGACTTTGACCTTTCTAGTCAATGATTAATTTACCACTTCTTGATTATAGAGGTGTCTTCTCCCTAGATGGTGGAATTTGCCTCTTCCCCTTTAAAAAAAAGGATAATCAACCAAAGAGTTAATTGCTCTCTAAAAGATTTATAAAAGCTAACCAGCTTGCCATCAAATCTGGGAGATTTGCCATTCTTAAGCTGTTTAATAACATCACCTACCTCCTTATCGGTGATTGGAGCACAAATCCTTGCAGCATTTTCTCTGGTCAATTAAAGGAAGTTTAATGAATCCAAATAAACCTTCATTTTGCTGTTATTTTTTCCCTCATGAAAAAGCTCAGCATAAAAACTCACCTATTCATCACAAATTCATTTAGGGATTTCTGAGGGCAGGTCCTGAACTGACTCATATGGCAGATGGTGGGAGCCACAGCACAGTATGGCTCTATAGGCACCATTCGGCCTTTTCTACACCTCCTAAACTCACCTGTTGTTTTCAGGTGTGATGACAGATCCTATCCTATTGTTTATGCTGAAGAAGGAGCCAGCTGTCAGTTCAGCAGCCTTTTGCCTATGGAGCAAGCAGGACAGGGTGACATTTTCTTCTGTTTTTCAGCAATCTTTCTCTCCACTTTTTAAAATAGGCATGGGAATCCGTAGTTCTCCAGCTGCTGTTGGGCTTCAGTTTCCACCAGCCCCTGCTTGTTTAGGATTGAAAGTCTGATGGCAATAGCATTTCATGAGCATCTGGATGAACAAAAGCCCCAACCTCTGTGCTAAAAGTTCAGTTTTCTGGCTGTTTGGTCTTTCTTATTCATATATTCAGAGCAGAGATGGGGGTATTCGGATTCGTATACGAATATTCCTCCTGCAGGTGCCAATAACAAGGGTCCGCCCCCCTGGGGCCAGACCAACCACTCACCTGCCAGCTGCTGCTGCGGGCTGCACGCTCCCTTCCTATCACTCCAGATCTTGTGGTGGATCAGCCACTCCTGGCAGGAGGCGGGATGATGATCCTCTCTGCCTGGCTGAAGAATGGCTAATCCATCACGAGCTCCAGAGCGATAGGAAGGGAGCCCGGAGCCCGCGGCAGTGGCGGAATGGTGAGTGGTCAGTCTGCCCCGGAGGGCTGGATCTTCGTTATCTGCACCTGTGGGAGGGATATCCGTATATTGATACAAATACCCCCATCTCTAATTCAGAGTTTTGTCTGGGGTACACCACCAATGTCTAGATCTTAGTAAGTGGAAGTAATCCGTCATTCGTAATGAATTATTGCATAATAGTTGCCTTTTAAATCTGGAGTCAGGGATTTTTTTTGTATATACATGTGTGTGTGTGTGTGTGTGTGTGTGCGCGCGCGCACACACACACACACACACACACACAAAAACCAATCCCTGACTCCAGATTTAAAAGGCAACTATTATGCAATAATTCATATTATATATATATATATGTTTTGTTTTCAAGTGATATCTCTCAGTTTGCCTCATTTTCCTTACCTGAATCCCAAACCAACTCAAAGATTAGGGACGGGTGGATCAGTCTTTCTCTGGTTTCAGTAAGTTTAAGTTTCCCACTTATTTATTTAAAATTCTGTCCTGCTTCTTAATAAATCTGTGAATTAATAAAGGGATGTGCAAAAATTTACAGTGAATTGAGATAAACTCCAGTATCATTTAGTATAAGGAAGCAGAAAACCACTCACCCCCAACACATACAGTGGGGTCTCTAATTAAGAACGTCCCTACTTAAGAACAATCCAACTTAAGAACAGCTCCATTTGCTAAATTTTGCTTCTACTTGAGAACAGAAATCCAAGATAAGAACAGGAAAAAAAACCTTTCCTGCTCTTTTTTTAACCTTAGGTCATCTTAGGTTAAAAAAAAAATTCTCCCCCTAGTGGTAGAGTACGTATTAACCAGCTTTGCATTAGTTCCTATGGGAACTAATGCTTCAATGTACGAACGCACCTCTACATAACAAAAAAACAGCCAGAACGGATTAATTGGTTTTCAGTCCATTCCTATGGGAAATTTTGCTTCAACTTAAGAACGTTTCAACTTAAGAACACCATTCCAAAACAGATTAAGTTCTTAAGTAGAGGTTCCACTGTAGTTTCTATGGACGGAAAAGAGCAGATACGGATTAAATGGTTTTCAATGCATTCCTATGGGAAATGCAGATTCAACATAAGAACTTTTCAACTTGAGAACCACCTTCCAATACAGATTAAGTTCTTAAGTAGAGACCCCACTGTATGTTGTTTCTGGAAGAGTCCTCATTTGATTTTTATCTCTAGACCAGTGGTTCCCAACCTTGGGTCCCCAGATGTTCTTGGACTAGAGCTCCAGAAGCCTTCACCACTAGCTGTGCTTGGAGTGGGAACCACTGCTCCAGAGTGATCATATTGTGGTGTAATTTTCATCATTTTCTGCCCAAGTGCTGACCCACCAAGAAGGCAAGATGCAACCCTTGTCAGCTTGAGAAGAGGACACGGCTTCATGGCAAAAGCAGCTTTTTCATATATGACTCACCCACCCATCAAGCAGCAGGCACATTCTACATAGGATCTGTTACCGCACAATCTTAGCAGTGAATTTCTGTGTTTATCATAGCTTGACTTTAGCTCTAGGTTCATATGTGGATAGATGGATGGAAAGAGTCAGAAACACATTGTATGGTTCATCCACCTTATGTGTCCTCCCCCATCCTCACGTTCATCCTGAAAAGTTTGTTGGCTGGTGCATTAGTGCTAAGGCTGTTGTGAAGTACAATATTGCTAAACTCCTCTCAGCATTATAAAGTAAAACCAATCTGGGGTGGGGCCAGTTTAGGGAGAAAGGAAAAGATTCAGAAAACTAAGAAGAAGTAGCAGACTGGAACATGATAAAAAGAACATTACATGGCTATTGGGGGAAGTTCTGTCATCCTCCATTCTTGACAGGGAACTGAAAAGGTTATGAACGCTCCATCTGGAGAAGCCTGGCTTTGGTTTAAAAATGGGGACCAAAATAAAATCCTTAATCATCTCTACCTCATTTTCAAAAGATTCACGTAATCTCTGTGCTCAGTTTTCTTTCTGCATTCTCCTTTATGAAAGTTTTCCACTCTGTTTATGTATATATACACTCAGCCACCGCTACTCCCCACCCTCCGGCTCCATTTTGTGCCTCCTTTGCCGGCTCCTGATTGGTTATACATCTCTTTTCAACTTATCCTTAAGCATGTTGTGGTTGGGCTAATTTACCAGAAATATTTCCACAGCTGGGCAAAAGTCGGCTCTGCCCAGTGATGCAAACGGCAACCTGGTATGCAGCACAAATGCTGTGAAGCAAAGTAGAATGTATCACTCTTAGCAAAGGGGTGGCAAGTCCATCCATATATTTGTTGACTGCACCAGACAGTGCCTCCTCTGTCCTAGTAGTTAGAGCGTTCTCCCCCCCTCAGCAGCTGATCTCTTCTTGTAAGTGTCTGTTGCTCTATTGTCATGCCTTGCTGTAGCAACTTTCAGTTTTTAAAGATTTCAGCAGAGAATTCCACTTCAGCTTGACTGGGAGTCAGAAAGACACCAGAGAGGCCTTTAGATAAGCCTGGTTTCATGAGCCCCAGTGTCGGCTGCACCGCAAGACATTCTGAGGCAGCTGCTTCAGGTGGGCAGACCCTGGAGAGCAGCAGAGGCCAACTCAATGGCCGTTCCACTTGAGGCTTCTCCCCTCGGTAAGACCTCTGAAATTAGTCTGCTGCTCTCTGGTGCAGTGGAGGACATTGTTCTACCACACCAGCATTGAACTAAAATTCAACTGCCACTCCAGTTCACCTCTGTCAGGGTGGAAAGGGCACCCTTGTGTCTCCTGCCTCAGGGAACAACATGACATGAGTTAGACCTGAGGACTATCCACTCCACATGTCTTTAGTTTCAATGTTCACATGCAAGACAAATTACATAACCTCGTTTTCCTGTGGAAACGAATTGCTTGCCGAGCAGTGTCTCTTTGAGCTTTTGAATCAGGTGGGAGTACATCGGTTGCACAAATTATTATCTGGATATCTAGTATAGCTTTCCAGGACATCAAGGATGTTTTCAGTCAGGGGACCTCCCAAGCACTAACAAATCAAACTATATCCTGCAGCTATCTCATCTTACTTTTCTTAGCGTGAGTTCTGTATGGTAAGAAAAAAAGAAACAGCTGTGAGAAGGTGGAGGATGATTACAAATGGAACTCAAAGAGTTCTGAATGCCTTGTAAAATCAAGGATGGGTGAATACATTAAAAAAAACAGAAGCATTGCTAGAGGCTCCCTGGGAAGGGCTAGGTACGTCCAAGGTACTATGCTTGTATTATTATCTATATAAATAAAAACATATTTCAGGTTGTTTTTCATTGCATCACATGGACATCACTAGACAGATTTTCATCATATTTGGAGGGTAGCTTTAGGATAGTGTGACTCAATATAAAGGCCATGTGCTTTACAAGACAATTATTTTGAGGGCCTTTGGGAGCATCGCCATTACAGTATTTTCTCCTAAACAGGTAGATGGATTTTGGCCAGAGTATTTGCGAAGGCTTTCACGGCCGGGATCTAATGGTTGTTGTGGGTTTTTCGGGCTCTTTGGCCATGTTCTGAAGGTTGTGGCCAGCATCTTCAGAGGACAGCACAGAGCACAGAGTGCTGTCCTCTGAAGATGTCATCCACGGAGACTGACGAAACGTTAGGAAGAATAAAGAGCCCAAAAAACCCACAACCACCACGATTTTGGCCAGATTCGAAGGGTACCTTTGGGTTGCTGTGACTTAAAATAAAATAGGCTACATGAGATATGCAAAACTCACTTTGGGACCCAGGGCAGGGGAAGATCTCAATTATTTCTTTTTTCCTACAGATTCATATAGCACACAATTTTTAAAGGTTTGGATGAGTCCAGATGTTTAAATGTTTTGCATTTGCCATAATCTTATGGAGGAGGCCTCCAAATGCTCATTAATCCAGAGCCATGCTCGTGGGGGGATTTTAGAAGATGGATTTCTCAGATAAACTGAAGGAGTACAAAGATGAAGAAACAATGAGAGGGACAGGGACGAGAGGGAGCAGCCCAAAGAAAAAAAGAGATGCACAGAGAAAAGAGAATGCACCGGGTTAAGGGTAAAGCTCATTGACTAGCTGTAAGTAAAACAAACCGTACAAAGATGCCATGAGCCTCTGGAACAATCATCCCAAGTTTAATCTGGTGTCCAGAGGGACTCGCAAGTGATAAACCTATTTTTTAAAATAAGTTTATTTTTAAGGTAAAGGTTCCCCTTGACATTTAGTCCAGTTGTTTCCAACTCTAGGGTACAGTGCTCATCCCGGTTTCAAGCCGTAGAGCCAGCATTTGTCCAGAGACAGTTTCCATGGTCACGTGGTCAGCATGACTAGACACGGAATGCCATTTTACCTTCCCACCAAGGTGGTACCTATTTATCTACTTGCATTTGCATACTTTCAAACTGCTAGGTTGGCAAGGAGCTGGGACAAGCGACGGGAGCTTACTCCATCGTGTGGATTCGATCTTACAACTGCTGGTTTTCTGACCCTGCAGCACAGAGGCTTCTGCGGTTTAGCCCGCAGCGCCACCACGTCCCTAAATTATTCTTAAATTATTATAAATTTGGAAACCAAATGGATAATTGAGGTGGATCTTCAAGTGTATTGGCCCTCTTTCCTCCTGTGGAATATGGCAGTAACAATCTTTAACTATAGCAGAATTCTGGACTGGGGTAAAGTTGTGAAAGCATTTTTCCACTTAAAATCCGAAATACCAATTATATATTGTGCATATGGCATTAGAATAGGTAACATGGCACACTACAGTGCACATTTCAAGTGACAAACAAAAATGTGAGCTGCCTGAAAATCATACATATTAAAATGCAACATTTTAAGTAACAAATCACTTGCTCTATGCTCAGAAGATTCAAAGGGTTCATACATATCAATGATCTGAAGATTTTCCTGATTTCATGATAGAACAGCTCTATTGTTAAAAGACAATAGCTATGTAAAGGCAGATAGAGGCCCAAATCCTGTTGCTTGGTGTAAGTTAAATTGTAACTGACAGTCCGTTCTTTCCTGGTAAACAAAGTGTCCTTACCGCAGGGATGATGTGCTTACCAGAGAGAAACAGATTGTAAATTACAGTTCTGTTTTTGCTAAGCAACAAGATTTTGGCTTCCCTTTGTTTTCCAATATACATGTTTATTGGCAGGTTTATTTACAGCCACCATGTCTATAATCCATGGTCACAATCCATTAAGGCATCTTGAAGAGCCTATGTTTTCCAGCCTGGTGCCCACCAGTAGTTTTGCACAATCATTGCCATAATTCTTCACCATTGGCCATGTGGACTGGGATTGGTGGGATTGTACTCCAAAACATCTGGAGGGATCCACATTGGGGAAGGCTGTTGTAGATGAGCCAGTGATTGCGGTCACTTGTCTTCATAGTGGGAGAACTCCTCCAGAGGCTGTCTTGCTCTGATGACTTAGAAGCCATCTCCACTGAAGTTAGTCCAAGGGCACCAGTGAGGGTTACTGGGTTGGCAATATCTCATCCCTTGAGTATGAAAGTTTATAGTCCAAAAGTCTAAAAACAGGTTTTTGTGCTATCATTGGGGTGGATTCTTCTGTTGTAACAACAGAAGTGAGCTCTTGTGACATTATAGGGTAGATCCATGTGATGTCACAGGGAGGATCCACCAACAACAGTTGCAACGTTATGTATTTATGAAAGACAATGGTAAGTGTAGCAGCAGCAGCAGTGGCAGTGGAAGCTCTAGAATAGGGGTCCCCAACCTTTTTCACTCCGTAGACCAGCTGGGGAAGGTGGGGCACCCCCGAACTCCTGGGCATGTGCGAACGAGTGAGTGTGAATGAGCGTGTGTGCATGCACAAATGGTGGGTGGCGCTTATGCACGCTCGCTCACTCGTGTGCATGCGCAAACAGTGACGTGGGGCTCATGCGGGTTGCGTGTGTGCTTGTGCACATGGACATAGAGCAGCGTGGCACTCAAATGGATGTGTGCAGCATGCACAAGTCAGCTGTGCAGGGGTGTGTGCGTGCGTGCACAGGGGGTGGAAAGTCTGTCTCCACGGCCCACTTCGGCTCAGGCCACGGACCAGCACCGGGCCGCGGACCGGGGTTTGGAGACCTCTGCTCTAGAACATGCAAGATAATGGCAAAGACATAAGAATGAACACTGAATTGCAGAGTTGCTGTCATCTAATTCCCTGAAATTTTTGATTCAAAGTTTTAAGACCCAGAGAATGGACTCCAAAACCTGAGTCGTATGGCCAGAGCCTGAGATGTGGCAATTTTTCAAATAAAGACACCGATTTCGTTCTGTGCCGTCCTTGAGATCATCTGGGTATCATCATCCCCTGGAAGATCCAGGCTGGTGCCTTGTTTTCTTTCTCCCCTATGTGCTCTAGTGCCACTTCTCTACCAGTCTGGTTGCTCAACTCTCAGGACTAAAATGACATACAAGCTAAATAGGATACAGTTTAGGGCTTCAGATTATGATGGGTCACAAAATATAAAAGAGAAGAAAATGGCCAGAATCCAACTGACTGTTTATGCCAGTAATATGTACAGTGCTGTAATCTCGACTGGCAAAGGGCCACTTAATTAAAGAGTCCCAGATGGAATTCCCAGTTGTGTGCTGAGTCATGCCACTGGCATACAAGGAGGAATACAACTGGGGACTTGTTAATTAGCAGCTGTTCAGCAGTCTGAGTTATGCAAGTGTAACTATTCCACTGGATTCTGGCCAATAACAATAAAATATCTATTAGAATAGTGCCCTTTTAAAAAAATGCTACGGGAATCCTTTAACATGAAATAACTTGGACCCTTAGGAAGACTTAAGCTACCCCCACTTTCCTAACCTTTATCTTTAGCAATCTGCAACAGAAAATGCCCCCTCTTCTCTCTACACAGCCTGCCTGCCTGCCTGCCTGCCTAAATGCTTTGAAAGAGAAACCAAAATAGGAATTTGTATGGGGACGGCCATGGCACATGCATGAGGGCTGCCAGCTCAGCTTCATCTGTGTCCCTGAAATGTCAGGCTGTAACCTGAGATCAGGTGGGCCCTTGTGGCCTCACAGAAGCAGAGCAGGTAAGGGCCGGGAGCCTGGAAGTCCTTCCAGGATAACTGGTTATGGAATGGGACGAGAGGTACCTGTGTAAGAAGGCCTCAGCATCATTCTAGATAAAATCGGGCTGCTTCGTTCCTGATGGGCTTGTGAGAGGCTTACCAGTAGCCCACTGGCAGATTGTTCTTTCCAGGAACCTGCTCTGGGTCTTCCAGGGATTGTGGTTAAATGTTTTGTTGCATGTTTGTACAATATTTTGGTTTTATTGGAATTCACTCTGGTGTACCACACAATATAAATTAAGATGATGATGATGATGATGATGATGATGATGATGATGATGATGATGAAGAAGAAGAAGAAGAAGAAGAAGAAGAAGAAGAAGAAGAAGAAGAAGAAGAAGAAGAAGAAAGTTCACAGGCTGTGACACCGGCGTTCCACTCATGCATCCGTCACCTCTCTCCTAATTCTCTGCCCTTTCTAGTGTGCCAACATTGTCTGAATGTCACACATGCACACATATCTTTGTGTGAAACTGGTGAGCCCCAGTACCAGCTTGGAATGGGCAGAAAGGGGTGACCGGCCCCTGAGGCCACTTCACATACAAACACAGGCTTTCTCCTTCAGAAGAAAGGAGTCTCTTTTCTTCTGAAAGACTTCTTTTGCCTGGAGACTGACAGTAGTACAGCAATTTATGGTGATTTACACTGATGCTCTGAGACCTGGATACTCGGATCGTGATTGCTTATGCCAAGTATTGATGCCATACCTATAGATTGCCGCCGCCTCCACATCTCCCACTGCTTTTTCTATTTGTAGTTGTTTGGTGGGCTAGCTATGGGGCCTCATTAGAGTCGTACTCTGGAGTCCATTGCTAGGGAAGCCAGTGACTGTGTCCCTAAAGGATTTAGCTCTAAAATCTAGTGTTCTCTTTAGATTAGATGATGATGCACTGATACTCTCTAAGGATCCAATGTGACCTTGGCATCACTAGTTGCTAATCCCTAACCCAGAGATTGGAAAAATTATTGTTACTGTTTTGGCTGATTGTAACCCTCAGAGCCCCCCATCCTGCAGCAATTTGAATCTTTGCTCTCATCTGAACTGTCTAGCCCGAATCCACAATACTGTAGCTCTCTTTAAGCAATCCCATTCTGCTACACGAGCCTGCTCCAGTTTCGTGATCTTAACAGTGGCCATCCTGCCACCATGAAAGGCATGTTCAGCAGAGATGTGCAGAAAAGAGTGGCTGATCCAAGAATCTGGAGCTCCCTATTTAAATGTCAGGCTGCGCTGGGCCCCTCCTGTTCTCTTCCTGCTTTCCTCCATTCCGATGATCCTTTGGCATGGAAACCAGGTTGCTGTTGAAGGGGGCTCAGATGGATTGAGTGCTGTTGTCTTATTTGAGTGATGCGTTTTTAATTGCGTTTTAATCTGTTTGTCTGCTTTAATTGCCTTTGTTCTTATTTGAACTTAATCACTGTTCGCTGCCTACCGTTCCCCCCCCCCTTTTTTTGGCAGAAAAGCACAATCTAACTAAAATCGAATAAAGAAATAAATCACAGCCATCTATACACAGACCCTGGAATGCTCATAGCCTATGCATATAGGCAGATCGCCGCACACAGCGGTGACACAGTGCTTCTGCATGGGCACGATGTTCAAGGGCTGTCCATGCATCTCCGTGAAATGCATCTCCATATGGTACATGGATCACTGAAGCTTAGAGAATCCGAGACAGCCATTTCATTTCATTTTGTTTTGTTTTATTTTTTGTTCTCTCAGCCACAGTAATGTGTTCTGCTCACATAATGCTAGAGTTTTATATTAAAAAATATGGCATTAAATTTATTCTTTAATATATATGTTTGTAGTAAGACCGAGTTACAATTGCTGGGAGTACTACAGCTTTCCATCTTTCTTCTTGTTTGAGACAGTTATTCCAGGAGCAAAGCGCTATTATGTTTGGCTGCTGGATAACTGCACTATTTATCTTTCAACAATAGATGCTTGACTAGGGCCCGATGGTAGTTTCCTCTGGTCTCCGGCACACAATTGATTATATGGCCCCTCTTGGCCACCATTATTCTTAAGCATCTCCTGTGGCTTGGAAGCCCCTAGCAGGTGTTTGTGTGTACACACATGATTTTAAACAGGGGATATGTTAACAAAGTTTGTTTGCAGAGGAGAGAAGCAAAAAGTATGATCCATATTCACTTTCAACAGGCAACTGGAGTTTTTGATCATTTGTTTTTGACTCTCTTTCATTTTATTAAATACGTGAATATTCTAGAAGCTTAAAAGTGTAATTTCAGAGAGAACACATATGGCTCACAACGACAGAATATTGGACATCCTTCTAGGACAGAACCACCAAGTACTGCCTTTGGGCAGAACGAAACAGGGGCCTCAAGCAGCAAGGCACTGAGATGGCAGATTGGTGTGTATTTCCTGCAGCCGACCTACCCAGCTGATCCCAGCCAACACTGAGACATTTAGCTGTGAGTCTGCCTAGATTTTGAGCTGAAATTTGGTGGGGTGGGGAAGCATCATCTTATCTTCTATCTCAGTGCAAAGGTTTTGGCAGGCAGCTCTTATCTAGGATAATCATAACTCATATTTCATCAGAATCTTGCCTCCTTTTATGGATAGGCAAAAAAAAACCCCCACCCACACCCACAAATGAACAAAAAACATGTTTAGTCTGATTCTCCTACATAAAATATAGTATTTGGGTATAACATTCAAACTAATAATGCAATTATCTCTAATTCAGACCTATATATTTTCTTGATCAGGTATAATGCTACCTTCTCCTGAACATATCTCTATGTTCTATGTGAGACCTGGAAGTGCACCCTCGTGATTTCAGTACCAAAGCTAGAGACTGGAAGAAGGAACTCCCAAAACTGATCTATCAGGGCCAAACCCTGCTGACTCTTAGGTTTTATTTCATCCTTTTGCGGCTTTGTTTTCTCAGCCATTCTTTTGATGGTAAAATGACAGAGGCCGTACCCCTGTGTTTTGGCTCTTCAGAACCACCTCACCTTGAATTTCTTTCCTGCTTCTTTCACACACTCCCCACCCCAATGTAGCTGCACTGCTCTAGTTCAGTACTATGAGGATGTCTCTTGAACTTCAGCATCCCTCCTGGAGTTTCTACTTGGTCTCTGCCGATAGCTGACCCATGTAGCGATTTTGTTCCCGTCGTCCCTCTGCCCAGATTCAGTGATGCTAGCTCACCTAACTCTAAGATGAACTGTCTGGCCCATTAAATTACATTAAATTATGTCATAAAAGCCTCTCAATCTCCTAAAGCACATAGTTCTGTTCTGAATCACAGGAAGCTCATAGCAGCTTTTGATAGGCCCAAGAAGGAAGCAGCAACAGAACCTTCTCAGAGGTTGCCTAGTGACACGGTCATGGAAAAACTAAACAAAAGAACGTATTCTCATTTGCACAAGCTCAACATCATTGTGATGAAACATGAATTCCTCAAAAATAAATTGCTTATTAAAGTGGACTGCTGTGCATGTCTAAAAGGAAATCGTAGGGTTTAATTATTAATTCCCTTTCTACTTTCTTTAATTTGCTAAATGTACCTAATTAGACAAATGGAGTCTGCAACACTTGGAATGGAAGGAGCACTTCCATTTGGAAACTACATCCCACTACCCTCCTCAGATGTAAGCCTGCTGAGAAAAAAAAATGGTTCTGACAATGCTATAAATGACAATCCAGAGAGAAGAAAAACATTAGAATTTAGGGTTCATCACTCTGGGAGTATTTATTCTTCCCTTCTTTGTATTCATTTGAGCTCTTTGATCTTACTGGGGTTTCTGTCTACACCTATTCTTAAAACCCTGCTTCTCTTCTTTCTAAGAAATCAGCATCAAAGTGCTTCAAAAAGTATTTCAAAATGCTTGGGTGAGCACAGACAAAAAAGGATGTTCTCTGCTAGATTTTTCCTCCCTTCTGTGCAGACTAATGGTAGTAAGGAAAGCTTCCAATCCAAGCCCTTTCCAGCAGAGATCTGTCACCAGTCCACTTTGGGAATCAGCTGTCTTTCAAAAGAACTGTTTCAAAAATCTTGAGGAAATGCTTTAAATGATATAGGAGGGTTGTTTACAGATTTGAACACTGACATTGACAACTTCTGATACAACAAACTCTTGCCAACCAAACTCCAAAATCTTTACAGAGCAGAAAAGCAAGCAAAAACTGCCCCCCCCAAAGGCTCCTGAAGGTGGTTTACCTAGAATGACTGTGTGCTGTCACTCTTTTTAAATGTTGCTACCAATTTAAGCTTTGCATGGTGGACAGGGGAAGTTCCAATGTCATCAGTGTATAATTAGCTATACCCATGCGAACAAATATTCTCTTTGGATGAGCCTTTAGAGTCTGTTTCCAAATGAAAATAGTCTCACATGGAAATGGTCAGTATCTAATGTCATCTTCATATTAGATGGTGGCAACAGTCCATGAAATTTACTGCCATTTAGTTGTAGCTTCATGGTCATAGTCAAATGCTTCATTTCACCCGCATTCACCGCAAGTATCTTGAAGTCTAATACTTAAGATCAGCCCATAACTTGGGGATATGTTGTCTCATTGTTGATATTTCTATGCTAGCTGCAATGTTTTGTTTTGTTTTGTCATTTTATTTCTACAATTGGGTATCAAAGCTCGAGGAAACCCCTTGAAATGCAGTCAACTGAAAGCAATGCGGCGTTTAAATTAAAAAAATGTGACTAGAAGGGCTACAGATAAGCATGCATGCAAGAAATGTGGATTTATCCTTTCAAGAAAGAATAAGGTTTGTTTTCCATTGACTTGCATGGATGGTTTCACAAACACTATCTATTCATATTTGACCATTAGTATGTGTGCTTGTTTACTGAGAAACAAGTCCCACTTTGTTTAGTGGAGCTTACTATGAAGTAAAAGTGCACAACATTGTAGTCTTAGCAGATTTGCCAACCTAGAGTCTGTAACCTTGAACCTTATGAGGTTAATGGAAGCTTTGTTTTTCACTTCCTTAATGCTTCACTTACCTTAGGTATTAATCAGTGACATGCCATAGATCAGAGACAGTGTTTGTCCTGCAGTGCTCCAGTTTCAGAATTCCAGTTCCTTCTCACTAGCTGTGGTGCAGGTATGAAATGTCTGCTAGTTCAGCTTTCACATCATGAACATATCAGACTAATTGAATTCAAAATTTAGGAGCAATTACATTTTAATGGTTCCACTCGGAATGATCCTCCCTTATGAGTGATTTATACATTTAGCTTATTCAACCCCATCAAGCTGATCTGAAACAAAGGTTTCCATGCTTGAGCCCAGAGGCTCTTTCATATAAGGATGGGGACTTTGGAGAAGTTAGTTTTTTTGGACTACGATTCCCAGAATTCTCTGCTTTCCCCTCAGCATGCTGACTGCGGAATTTTTAAAGTTGTAGTCAGTCAGTCAGTCAGTCAATCAATCAATCAGTTTTTTGGCTCTGAGATGGAAGAATAATTTTTTATCCAGTCCGTGTCACATTCATATGTATTGTCATATATCTGATCCATCTGATTTCTACTTGAGCCTAATTTAAAAAAAAAAAAAAAATACACACAATTACATCCATCGCTTTGGTCCTCAGTCATTCCTCCTCTGTCCTTTTCATTTAATTTTGGGACAGACATTAAGGGGCGTACTCAGCTACCCATATGAATGGCCTGTCTGTCAAATCCAGGCAGCTTGCTTTCCGCCAGAGTTTTCAGCCAGGCTGCACTTGTTTTATCTTCTCTTGCTGTAATGCTGATACATTTTACAGAGGCATTTAGCTCTCCTCCCTGTAGGAAAAACCAACTAGTCAAAGATAACCTTTAATTATGAAGAAGGTGGGCTGCTCACCTCTCCAGGGTTCAACAGCTCAGGCAGCTTTCAATGTGCAGACCATATTATGCATATATCAAGACTGCCTTTCCGTCCTTGGTATCTTGTCATTTTGCTCTTTGCTTCGTGTAGCTGCGCTCCCTCTACTCCTGTGACCATAAAATGTCCATGCGAAGCTCTGAAAGATGCATGAGCTTCATTTGGATTTGAGATGCTCTCAGCAGGTCTAAGAACAGGCTTAGCAGGAAGAATCATTTATGTAGCAGAGAGAAAAGGCAATAGGCTGAGCCCGACACATTTTTTGCCATCTGAAGCCAAGGAAAAAATGGCACCCTGCTTCCTCCCGTTTCTATGCACAAAAACTGTCAGGATTGGCAGCACAACCTTACTTCACCACTGATGAAAAAGCAATACCCACCCCTGAAGCTGGGGATGGGGGGATGCATTCATTTCAATTATTTTTTAAAATAAGAATGTTTTCAAACCCCTCAAAATTCTTAATTAATGGAATGAAACCGATTTTAGAATTTTAAAAAAATTGAATGGGGAAAAATAAGAGACAGATTTGGCCTTCCTCATCCAGGCTTTGAGCCCTGACCTCTTGCATGTTTGAACGTCTGAGTTTTAAATTTTTCTACACTCAAACATGTTAGTGCTTAACTAAGGTTGTTGTCTCTTTATCTAAGAGGCTTCTGGTTTTTCATACTGAACTGATACAACAGGTTTCTTTCCATCCTGGAAACGGTACTTATTGAATTCAACTGCTGCCGATAAATGTTTCTTGCAGTTTGGATTTGGGCCGGGGGGGATTAAAAAATCACAAATTACATATTTTGGCAGAAAGAAGCTGAGATTTTAAAAATTCAGATGTTGGTTTGTTGAGTTGAGTAGGATCGGGCAGTTTTATGGATTTTGTGAAGAGTGGTCGCAATGACCAGATAGGCAAGGTATGTATAAATAAATAAATAAATAAATAAATAAATAAATAAATAAATAAATAAATAAATAAATAAATAAATAAATAAGAACGATTTTCCATTACTTCATCCATTTTTTGGTTGAATAGTCTTGTGTGTGTGTGTTTAGTCGTTTAGTCGTGTCCGACTCTTCGTGACCCCATGGACCAGAGCACGCCAGGCCCTTCTGTCTTCTACTGCCTCCCGGAGTTGTGTCAGGTTCATGTTGGTTGCTTCGATGACACTGTCCAGCCATCTCATCCTCGGTCGTCCCCTTCTCCTCTTACCATCACACCTTCCTAACATCAAGGTTTTTTCCAAGGACTCTTTTCTTCTCATGAGATGGCCAAAGTACTGGAGCCTCAGCTTCAGGATCTGTCCTTCCAGTGAGCACTCAGGGTTGATTTCCTTTAGTATTGATAGGTTTGTTCTCCTTGCAGTCCAGGGGATTCTCAAGAGCCTCCTCCAGCACCACAATTCAAAGGCATCAATTCTTCGGCGGTCTGCTTTCTTTATGGTCCAGCTCTCACTTCCATACATCACGACAGGAAAAACCATAGCTTTGACTATTCGGACTTTTGTCGGCAAGGTGATGTCTCTGCTTTTCAAGATGCTGTCAAGATTTGTCATCGCTTTCCTCCCAAGAAGAAGGCGTCTTTTAATTTCAGGGCTGCTGTCTCCATCTGCAGTGATCATGGAGCCCAGGAAGATAAAATTTGACACTGCCTCCATATCTTCCCCTTCTATTTCCCAGGAGGTGATGGGACCAGTGGCCATGATCTGGCTCCATCAAATGGCAGATCTTCTATTCTGGATCTACTATTGTCTGTCAGTCCAGCAGATTGAAGCCATGCATGACGTCGTAGGGCGATACAGGTGGCCATAGCCTTAGATGCAGCATCTGCAGTATGGTGAGATGCAACCCTTTGTTGCTTAGTGAGTGTGGAAGCTTCAGTATGGATATTGATGGCTTTCGATTTAACTGATTCAGGAGCTGCTTCAAGTATAGGTAGAATTTTGTTCCATAGTTGTCTATGATACACTCCCATTGTGGCTTGGTAGTTTGCCACTCACATTGTGAACGAAGTAAGGGAATAAAATCTTCTGCCAAGTATATCCAATTTTCTTCCTTCCCTATTTGTAGTAGAGGATTTGTTCCAGGCTCTTGACTGGCTGGACTCTATTATTATTGTGTTAATGTGGGATGCTTAGTGAGGAAATTGGTGTTGGGACCATGTGTTTTGTAATGGTTTTTGGTACATATGGAAATCTGTAAGGATGAAGGAGGTTTGTCCCAGGATTTTTTGATTAGATCAAGCATGGCTGGAATGAGTGTCAAACTGAGAGGAGGCATTTTTGTCTTAATTAATGTCATCAAAGGCCAAGTCTTGTTTAGGTGGTCGTGGTTCCTCTATTTCAAGTTGTAACAATTTAGCCATTCTCATGACAAGCTGAGAGTAAGAGGTGAAGTCCTCTGATGGAGATGGTGGATGATTCTCAGTGACATCAGAGGTCTGTGTTGGTAAATTTGATGGTGATTCTTGTGATGTATCAGAAGCCAGGTCTTGAGTTGATGAAGATGATGATGAGGGAGATAGGTCACGATACCAATGCTTGTGTGGGAGGAGGCTGTGCCATAGGAGTGAGACATGTGGAATGTATCTCTGTATTGGTAGGCGGAGGAGGGGGACCTTTATAAGTAGTAGTGACCTGCAATGATGTTTGGTGTAGGTTCTTGGAGGAATATTTGGAATGTTTAGATTGAGAGTGTTGCACAATAGGTGGAGGATGTTTTAAAGTTGGTTTAGATGGGAGAACTGAATGAGTAGGGATGGAGTGCTGAGATCAGTGTCAATGTTGAGGAGGAGATGGAGAGAGTGATTGTGAATATTGAGGGGGCTGCGGTAAGGTATATAGGACCCGTTTGGGTTCCTCATAATATGGTCTTGTGGATCTTCAATGATGTAAGGGTTGTATTGATAATATCTCTTCTTGTGTCATCTTGAAATTGGTATTGAGATAATTGAGGATAATAGTAATACTTCTGATGTGGAAGGTCGTACTGCGGAGGCGATAGGTGCTTCCGTTTCTCTCAATGTTTTCTTGGAGAGTGATGAGGTGCATCGGAGCCAGAAAACTCAGTTGGAATTGCCCACCCTGATGATGCAGGACTTGAATGGGCCAAAGCCTGGCTGGAATGAACATCAGTTGGAGAAAGGCCAACACTTGGTGACAGGCTACCAGTAGAGACTGGAGCTTGGGCTGGAGGTAGAGATGGGTCACCTCTGTCAGATGTAGAGCCTGGACGATTCTTCCAGAATGGGAGATGGAAGAGTTAGTTGTGGTGGATTAAGCTGAGTCGATTTTGAGGTCTTTTTTGATTTTTTAATGTCGTTTTGTCTTCTTTTTTTTTGAAGAATCTAGCGATCAAGTCGAAGTCTTCGACATCAACGCCAATTTCGATGTGGACTTCGACTTCTCCTTGGGATGGGGAGAAGGAGTCACGGAGCTGCAAAACAGGCATGGATGGATTTTGCCACTTTATTTGAGGGTCTGGAGATCGAGCCGACTCCATGGAGGTCATAGATGGGTTCAGAGATTTCTCCCAAAGGTAAGACCTCAATCTTTGGAGGCGAAGTTTAAGAACTGGTTTAGTTAGCCTCTTACACGCAGAACAGGAATGGGTAGGACGCTCTTCTCCAAGGCACAAGAGGCAACGGTTGTGCCCATCAGTTAGCGGGATCTTGTTGGCAAAGACAACGCACTGCTTGAAAGGCCTGTGGGGTCATAAAGAGCAGGAAGGATAGGAGGGGGAAACGATCATAGGGGGGAAGGGGGGAAAATGTAAGATGTGGGTAGAGAAAAATTGGAAAGAACTCACAGGGGGAAATGTTGAATAAAGAAAACGATTGTAGAAATAATAATGATTGAAAAGGAAGATACGATTCGATATACAGTAGTGCTCTATCTTTCCGAACAGGTCTGTTCAACATGGTGGAAAAAAGAAACTGAGAGGACCAAGGATGGGCGGAGTATGCGTTCCATGGGGGAACATCCCACCAATCATGTGTCCTTAAGCTCTAGAAACTTCAAAGGGCTTCAGTGCAGACACAGAACAACCCCGTTGTGTGCATTCACAGAGGCCACAAAGAAGAACTGGCTGATTTTTCTGTCTCTAACTTGTACCCTAAAGGCAGCAGGTTAGCTTAGGGAATGCTTAGGCTGCTGCCCTCTAAACTTCCTTTCCTTTTGTTGTGTCCCCATCTGAGCATCCCCCACCCATCAGAGGGAGGAACACTCACTTTGTCCAATGGTAGGGCCTGCCATGACAATAAAGAAATAAGGAAGTGGTGGCTGGGGGATTCTTGGGTGTGCTGGCAGGAAAGGAGAAAGCAAAGTAACTCTTTCCCCTGGCTTCCAGGCCTGAGATTTGCTTGCCCATAAAGGCATAGCTGTACAGTATTAGCCTTGCTTTCTTCACCCTGAAATCCACTGCGTGTACAAGAACTGGGAATCAAAATGTTTAATTACGGGGGATGTGCAAGAAGCATTCTTCTTCTATAATGAATGGCCTGCCCCCAAACATTTGGAGGAACACAGAAGGAACAACCGGGACTGAATTAACTAAATCAGAAGATTTAGGCTACAGATCTATAATCTCAGTGATGTGTCTCTCATGGAGCCATAAACTTGGTTGGAAATCCCCTTTTGAAAGAAAAATATCATGCTAGATTCCTTCCCAAATACTGCAGAGGTTTCAATGATAGCTCCTCTAATAAGGTTGGAACTTAGTCCTTGTATGGAAGGAGAAAATGGTGGGAGGAGGGAGGCATGTCAAAGTCATGGCAGGATATAGAGAACAACAGGAGCCACCATCAACCAAACGGCCAACACAAGGGAGAACACTTAGATCAGCTTCAGATACACTATGTGGCCATTTCGGAAAACAATTCCAACGTTTCTCCTGCTGTGGCATTAGCACAAAAAGCTTCAAAGGCTACCTTGCTCTGAAGAAGAAGGACCTTCTCAAAGTGTAGCTTTTAGGGTTGATGGATTTTATAGAGAGCTTTCATTTGTGATCTTCAGTCCAGTGCCTCCCTTGAATGATCCTATGTGTATCGACTCTCATCTGGCCCAACACTGCATTCTCCACACCACCCTAGGCTTTTTGAAAACCTCTTCTAATTCCAATGTAACAAAGAGATAGACGTGCTTTTCATCAGCAGCATACACCATTCAGAGGACAGCAGGCTCCCTATCTTCTCCTGATCGCTCCTGGTTGTTTCATATACCTGGTAGGGAGCACTGGGGAGGTGGCACCTTATGGCAAAATGGTTACTCAGAACTGCTTGCTGCAACTGGTTGTGAAAGTATTCACAGAATTACTGTAAGTTGGTGTCCCTCACCCTCAAACCACGCCAATGGTCCCTTGAGATACTGCAGTCAACAGTATCAGCAGCCTTTTCAAGACTGAGGCACACGGACAAGACTTGTGTGCTCCATGTTTCTCTCCCTAGGCCAGTGACAAAACAACCAAGGCCAATGCAGTCTCAAACCAGGTCCAAGCCCAAACTGAAAGGGGTTCCAGAAAACCTGTTTCTTCCTAGAGTGGCTGGAGTGGGACCTTCCCAGCACTCTTGATGATCTACCCCTCCTCCCATGGTATTCCAGCAATAGTGGTTTACTTCTTCTGCGTCCAGAGCTGGCTTCCTCAGGAGTAGTGGCACAGCACAATCTTTAATGTCTCCTGGTCTCATCAGATGGTCTCACTCTTCCCTCTTGCACCCTGACACATCATTGCTGGTGTTTTGCATCTTCTGTCCTTAAGATCTTTTGTTCCTGGTCTCATCAGTGTCACTTTCTGTTGAAAGAACTATTGTTTATTATCACTTGATTCCCAACCCCAACCCCCTACCCCCGGGACTTTCGTGCATTGTGAACAGGCTTTTGATGGCTATTTTTACCTCTGACAATCGACAGTGCTTCTTTCAGATGCTATTAGCTCTTTGTGTCCTGTTTTTGTTTCAGTCTGTTTTTTTTTTTTTAAATGTTCTTTTGGGCTTTATTTTTCTTGGCAACCGATCCTGGGGATTTCTTCACACATGCTTTGAATGAAATGATGCTGGAATTTGCACTGATGTTCTTGGATTTCTCCCTTTCATCCTGCTTGTGTGTTTTAAAATTTTCAGTGACATATCCAGGCAATCAGTTACCTTGCTTTCCAGTCCCCTGGATTTGAAACATGTTGTCAGTAATTTATGCATCACAAGCCAGCACATGTCTCCCCAGAAGTAATTCCACTGAGGTCACGCAGGTGTCCTTGTGATTCTGTAGAGCAATGGTCCCCAACCTTGGGCCTCCAGATGTTCTTGGACTTCAACTCCCAGAAATCCTGGCCAGCAGAGGTGGTGCTGAAGGCTTCTGGGAGCTGTAATCCAAGAACATCTGGAGGCCCAAGGTTGGGGACCACTGCTGTAGAGCAGTGGTTCTTAACCTTTGTTACTCGGATGCTTTTGAACTGCAACTCCCAGAAAACCCAGTCAGCACAGTTGGTGGTGAAGGCTTCTGGGAATTGCAGTACAAAACTCCTGAGTAACCCAAGGTTAAGAACCAGTGCTATAGAGGACTTCATCCTTAACGGCTTGTTGATTAAGAGCAGGAGGTTCTGACCCTATCTGCACATGCTGGGGAGTAAGCCCCAGTGAACAGAGGAGACTTCCCTTTTGAATACGAAAGGGTGGCCTGCTATCTTATACTGTATGCTGTTGCTTACCAGTAGATTTCACTTTGCTCCACAAGGCTTACTTCCCAGTAGACATGCATAGATCTGTATTTCTGCAGAACAAAAATGTTCCCATGGCAATTCTTTTCCAATTGCTTATTAATACATTTATCCTTCAGTATGCCTTGACAGTTCAGAAAAGCTTCATAATTCATAACACTATCTGGAAGTTGAGTCACGGCAACTGGACTTCTTTCTTATTACTGTACACTGAAATGTTTTGCTACTCATCCAAGAAGCTTCTTCAGCCTGAAGAAGCTAGTTGGATGAGCAGCGAAACGTTTCAACATCTCTTGAAACAATCTTCACAGATAAATTCATAACACTGTTTCATCCAAGTTCCTGCCTTCACCACCTATTTATTTTTAAATGTCCCTCATTCCACTTGAACTTTTTTTTTGGATGTTATGATACCTCTTGTATTCCAAGTCTGAAGGATTTTCCTCATGCTGTTCGTAGAATTCTAAATGCTATTTTATGTGACATTAAGAATAACATGGAAAAGGCACAGGTGTTATTATTTATTTATTTATTTATTTATTTATTTATTTATTTATTTATTTATTTATTTATTTATTTACTTCTCCTTAAAGAGGACCCAAGGCAGCTCACATCATTAAAAGACAATACTTGAAAGCTAAAAACAGTCAGCATAGAAGTATTTAATAAGGATGAAACAAATAACACATGGGAAAAAAGGTAAACAAAAGCAACACCAAAAACATATCCAAAGCAGCAACGCATAACAATCCATTAAAGTCCCCTCTCAAATCTGCCTGAAGAGAAAGGTATTTGCCCACCTGAGGAAGGATAGGAGAGATGGGGCCAGTCTAGTCTCTTGTGGTAAGGAGTTCCAAAGTCTGGGGGCAGCGACAGAAAAGGCCCTCTGCTGTGTCCCCACCAAGCACACCTGTGAAGTTGATGGGAGCAAGAGAAAGGCCTCTTTGATTAACACCTAAGCAGGCTCATAAAGGGAGAAATGGTTCTTGAGCTAGCTTGGACCCAAGCCATTTAGGGCTTTATAGGTAAAAAAACAGCTCTTTGACTTGTGCCAGGAAACAGACTGGCAGCCAGTGGAGCTGCTGTAATGTGGGTCATGTGATCCTGTAATCCGCCTCTGTTAACAATCCATCAATCCATGGAGATTATTCATCATGAAGAAGGAGTCATGGAGGAGATGATCCCTGAAAAAGGAAAGCAAGGGTTCTGTTTCCTTCATAAGCAGCCACTCCTAATATTCAGAGACCACTTTTTCCAAGAAATCCCAGAAGATTCAAATACTAGAGTTCACATAATGCTAAGGGAAAGAAGTTTGTTCCATTACAGAACATATAGTTGTTTGCATGGTAAAGGTCTAAGCTCCACTCTCTAGTGCCTCCAGATAAAGTTGAGAGAGCCCGCCAAGTCTCTTGAGGCAACACTTAGATGGACCAGTTACCAACCTCACTATAAGAAAGCATCATGTACTCAGTCTTTCAAATCCTTGCAGAATGATAAAGTGGGGGAGCACAGTAGCAGAGTACATTGAAAAGTTCCTGGCTTCAGCCCCTGTCACCAACAGATAAAGCTAAGAGAGGTCCCAACCTGAAAACCTGGAGAGTTACTTTCACTCTGTAAAGATAATACTGACTCACATGGTAGGTGGAGTGTGAAAATTTCTGGCTTAAAACATCCATCTAAACAATGGAGGAAAAAAAATCCAAAGGACTACAGAGCTGATAATTATAATTACAAGTCTCCTTCAAATATACCACCCACTATTGTTTGGTTAGTTTTAGTTACTTTTACCTCAGCTGGCAGTAGATTCGGCCAGGGACTCTGTTGCTGAGAAAGAATAAACAATATACTGTATCTCTTTTACTCACAAATCTTCATATATGTCTGAATACAAACAAACATATTTAGGAGTTACATAGTTTAAGATTTTAACTGGTTAACTTCATTATTTTGACTAACCGACTGGTTACATAAACACTTCATTCAGCCTCTAACTGCTGACTCCATGACTATCAAACTCTAACATTCACAGAACACTGACATTGCTAACAGACACAAAATCCTGACTGAGTAAAAAAGGTGAGGAATGGAATCTGAGGTAGAGAGGGAACAATTGGCTGTTACTGCATGATTGACATTCTGTTTCAAAGTTCCTCTCATCCAAACTTCCTAAAGGCATAATACACAGGTTGCTATAATTCCAAAACATGGAATAACTTTCTGACCCACAGAAAGAAAGGCACAATTGCTCTTCAAACAAATTTCCTCAAAGCTTCATCTAAGTAAGGATGGAGGTCCAAGAATGCACTTTTCCATGAGATACATAAAACCATTCCCACAACCTCATGCCCCTCAGCTTTTCTTGCCAAAATGTGTTAGTTTTGTTTTTTAAAGGAAAAAGCTCTCTTTCCTCCTCTAGTGGCCAACAACTGGGAAGGGCCAGAGGTCCTGGGAATGTCTCAACGCATGGCAAAATTGCTGCCCCACATTCCCTGGAGGGCACAAGGGGTCTTTTAAGCCATTTCTATCCCTCCCCCAAATTAACCTTTTTGGGGAATGTAAGAATGTTGGGAACCCCAGACTGCACGTTGCCCACCTGTACTAAGAAGTAGAGCTTAGGGAATGTCAGCGGAAGAGTCAACAAAGACACACACACACACACACACACACACACACACACACACACACACACACACACACACACACACACACACACACACACACACTATTGCAGTTCCATGTGCATTAAGTGAAATACAGTATAAAGCACTCATGTTTTTGTTGATTGGGAAGTTGTTTTGTACATACATACCATTTTTTTAAGTTTTAGTTTTTTCAAAAATGATTTACAGTTGGAGGAGGCAGGTCTAGGACATGTCAAAATGTTGACAATGAGAGCTTGCTTCCCTCTAGAATGAAAAGGGATTGTAAAGAGAGTTGAGAATTCATACTTCCTAAGTGCCTTTTCGAGGTTGATATCTGGCTCACTCTCTTACAATGATAAATTGAAGCTGGAATTCAACTTCATAAATGTTGTGCTATGATGACATTTTCAAGTACTGTACAAATGTATTGCAATGGGAGAGGATAACAGCCCCGGTTTCCCATCCCCAGCCTTTGCTGGACTGTAATTCCCATCATCCTTGGCTATTAGCTGAATGGTGAGGATTATAGTCCACTGACCTCTTGGGAGTCATAGCCTGGAAAAGCAATCTGCTAACTGTATTAATTGACTCGTGGCAACATTTTCCTCATTCTTTCAGAGGGGCAGGAAATACGTTAGATATGTTAGAAAAATTGGTTACCAGCAATTCAGAATGAATCTTGCCATCGGCATAGCAAAAGGACCCCTAAACCCTGCTCCTCCCTTGAGAGGTAACACAGGACATTGGCCCAGCACTACTCTGCTGGGTTGTGGGCATGTAATGGGAGCGGAGAACCATCTCTGCCTGAAGTAACATAATGTCTTGGGCTCACCTGGGCTGCCCTTATTTCTCAATGGTCATTTCTGGGTGGACTTGGCGACAGGCTACATAACTCCCTGTAGTCAAATGGTTGAAGATAGTTGTATTGGCCAACGTTACCCTTCCTGAAGGGAAAGGGAAAGGGCCTTCGTTCCGCCAGAGGTTCCCAGTTGGTGTCATTCACACTCTGTGCTGCAGCCTCTATGGTTCTTCACATGATGTTTCAGAAGGCCTTCATCCTTCTGGTGAAAACTTTTGTGAGGAAAACAAGGGAGGTGCAGAGGAAAAGGGGAAAGGGTCAAAACTAGTTCCCCTCTTTCCACCGACATGAGCATGACCCGTCCATATGAGGAGCCTTCTGGTTTCTCTTTTGACTGAGGTGAGATCTCCTGAAACCTGACGAGGAGACTGGCATTATATAACCTGGATCCAGAGCATAGATAAGAGTGCAAACCAAAACAGTTAGAAGTGGCAACAGATGAAAACATTTCCGCACACAGCTTTGTCTTTCTTGCAAAAAAGACTCTTTTAAGAAAGCGACAAAGACAGATAGTGGAGAAGGAGCAAATAAAAAGCATCTATTCAGCTATCGGGGACCGGAGACGGTGTCTTATATTAGCCCGGCACTTTATGGAGAATGCCCTTCTTTTGCAGAAGCTGTCCTGGTTGTGCATAAACAGCTTCAACCAAATGCTGTCACCATAACCAAGCAAATGCAAGAGCTCGTATGCCGAGCTTCCTGTTGAGACGGCCCGGTGTGTTAAATCAGCACATTAAAATTCCATCTCTGCCTGCCAGGAAAGCAGACATTCTTTTAAAAGAGCACAGTTTTTATCTCATCCCTGGCTAGATTGATTTCCCTATTACAGGAGCCCAGGTTCTTCCAGGCTGACTATAAAGAACGAGGGCATTTCAGAGCCACTTGTGGGGCTTGACAAGGAGGAAAACATTTTCTGCACCAAAAGGCAATTAATTGATCAGCGAGCGTAAATATGTCCACAAAGCATGTTGTCTGTCAGAGAGATGGAGACCGTGCGTGGGCTCCTTGGTGGACTTCACATGCTTCCGAGTGAACTAGCTGCATGGAGGGGGCAGAAGAAACCGGCACTGTTGCAATGAGAACAAGCCGTTAATAGTGGCTGCTAGCAACAGAGATTCACCCATTATATATAAAATAAAAACCAGAGCAGTGGTTTCCAAATGGTCTTGTAAAAGTTACACAGAGAAGAAGGCAAGTGCTGGAAGGAACCGGGTACCAGTTCAGCTTGCACTCAAGAGGATCCATGTCTTTGTGTGAGGAAGAGGAGAGAGAGAATTCTTCCTCAGGTTTCCTAGACTGACCTGTGCTGACCTTCCTTCAGCCTTAGATTGCTGTTCTTAGGGCTGCCACTTCCTTCCTTTCACATCTGTCACTTAGGTAAAGGCAAAGGTTCCCCTTGACATTTAGTCCAGTCGTGTCTGACTCTAGGGGGCGGTGCTCATCTCCGTTTCCAAGCCATAGAGCCAGCGTTTGTCTGAAGACATTTTCTGTGGTTACGTGGCCAGTGCAACTAGAGAAGGAACGGCATTACCTTCCCACCGAGGTGGTACCTATTTATCTACTCGCATTTTTGCATGCTATCAAACTGCTACGTTGCCAGGAGCTGGGACAAGTGACGGGAGCTCACTCTGTCATGTGGATTCAGTCTTACGACTGCTGGTCTTCTGACCTCGCAGCACAGAGGCTTCTGTGGTTTAACCCACAGCACCACCATATCATTTTTCACTTACCTCCTCCAAAAAACGAAACATTTTTCCATGGCTCCTGACAGCTTTAGCTTTCATCACCTTCATTAACACAAGTATATACTTCTTAGAAGGGGTGGACTTGATTCCTTTACCAAGGGAAACATGTGCTCAGGTAATCATGTCGAGTTTCAGAGGCTTGAACCCACAAGGCAACATTGCTCCCATGCCACTACTTGTTTCTTCTCCAATGGAAGGCAGGTTCCCCCAAAAGCCTTCCTGAGAAGCCAGCTCCACTTTGCCTTGACTTAGCTGTCACCTGCCAGCCAATACACCTGGCTAGAGAACATGAGAACAGTTTTGCATCTGACTTTCTAAACCAACAAACTAGTGATTTTCTATAAATTACCTGGTTCATTTTTGGTTCATGCTCATCTCTACACTTGAATCACTCTCAATTCGGACTTCAGTCACACCAGCAAGTCAACCAGAACTCGACTCTGGGTTTTTTTCAATGACTTGGACTCAACTTGTGGCTGGGAATTCATCTACTCTTCCCTTTTATATGGGGAAAAAAGCTTGTTTTTTTGTTTGTTTGTTTTTTTAAAATAGGGGATCAGACATGGAGCTTGGGAGTTTGGACTTGGTACCAAAGAGTTGCCAACATTCCTGGATATTTGAATGCTATGCCACTTTGGACGATTTTTGGTGATTTTATTTTGAGAAATCATAGACCTACGAATATGTTGTTGCTGGCCCATCTGTAATAGTTTAATAGCAGAAGGGGAGGCAGGAATTGATGCTATTAGAAGAGCAAGTGGCTGAGTTAAATTGTGCATTCAGACTCTGAAGATCAGAAGGATTAGCAAAGTATTCTTTCCCACCTCTTGAAAAAAAAACCTCACATACACACTTATTCACATTCATTAAGCCTAGTGTTTAGTAGAGAAAAACACTGAAATAAAAAAAGACAGTAGAAGTCCTAGTTTTAGCCAAATAAGGTAGAGCTTCTGGGAGCTATGGCTGCCCCCTCCCCTTCTGAGAGTAAAGACATTATGTCTGTTATTCGTTTTCCAGAGAAGGTTAAGAAGGATGGAAAAGAAATGATATCATCAACCCTAAGACTATGGCTGGAGGAAGATCAGTGTAGGTTAGAGCAGATAAAGGATGGTCAAAGCAATCTGAGGACAACCCCCCCCCCCCCCGAATCCTGCCACATGCAAAGACACACTGCATCATCATCTACATAAGCTGACTTGCACCAACTTGCCTCCGATGACTTGGCTTCCTGCTTCTGACAATCCTGCTAGGAATGGTTGATGTTTACCTCTTTTCTTTGGCTTTTAACAAAAACAAAACCCCTATACCTTTGCATTGCATCACATCCTATTACAACTGGGATTTTTAAAGTGATAGTTATATAATTTGTTGATACTGAAAACGAGCGTTTCCAAGTGGCAAACGGTTTCGGCAGGCCTGGCCCCAGACCTTTCCGTGATTGAACTAGAGCAGCAAAGCTCACCCTCTCGGGAAAAGGGGCACCATAGCCAAAGCCAAACACGTTTATTTTGATACAAGGAGAAGGGAAAGAGAAATATATCCAATATATGAAATAAATACAAGAACTATTTGCCCTGGAATAAACTCTGTTCTCCTCCAGCCCCTGTTCTATATGCGTCCGTATTCAACAGAAAGGAGACATTTGGGCCAAAGGAGAGCCAGCCTGAGTCCTATGCCTGCGAGTAGTTCCAGATGGATCCTTGTGTAATGAAGCATGGCGCCCCATGTTGGCTCTCTTTGGAAACAGGAGGATCTTCTGGCGGGAGCAAAGGCGTTCTCTGCGTCGTGCTGGCTGTTCCCTGAGCATAGCCTAGGTGCTTGTATTCGCTGGCACCTAGGTGCTTTTCAAGCTGGCATTGTACCCTAGTGGGCATCCTGCCACCTGAACAGATGGGCACAAGTGCAGGCGTATTTAAGAGACAGCCATACGCATCGGGGTTTTTTTTTTTTGTGTGCCTGCTTATTACAAGGAGGTTGTCAGCATGGGAGGCATGGCAGAACAGCAGTTCAGGCAACGCTTCAGCAAATCTAGTACAGAATCATCGATTCAAAAAGATTTCAGAAATTGTTTGGGACCTCTAAATCAAGGGAAAGATTGTTGTTGAAGGAAACTACGCCTCGTGGGGAAAGAACTGAGACAGGCTTCTGATCCTGGTGGGTTCAGCTCAGAGGGGAAGGGGATTGCCCCACTTTCTTTCCTTTCAAAAGTGGGGTCGCAGGACTCACGGACTACAGGAAGTCCCTGATCTTATTTTTTTTCCTTCTTGACCTCTCTCTCTCTCTTTTTGCAGCCATGCCCTTTTCTTGAGTCCCTTGCGCCACTCACCAGTATTGGCCTTCCTTGTGAGCAAGCTTGTGTTTAAATAGTGCTGAACTCCATGGACACCCCTCTTGCACAATGTTGGGTGAGATGTGTGATTTGGAGTGCAGATATTATAGTACAAGCAAACACATACATAATCTTTTCAGGACACCTGATAATCCCATAATAAGCACGAGGCTGATCTGCCAAATTCAAACCAAGGTAATTAATCATTTTGAAAGCTTTCCATCTTGCCTTCCTGAGGCTCAAGGCAACCTACAGACAACACCGAGGTTGTGGACCAGCTTCAGAAAAACGTATCCAAGAAAGAGAAGCAAGTAACGGGTACCTTACTGGAACAGACACCGGGTGGGTCATGAAGCACCCAGAATGGGTCAGTTAGAGTGCGCCAAGAAGTAGCTGAAGTTTGCTCTAATATTTTGAGAGTTAAAAACGCTGAAATTCAGAATATATATACAAGATATATATATTTGGAACCAGTTGCTGTTGCAAAAGATGGAAGTGCCAAAGCAGAGGGAGATTTGGCCAAATGAGAGCCAGAATTTCTCCTGGAAACGCCAATTACTGAGCCCTGGAAATGGTTTAAGTCAATCTTACTAGACTTTATTCCTCATCCACCTGACCAAGTAACTGTTCTCCATCCAGGCATGGCAAGTGGAGGATAGTAATCCTTTATAAGACCTGTCACATTCTAGTGTTTTCTTGTTTTTTCTTTTAGGTAGCTACACTGAATCTTCATTACATGTAGGAGTCTCTCTCTCTCTCTCTCTCTCTCTCTCTCTCTGTGTGTGTGTGTGTGTGTGTGTGTGTGTGTGTGTGAGAGAGAGAGAGAGAGAGAGAGAGAAAGAGAGAGAGGAGGGGGAGGGAGGGAGGGAGGGAATGTGGGATGGGTGATTGAGTCTCTTGGGTGGACTTTGATTGGGGTCTTTGACCATCCTTTCCCACCTACATTTTCTAGTTGCTTTTATTATTTTATGGTGGATGCAGGGTGGATACATGGAAGTAGAGGAACTGGGCAAGGAGTAGAGCGCATGGCTTGAAGGGGATGGGGACCAGATGGAAACTGGTAGAAACACTGCCTACATACTGAATGTCCACCAAAAGGGATGGTGCTGTGTAGTGCCCCCATTCCAGGTCACAACTCTTTATATTCCATGCATTCCGGGCATTTCCCCCCCTCCAAATCTTCAAACTTACAAATATCTGCAGAAACCTGGGCAAAGGAAAATCAGGCTGGCTTGATCCTAATTTGTACAGCAAATGAAGCATGGAAAAGTTGCAAATACAAAGCCTATCTCACTTTCTGAAAAAACATTGGTTAGGCCATTTGGAAGTTACTATAATTATTTGAAATTACAAAAATATTATTGATGCTTTTTACAAAGTTGAAAACTAGAAACAAGACTACAAATGATGTTTCCTAAAGTGAAGGGTTACTTGTTGTCTTCTAGAAGCTTGGATTCTGCCTTTGTTTTGAATTTACGGTGAGAGTTCTTGACATTCTCAAATCTGTAAATGAGATCTTGTGAGTTGATAGCATCAAGATGATGGGAAGTGATAGTACCACTCGATACCGCTCTGGTGAGGCTGCACTTTGGAGTGCTGTGTCCCGTTCTGGTCACCACAATACAAAAAAGACACTGAGGCCCTGGAAGGGGTGAGAAGAAGAGCAACAAGGATGGTAAGGGGACTGGAGGTTAAACCCTATGAAGAATGACTAAAAGAACTAGGTTTTTTTTTAGCTTAATGAAGAGAAGACTGAGGGGAGACATGATAACAGTCTTCCAATATCTGAAGGGTTGCCACAGGGAAGAGGGCATTGAATTATTCTCCATTGCTCCTGAGGGTAGAACAAGAACCAAGGGGTGGAAACTCGTCAGAGTGAGATCCAACCTGGAAATAAGGAGGAATTTCCTGATGGTGAGAACCATTAAGCAGTGGAACGGTTTGCCTCCCAATGTTGTGGGTGCCCCATCGCTGGAGGTATTCAAAAAAAGATTGGACAGCCATCTGTCCAGGATGGTATGAAGTCCGGGATGGCATGAGGTCTCCCACCTTGGGCAGGGGGTTGGACTAGAAGACCTCCAAGGTCCCTTCTAACCCTACAATGATTCTATGAACAAGCAGGGTTGAAAAACTCTGAGGCTATTATGAATTTAGTAATGCAAATCATTGAGCAACTCCAGAAAAAGTGATATTTTCCACAAAGTCTTTCAGGAAGCTAATATATTTCAGGACCTCAAGAAAAAAGAAGTTCTATTCAAAAGATGTAAGAAAACAAGCATAAAAGAACATGTTTCAGGAAAGAGTCATACAAAATAAAATTGATAGAGAGCAAGCAGAAAGGATATATTTTGTGGTCATTGGTTTTGTTTTTATTGAAATGAACAGGGCCTTTTGTAATCACAGATCAACTTCTGTTGTTTGAAAGATTTTTGCCTGCAGCACAACTACTTGTGAGTCAATATTTTCAGTTCTAATTCAGAGCCTGACTATACGGTGTGTGTACATGGTATTGTTGTGATATAAGATTAAAACTGTTTTTTGCAGGGGGGTGGGGTGAGGAAAAAACCTCCATGCTAGTTTTTAACTTATCTGTTCTTTCATCAACTGCTGTGTTTTTTCTTTTAACATTTTCCCCTTATTGAATAATGCATGTCAGTTGTTTAATTCCTGGTGCTCCTACTTCATTTCCTGTTCATTTGACCTTTATCTAGTGAACATACTCTCGGCCTGGAAGACAAGCCAGGGGGTGGAGGGCAGGTTAGCTGCTTCCCCTCGCCTTGTTCAGGTCCTCACATCCTCTTTGCCAGTGGGTGGGAATGGTCTGTGGCTATAAGTCCCGCCTCCAGGTGCTTTACCTAGAAACATGGCTGTTCTACCTAACAAGGAAATTTAGCTGCACTGTCTAGTATTGGACAGTTCTTTTTCACTGACATGGTTAAAAATTATGCTTGCTGCTAATGACACTTGTGAAATTTTGTCCATCTGCAAATATTAAAGATAGAATTGAGCTGATATTCCTGGTTATGTGGCCAGGGGGCAGGGGAGCAGTGATGCCAATGACAGCAAGCATTAAAATGATAGAAAAGAAGAACGTGTACCATGGATAACACATCCTGGCTGTTACAAGGACGGACCCTCAAGGACAGGAGAAAATCACCGTATATTTCCGAAGGCATGGGGGGGGGGGGGAAAGTACATTGAATCTAACCAGACAGAGAAAATTCTGTCAGTTTTTCTTTCTCCTTCATTCATGCTTTTAAAGCCTCAGATTCTTTCCGGCCCAAATACTGATTATTAAAATTGGTTGAACTGTTTGAAAATGAACTGAAATGAAAATTTAACCCACCTGCACTGGCTAAATGCATCAGGCATAGCCATTTCCAGCATGGAAAGGACCACATCTGAGAAGTGGAGCCTTTAAGGGAAAAAAAAGTGGTAGCTTGATTCAGCACTAACTTTGCTGAAGAAGCTAGATTCGTACCTAGTCCTATAAAAGTTAAGAGCTCAAAGACTTGGGCCTGGATAGCTGAATCTGTCTATGTTGATGTTTCACCAATTCGTTTTCTCTCTCTTTCTTAGGCTAGAATGATATCCTTGCCTCAAACCAGTGTCAATATGAAGTAACTTTCATTGCTTTTGTCCACATATGCTTTACTGCACTTTCATATAGTGCACATTGGGTACCATTTTAAAGCAGAGTACAGTGGACCCTTGACTTACAGACGGCTTGACTTACAGACTTTTCGAGTTACAGACTTCTCTGGCTGCAAAATTTAGATTCGACTTGCAGCCAGAGAATCGACTTACAGACCAGAAAAAAACCAAAATGGAATAAAAATAGAATAAAAACCACTGGTTATGGGATTAATCGGTTTTCAGTGCATTGTAGGTCAATGGAGATTCGACTTACAGACTTTTCGACTTGCAGCCACCATTCCAATACGGATTAATTCCTTAAGTAGAGGGTCCACTGTTACTTGCCTTCTGGTCTGAGGACAGATATATAAAATCTTTAGACCAGGCTGCAGAGACACTGGAGGCTGCCGCCTGAGAAGACTGTATGTCAACTCTCACAGACATGTACTTCCAGTTTTTGGATTTTGGTGTACCATTTTTCTGCACTGTCTACGACGGGGTTGTGCTAAGCCTGAAGAAGTGAAATTTTCTCCACGGAAGCTTGCAATTAGTTTGCATTTTAGTGGTCCAATAAAAAGTGCCACCCACTCTCACTTTTGTGTCATCATCTTAGGGACTGTGCGGAGTTTTCCTGGTTCGTTTCCAAGCACAGTAGGGCTTCAGCTGGGCACGAGAGCCCTTCTTCTTTTACAGGGCTGGCTTGCCCGCTGGGTAGCAATGCTGGCTAAGGAGTATGGTGACCGCAGCAGCAACAACAGGGGCGGTGGTGGGGGCATCTTCGAAGGCTGGGGAGATCCCTGATGTTGCCGCTGCCAACATGTGCTCCCTGCCCGCTGCTGTCTGGCTGCCTGCCAGACAAGCAAGCCCTGCTGAGGAGGAAGGACCTCTTGCTCCAGGTGGAAGTGGACTTCCTGGCCGAAAAACAAGGTCTCCAAGTGGCCAGTGCTAGAGTTGTTCTTGACTGTTCTCTCTCTCTCTCTCTCTCTCTCTTCTCTGTGTGTGTCTCACACACAGGACCTTCGTATTCGTGTCCCAGGGGATAAGAATACAAAAACTGGCACCACAGGTGCATGGCGGTCCATATGAAACTCCCATGTCTACAGATAATCCTTAGTAAAAAGCTTACTTTGGGTTATTTACAATGTGTAGTTCCAGCCTTAGTGCTTTTTCCCCCCTATTCTAAATAATAAAAATTTTAGAATGTTGGAAAATACTTGTTAAAAACTGACTGAAATAAAATTCTCCTTTGTTTCTCTATGGAGCCATAGCAAAAGCCATTTGATATTTAACTGCATGTGGGTTGTTTCTGACCGAAAGGGATTTTTGTAGAGAATGCCAAAAGAACAAGATGAAAGGGATACCTGGGTAGAAAAATCCTGAGAAGTAATCACTTTCACAACAGAAGATAAAATTGCCATGCCAACATTCATAATAACAGGTAAGCTACTCATGTGGGGATGGAGTCTAATAAATTCTGGATCACTTCAAACAAATAGGGGGGAAAATCCATAAAAGTTTCCTGAATTGGTGTCATATAGCTAAAAGTCTCAGTAGCTGCTCAAACAAATTGCTTAGAGATCCTCAGATGAATACTGTATATATTTGACAAGTTTCTTAGCAAGGTGTGAGTTTAATTTGAGGGGGAGGGAATTAAAATAGAAAAAGAAATCATTATGGTGTTAAAGGGCCTTGGAACTTCAATGGAAAAAGCACAAGATTTTTTATTTGCATGATAGGGTAAAAGGAACGTACTGTTCTGGCGTTGAGTTGATGAAGATACAATATAATATGCTGACTTAGGAACTACACCCAGGAAGCAGTAGGGAAGTGTTCACACCAAAAGGTTAAGCAGAGGTGGTGGCCCCTGTTACTACCCAGATGTTGTCAGATGCCAACCACTCTCTGCTCAGCCAGCAAGGCCAAAGGTCAGAGGGACGGTGGGATCTGTAATGCCAACATCCCACAGGGTCTCCACTCCTGGTAGTTTTCAGTACAGGCCGTGCTTCATATGATGATATTGTTGGTTTTTAGTTGTTAAGTCGTGTCCGACTTTTTTTAAAAATTCAAGTTGCAGTATCAGAACTGGCCATTAGAAGGAACCAGAGAGCAATGTCCTGTATTTTTCTGGCCTGTTCATAAGGAGAAGGTGGTATGTTGATTACTTGCAGGACAGACAACAATGAGGATAAAGGCAAGCTGTTTGCCAAGGAGTAATGCATACCACAAGAAGTTCCTTTCAACATGTAACATCATGAGCACTGGTAGTAAGGGAAGAGTGCTCCTCTGCCAGTTTCCTTCTGCAAATCCGGCCCAGGGTGTTGTTTTCTCCCAAGCTGCAATTGCTTGCCCTATCAGAGCCTGTCTACGGCCTGGGGGAATAATTAACAAATGCCTGGGAGGGTATTTGTGAGGGAGAATCAGTAGCTGAAAGAACAATTCAGCATTGCACTTCTCTCCACTGATTGCTCCCTGCAAGCATCTTTGCCTTTGAAAGAAAGGCATTGGCTAGCTTTACAGAAATGTATCTTTGAATTTGGTGCTGTTGAAATTGTTACACCATACAGGTACAGAGCACTTCAGAAAGCATGGATTTGACAGGCACTTGCCCCAAGGAGTCTACAATCCACGATTAAGAGAGGAAATTTAAGAGGCAGGTGGGAGCTGAGTGAGCAGGGGCTAGGTTGAAAAGTCCATGTTGCTGTCTCGCATTTAGGAGTTTTTATGAGGTATCTTGTTTTTATGAGTCACTGTGACACATCCAACCTTTGGCAAACCTCCCAGGGGTTTCCAGGTATGGGAGATGTCCAAGGAATATTGCCAATCCCTAGTCTGTTTCCATGGCTGAGCAGGGATTTGAACCCAGGTCTCTTGAGTCCTAGTCCATCACTCTATCCCTTACACTGCACTGGCTCAGAAAGTATCCAGGAAGAAGGTAATAAATCCTGTGTTACTTTTGTAACTGCATTGACTTCTGAAGCTTCACTTTTCAAAATGCATGCCAGTCTCACTTGCTAATTCATGCCTTTTGCTGCTGTGGAGCTGGGCCTTCAGTCAGCTGGCTGCACAGAGAGAGGCGCTTACAGTGCATTAGCACACCGGCTCACCTTTTAAACAAAGAGGGTTAGCCCATAGGTCACAGGTATCAAGCAATCACTGGCATATGGCGGAGCAGGCAGCAGGCAGGAGCCATCACTTATTTCAAAGGTTACATTTCTGTCCTGTTTGTAACCTGCAGACAGACAAAGGTAAGGAAAGCTTTGTGGAATGTTCCATAAAGAATCTGTTGCGCATCTTACAAAGGAGAACATCTCTTGAAATGAATTCTGTTTTGAATTGGAAAGCCTGTGTTTCTGGTTTTTGTTTGTTTGTTTGTTTTAATGAGAATGTTGCCAAGAAATACCCATATCCACACACAATAACATTGCGTTCTTCTCGAACACTGTAGCCAGAATCCTATCAGTTATTTATGTTGCATAAGGAGAATACACAGAAACTGCAAGAGCTTAAGGGTTTAGGTCTTTGCCTGCAGAGCTAGAGGCTGGGAGCTCAACCTCTCACTGTAACTCCTCAACAGGGTCTGGACTCGATGATCCATAGGGCCCTCCCAGCTCTGCAGTTCTAGGATTATTATGATGATAATGATGAGGTACTGGTCGCTTGTTGATTATGTACCTACTTATGGGCCTGATGCACATCTGGCACACACACAGCATCTCATCAATGAGCTGCAATTAGCTGTGATGGCTTCTGGATTCCCCCACACACACACACCCCTAAATGAATAACCAGTAGGATTCTTGCTTCTGTTTTTAAACACATATTGAAATCTGATTCAATGGAAATAAATCGTTAAGCTAGCAATGTTGGTTGGTGCTCCAGGTATCCTAGCCATGGAATAAAAGGGTCCAAAACTGGGATGTCTGGAATCTGGACCCTATTTTATTGTTGTTGTTGTTGTTGTTGTTGTTGTTGTTGTTGTTGTTGTTGTTGTTGTTGTTGTTGTTGTTGTTGTTGTTGTCATCGTCGTTGTCGTTCATATTTTTGAGAAGCGATTGAGCTCCATGGGTTTGGCTTTCAGTTGTTAGTTAAAAACATACCTGTTTGCATTCATTTTTGAGCAGCAAGCATTTCATTTATTATTTTTGCTGCTGTTCTTGTTTACTGCTGCTGAAACTGCTATTTTGGTATTATAGCAGCTGCTGTCATGAGGGTGGGGAAAAGATTATTCTAATAGCAGCAGCAACAGCAAGTAAATGGCTGTGTACAAACAACTATTGGGAATGTTCCAGAGAACCTGATTTGGTGACCATTTCAATGAAGTTCTTCAGGGGAGGAGAATTCCTCCCTCCCTTTCTCAAAGTTGGGATTTGCAGTAGACAGTGGTTGCCAGAAGCTTCCTTCTGTCCCCCCTCTCCATTTTTTTTTCTTGCAATGCCACTGCAAGTGGGGGACAATGAAAACAGCCGTGCTGGCCACCTGCTTACCATTTTGTATCCTCCCTTCTACAGTCTAACCTGGCATCATCCTGCAGCAATGGGGTGGTGCCAGAGAGGCAGCCATTAAAATGTAATGGAGAAAGCTGTGTGTGTGTGTGTGTGTTAGAGATTCTGCAATGGTGTTTTCCGTTTTCTAAGAGATACAGTAAAAGAAAATCTTGCAATGTCTCTTAGCAAAAGGATTTCTGAGAGACTTTAGCTCTGTACTATTTGGGATCTGCACTGTTTAAGATCAGATTTTCACCCTCCCTAAAGCTGTCCAAATGTTACATTTTGGAGTGGTCATTGTAGATTTGGTTTGCCTCTGCTGCAGATGTTCAAAATACAGTTCTTGTCCATTAAGCCTTGTAGCAGTCATGAGGAAGGGCAGTTGTGAAGTGATTAGAGACTACAGGGAACATGGAAAATGAAAATCATCTCCTGGATTTTTCTGTGTGCCTGTGAGGGCATGGGAATGTGAACTTTCACTGCCTGGAGATAGCCTGTTTGCACCTCTTCCCTATCTTCTGTTCCTGTATCTCCTGCCTGGGGTCACTCCAAAGAAGGGCTGCACTCCAAAGGACTTCAGAGGGAAGATTCACACCTCAAATGTTATCTTTGTATATCAAAGTAGTCATCAACTATTTGTATCTGTGAATTAGGAAACTGACATAGTTCCAAGGGTATGCAGATTTCAAAGCTGGGAAGGAGGCAAATAAGAATGATCAAAGCGGATTAAGTGTAATTACATGATGGCCAGCTTACATGTTAATGGGCCATTCATTTTTATAAAAGGGATTTGAGAACCTGAAACTGGAAGCTTAGTATAGCTTTAGGGAAGCCATACTTCTTTTTCCTGGTGGCAGTGTCTTTGCCTACTGTGTCAGAGTATGCTAGGAAACACAGGAAGTATCTCCCCAGATTTACCCCATTGCTCTACATAGTTGAGATAGATAGGGAGAATTTGTCTTATTGTTTTCTGTCTGCTTCTGTTTTGTATACTGTAACCCTCTATCTATATTTGCCTCTGTTCCTGGAATTGTTTTCTTTTTTTTAAAAAAATCAATCTTTCCCTCTTTACTTTCCCCTTTAAAACAAAACAAAACAAAACAAACTATATAAAGCCTTTCAAGTCAGTGTCTGGAAAGTGACCAACAGAGTCCTTAGCGTTGGCCAGGTTATGGAAATTGCTAATATTGATTTCAATGGGACTTGTGGCAGCCTATCATAATTGTATTGATTGAAACCCTGGAGTACACACTGCCCTGCAGGCTAAAGACCTGTTAGGGTCTGTGTGAAAAGATCCCAGTCAGGACTCATAGCCTTCCCTCCTGTCTCTCTCTGTTTCTGGGCGTTCCCACTCAAGAGAAAGAAGGAGGCAGTGGGTCAGAGCGGCTATAGTGGGGAATCTGGGCAGGGAGTTCCATGGCAGCAGATTTAAGTCCAGATCCAGAAAAAAAGGAAGAAGAGAGAGAGAGAGAGAGAGAGAAAGAAAGAGAGAGAGAGAGAGAGACGTGATTGTGTGCCAAAACTTGTCTGTGTCAATTTTCCTCCATTTCCCAAGATATTTTTCCATGAAAGCAGACCCCACCTTTCTGCCTCATTCTCAGTGTCCATTGGAATTCCTTTTGGGTGATATTTTCCAGCTTCTCAGGACCCTCAAAAGTGGCTGAGGGTGCTGCACTTCTTCCCCCCCCCCTCCTCTTGCACTCATCTCTCCATCCCTTTGCAGCTTCCCTGCCTGCCAAACAAAGTACCTCTTGATCTGGAAAAAGCCCCATGGGAAGAGAGATGTTATGATGACTACCGTTAGCTGAAGCTGGAAAAGCTGCCTGCTGCCACTGAGATGAAAGCACAACATCCACACATTCACACACCCTCCTCAGCTGTCTCATAAATTGTTAAGCATGAGGTTCCTGAGCTTCACCCATGAGCATTTCTCCAGACTTTTCTCCTCTCCTGAAATTCTTTTCAAAAGGTATTTCTTTTCTGTCAAACTGAATGAGCATAATTGAAAAAATTGTGGGAGATGTGAGTTTTCAGCACAGCACTAATTTGCAACATGTGGTCTTAGACCTCTGTAATTTTAGATTCATATAATTTGTGGTCTCAGATTTGTGATTTTAGGTACTTGTAATTTGTGCTTTCCACAGTATTGCTTTTATATATGTGGATATCTGTCCTGACCGGGCTGTTATGAAGAAGTTTGGGGTATAAACAGGAACAACAAGACGAACAACAAACCACAACCCTGTTTCCCCCCCGCCTCTACTCTGTCCTCTCTTCCTTTGCTATTTCCCTGTTGCCAGAAGTGCTGGTAGGCACTTTGGAGGCAAAGTTCAGGGTCCTCTGACCCCTGCCAGTTGCCATCAAAGAGTGTCCCTTGAGCCCATGTGGACACGTCTGCTCCACCATTGCTGAAGCTGGCCTCTGAAGCTCCCTTTCTTTCCTCTTACTCTGGAAAATATTTCATAGTCAAGGGGTGGCCACCTGGGCATGTAAATAGTGAAACTAATAGCCTTGGCCATTGTATCCTCTTGGATACATTACCATAAATTCTGGACACTTTCCGTCATGGCACACCTGCTGCCCAAGCCCATTGGGGAGCCTTGCATCCTATTGTCTCTGGTCCTCCAGCAGTCCTGACATCAGTTTCCATGACTTCCTGCACTCTTCTCCAGAGCATGTTCAGTTTATCATTAACCAGCATGATCATTCCCCAGGGCAGCAACCAATGACCAGGATGATCTTTGGAAGAAAAAAAAAAAACAGTTCTTGTGTACAGTTCCAGGCATGCTTCCCAGAACATCAAAAAGCGTTTGGCAGAAGGGTTGATACACACAGACAGTTTATGGCCATTTCACATCAGCAGACTGGGATTCTTTCTCTCCCTCCCTCCTGCTTTTTTATGGCTTTGTAGATTTCAAAAGCGGCTGCACCTGTACCCATTTTGGAGTCATTCATTATTTGCAGTTGCCGGCTGAAGGCGGTTGAAACGGGTTCCATTTTTTAGATTCGGTGTTTGAGAAGTCTCATAAAGCTCGAGTTCAATTTCCCAACTCCTACGCTCTCAGGTCTTCTGTCAATTCCATTCATGGCCCAACGTCATGGCAGAGAGATTCCAAACCTCTCGTTTGCCGTTTTGTCAGCCTCTGTGGATATTTTTATGATTAAGCCAGTCCAGAGAACTCTTTGAGTGCTTCATAAATCAAAAGCCCGTTTCTTGGAAACGAGAGCAAGCGCCTAGGGCTGGCTGAGGTGAAGACACGTTGGTGCTTGCGGTGAAAGACGAGACAGAGCTCCCCCCCCCCCGGCATTCTGGATACAGAAGCTGCGTAAACAGGCAGGCGGACATTTACTTCAGTGCTGGTGACAGGACTGTATGCTATACTCACCAGAGGGCTTTAGGTGAGCTTAGAGCAATTATCTAGAAGACCCTGCCCTGTGACAGCCTTTGAGAAATGTTCTCCTGTGTGTTTCACCTTAACCAGCCCAATCCAGCAGCACCCTGAATGCTTCTAGGCATACTCCTCCTATTTACCCACCTGGCATTGGTGTCACAAATTTGCCAGCCTCACTTCTGGAGAAAATTCTCCCACATGCTCTTCATGAAGACTTCTCTCAGTTTAAGAGGCTGACTACACAGGTTGTTTAGCCTGCTCTTTGAAGTGCTGCAGGGATGGGCTGGTGCACTCTTGAAGATGGTGACCAGCCTACCCCAAGTGTGTTCCTACCCACATCTTTTTGGCCCCTATCAAAGGGCTTCTACTTTTCTGGTGCAGGTACAATTGCTCTGCTTCAGATAAGTTCTGACCCATGGGGTCGCTGGAACTGGTCCAAAGCAAGCCTTCCTCTCTCAATTTACCAACACAATGAAGTGGCTTAATAAGCAAACCACTTCAAGATATTAGCAAATGAACCATTTCCATGCTTGGCATAGGACAGGTGATATGGAAAATATTTTTTTTCACTGCATGCAGACTATCACCGCAGCACTCAATCAGTTATAAAAACTTTTTTTAAAAAAATCTTTTCTTTGCCTTGTCTTAAAGGGCCATTTGAGAAACCACTGTTACATTATAACTGATGCAGTGCATCAGCAATAGTCTATTTACAATAACAACCCCCCACTTCCTTTGCTGTCTGCCAAACAAGAGAAATGATTAATTTCCCAATATCCTGAAGTGGCTCACTTATTCAGCTACTTCACGATAGTGGCAGGAGCCACTTCTGTATGAATAGCCCGGCTTGATTAGCTTATTCTAATCAAGCCCAAATGTTCCCAAGTGGACCACACTAGCTTTCTTCCTGCTGCTAGCATAGCCATACTTAAACATGCACTTACCTGCCTCAAGGCGCCTATCACCTTTATTGCCTGGCCTCCATGCCAATAGTCTGCTAGTCTCAGATGCTCTTTTGGGGGAAACTGCCCTATTCTGGACAGTGTCATCAAAGCTACCAACATGAGTTTGACCAAACTCTGGGAGGCAGTGGAAGACAGGAGGGCCTGGCGTGCTCTGGTCCATGGGGGTCACAAAGAGCCAAACATGACTTAATGACTAAACAACAACAGCCCTATTTTTTACCTTACTAGGACTCTGCTGGATTAATTTAACCTCTCTCCACATACCATTCTCCACTTCTTTAACCCCTTCTTTGTTAGGTTAAATGTGGTTGGATGTGTCTCCCTCTGATTTCTTCCAGATGTTCTTTAGCAACAGAAGTCTCCATAGTGGGCAGAATTCTATTGTGACACACAGGTTTCACTAGTAGCCAGGAGTGAATTAACAGAGTGGATCTGAGCTTTATGGTTTGCACACTCTACCAGTGTCCAGTGAGGCCTGAGAAAGGTTCATATACCTTGAGCATGCTTTACTACCTCCAGAGGCAGTGACAAGCCATCCTGGTTCAGGGGGGCAGCAGAGGTTGCTGCCAGAGAGACCCATGCTCTTGCCAGCAGCTGCAGATGGATTAGCCTCCGTGATGTGTTCCCCTCATGCATCCCTACAGTTCTTGTAAGGAAACCATGGTGAGGTCACTACAGGTCTGGAGAAGGTAAGTGCCAGTGACAGCTTTCCTTCCAAATGATACAGTGAGGGCTCCAAACAGGCTCATTAAAGGCAACAGAGGATGCTTGTTGGCAAGGCCTCTCAGATCTGTGTAAGGGTGGGGGCAAGGGGAACTGGCATGGCCTTGTAACTAGGAGTTCCACCTGCACAGCATCTACAGGCAAATGGGAGCAAGGCAATGGTTCCAAGGTCCCAGAGGGAGGGAAAGGAATGAACTGGCCTTTGCTGCAGTCTTTCCTGTCAGAGGATGGGCGGTGGGTAAAGAGTCCTTGGCTCCTGGGAGGTAGGCTAAGGTGTCTGGTCCCCAGTGAGAGGGCAACAAGAACGGCCTTCTTGTCTGGCCCTCCCCTTGGAGCAGATCCACAAGTGCCACCTAGGGACTGATGACAGAAGAAGGTCAGCTCCCAGGAGGGGCAAGGAAGCAGCTTTCCCAGCATGGAATACATGGAAGGGTACAAACTAGGGCTCCTAAGAAATGCCGGGCTCCGAAGTGGTAAAGGGAAGTGCATGTAGGTAGAGACTAGAACTTTAGCAACACAAGATCCAGAGACTGGAGAGAGTTGGGCAGGAAGGGCACAGCTCCGTCGGGAGCAAAAGAAGTCATCTTAGCAGTACCTCCACTAGCACTAGATCCATTGACTGACTGAAGAGAGAATTGCTTCCACAACATGGTTTGGAAAAATACTCAGAAAAATTTCTTGTCCTCAGAACCAAACCATATACTGCCCTCCGTGATGTGCTCCCTTCATGCATCCCTACAAACAAACAAACAAACAAACAAACAAACAAACAAACAAACAAACAAACACACAAACAAACAAACAAACACAAAACACCACCCACCATTCCAGAACTTTATACTACAATTTCCCCCTTGCACCAACCAGATTTCTTATGTTCCCGTGGAAACAAGAACTTCTGTCTTGTTTTTCCAGTTTATTTTGATTTTTAGGTTGGGGGGTTTGCCTGTTGTCTTGTGTAAGAAACTGCCAAATTCTTTGAAACTCAGTGCCCTTTCTCGAGAATCTTGGGCAAAAAAAGATGCCGTTCTGTACAGGAATTGTAACAATTCTGTCTTAGGTTGTGTTTCATCCAGAAGGAAAATGACAACAAAACATCCACGCAATACTGCCAGATTACTCAGGGCAGAAAAACAGCACAGAGAAATCTTGCTATGAAGAGAAAGCATGGATTCCCCAACCCCCCCACCCCAGTTTCTGACTGTGAAGGGTGGCTGTGAGATTTACAGTCTTATAAAATGAAGTTTGGCCAACTGTTTAATCCAGAGATCAGTGCCTTCCTCCTCCTCATTTCTGTGTTAACCTGATTGGCTGAGACGCTGGCATCTTTTCAACAGAAGGAACCACTGTTCCGCCTCATTCATTACAACAGCACCCCCTGCTGGAAGGCCTGAACAAATACCCATCTTGAGCTTCCTTGGAGGGCCTAGTAAGGGGGACCTCAGATATCATATACCCTGGACTGAAGAACGGGACACTCCTTCTATCTGGGATGGTCGCCCTCTTCCAGTGAATGTGCAGAAAGGGGTGAGGGAGGAAGGGGGCCCCCTGAATCAACCCTGGCGATCCATGGGCTGCAGCCATATCACCTTCACAGGGGGCAATCTGGCTATGCCATTGGGGGTGTGTGTGTCATGACAGTGGCTAACAAACAGCAATGGTCAGCCAGACACCACACGAGGCACAACCATAGTGCGATTGGGCAGACATTTATGGCAAGGGGGCTTTCAAAGATAATGCCTCCATTGCAATTACTGCCAAACCGAAAAGGGGTCCTAGAACATTGGATCAAAGCCTAGGCTGATCTTAATGAAGGCTTTAGTGGCGTGGCTGGTTTTTGCACCAAATAATTTAAGTCCCCAAATCAGGGCAGCTATGAAATGTCTGTACCAGAAATACTGACGTGATCTCTAAATCATTTTTTTTCTTTTATTGTGAAAGAGTTGAATGCCTACCTTTCTCAGAGATGGGGTGGGTGGATATTTGGAGCCCTGCCGGCTCACAGGGGACGGCAGGGAAGACCAGCCCAGAAAGCTGAGATGAGGGCTCAGCTGAAGGGCAAAAAGAGGTGGTAGCACCAGTGGTCCAGCCAGGATGAGTTTTGAAAAACAGAGAATTAATGGACAAAAGGGGGTTCTTCATCTCAATTCCAGATAGAGTTGCCCCTCTCTCACCTTCTTCTTCAAAGGGTTAAATGCTTATTTTTCTGGATTTTGAATCAAATGGAATAATAGCTTCTGTAGGGGTGGGCTATTTGACACACGGAAGCATCCTTTTGCTACACTTTTGTTCTCAATTCTGTCTTCCCAATCTGCTTTTCTTTTTCAAAAAGTGGTTTTATGGCGTCATTGTCTGCATTAGAGCACAACCTATCATTCCTATAATTAGCTCCTGGTTCTTCAGCCTAGTTCTGGATGATGTTCTGTGCATTTCAATAGATGATCCTTAAAAGTCTTTCTCCTCTCAAAATTGCTTATTAACATGAGTGTAAAACTTATATTGGGCAATAATGCACCCCCCCACTGCAGATGCTTCTCTTTTACATTAACAATAATACTCACATATTTTGTATAAATAATATAATGTGAAGGAAGCACATAAGCGATTCAAAGCTGCATTCCAGATGTGTAAAACTTTTAGGCAATGGCAGCAAAATCAGCAAAGAGTCTTGGCTGAAATCCTATACTCACCTGGTGAGAAGCTCCACTGAAGAAGAAGCAGCAGGGGTAAGAAGCAGTGGAACATGCTTCTTAAATACTTTTGGATTGTTCAAGCTGACCATTTGATTGCGACACGATGGATGAAAAATCTATCCCACTGGACTCACAAAATGTTGCCTTCACAAGTGGAAACACTCTAATTCATTGATGCATTGGGAATCAAATATATTTTGTACAGATTAATACTGCAAATCCATATATTTTAAACTCTTCTACAATTAATAAAGTGATAAGTATTTAATACCTGAGAGAATATCAGATTGTTTAACAAATGAACTGGTAAAACCACTCCTTGAGTATCTCACTTTACTTGATAGCTCTGCTCAGGGCCTTATAAATTGGTTCTGATTTGCTGGCACATAACAGACACATATAGCCTAAGGTCCAAAGGACTACGTATGGGGTATCCTCTTCCCCTACAAACCAATCAGAGGTTCCAGAGTATTCCTCTCACCAGCTTTGTCTGTAAGAGTATATTATCCAAGGGTTCATGGATGAGAATAACTATCTAGATCCATTTCAGTCTGGCTTCAGTCCTGGTTATGGGACAGAAACTGCTCTGGTTGCCTTGGTGGGTGACTTACGCTGGAAATTATACAAGGCGGGGGTATGTCCTATCGGTTCTGCTGGACCTGTCAGCAGCTTGTGATACCATCAGCCATGGTGTCCTTCTGGCCCGTCTCTCTGGGGTGGGACTTGGGGACACTGTTTTACAGTGGTTCAAGTCCTTCTTAGAGGAGAGAACTAAGAAGGTGGTGCTGGGGGACTCCTGTTGGACACTTTGGCCTTTTCGGCTGTGATGTCCCTACAAGGTTCTGTTTCATCCCCTAAGCCATTTAATATTTACATGAAACTGCTGGAATTGGTTGTCAGGAGTTTTGGGGTTTGGCGTCACCACAATGCGGAGGGCGGCCCGACTCTACTTCTCCTTGCCATTTCAATCCAAGGAACGTGTTTTGGCCCTAGGCGTCAGTAATGGACTGGATGAGGGGAAATAAATTGAAAATCCAGACAAGACAGAGGTGCTCCTGGTCAGTTGAAAGGCAGATCAGGGATGCAGCCTGTGCTGGAGGGAATTACATCCCCCCTGAAGTGCACAGTCTTAAGGTGCTCCTGGATTTATCTCTGAGTCTGGGTGCCCAGATTTTGGTGGTGACCAGGTGTGCATTTGTATGCCAGCTGAGCCTGTTCCTGAAGAGGTCTGATCTAGCCATGGGGACACATGCCTTAGTTACAACCTGGCTAGGTTACTATAGCACAGTGTGTGTGTGTGTGGGGGGGTGGCGGTGGTGGTTATGGAAAATGTCAGTAGCTTCAGTGGGTCTAAAATGCAGCAGCCTGCCTGCCTGCCTGCCTGCCTGCCTGCCTGCCTACTTACCTACCTATCTGCCTGCCTGCCTGCCTGCCTGCCTGCCTGCCTGCCTGCCTGCCTGCCTATCTATCTATCTATCTATCTATCTATCTATCTATCTATCTATCTATCTATCTATCTATCTATCTATCTATCTATCTATCTATCTATCTATCTATCTATCTATCTATCTATCTATCTATCTATCATCTGTCTGTCTGTCTGTCTCAGATATTTCTATGCCACCTTTCTCTCCAAAAGGACCCAAGGCAGCTCACCCTGTGCTAGTGGTAAACCCTATCTCCCCACGTTGTGCCAAGGCCTCCAGAGGGCTCCATTTTCTTGGAATGCATCCTGCGCATGAAGAGGGGCTTGTAAATGGTCACTGGGAGATCAGGATCAGATGCTGTAAATATGAAGTAGCTACTTCGTTGTTTCTGCTCCAGTTTGGGAGGTTTAAACTGAAGACCCATGGGATGGTTACCTGATTGAGCCATACGTTGGTGGTCATGATCTGCTCACGTTCATTCTAGGGCAGAAGAAAAAGAAAGATTGCTATTGAACATATGGATAAGACACATCCCGAAGAAGTCATATATGAATCAGTTCAATGGTTTTTGCACCAATGCACTGTTGTTCTTGTCTGCTGGTGATTCCCTTGGCAGTGTAACAAATGCAGCTGCAACAGATGAAGTATAAAACCCTTGGTTTCCTGACTGCAGTTGTTTTATCCGACAAAGGTCTTGGGTCTTCTCTGGTAGGCCCGGTCTACCCCCCCCCGGTTAGAATACTTCATGCCTCCATATCTTGTTCACAGGAGCTGTGACTTCAGCCAACAGGTGATTTCCTTGGTGGGGGGAGTATAAAGGCAACTCAATCCAAGAAACGAACACCTCCGGCCACAAAATTTTGAATCTACTTGCCAACGGAACCCCTGGTAGGCCCTGTCTAACCCCCCGGGAAAGCTGCCTCTACCTCCGGAGGACTCCCTGGCCTTCCCTGCCACCTATTTCAGTCCCCAAACTGTTAGAATACTTTACCTGATGTTGGTATCATTTGAGCTGCCTCAAAGGACTCTGGGAATCACAGCCCCACCTCAAGCCTAGAGAAAAATATTGTGGGCAGTCAGGGAACTTCTTTACTCCTGCAGTGCAGGAGGAGGAAGGAAAGGTGGGGCGGCTCCGGATCGTTCACCGTTGTTCTTGTTTCCTGGTGATTCCCTTGGTGGGGTATAAACGCAGCTGCAAGAGATGAAGTACCAGTGGGGTCTCAATTTACGAACTTAATCTGTATTGGAAGGCGGTTCGTAGGTCGAAAAGTTCGTAGGTCGAATCTGCATTTCCCATAGGAATGCATTGAAAACCATTTAATCCGTACAGTATCTGCTCCTTTCCATCCATAGAAACTAATAGGAAGCTGCTGTTCCGTCTTCTGCCACTAGAGGGGGATATTTTTTCTTTTTTTTTCTTAGGTCAAGAAAAGTTCAGGAAAGGAGGGGGGAGGCAGGGAACAGTTTTGAAAGCACTTTTGAAATCTTTTTTTTTCAACGAAGCCAATTTTAAAGCATGTTTTAAAGCATGTTGTGCTGATTTTTTCAGCACAAAGACACACAGGCAGGCTTTTTAGGTGTTGAGCAAGCCTCCCCAAGCCTCTTCAGAGCCAGCTGATCAGCTGTTAGGTGGGGAGAGGAGAGGGGGGGAAGCACAAAATGGCTGCCAGGCTCCCTTCTGGGTGTCGGCTTTTATCTGTTTGCTGCTCTTTTTCCTGCAGTTCGGGGGCTACCAAGGCCTGGTAAGTGACTTTCCTTTATTTATTTTTAAGTTTCTGACCTTTTCCCCCCCTCCAGAAGCCTCTAAGGGGAGGGAGGGGGCATTTTTTCCTGTTCGTAACTTGAGGGAACTTCGTATGTTGAGTATGTAATTTCCTATCGGGCAGGTTCGTAAGTCGAAAAGTTCGTATGCAGAACCGTTTGTAAGTGGAGACCCCTATTGTTTTATTTGACGAAAGGTCTTGGGTCTTCTCTGGTAGGTCCGATCTAACACACACACACCCCGGGGAAAGCTGCCTCCAGATGACTCCCTGGCCTTCCCTGCCACCTATTTCAATCCCTAAACTGTTAATATACTTTACCTGGTAATGGTGTCATGCTTCTGACTCTTTTCCCTCTTTGGAGTTGCCATCAATTGCCAGCCCTGCTGGTAATTTTGATGGAGAGAGACAAATGCAACATAAGCAGCAAGTTAGAATGAACTTCCCCACCTTGGATCTCTTGCTCGAGGAAACGTCTTCTGGGGTCTTTTCCTCTTTCATTTTTGGTTGTGCTAACAGTGAGCCTCTGCTGCTTTCCAGATCCTTGTCTCTTGAGGACAACATGGCTCTACCTCAGAGAGGGGCAAAAAGTCTCTGCTGGACCAGATATTTATAAAGGTGATGAACTGCATCACAAAGTGGGATGACAACGTTTGGTGAAGGCATTGTTACCCAGCAGGCCAAACATGGGAGGCCTGCCTTGTTTTCCTTACTGGTAGCAAATTGGAAACAAGAACACAAGTATACAGAAAGCACTTGTCTTTGCTTTGGAACCATTGTTTTTAAAATTCTTTGGACTATTGGGTCCAAAGCCTTGGAAGGCAGCCCATCTATGAGAAGGGAAACTCCAATTTCAAACCTCCACTGCCTTGTGGCTATATCCACTGATGGAAAAGGCTTCAGGAGTTAACCTTGAGGCAAAATCCGGAGCCAGGGTCGTTCTGTCAACTCCTGCAATGTTGCTGGAACCATTTGTATTGGCTCTTGCCTTTCCATTGGATTATTTCAGTGACATGGAGAGAGGGGATCTGCTGCTTGAGTAACAGCCTATCATCCATATTATTTTACCCAGGTTTCGTGCCATGGAGAGGACACTCCAGCTTTGCGTACAGTGTCAAAACACTAGACGCTGTTCCAAGTCCTCCATACAGAGCATGTTATCATAGTCTCTTGAGACTGAAGGATGCTTATGAAGGTATGAAGATTGCTAACTGGGGCTGGTTAGAGATCACATGTTACATCAGCTCCACCTGGGCAGAATTCAAAGTGCTGGTTCTAACTTATAAAGCCCTAGACAGCTTGGGCCCAAGCTATCTCAAGGGCTGCTTCTCCCTTTATGAGCCTGTCTAAGTGTTAAGATAATCAAGAGAGGCCTTTCTTTTGGTCCCACCACATTTACAGGTGCATTTGGTGGGGACACAGGAGAGGGCCTTCTCTGTTGCTGCTCCCAGGCTCTGGAACTTCCCTCCCACAAGAGGCCAGGCTGGCCCCATCTTCGCTGCCCTTCCACAAGCACGTTTGTTGCAAGTTACGCCTACCCAAATGTAAGGTATATGGAGTTGGTTTGGAATTGGATGACAAATTAAGAGCCATTAACTTCACAAAAGACCTGCTCTTCATTTTAAAAAAATGTCTATGTACAGATGGATCGAGTGGTCTTCATTTGGACTGTCCTTATGGCGGGAGCTAGCTATATCATGATGAGTGCCTAGACTTCCAAATTTATCAGTACCCGACTGCAGCAGTGGGGATGTCCTGTTCAGTATTTGAGCCATTGACTCTCAGGTACATATAATGGGTCATCCAGAGACTCAGATCTGATCCTAGTTCTGCACTGAATCTTCTGGAGCTTTCTTCTGCCAAAGGATATTCCTACTGAATCCTGCTGACTTTTGCCAGTTGGGTTGACAACAGGCAACAGTTCTTATTAAGGAGGATTTGGAAAACATAAACCCACCAAATAATACATAAATAAATACATTCCTATTTAACCTCTGTTCCTCATCATTTACCCCACTCTTCTCCAAATCACTTTGGACAGAAGAAAATATTTGTTGTGTTTTAGTTATGCTTGAGTCTTCAGTTTTAAGGCAAATGAATGTCACACACTGCACTTTTTTAAAAAAAAGTATAACTACTGTATGTCATTGTTAGTGTAGACTTCAAATTGAAAAGCATGCATGTGACACAGGTTGTTAAACAAATTCCAGAGGGGTAGTTGTGTTCGTCTGTTCGGCTTCCCCTTCCACTGCTGCTGGCGTTGGATTAGGATATTTATATTCGCAAACTAATATGAATATTCCCCATCCCAGCTGCAAATAACGTGGGTCCAGCCTTTGGAACCAGCCCGCCCAATCACACGTTGCCACATGGCCAGCATCCCACTCTTCCCACCAATTGCGGCAGTAGCACTGCCATCTCCCTGCTCGGCTGGCCACTCCCGGCAGGGGGCGGGATGACGAGTCTCCCCACAGGGCTGCTGAATGGCCAGGTGAGGAGGGAAAGGGTGGAGCTACTTTTGCGATTGGCAGGAAGAGCGGGACTCTGGCAGCGTGGTGGCACATGAGTGGACAGGCTGGTTCCAAGTACCGGACCCACGTTAGTTGCGACTGGGACACAGACATTTGTATTGGTTTACGAATACAAATATCCCCATCTAGCACACAAAGCGAGAGAAAGCACACCGTCATGAAGGGCAATGGTTGGAAACGGTCCCCTGTTTTCTTTTGTAGGCTAAACCAGTGTGGACAACCTTAGTGGACCTGAAGCCACATTTTCACTTCTAGGTATCACTGTGGGCCACTCTGGACCTCAACAAATGAGTCTGTGTTTTTGGAGGTGGGATTTTAAGGCCTTTTCCAAAATCCTCAGGACAAAAACTGCCTCTCCTAAATTATTTTGCCTCCCCCCCCCCATTTTTAACATGCTCTTAGTTGGCCTTGCAATCTACAAAAATGTCCCTAATGGGCTGCCTTGAACCCATGTTACACCATTGCATAGAAAAGCTACAGACTTGATCCACAGTTCCTCTTACATGCCATGATTTTTTCCCTCTGCTGTTAACTGTTTTTTTAGCCAGAGTCTGCTCTCAGAGAATAATACTTTACTAGTATAAAGTGGCCACTTAGGCATCCCAAACAAAAGAGGACAGCAGAGGGCAAATTTGCATATAAATGCCAATATAAATAGAGTTCTATCTGTGCATAAATACATAGGCTTAAAATCCAATTGATATTCCCTTAATAGATTAATAGGGTTTACATAAGTGCTGATTTTCCAAATCTCACTGATTTAATGGACCTGCTTCTTTTTTGGAGTAGTGATTGGATTTAGGCCATAATGCATGTGCCTAGATGGTAGTTTAGAAATTAAGCCATCTTGTCCTGAGGGAAGGAGGATAACTGAGTGACTAATTCCTGACCCAGGCCCTATCCGAAAGGCAGACATCCAGAACAGGGAATTCAAAAGGGGAACAAACGAAAAGAAGGCTCAATAAGATGATAGAATCATAGAATAATGGAGTTTGAAGGGCCCTGCATTGCTATTGGGTCCAACCCTTGCTAAGTGCTGGAATCCAAATCAAAGCAGATCTGACAGACATGATCAAAGCAGATCTGAAAGTGCTAGTTTATTTGGAAAAGACAACAAAGCGGTCGATGACAAGACTGAACTAATCTCACTATGTGTTCTATGTATTGTTTTCCTACTTCATACTCTGTTAACCAGAAGAAATAACCAGAATTCCCCAATATCTTGTACTTACAGGAAGAGGTTATTTCGTTCCCTTCTTGGATTAGGTAGATATAATATTTTCATTTCTCTCTTAATCATACGTTGATCTGCAGGCTTTACTGCCTTACGGCTGAGAACTCTTCGGGCTGCTTCGAAAACTCAGGACTGGTGGGCGTTTAGATTGTGCTAAATAACATTTCAAGCAGCTGCCCATTTCATAGGTCTTGGTTTTGCATGCCCTAGAGACTTCATTTAAAGGTTTAATGTTGTTTGTTTGGGATTGTATCTGTTTAGACAACTCTAGAGTGATTAGAATCATAACCTGCCTAGGAAAATCTCTGTATGTAACAAAGGGGTTGATGATAGCAAATGCCACCATTTTCTTCCCAGAATGTTGCTGAACTGACTTTGACCCATCCCCCATGTTCTTTATGGTAAACCTCAATAAATATTCAAATTAACTGCGCCAATAAATGGCCTTCACTCAGTGGGGTAGGAGGGCATGACCAGACCTGCATTTTCACAATCTGTTGGCTCAGGCGGCTGTCCAGGTGCTCAAACTCTTGATGAGTGACCAAAACCTCTGCTGTCCCTTCCTTAAACCAGTCTTTGACTAGATGGCCTTGGAGAACACTTTAAAAAGAGGACTGTCCCCCCATCACCATTCAAATAAAGGAAGAAGCTCCATAGGAAATAAAGGAAGAAGCTCAAGCAGCGTTGCCACTATTTATTTATTTATTTATTTATTTATTTATTTATTTATTTATTTATTTATTTATTTATTTATTTATTTATTTATTTATTTATTTATTTATTTATTTATTTATACCCCGCCTATCTAGTCATTTCGACCACTCTAGGTGGCTTACAATAACTTTATTAGTCTCCAAAGTGCCAACAGACATTCTCAGCATTTGCAACGCTGTGGCAACTGGAACAGAGTCAGTAGGGGGGCAAGATTAGCCATAGCCCCCCAGGTTGAGAGGATATTAAATAACAAACCCAGGTTATTTCCGTGTAATGTGTGAAAGAAGCCTAAGGGGTCTTAGTTTCAGTTCTGCTTCCTGGGTAAAACATATCATTGAAACTGGATCAGCCTAGGATCCTTTGTTTCGTCTTGTCTTGTTTTTGACATTTACCACCAACTGAAGAGAGGGACGGAAACAGAACTGCCAGTCTGTGATCTCTGCAGTGGATGATGGATAATTTTAGGGATGAATTTTGTTCCCCTCATTTAAATGCAAGATGAGGAAGTGATTGTGTGATTTTATAAAATAGCCCAAAAGTCCTCGATACAAATAGTGAGGAAGTGTTTACTTTTTAAACCCATATGTTCCATTCAGATGCAGGATGACCTTCTAGAACTAGGATGTGTGTCTTTGCTAGCTTGGCATGCAGATGGCAGTCCAGGCACTTAATCTCCAGCAAGTCCAAATTTTTCCACTGCTTTTCTGGCTGAGTAGTAAATTGGGTGGCCATGGATACAAATATCAAAGTATTCTGGCTGTGATATATAGAGTGTTGTGCTGCAGACATAAAATCTCTCTCTCTCCCTCCTCCTCTCAATCTCTCAATCTCTTTCTAACTTCCGAACAAAGGATGTTCGGTACAACCTTTTCTATTATAGATGACTGAATTGTTCAATCACTAATGCAAGGGCAACTGTACCAGTTCTTTGGAAAAAGAATGATAGTATTCTCCTCTTTCTTGCTACTCCACTTCAGGCAGCACAATGTCTACGGCTAGGCCTGTCCAATAATATAAATGCCATGCGTGGTTAGAGTTACGTAGCATTTTTTTACCTGTCCAATGGCCTAGTGCAAAGCTCGTGAGACGAAACAGGAATAAGCACTCTGGGAAAGAGTAGCAAGGCAGAAAGGCAGAAAGAAAGAAAGACAGAAAGAAAGAAAGGCAGAAAGAAAGGCAGAAAGAAAGGCAGAAAGGCAGAAAGAAAGGCAGAAAGGCAGAAAGGCAGAAAGGCAGAAAGGCAGAAAGAAAGAAAGAAAGAAAGAAAGAAAGAAAGAAAGAAAGAAAGAAAGAAAGAAAGAAAGAAAGAAAGAAAGAAAGAAAGAAAGAAAGAAAGAAAGAACTTACTGCTTATTAACTAGGAAATGATGCAGGAAGGGGGGATAAGGATAATGCAGGAAGAATTAATGCAGGAAGGGGGGGGGGAAGGATCACTAAACTCTGTTGTAGAAGCCCCTGGAATTAGATTTGAAGGGTGCAAATCTGTTTCTCCCTAGCTACAATGGAAGAGCAAGAAGAAACACCAAATGGCCTCAGAAAGAGAAACATTAAAGAAGCATAAGAATATCAATCTAAATTTAGATCTAGAAAATGAGGGGAAAACACACCACCTCAGCTACATAACTGCTAGTTGCCCCTTTTCCCATTGGTTCTGATCATCTGATACATGTGTTAGTGCTGTTCAACAAGCATGGTACCTGATGTAGAACAGGCTTTATATGTATGTGTATCATGCCGACTGCATGGAAATCCCTGAACCTGGGTCCTGAGTGGTTTGGTTTTCGATTTTGTCTTCAGTACTGCCACCTACAGGTTTGGAGACGGGAAGGATCACACCTTGGGGACAGGCAAATTCCTAACCCTTACTCTATGAAACCCGGAGCCTGTTTCTCAGTCTAAGCAACTTCTGTCTGGTGGGAAGGCATGAGCTTAATCCCTGACTGCTGTTCTAGATCCTGAGCTCTGTTTGTTTTGGATTGTGCATCTCCTACCGGCCCTTCCCTTGGCCTTTGAGGTTGACCTTTCCCAAGACCTGAGAGGTGAGAACCACCGCACTACACTAAGCTTCAGAGGTGTAAAATAGCCATTAGGGCGCTTGGGGCAAGTGTCATCACCTCCCATCCATCTTGAGACATGGGCATGGGTCCCACATCAGAAAAAAGTGGGAAAGAATGTGACACAGCCGCCCAAAAAAGATTGAAAAAGAAAGTTCATGCTTTCAAACAAAGGGAAGTGAATAGGCCCTCCAAGCCGTTGCCACTTGTTTTGCTAACACTCACCAAGAGATCTGCTTCTAAGATTTTCAGGTCATCTAGATGTTGGTGCCAAAGCCCCTGTTGCCACATCGGAGTTACAACTCTGGTAAACTGGGTTAACTTTAAGCAATAGGGAAGTGCATTCATTTTGGAACAGGTTAACCCGAATAAACCCCATTTGGTTTGTTGCACATTTGTTCCAAAGCAGAAGCCCAAAAGCCACAGAGTCTGCAACTGACAGTTAACTCTTAGCATGGCCATGTTATTTCCTCAGAATGCCATGTCATGTTGGGGCAGAAAAAAAAGGGAAGTCACGCCTTTTATTTCCTACACCCACACTCCCAAAATGCCCAAGAAAGAAAGGTCCTTTTGGTTATGTCATACAGGAAACGCAGGAAACTGACTAAAGAAGCTGGAGGGAGAGAGGCTGAGAGCCATTCCTGGCCTTTTGTGCGCTAGCCAGCCTGCTGCTTTGCTGCCAGAGCCTTCACTGCAGCAGCTAAAAGAGAGACAATCGTCTGTCTAGAGAGGTTACAGCACAGCACACATTTCAACCAGCTTTACAGGCATCCACAAAGAGAAACAAGGAATAAAATGTATGCATTGGCAAGGCAAGTATGTACTACTTTTTTTCTTTTCTTTTTAATGCTCACATTCATTGTGGATGAGGCCGGAGGAGGAAGGGAGAAATTAGCCAGGGAAGGCAAATGGAATGAAGAGGAAAATAACAGATGAAGCAAAACAGGGATGGCTTAGGCAGGCGGCAATCCTCCCTACAATTATGGGGGGAATAAGTCTTTGCCTGCTTTTCCAAGTGCATGAGCAAGCTGTGCCCCTTTGACATGCAAAGCACACCTTCTGGTTTCCTGCAAGTAAGTGATTGCTCAAGCATTCATGCACCAAGATTGAGCTGTGACTGCTGCTTGTGTTAACCCAAAAAAGGAAGGAAGGAAGGAAGGAAGGAAGGAAGGAAGGAAGGAAGGAAGGAAGGAAAGAAGGAAGGAAGGAAGGAAAGAAGGAAGGAAAGAAGGAAGGAAGGAAGGAAGGAAGGAAGGAAGGAAGGAAGGAAGGAAGGAAGGAAGGAAGGAAGGAAGGAAGGAAGGAAGGAAGGAAGGAAGGAAGGAAGGAAGGAAGGAAGGAAGGAAGGTCGGTCAGGATGCCTATAGGATTTCTGAGGGTTCCCCCACCCTGGAGTAATTTAAACCAGTACATGATGCCTTCCCTGTGGAGCCAGATGTTGGGAGTTTAATTCCCCGCCGTGTCTCCTGGGAGAAGAGGCAGCCTGTGTAGCCTTCGGCAAGCTGCCCAGCCAAGGTGCCCCTAGAAATAGGGAATGGTAAACCCCTTCAGTGTATTCTCTACCTAGAAAACCCAGAAAACGGTTGCCATAACGTCAGAATTTACTTGACAGCACAGGATGATGATGATTCGCCCACCTCTGGGGCTTCCCAGAGGATAATGGTCTCCATGCTGTGATGAACTCCGGTGTTGTCTTTATTAACAAAGTGAGGTCAAGCTGCTTTTTGTTGTCATATACTATTATCTAATACGAATGTCCTGACATACAACCATTTTGAGTTATGACCAGCTCCGGCCGCAAAATTTTGCTTCGACTTGCAGCCGGAGCTTCCAGTTACGAACAGAAAAAGGCAGGAAATTCAAATTGCTAACCATTGGTGGTGAAGAGGCTGCTTCTTTGTAATTCCTTCACCCCAATGGTTAGAAGGAGTGCGATCGGAGGAGGCTACCTGGTAAGGTGAGGTGCTGCTTTCCACTTTTAAAAAACTGTTCCAGATGGGTTTTGCAGCATGCTTTTGGGCTGGGTGGTGGGATTATGATTCTATGCTGTGATGGATCTTGCAGGGCTTGTTTGTTTTTTTTTGCTGTTTTTATCCCCATTTCCGATGGGTCTTGCGGGATTTGTTTGCCTTTCTTCCCCCCCCCCCCTTTGGCTGGAACAGATAAATTGCATTTCCAATGGGTCGTGCAGTGGGTTTCTTAAATTTAAATTTTAAGATTTTTTTTGGTGATTTTGTTATTTGGCCAGAATTAATTAATTGCATTTCAATGCATTCCTATGGGAAATGGTGCTTCAACTTACAACCATTTCGAGTTATGACTGGAGTTCTGGAACCAATTAAGTTTGTAAGTTGAGGCACCACTCTATTACATTCATATTCCTTTTCCTGCCAGGCTGGCATACACTGTCCTGCTCAGGGATGTGACGACTTCTCAGCAAACCCTGTGGGATTTTGTTCTCAGCAATCCCTGTGGGATTTACCGACATTGTTCCCTCTGATATACTCCCACCCATGCAATGTAGTGTCCCATCCTACACAAGGTAAGCCACCACACTACTATGGGCTATGCCACATCCTGCACAGGATGAATCACTGTACAGTACTGTGCAAGATGGGGGTACCTATGTGCATCTCCTGCAAGGAGTTGTTGTATACAAGACACCACCTACCACAAGAATGTGACATTTTTCTTTTGTGCAAGGCATGCTGTGAGGCAGTTGAGATGTCTTACAATATTTTCTCTCTGAGGATCCCTTGAAGGAGGAAATCTTGAAGCCAGAAGGGGATTTTTTGGGGGAGGGGGCTATCCTTCTTGAAGAGAGCAACATGCAAATTCCCAGTCTTGACTTCATTTTTATTCTCTCAACTCCCCAGTGAGGCAGGTTAGGTTAAGAGACAGTAATTCAATGAGATTTTGTAGCTGCTGGGTCATAAAAAAAACCTGGTTTGCTGAGAGTGTGTGGTAGGACCGTGGGGAACAACCCATAATGGAACCAAAACCACAGTGAGATCAGCATTAGTCCATGCCTGAAGTAGGAGAACCAAATTGTCAAAGGAGTGGATACACCCCAAGTGTAATGGCAGGCAGCTGCTTCTGCCAGGTTGACAGAAGACTCAGAACAGATTATTGTGATTTCTGGTTAGCTCCTGTGGTCATTAACATTTTTAAAGGAAGTTATTTGTGTCAAGCTCTTGTTTCAAGTTTGGAGACAGACAGAGACAGACACTCTGCTTTGGCAGCAAAGGGCTCTAACAACATAGTGCTGTTTAATGCAAAGAGCCTCCCTCTCATACATGGCTTACAGACTTGAACCACTTTGTGAGTGATTCCCAGAGTTGAACTTAGGCAGGGCTGAGCTCCAGGGTTTAGCAGTTAAGCTATTAGCAGAATTCACTTGGACAGCAGAGAGTCAGTTTGGTATGCCTCCATGGGTGGAATAATTTGTTAGGAAGAGCCCTGATCACATCTCCTGCTCTTAAAGTTAAGTTAAGGAGGATCCATGGACAGAAATCAAATGGACATAAATGAAAAAGGCATTAATAAATTACTTGACATAGTATGGGAAGAAGTTAAAATATCACAAAAATTATTGTCACGTAGAACAAAAACAACTTAAATGTCCACCACCACATTCATCATCACCCTCCAGATCAATAAAGAAGAAAGATTATTCTAAAGCAATGTGAGTCCAATATGCAAAAAATAAGCTTCTGAAAGCTTAACCTTTTAAAAATCATAGCTCAACAACATAGATGAAATAACTGAGATCCAGGAATTCTAAAATTACATACTATCATGAGATTTATATTTATTTATTTATTTGGAGAGCCAGGCTGGTGTAGCAGCTTGAGTGTTTTGACTACTAAGTCACTAAAAAGCATGATGATAACAATGGCAATAATGATACTTCAACATATTTATAGTCTACTTTGTCCAGCAAAATTTTCACTGAGGGGATTACAAATTATCAGAGAAGTATAAAATACATAATCACATCATGAAAACACAGTGATGTTCAAAAAAGCAGCAGCAGTAGCAGCAGCTAAAATCTGTGAAGCAGAATGTGTCAAACCAATGGTCTTTTACACCTTCCTGAAAGTCAGCAAACAAGAGAGGACTCACATTTCCAGGGGGGGGAAGCATTCCAAAGATGTGGTGCCACCAGCAAAAAGCCCCTGTCCTCGATACTTGCTAGCCTCATAGCTAGCTCTTCTGTGTGAACCAGGAAAGAAAGAGTGCCTCAGACTTTGACTTTACGGCTCATCCATAACAGTTGCAAGTGGCCTTCCAGATAACCTGCTTCCCAATTCTGTAGGGAAGAGGTGGTGTGTGACCCCATGTAGCTCCCATGCAGTTTTTAGCCCCCTGACCTTCCTCTTCTCTATCAGGTCACCAAAATCTGGTTGTGCAGTCGTACTAAGAAGTATCATTTCCCCTGTAGTTTTGTCACTACATTTGAACACATTTCGACAAAGCCAACTTACTCTGTAAACAATGTGCACTGTAAAAGTGCCCTGTAAACAATGCCCCCCCCTTTTTAAAGCAAAACATTTTTCATTACTGTACAGGGAATAGCAGTCACAGCCCTTCCATGGAAAAAGACACAACTCCTGTCAACCCATCTCCTTTGCGAGCGTTCTTCATTTCGGCAGTATGATTCAGGCCGGGGAACAGTCAGGTGGTGCTGCTGTGGTTAAACAATCGGGCGGGGATCCTTGCCAATGTAATCAAAGTGAGAGATCTCTCAATAGATCCCTCGCTGCAGGGGATACATCACCGCCAATGCATTTTCCCACACGCTGAGGATTATAAATGAGAAATCCAGTTCAATGTGTGACTAACCAACTGTCCAATATAGTGGATACATGATTAATAATGTATGCCCCAATCCATCATCTTGTCTTCTGTTAAGTGTAGCTTTCACCTTGCTGGACGGTTGCCTTGCACCTCTCTTTCCAGATCCATTTAGGGCTGGTAGACAGCTTAAATGCCTTGGCGCTGTTCTCTGCCTCTCTGTAGCTGCAAGAGGAAGCCCCCATCCAGTCAGTTTGGCAAATCAGAAAAATCCACAGAGAACCAAGCAACTGGCAATGGGGCCTATTGAACACTGCCCGAGAGAACTGAAACAAAATGCCTTGGGTGTTATATGGGCCAGGCAATTTGGCTTTTCCTCTGCCCACCTTGTGCTTCTGCTGATATCACAGAGGTCAAGCTCAAACTGAATGGACTTCCTTGCCTTTAGATTTAAATTAAAGCCCCACAGAAGGAACGGCAACTCCGAAGGGGTCAACATGGAATGGGCAAAAGATCAAGCCTTTGTTCCCCTGCCAACTTTCAATTGGTCTCCACCCTGCTCCCAATATGTGACTTTTTAGGGCCTAGAGTAAAGAAATTGACTGTGTATTAAGATATATTTGCCTCTTCTTTTTTTGTCTGACTCAAATTACAGGGATAACACTGATTTGTGGTTTATTCTCCTGCATATCTCTGTAAATAAAATGGGAGGGACCTAACAGAAGCAGAAGACATCAAGAAGAGGTGGCAAGAATACACAGAGGAATTATATCAGAAAGATTTGGATATCCCGGACAACCCAGACAATGTAGTTGCTGACCTTGAGCCAGACATCCTGGAGAGTGAAGTCAAGTGGGCCTTAGAAATCCTGGCTAACAACAAGGCCAGTGGAGGTGATGGCATTCCAATTGAACTATTTAAAATCTTAAAAGATGATGCTGTTAAGGTGCTACATTCAATATGCCAGCAAGTTTGGAAAACTCAACAGTGGCCAGAGGATTGGAAAAGATCAGTCTACATCCCAATCCCAAAGAAAGACAGTGCCAAAGAATGCTCCAACTACCATACAATTGCACTCATTTCACATGCTAGCAAGGTTATGCTCAAAATCCTACAAGGTAGGCTTCAGCAGTATGTGGACCGAGAACTCCCAGAAGTACAAGCTGGATTCCGAAGGGGCAGAGGAACTAGAGACCAAATGGCTAACATGCGCTGGATTATGGAGAAAGCCAGAGAGTTCTAGAAAAATATCTACTTCTGCTTCATTGATTATGCAAAAGCCTTTGACTGTGTGGACCACAGCAAACTATGGCAAGTTCTTAAAGAAATGGGAGTGCCTGACCACCTTGTCTATCTCCTGAGAAACCTATATGTGGGACAGGAAGCAACAGTTAGAACTGGATATGGAACAACTGATTGGTTCAAAATTGGGAAAGGAGTACGACAAGGCTGTATATTGTCCCCCAGCTTATTTAACGTATATACAGAATACATCATGCGGAAGGCTGGACTGGAGGAATCCCAAGCCGGAATTAAGATTGCCAGAAGAAATATCAACAACCTCCGATATGCAGATGATACCACTCTGATTGCCGAAAGTGAGGAGGAATTAAAGAAACTTGTAATGAGGGTGAAAGAGGAGAGTGCCAAAAAAAAAAAAAAAAACAACAGCCTGAAACTCAACATCAAAAAAACTAAGATCATGGCCACTGGTCCCATCACCTCCTGGGAAATAGAAGGGGAAGATATGGAGGCAGTGACAGATTTTACTTTCTTGGGCTCCATGATCACTGCAGATGGAGACAGCAGCCACGAAATTAAAAGATGCCTGCTTCTTGGGAGGAAAGCGATGACAAACCTTGACAGCATCTTAAAAAGCAGAGATATCACCTTGACAACAAAAGTCTGAATAGTCAAAGCTATGGTTTTTCCTGTCGTGATGTATGTAAGTGAGAGCTGGACCATAAAGAAAGCAGCCCGGCGAAGAATTGATGCCTTTGAATTGTGGTCCTGGAGGAGGCTCTTGAGAGCCCCCTGGACTGCAAGGAGAACAAACCTCTCCATTCTGAAGGAAATCAACCATGAGTGCTCACTGGAAGGACAAATCCTGAAGCTGAGGCTCCAGAACTTTGGCCATCTCATGAGAGGAGAAGACTCCCTGGAAAAGACCTTAATGTTAGGAAAGTGTGACGGCAAGAGGAGAAGGGGACGACAGAGGATGAGATGGCTGGACAGTGTCTGCGAAGCAACCAACATGAATTTGACCCAACTCCGGGGGGCAGTGGAAGACAGGAGGGCCTAGCGTGCTCTGGTCCATGGGGTCACGAAGAGTTGGACACAACTAAACGACTAAACGAATGAAACTACATGATGAATTGTTCTAACCTTACTGTGTTATAAATCTAATCAGCCCCCTGGAATCTGAGATGCAATGGATGAACTGTAAGGAAAGTGCAGGATATTAATCACTCCGTAAAAAGTGACACGACTAAACGACGACGTACTCTGGGATGATCAAGAACAGATCCTGCCCCTCCTCTGTATGACTACCTTTCAAGTATTTTAAAAGTGCTATCATGTCTCCTCTCCCCTCAGTCTTCTTTTCTCAAGGCTAAACATGCAGACTTTCTTCATAGAGTTTGATTTCCAGTCCCCTCATCATCCTTGTTGTCCTGCTCTGAACTTGCTCCAGTTTGTTGGTATCCTTCTTAAAGCTCAGTGTCCAGAAGTGGACACAGTCCTCTAGATGACTGGTTCTTAACCTTGGGTTACTCAGGAGTTTTGGACTGCAACTCCCAGAAGCCTTCACCACCAGCTGTCCTGACTGGGGTTTCTGGGAGCTGCAGTTCAAAAGCATCCGAGTAACAAAGGTTAAGAACCACTGCTCTAGATGGGGCCCAACCAGTGCTAAATAGAGGAGGACTATCTGGAAAACAACTAGCAACTAGTACAGACTTTTCTGTATTGATCTAAAATGATCTCGTTACCGTGCAAAAGTTAGCATCCCGGCCATGATATCGTGCTGTCAATGAATCTTCCAGACATTCTTCTAGGACAGCCTAATGTACAGCATGTACAGGAGTCCACCAACATCTAGATCTGAAGTGTGAAACTTTTAGTCTTTCAAAAGTGGATGAACTACTACACTCAGAGAGGGAGAAATTATTTTTTTAAAGTCCTACGTGATTAAGTTTTTAGAGGATTTTTTTTCAGATTAAGACTACAGTGTACACTTCTTTATTAGTTAAGTAAAAGATTACATGAAATATTAAGCCATTCATTAAAAAAAAACCTAAGAGAAAATTACCCTGCTCCTCTTTGTGGCATTTTACTATGTACTCCCTCACATTCTGTAGTTTAAGTTGGGTTCCACAACTTGGTATTTTTCAGATGTCCTGGATTACAAATCTAACACTTCATTTGCTGGGACTGTAAAACTCACAAACTAACATATCTGGAGAGTGCCCGTTTAGAGACTGGTGCTCCAAAATATTGATCTGAGAACCTATTTAGTTAAGCTTTGTGGTTGATTTCCATCTCTCTTCCCTTCTTTCCATCCCCATCTTCCAATCCTCAATTGCTATGAAGTAACCTCTAATTTATGGAGACCCTATTGTCCAAAATGTCCAGCAACTGGACTGCAGCTGCTCAGCAACTGCAAACTCAAGCCTATGGCTTCATTTATGGAGTCAATCCATCTCATATTTGGCCACCTTCTTTTCCTGCTTCTTTCAACATTTCCTAGTGCTGCAGTCTTTCCCACCAATCCTTATCTCATGATGTGCCAAAAGTATAACAGCCACTGTCTCCAGCAACACAGATATGTTCACTTACACTTCAGACACTGTGGATTATTTGTCTGGACTGAAAAAGGCTAATAAAGAACAATGTGTATATTCCACTTAGAGATCTCTGAGTCAGTACACTACTGGAGTGCAATGATAAAGGGCTACAAAGATTAATGAATGAATCAAAAGTGGAGAGTTCTTAATTAGATCTATTTTGAGTGCCTCTGAGCAAATGGATAACATTTTTCTGCATGATTGAAAAACTGCATCCTCTGCCTCTTCACCCACCTGGAATCAAGTGGTCCCCAACCTTGGGCCTCCAGATGTTCTTGGACTTCAACTCCCAGAAATCCTGGTCAGCAGAGGTGGTGGTGAAGGCTTCTGGGAGTTGTAGTCCAAGAACATCTGGAGGCCCAAGGTTGGGGACCACTGGTAGACTCTGCACAAAGATCAGGAGTGTAGCACATGTTTTTCTTGCAAAGACTAGGATCTGAAATGCAATTCCAGTCACCTCCAGTTTAAAGGATCAGATAACCCCAGCGTTCTACCCCAGTTTTCCCTTACTACTTGTTTGCTCCTTGGTTCCCATTGAAGAGGGCACAAATCTCAAACCAATTAATCCAGCATCTTCTCTTTCTCTCACGCTCTTATTGCTCACACATACATACACAGTCGTTGCACTCTGCCTCCTGCTGCTATTGTTGCCATTATCGGCTCTGCCACTTCTCCTTATCCTGAAGCTCAGGCTTGTTCTGCGGCTAATTAACTCAAATGCCTTCACATTTCCATTTTTAACCTTTAATTTTAAACTAATTGGGACCTAATTAAATTAAGTCACCATTCTAATTGTGTTTGGCCAACATTAGGACAAAAATTAAGAGATTTGTCCAATTAATTAAAATAAAACACCATTCCTTTGAAACAACTGTGACTCCCATTGTTCCTTATGATTGGCTGGACCGACTAGGACCGATATGAAACTTCTGGAGGTATACAAGCTGCTCAGTCCAGATCAAGCAGGGACCACATTTAATACTGGATTGTGTAAGTGAGTGAATGTCCCTCCATCAAACCATGCTCCCTAACATGTTAGGTCAAGGAGAATGGTTCCAGGTGAAATTCTTCACACTGACAAATCAGTGGTCTATGTCTAAAAACTAGTCATTTTTCCCCCAAATGTTATATGGAGGACCATTCCATCATAAGAACCCTTCCCCACAGTCTGAAACAGTACAGGCCACGTAGATCTCTGGTAACTACCTTGAGGAGATTGTGGCTACTGAGCTATAAAGTTTGGAGGTGAAAGCAAATTAACTGTGGTTTGTTGCAAGGGGGAAAATATGGATAAATAAAAGAGGCCAGCCTGTACACAATAGGAACTGGCTATTTCCCTTGCATTCTTTATCATTCTACTGAGCTTTCGAAACTGTCAGCTACCGACAGCAAAAACCTCTTTTGGCAAGCAAGACACAGAGTCATTGTCCTTGAAAAGCTAGAACACCCACTGGGAAGCGGCTGCCGTCGCTGCCTCCACCGCCACTGCTTCCTGGTGCATGAATGAGCAGAGAAAATAAATGGCTGTGCTGATGGTTACCCTCTGCATATGACAATCTATGAAGTGCTCACATACATGGAAGAACTGTCCACGCAGGAAATCTGGTACCCTTGAAGTGGTCTTGAAAAACACTCTCAGGTAGCAGAGAAACAAATAGATGGGATGTAAATAGAGATAACTAAACTAACAGTGCAAACAAACATGCGTCTACTCTGAAGTAAGAACCATTGCATTTAGTGGGGCTTTGTCCCATGTAGCCTGGGAAGAGAAGGACGAACCAATGTGATGCAGCGTAGCCTTCCCCAATCTGGCGCCCTCATTACGCTCTCTCAAAGACCGTGTCTCTTCTTATGAACCAGCTTGGGTGTTGAGATCATCAGAGGAGGCCTTTCTCTCGGCCCCACCACTTCCACAGGTGCAACTGGTGGGGACACAGGAGAGGGCCTTCTCTGTTGCTGCTCCCAAACTTCAAAGCTCCCTCCCACAGGAGGTCAGGCTGGCCTCCATCTTTGCTGTCCTTCCAAAGGAGGCAAAGACCTTTCTCTTCAGGCAAACGTTCCCTGAGCAACTGGCCACATGACAGTGACTTTTAGCCGGATTGTTACTGTATTACTGCTCTGACTGGCTCTTTAGTACTACTTGTGGTTAACATCTCTCAGAGAGGTGTTTTGTTTGCTCCTTTTTAATAATTGCATACTGTACTTATTGTTTCAGCTTTAATATTGTCTTTTAATGATTGCAAACTGCCTGGGGTCCTTCTTGAGGAGAAAGATGGAGTAAAAGTAAATATATAAATAAGTAATTAAGTAACTTTCTAGGGCTGTCAGCCCTGGGAGCCCAACAAGATGTGGAGGGCTGATGGGTCCCCGACTCTTCTTTAAGGAAAAGAAGTCATTTCTCATTTGAGGAAGAAACAACGGGGGTGGAGTAAAAGTAGTTAATATGGCAAGGAACAAGGAACTTGTTGAGCATATTGTTAACCAAAGTATATATCTTTCAATGTGCAAGGTGTGAGAAGCCTGTCAAGAAAATGGTAGGTCTTTGTACGGCTAGGTGTGAAAATAATACCAAGGAAGTGAGAGAGTTTGCACACCTAAATTCTTTTAATCATATGCCTTCACTGCTGAAGGTGGGGGAGATTGGCCAATACCTGAATCATTGTTCTGAGGGAAGAAGCACCTGTGAGACACACACACACATACACACACACACACACACACACACACACACACACACACACACACACACACACACACACACGTTGCTGGGGCCAGATGGCCGGTTGGCTTCTATGCAATTTTTTTTAAAAAAAACCCTCAGATGATAGACTGCTGAACTTTTAACACTGCACAACTTAGTCATATCATTCTTCCTACCAGAGACTTGGAAGATAGCCATTTTTGGGAAGAAGTCTCTGGTAATTATAAACAGGCCAGTGCCGTAGCCATTCAATACCTTCTAGGGGTGTGCTGTTCTTTCTTTCTTGGACTACAGCTCCCATTTTCTAATAATTACTCAGGCAGAACTCTGAGAATCACTTACAGACACTTTTCCACACCTACATTTCACTCACCTGAGACAGGCCTCTGTGGCAGGCCAACTTCATGTACAAAAAAAGAAATGACCCGAGTGCTTCCTGGAAGGTCTAGGTCTTTACAGGAGCTGTAGTCTTCCTGCTTATTAGACTCCCCCAAAGAACTACACCCTCCACTCCAGGCCAGTTTTGTTATCTCTGTTGCCATCAATGAAAGTGTGTCACCAGAATTCAGCACTAATGGAACCAACTAGGGACCATTCCCATCTTCCCTTCTGAAACAAAGGGAGCTGCTATGCCTTCCCTACTTATCTGCAGAGCTCTGCGATGCAAGAATGCCGAGAATACCGTCTGTCCCCTTCCCCGCGCCATAAAGTGCTGCCTTAGTGGCAACTGCAATTTGATGTCAGCTGCTGGATTTGGATGGTAAAGGTTTGGGAGCTTTCAGCCTCCCCATCCCCCAGAATACACAGTCAACATCAAATGAAATCTTAGGGGAGCACAGAAAGGGAAAATGTTCCAGAGAAAAGAAGCTTCCCCACTCATATTAGATTTCTGAAGAGAGATAACAGTATCTCTCAAATGACTCCATATATATATTTCTAAAGATGACAGGGCTGGGTCCCACTTTTCCGAAAGGAATCACTTCTCAGTAGGCACAGGACTCTTTCCTTACAACTCATGAGTGGTTAATAAATGATTCATGTGTCAAAGCTGTGAGAAGTCATTTTTGAACTCCCAGTTTCTTGTGCATGAATCTACTCTATGCTTTAATCCAGATTTAACAGCAGCTGTGGTAGGTGCTGGACCCCTCTACCCAAAAGAGGTTCAGCATCTTCAGGACCCCCTCCGTAGTTCAGATGAATCACTCCAATGAAATCAGAGTCTCCAGCCTGCCCAGCTTCGGACTACCACCTATCCCTGGATGCTGCTGGGGAGAAGAAATCATGTCCCCAAGTTCTGACTCATGGAGCCGATTTACAAATGCAGTGATCGGCAGTCTACAAAGAGTCTGCACAGCCTCTCAGCAGCGATTCCTTTTTGGAACTGGGACGCACGCATTGCTTGTAAATGCAGTCATCAGTAGTCAGCAAAGAGTCCTCATTTCCACAGAGATTGTCTTCACGGGCGCTCGGTCTCTTCTTAAAGCCCATTTCTCCGCCATAACTAATGCCCTAGTTCATCACCCACCTCTTAACAATCATTCCGAATCCCACATAACGTTTGTGTGCAGTCTGAAAGGGAAAACGCTGCATTAGTGAGGCTCTCTTATTGTCAGCAGATGACATTATGCATTCTTCCTTATCTGAAGCCCAGTGATTAAATATGTATATGGCATCCAAGATATAATTTCTTTCTTTTGTATTGTAAATTTGTCTTCTCCTTAGTTTTTTTTCCTGAGCTGCTTATAATTAAGACTTTCTGACATATCTCAGCATGGTTGGCTACCAGCAGCAATGTTATTAGACCCAATTTGTTTAAAATGGTATTTTTGTATCTCTTTTCCTCTCGCTGCTCTAATCAGCTACAGGATTATTCTTTATTAATGCCAGTAATTATTTGATTTCCTTCTTTATTAACAAACAGCAACACAGGCTTGAATTAGCCAAGCATATCTTGCTGTTTCCTTTTTTATTTTCTGGAATGACTTCAAAATATTTACAAAGGAAGAGGGAAAACATATTTAAAAGGAAGAAAAGAAAGTTGCCTTGTGTTTGTTTGAATGCAATTTCCTCTGTTCTTTCTCACCAGCAGAAGTTGTCATTAATCCGATTGCACACAGAGTTTTCCTGAATTGCCTGATATTTTGCAGGCTAAATCCTTATCCCACAAAATCATCAGTATAGCAAATCCAAGCATCATCCATAGAAACCAACCCATCTGACATGTCAGGTATTCTATTATTTACATCTGTAACCCAACTTTCCCCCAAAGAGCTGAAGGTGGTATAGAGTACATAGGATTGCCAGGTATCAGAAAACTAGCTTGAAGTTCTTGTGAACTGCTGTGCTTCTCCAGGTCTCTGGCAAACAGCACTGGAGGAGGAGACAGTCTTTGTTTCGTGCATTAGTGGCTGTAAAGCTTGAGCATCCCTCTCCATTCATGCCTAGCTAGCACTGGGATTCATTTGTTCAGCTCAGTGTTGTTAGTGTGCAAGGGTGTGCTGCTCCAGGTGACGCAATGGGCCCAGTTCCATGTACATGCCAGCTCCCTCTCCTGTTCCCTCCCATTATGCCAACTACTGTATCACACGGGCACATTGTGCATTTGGAGAAAGGCAAGAAAGGGAAGACCAGCCTTTCGAGACAGGAGCTTTCTTGTCGCAAAAGCCCAGCCAGCTTTTTACAACAGCCTTTTTTTTCTGGTCGTGCAAACCCAGTCACAATGCTTTTCTCCTGGCGCCTGCCAGAGGTCTATCCCCTGGATTTAATTTTGGTCCAGAAACTCCTTAGTTTGGGAAATTTCTTAGAACATTTTGGACATCCCTATGTACTTACTTGACTCGCCTCTTCCCCAGTTTTTCTTTGTTGAAACATTCATGTTGTTTTTACTTTTAAAACAATTTGGGATTCTTTAAAATGTTCTAACTACCTGCATTTTCTGTTTTTTTCTGAAAATGCAGGTAGTATTTCTGAAACCTAGTATAAGATTATGTAAATCAATAAGTAAATAAATACATTACTAATTGACGTGAAAGATTAAACCATTAAAAAGGAATACATTCTAAGAGCAGAATCCTGTTTGTTTTTAAAAAGGTAAAGGTTCCCCTTGACAATTTTTGTCCAGTCGTGTTCGATTCTAGGTGGCGGTGCTCATCCCCGTTTCCAAGCCATAGAGCCAGCGTTTTTTTGTCCAAAGACAATCTTCCGTGGTCACATGGCCAGTGCGACTTAGGTACACGGAACGCTGTTACCTTCCCACCGAGGTGGTCCCTATTGATCTACTTGCATTTGCATGCTTTCGAACCGCTAGGTTGGCGGGAGCTGGGACAAGCGACGGGCGCTCACTTCGTCGCGTGGATTCGATCTTACAACTGCTTGGTCTTCTGACCCTGCAGCACAGGCTTCTGCGGTTTAGCCCGCAGCGCCACCATGTCCCTTAGTTTGTTTTTACAGCACTGCAATCTAGTCTTTATACTAGCTGTGGCTGATTTTGTTTTTACTCATTTTGAAAGCATTATGTGTTTTGTCAAAACCTGCTTTTCCTAGTTAATTGTCTATATCATGGCTGAAATCCTGTTGCATTGCATTGCATGTATGATAGTGAAGTCATCACCAGCAGTGGCAAATCACTACTGATTAAAGGCTTTTTTGGAGGATTACAGTGTACACACTGTGGATGTCATATGAGCCCAAAGGTTGCCTTTAATCAACAGCAATTTGCCATGGAAATGACATCATCACCATTGTGCATGGAGAATGCACAACAGGATTGCAGCCATTGTACATGATTACAAATTGTTTGTATAATGAGTGCTGGTCTCTAACTGTAATAAACTGTGGATGGATAGATGGGTTTGTATAATGTAAATTGGTTTTTTACAACTATTGTAATGAATTTAAATAGTAGCATAAAAATGAGGGAGTGGTGCCTAGACCATTCAAAGACTTTCCTAAGGCCCCCGGAGCCCCCCTGCCCAAAAATTTTAAAAAGTGGTCATAACAGCTTATTTTTCATTCCTGCAAGTGCCCCAAAGCAGTGGTTTTAAAGTAGCTCTCCACTCTGTTCACCTTCCCTAATAATATTAGAAGTGGATGTTAGATAATTTCTTATTTTGATGTTGTTGCTGTTGGTGATGGCGGTATGTTGTTGTTGTTTCAGAGAACAAAAAATTGGTCCATCTTAGCCCTGGAATTTGCTCACCATCAATGTAAATAATGCTGTCTTTCAGACAACTTTCTGCCTTCCAAATATTATGACCACTATCTCCATCAGCCCCAGCCAGAACAGCAAGGATTGTAGGTTATGTGACTTGTGGGCCCAATGATCCAAAGTGCACTAGGCGGCCTAGCTAGGCTCTGTGTGCTTGCAATATACTGTAAAGCAAAAGCAAAGCAAAGCGTGCTTATATACCGCCCCATAGCGCTTCAAGCACTCTCTGGGCGGTTTGCAAGTTAATTATGCAGGCTACGCATTGCCCCCCCCCCCCCAGCAAGCTGGGTACTCATTTTACCGACCTTGGAAGGATAGAAGGCTGAGTCAACCTTGAGCCACTACCTGGGATTGAACCCCAGGTCGTGAGCACAGTTTTGGCTGCAGTACAGCAGTTTAACCACATGACTTAGTGTTCAAATCTGCACCATGGTATGTGAAAAGTATGAAGTAGTGTCAATGGGAAAATTGATTTAAATTGGCCTTCATGCTCATTTAAGTAACTGATTTGTAGAGCTTTGTTTTTAGGATAGTCTTCCCTGGTAGCAGACAGGGATCTACTTGGAGATGCCAGTGATCAAATAAAGCATCACTTTACTGGCTTGGACTCAAATTCCCAGGATCCTTCAGTTAGCATAGCCAGGATCCAAAGTGCAATCCCCCAAAGTAGTTTTCCTGTTGATGGCTGTGTTGTGCTTTCCATGCCTACATTTCTAGTTTGCTGGGTTTGCTGATCCATGCCAGATTTTCATGCCACATAGCCTATATGTGCAGTAGGGCCTATGGGGCTGCCCCATAGGCATCATAGGGAGGAACTGTAGCTGTTACCAGAAAATAAACTTCTCTAAAACTCTGCACACAGCAAACCAAAGTTGCCTCCAGAGGGAAAAGACGGCATGTCTGGGGATGAGCACAAGAGAAATGCAGATGAGGGGGAACAGATGGCAGCGAAAATGCAGGATGGAACTGAAGCAACAGTGGCTTTCAGTTTTCCTAAGAAGCATTTAGGGGGAAATGGCTTAATGAACAGTGGGAAGCGGGAGCCTCTCCCCCCCCCCCCCCCCGGCACAAAGGAAAGCAGGCTGAAGCCGATGATGAGAAGCACAAGGATTTGAGAAAAGGGGCAGCAGGATCCTAGCCAGCCGGAGAGGAAAGGACAGGACATGAGCCAGGAACATTGATCGGACCGAGCGAAAGAAGATACCACAGCAGGGAAGGCCGAGGGAAAAGAACTTTACCATAAGCTAGACGAGACATGACCAGAGTGCCAATCAGGTACTAGTTCAAAGCTTTTTTTCCCCCAAGCATTCATCAAGGGGAAAAGAACGACTGGCTTTGAAGTTGCATTCTAGCATCAAAAAGGCCACTTTTGTTTCAGATCAGGGACGACTGCAGGATCTAAGCGCCATTTTCTGAGAGTGTTTCTGAATTTTCTTTTGTTGAAGACCTCTCTTATCCCCCTCCCTCCCATATCTGAGCACGTGCCCCAAACCAACTTTTGCATCTTTTCTCCCTTCTTTAAGGGGTCGACTCTGAGAAAGAAAGGCTTCTGTGAACAGAGATCTGACACGTTTCATTCCCGCACCCGGTTAAAGGCACCTTCGCTCTAGCTAGAGCGGCAGTTCAGGTCTGCTGTAGTAACAGAAATGTCTCTCCCTCCAGATGGCTGTAAAGGTTAACAAGGAATTTATTTGTAGCTATGTAAAAACAGCTTGGCTCTCCCCGCCCCTCCCTCCCAATGTTAGACAGAATAGACAGCCGCAAAAGCTTCGAGCCCACACAGAGAGCAATGTTGCAAAGCTGCTTGGCAATGACAGCAAACCTGAGAATGCCAGGTTGTGGTGCAGACATGTTGATACATCATGCAGAGGCGGTGCGGGCCTGGCATTCTCTTAAATGGAACCACTGCATCATTTGTGGCACTCTGTACAAGTACTGCTAGAATCCTGAGAGGTAAAGCTGAAAAATGGCTAGTTTTGAGGCAAGATTCCTCCATATACCCGTAGAAACACAGGAATCTGGCATATCAGACCATTGGCCCACCTAGCTCAGTACAGTCAACTCTGGCTGGCAGCAGCTATCTGTGGTCTCAGGCAGGACACTTTCCTAGACATCTCTGGAGATCTGGGGGACTGAACTCTGGCTGTAAAGCATGTGCTACACCCTGGGCTACCACTGAGTCCCCCTGCAGGACCTGGTGTTCCCTGATAGACTCCTATCCAAGTACTAGCCATGCTTGCGCTTACTTAGCTTCCCAAATCAGACAAGTGTGCCTGGGTGGGGTGGTCTCTAGCGGTTGCCTCTCAGTCAAGAACAAATCCTGCCAGACTAATTTTATCTCATTTTTTGTTACATGGTGGGAATGCTGTGGACATAATATATATCTTGACTTCAGCAAAGCCTTTGACAAAGTGCCCCATGATATTCTGATTAGCAAGCTAACGAGATGTGGACTGGATAGAAGAAATGGCAGGTGGATACACAGTTGGTTACAAATTGTACTCAGTGCTTATCAATGGTTCCTTCTCAAACTGGGAAAAGGTAATAAGTGGGGTACCCCAAGGTTCAGTCCTGGACCCTGTGGTCTTCAACGTTTTTATTAATAATTTGGATGAGGGAGTGCAGAGAATACTTATCAGATTTACAGATGACACAAAATTGGGTGGAACAGCTAATATCTTGGAAGACAGGGGGGAAAGTTCAAAAAGATCTTAGTAGGTTTGAACACAGGGCTGAAAACAACAAAATGAAATTTAACATGGATAAGTGCAAAGTTTGTGAGGAGGATCGTAGAATTCTTGTAGCTCAAAAGCTGAATGTAAGCTAACAGTGTGATGTGGCCGGGGAAAAAATGCAAATGCCATTTTAGGATAAATTAATAGAAATATAGTCAGTCCAGAGAAGATGATCAGGGGACTGCAAACCAAGCTCTGTGAGGAAAGGCTGAAAGAACTCAGCATGTTTAGCCTTGAGAAAAGAAGACTGAGGGGAGATACGATAGTACTCTTCAAATACTTGAAATGTAGTCATGCAGAAGACAGACAGGATCTGCTCTGAATCATCCCAGACAGCAGGACATGTAATAATGGGCTCAAGGTACAGGAAGCCAGATTTAGGCTGAATATCAGGAAAATCTTCTTAACTGTTAGAGAAGTACAACAATGGAACCAATTACCTCGTGAGGTGTTGAGCGTTCCGATGCTGGAGGCATTCAAGAGAAAATTGAACAACCATCTGTTAGATCTGCTTTGTCTTGGATTTCCGTACTGGGCAGGGGATTGCACCTGATGGCTTTATAGGCCCCTTCCAACTCAATTATTCTATGGATTCTATGATCTTTTAACATCTACCACTCTAAACAGTTGCCTTACCCTTATGGTAGGACTAGCACTAGTAAGCCATTCAAAGGGGTTAAAACTGACTTTGTAGAGCTTTCAGAGTATGTTCGTTCGTGAAGGATAAACTGTAAACTATATTTAAGCAATGGAAAACACTGTTTTTTCAGTAACATATCATTTATTTGAAAGGAGTGATCCCATTTGAATAAAAAATGCTTCATTACTCTCTCGCCTCACTCTTTCTACACCCCATTCCCTGTATTTCCCCCCCCCCTTTAGCAATTATGTGCAGCACATAATCCCAAATCTGGCAATGTCACCCTTCTGTGCCTGTTTGCTAACTCAGATTGTTTTGGCTTAGAACACTAGCTCCCCTGGGCTTCCTATTCCCGAGCTTATATAGTAATTCCAACTAAAAGATAGCCAAGAAATAATGATCTCTCTCTCGTGTGTTTGTCTGTGTGTATATTGACTGAAATCTGCAATCTGAATCATTGCAGAAGAATAAGGTGTAAAGCTGGGGAGAGGGGAACATGGAGCTGGTACTCCAGATGTTGTTTGACCCCGGCTAGCCAGCTTTTCCAGTGGTGGGAAATGAATGGAGCAGGAGTCTAAGGATATCTGGAGGGATGCACGTATTCCTTGTCCGTGCAATGGAACATCAAGGCTGAAATCATTTTAATCCTTAACTGAACAGATAATTCCTGAACCAGCTGCTGGGAATCCCAGGAGGTTCTGACAGAGTGGCAACTAACAATTTTGATACATGGGGCAAACAGCATACATCCCCCTCCCCCCCTCTCCTGCCAAGCTCCAGATTATGCAAAACCCCACAAACCTCCTTCAGGCACTCTCACTGGTCAGCACAAGGCTTCCAGGGGAAGCAGACCCAGCAGGCAGGCAGCTAGTTGTTGTTGTCTTTCTCAGGCCATGATGCCGGAATGGCTCTGTGCAATCTCTCCCTCTCCCCTGCTGTCCTCCTGCCACCACCCCTTGTCAGCTTGCTCACAGCATCATGAGCCGGGGCCACCAGGAGAGAGGGAGGGCACGGAATAAGGTCGCTGTGGGAATCATGAATGGGGAGGGGTGGCAGAGACTTTGGTTACTAGCAACGTGGTTCCCTGAAAAGCAGTGGGCATACTTGAAGAGGCCGATCCAATATTTATGAGATCCACTGCCAGAAATAAAGAGGTGCTCCAGGGAAGGATTTCTGAGGCCTCTAAATTTTGGAACTCTGGGTCTAAGATCTGGTTGCTTCCTTCTAGCTTTAACTCTGCGGATAGCAGCGTTTCCTCAACCAGCTGGCACTAACGAGAACTGAACTGAAGGTGGCTCAGAGCAAAGGCCCATCTAGACCTGCCCTCTCTTTCCCACAGCTCAACTCAATGTTTCTGTGAAGCTCAGAAAGAGAACATGAGGGCAAGAAGCTCCCCTGTTGTTATTTCTCAGCCATTGGTCTCCATATAGAACATCTGGTCCTGGAGGCGGCCTACAGCCATCATGACCAATGGCCATAGGCAGCCTTGTCCCTTTTCAAAGCCAACCCAGTAGGTGGCCATCACCATTCTGTCTTGTGGTAATGAAACCGAAATTCACCATGCATTTATTTCCAGTGCCAAACTTCTCACATTTCAGGTTCATTGGACAACTCGGCATTCAGCTGTGATGAGGGGAGAAAATCCACCTCCTGTTTACATTCTCCACGCTCTGCCCCATTTTATGTGCCGTTATCATGAATCCTGTTATGCCCCCCTTTTTTATTGTTATTCTAAGCCAAACAGCACCAGAATACAGACTCTAACTCACTACATAGTTGCTAATTGCGCACTGACTGAAAAAAAGCAGGAAAAGAATTTGTGAGTAGAAAGGCGTGGCCCTCTTCAAAATCTGAGGCAGAGAGAAAACAACGGGTTGCTGCTGGATTGATTGATTGACAGTCACCCTGGTCCCTCCCAGTTAAAATCTCTTGAAGGTAACATATGAAGGTTGTAATAATTCCAACTTTGGTGTGGTTTAGCAGATAGAATGTCAGAATAGGACTCAGGAAACCTGGCTTCAAATCCCCACTTAGCCATGGAAGCACAGGGGGGGCACTGGTAAAACCACTCCTTAAATATCTCGCTTACCTCAAAACCTCTTTTAAAATCACTACAAGTCAAATATGACTTGTTGGCACATTCTACCCATCTACCCAGAGAGAGAGAGAGAGAGAGAGAGAGATTCATATGGCAAAATCTCCATTTTCACTTTCTTCATATTCAGTTTTTTTAAAAAAAGAATTCAAGTTCCTTCCATTCCAGATATGTGATTTGCAATATTTTTTTTTTGAATCTTGATAATGTGGTCAGGATGTGGGGAACCACCTTTGTGTGAGCCTGGTCTATTATTATGCATGAAGGATGAAAAGTTGGTGAGAGAGAAAAGGTGCTAACCTTATTTCAGCACTCATTTGCTGAGATTCAGATCCAGACTTTTGAGAAGCAACCACTCAAAGCCTTGGATGGATGAATCTGTTAGTTTTGGTTTCAATTTTTGGCATTCAATTTTTAAAACACTCTTGAGATCTTTCTATTGCAGATACGAAAGATTTTAAGTATTTTGCAGAATTCTTATCAAAATGGCTGAAATGTAATTCTCACCAATTCCGATCAGACACCACAATGAAGCTGGAATGATTAACACACCCCCACCTGCCAATAAAGGACTCAAGTCTTTCCTCAAGTCAGATGAAACCACAGCTACCCACTCCATATTCTTGTGATGATACAGTGTCAGCTACGTGGGAATGGAAAGGGAATGGAAGTTTGCAACAGTTTGCATTGGGGAAAATGTGCTGGAGAAGCTCTAAATAACATCGGCTGGAAAGGCTGTTATTTTCTTTTTGGTCTGCAGCGGCTTTATCATTCCTTGCACACATACACAACAAATAGCAGCCATCTGTATTCCAGATGGCACAACAGGAATGATCTCATCAGAGACATCAACCTTTAGTGCAACGCCAGTAATCTGGCACTCTAAAAAAGACCGACCCTCGAGCCTTGACGATGCAGCGTTATGCGTCTTTCCACCTTTTAGCAAATCAGTGTGTTTCCCTATAAGAACAAACACATGGCACGGCTGGGCCGCAATACAGAAGATTATTTAAAGAAGCCATGAGATACTCGCTCTCTCAGACTGTACATTCCTGTAGAAATCTGCCGTGGAAAAGCCACGATCACATGTTTATGCCACACTGGAGTGAGCAGTCCCCTCACACAAAATGCTCTACAGTCTACACAATGGGCGGGGTGGGGGGGATGGGGGAACAAAACAAAGCGAAAAAGAAATAAATCCAGAGATTCATTAGAGGAATTTGTAGGGAGGACTTGAGGTATTGTGCCAAACTTTGGCCATTTCCAGTAAGCCCAAATCCAAGACACCATCTGATCTTAGCAGAGGTGGAAAGAAAACGTGCAAAAACAACCAAGAACTCTGAACCAACAATTCACTGTTATTCGTGTGGGTCACCATGGTGAATGTGAAAATCCTTCAGACTTGATTTTTGGGGGTTTTTTCCCCTAAATCCTGTCTGCTTTCTTTCCCCATCCTCAATTCGATTAAGATTTACTTTATTTTCTCCCTAGAATCAAATTTGTAGACTTTTGTTGTTGTTGCATTTTTGTGTTTCTTCTTGAAAAGAATTTTAAGAGGTGCCCAAATACTTCTTCTATTGAGACTGCCTGAAGCAAGGGAATTCTTTCCCATTGCTAGACGGCACTGTATCACAAGACCATGAGTGGGAGGATTTCTCAAAGTCATTATAACTTGCATGAATTATATGCAATAGTTACAACAGAGTTATACGAGAACACAGCTTTATTTGGGGGTTCGGCTCCATGACCTTTGGGTTTCCTTCCTGCTCTGCAGTTGAATGGTTCTATGACTCCACAGGACTGGGAAGCTTGGGGATACCCTAGAGTCAGTCATGATTCCGGGAGACCCAGTGAATTCAATGGGATTTGAGCCAGTGCCAAGCACCCAGATAAACACTTCCCTGAAAATTTCTCATTCCCTGAAAGCAGTGATTCCCTGCCCCCTTTTGCATGAACAGAAGGTAAGGTGGTTGCATGAAAGTGGAGGGGCGGAGGGGGGGAGAGATTTCCAGTCTTGTTCAGAAGCAAATGATTCCTCAGTCATCAATTGTCAAAACAGAAACATTTCAGTTTGGGAGGCAAAAGTTCATTAAAAACGTTCTCCGGTTGTTTTCATTCTCAGACTTAATCTCATCAACACCTGAACTAACCTGTTGCCTTCATGTGAGTTTTATTGTACATTACCTGGAGAACCCAGCTGGGCAAGAAAGTGAAACAGAAACATTTCTGATAAATAAACAATCACTAAAACGCTGTCCCCTCGCCAGCACTTAAGAAAAATTCAGCTGCCAATCCAACCACCTTCTTGTTCTTCCCCTCGGATAGCAAATTGTCTTTGACCGGCCTGACTTGTCCTTATTATTATCTGCTCTCTTCTGGCTCCTGCCCTCCCCCCCCCCAGGTTTGCTTACCGTCTCTCTCTATCAAAAGCATTCCTGAAACGACCCTCAGTCAAGTCTTTGATACTCAGCCCAGTACAGCCTTTTCCCCCTGGAAAAAAGAATCAGAAGGGGATGAATCAAAACCGTACACACATACACACCAAAAGACCCTTTTCTCTGCTGTTTGGGTGGCTGGAGCATCTTGAGCTGACATTTCCAGAGCACTCTTGTACGATGACTCTGGGAGCTTCCTTGAACAGTAACAGTTCGAGACAGGCCGATCCCAAGGGACAAAATCTCACTGATGGTTTCTGACTGATTCCAGACCACCATTTGAAATGCCTCGTTAGTTGTCCAAATTGGATCGGGATTCTCAGATGAAGCAAACCAAAGAGCTAGGCAATAAGTTCTTGGGAGCTTGGAAGGCCCTTAAAAAAAACCCATGTGGACTTGGCCATATTGCAGCTCCACAGGCTCCAGGGCTGCTGGAGGGTTGCAAGACACCAGCCAACGTCTCAGAGAATGGTTCCGCTTCGTTCCGCCTCCGGGCATGAAGACAAACCTCAGAGCAAGAGACGCTAAAGGCAGAGAAGGAAGTCGGAATTTTGTGCCTGAGATAGCTTCAAAACCTAATTGTTTTCTCCACCTCTTCCCAAAGGGTGTGAGGGCCACTGGCTGAGTACAAATGGCTGTGTATAGGACTTGAGCAATGGCAACTAGAGATAGGCACGAACCAGCAAAATGGCAGTTCGTCTTGGTTCATGGCTCATCAAGGCCCTTGAACCACAAACCATGAATTTCTGAACTTTTCCCAAATGAACCAAAAATCAGTTCCTCGGCCCTATGCATTTATTTATTTATTTGTTTGTTTGTTTGTTTGTTTGTTTCGTTCGTTCGTTCGTTAGTTAGTTATTTAGTTATTTATATTAAAAATTCAGCTGAGAGGCAGATGCGTTCGCAGAGGCAGCCCCAGACTGCATCTCAAAATTTTAATTTATATAGGGGTTTTTTTTTTTAAGAGGCAGGCCTAAGCGGAAGACTGGGGAGGTTTCCAAGGGTGAACATGCTTGGATCTAACGTCCCATCTGAAAAAAAGCATGATTCACACGAGTACAAGCCTTGGAAGCCACCGCGCGGAAATACCGTATTCCCCCCTGGACTGGCAACACAACTTACGACCCCATAAAGAATCATTGAAAAAAAACTCCTCACATACCATGTGTGCTTTAGAAACAATAGCCACTGCCTGCACGGGGTGCATCCCCCCCCCCATCCACCTCAAAATAGGATTCCTCTCATGCGAGCTCTGATGTTACCTGTCTGTCATGGGTTTGGAGGGAAAGTTCCATCCTATGGGGCGTGGAAGGCGGGACATCAGGAGGAGGGGCTGTACTGTATATATATGTGAAGCGTGTGTGGAGAAGGAGAAGAGCTGAGATAAGAAGCTTGAGTGGGAGTCTGTGTGTCAGACAGGGTACCAACCTGATAGGTTCAGGTGTCTGTATGGTTAGCCAGAACTGATAGGTTCAGGGTCTGTGCTTCAAGTTAAGTGTTCTGTGTGAACCAAACTGTGTGCATGTATGAATGAGACTAAGCCACGTTACTATATCTTATTCACTTGATCATTTTATTTTCCCTGTGTGTTGTATTTAAATAAACCTTATTCTTTTATTTGTTGAAAATCCATCCCTGGTCTGTGTGACTTCTTATAGGGAATGGTTGGTGGCAGCTTAGTGAACGTGTGGCAGATCCCAGTAGGTCTGGGTTTGTCACATTGATTGGTGTCCAGCGTGTGGGATACGACTGGTCCAGTTGTCCAGCGGTCCAGCAAAGCCTTGGCAAGTGTGCCCAGAGCAAGGGGGGTCTAGTCAGGGACAATCTGAGAGCGCGTAGGTAATCTTCTAGGTGTGCCTCATAGGGGGGGTGCACTAGTAGAAGAACGTGTAACCTCAGATTGGGGGCTAGATTAGGGAGCTCTGAGGCAGCCTGTTTTGGCGGGAAAAGCTGAGGTAAAACTGTAAAGTAGAAGTGAGTTAGCCTGCCTGCTGAGAGGCCCAGCAGAGGGGGGTAGACTCTAACTCGCAACTGTTGCAAGTTAGTGCTGAAGGACAGCAGCAATCTATAGAGAAAGCTGGTTCTGAGGCAAAAGAAAAAGGAAAAAAAAAAGTGGTCGCTTTATTTTGAGGCTTGACTCTTGAAAGCAGCCTGTGCTGGGGGGGGATTATGCCCTTGACTCGAAGCCAAATGGCAGACATGGGTGAAGTGAAAGACCCCCAGGTTGACCAAGGTTCTGAGGATGAATTTGGCTCAGTGCAGGGTGACAGCACGGGAGAACAGAACCCAGAACTCAGAAAATTGCTCATAGCCCAACAGCATGAACTGAGGGTGAGGGAAATGGAGGAAAGATTAGAGAGAGAAAGAAGGCAATTTGAAATAGAGAAAATGGAAAGAGAAGAAAGAATAGAGAGAGAGAAAATGGAAAGAGAAGAAAGATTGGAGAGAGAGAAAATGGCGTTTGAATTAAGAAAATTGGAACTGATGAATCAGAACAATAATAACAATAGGGATTCTGAGGGAGGCCAGTTGTCTAAAGCTGACCTGAAGAAATTCCCTGTGTACCACAAGGGAGATTGTCCTGAGGTGTTCTTTTCCCTAGTGGAAAGAGCGTTTGTGGACTTCTCAGTGAGGGAAACTGAGAAGATGACCATTATGCGATCTTTAATCAGTGGCAGCCTTGCTGAAGTTTATTCAGAGATGCCACAGGAACTGATGAAAGATTTTGCAGAGTTTAAAAAACTGGTGTTTGCCAGACATGGGATAAATGCGGAACAGCTGAGGCAAAGATTCAGGTCAATCACCAAGAAACCAGAGCAGACTTTTACCCAAGTGGGGGCCCAATTGGTGAGGCTGCTAGAGAAATGGCTATCTCAGGAGGGAACAGAGACCTTTCAGCAGCTCAAAGATTTGATAGCGCTGGAACAGTTCTATTCAGTCCTGCATGGGGAACTGAAATTCCAGGTGAGGGAAAGGAAACCGAAATCTGTGGCAGAAGCAGCCGAGATCGCAGATTTTATTTATCAAATAAGAAAACCCTTAGGTGCTGAGTGGAAATCTGTAGATAAACCTAAAGACACCTACAGCAAGTACTCTCAGGGACCAGGGAAAAGCCAGCAAGGGGGAGGGGCCCATGGTGAAGGGAAGCCCTCAGACATGAAACCAAGACCTCAGATTTTGGAGGGAAAACCAAAACAAGATGAGAAAGACTCAAAATATAGCAGAAAATGTTATTTCTGTCAGGGAAAGGGCCATCTAATCTCAGAGTGTGAGAAATTAAAGCAGCTAAAAGGAATTGTGCCTCAGGATTCGAGTGGAACCAAGCCAAAAGCTGTGTTCCGTGTCCAGAAAGAGCAAGGCTCATTGTCACTGAGGGAGCCTGTTGCCATGGCTACTCAATCTGGAACAGCTACATCTGCTGATCAGGCTGAGGAAAATGGTCCTCTTGTAGAGGTCAGGCGCTGCCTACTGGTGAGAACAGATTCTCAGTTGTTTGAAACAGCAGGGGTGGACGTAGGAATACTTGACCATCAGTATCGGGGGCTGCGGGACACTTGTTCTCAGGTGACCCTGTGCCATCCAGATATTCCTAGGGAGTATATAATCCCAAATGAGAGCATGAAGGTGGCAGGGATTGAGGGGCAGGTGATCTCACTGCCAGTAGCGGAGGTACCTGTGAACTTTCAAGGCTGGAGGGGAGTTTGGCGGCTAGCAATTTCATCGACTCTGCCAGCAGCCGTGCTCGTGGGAAATGACCTGGCTGAACATGTGAAGGGTGCTAGTGATTACACGTTCACAAGCCACCACGGGGACAGTTCAGGGGGGTAATGATGAGCCAGAGACGGAAGCAGGGGGGAGTTCAGAAGCTGTGGTGGAAACCTTAACCACAGACAGCCGATTTGGCCAAGAGCAAAAGGCAGACGCCACTCTCCAAAAGTGTTTTGAACAGGTGACAGACGCCCAGCTAACACCTGAAACCCCAGTGAGATTTCTAGAGAAAAAGGGGATTTTGTATAGAGAGACCCTGAGGAATATCTCAAAAGGGGGAGATGGGATCCGAAGTCAGCTAGTGGTACCTGAAAAGTATCGCCCCATGATCTTACAAAGGGGGCACTCTGACATGTTTGCTGCCCACTTAGGGGTGAACAAAACACAGCAGAGAATCACACAGAATTTTTACTGGCCTGAAATAGGGAAGCAGATCAAAGAGTTCTGTAAACAATGTGATGTATGTCAAAGGCAGGGGAATAGCCGCGACAGGACCAAAGCAAAGTTGTGCCCTTTGCCTGTGATTGACACTCCGTTCAAATGTATAGGGGTGGATATTGTGGGACCTTTGCCCAAGGCCACAAAGAGGGGGAACAGGTTCATTCTCACCATTGTGGACCATGCCACGAGGTACCCTGAAGCCATACCCTTGACTAACATTGAAACTAACACAGTGGCAGATGCCTTGGTGGGGTATATGTCCAGGATGGGATTTGCCTCAGAAATAATCACAGATTTGGGTGCATCGTTCACATCGAAGCTCATGAAACGCTTATGGCAAATCTGTGGAATTAAACACAAGGAAACCACTGCCTATCACCCTGAAAGTAATGGGTTAACTGAGAAGTTCAATGGGACTCTAATGCGCATGATTAGGGCTTACTTGGCAGAGAATCCAAACAATTGGGACCAGAAGCTGCAATCCCTTTTGTTTGCTAATCGATCAGTGCCACAAGCCAGTACCGGGTTCAGTCCGTTTGAACTTTTGTTTGGAAGAAGGGTGAAAGGGCCACTCGATTTAATCAAACAAAATTGGGAGCAGATCACCCAGGATGACCCACAAGACGTTGTGACATACATAGACACCTTGATGAATGACCTAAAGAGAAACCTAGAGCTAACAGCAGAGACCCTGCAAGCTCAAAAGGTCAGAAAGAAAGCTTGGGATGACCAGGAAGGCAGGGAGGGGCACTTTAACCCAGGGGAGGAAGTGCTTTGGCCTAGGCCCTGCAAAGAGAACAAACTGCAGCTGGGTAGCCCAGAAATAAAATACTTGGGTCACATGGTAGGGGGAGGAGTGATAAAACCCCTGGAGGCCAAAATAGAAGCTGTTCGTGATTGGCCCAGACCCAACACCAAGAAAAAAGTCAAATCATTTCTTGGGTTGGTGGGCTACTACAGAAAGTTCATCCCGAGGTTTAGCGAGATTGCGGCTCCGCTGACCGATCTGACGAGGAAGAAGGCTGATGACCGCATCCCGTGGACCAGCGACTGTGAGGAGGCGTTCCAGAGGTTGAAGCAGGCGCTAATCAACTATCCAGTGCTGCGTGCTCCAGACTTCGACCGGGAGTTCATCATCTACACCGATGCGTCTAACAGCGGGGTAGGAGCGGTTCTTTGCCAGGAGGATGAGAATGGTGACCAGCATCCAGTGTCCTACCTGAGTAGGAAACTCCAGAAAGGTGAGAGACATTTGGCAACCGTGGAGAAGGAGTGTCTGGCAATAGTCTACGCGATCCAGAAGGCCAAGCCTTACATCTGGGGAAGACATTTTGTTCTGTGCACTGACCATTCACCACTGCAATGGTTAAAGACAATGAAAACCCACAATAGCAAACTTATGAGGTGGGCTTTAAATCTGCAGGACTATGACTTTGAAGTGAAGGTGGTCAGAGGGTCAGTGAACTGTGTTGCTGACGCCTTGTCAAGAAGACCTGAAGAATGAAGACGGCGAAAGAAACATGGACTATGTATATATTTTGGTGACCAAAGGTTAAATGTACCTGGTTTTTTTGAATTTGGTTTGTATGAATAAAGGTAACTTGTTGTAATGTATATGGTAAATGTTTAAATGGTATATGGTTAACTTAGAGTGTAAGTATAAGTAAGTATGATATTGTATGTATAACTGGTTTTGTGTGTTTTATCCAGGTTGTTTTTTGGTGAAAAGCACTTTTAGCTTTCCCCCTACAAAACAACTTATAAAGAGGGGAGGTGTTACATACAGCACTGATGTTACCTGTCTGTCATGGGTTTGGAGGGAAAGTTCCATCCTATGGGGCGTGGAAGGCGGGACATCAGGAGGAGGGGCTGTACTGTATATATATGTGAAGCGTGTGTGGAGAAGGAGAAGAGCTGAGATAAGAAGCTTGAGTGGGAGTCTGTGTGTCAGACAGGGTACCAACCTGATAGGTTCAGGTGTCTGTATGGTTAGCCAGAACTGATAGGTTCAGGGTCTGTGCTTCAAGTTAAGTGTTCTGTGTGAACCAAACTGTGTGCATGTATGAATGAGACTAAGCCACGTTACTATATCTTATTCACTTGATCATTTTATTTTCCCTGTGTGTTGTATTTAAATAAACCTTATTCTTTTATTTGTTGAAAATCCATCCCTGGTCTGTGTGACTTCTTATAGGGAATGGTTGGTGGCAGCTTAGTGAACGTGTGGCATATCCCAGTAGGTCTGGGTTTGTCACAGTCCCATCTGAAAAAAAGCATGATTCACACGAGTACAAGCCTTGGAAGCCACCGCGCGGAAATACCGTATTCCCCCCTGGACTGGCAACACAACTTACGACCCCATAAAGAATCATTGAAAAAAAACTCCTCACATACCATGTGTGCTTTAGAAACAATAGCCACTGCCTGCACGGGGTGCATCCCCCCCCCATCCACCTCAAAATAGGATTCCTCTCATGCGAGCTCTCGGTTGCTATATCACCTGGCTTGCCAGGGGTTTTATCCAGATTGCATTTGTGCTCTTTCAGTAACCAGCTGGCCCAGAAGCGGCTCGAGACCATCTCAAACCTTGGCTGATGTCTCCTGCAATGGAACTTCATCAGGCGCCCGCTATCTTCTCTCAGGTTTCGTCCCCCAAGTCTCAAGGAAGGGGATATGGCTCACCTGGCAACTCTAACGTATTTACAGATTGTTGGCTAGCAAAAAGTAGAGAGTGCTATCAAAGTAAAGCCAAGAAAAGGGTACTGCACTACTCTGTGGAAATTCCTAATAATATGCTTGTAGACCAGATATGTTAAATCAGCATTGTAGAAGAACCAGGGTGCACAGGGTTGACACCTTTTCATTAGCATGGATGATTGCCTCTCTGGACCAAAGAGACTGTTTTCCCTGTTCCCTCTGAATACAGCTAGCAATATTCACAGCTGGGGCTGTAGCGGATTTTCTCATGAGCAATAGAGAGCTGGAAGCAAAATATTTATGTGAGCTTGGTTTTGAATGGGTAGTTAAGTTCCATTAACTTTAAAAAAGATATGTCTTTGGCAAAGATAAAAGAAGCTAGAGCCGGATTGATAGGGCTGCCTGTATTTTTGGACTCTCCGTGCAGATGTGCCTTTTGGGGATGCCATAATGAGCTCCTCCAAATGTACTGTTAAGCCACTAGTTAAAATCATGCAGAAGAGCAGATTTAAGTCTCAGATCTTTAGCAGAGAAAGAAAACTGTGATTAAGGTGCTAATTACAACGTATTTGCATGCTGGAGATTTTTTTTTAAAAAAAATTTGCTTGGAAGAATCCTGAAAGTGTATCCCACACCATTACAGAATTCAGAACAGACTGTCATAAAAGCCTTTCCTACCAGTAGCTAAGTACATGTCACATACAAGCATGTGTCATGGTCTGATACCGGGTTTTCATTTTAAAAATACATTCTTAGAAAAGGGCAGTGAAACCATAGAAGAGAGCACTTACTTCTTTTTTTTAAAAAAAGACAAATAACGTTTCATAAACAATAAACACTTTTGAACGCAAAGGATTTCTTTGCCACCATTTGACTAAATTGTCTGTTTCAAATTAGAAATGGACACAGACATCAACATGGTTTTTTAAATTTTTTTAGTTAGCTGGCCCACCAGCGGTCCAGAGACCATCTGTGCATGGCACTGCCTCCCCGCTGGTAATATATATTTAGTTAGCCAGCCTGTCAGCTGGCCGAGGGCCATCTGCGCATGACCCCGCTTACCAGCGGAGTCCCCTGGTCCGAAGTGGGGCTCTTAAGATGGCAGCAGCAGCCAAGGAAGAGGAGGCAGTAGCAGGAAAAAGTAGGGAGGCAATGGAGGCAATAGGTAGGCTGTGGGGGGGGGGGGCAGTGAATCGGGAGGTTCATAAATTCCCCCCAAATTCACTGGTACAGAAAAGTTTGGATTCTCTGGTTTGGACCAACCCAAAACAATCTGAATGAATCAGCACTTTTTGACAAATCTCCTGGCTCATTTCGATCTTCATGCCCATCTCTATTCCAAATCATTATAAACATATTTAAGTTCCCTAAATAATTCCTTAACTTGAAAATACTTATTTTCACAGCACTTTGCCTAACAGGTAAACTAAATGTCAGGGTATCGGTAAGCTAAGCTGGCTGGCTGGCTCAGGGGGTTTCAGTATCTGGCTGCAGAGCTAGAGGCTGGGCGTTCGATTCCCCATCATAACTCCTGGGAAGAAGAGCCAGCCTGGGTGACCTTGGGCAAGCTGCAGAGTCCCAGGTTGAAGAAGAGAACGATAAACCACGCCTGAGTATTCTCTTTCTGGAAAACCCTGGAAAGGAGCTGCCTTAGGTCAGACATGACTTGATGCAATTATTGCAATTATGCAATTATTATTATTATCTGTAGGACACTTCCAGTACCATAGGGGGCATTCCTCTGAATTACCTATGACTGTTGGGGAAATGAGAGTGGAATTGTCCTGCTCATTGCCTGCCTGTGGATCTCCTGTTTGTGCACCTGAGCGGCCACTGTAAGAAACACGATGCCGAATTAGAGACACCTTTGGTGTGATCTATCAGGGCTCAGCTGTTTTTCTTAGGACCTTACTGGGTCAACATACGGTTTGAACCATGCTGGGGTGAGGTTATCATGTCTCAAGTGTGATTTTAGAGCAGAACAATGGGAGATAGATATTGTGAAGATCCCACCCCCTTGCTGATTTTCTGCTCATCCCCCTGAACCTTTTTAAATAAACATCATTGGCAATGGCTTGGATGATTCTGCAGTTAATGAGGAATTCACCATTTAACTGGCCTTTCAATCTTACTTTCAGACTGATGAAGCCAAATTTTACAGGACTGAAACACTAGGACTGTTTAATCAGCAGGATTAATGACATTATATACCACCCTCCACCAGGTCTCCTGGTTCCCATCTGAAGGTCAAATTACACAAGATGATCAGCTCATATTTAGAAGCGGAGACCATGGTTTGTCTTCCAGCAAAAAAAAAAAAAAAAAAGTTTCTGATAGCAGTGAGTTCAACCAGTCCAACTTGCAAATGAAGCCTATGCTTATTTCTGGACAGCCAATCACAAAACAAAGCAAGCTACTCTGCAATATACAAAGGAAAGAAAAGCTTGTACAAGGACAGTCAGATATCTTTTGCCCCATGAATGTTTCATGGAGATTAACTGCAGCCCTCACTCAGAATGGGTGGCAGAAATGATGGTGCATTTTCTCAATCGGGACAGTGTGTGCTATCCCAGCCATTATGCAATGTGTTTCAGCTGGGTTTGGTTCTGAATGATCAATTAAGGCCCAATAACATCATGAAGGTCCCGCTTCTTGTGTGAAAGAAAACTACTTGAGATAGTTTAAGATTGTTGCCTGGGGTTTGGGGGCTATAAGGATTTGCACACTGAGCACCTGTTCTTCAGAATCTGTCATACCACTGGTGGGACTTCCAGGTTGCACTATTAAAGTGAAGAAGGGGAGTCCATCGGTTTCTTTCTTCTCCTTAGCAATATCAGCTCCAGGACTGGGGAGGTGGGGTTGGGAAAGATGACTCCAGAAGAGGGTCTCTCCTGGGCTGGTCTCATCTCTTCTTCATTACTATCTTCTTCATTACTTTGAGCCTCTGGACTCAAATCTACTCCAGAAAAGCATGAGCAGGGCTAATGGTGGTTTCTTCTCTTGCTCCCCCTACTCCCATTGCTCCTTTCACCAACTGCTCACGTGGAAAGAGAAAGTGAGCAGGTGGCCAGAGTAACTAGGAAGAGTAGCCAGGTCACGAGGATCACGGAGTAGTTTAGCAAAGGGCCCCATCCTTTAGGACAGGCCTTCTCAAAAGCCCAAAGATATGGTCTCCTGATGCTGGCTGTGAGCACGGGCCTGGTAGTGCATGCCAGTAGTGAAACAGTGGCAAGCTCTAAAGTTTTCTCTGGTCTACATGAAAGCTCTGTTGAACCCTTATTTCACTCATTAGGCTGTAAGGAGGCTTAATTGAGAAGGTGGATGGAATCTTATTATCGTCGTCCTCTTAGAACGGCAGAGCTGGAAGGGACCCTATGGATTATCAAGTCCAATCTCTGTCAAGGAGGCCCAGTGGGGGAATCAAACTCCCAACCTCTGGCTGTTCAGCCAGTTGCCTAAGTCACTGAGCTTGTACAGCAGAGGTGAGTATGGATGGGAGCTGCTGAGCTGAGGAAATGGAAATCCTTCAGTCGTGCTTCTTCACAAACATGGGATCACGTTTGCAGATGTTGTGAGTGCTTCTGCCTTCTTTTAAGAACCCACGTGCGGTATCTTCAAAGTACACGCAGAACAGGCCCTCCATTTTCAAAGGAGCGAAGGGCTCTCTGAAGAGACCAATTGCTAAGAGCAACATTTCATCTGTTAATGATGAGTGACTGACATCAGAAGAGGAAATGTATTCTTAGGAAAGGGAACTGCCTCTGTGTACTTCACAACATCTTACACAACAAAAGTCCCATCTATTGCAAAATGTAAGAAGTGCATTGGCCCAGATAAGGTCTCTCCATTTCCCGTCCTTTGTGAGATGTGTGTTAGGATTGTCTCTTGAAACAGAAGGTTCCTCAACTCCAGCACCTCAGGAGAACATCTCCCTGTTTTTCATTGTGTCTGTATAGCTTTTCAAAGGGGCTCCTGGTGATCAATATATTCAAAGATGTTAAATATACTGTCACACATTCCTTGAAGGATAAGATGCTTCAAGGAGAATTACTTCAGCCATCTTCTTCAGATGAGCGAATACTAGAAACCTACAGTGCTTTACCTTGTGTATAGAAAAATCAGCCACCACAGGAATGGAAGCTGAAATGCAGTCGGTTGCACAGGGTGGACGATCTGAATGACCGCAGGGTGTCATTCAGATAGCCAAAGTATCACTCTAACACCAACTAGAAAACTAATGTGCATCAACCTACATATTAGGGAATATTCACCACAGGCAAAGTGGGGGCATTCTAGCCTCATCCTTGTCTCCATTGCACTGAAGGTTTAAAATTTCCAGGGGGTTCCCGTTCAAGTGAAGAGCCCTCATGAATAGTGGAGGATGTCCTGTTGAGACTCAACACACCTTGCACACATTCAAGACAATGAAGATGGCGACAGAGAAGGGTGGAGCTGATGGGGCAAGTATTCCCTCACATAAATGCCTAAACAACGGCACCTTGCCAACCATTGCTCCTGAGTACCTTCCCATCATTTCTGTGTCTTGGAAAATGGAACCTCCTAAACTAGAATCTTATCCTCGTGTGTGTTGAAGGAAGAAACTTGTGGTCAAAGCTGAAGTAAAATTCAAATCTAATCCCTGTCAGATCTTGTTCATGCAATGGAGGGCGTCATGGGCCACCTCATTTTTGGCTTCATATCCTAGGCTGCCCCTGAAGGATAGTGCTGGTGGGGAAAGAGGCCGTGAAACTAAACATAAACTGTTTTGTGAGTGTTGAGTGAGATTTGTGGTGCAATCTTGAAGTCTGCCACAGCCATTTCTGTTGTCTTCTGTGAGTGAAATAAAGTCAGAGAAGTGCCATTTTGTTTTTTGCTCCTTCTCTTGGGTTAACCAGGGACAGAGATAGCTAACATCAATCAAGCACAAGAAGAAAGTTAAGGTTGAAGATTTTCATACTCCTAGTGATGGGGACTCCTTCATGGATGCACACCTTAATGTGGTGAAGGGATTTGAGTATGTCAGTGAACAGCTGAGAGCAGTGCTGTCAGGAGGCCAGACTCTATTATGAGCCCGGCTCCTAGCAGGGTCAAGCAAGGCAAGATGATCACAGCTGAAATACGAGACTAAGATGCATCCACCTTCTTCAAGGCAGCTACTGGGCGGCAGCAGTAGCTGAAGGTGACCCTAGCAAAGGAGGCAACAGCAGTGACAGTCAAGCTAACTTTTGTTAGTACTGTGCAGAAGGTGGTAGTCGGACCGAAAATGTGATTAAGTTTTGCCTCATCCTGTGGTCTGTCGTGCGAGTGGTTCGGCCAGCCAGTGTTCTTGTGAAGGTAAAGTGGGATGAAGAGAGGTACATATGCCACCTTGACTTCTTTGGGAGAAAGCCAAGGTACAAAGGCAGAGATAAACATTAATACTAACACAGTAGATGAGTGGTTCCCAACCTTGGGTGACCCAGGTGTGTGGACTACAATTCCCAGAAGCCTTCACCACCAGCTGTGCTAATGGGTTCTGGAAGCTGCAGTCCAACAACACCGGGGTTACCCAAGATTGGGAACTACTGCAATAATATTTCCTTATTTTCTGGTTATATCTATATTTTCATCACACCCATGCATGTCATGAGAAATTCCCCCACCACCTCCTAACTGCTCCTTCCTACTGCTGATATATGGACTGGTTGTTCTGGACCATTAACTTGCAATTAGTCTAATAAAGGAATGGTCGGCCAACAGCCATAAAACAACTGCATGCAAGTAGCAAACACAACCATACAAAGGCCTGTCAATGTCCTCAAAAAAGACTCCTCGAGATATGAATGTGAATAATTTTCTTGATCCATTTCATGCTGACTTTTCCTTTAAAATATGTTCACTCATGCCTTCCCCATGTCTGTTTTTTGCACTTTTTAAAAGGTTGTCATTACATTAAGCTACTTTCCAGTCCATTAGTAACAGAAGCTGCTTCCCAGCAAAGGATTACCTGCATCAGGAGCAACCCACCTTCTTACTGAAGTTAGCCTGAACGTTTTCCATTGGCTGGAGGAGGGCTTGATTGCATCCCGGTGCAAGAATTTCATATCTGAGTTCTCTGAGAGCTTTGATTAATGCCATCAGGTTTCTGGTGATGCATTACTGTTCCAATTACTACCTTGTGCTACACCTCTTTTACAAGCTGCCATGCTTGTCAGTTAATCTAACCTGGGGCCCAGAAAAATTAGTGTATTAACTCTGGATGTCCCTTAGATATAATATTAAAAGCAGCCTAAATATCATAATTTCTTCAGCACATGTACTGTAAGAATAAAGAGACAATCTCATTTTCCCCCTTCCTTGTCACATAAAAAGCCGATGGGGACGGGGGGGGGGGGAGAGAAGAATGAATCTTAAAACAACCAGAAGGGGAAGGATTAAAGCTTTCAATTAACAACTCACCCAGTAACTATAAATGAAATGGAAATCGTTTTAGGGAAGGATGTATGGGCAGCTCTATCGAGTCCATTTCCATGAACTTCTTCTCCCACTTCCATTAAAGGCTAGTTTTCTGTGTATTTTTTTTTCCAATGAGAAAAAAACACTCTAATCATCTTTGGGCAGATATTTCAAATATAGCAGATAGATTGATGAGTGCATAACCCCACCCATATCTAAAAGAGGTTTGTGTGTGTTTTGGAAATGCATGCAGGTGGTGAATCTGCTTGAGCCCTTGCTGAGCTAAAGCTTCAGCAGAGCGGCTCGCCTTTGCCTCCCTCCCTGGATAATGCGAGACCCTAGGTCTGAGGAGAGCAGCTGGGCAAGAGGGGGAAAACGTTAGGATATTGACGGGATGTTCCCCCCCCCTCCACCCTCTTCCTTTTCTGGCTTCACTTAAGGACTGAGCCACGCTGCTCGGCGTTGTTGTGAGCTACGTTAAGGACTGCAAGGCCTTCAGGGAGCAACATTTAGGACTGGGAGGGTAGAATCGGCTCCCTCCCGCAGTTTGGCTACTGATTTCTTTTAACTCGAAGCTAATTCTATTATTAATTCTTTGGGATTAATTTGGATTTAATTATAATATTAAGGTAGCTTCTTTTAATTCAAAGTTATATTATGTTTGGAATGATATAATGAAAAGGGGGGGTCCGCGACCGTGCGGGTTGTGCTGGTCATGCTTTCCCAAGTTCAGGGCTTGAGGAGTTCAGGCATTAAGGACTAATTAATTAATTGATTGATTAATTAATGAATAAAAATGAAAAGGAAGATACGACAGAGAGATAGGCGAGAGATTGTGGTATTTAGGTCCCAGCCCATCACCTTACCTTTGATGAGGGCCGGGTAGCTAGGAGGCGGCTGCGGTGTGGCACAGCCGCTTGGCTGACCAGCCATTTGGCTTCAATCTCTTCCCCCCCTCCTTCCCTCCTCGGGAGAGTAGGCTCTAAGGCAGGGGTGTCCAACCTTTCACCTTCCCTGGGCCACATTAGAAGATGAAAATTTGGTTTGGGCCGCACATAAATTTGGTTTGGGCTGCATGGGGGGGGCAGCCCTAGCTGTCCTCTGCAGCCCCGCTCCAAGTGCGCTTACTGGCAGCTGCGATCTCAGACTCCGGTGGCTTTATGGAGCTGGGAGGGGGTCCACCTATTGACCGGGATGGCACAATGCAGTCACGCAGCCCCCCTCTCCCCTCCCCTCCCACTCCTTCCTTCCTTCACTCTCCCCCCCTACCGTTGTGACATGCCCCAGCCGCATTCCAGCCGCAAATGCCGGCAATGTAACTTGAAACTTTGGAATTTATTTAAAAATAAAAAATTGCACTGGGCCGCATTATGAGCCAACCTGGGCCGCATGTGGCCCTTGGGCCGCAGGTTGGACAAGCCTGCTCTAAGGAGTTGGGTGCTCTTTGCTTTAGAGCGCGCCACGTACTTAACGGGTGAGGCAAGTCAGCTTGCATGGCAAAAAACCCCCCACAAAAACAAAAATTATTAGCCTTGTTGTTTCACGTAGCCTCTCCAAAGTGGTGGGAAATATTTTAAAATAAACAAACTAATAATAATAATAATCAATAATCAATAAATAAATAACAAACATCAATTAATTAAAAGTATAGCAATTGGAGGGATTAATTTAGTTTTACTTTACTATTGCAATTAATCAGTACTAGGAAGTAATTTAATCTTCAGTTCTGTTTAATTATATAAATTTGTAATTGAGAGAGGGATTGATTATTTCACGTTAATTGATGGAATGAATACATTAATAATTTAATCGAATAAATAAATTTTAATTGCAAGAGATTACAGGGAATTAGTTTCATTAAAATCACAGTGTAAATCATTAATACACAATTGTTGATATAGCAAGTTGGTAATTAAGTGCTTGTGCAAGAGCATAATTGGGTAACACAGTACTTGCAGTAATACTATTTATATGGTGTACATAATTGGCAGTATTGTACCAGAGGGCAGCAGAGAGCCATTAGCTGGTAGCCCTCACGGTAGTCAAATAAAGTGGAAGAAAAAGGAAAGAGGAAGTTTGGCTGTATTCACTGCATAGAGCTCTGCATTATCAATTAATTTCTTGACTGATATTTTCAGGGTTTGTCTTATAAGTAATTGGTGATTCTAAATCATAGAGAGGGGCAGTATTGGTTTTGAGTTGTCAGGGCAATTGGATACGCAACATTTTGAGTGGTGTGGTAACAACAGCTTCCAGAAAGGGTCCTATTGGCAGCAGCTGCACGACAAAATTGTGGCCTTAGAGGCGGAGGGAACGGCGCAAAAGCTTCCACAGAGCAGCAGTGTGCAGCTGCGCCCTTCTGCCAGAAAAGCCAAACGTCATAAGAGGGCTAAACTTAGAACGATGACAGAGAAATTTAAAGTCTCGTTTTGATGGGCTTAAGGCAGATTAGCAAGTGTCTGGGTCATCCAGGAGGGAATTGGATGCATCCGGGGTAACAACACAGCCTCAGAGTGAGGACAAAGAGAGAGAGAGAGAGTCGGGGACCCCTGAGGCAGTCGGACCATTGGCAGCGGCCAGGAGCCGGCAGGAGGCAACGACAAAGTCACAGCTGGTTCCCAGAGGGGCAGGAAGGAACACGAGGTGTTGCCACCTATGACAGCAGAGCAACAGGCGAAAGAGGTGTCCAGGTGAGAAGCAGTAGGGCGGTAGTGACATCTGTAATGACATCATAGAAATATATTTCTCTGGTGAACATTATAGACAACATGGTCTCTGGCTCCTTCTACTGGCCAGTTTTGGTAACTTTAGAAATGCATATTTCTAGGATCTTTCTTTTAATATTTTTCATATTTTCAGACCATAGGAAGTTAATCAGCAGATACTGATCCCTTGGATAGGGGGGTACTTCTGTATTCAGAAGTGGTTTGCCATTCCCTTCTTCTGGGCGCATCCTCAGACTGTGCAGCTTGTCTAAATCCACCCAGGTTGGCTCTTCCCCTAGGAGGCACAACTGGGGAATCAAACTCCCAACCTCTGGCTCTACAGCCAGATACCTACCTGAGCAATCTAGCCAGCTTTTTAAAAACAGGCTGGTAGATTTACTGTATCCATTTGGCCCCTGAAATAAAATCTAAAAATCTTCAGATTTCAACAGCAACCACAATTCTTGGGATTTCAGCTTGAGATGCTCTTATTTGGACAGCAACCAAGCTTCTTCTTTCCACCTCTCCTTCTTGCTGTGTAATACTCATCCAGCATTCTTGCTAGTGTTCAGGTAAGTGTTTAGGTAAGGCATTCCTCATTTCTCCTCAGCTGGAATGTCCTACATGACTTTACCTCACATCTAAGGAATATTTGCTCTCTAGTTGCTGATGAACTGAGATGCTGATTATCACTGACCAGCATAGGAAGCTGCGTTACAACAATGTTTAGAGGGCTGCATTGTCCTTATTTCTTTGTTAACTGAAAGTGGTTGGCTATTTTCGTAACAGGTTGCTTTGAACCTTCTTCCTGAATCCTGGTAGTGCTGGAAGAAGTCATTACAGTTGTTTGGAACTTAAAGTAGGTGTAGTCATTTCCCAAAGTAGGTGTGGTCATTCCCCTTTACCATGTATTTATATTGACAGTTAAAGTGGATGTGGTGCCTTCCACGCAACAACTATCATTTTATTTAGAATTATACACTACGCAAGTTGGAAGGACATGATTTACAGCTAGGTTGGCATGCTTTTCTATGGTACAAAAAAGATAAAGAGCAGAAAAGTTTCAACTCACACATGATAAGACTTGGAAAAAGATCATCCAGCAGATTTAACAAAAACACCAGGCTGGGTATTGCCAATAAAGGCCTTTACACAATCATGACAGAAGTGAAACTTTTAAGATATCAAGATCTATTAAAAATGATTTTGAGAAGGTCCAAAGAAGAGTTAGAAACACAAAACATATATCTAGACTGGTGGTCTAGAGCACAAATGGAATCTAGGTATAGAAAAGATAAAATAGAGGGTTTTTACCCAGAACAAACGGTATTTGATAAACTTTTGCTGGGTTCAAATGATAAAGTAATTAGGAAGATGTATGATTATTTGCTTGAAACTAAAATGCAAGATGAGATGGTAAAATAATGTACGATTAGGTGGACACAAAATATAGGACATAATATTGATCAATGGTTACAAATATGTAAAAATAATATAAAACTCACAAAATCGGCAAATTTTAAGGAGAACATATATAAGATGCTTTATAGGTGGGCTATGACTCCAAAAAAATTGTCAAAGATTTATACAGAGGTATCAAATGTCTGTTGGAAGTGTGAAGCACAAGAGGGAAGCTTTTACCACATGTGGTGGACATGTAAAGTAGCAAAACAGTAATGGATAGTAGTACATACTCTGTTAGAAAAAAAATGCTGTTTTGTAATGTTCCAATAACCCCAGAATTGTTTCTACTGAGCATTATACCAGATAATATAAATAAGACAAGGAACTAGGTAAAGGTAAAGGTTCCCCTTGACATTTTAGTCAGTCGTGTCCGACTCTAGGGGGTGGTGCTCATCCCCGTTTCCAAGCCATAGGCCAGCGTTTGTCCGAAGACAGTTTCTGTTGTCACGTGGCCAGCGCGGCTATACACGGGACACTGTTTACCTTCCCACAGAGGTGGTACCTATTTATCTACTCACATTTGCATGCTTTCGAACTGCTAGGTTGGCGAGGAGCTGGGACAAAGCGACGGGAGCTCACTCTGTCGCGTGGATTTGATGTTACGACTGCTGGTCTTCTGACCCTGCAGCACACAAAGGCTTCTGCGGTTTAGCCCGCAGCACCACCACGTCCCACATGGTGAAAAAATACTGCTTTGTAATGTTCCAATAACCCCAGAATTGTTTCTACTGAGCATTATACCAGATAATATAGATAAGACAAAAAACTACTGTACCTAGTTATATATATAGTCACTGCAGCCAGAATTCTGTATGCTAAGAACTGGAAGAAATTAGAGATACCGAAACAAGAGGAACTCATTGAGATGATATGTGAAGCAGCAGAACTGGATATACTATCAGAAGTGTTGAAATACTGTCCAATACAAAAGGCAATTGAAAGATGGGATTTACTATATAAATGGCTTGAGTCACCAGATAGAGCTTGAATAACATAGAATTAAACTAAGATGTAACTGAAACCTGTAAAAAGGCGGAAAGTAGACTTGATATCGCACCATGAACAAGCAGACTGGATGACAGTACATTTTGCGTTCTCCTTCCTCCTCTCCCCCCCCCCACATTCCCCTCTACCTTTTGTATTCCTTACCTTATCTTTAGTTTTAAAAATAAATTTTTAAAAAACCAACTTATCATTTTATGGATGCTTATAAGTTGCCATTCCAGACCGAACCAACTTTGCCACAGGGTGGAGTGAGGTGGCTGCCTTGGGGGGCATACGCTCAGTAGTAGAGAGCAACAACAAAGTATCTGAGGAGGTAGTTAGATTAGAGACAGAACCTGTAGAGTATGGAAGGGAACACTACTCCCATGGCCGGTACTGAAAGAAAATTCACTTACTGGTTCGATCAACTCCTATGGCTGGGATCCTATCATGTATTTACACCAACATAACTCAATTGGCATAAATCTCAGCGGCAAATTCGTGCAAGTTAAGCAGTCAGCAGAGATGTTTTCTTTTGCATGGCAACGCACCACACAATAGCCAATATCTGTCCTAACTTCTTAGCTTGTACTAATTTGCTACTGAGATTTACAGAAACAGAGTCATACCAGTCAGTGTAACTAATAAGTGTGACAAACCCAGACCTACTGGGATCTGCCACACGTTAACTAAGCTGCCACCAACCATTCCCTATAAGAAGTCACACAGACCAGGGATGGATTTTCAACAAATAAAAGAATAAGGTTTATTTAATACAACACACAGGGAAAATAAAATGCTCAGGTGAATAAGATATAGTAACGTGGCTTAGTCTCATTCATACATGCATACAGTTTGGTTCACACAGAACCCTTAACTTGAAGCACAGACCCTGAACCTATCAGTTCTGGCTAACCAACAGACACCTGAACCTATCAGGTTGGTACTCTGACACACAGTAGTACCCTGTCTGACACACAGACTCCCACACCAGCTTCTTCTTCCCAGCTGCTGCTTCGTCACATCCCAGCGTCTGCTAACTTCTCCACACACGCATCACATATATATACAGTACAGCCCCTCCTCCTGATGTCCCGCCTTCCACTCCCCATAGGATGGAACTTTCCCTCCAAACCCATGACAGACAGGTAACATCAGTGCTGTATGTAATACCTCCCCTCTTTATAAGTTGTTTTGAAGGGGGAAAGCTAAGGTGCTTTTCCCCAAAAAACAACCTGGATAAAACACACAACAACAGTTATACATACCATATCATACTTACTTATACTTACATTCTAAGTTAACCATAGCAATTAGGCATTTAAACATTTACCATATACATTACATCAATTTGCCTTTATTCATACAAACCAAGTTCAACAACCAGGTACATTCAACTTTTTGTCATCAATATATATACATAGTCCATGTTTCTTTCGCCGTCTTCATTCTTCAGGTCTTCTTGACAAGGCGTCAGCAACACAGTTCACTGACCCTCTGACCACCTTCACTTCAAAGTCATAGTCCTGTAGGTTTAAAGCCCACCTCATAAGTTTGCTATTGTGGGTTTTCATTGTCTTTAACCATTGCAGTGGTGAATGGTCAGTGCACAGAGTAAAATGTCTTCCCCAGATGTAAGGCTTGGCCTTCTGGATCGCGTAGACTATGGCCAAACACTCCTTCTCCACGGTTGCCAAATGTCTCTCACCTTTTTGAAGTTTCCTACTCAGGTAGGACACTGGATGCTGGTCACCATTCTCATCCTCCTGGCACAGAACTGCTCCTACCCCGCTGTTAGACGCATCGGTGTAGATGATGAACTCCCGGTCGAAGTCTGGAGCACGCAGCACTGGATACTGGACGAGCGCCTCCTTCAACCTCTGGAACGCCGCCTCACAGTCGCTGGTCCACGGGATGCGGTCATCAGCCTTCTTCCTCGTCAGATCGGTCAGCGGAGCCGCAATCTCGCTAAACCTCGGGATGAACTTTCTGTAGTAGCCCACCAACCCAAGAAATGATTTGATTTTTTTCTTGGTGTTGGGTCTGGGCCAATCACGAACTGCTTCTATTTTGGCCTCTAGGGGTTTTATCACTCCTCCCCCTACTATGTGACCCAAGTGTTTTATTTCTGGGCTACCCAGCTGCAGTTTGTTCTCTTTGCAGGGCCTAGGCCAAAGCACTTCCTCCCCTGGGTTAAAGTGCCTCTCACTGGCTCTCTGGTCATCCCAAGCTTTCTTTCTGACCTTTTGAGCTTGCAGGGTCTCTGCTGCTAGCTCTAGGTTTCTCTTTAGGTCCTTCCTTAAAGAGTCTATATATGTCACAACGTCTTGTGGGTCATCCTGGGTGATCTGCTCCCAATTTTGTTTGATCAAATCAAGGGGCCCTTTCACCCTTCTCCCAAATAAAAGTTCAAATGGACTGAACCCGGTACTGGCTTGTGGCACTGATCGATAAGCAAACAAAAGGGATTGCAGCTTCTGGTCCCAATTGTTTGGATTCTCTGCCAAGTAAGCCCTAATCATGCGCATTAGAGTCCCATTGAACTTCTCAGTTAACCCATCACTTTCAGGATGATAGGCAGTGGTTTCCTTGTGCTTAATTCCACAGATTTGCCATAAGCGTTTCATGAGCTTTGATGTGAACGATGCGCCCAAATCTGTGATTATTTCTGAGGCAAATCCCATCCTGGACATATACCCCACCAAGGCATCTGCCACTGTGTTTGTTTCAATGTTAGTCAAGGGTATGGCTTCAGGGTACCTCGTGGCATGGTCCACAATGGTGAGAATGAACCTGTTCCCCCTCTTTGTGGCCTTGGGCAAAGGTCCCACAATATCCACCCCTATGCATTTGAACGGAGTGTCAATCACAGGCAAAGGGCACAACTTTGCTTTGGTCCTATCGCGGCTATTCCCCTGCCTTTGACACACATCACATTGTTTACAGAACTCCCTGATCTGCTTCCCTATGTCAGGCCAGTAGAAATTCTGTGTGATTCTCTGCTGTGTTTTGTTCACCCCTAAGTGTGCAGCAAACATGTCAGAGTGCCCCCTTTGTAAGATCATGGGGCGATACTTTTCAGGTACCACCAGCTGACTTCTGATCCCATCTCCCCCTTTTGAGATATTCCTCAGGGTCTCTCTATACAAAATCCCCCTTTTCTCCAGAAATCTCACTGGGGTTTCAGGTGTTAGCTGGGCGTCAGTCACCTGTTCAAAACACTTTTGGAGAGTGGCGTCTGCCTTTTGCTCCTGTCCAAATCTGCTGTCTGTGGTTAAGGTTTCCACCACAGCTTCTGAACTCCCCTCTGCTTCCGTCTCTGGCTCATCATTACCCCCCTGAACTGTCCCCGTGGTGGCTTGTGAACGTGTAATCACTAGCACCCGTTTCACATGTTCAGCCAGGTCATTTCCCACGAGCACGGCTGCTGGCAGAGTCGATGAAATTGCTAGCCGCCAAACTCCCCTCCAGCCTTGAAAGTTCACAGGTACCTCCGCGACTGGCAGTGAGATTACCTGCCCCTCAATCCCTGCCACCTTCATGCTCTCATTTGGGATCACATATTCCCTAGGAATAATATCTGGATGGCACAGGGTCACCTGAGAACAAGTGTCCCGCAGCCCCCGATACTGACGGTCAAGTATTCCTACGTCCACCCCTGCTGTCTCAAACAACTGAGAATCTGTTCTCACCAGCAGGCAGCGCCTGACCTCTACAAGAGGACCATTTTCCTCAGCCTGATCAGCAGATGTAGCTGTTCCAGATTGAGTAGCCATGGCAACAGGCTCCCTCAGTGACAATGAGCCTTGCTCTTTCTGGACACAGAACACAGCTTTTGGCTTGGTCCCACTCGAATTCTGAGGCACAATTCCTTTTAGCTGCTTTAATTTCTCACACTCTGAGATTAGATGGCCCTTTCCCTGACAGAAATAGCATTTTCTGGTGTATTTTGAGTCTCTCTCATCCTGTTTTGGTTTTCCCTCCAAAATCTGAGGTCTTGGTTTCATTTCTGAGGGCTTCCCTGCACCATGGGCCCCTCCCCCTTGCTGGTTTTTCCCTGGTCCCTGAGAGTACTTGCTGTAGGTTTCTTTGGGTTTTCCTACAGATTTCTCCTCACCTAAGGGCTTTCTTATCTGGTAAATAAAATCTGCGATCTCGGCTGCTTCTGCCACAGATTTTGGTTTCCTTTCCCTCACCTGGAATTTCAGTTCCCCATGCAGGACTGAATAGAACTGTTCCAGCGCTATCAAATCTTTAAGCTGCTGAAAGGTCTCTGTCCCCTCCTGAGATAGCCACTTCTCTAGCAGCCTCACCAATTGGGCCCCCACTTGGGTAAAAGTCTGCTCTGGTTTCTTTGTGAGGGACCTGAATCTTTGCCTCAGCTGTTCCGCATTTATCCCATGTCTTGCAAACACCAGTTTTTTAAACTCTGCAAAATCTTTCATCAGTTCCTCAGGCATCTCGGCATAGACTTCAGCCAGGCTACCACTGATTAAAGATCGCATGATGGTCATCTTCTCAGTTTCCCTCACTGAGAAGTCCACAAACGCTCTTTCCACTAAGGAAAAGAACACCTCAGGACAATCTCCCTTGTGGTACACAGGGAATTTCTTCAGGTCAGCTTTAGACAATTGGCCTCCCTCAGAATCCCTATTGTTATTATTGTTCTGGTTCATCATTTCCAATTTCCTTAATTCAAACGCCATCCTTTCTTTTTCCAGAGCAATTTTCTCTCTCTCCATTCTTTCTTCCCTCTCCATTCTCTCTCTCTCTCTCTCTAATTCAAATTGCCGTTGTTTCTCTCTTTCCCTTTGCTCCATTTCAAATTGCCTTTCCCTTTCTTCCCTTCTTTCTCTCTCTAATCTTTCCTCCATTTCCCTCACCCTCAGTTCATGCTGTTGGGCTAGGAGCAATTTTCTGAGTTCTGGGTTCTGCTCTCCTGTGCTGTCACCCTGCACTGAGCCAAATTCATCCTCAGAACCTTGGTCAACCTGGGGGTCTTTCACTTCACCCATTTCTGCCATTTGGCTTCGAGTCAAGGGCATAATCCCCCCTCAGAACAAGCTGCTTTAAAAAGTCAAGCCTCAAAATAAAACGACCACTTTTTTTTTTCTCTTTTGCCTCAGAACCAGCTTTCCCTATAGATTGCTGCTGTCCTTCAGCACTACTTGCAACTGTAGCGAGTTAGAGTCTACCCCCCTCTGCTGGGCCTCTCAGCAGGCAGGCTAGATCACTGCTGTTTCACAGTTTTGCCTCAGCTTTTTTCCCGCCAAAAACAGGCTGCCTCAGAGCACCCTAATCTAGTCTCCCCAGTTGGCACGTTCTTCTACTAGCGCACCTCCCCGTGAGGTACACCTAGAAGATTACCTACGCGCCTCAGATTGTCCCTGACTAGACCCCCCTTGCTCTGGGCACACTTGCCAAGGCTTTGCTGGACCGCTGGACAACTGGACCAGTCGTATCCCACACGCTGGACACCAATCAATGTGACAAACCCAGACCTACTGGGATCTGCCACACGTTAACTAAGCTGCCACCAACCATTCCCTATAAGAAGTCACACAGACCAGGGATGGATTTTTAAACAAATAAAGAATAAGGTTTATTTAAAACAACACACAGGGAAAATAAATTGATCAGGTGAATAAGATATAGTAACGTGGCTTAGTTTCACTCATACATACACACAGTTTGGTTCACACAGAACCCTTAACTTGAAGCACAGACCCTGAACCTATCAGTTCTGGCTAACCAACAGACACCTGAACCTATCAGGTTGGTACTCTGACACACAGTAGTACCCTGTCTGACACACAGACTCCCACACCAGCTTCTTCTTCCCAGCTGCTGCTTCGTCACATCCCAGCGTCTCCTAACTTCTCCACACACGCATCACATATATATACAGTACAGCCCCTCCTCCTGATGTCCCGCCTTCCACTCCCCATAGGATGGAACTTTCCCTCCAAACCCATGACAGGCAGGTAACATCAGTGCTGTATGTAACAATAAGGTTTCTAGACAGTGTGTCAAAAAGGAAGAGCCCTGCCTTGTCTTTCATCTCAGCTGGAAAAATGATTGGACTAGACCAGACGCCAAGGATTCAGAAGTTACTTGTTTGGAATATTCACCAAACCCCTTCCCCCACCAGCATGGCCTCTTGTAAGTTAAAAATAAATATGTATTTCCAAGCTCTGCAAGGGATAATCACATCCATTTATAGAGAGGGGCTTCTCTATTCTTCCTGATGTATTAATTTATTGTATAGTAGCCTGTCCTCTACCGGTGTAAAAGATGGTAATTGTTATTGTCATTACAGATATGCGGGGCTGTGGTGGGGATGTTTATATTTTTACAAGCATTATATTATTGCATTTATCATTAAATGTACATTTTAAGGACATAAAAATGACAGCAATGTTATTTGAAGAACACATACAAAGAACAATAATAATGCCATTAGTAGCTGAAAGGTGTAATAGTAATATTGTGTATACATTATATTGCTGCCTTAACTGTAAAACATAAAAGTTAATGGCAGAGGAACATGGAGATTGAGGGAAAGAGGACTCTTAGTAATGGTTATGAAAAATTTCTGTCTCTTTTAATATCATTTTTGTGCCTCTGGTGCTGTATGCCCAACTGGCTGAGAATTTCTAAGCCCATAGTAAATTAGCTCTGAGCTAGAAATCCCCAGGTTAGTTTATCAGCTGATGATGTGAAGACTTTTCTCATAAACTACCACATACCATCCGCCCACACGCAGGGAACTGATTGGCTGGAACGGAAGCAAAATGCACCAATCAGAGTGCATTAGCAAAGGACAATATTAGACTACCGAGAACTGGTCCTAGTGCTAGACAGAGTAAGGCAACCACTCCATGCCGCCATTGGGAGTAGCAGCGTAATCTCCCAACTGGTTTCCCTAAGTCCCATGGCTGTTCCCTTTCCTTTTAGCCCAGAGCTATTATGTATGTGACACAGCTTATCCTGGGCTCTGTAAGCTAGGCTGCCATCCTTAGGTGTGGTGCAACATTCGCAGCCATTTGTAAGTATCAGCTCTGCCAGACTGCCTAGTTTCTGTGGGTTGAAGGGAATGAGATCCATCTTATCTTTCCTCTGGGACCCTAAATGTTTCGAGCCAGCCTTGAAACCAGTGACTTAAGTTTTGCCTGAGTTCCTGATCAGTGAGAATCTTAAAGAGGATTTTATTTGGGTAGCTGGAATCTCTATAGCAGGTGGTGGGCAGTTTTCAGAGGATGATCCCCTACCCACCCATTCACCATGATGACACCTGCTATCATTGTGTTGGCCACGGTGGGTCCAGAGAGAGGAGGGGGAGGCTAATATATTAATGTATCCATTAACAAAATGACATGAAAACCACTAAAGCACATGCAAGGATACACCTTTCTGGTTCCATTTTGGTCACAAATTTTTTACTCTACCATGGAAGTAAAGTGAGAATAAAGTCAGCTTTTCTTCTAACAAGCATTAATACTTTTGTTTGCTAAATACCAAGTTCATACTCTTCAAGGACTTCAAAATGACACCTTCAGTGAACATTTGGAAATTTAATTTCTCCATGTAAAAAGCAGATGATTAATCAAACTAAACAAATCTTAATTGGACAATGACAGCTGTGGTGACTTTATTTTATTAAGATCTATATTTTATCCTCCCTCCAAGGAATTCAGCATGACGTACATGAATCTCCTTCCCCTATTTTCTCTTGACAACAACCCTAAGAGAGAGTTTATTTTGACAGAGCTTAATTGAACCATGTTGAGTGGATATTTGAACTTGAATCTCCTAGTTCAACCGTCTTCCCCTTATACCACACTAGGTCTCATCAACTTCAGGTAATAGTGGATCTAATGAAAGATAGAAGGGCAGAGTGGGTCACTGGAGATGTGTGGTGTGGATTAAAATTCGAGGCCAGGGTTTGAAATGATGCAATGGAACACAATGTGAGCAAACCATTGACTCATTTTATCCGGCTAATTTTGTCAGCTCAAGACTCACAGACCTCACCAAGCTACTGCCTACCAGATGTGTTAGATAACCTCATTGTAGTTGAGGATGATGGTAATTGTGTTCCCGCATATCTGAAGACTGTGGGTTGAGAAATTCTGCCTGAGAGCGTGTCTTCAGTTTGTCTCTCTTGGCAGCCTACGGCCTATTTAAAAAATGGATCCTAAAGTTTATGAGTAAAAGTTATGGCAGTTTTCATCACCGATATTGTCTACAGCAATACAGTCTACAGTATCTTCTGTTCTTTTATATTCAGGGCGGGCCGTCAAAGAAAAAAGGAAGGAAACACAATGAGTTCATTTTTTACATTTGAAAGCTGCACATAGTAATTAGATCTGTTCTCATATAGGCTGCTGCCCCAGCTAGAAAAGCCTGAGGAAAAAGCAGAAACTTGTCATCTCTAGAATTCAGAATTGGAAAAAGTCAGCAGCTGAGATAGAATCATGCCCATGTTCATAAAAGTTCCTAGGAAAAACATGGAAAAAAGAAAAAAGGGCTTTAAAAATAAATGTGAAAGATATAAAGCCTTGTAATAAATAATAGAAGTCAGTTTTATTACTTTTTATCTGATGTCGGGACGATTTTATGAAACTGCAGCTATAGCAGAATACTAATCGGTGAGATTTAAGAAAATTACCTTATCATTCATGACCTACAAAAAAGTTGGCATGGAACACAAGATGATATGTTTTCATCAACACTGCTTTTATGTGCATAAGCTGTCCTTCCAAGGCCTTGGGAAACACAAGGTATCATCAGACTCCCAGAATGAGGCTCCCTTCGTTCATATGCAAATGGGGTATGTAATGTTAGAAAGCAGTCTTGGTGGTGTGGAACTTTTATTTGACCATTACTCAAACCTTAGAGAAAAGCACTTTGGGACAGCATTTGGGAGATGATTAAACATGGTGTGGGGGTACTGGGAGATGATTTGTTCTTTTGTCTTCCTCTCCCAAATCTAAAATGAAACCTCCACTTTCCAGACCAGGACTGTGGCGTCTTTCTTAGCCTGTGGGTAAATTTTCACCCTGAGGAGATAACTGAGGGCTGAATTCCAATGGAGAAGGCTCAGAGGCCAAGTGAGTGGGGCTAAAGAAGGAGGCACCATTTTAAATGCTTGTTTCAGTTTTATTTCCTCCAGTTCACTGTGAGGTCTGTGATTTCTTCTCTCTTACTAACTTTTGCATATTCAGTTGAAATGATGATATTGCCATCCAAAATCTATTTTTTTTCAACTTCTGCTTCTTCCATCCACACAAGGGTTCTTTTCTAATGGAGGAATCCTGCTGGTGTGATCAAGGAGGAGGAGGAAGAAGAGGAGGAGGAGGAGAAAGGAGCAGTTTTCACTGGTTACACAATCTCCCTGTACTTCCCACAGAATCAAAGCACTGGGGAACTCTATGGAACAATGTGGGAAGTGGTGCTGGGAGCAGCATGAGGAGGGGGGGGGGAAATGGAATAATTTCCTTTCTCAGTCTCTATCCATAACAGAATTCTGAAGAGAAGTGAGCTCAGACAGTGCCATCCTTGGTGGAAATGGACTTTGGATCCAACCCTTGATACATATTGCTAACATCTGTGCATATAGTCTTAGTTGCATGCCCAACTTGCAGTTTGATCCTATTGACTATGACAGACTTCGAAAAGGGTGGCAGCCACTATACCTCTAGAGGCAAATGACTTCTTCTTACAAGATAACAAAATTAGTGTTTTTTTAAAAAATAGAAAATCATTTTCTTAACATTATGTTAACAATATGGAATACATATAGAAAATTGTTCATCCTGCCAATATCTCCAATATTTCTGGTGATAGAGCTGTACAAATTCCCAATGAATTTTAAATTATCAGTTGAAGAACTTTTTGATAAAGAGACAAGGTTTTAGGTTAAAGGATTGGCTGGAAAAAATGGGGAATGAAGAACAAATAAAACAAGTGTTAGGCAAATACAGTGGTGCCCCGCATAGCGAGGTTAATCCGTTCCGGATTAACCCTCGCTATGCGAAATTGTCGCTAAACGGAACGTAAAAGCCCATTGAAACGCATTAAACATCGTTTAATGCGTTCCAATGGGCCCTAAACTTACCGTTCAGCGAAGTTTCCTCCATAGCAGCAGCCATTTTCGCGCCCTCGGTAAGCGAGGGGAGGGCGCGAAAACGCTGCACTGGCGTCCGTCGGCCATTTTACAACCGCCGAACAGCTGATCGCCCGACTCAGTGGGAGGCTTGGGGGGGCGGCGGCAAGAGGAAAAGAGGGAACGTGGGGGGGAGGATGCGCGAGCGTGCGGCTTCCCTGCCTTCGCCTGCCTGCCTTGCCACCTTCCTTCCTTCCCGGGGGCTTCAGGAAAAGGACGAGGAGGAAGAGGGAAGGGGGGAGAGGAGGACGCGCGAGCGAGCGACCGGCAGGCTTCCCTGCCTTCGCCTGCCTGCCTCGCCGCCTTCCTTCCTTCCCGGGGGCTTCAGGAGAAGGATGAGGAGGAAGAGGGAAAGTGGGTGTGGGGGGGGAGGACGCGGAGCGAGCGACCAGCAGGCTTCCCTGCCTTCGCCTGCCTGCCTTGCCACCTTCCTTCCCTCCCGGGGGCGTCAGGAGAAGGATGAGGAGGAAGAGGGAAAGTGGGGGGGGGGGGAGAGGACGCGCGAGCGAGCGCGCGCGCGCGGCTTCCCTGCCTTCATCTGCCTGCTTCGCCGCCTTCCTTCCCAGCCAGCGTGGCCCCGCATCACTCTCGTGGCGGCGGCGGCGGCTCCTTCCTGGCACCCGTCGGCCCGTCTTCGGTAAGCGAGTTTTTCCCATAGGGACCGACACGATGCCTTCACATTAGCGATCCCAGAGAAGGGATCGCTATGCGAATTCTTCGTTATACGGTGCGCTCGTTATACGAGGCACCACTGTATAAAATATGGTTGTTGTAGGTTTTACGGGCTGTTTGGCCATGTTCTGAAGGTTTTTCTTCCTAATATTTTGCCAGTCTCTGTGGCCAGCATCTTCAGAGGACAGGAGTCAGAACTCTGTCTGTGCTCTGGTGCAGTTTGTACGATAGTAGAGTATTTATAGCTGTGGGATCAGCTTTTTGTCTTATTCAGGAGATTGGGTGATTATGGTAATCTAAGTTTTTTTTGTTGTGGGTGTATTGTTGTGATAAGGGGAAGAGATGATCTGTCACTGTGATTGATGGGTGTCGTTAGTGGGTCTTTTGTGTGCAGTGATCACCAGTCCTTGTGGCTGGGTAGAGTTTGTTCACCTTTCTGCAGGCTTCAACAAAAAAAGAAAAAAAAATCTAAAACTCAACAAAGCCTGGCTCCCAGCACTGAAAAATACAGTCCAGCCATGAAAGCCTTTGAGAATACAAAGATAAAATACCTTGGTATAATGCTATTCAGTTAGAACTGTGGACAAAGAAATAGATAAAAGGAAATGATATATATGGGGAACCTATTAAATCTTAGAACTGCAGAGCTGGAAGGGACCCTATGGATCATCAAGTCCCGCCCCTGTTAGAGAGGCCCAGTGGAGTATTGAACTCTCAACTTCTGTCTCTGCAGACAGAGACTTGAACCACTGAGCTATCCAGCAGTCAAATGAAGGAATTATTTTACAGAAGGAAAATGTAAGAGAAGAGAAAGTAGGGAAGCAGATAGTAAAATTTATAATTTATTACTGGAAGTTGAAGAACAGGGGGATTTACTTTAAATGTTGTGGGAATAAGATTTAGGAGAATAAATAAGCTGCAAAGCTTAAAAAATATGTGGAATGTTAGAATATTATGATTCATGTCAATAAGGATAAAATGGATTTTTTAATAAATTAGTGTGGAGATGGTACTTAAGACAAGCAATATGGATGCAATCCATAAGGTCGCTTCCACCTCTGCAGTTCTAAGATGATGATGGTGTTTAATCAAATAGATAATAATTGTTCTAATATATGCTGGAAAGGGTGCTAGAAAATAGGCACTTATTTTCACATATGCTAGGGATGTGAAAATGGAATAAGCAGTTTAAATTTAGCTGTATGTTCTAAAATAGTGCTTTAGAACCTTGAAAGGGAGATAGATAAGTGGACTAGGAGAGAATTGGTTTCTAATCTGTTAACAGTGGCAAGACTGATTATTGCTAGTAATTCAAAACCACCTCATAATATATGTTGTTAAGTGACTGGTGTAGAGAAGTTTGGGATATAGAAACTAATGATAAACTTACATGTATTATAGCAATTAAGAAGGGGATAACTAGTAACTATGTGTTTGCAGGTATAAAGGGAGAGTTGGTTGGTTGGTTGGTAGGTAGGTAGGTAGGTAGGTAGGTAGGTAGGTAGGTAGGTAGGTAGGTAGGTAGGTAGGTAGGTAGGTAGGTAAAGGACAAAGTGTTACATATGAGTCTATACAATTTTGGAAGGAAAAGGGAGCCCCAGAAGGGTTAATGGTTTAAGTAGTTATTCCTTAACAGTCCCAGTGGTGGGGTGTACAGTGTATTTAATATGTTTTCCCCTCCTTAGTTTTGTTTCTTAGATGCTTTAATGTTTATTATTTATTGTGGTTTTTTAAAAAAATTATAAATATAAACCATACCTCAAGTTTATATGGCTGAGATAACTTGGATTACTTACTTAGACTTGATCTAGAATACAGCAGCTGGAATCCGTGGTGTGGCATACATCTTTGTTTAATCACCTTTTCCTTCATAAATTCAACTCTTGCAATCCACTTTTTTTAAAAAAAAAAAAACTGAACATGAGAAAAAACAAAAGCAAAACAGACATATTTGCCCATTCAAGCAAAGCCTGTGCCCAATTCAGTGATTAGCTCTTAAAAGCCTGGCTTTGACTCCCTGTAAATTTAGGTAGCTGCCATTTCTCTCCCTCCCTGTCACTCTGCCATTATCTTTAGCAGCTGCACAGCAGTCCAGCACAGCATGATCCTGTCCTTACTGCAAATAGTTGTAGCTATTGACCAGGGCAAGGTGTTTGAAAATGTCATTCAGTTCACTGGAACGTACGTGTAGATATGGAATTGTTGGTTAATTGTACTTTTGCTTAGGTTGGCCCTATTGTTACAGTGTTACAGCATCAATGTTGGCAGAGATGAAGATTTCTCCTATCTGGCGTTTTCTACCCAGGCTGAGAATGGTTCTGACTTAAGGCTAATGGCCCACATCTCAGTGGGCAACATCGATCCATGAAAACAGAACAAATTTGGAAAGAGGAAATGATTCGTGTCTCCAGCATAGCTGTGCTCCCTAGGTAAGTAAGAAATGGAGAACATTCAGATTTCCACTTAACCTTTGCTTTCCTATTTCCATTTACAGCTTCAAAAGTGACAAGAAACAAATGAATTTGGTTCAGGAGTTCACGAGGAAACACTCTTCTTTCACATCCTTTCATCTTTTCAGCATGATTTCCTCCATGCAATGATTAAAGCATCTATAGCCCCAACATCGGGCTGTAAATGAAATTGGGGCAGTTGGTTAAGTGTATATAGCCATAATTCAGTTTAGCATTGGTTCTGTGCATATATTTGGATGCTTTTCTTTTTCCTGAAACTTCAGGAGGGGTCCCTCATTGACTGAGCCCTTTTTAATAGATAGAGCCAGAGAGAGTTACTATTTTTTGGGCTACATTTCCCAGAAACCCTCAGAGGATACGGCCATGCTGGCTGTAGGCTTTTGGAAGCTGTTGTCCCAAAAGCAGCTTTTTTTCCAGCATTATGGAAAAAAAATAGGGACAGTGACATGCTGAATGGGGTTGAGAGCGAGAGGGAAACAAATATCTGTTTATCATCACTCCTTAGTGTTCCTTCTGCATTTATCAAGCTCAGTGAAAGGAGTCAAAAACCTTTCATAGACAATTATTTTTAAACCGTACTTGGTACTCTGTGGGACAGTACCTCTTGAAGGATCCTCTAAGTAAGGATATTAAAGCCATGCCAGAAACAATGTATTTCCCATAAACAAGTACTAAAGCTATCATACCAAGGCACGATATACACTACTCACGTTAGGCCTGGTCTGTCGCTGCAACAGAATGAGTTTTCTCAGGTGAGAGGGTGAATGAAGGCTTTTACTTCATTTGGGATGTTAGGTCTGACAATTTTGGATGTTCAGCTATATGCATACACATGTACCTGCACATCCATGTGACTAGCACGTTGGAGAAAAGGTTCTTAGCTAATTTCCTTGATGTACATGTTGGCCTCAGGTCAAGAGTTGCAGCTTCTCCCAGCCTGCAGGCCAAATCCAGAAGACCAGATTCAGACCCCAGAAAAGTTGAGTCTGGTTCCTACCTAGAGCAAATGCTTTCCAGACACTTTAAAAATCTCTTTATGTAAGAGATTTTAAAAAGAGATGTCAGAAACCCTGATTTGAATCAACACCTTGCTGCGAGAAAAATAAGACATCTAACACTGTGCTCCTCCTTCTATACTCCCAGTCCAAATTTCCCCTTGTGCCTGTTATTTTTATTGGAGGAAAAGACATACAGTATTACCTTATCACCTACAAGAGAAATGGGTCCCAACTGAAAAAGTGGGGGGGGGGGGGACTCAAAAAAACCCAAAGCTCTTGTAACACCTACCACCAGAGTTCCTATACAGATTGCCCTCCCCTGCACCTGTTTCCCCCCTGAATGTTTTAAGACCCTTTGCTAATTATGAATAATCTAATTTGACCATAATGGAGCACTTTGTGTACATCATCATCATTAAATAATTTAGCAGGTTTATTTTTCAGGGCTAAAAAATACTCTCAGCCTCAAAAATTAACTTGTCCCAGACTAGCATGACTAGAAATTACAATTAAAAAAAAAAGGGGGGGGGAACTTTGCCAACAAAATAATGGCCAGAATCCTATTGGGGATTTACCCCAGTCTAAATGTAATTCTGGAAATCACATTGGCCAGTTGCCACTAATTAACAAATTGCTGCTCACATTTCTGGTCCTGTGACCAACACTGAACCAGGACTAGGAGCAACAGTTAGTTCATTAGCAGTAATTTGGTGCCATAATTTACACAGTCACACGCCAGCATAATCACCAATAGGGTTCTGGCCAATGTCTCTAAAATGGAATAAGGCAAGGTTTGTCTGGTCTTGTCTTGTTTTTAAGGTCAGCAGTTAAAAGGCACTAGCAGAAATACTTGACACAAATGTGGCAAATAAATAAAATGGATCTTGCTCTCATGTTATAATTCTAGACTGTAGGTTGAGGTAAGGATTGCATGCAGGGAAGTGCATAGATTTTCTTTGTCAGTGTGAATTAGCCTCTTTACTGCTCTTGGGCAGTCCCAAGGGGACCTTGAAGGTCCCTCAGGAAGCTCTTCCTTATCAAATATCCTTATCGCAGCAGCTTTGCCTCTTGGATCAGGCTGTAGATCTCATCAGATGCAGATTGCTTATTCCAAGGTCATTTTCCACAAATGATACTTCAATTGCACTTTGCATCTCTGACTGAATGACAGAACCACATTGACTGGAAACTGTAGAGTCAATTCAAGAACTTATCCATCCCAACTCCTGCTTTCTATCTTGTATTATCACTCCGTAAGTGACACAGACTGGAGCAGGACTGGGGAACTTGTGGCCCTCCAGATGTGAACTGCAGCTCTCAAGATCCTTCACCAGTGACCAGGCTGGATGGAGGTGATGAGAATTAGAGTCTAAAACCATCAGGAAAATCAAATTATGAAAGTAAGCCCCAAAGCAAAAGGTGTGCTGCTTATAGTGCTTAAAGTGTTCTCTGGGTGGTTTACAATTTAATTATCTGGGCTATATATTGCCTCCCTCCCCCAGCAAGTTGGGTACTCAATTTACTGACCTCAGAAGGATGGAAGGCTGAGTGAACCTTGATCCATCTACACGGGATTGAACCCAGGTAGTGAGCAGAATTTTGGATGTAGTGCTGTAGTTTACCCACTGTGCCATGAGGTCCTCAACCCTAGAAGACAAGTAAGAACTACTGCAAAACCATTTGTGGTAAAATAGAGGTGTAAGAAATGGAGCTAAATGCAGAAAGTTTGACCTAAACAATTTTTATTGAGAAACATAAAATGTGTCCCTTGAGAATTCCTTTGAAACATCTTTGGGGACCATATCTACTTGTCCTTTTTTCTCTTAGGCTTCACAGCTGGTTTACCCCTTGTAGGCCTGCAGAGCCCTTTGTTGGCTGTACTGGCATTGCAGTTTGTGGCTCGCAAAGCATTTTGCAAAACAGAAGGACTGATCTGCTAAGAGGATACGTTGGGGCTGGGGGAGGGAGAATACATTTGACGATTCAGTCCCATGATGTTGATGCTAATCCAGTAAGGCAAGATATGCATTTTTTTCATAGGTTGCCTGTACGCTAGAACTCATCAAAAGACTTAAACGTAGGGACAGATGAAACATTCGGTCAATGTCAGTTTTATATGCAGTCAGTTATACATCTTCCCCATCCATTTTCTGCATCAGCATGTGAGCTTTTAATGCACAAGCATTTCAGTAGATTGTCACAAACGATTTTCTCCAACACATGCATTTTGGACATAGTTTCCCCAATTTATTCCTTTCGTGTGTGTGCAATATACCCTGAATACACCCATCTTTGTATGCACCTTTCCATTTTGTACACAGTTTTGGGTTGAGAACTTATCATCGATGAGATGTGGGCTATCCAGAGGGAAACTGCGGGTGTGGCCCAACGGTCAGGTTATCCCAGGCTGGATTGGACTAAACGGGGTCACTCCAAAGTGTGGCTTGTCACTTAGAGCAGTCTTTGCATCTGCACGCAAGGATTGGTTTGTTTCAAGACAGAAAACCACACTGTACCTCAAAATGACCTTATTTAACCCTCCCTCTCTACCTCCATGCGCCCATATCCTCTTCTGTCTCCCCCATGTATTGGTAAGTGGTGTGCCACTGAACTGACTTGCTGTCCAAGTAACCATGGTGCTAGATTTTACAGGGGGCGGGAAAGCATCCTCTCCTCCTTCCGTGTTCGTTGGGGAGTAAGAAAAAGCTGACAATTTTTGTTCTTAATTTATTGGAATAGTGCTGAAACCAGTGCTGCTTTAGTTTTGTTACCAGCAAACACATGTCATAAATTGAAATATAATGGAGCGAGCCCGCCTGCCCGATTAAAACAAGAACAACCAGTAACTACAGTATTGCCAGCGATCCCAAAAGGTGCTCGTAGTCATGGAAAAGCATGAAATTCCTTCACAATCATCTGTATGTTCTGCCAGCGGTTGAACCCACCACTGTCCCGACAGGGGGACAAAATGCATGATAAATTGTAATGCAATGCCCCCGTTTTACTCCAGGAAATGAAACTCAGACCAGTTTGCTTGAAAATGTGGGCCAAAATAAATCCTCCCCTGTCCCCATTTAAAAGCTCTTCTGTGTAGACTTGGAAAAACACTGCCCATCCTATTAAAAATCTCCACCCCATCACCCTTTGTTAACAGGGAAAAATATTGTTACTAGTTCTACGGGGTGGGGTAGGTGGGTGGGGTCATTGTTCCTGTTGGTGAAGGTCTGGAATGATGAATGCGTGTAGCAGAAGATAAATTAGTGCAGGGACAAAACTAACAGTGTTATTTTAAAATCTGTGTGGAAGGGAACTTTGGCCACTGCAAATGCATAACAGACTGGACCACAAGCTGCTTCAATAACTGGAATCGGCTTTAAAGATTTTTTTTTTCACTTCCAGCAGCAACTATTGGATTAATGGAAGTAGGATTGAAGGTCTCTCAGTTTTGACTGGCAAATGGCAGGAATATATTTCTCTGTGATAGACACAACCCTGCAGGGCAAAACGGCTGGGATGCTAAAAGAAAAATAGCATCTGAGTGGTTAACACAGTGCCCCTTAATTGAGATTGTGGTTGAGCAGAATATATGTATGATAAATAATTTGAGCAGGCTAGACCAGAATGTCAGCTCTGTCAGCCTAGCCTAGATTACAGAAGGAGTCAATTTAAAAAAATTAATCCATATCAATAAGAAATGGACCTAAAGGACATCACATCCTTCCAGCTTCGAAGCTGTTTCTGCAGTGATGACAGAAAACAAGAACAAAGCACAGAAGGTAAAAAGAGGCAAGAGACTGTCCCAGAGTGTATGGCCTATGAGCACCTCAAAGAAGGGCAAAGTTGGCACCCTTGTCAAAACTGAACGAGCCATGAATTCTGTGAACTCCTTGTGTGCACATCATTGCAAGGGAATAAGTGAGTGCGGAGAGGGAGTGGCGGATACCAGGCATACGTGGGTGATCTAAATAATAGTAAAAGGAGTACACTGGAAATGAATTTAGGATGAAAGGGTTTTTCAATTGTGCACTTCTCAATTCCAGACAATTTATATTTGAATCTGTAGGCGTAATTCTGAGTTACGAACATCTTTTAAAATTGGATTTTAGATTCGGTTAGTGTCCTGCTCTAAGTGCAGAGAGACAGAGTTGCTAGGTGTTTCCAAGAGCTAAGTACAAGAAGCACACATGTGCAGAAGTACCCCAACCTGTTTTGTACCCAAATATCGGGCTTACAGATGAGGGAACAGCTGCCTTGTCTCTTGTGAGAGGCTTTCTGACTGGCTCTATTCAGAGCCCCTGACTTTCTCTGCCCATTTCTGGTTCTCTGTTTATAAAAAGGGAGAGAGAAAGAGGGGGAAGGAGGGAGGGAGACATGGATGAAATGCAAATGGACATTGTATCAAAAACTTGGGAGAGAGGAATGGGATGTGGTGGGAAAGCTCTGTGGACTGAGAAATTTGATAAAGGAAACTTTCCCAACATACTCTATATTCTCTAGACAACATCTTTTTCAGTGTGCCAGGAACCAATGTAAGGTTGCCAATTTGCTTTTGGGGTGGTGACACGTAACGCTATCAGCTGCTGTGGTTGCACTCTCTGCGCCTAGGGGACTGTAGGATTCCCTAGCCTTCTATTCGGAGTGGAAAGGTATCGCTCTCCATCTCCCTGCAAGTGCAGCATCCCCTTTATTTGTCCAAAGGTGCCTCTCCAACCTATGTCAGTATTCCACAGTATTTGGCTTGGGAAGATCAAAAAGTTGTCCTCCAAAGAAAATTTCTCTGGGAAAGCCACAACAGATCTGAATTGCAACTTCAACGAACGGTGGTTAGCCCTAAAACGAATTCTGGTCAAAGAAGTCCTGCTAAACTGTTCAATGTGATCTTCCCTTTCTTTTATATTCAGTATGCAGTTGTCTGAGAATAAGCCCTCTTGAATCCATTCCTCTTTCTGTATAGACATGTAGAGGATTGTCCTGTAGTTCCTTGCCTCTTTGGCCTTTGCAACAGCCGCTAAAAATCTGAAAATGGCAACATTCTGCAGCAAGGATAAGAATCTTACAGCATCTGAAATATGTTAGCTAGCACATTTTATTCTTGCCAGGGAATGTTCTCTAAGACAAACACCACCTTGCCTGTCACACAGTTCCACCTTGGCAGCTGAGCGCTCAGTCTCCTCTTCATGTTCCAACCTTTTACTGATTACTATGGGCTGTGAGGACCCGTGCTTTTTCTCCTCCTTCTCTCCCTTTCCTCTGCCTTCCTGCTGATGGTCCCTCCTCTCATCCCCAGGTTTCCTGGTGACACCTTGGCTTCCCTCTTCCCAGCCTGGAGCTGCCACCTTGCTAGATGGCCTGGCCTTACAATGATGATGAAAAATCTTTATCCAGTCCAAGTATAAGAGGTAGTGTTTAACCTTAAGGTGAACTCATAGTCGCTAGTGGTGAAAGTAATAGCAATGCAAAAATAATGGTCAGTTAAAATTCCCTAAATAGTGGTCTTTGTACAAACACCATTCTTTACTGTTTATCACAGAGTGGTGACACACACACATCTCTGACAAAGACAGCTGCACAGCACCAGGAGTCTAATTAAAAGACTTTATTGCTATTGAAACTACAGGAGATAGAGATGAACCGCTTGACGAATTCTTATTTTACAGTTTCCTCCTGGCATCCATCTTGGAAGTTCTTTTGTTCAAGGATAGCCCACTTGAGGCTGAATGCAAGAATGCCCTGAAACACTCCCCTCCCTCACTGGTTTTAATACCTCTCTTTGTCATGCCTCCTGCCAACATAGCAGTTCAAAAGGATGTAAAAATGCAAGTAGATAAATAGGTACTGTACCACCATGGTGGGAAGGTAACAGTGTTCCGTGTCTAGTTGCGCTGGCCACGTGACCACGGAAATTGTCTTTGGACAAACGCTGGCTCTATGGCTTTGAGACAGGGATGAGCACCACGCCCTAGAGTTGGACACGACTGGACTAAATGTCAAAGGGAACCTTTACCTTTACCTTGTCATGTCAGATTTGTGTCTGCTTATGCTTTTGCATGCAGACTGGCCTGTTTGTCTTGCATCAAATACAGTAGGGCATTGCTGGCAAATTATTGCCTACCTCACACTAATAGATAAGAACATTTATGAGCCCCTGATATTATGGAGGAACCCCTAAAATTATTTCTAGAGGTGATGTGAAGACAGAGTTGGCATCCCGATCTATCATGGGATTGGGTATCTCTGTGGCAAAGTCTGTTGTTGCTAGAGAGTAAAACTTATTTGCAGGTTTTGCAGCCAGTTGTAAGCAAGGGCTAGCTTATCATCCAAAGCCTGTGACTGATAAGTGACTAGAATGGACTGTAGAAAGCAGATGATCAATTTGAGTGGCATTAACAAAGAGCCGTAGGTGGAAACAACCAGTGTTCTTTTGTTATCCGTTCTGTGTTTGTCCCATGTAAGATTGCAGCTGAGTACCACAAATATGACCCAACCTGGAAGCATTCTGCAATATTCAAAGCCAGCAATTAAAGAGATTGCACTAATTTAGTTTGATTCTTATCATTTCTGCATATATTTTAAGATTTTCCTCCCCAAGAACGCATAGATTTCATTCCCACCTTCTACCCATGAATTTCATAAACTCTGACTACTACATATTGCACAAGAATAACTGGCTATCAGCAAATGGTCAATAACTGGCCATAGTGTGCAAATATTTTTCATTGTAGGCTCTCAAGGATATCAGTGCTTTGAGCAGTTAGTTCGGAAATATAGTATCTCCTGCCTTCCTGATTCCTTTGATGGGCTTCAGTTTGCTTATAAAGAAAATAGATCAACTGAGGATGCGATTAATACAGTGCTTTATATGGTTTTATCCCACTTGGAAACACAAGGGAATTATGTAAGAATGCTGTTTGCGGACTTTAGCTCTGCTTTTAATACCATTATACCCCACAGATTAATAATCAAACGTAAAGATCTAGATTTTCCAGATTCTATCTGTCTGTGGATTTTGGATTTTTTAACAAATCGTCCACAAAGGGTTAAACTGAATGATTACATCTCTACTGACAAGATACTCAGCACTGGCACTCCACAAGGTTGTGTCCTCAGTCCACTATTGTTCTCCATTTATTCATCGGATTGCACCGATAACCATCCCAGTAATAGGATTATCAAATTTGCAGACGACACTACACTATTGGACTTATTTCCAGGGATGATGAGTCTGCGTATCGGGATGAGGTATTACAGCTATCCCGCTGGTGCAAAAAAAACCAATCTTCTACTTAACATCCAAAAAACCAAGGAATTTATAGTGGACTATAGGAAAAAAAGAGCAGACATTCAGCCACTGTATATAGATGGAGTTTGTGTGGAACAGGTGGTTGAATGTAAGTTTCTTGGGACCATCATAACAAATGACCTGACTTGGAGTGCAAACACCGCTGCGTTAATCAGGAAGGCGCAACAACAGTTGTATTTTCTAAGGATTCTTAGAAAACAACAATTGACTGAGAGTTTGTTAACCACCTTCTATCGGAGTTCGATTGAGAGCATATTATCCTACTGTCTCTGTGTATGGTTCACGAGCTGCACAGTGGCAGAGAAAAAGGCAATTCAAAGGGTGATTAAGACGGCCCAAAACATCATTGGCTGTTCACCCCTCTCTTTGGAAGAATTGTATAAGAACAGATGTAAGAGGAAGATATCTAACATACTGAAAGACTCCTCTCATCCGGGACATCAGCTCTTTGAACTATTACCATCGAGAAGGAGATTCAGGGTATTGAAAGCAAGGACAAGCAGATTCAAGAACAGCTTTTATCCAAGTGCAGTACTGAGTTTAAATGCGGGGTCATAAGTTTTTGGTGGAATTTTAATTGCTGGGAGAAACGGGGTATCTATATTTGTATGGTGAGTGTTGTGTATATTTTAACTTTTTTTGTAGTGGTGTTGTCCAGTTTTACCTTGGGGAAGAGCACCTCATTTCGTTGCACCCACTTGTGAGTGCAATGACAAATAAATTTCTTATGTCTTATGTCTTATGTCTTAGAATCACTGCCATTCTTGTGCCTTAGAGCAGTGGTCCCCAACCTTGGGCCTCCAGATGTTCTTGGACTTCAACTCCCAGAAATCTGGCCAGCAGAGGTGGTGATGAAGGCTTCTGGGAGATGTAGTCCAAGAACATCTGGAGGCCCCAGGTTGGGGGGCACTGTCTTAGAGAACACGCTTGGTACAGAACAGACTGGCCTGTGATCTAACAGCAATGTGAGGATGTATATACAGTGGAAGCAAAGTTCAAAAGGCTTCAGCCATCCTTTGGAAAGAAGGGAAATGCCTCTCAGTCAGAGGAATATGCAGGGCATGTGCAATTGGCTGCTAAGTCCCCTCCAGCCCTGTTTGGATTGAGTCTCATCCAGTTGAAGTAATGCTTAATTAGCATGAACCATGAAAGGATGACAGATCAATACAGATGTGATCTGATGGCAGAATACGCCATCCATCTTAGACCTGTTGTCAGCCTGGGCAAAAAGGGCTTTTCTCATCTCACTGCCTCATCTCAGCTCCCACATGACATTCCCTGCCCTTGACATACCCTGTTCTACAAATCAATTATGACCGGCATTGCTTCTTTTTCTGCTTCACCCTTCTGCTTCACCCGTCCCAGACATCAGATCCAAAACCGTCAAGTATTTTGATTTTATACTTTATGCACCTGCACCTCTTAAATCTACTCATTCCACCTCTTTTTCCAGACTACCTCTTGGTTTTTAATGTCACATCCACGTCCCATTCAGCTTTATTAATATAGTTTCACTTAAAACATAGTAATAATTAGAAAGTTTAAATTCCCAGGAAGCTCTTCTGGAATGCTCTTCTGATGCCAGGCTCAAGCAGAATGCTGCACAAGATGATTCCATTTAAAATGGAGCAGGATCCTTTGCCACTTGAAAACCCATAAGGCATGCAAGCCAATACAAAACACTAAAATTAGCAGCTGAGAAACAGAAGAAAGAAATCTAGATCCATGTAAGAGGGCAAATTAGATCATATTGCTAGATCCTGGTATCAGATGTAGGGAACATTTCAGCTTTCTGGATATGAATGAATGACTACAGTGGACCCTCGACTTACAGACGGCTCGACTTACAGACTTTTCGAGTTACAGACTTCTCTGACTGCAAAATTTAGATTTGACTTGCAGCCAGAGAATCGACTTACAGACCAGAAAAAAACCAAAATGGAATAAAAATAGAATAAAAACCACTGGTTATGGGATTAATCGGTTTTCAGTGCATTGTAGGTCAATGGAGATTCGACTTACAGACTTTTCGACTTGCAGCCACCATTCCAATACGGATTAATTCCTTAAGTAGAGGGTCCACTGTACTCCCATCATGCCTTAGTACTGGTTAGGCTATCTATAAGGGATGGGAGCAGGATCTCAACAACATCCCTGGAGCCACATATTCCCCAACCCAGCAATATATGATACACGCTAGAATCTAGATTAACAAAGATTAATCTTTGTTAATCAATTTTTTTTTGTCAATAACAACACATGGATCCTGAGTAATTTAGGTTCCTAAAATCACTGATCTGTAGTAATTTAGTTTTTATTTACAGTATGCTTGTGTACTTAGGCCACCTCAGTGTATGACTCATAAGAAGCAGCAATTAATTGGCTCCACTCTGTGAACTGTTGGAAAATAAGCACAGCGGTACAAGAGTATTGTTAACTTGTGGATTCAGCCCTTTGAAACTTGGAATGATTACCTGAGCACACTTCCCACTTTGTAAAAAAAACAACAACAATAACACATCCACACTTCTTTCTAAGAATGCTTGTGTTTATTAGAGAAGTACCCTTGAGGTAAGAAAAGTAATAGAAGCCCTAGTTCTATCTAACTATGTTGGAGATGTCAAGAGCCACTGCAAGATGTTTACTCCTTGGAGGGACAAGAGAGAAATGTAAGAAGGAAAGAAATGACATGAGCAACTCTAAGAATAACAATGTAAGATTGAAAGAAGGTTGACATTAGCCATTAAATTCAGGAAGAGGAGGAGGAGAGGAAGAAGTAGAAGAACCTCCACAGGTCAAAGAATAAAGGACAGTCCATGAAAGCTGAGGAGGTCCTCTCTACCTTTTCCCATGCAGACATGGATCTTCTGGAATATAAACTGAATTACAACTATCACTTCTAACATGAACCACCACTTGGATCTTCCCTTGCGCCTACTTCCCAAGGCCACTGTCTCATGCTTAGTTATGGTAGGTAATGGTGTTCTGTTTTTTAAAATCTTGAAGTGTATGTTTCAAGCATGAGTCTGCTCACACTGGGATTAGAATTAGTTCTAAGTAAGCTTCAGAGATAGACTTCAAGAAAAAGCTAAAGAGGTAAAGCTACTTCATGAGATTATGTGATGACTATAGAAAGTAGAGAGCCAAGGCAATGAGAAAACCATTTAGATCTCTGACAGGGTCCACTAGGAAACCAGCAGCTGTGCCTCATTCTTGGGGTGTCACATATAAATCATGAGTCAATAGCCTAGAATTAAAGGAAAACACCAGTTCATTTTCTAATTACAGCTCTGAGAGCTGGGGATACAGTGGGGTCTCTACTTAAGAACGTCCCTACTTAAGAACAATCCAACTTAAGAACAGCTCCATTTGCTAAATTTTGCTTCTACTTGAGAACAGAAATCCAAGATAAGAACAGGAAAAAAAACCTTTCCTGCTCTTTTTTTAACCTTAGGTCATCATAGGTTAAAAAAAAAATCTCCCCCTAGTGGTAGAGTACGTATTAACCAGCTTTGCATTAGTTCCTATGGGAACTAATGCTTCAATGTACGAACGCACCTCTACATAACAAAAAAACAGCCAGAACGGATTAATTGGTTTTCAGTCCATTCCTATGGGAAAGTTTGCTTCAACTTAAGAACGTTTCAACTTAAGAACACCATTCCAAAACAGATTAAGTTCTTAAGTAGAGGTTCCACTGTAGTTTCTATGGACGGAAAAGAGCAGATACGGATTAAATGGTTTTCAATGCATTCCTATGGGAAATGCAGCTTCAACATAAGAACTTTTCAACTTGAGAACCACCTTCCAATATGGATTAAGTTCTTAAGTAGAGACCTCACTGTATGTGAGAATTTTGAGGGGGGGTGGTTGCTTGTATTCAATAGGAATTTATGAGAAAGTGAAACTGACATATCTTCCTATCTGCATCTGAGAACACCCTTCGTCCACTGCTCTGCACAATCGCAGTGACCAAACAGACCAAGGGACAGAAGGAATATGGATGGGAGAACCAAGCTACCCATAGGGCATCCTTTTGGATTTTCAATAGGGCTAGCCTTGGGAAGGGAGCCTTTCCCCTGTTTCCCACACAGACACTTATTTGACCAGAAGCTGAATCTCACTCCAGCATTGGTAATGGGGTAGAAGTGTCCACCAGAGCTGAGGACAGCAGGCTAACTTGGGGGAATATGGGGGTGGGGTGGGACATCTAGCTCCATCCTCCAAACAAAGGGAATGGTTGTGGAGCTTGAAACGAACAGCCAAGGCAGCAGTGCCTCCATCTTGCCTCCTCTCTGTGCCTAATGGTAAGACTAGCCTTTATTTGCAACCTGAAAGTCCAACAAAAGGCTCTGGCCCAGTTATGTGGTTTTCTTCTATTTCACTCTGCCAGGCATCGCTTCCCCCCCCCCCCCCCAAGGTTTGTCCAAGGGCTTTGGTTCCAGGCAGGCAGCCACGGAGAGAACATTTTTGGAGGAAAACTTCAGTATCATTTTGGCTCCGGGCAGGCGTCTGGTGGAAGTATAAAATATTACAAGAAATTTGGATTTATCAATCCAGGCAGAACTGACCCCTTTTCACCACAGCTATAAAAGCGATGAGTGATGCCATCCATCAACGGGCAGACATGATGCACTCTGACAGCAGACCAGGCCGTTTTGCACAGAGGAACCCGAGTGCCAATTTCCTTAAGTAATCCTCCCGTTTTATTAAACAGACGGCCCAGAGTGGGGCCTTTATCCTGAATGGGAAGGCTTTCTTGTCAGTGTGCGCATGCAGGTGTGCGTTTGATCAGCTGGAGGATATATAGCAAATAATGGGAACTGTTACTCGTTTAAAATTAATTATGGTCCTAATTAAGAACATGCAAGGAAAGATTGTGGGGGGCGGGGGGAGTGATGGCCTATAGAAGCTTTTCTTTTTCTTTTTTCATGCAGCCCCGTACTAGAGGGAACCCAGCATTACATGCAGCTGTTTCACTAATGTAAATGATCGGGTTATTGCTTTCCATTTCCATGTTTTATGAGACTGCTTGGAGTTAAGGAGCAACTGACATAAAGGAAAAATGATACCGCTCCAGAAAATTATGCCCTCCCCCAGATTTCCTATCAGGATAATACTATGCTCATTACATTAATACAATCCTTGATTAATGAGAACCGTAGTTAGGATGACTGTTCTGTCATAATGCAGCCTCAGGGAGGGAGAACCCCACCATCCAATTGTTTTTCTAAAGTCCAAACCAAATTGTTTCCAGTTATAAATTGCCTTCTCTGATTTCCCCTGTCTCCTATGTACGCTCACTCAGTAAAAGTGGTACTCAGTATTTATTATACACCATAATGGAGTGTCCAAAGGATTCGGCATACATTATTTTTGTAGCAATTGTTATAAGGACAAACAGAGTAACAGAGCCCCGTGGCACTGTTATTTGGACAAAATTGTTATAAGGACAAAAAGCTAACAGAGCCCTGTGGCACCTTAAAGCCTAACTAGGTTGATTTGGCATACGCTCATATGGACTGCGGCCCACTTCACCAGATGCATGAAATATAGTCCACGTAGTCGATGGGGAGGGCTCTCGTCTATAAAAAGCTTACACCAGTTTTAAAAAAGACTTCAGGAAATGACAAGGTTCTTTGTCAGATCTGCTGCAACAGACTAACACAGCTAACAATGTAGGAAAAATCAAGCGAAGGCCACATGGTTGTGGAAGCAATACAAATGCAGGAGGAGGTGATACCTTTAATCAACCATGAAGAGTATCAAACAAAAACAAAAAACAAATAGTGAGCTTTTGATGATAAATCATCTTCTTGATGCGCAGCCTTGAAGAAGAAGATTTATCATCGAAACCTCGCTATTTGTTTGTTTTGTTTTTGTTTGATATTCTTAATGGTTGATTAAAGGTATCACCTCCTCCTGAGTTTGTTTAACTAACAATGTAGTAATTATGTGCCTTCAAGCTGCGTCAAATTTATGGCCATCTTTCCAGAGTTTTCTACATCCCTCTCTTAACTGAGACGAGAAGACATGATGTTAGTTTCCTGAAACTTGGTACCAAGTAGTGTTTCTGCATTTTTGAATCTATGAATTAGGACAGGCTGTCAGGTGCACACACACACGCGTGCACACACATGTTTTTAACTGTATCTGCTATCAACCTGTCTGTGCATGAAGATCATTTCTTAAAAGGCTCCCACTCCATCTCTAGGAGGCAAGCTGTACGCATGTCAAGAAATCCAAATCACCTGCTACATTTGGTGATCCTCTGTTCCAACGTGTAGAAAGTCTCTGGTTCAATCTTGAGTGAAAAGGGCCAGGCAGCAAAAGCCTCAGACCCAGAAGAGTAGCTGCCAGTTAGAATCAACCTCTGCTGTTCTTATTTTTACCACTTCCTATGTGTTTCTAAAATGCCCTTTGAACCAAATCAGGATTTATAAAGGAAGAATGTCAGTGCATTACTGAAGGTTTCCCTCCCTCACTTCACCATGCAAGTCTGAGTATCTGGATCGTACTCACAGGCTGTTCTGCTGCCTGCATTGATTCCCCAAAGCACAGGGGTTTAAACTTCTGCTTTCATAAAAATGTTCTTGGATAACTCTTGCTTGAAGAGACGCTTGTGTAAAACCAGAATCCTTTCTGCCTCTTCCCTGCCTAAAGAAATGGAGCAGAAAAATTACATTCATCCTATAAATACCACAGATGGCACTGCGTGTGTCTATGAAACTGGAAAATAGAAATATAAAAGGAAGAAGAAGCTAGTTCGGGTACCTAATTGCAACAGGGAAACAAGAAAGGAACAAGGAGTTGCTTTTTATATCGCTCTTTCTTTCTTCCTTTCCTTCTTTTGTAGCATAATTAAACCAGACGGGTCAGAGAAAGCTTTTCTCAGTTATCACCTCGAAAATCCAACTTGGCAAATGGCTGGGAGGTGCTATTTTGAAAATGTTCTAAAATCATTTGATCAATGATTATCTCAGTGGAACAGAAGCTCAAGGGAAATCTTAAGATTCTCAGTCACGGACCACACGTCAAGAGTCATAAGCTGGCAAACAGGAGTAGCTACACGACTAACATGATAAAGAAAAATCAGGGAGATGATTGAGAGTGTCAGAAGCAGCGGCATGGCTGTCTTGTCCCCGACTAACACAGTCCAGGTATTGTTTTAATAAGCAATCATTCATCCATCCATCTCTCCCCTACCCCCACTCTCTCAAAGGGCCAGAAAAACAAGCACTGCAAAGATTCCGAGCATGAGGGTAGCAGATGAAATGAAATGGGACAAACTAGAATTCATGTTGATGTTTCTGCTATTGGCCTATAGATGCCAATCTGCTCAACCAGTAATTCAGTGCAAGCTTAGGGGCTCTAAGGCAGAGTGTCTCAACTTTTGACACTTCATGCCATGCCCACCATTGTCAAAGAACCTGGACCCCACCATGATATTTAAAAGAGACCCATTTTTCTAAGAAGGACATCTATGAGTCACCAGGTACCATAGATAATAAGCGTACAGGGTTACCTGTTGCACGATTGGAATGCCAGAAGCAGCAGATTACTGAGGAATAAAGACTTCCTTTTTTGATTTCAGGGTGCATGCAACTTGTAGGCAATCCGGCAAAAGCCCAGGTCTTTGTGGGAGCTGTATATCTTTGGGGCTGCTCTTTAGAAAATCTAATGGGCAGCAAGAATACACCTCTCATCAAGACCTGGGCCTTCCAGGAAGCACCGGGACAGTTTCCTTTTTGTACAGGAAGACGGATTCTGTTCTACATGAGTGAAATGTTAAGTATCTATAGTTGTCTGTCTGTAGGTAGGATCTCCCAGATTTCTGTCTGGGAAATAAATGGAGAATTCTTAGATTAAAAAAAACCCACACCACAAATGGTACATTCTTAATATCTTACTGGGGAAAGGAATTAATTATGGGTAACTAGTTTTCATAACTAGTTTCTTCCATGTTCAGCAGGCATACGTCACTGCATCAGTGTTTCTCAACATGGTGAGGTGGACTGCATTTAAAAGATATCATTTTTTTCAAAATATGTATCTACACATATACAGTACACTACCATGTGCACATTGTATACAAATATGTTCTCTTTTGCCCACCTGCCTTTCTGACTTCCTTTTTCTTTTCATGGCCATCTTTATAATGCAAACCAAACCAAACCAAACCCCTAAGAAGTTCCTGTGATGGACAGCTAGTTTCATCTAGCCTGGAGGCTCCTCCAGGTACTTCTTTCTACTGTAACTGACCTGTAAAACTGCACCTGACTTCCGATACTTGGGAGGAAGGAGGGGGGGGATATGGCATTTTTCTGTCTAGGCTTCCTGCTCTGTTATCCACACTAAGAGATGAGTGATAACTGGGAGGGCAGGGAAGGGCCAAGCCATTTTTAAAATCGCTTTCTCTGGCATCGCTTAATCTATTCCAAAGTCCTTTAGCAGCTTCTCCAGGCATAGCAGTTTTCTGCATGCTTCTATTCCGACGATGCATTCTGACTCTGTGGAAGACAAAAGCTACAACATCTTGCTTATGACGAGACCATGAAATAGGCCCATCACCTACATAAACTAGAACCCACTGGTTAACTTATGGTCCATGTCATCCTCTGCCAGATGTGCATCTGTGTATCCCATAAGCTTTGGATTTCTGCTGGCTGGAAGCCTTAAGCTTAAAGTCTATAAAGGTAAAGGTAAAGGTTCCCCTTGACAATTTTTGTCCAGTCGTGTTCGACTCTAGGGGGCGGTGCTCATCCCCGTTTCCAGGCCATAGAGCCAGCGTTTGTCCGAAGACAATCTTCCATGGTCACATGACCAGTGCAACTTAGACACGGAACGCTGTTACCTTCCCACCGAAGTGGTCCCTATTTATCTACTTGCATTTGCATGCTTTCGAACCGCTAGGTTGGCGGGAGCTGGGACAAGCGACAGGAGCTCACTCCGTTGCGTGGATTCGATCTTATGACTGCTTGATCTTCTGACCCTGCAGTACAGGCTACTGCGGTTTAGCCCGCAGCGCCACCACGTCCCTCTATAGTCTATAGTTATTTTCAGCTATCTAGCTACTCTTTCGACAGCTGTCCAGACACTCTGTATTGGTGAACTAATTTTTGTGCTCAGTATTCCTACAAAAGTAACGATGTTTGGTTTAGTAGTGGTTAAGTACAAAAGCCTTCCTATAGCTGCTCTGTACTTGATATTGTTTGGTAGAGGTTCACTCTCCTCTCTGCCTTTTAGAAAGTCTGTTGGCATGGGTGTTGCAACAGTGTAGGCATCTTGGAGGTCTCATGTCCCCACAACCTTTTGTTTATGGTTCAGCAAATATGAGCTATCTGGCTCTCTTTCAATTTGAATGCCAAAGTAGTATGTTGCATCTTCTATTTGCTTTATTTCCAACTCTATATTAAAATGGTATAAGATCTCTTTGTACTCCTGTTCCCTTTCAGTAGCGATAATGAAGTCATCTACACAGTCAAGGGTACGGGCTAAATGTCCACTTCTGCTGCTGGTACATAAGCACTGATTTGCATCATCTTGCTTGAAACCTTGTTGCAGTAGCATCTTCTTCCATTTCTTGTTCCAGGCCCAAGCACCTTGCTCCAGACCATACAGACCTTTCCTTAGTTTGCAGACAAAATCAATATGCTTCTGGTCAATGAAGTTGGGTGGCTGTTCCATGTACAGCTCCTCTGCAAACACTCCATGTAGAAATACAGTCCTCACATCTAGGCACTTGACTGGCTTCACCCTGAAGACCTACTTGCACCCAATGGCTTTCTTGCCTGATGGTCGTTTAATCAGGGTCAATTTCTCATTCTTCTCCAGTGCTTCTGTCTCTTCACAGCTTTTCTCCATCTGGTGGCTTCAGTTGCTGGCAGCTGTTCAATTTCTTGCTGGATCACTGGCTCATCCAGCAGTGATGACCTTGCAAGCTAGGTCAGATGAGGAGGTGATACACCTTCGTTGAGTCGCAATATGTGTCTCATGGCTGGCTCTGAAGCAAGATGTAACACCAGTGCCTCTTCCACTTCAATAGCCTCAACTCCTCCATCTCTATACACTTCTCTTCGTGTCCTGCTCTCGTTCTATGTGGAATCGTCTTCCTGCTCTCTGTTTGACTCAGGTTGTGAAGGCAGTGATGCTGTTGTACTTAGCAGAGGTCCAACACATTGGGTTTGCTCTTCAGAGGGATCTAACACAGTTCTTCTTTTGTCAGCTTTCTTTTTTTCATCAGAATGCACCACGTGTCTTCTGCAAACTTCACCTGTCTCTAAGTTCATTACTTTATATCCTTTGCTGCCAGGAACGCAGCCAAACAAAATAGTCTGTTCCGTTCTAGAGTCCAGTTGTACCTTTTCTGTTTTGTTATATAAGCATATCCAGGGCTTCCAAAGATTATGATATGCTGTACGCTTGGTACTCTGTCATGCCATAGCTCAAATTGTGTTTTCGTAGTGTCTTTAGTTGGCAGCCTGTTCTGAAAATATGTCGCTGTCATGATTGCATAACCCCAAAATGTGATGGGCAACTCTTGATCTGCACGCATACATCTTGTCATCTCCAAAAGAGATCTCAGTTTCTTTTCAGCTGTTCCATTCTGCTCAGGAGTAGGTGCAACCCTCCTCCTGTGCAAAATGCCTTTTATCTCTTGGAAGGCTCATTTGTGGTAAGAAAGGTAATTACCCCCATTGTCCGCTTGAAATGATTTGTGTTTTCTCTCAAATGTGTTGCTCACTATGGCCATGTACTTCTTCAGCACCTCACGTGTCTCTCTCTTCTCCTTCAGCAGGTAGGTGACACAGTACCTTGACAAATCATCCACAAATACTAGAATATATCTATTATGCCTAAGTCATGGGATATAGAGTTGTCCACACATCACGGTGTATCTGATCCATCATCTATGTTTCTTCCCTCAATCCTTGGTAGGAATGAGGGCCTAACACTCTTTTCTGTGATTCAACTTACACACCTGGTTGTGTTGGTTGCATCATGTGGATTTTTCTTGATATCTATAGCAAGATTGTGGTTCGGCAATTGGAGGATTGCCTTTGAATCTCTGTAGGCAAAGAAACAGTGCTCCAGGCTGGTGGCATTCTCTCTCTGGGCTTCTGCTGTCTTGCTTGGTGTGCTAAAAGACTCCATTTGTAGACACCATTCGATTTTAAAGCTTGAAAGTATACTTTATTATTTTTCTGTACTGTATTTTTCTGTATGGTGCACTATCCATTTTCAATATGGATAGAGAAACCTTTGTCATCTACAGCAGAGCCACTTAATGTCTAGAGACTGGAAAACTAGGGATCATAGTTTCTGTTGCCCTTCCGGAAAACAGGCTTTGTAGATTGTGCTTAGGTTGAGCAGACAGAGAGAAGTGTGGAAAGCTCACAGGTAACTGGAAAGCAGCAATCACCTGCACCTTATTCTTTGAGAATGGAAACTTCAAGACTGGACTGAGTGCACTCCTTGATACTGAGTGAATTAGAAAAATATTTCAGCTGAATGGAGGGAGGGGAGAAAAAGTTACTCCCTGCTTTGCGAAGGTTCAGAGAGACCAGATGCTTGATCGGCAGATTATTTGGAAGCATTTGTAAACTGGAATTTTGGGGAGATAAATTATTTATTTTGGCCTAGCTATCTCATGAATGCTGTGCTCATCTGTTACCCTGGTGTATAACTTGTACTCTGCATATGCTCTTGAACTATGCTGAAGCTATGCCAGGATGTAAGTATTAACTTAGGTTACCTAGCTTTCTTATTTTCTTGTCGGATTGTTGTGGAATTATTCTTATCTGAAAACTTTTGATTGCTTAATTTTGCCCCATAGATCTCTGCTTATTGTGCAACAATTGATTTTTTAAAAAATGTTGTTCTTCTGACCTTTTTTTGCTACTTTTAATGAAATATAAAATTCTACTACTGTTTCATCATTTTTGAATGAGAGCTGGTGGTACTTAAAACCAGGCCTTGCATCGATCATCTATCAGAAGCTTGTGTGATTGTGGGTATTGTTTTGATATTCCTACCTTGCAGGGTTGATGTGAGAGACAAAACTCCTAACCTTGTGGATCTGAGGGTAATTCATTGAGGGATCTGTGGGGACTGCTGTGTTGGGAGAGCACCAGGCAGGAACATTATCTCCAGCCATCAGCACTTAGAGCGTTCCTGGATTTTACCCACAACAAGAAAGTCAGGGTAGTGTGGTTGACCCAGCCCAGATGGAGAAGAATATTACTGTGCTCTTGAGCGAGCCGAAAAGCAGGTTAAGGGAATGCAAAGGCACAGAAGGCTGAAGAATTCACTGATTTGTGTTAACTATAGGTGAGAAATTTGCTGCATCATTTTTTTTAAAAAAAAGTAGCCCATTCCTCATTGCCAAATGTGGAAACGAACAATTTATGATGAGAAATTTAGCCAGGGGAGTGAGCCATGTGTATCCATTACTAGGTCTGTTTACAAAATCCACACAAAGTTGTAAGAGTTCGCAAAGAACCCTGACCCAGGGATGGGAGAAGGAGGGCATCCACAGACATAAACTTCTCAGAACCACCAATCCATGGTTCAGGTTTAATGAGAACACCGTCTCCCGTTTGGTCACAGGAGCAGCATGAGCCCCAGGACTACATGCACTTGTTGAGGTGTGGGGCATGTGGAAATCCACAGAAAGAGGGACCAAAAAGACAGCTCCTTAAGGGCCCTTTTGGTCATCCGCATCCATTTAGTTTTCCTACCAGGGCTGGCATCAATACCTGCCAGCTGTCAAGGCTCAGCATCTTTGCAGACCCAGTAATGTTTCCCTGCCCTCTAGCCACCTAGAGGACCAGATGGGCGGGGTATAAAATAAATAAATAAATAAATAAATAAATAAAATAAAACTTTAATTTTAATTCCTTGAGCTTGTGCCCAAGTAGAGTCACAGGGCTACGTGTGGACTCTCCAAGGGCAGCTCATGACTGAGGCAGATGGTGCTGCCTATGGACGTTTTGGGGTGAGGTACCCTGGCCTAGTCCAAAAGCCACCCCATAATCACACTGTTGATTTTTGCATGGTGTTCTCTCAACGTGTGAAACAGGGAGACGGCCTCTGAGCCAAGTAGGGGGAACCTCTTTAGGTACAGCCATGGATCCCACAAGCTTGTCAGAATTTAGCTGTTCTCTGGAGCCAGAAGACACAGTCAGGGCATTACCCCATCCTGCTCAGAATGCACAGGAAAAGGTCATCCTTTTCTACCTCCTGCTGAACTTTAAAATGGGTTGCTTGCAGAAATTGCTTTGCCATTTAAAAACAACAGCAACAAGATGTCTTTCAGCACACACATATATAAGCTCCATTTCACTCCTTTCTGGGACTACGTTTTGTGTAAAAAAAAATGCAAAAAAAGAGAGAACACACTGCATTTCTACTGTTAGAGGGGATTGCTGTGGAGGTGGTCCCATGTTCTATTCAGTAGAGTGGGTGAAATTAATTTAAGTAGCTTTGACCCTAGCATGATATATTATATTTTAGATAATGAGATCTGCTTCTTTCCCTGCCCCTGACCTTTTAAACCTGAGCCCTGTAAGAAAAAAAAAGCAAAGTACATCACTTGAGAAATGGCATTGTAATTAGATGTTGCTATAGTACAAAATTAAAGCAATGTAATGCCCCTTTAAATGCCAGGGCCCAGTCTTATATAATGCCGGGGTTTTTAGGGCGGAGTACCTAGAATTCTCTGTTATGGAACTCCAAGGCTGTAACTCAGAGTATTCAGAGTATTCTATGAAACCACAAATCCCAGAGTTCTGTAGAACGGTGCCTTGACAGTCAAAGGGGAAATCACACCGCTATGGCAGGGTCGTGTAGATATACTCATTGTCAGGGATAGGGACTTGAGTCGCGGGACTTGCGGTCAAATAGGATTTAAGTCACACCAGTAACTCGACTCAGATTCAACTCTTTTTTTAAAAAAAAGAAGACTTGAACTAATGACTCGGAACCTACCCACCCCTCTTTATTTTCTGGAGAAAAAGCTTATTTTTAATAATGACTCAGACTTGGGACTTGGTAACAAAGACTTGCCAAGACCCTTGCTCCTTCTCAAATATTTATTTTGCAAACCTAATGGCATGAATGAGATTCAATGCGTTTAGGAGTGAATGGAAAAACACATAGGTGACATTTTCCCCATAGCAAGAAAAACAGCTTCTGGTGAACGTTTCCCTTCAGTGCTATTCACAATGGAAAAACAGGAGGAAGACTGAGGAAGGGAGTGATAGCTCACACTCTGGACTTGGACGTCTCTAATTTTAACTGCTTCACACCCCACTCTTCCCAAGTCCCTCCTTTTCGAGCAAAGAACTATCAGCCACTCCAGTTCCTGTGCTCTCCTTATCTGAGGAATTGCTCTTTGGTCACAACAAGGGTAGTCTCACGGACTTTGTGGGGATCTGAGTAGTCAACTCCTCTGAAAGTGCCACTGATTTAATGGACCTGCTCTAGTTGTGGCTTACTACTGGATTGTAACTTACGTGAAGCAGCAGGTGTTGTCTTCAATGTGTTGTTCCACTTGTGGCCAGGGAGTGGATGCAGCGAGAATTCTGTCTCCCTCCTCCTGATTTCAGAGTAACTCTTTTCTGAAGGCTTCTATAAAGCCCTAACACCACCCTTCCAGTTTTGTCACCTTCCAGTTTGGCAGGATCAACGAAGGGGGTCTTGCCTGGAAAGGCCAATACTTTGCTTCTTACCTCCTGATATTTTAGATCACACTTGGGGAAACTGAGCTTGTCCAGATGTTAAGCTCCAGTTCCCAGCATATCTATCTATCTATCTATCTATCTATCTATCTATCTATCTATCTATCTATCTATCTATCTATCTATCTATCTATCTATCTATCTATCTATCTATCTATCTATCTATCTATCTGTCTATCTGTCTATCTGTCTCTGTCTGTCTGTCTGTCTGTCTGTCTGTCTGTCTGTCTGTCTGTCTGTCTGTCCGTTCCACCCAACCAGTCGCAAAGCTACTATTCTGGTCAGCAAACACAACAAAACATAACAATAATTGAAAACAATTTTAAAAAATGGAAAAGAAAAATTCCAAATTCCAGGACCATAACAAACATGAACCTATGGGTACAATGATAAAAAGGAGCAACCAAACCCATAGGCCGCAAAGAATTCATGACAGGCGGTCCAAGATGAGATTTTTTGAGAAGTGGCAGCCCAAGTCACCTTCTTCTTGAAGCAGAAGTGCCATCTTGGTCACTTCAGTCCTCCTTATTATCCCTTCCTGAGCTGGCTGGAGGTGGGTAGGCGGGCAAAATACCTGTAGTAAGCAAGCAAAAAAAGGAAACATGAAGTAATTCTCTGTGCATTGTTGCTGCTCTTATGTGCTGTCAAGGCATAATACTGATAGGATTTTCAAGATACGTGGGGTATTTAATGAGTGGTTTTACTAGTGACACTTCCCCCCTCCAGTGAATTTCCGTGGCTGAGTAGGGATTTGAACTCAGGGCTCCTGAGGCCTAGTCTGTCACCATATCCACTACACCATACCAACTGTCTTTGTGTGCATAGACATAGCTATACTGAATATTAGCCAAATATCCATTTGGTAGTTTTTCTACTTGGCTCTCAGCTCAAAAATTATTTGGTGCTGGCGGCGATTTTAATTTAAATCCATTTTAGTGCTAAATAGCAAGAGGAACACTTTGTCATCCCAGAACAACTCAGCCAGCATTCATACTTCCATGGATCCAAAATGCATAAGCCATCCCCTATCACAGAGAAGCCAGCTGGCTCCTGGCAGCCCCTAGCAATTACATAGGCGAAGGTATGATGCAGTCGAATGGCTTATGTTGATCAGCATGAGTCATTTGGACACTCAGGAGTTTTGTCAAAGAGCCAGCCAGGCAAAGAGCTCACACAAGAGCAGAGCTAGAAACAACTTTAGGGAAGGCCTTAAAAAACATTCATTCATTCATTCATTCATTCATTCATTCATTCATTCATTCATTCATTCATGCAGCGATGGTGGCAAGCTCATATGGTTCCACTGCATTTATCAGTGGAGGTTCCTAGGGAGATTTTGCATGATACTTTATTTTTAAAGTCACGTTTTTGGCATTGATTTTTGTTTTAGGTGATCAAATTGCAAAAGTTATTCCATTCATGATATATTTCCGGAAGGAAGGAAGGAAGGAAGGAAGGAAGGAAGGAAGGAAGGAAGGAAGGAAGGAAGGAAGGAAGGAAGGAAGGAAGGAAGGAAGGAAGGAAGGAAGGAAGGAAGGAAGGAAGGAAAGTGGGGGGAGAGAGTGGTTAAAAGCCCAAAGATATCCTTTAGTTTCTCAAAAATGATTCCTCCAACATTAGTTTAGTGAGTAGAGGAGAAGATGAGCACAGAATGGGACAACAGAGGATGAAGTGGATGCAAGACACAGATAAATTGATTTAGATTTTATTGTTCACAAAATGCAAGGGTGAACTCTATTTATATGGGCTCTAATTTTTTTTTCAATTGTCCAATAGGGGCTTCAAAAATACTTCTAAAATAGATTCAGTTCAATGCAGTTTTGTGGAAATGTGTCCATTTCAGCAATGTAGACGCCAACACCGGTTTAAATCACCGGAAATAAATTGATTTTCATTCAGTGCAGGTGAATGTGGCCACCAGTGTAAATACCACAAAATTGGATTTTTTTTAGAAGGCTGAAAATAAATCGATTCAAATTGCCAGTGTGCCCACAGCCTGAGAGAATTATGTGAACTATGGACAGAAATGTTTTTTCTTCCTTTTCAGTTTCATCTGGAATTCAAAATGAAACTGATGCTCTGTAAATTCAGAAGGACAACAAAAATCAGGAGGTGGGAAAGTGGGGGAGGGGGTTGACATAAAACTAATAGAACTAGAAATCCAACCCTTGTAAATTTATGCAAAGAAATAAAGTGAACTACAAATAACTATAATAACCAAAATGTACCTGTTGTAGTAGCAACATGCAGTAGGGGTGGTGGCTTACATCTGTATTACTATATTGTTCATAATAACAATGACAATGATGTTGATGACGATGATGGTATTTCAGATTTAAACCTGAAAATGTGCTGTACTGGAAGAAAAAGCAAACATTTCTCAACTGTTTCATCAACCTTGAAATTGGCTATATTTGTTTTGTTTTTATATGCTGGTGGTGAGGTGAAATTCTTTTGGGATGAAGACAACTTAATATGTACCATTTTGTTTTCTCCAGAAAACCCCGTTCAGAGTATTGTACGTATTTGAATCCGGAGATAAATTTAAAATGGCTGGCAGTGTTTTAAAAATATTGCTGATTTCCTTCCGCCTTGTTGAGGGCTATCATTATACTGGACAGCAATTAAATATCTATAGAAAAGCTCAGAATACCCGCTGAGTGTTTCTTGAGAAGCTCCTTTTTGTGAGGAGGTGCAATAGACTTAAATATCCCTCCAAAGAAAGGACCCTTGTTTATATGCTTAAAATTGGCTTGTACAAAACATTCTCCTTTATAGCCTGCCTGACTGGCTGCTGGTTGACAGCTGGGGCGAAGCAAACCCCACTCCTCTCAGGAGGAGTGATGGTGGCCCTGTTTTCCTTCTTTTACCCCCCACTCAGCATAAAATGTTAATGTCAGTAATGATTCACTATTATTGTTCATGACAAAATGGAGCAGAGCCCTGAATTACCACATTTTCTAATGACACATGGGCACTTTCACAGTACAAAAGATTTTCAGTCTTCCTTTTCTTTAAAGGTAAGAGCAAATTACTCGGAGACATTCACTCAAAGGCACTCATCCTGTCAGTGATGGGCCCTGCAGGTGGCAAGTCTACATCAAAAGATCCCTGAAACTCCATGGACGAAGAAGTGGAAATGTCATTAAATTAAATCTTTTGCATTTGCTGATGCAAGAGTTGAGCGTACTTTGAACAGCAGTCTGTATCATCTCACAGAAGTAGTTCCTGGATTCATTTCATGGTCTCTCTACCTCAGCGGTTCCTAGCCTTGGGAAACCCAGGTGTTCTTGGACTGCAGAGCCCAGAAACCCTTTCCAGGACAGGTCATAATGAAGGCTCATGGGGGATGCAGTCCAAGAGCACGTTGGTTACCCAAGGTTGGGAACCACTGCTGTACCTCCTCAACAGGCAATTAGACAAAAGGGTCAGGATATTGCAGTAGATTGCCAGACTGAAATCCATGAGAAGTTACGTCTCACTCCCAATAATGCCATGGCAGCACAGTTGACTTTTCATTTGTAAACAAAGTAGGTGTGGGGTGGGTATAACAAACCAGAATTACTGGTTTGGAAGGTGCAAGGAAGCATTGTTCTTTTTCAAAAACTTCCCTCATAGTTTCCCTTGTTTATGTTTTAAGAAGCAATGATTTTGGTTGCTGCCAAGTGCCAAATATACTGCTGTGGCAGCAACCAAAATCACATTGGGGTGCCTTGTTTGACGGAAGAATGAACTTCACCATTTCCCCCTGAACTGGGATGGAGTTAAGCCTCAGAAACCATGATCTTCTACTAAGGAGTCTTAAAAATCGAAAAATCTGCTTAAGAAAACAGTAAATAGGTACCCTTCAAACAAAGGAAAGGTAAAAGGTTTTTGCATAAATATGAAAAAAGTGATACAATAAAAATACAGAAATCATGTTACCAAGTATTGACGTGAAAAATGTAAACTAATCTCCCACTTTACAGAATGAGATGTAAACAGGATCTTGATTTAGTCAGTCTAAAAGCCTAATTTCTCATCAAAATAAGCTACAGTCTTTTTCCCTCATGCCCTTCTGAGTGCACCAAATGCGGGTAAAATTATGTGTTTGTATAGATAAAAGGTCCCTTGAGATTAAAACTGAAGCAACTCTTTGTAATGGAAAGGTATGGTTTATATGATGGCAAGGGGATAAAATAGATTATACCCTGATGTGAAAGTAAGTTTTTCAAATGTAAGATCTTTAGTTATATCACACTTAACCATATCTATCTATCTATCTATCTATCTATCTATCTATCTATCTATCTATCTATCTATCTATCTATCTATCTATCTATCTATCTATCTATCTATCTATCTATCTATCTATCTATCTATCTATCTGTCTGTCTGTCTGTCTGTCTGTCCGTCTGTCCGTCTGTCCGTCTGTCCGTCTGTCCGTCCATCCATCCATCCATCCCTCCATCCATCCATCCATCTGAAGGAAAGCAGGAGGCAAGTGAGCCGTCCTCACTGACAAGACCATCAAAAAAGGAAAAGGAAACCAGTAAGGGTGATTTAGGAGAGAGAAAAGGAATATTAGCAGAAGAAAAGAAGAGTGTAGAAGTTTGCTTAGTGGAGGAATGAGAAGTAAGGAAAGGGGAGGAGTTAAAACTCTTGATGTGGGAGGAAGATATAAAAGAAGGGGGAGAAAGGAGGTTCAGGAGTAGACTGGAAAGGGAGAGTCAGGAGAATAAGAGGCAGAGAAAGAAAGGAGCCATCTAGAATATGAAAAGGTGTGGGATCTACTTAAAGATTTCCCACATCTGAAAGTTGGAGGTTTGCTACCTGACCCAGAGATCAGAGGAGAGGGAGAGACTCAAGAATGGACCATGATTGTCTTTCCGCGGGGACAAGAACACGGGAGGAAGGTGATACGCCCAGATCCTATCTACAATACACCACCGAAGGAGGGCGATTGGGCACAACATCCATGTTGTGGAACGGTCTGCGCAATGAGGAGCGCACCCCTGCGCAAGATTACGGACCGCAAACAGTTTGGTCCAGGACCCACAGTAAATCTTTCGTCGGTACAAGAAAGATCAACGTTGACAAGTTATGGACAGTTAATTGTGAAGTATCAGTATGCCCCCCCCCACACACACACAGATGTATGTCAGACGTTCAGTGGTGGCCCTGGCAGTGAGACTCATCCTCATATCTCCTACACACCCAAGCTGTGGATGATGGGAGTTATAGTCAGAGCTTGAAAAAAAAAAACTCATTGCAGTTACAAATTTGTTGCTTGTAATGGACTCCTTTGTCCAGTCACTAAGATATAATAAAGCTATCTTCTGAGTACAATTTCACAAAGGACGACTTCACTTTCTTTGTGGAGTAACTGTAACTAGAGATGGGAACGAACCTCGGTTCAGATGTTTGGCTCTATTTGTTGCTGTGCCCGCATATGTGTTGTGTGGGCACAGCACCCCTCCTGCCTCCCTTGCACGCTTGCCCATTCCGCAGGCAACCCACGCTTCCCTCTCTGCCTTCCTGGCACAAATACTCACTCACCTTTTGCAGCGTGCTTTTCCCTATTCCACCTTCTCTGTCAGCCACCCACTCAGACGAGGAGGTGGCGTTAGGGATTCCTGCAGTGCTGCCTTTGAGCAGGTGACTGACAGAGAAGGTGGAAAAAGGGAAAAGCACACTGCAAAAGGTGAGTGGGTAGTTGCACTGGGAAGACTTGGAGGGAAGCGTGCATTGCCCGAGGAATGGGCGATCGTGCAGGGAAGGTTGAGGTGCAGGGTCCTGTGCCCACACGTCACCTGGGTCAGCATGGCAATAAATTGGCCCAGACCTCCAAACCAAGCTCTGTACCCATCTCTAACAGTAACTAATCCTATCTTCTTCTTCTTCTCCACAGGCCTCTTTGTGCTTGATCAAGAGTTCTACAGAACTTGAAAGCCTGCACACCCTTTGGAGATTTAGAAAGAATAATTGTGTGTCATCAAGTCAATTCTGACTTACCGTGACCCTTTTCTAGGTAAAGAGTGCTCAGATGTGGTTTACCAGTCCCTTCCTTTAGGGGACATTCATGGGACTGTGCAGCCTGCCCAAGGCCACACAGACCAGCTCTTCTGGGAAGGGGCATGGCGGGGGAATGGCTATGACTTCATAATCAGATTCCTAACCCACGAGCTATCCAGCAAACCAGTTGGCTCTAAAAAATAATAACATGGACTCTGTATTTCATTCTAACTATTCAAATACTTTTGTCTTTATGATGGTGTGCCACAGATTGAAGGATCGCATGGTTCAAGCTCATAATGTTGGCTTGAAGGGGGTTGTTGAGCCAATGAGAATGTGGACAGGAAAAAAGTTTTGTAACACATGCTAGCAACTTGCAGCTTTCAGTTTTTTTTAAAGCAACCAAAAGCCACCATCTTAAAGCTGTTCCAAATGGGGCAAATTTTGCTGTAAAAGTATTGGATCCTTCCCTGTTTATTTCAGTACTTTTCCTTCCATCCAGATGATGCAAGGCTTTTAGCAATATGCTCACGGCTACAGATAAGGGTTAATCATATACAAATACGAATATTCCCACTCAGCTAGAGTTAACAAGGGTCCAGCCAACTCACATGTCTACTGCCGGCCGGGCTCATCCTTCCAATCACTCCCGACTGCCGTTCTCTTCCCAGTCATCTAGCCACTCCTGGCAGAGGGAGGGAGGGCGAGTCTCCCTACAAGGCAGCCGAGTGGCTAGCTGAGTGGCACTCTGGAGCAATTGGAAGGAAGAGAGGGGCCACTGCCAGATGCATGTGAGTGGACCGTCTGGCCCCAGGGGCCAGACCCTAATTAACTCCAGCTGCACAGGGATATTTGTATTTGTATACAATATATGCAATTGTACATATTGTACATATTGTATATTTGCATTTGTATACAAATACCCCCATCTCTATTCACGGTCATATTCTGTGCTTTTCAGGGTGGGAGAAAGTGTCTCCCTCATAAAAGCTTTGCCCCCTTTTTTGGACTTTTAGTTGCTTTAAAAAAACCCTGAATGCTGCAACTTGCTAGCATGTGTTACAAACCTTTTCTCCTGTCCACAGAATTCCCCAGGCAAAATTCTGGGAGTTCCAGCCCACAGAAACACACATATTTCAAAACACAATTACATTTCACTCACCTGGAACAGGGTCTATTTTCCAGGCTGTCTTGGGCCTGTGCTTCCTGTTGTAACTGTACAAAAAGGACATAACCCTCATGCTTCCTAGGCGGCCTGTGTCTTTGCAAGGCATGTAGTTTTTTGGGGGGTTGCCCCCATAGAGTCTAATGGGCAGTGAGAATACATATCCCATGAAGAATTAGAGCAGTTTCCTTTTCATACATTCACAACAGGTAGTAGCCTTGCCCCAAAGAACATCATACCCCTATCGCCCAGGAACTCAATCAACATCACATTAATGAGTTGGAGTCTGTGCCAAGACTGACACAATCTCCTTCAGCAATTGTAAATCAGCAATAAGATTCTGACCAACATGTTTTTTTCCCAACTAATTGTTTTCTTTTTCACCTAAAAGAGAGGTTTTGTACTTTAGCGCCATAGGGACATAGGGTCCTAAGAAGCTTCCTTTTACTGCTTCCAGGATAATTCAGATGCAAAGTATGGGCTCTGTCACTGCACTTCCCCCTTAACAATGTTACTTTTTCTACCCCGTTTCCCTGAAAATAAGCCCTAGTATGATTTTTCAGGATGCTCGAAATACTGTATAAGCCCTATCCCCAAAATAAGCTCCAGTGAAGTGAAACCCAACCCTCCACCCTTGTGCAGCAACCAGAAGATGGCACGATTGAATAAATGTAGATTGTTGTACATGGAAAAAAAAATAAAACATCCCCTGAAAATAAGCCCTAATGGGGTTTTTGGAGCAAAAATTAATATAAGACCCTGTCTTATTTTTGGGGAAACACGGTAGTACTGTGCTGTAATACTACCAGAAAATAATATTTTTAATGATTTTTTAAAAATCCCATTCACCACCATTTCAGCAATAGGGCTAATGATACCGATTGGGAAAGATTTTAAAAAACACTTTTACAAAATTTATCATACAGCATGACACTGTTAGGGCACTATATGCCTCTTCATTAGAAAAAAAAAATCCTAAATTCTTTCACTTCTCTTTTCCTATTCAAAACATGCAACCCAGTATCAATGGGCAGACACTTATCTGGACTGATTGTACAGATTGGACATTTCTCCACAATATGTGCTTTTCAGATTGATTTCCAGCCTGAGCTGTCATTAATATTTTCTTCTTCAAATTCCAGAGACCCCTCCCTATGTTCCTCCCCCCTACCCTTCTGTTCCTTGTTGTTCACACTTGATTTTCTTTAATCAGAAATTGAGAGAAAGGCATTTAAAATGTTTTTTTTAATTGCTGGAAAAATGTTGCAGCACTAATTAAATGATCAATTAAAATCATACAAATGGTGTCTCAGAACAAAGACAAGCACATAATTTACTATGAATATGCACTAAGTGATGGGGCTGTATTTCCCAATACTTCAATGCAAATACTCAAACTCCATAAGGAAAGAATCCATATTCACGGATTCTTGTGTTTCTCTTAGGGTAAGCCCAAGTTCCAAGTTATTTCATGAGATGAAGGACAAAACTACCATTCTGCCTCTGACTTAGCAAAGCAAGCTTTCTAAATTAAAGGCCACTACTAATCCAGTGAAAACCTATGCCATGAGGAAAACCAAATCAATCATACTTGGGTAGAACTGAAGTGGTCCAAATCAGTGGGACCCAACTGTTTTGACACCAGAGACTGGTTTAGTTGAAGACCATTCTCCCAAGGACTGGGGGGGTGGGGGTGGCGAGCGTCCATGCATGCATGGGGGGGACATATTCAGACCATCCCTGTAAGTGTAGCTGCTACACTCTGAACACAGGCAAAGACTGCTGTCTTATTCTTTACAAAATGTAGGGTTATTAAACAATAATAACAACAACAATCTAGCGTTACTAAATCAGGATTTTTCCACAGGCAAGAAAAAGATGGTTGGGTTCTTGCCAACCTTAAATATACTTATCTGACTTTCCCCCTCAGACACATAATTATGTAAAATATTGTCTGATAAATATGTCTGCATGGGGATGCCTTATAGAAACAGGAAACAGGGAGCTCCTATTTCTGCTCTAAATAGTTATTTTTGAATTTTTTTAAAGCTAATCTCCTTATATTTGTATTAATATACATAATACAACAACTGAAGAAAATCTACATTTACACATACTGTGCACCCACTCACTGCGACCAATGGAGATAAACTACTCCTTCCTTTTACGGAGCCCCATCCCCTTTCCAAAAATACACTGACTCTTGCAAAGGTACACAACATTTCCACTTTATTAATAGAAAGTCAATAAATTATTCCCATATATCTCCAAACACATTCTTATTTAACATTAATAGCTATATTCCACACTTCTTTATACCATTTGTTTAATTGGTGATCACACTTAACCATCCAGTTCTTTGCTATTATTAATTTAGCTGATGTTGTCAAATTTATACTCACTTCTTTCATTGTCAAATCCCATTGTTCCCTCTCCAATATCACTAAAAGTGCCATTTTAGGACATATTCTTAAATTTAAATTTAATATTTCACTTGTTTCTTTAAAAACTAACTTCCAGAATTTAATTATATATTCACATTCCCACCACATGTGGAAGTGAGCTCCAACTTTTTGCTCACATTTCCAACACATCGTGGAGTATTTTTTTATCCATATAATTCCGTTTCACTGGTGTTAAGTACCATCTCCAAACCAATTTTTAAATTTTTATTTTATTTTTATAGACATCTATTTTAAAATTCTTTTATTCTACAAATTCTTCCACTTCTCAGTAGTTATTTCCTCTCCCAAATCTGTTTCTCTTGGCATCTTTAAAACCTCTTGCTGATCCTCTACAGTCAACCCTTGACTTACAAACTTAATCCGTTCCGGAAGGAAGTTTGTAAGTCGAAAAGTTCGTAAGCCGAATCAGCATTTCCCATAGGAATGCATTGAAAACCAATTAATCTGTTCCGGCTGTTTTTGGTTCTTAGGTCGAGGGGTGGTTTATAACTCGAATCATTAGTTCCCATAGGCACTAATGCAAAGCCGGTTAATCCATTCCTACCACTAGGGGCAGAATTTTTTAATTTTTTTCCTTTTAACCTAAGATGACTTAAGTTTTTAAAAAAGGAAAGAAAAGAGGGAGGAAAGGAGGGAGCAGACACCTTTTCAACAGAACACCTTGAAAAGCACCTTTTAAGCCAATACAAGCACCTTTTGGAGAAAAGGAAGGAGGGAACACCTTTTAAAAATCCAAAATGTAAAAAAAAGCCAAAAAATAAAAATACAGTCCATACAGCACTGTACCAGGCAATACCAGGCAGTACCAGGCAGTCTGAAGACTGTCTCCAAATCCACTCTCAAAATGCTGGGAAGAGCGAGGAAGCAGGCAGGCACCCTCTTCACTGGCCAACCGTTAACTGAAAGTTCAAATTTCACGCTTTCCCCACCTCCTGTGCATTTTTTCAGTTCGTAACTCAAACCTAAGTTTGCAAGTCGAGTCAATATTTTTCTGTCAGAGTGGTTTGTACATCGAAATGTTCGTAACTAGGGCCGTTTGTAAGTCGAGGGTTGACTGTACTTCTATTAGTATTTTGTAAATTGTACTTATCATTCCCTTCATTCTTTTACTCCCATTTTCCTTTTAATTCTGTAGTACCATTTCTTCAAATTTTGTACGCTCCCTCATTCACCATTTGTTCTCATCCATTCTCTAGTCCACGGGTCTCCAAGCTACATCCCCTGGCCCACCTTGCATTTTTATCCATCCCGGACATAGGAAGAGGAGGGAAGGGGGACCCAAACAATCTCCCACCCCCACTGTCTTTGCAAAGACAGCAGGGGTGGGGGATCACTTGGATTCTCCCATCCCTCCTCTTCCAATGCCCGAGTGGAGATCGTAAGAGGAGCAAAGCCTGATCTAAGCAATCCCCCACCCCTGCTGTTTTTGCAAAGATAGCAAGGGTGAGGGATCACTTGGGTCCGTCCCCCTTCCCTCCTTTAGCCCTCAAAAATATGTAAAATATATGATCTGCCACTCATACTGAAAAGTTTGGAGACCCCTGCTCTAGTCCAACACTCCAATTGAGTAACATTAAACCACAATGACTTTTCCATTCCTACTACTTCTATTATTCACTCTTTAGTACCCATCTTCTCCATCCAATCCTGTATTCTAACAATCTGCTTCCTCCTTAATATCTTTTCCAAACTTCCTTTCAAATTCCCTGGGAATTTCTCTAACTCTGTTATGGCATGTAGTGGGGAAACTGATGTGATAGAAATTTATATCTATTCCATATTTGTATCATGTTATTAACAAAGTGATTTTCCATCTTCTTTACAATAATAGTATTAATTTTGTTGACTTTTTTTCCAGGTCACTACCAACCTCTCGAAATTCCAATCTTGACTATATTAATTTATTAGATTGGTTTAAAATATCCCACAGATCTCATTTGATCTGGTATATAATATAATTTCATCTTGCTTCAATTTATAAAAAAAATGATTTTAAAAATTATTTTATAATCTTTATGCTTAAATACTGCATTTTTCCATATATAATACACTACTTTTTCCTAAAATCATTACACTAAAAATTGAGGGGTGTCTTTTACACAGAAGTAAGCTGAGAACATGGACAACAAAACGGCCTGTACCTTGCCTCCGTAAACAGGTTTCTTTCAGTCACAAGGCTTAGCTGCTTCCAATCAGGAGGCTTAGCTTTCTACAGTCAGGAGACATTGCTTCCTCCAATCACGAGCCTTATGAAACTGATGTCAGTTGATGCTGAACGAACTAACTGGAACACACCTCATTGGAGGTGGAGCCTGTAGGCTCAGATTCAACAGAGACTCCTAACGTCCAAGCATTCTGAGCCCAGAGTCTGAATACTCAAATCTAGGTTTTCTTAATTTTTGGGTTAGAAAAATGGGAGGGTGGGGGTCTTATAAACAGGGGCATCTTATAAATGGGAAAATGTGGTACGTTTGCATATTTTTACCTCAATTGTTCTTCTAATTATTTCTTCCCTATCTTTAATCTCCATTGTTGTTGTTTAGTTGTTAAGTTGTGTCCTACTCTTTGTGACCCCCACGGACCAGAGCATGCCAAGCCCTCCTGTCTCCCACTGCCTCCTGGAGTTTGGTCAAATTCATGTTGGTCATTTCGATGATACTGTCCATCCATCTTGTCCTCTGTCGTCCCCTTCTCCTCTTGCATTCACACTTTCCCAACATCAAGGTCTTTTCCAGGAAGTCTTCTCTTCTCATGAGATGGCCAAAGTATTGGAGCCTTGGCTTCAGGATCTGTCCTTCCAGTGAGCAGTATCTCCATAACTAGTGCAAATAATATTCATTTTTCTCTGAATATTTACCACATTTTTAAAATGGTTTCCAAATCCCAATATATCTATCAGCATTTTCAGTGCTGGCGATTCCACACAATCAATTGCTTTGAATATACCCAATGCCATAACTCCTGCTTTCACTTCTTGTTTATCAATAATGTTTACTGTATTTAGCACTCTCCTAGTCAAATCTGCCATTTGCCTCCCTACAGTAAAACTACTCTGAAACTCTTTAATATATTTGCCAATAACATTATTCAGTCTCCTTGCTAATAATGCTGTAAATATCTTGGCATCTTGATTTACTAAAGAAATAGGCCTATAAACACATGGGTCAGACCAATCCTTATTGGGCTTAGGAATTAATAAAATCAGTGAATGCTTCCAAGACTTTTCTTCTCCTTCCATAATCTTACTAAATAGCAATCTCAACTGTAGCATCAACGCTTCTTAAATTTTTTATAGTATTCTAGTCCCAATCAATCCATGCCTGGTGTCTTTCCACTCTTTATATTATTAATAGTATCCTCTATTTCTTCTTTCTTCACTAACTGCTCCATTAAATTTCTATCTCTTGAAGTTTGTTTCTCATATTTTTTTCTATATATGCTTTAATATTCTTAATCAGTGGCTTGCCACTTTTATAAAAAAAAGTCCCACATGAACATGGGGCCTTCCCAAGTTATCAATTATTATGACACACTTTCCCTGAAGTTCCCCCTTTAATTTTCTGTTATTTTAACTTCTAATGATCATAATTAGCTATGTTATTACTGTTAACTCCTCTTGTCCAAATTACATCTTTGCCTTTCCTTTCCTCCAAGGCCTAGGACTTTCTCCTTGTTCACGTTCTTTGTCCGCAGCAGCCACATCTCGGTCCAGCTGCTCCTCTTGTTTCTCCTCCACAGACTCCAAGTCTTGATCTCTCTCTGGTTCTTCTATCTGCTTCATTTGCTCAGTTCATCCCTCTTTTGTTCTAATTCCACTGTCTTTAAAAAAAACCCAAAGCTTACAGAACTGATGCAAACCTTCAAGATTTTTATAAACACCGGGTAACCCCAGGTTTGTTTTATATTCTTTGCAATCAGGATGGCTGTAACTAACCACATTTTCTTCTGAAGGCAATTGTTTTGTTGCAACAACCGTTAAAGACTTGAACCAGATCTCTGTTGAATAGCAGGTTTTTGAAGTTTTCTCTGAATGCATTCATCAATTCAACCTTTTTTTTTAAACTGGCAAACTTTATAATCACATGTCTTGGCTGATCTTTACAACTCCTCTAACCAGATTAAAAAACTGGGTCCAGTTCATAGTGATTCCAGAAAATTTGGGGAGTGGACTTTTTTGAGCTATTTAATGACTAATTTGGATAACTCTTTTTCTGCTTTTCCCACTTCTTGGATCATATTTAATCTAATATTTCTTTGATGTAAGATATCATTTTGTAAAATCAGCTGAGGTTTTAGATCAGTGGCAAGCATTTCCTGGTCCAATATTTTAATTCAGCTGCTTTTAATTTGACTCTGCATCCCTTCCACTTTATCTTCCACAGTTTTAAGCTGGTCTTCCACTTTATCACTTAATCTTTTATAGTCCTTTAAAGACTTGTAACATCCTTGCTCCCATCCTTGAATCTCTGGTCAGTGTCAGCCACTGTTTGAGTCAGCCTTTTTATGTTCTTATCTGATGCTACTATGTTCTGATTCACTCTCTCAATGGCACCCATCAATTTATTCATGTCTGCCTTTAACCCTTTAAAGTCTGCTTAGTTTCCTGAGAATTCTCCTCCACCATTTTCATTATTTCACCAAGCAATTCAACATTTTCTGTTTAGGAACAGCACCTGTTTTTTCTTGAATCAGCTCTTCCAAAACAGAAATTTTACTGGAAGTTATACTCTGCCAGCAGCTCCACCGATATGTTCAGGCTGTAAGAGTTCACAAGGTTTCACTTCCTCTTTCCTCCTCCTCCTCCTCCTCCTCTTCATTTTGAATCTCTGAAGAACTTTCAGAGCCTTCAGATAATTTAACAATTTCAACTCTCAAGAAACTTGCTGTGGTCAAGCAAGTCTGTGAACCAGATATAAAGTGAGAAATCTCACGCTTCCAAATGTTATCTTCTCTTCCATTTGCACTGCCTCTGGAAAAGCTTTCATAGTGGGGAGGTAACTGTATTTACATATAAATCTCACCCCTTAAGTAACACATAATTAACACTTGACAAGAAGCTGCTTTTTGTGTTTTTCTTCAAGAGTATAAAAAATACTCATATTTTTCCCAAGTCTCTTTAATCAAGGGCTGGGGAGCTTTTTGGATCAGCTGCAGGCCATAGTTGAGCCAGAAGCAGAACTCCCTTAATCAATGGAGCTTACAATGGGGTTGACTCACCAACTTACTATTGATTCAAATGGGCCTACTCTAGTGCAATTTACCATGCTAAGCAACATGATTATGATTATTATAATATTTGCATGTCAGTTTTCTTTGTTGGTTGACCAGATTTTTAGATAAATGTTGTTAGTTTTATTCCTGTAACTACATGATGAATTGTTCCAACCTTACTGTGTTATAAATCTAATCAGCCCCCTGGAATCCGAGATGCAATGGATGAACTGTAAGGAAAGTGCAGGATATTAATCACTCCGTAAAAAGTGATTAATCATACCATGGAGATTCCATAGAAGACACCCTGAGTGTACCTACAATCATAGTAATAATGCTGGGGTTTCTAGTTTGGTGAGATGCTTAAAGTTCTGAACTTGGAGATCTAATGCATTGCCCTGAATGACAGAAGATAATTTCAGCTACTTTACTTTATTGTAAGTCCCAGGATTCTATAACATGGAGCCATGGCAGTTAAAATTGTGTCAAACTGCTATAGGAATAGAATAGATACTGTCCTCAAGCAGAAGCATCACTGTGCTTTAAATTCTTAAAACAAACTGTTTCTTAATTTCTCATTTTCTTGTCATGAAACTATACTATGGCTATACTGCTCGGTGCAGTGCTCTGAAGCCAGTAGAAAAATTCTGTTTCAAAAAAACCTTAGTACCAGCATATGATCCATTGAAACTAGTAGGGTCAGCACTGAGATGATATTCAGCCTAGTCAGTGAGGTCAGAACTACCTATATTCCCAAAGCCATGCTTGCTGTGGTTCTGCAAATGTAAAGGAGAATGAGAAGATGGAGGGTAGGAACACATAGCGTGTGAGAGCCAGGAGTGGTGTAGTGGGATAGAGTATTGGACCAGAATCCAGTAGAGTTCAAATCACTGCATGCCCTTGGAAACTCATGGGGGGAGGGGCAACAATGGTTAATCACTCCTAGAACATCTGGAAATACCTCAAAAACCCTACTAGGGTCTCCATAAGTCTGAAGTGCCTTGACAGCTTATAACAGCAAAAAGTTTAGCATCTTTGCTGAAGCTGAGAAGATCTAGCTTTAGTCAATGTCTAGATTTTGTATTGTTAGGGGAACAGGACGAAACTCCATTTTAACATGCTAATATATCACTTCATATCAATTTATTTAGTTGTACTGCACACATTTGCATGATACCTTTTATAATTAATATATCAATATGTATTTTGTATCTGTTTAGTATATATATAATATGAAAATGTATTCTTTGCCTAGAAACTGTATTCTCTGCTCCACTAGGCTGGGGCTCTCTTGATATTTTCTGACTTTGCAGCTTTCAAGCCAACATTCCTACATTTCAAAGCAAATGGGTTACAATGACCTCTGAGACCTAGGCAACAAGAAGATATCACACCACAATGAGATAACATTTAGGTTTCATTTACAACAACAAGACAAACAAGATAGCTTTTCTGGCCACAATGGGATGTGTAAGGGAGGAAACCGACTATACTGAGACCCAGGAAATAAAAATCTTAGTAAGATAAGGAGAATTAAAGAACCTCTTCAGACATGCTGGCGCATCCTCGGCATAGCCTGACCTAAGGTCAAGGGGGGCTATGGGGCACCGTATGGATATTCAGGTATAGCCAATGACCATGTTTTAAGAAGTTCTCAGACCCAATAGAACAGGGGTCAGGGAACTTTTTTACCTTTTACCCCCCCTCCAAAATTTATATACGTTGACATTAACCCCCCCCCCTTGGCTGTGGGACCTGTGGCTGCTGCCCGAGCAGCCAGTCTGGAGCCACCACGCCACTGGGAAAGTGCATCCTTGGCGAGGGGAGGCGGGCACCGCAGAACCGGCAGGTCCACTGGCCATGAGCTCAGGTGAAGTGGGGCAGGAAAGGGGCCTCCTCCCAGCGCACCAGGTGGGTGGGTGCGGGCAGGAAGGAGAGCCCCTGCCAGGGCTCCACTGGCCAAAGAGACCAGCTGGCCTCGTACGCTGCCCTCCCCTCCACTTTGGAGGTGAGGAGGGCAGACGGGTGCCCTGTGCAGTTCCTCGCCAGGGCTCGCTCTCCCCGTGACAGAAAGTCCACCTACACACAGCATTGTCGGAAATAAAATGCCTGGGGGTAAAGTGCCTGCTATTATCCCCAGGATTTTCGTTTTTACCCCATTTGGGGTAATTTACCCCTGTTCCCTGACCACTGCAATAGAAAGAAGGATCCAAACTTGGGATCCAAAGGACCAATAAGGAATGATTTGCTGTATTGCCCTTTGTGTGAGAACATTATAAAATATCTATGCATTCTTTGTTCAGGGTCCTTCTCTGCTTTTAAGATGAAGGGCCCAGCTGTACCTCTCTAATAAAATTGACTCTGGTATCAGCTGTCTTTTTGTCTTAGTCTGTCGTCCTTGCCGGAGATTCAAATTTAAAAAAAAAATCAAGGTTAACAATATTGCCTTAGAATGTCTTGTAGAACACCTTGCCAAGTTCCATAATGGAATAAAGCAAGACAAAAAGATAATAGGAAAGATTTAAGTCTATAAACTTTGGTGTAAGAGCAAAATCCCTCTCCCAGCATGTTGTATTGAGAAGCATGTTGTCTCTGACATCGGTGATAACATATGCCATCATGACTAATAGCCATAGTTATTTGCTACACTTATTGGAAACAGCCCTGACAATTGCTTTGCATTTGGTTGAGAAGTGGCTAATTGATGAAAAAGAAATCAGCTTCTGGGATTTTTCCTTGCTTGGTGTCAGTTTGGGAATGGTAGTGAGCAGAACAGCATCCTATAGATCATCTTGACTGCTGCAAATGTTGGTATTATCAACATTTAGACTGCCCTTTGCTATGTAAAGCATGGGATCCTTTTTTCCTGCTGGCAACGCAGGCATGATATTGTATAGCAATATAGGGGCATTTCCTGGCATTTTGAATCATGAATGCAGAAGCACAACATCTCACATGCATAAACCAGAGGGGTTTTGAAGAATTGGTACTGCTGTCTACAGAATCTAAAGCAAATAGTCAAAATGTGCCTTTCAAGCTTGGGGTTAGTTTGGTGTTGTGTCTGACCTTTCATGAGATTTCTCTTAGACATCTGTAGGGCATCTAGCTTTGAGCAATGCATTCTCTACTGAGAACCAAAAGGCCTGGTTTTAGAAGCATTTCTTCCTCAGCCCAGCCCAGCCCATTTTTATTACTGTGGAACTTACTCAAGCATTTTCCAAGAGCACCTTTTATAGCAATGCATTGAGCACTGTGGCGCTGAATGTCAATTGTATGTGGAGGTACTGTCTAGGTGAGAGGCATAACATTATTCAGTGGATTTTCATTTTCAAAAGGCAAACCAAACCAAACAAATCAAATAAACACTCCAGCTGAATATATGAATTTCCCACTCAATTATGGAAGCAGCTCTTCTGATAGCCTTTTTATGTTTATATCTTCAGAAACCTATAGATTCTCCAGTGATGACAAAAGGGAAATAGCTTATTGCTCTGGATTTTGACATTAAAAGCAATGGAAACAAATAATAGATTATAAAAATTCAGTTAGAAGACTGATTAAAATGGATGTGTTGTGTCTTTCTTTATTTATGAATAGAAGCCTGTCTGAGTGCTGAGTGCAATGTGTTTTAAAAGAATATGCTAGCCCACTTAGCATACTTTCATCCTTTATTCTCCCCCCCCCCCCGTGGTCTAAATCAGTTTGATGAAACTTTCCTCTAGTTTCTCTCCCCCACCCTGCCCCGTGAGCTCTCTGAATTTTCCAGAAACCTAGGCTGGAGAGGTTCCTAGCCCTCCATGCAGGTTTTGGGCATGCATGGAGGCTGAAAGAAGCAGAGGGCTTCCCCTGATCCAGGCCTCTCTACATTGCCAACCAGGGGTACCTGCTCCATTCCTGAAACCAATATCATCCCTACAAGTGCAAAACCTTTCAGTCCACATGTTAAAAAGGAAGGACCATGTGACACAATTCCATTAATCCCACCCTGGGTCTCGGAATCAGTTGTGTTGTTAGAACCTATGCATGGTAGATAGGGAGACACTTAACCATATTCAAACATTATACTTGTTATGGTAAGGAATATATGTCATGGGATGGTTACTGGAGACAGGGCAAATTTGTCAAATGAATGGGACAGGAATGTGGAGGAGAAGGTGGAAAAGTATCACCTGAGCCCATTCCTGCCAGTGATTGCACACTGCACAGTCAACGAAGAGCATCAACACATTCCTTGATAATAACTTAACAAAGTTGAACTCTTCTCTTCACAGTCTAACATAACGTTGTCTTGCCACTGAACAATCAGCAAAGTCTTTTTTTGCCAGGCTTGAGGCAAACCTCTAGTACCTCTTCCTGTTTGTCTGCTTCTGTTATTTTGTTTGCTCTCTCTTTCTCTTCCTCTCTGACTTTTGACCAGAGCATACATGTAAAACTGTTCCTGATTTCTGACCATGTGGCCAGCATGGTGGATATCAGTCTACCACCATGACTGAGACTGCAGTTTCTTTAACCTTATATTCTTTTGATTGTAACTGAAGTAACTACAGTCACATAGGTTCCAATGGCACAACTACTGTAAGTAAAGATATTTCCCTTTTTCTACTTAAGCTACGTACAGTGAACAAAAGGGCCTCGATGGAAGTTGAGACTTTTAGCTATTCTCCTTCACATTTCCCCTGTGCTTCAGCTGGGTTTTTGTATGTTATGCTCTGCTAACTAAAAAAGGAATTAACCAACAATTCCTCCGACAGTGCAGTGGAATGGAAAAAGGAGCCAAATATATTTTGACACTTATAGGTGGTACCAACATAATGCTAGCATCTCATGTTGTGAGTTTGTGCTTATATAGGTGTGGGAGGGGGCTGTACTAGGGATGTTCAGCAGCTTCAAAGGAAAGTGGCCAAATGAAATGGAGCAGGGGTATGTGTGTGCTTCAAAGTCAGTTCAAAAAGACAGTTCCAAAAGCCTCCAGTCATGCTTGGGTTTGTTTGTGCGTCCCTACAAATCACTAACATTTCCCTTGGTGTTTGGGGGTCTACAATGCTGAATTGTGAACAAAAACGCCTGGTGCTAGTGTTATAACCAAAGGAGAAAGGTGCCAGAGTGAAGGAGATTGACAGCCGCAGTACCAGTAAAAGCCCAAACCTCTCCTGGAAAGTTATTAAGCCACTGGGGAGAGCTGAAACTCAACCTCATCTGGCCGTATCACCTCCTCATCTGCCTGACGATCTTGCAGGCAGGCAGGCTGAGGGAAGAGTGATGTGTGTTATATTAGATTGGTTACATTCTAGAATGCCCGGGGTTTTTTTTAGGTATGTAATTATACCAAAACTGTGTTATACTTAGAATTGAGTGTATGTAAATCTGGGATGCCTCTTCTGTGGGCTTTGACTGGATAGGTCAGCGTACTGCTGGGGGCTATCTTTCTCTTCCCCTACTTCTGTTTTCTACACACACATATATAAATGCCTACACTGACTCTCACTTGGAGAACCCTGGGTGTGTGTGGCTATGGGTGCCTGCGTATGTTCCAGAGGGGGCAGAACACCCTTATTTGGGCTAGGCAGTGAGTGGGCACACTTGGGCAAGCCAGGCTAATGTCTGGGGGCACTAAGGTGATATATCCCCATCCATGGCACATGGTTCTACAGACAGTGGCTCCTCGGGTCTGAGGGAGGGAGGGAGGCAACTGATAGAATATTTATACATACACTGAAAGTCCACCACATTCCCACTTCCCCACTCCTATTTATCTGTGTTTCCCCCAATTCAGAAATACACAAATACATATAAATATCTTTAGGAACTAATGAACAAATCAATACAGGTCACCCCCAAATCAGCCCAGGAGCAGATTGATCTCTATGTGTATAGCAAATGTTTGCACACAAATAATATTTGACAGTACTGATGTGTATGCACATGCACATTTATTTAAACTATTTTAAAATCAAACCATGGTTTAAAAATGCATATACAGATGGAAAGCATGCATGTGTCACAGACTGATCTTCACCCCCAAATCTAGCATAAAGTGTTTCCTGCAAAATTTCAAACCAAAATATTTCATCTTCATGTGCACAGAGTGCAGAAAATTTAATCCCCACCCCAAAGTCCTAATTAGTCAGTTAAAAGGTTGAACTAAGCAGGAAAAATTATAAGAGACAACCACAGTTCTAGCCGTTTCTATAACTCTATTTAGAAAAATATGTATGCTTGGAGAAAAACTGTGTAAGTATCCCTATAGGGCGATCAGGGGTCAAAAGTTACACAGGATGATCAATTTAGTTGTATTGGTTTTTATATTAAATTGTCTGTCATTGTGATAGATAGGGTGGAAGTGGAAGAGAAGAAAGGGCCTGTTTATTGATGGAATTCCTTAGTGGGCAATGGATCTTTATCCCTGCTTTCAGACATACATTTCAGGCGGCCCTCATACTCCATAGTCAATAAGGGCATGCTAGGCTACCCAATGTTTTGAGACAAAGGGATTAAGTTTTGGGCTTACCAGTACACTGTCCCTAGTAGTTAACATATCATAGCTTAAGAGAACAAACAATAGAAAAATTCCAGCATCAATGCAGAAACATTTAGAATTGGTTTTTTTCCAAAATTATTATGACAATTTAGAGTTATAATTATTTGTGACTGTTCATGTTGCTTACTTCAGAGAGTATATTCCTTTTTTCAACTGTAAATCTATATAGACATACATGTGTTTGTTAATATGTGCATTTACTTCTGGAGTTCTATCAGAAATAAAATCAGTAATAGATTATGATAGGTACTAATTGCAGGGAGGATAGAGGGATCAGGGATAGATGTATTGATTACCGTCTGAGAGCAGAAGCATTCCAATTAAATTACCAGATTATTCTCCCATCAGTGTTTCAATAATTGTTTACATAACTAATGAAGAAATTTAATGGAAGGAAGGACTGTTTGGCTCGATAAGGCATTGTCTCATTCAAGGCATCTTCACGACTGCCTTTGGTTACTCTATTTGTTTCAGACATTGCCTACTCTTTAGGGGTTAAGCATCTGTTAAAGGCACACCCAATGTGGTGTAGTGGATATAGTAACAGAATAGGACTCAGGACACCTGGTTTCTAATCCTTGCTCAGCCATGGAAACTTGGAGTGGTGGTGGATGGAATTGGCACTGAAAAAAACACTCCTTAAACATGCCGCTTACCTTGAAAAGCCTAGGAAAGTCACTGTAAGTTTGGTATGACTTCCTTGTGTTTCTGGAAAGCACCCAGAGGCTACCAGAAGTTAACTCAAGGTCTATCCTGGGAGGTGTTCTCTTTTTTAGAAAGCGTGCTCCTACTCTGGAGTCTGGTTAAGACAAAACTCCACCAGAAGCCAGACTGATGCTACAATCACAATAGAAAGCTTGGTTTAAGAGCTTCCTCATTCAGATTCAGTGGCTTTCTTGCTCTGTCTTTAATGTCAACTCAGGGCAAACCTTTAGCGCCAGAAAGGTTGTGGCTCCATCTCGGGATCTGTGACATGGATGTTTCAAGCACCTCACTTCTGGTGTGAGGTTTCCTGCTTGGGGAAGAAGAAAGTAATTTCAGGAAGCCATGAAGTAAACAGCCATGCACCCTCTCTTCCAGGTGGCAGAGCATCCTGGAGTGGAGACTGCCCTTCTATTGACAAGGAAAACGGTTGCGGGAAAAACACAGTGCACAGCTTCTAAGTGTGCCATCCAATGAATATTGATGGGAGAAAAGGTTGAAGTTTGCTGTTGGCAGTTTGGCTTTCAGAGGCTTGTTTGGGAGGGTTGGCTTGCTTGTGCAAGAGAACAATGTCTGATACTGTCAGGATATGGAACCGAACCTTTCTGTGTAAGCAAAAGTTATCTCTGAAGAAGCTCGGACCTGTGAACGAAATGTCAAGGGTCCCCAGAACTGACAGGCTGCCCAAGACCACAAAAAATGACAACAGCTTTTAAAACATGACACAGTGACCACCAGTGACATTGGAGGGCTAGGAAAGAAGCATCGGCGGGCAGAGGGGAGGGCCAGGAAAAAGAGCTTAATTGCCTTGGCAGGCGGGGGAAGGGAGACGGTGAGGCACTCCGCTTCCTCAGTGATTCTTCTGCCCATCACTGACAGTGACAGGGGAGAAGAAAAAGACACTGTAGTTGAAGACAGAGAGGTTCAGGAGGGATGCCTTCCCACCTCTGCATATGCTGCCTTTCTGATTCCAGCTTGAAATAGTAATCAGTGGAAATTATTGCTGCCTGAATTATGGCTAGCATGCAATCATCACCCAAACCATATTGTACTCTGTCTTTGCAGATGGAAAGAAAGCCATGAGAACTCTAATGAGGGAAAGACTTTTCATTACAAGATGCCAGGTAGTAATTATATGATGAATCAGGGGTAACTGGCCCTACCAGGGGCACACGGAGGCAGCCATCGCGGGCAACACATTCTGGTGTCACAAAAGGACAGAAAATGGAGAGTTATTTAATGTATCTTGTCATTTTCAGATATTGACTATCAAGGCAGGGGAGAAGGGCTTATGGGGTTGTTTTGCCCCCCCCCCCGGTCATCAAAATAACTCAAAAGGTCCTCCCGTCTCTAAAGCCTCCTGAGAGATGGTGCCTCAAGGTGCAGAAATGCACTGGGCTTATCTTTCATGCATTTCTGGAAAGCAAAGAAGTCTTTTGCCACTATGTATCTTGACTTGAGTGATTCTGGGGGAGGGACTTGCTTTGCCTTCAGGCAGCAAAATGTCTTGGGACAGACTTGCAACAAATAGAAATCCTGTGTTGCAACGTGACGGGCAGTGTTCCAAGCTGCGTTTTGCAAAGGTCTGCGCCCTTTGTGTCACAAAATGGCAGCCACTTTTTCCACACCCTGTTGCAAAGCGGTGGGGGGGAGAAATACAGCAGGCCAACTGTCGGGGAGACAGAGTAGTGTCCCCACTGCTAAGTTGACTAGGCTGCCATCTTTCCTTTGAAAACCCACTCCTGTATCGTTGAGTACTTGGGGGCGGGGGCAAATGGGGATGTAATTGCAGACCAGAACTAAGAAAGGCTACTGTAACTCTCAGAATCCACATTTTGAGAGCTGTAATATCCGGGAGTTGCAGTCCAAAAAAAGTAACTGTTCCAAAAATGTAACTGATACAGCAGCCCATCTGAGTTCATATCTCACAGAAAATAGTGCAGCACAGATGAATGACATCTGCTTCTGGGATCACACATGGATCTTCTTTGGGCATGCTGCCTTACTTTCAGTGGGAGGCATATCTGGAGATACATCTGAGAAAGCATACCCCCTCCACCTCCTACATCACCAAGGTAAGCATAAGTGCATGTGATACATGCTGGAGTGGGCCCAAAGCCTTCCTATGCAGCCCTGACCTGATTCGTTTTGGCAATGTCATCCCTTGCCCTTCCATTGAAACCATTGCAGTGGGATCAGGAGAGGGTTTTGGCTGCCTGTCCCCATGATGTCGTGAGCCAATGGGCTATGTGATGCTGCTGCTAATCATCCCATTCACTGCAGGATCTCTGATAGGCTGGCATCACCCAGTGAAGCAGGAGAACGTAAAAAGGGAACAGAAACAACGGCATCTTGGGTTGTAAACAGAGAGAGAGAGAGAGAGAGAGAGAGAGAGAGAGAGAGAGATCATGTAAGGGCAGGAAAATGGTTCAAGGTTGCATCCCTTGCAAGCTCATTTTCCATGGCAAAGATCCAACCTCACTGGGAAAAAAAAAGATTGGGCAGAGTGTTTATGAGCCTTTCAGGTTGGATGGAGGGCAGAGGAGAGTACAGAGCAGCAGCAGATGGAGGCAGGGAAGAGGGACCGCAGTGAAGAGCATCTTCTGCGTGCTTGTTTGCTGCTTGGATGCCTGTGGAAGAGATATGGAACAGCCTCTAGTTTCCGAAGCTAATTAGTGGCCTTAAGGGAGGTTGCAGAGAGATGTGCTCAGATATTTATACTTGGCAAAGCAGCCAATAGTGGGGATGGGGTGGGCAATATCTCTCCTGCTGCTGTTAAAAAGAGATTCCTAATCTTACTGTTCTTTCCGGACATAAATACCTCATTCAATCTCATTCCGCGCCTAACCCTATTTTCTTAGGACTCAGCCACTTTCCCAGGACATTTTTCCACCTGAGACATATCAGCAAATGCCCTCCCCTTTCCAGCACAAGTGAAGATGCACAGCACATCAGGCAAGACGCAGAAGACTCCACACACACCTTCTCCGGTTTCTGGCCATAAAAGACACAAACAACGAGTGTAATGCTTAGCTCCTCCTGGATGACACTTCTGCTGAGTGAGGAAGCTTTCCCCTCTGCCGGGTGGTAGGGCTGGCCTTCTATGTTTCCCACAGGTCAAGGCTGAGGTGCCAGGGCAAGCCAGGAAGCTGGGAATCAAGAACCAGCTCTTGTGCCCAGCCATCAACTGTAAGTGAGGAAGCAAAGAATTAGCCACAACAAGCACATCAAAATGCACAAGGGGCAGGAAGACCATCTTTGCTTAGGCCAAGTTCCAGCCCAAGAGGGAAGCCTCTACAACCTTTCCCATTAAGGAGGCCAATGTGGATAAGCAGGGCCTTCCAACCCGTAGGAGATGCTCCAGCCTATAGCTTTGATGGGGGTGGCTGCATACAGAGCCGGGGGGGGGGGGTCACCAGTTTTAATCCTGATGGCTTACACCCCTTTCTCTCTCATTCTAGCAATAAGAGATTATATCAAGCAGACTAGATTCCCAAAGAGCTAAAGAAAGAGAGATTTGGTGCCTTGTTATGTTGAACTTTTTTCATGACCTTATTCCAGTTTCTAAATCACAATGGTTCTAAATTCCTGCTTGGAAAACACCCAGTGAAGCTCACAATCAGGTCAACGGCTATTCCTCAGGAGTGAGAAATAGCCTATTTCTGTCTCCACCAACTTGGCATCCTTCAGGTGCTTTGAACATCACTCCCTATTATTCTGGACCACTGGCCATGCTATCTGGGGCTGTCCTAAACATTTGGAGAGTGCTGGGCTGGGGAAGGCTGGTGTGTGAACATAGCAACCAAACAAATAGAGTGGTGCCTCGCTTAATGACGATAATCCGTTCCAGGAAAATCGCCCTTAAGCGAGAACATCGTAAAGCGAAAATAAAAACCCCATTAAAATGCATTGAAACCTGTTCAATGCGTTCCAGTGGGATAAAAACTCACCATCCAGCGAAGATCCTCCATACAGCGGCCATTTTCGCTGCCTGTAAAGCGAGGAATCCATCCCTAAACACAGCGGGGAGCCATTTTAATCACCCAGCGGCCATTTTGAAACCACCAATCAGCTTTCAAAAAATGCCATTTTGCGAAGAATCAGTTCCCAAAGCAGGGAACCGATCATTGCAAAGCGAAATTCCCCCATTCAGACCATTGTTTTGCAATTGCAATTGCAATCGCAAAAAGATTGTCGTTAAGCGGTTTCGTCGTAATGTGGGGCAATTGTAAAACAATAGGCACCACTGTAGCCTATCAGTTGACCAAATTCACATGCAGCTAGAGATGGGCACGAACCGAACCATGAACTATCACAAACCTGGTACAAACCAAAAAAAAAAAAAAAAAATGAACTGCAAACCAGTTTGTTTTCAGGGGGTTCATGGTAGTTCATAGTATTCCCAGAAGTACAAGCTGGATTTCGAAGGGGCAGAGGAACTAGAGACCAAATTGCTAACATGCGCTGGATTATGGAGAAAGCCAGAGTTCCAGAAAAACATCTACTTCTGCTTCATTGACTATGCAAAACCCATTGAGTGTGTGGACCACAGTAAACTATGGCAATGGGAGTGGCTGACCACCTTATCTATCTCCTGAGAAATCTATATGTGGGACAGGAAGCAACAGTTAGAACCGGATATGGAACAACTGATTGGTTCAAAATTGGGAAAGGAGTACGACAAGGCTGTATATTGTCCCCCTGTTTATTTAACTTATACGCAGAGTACATCATACAAAAGGCTGGACTGGATGAATCCCAAGCCAAAATTAAGCTTGCTGGAAGAAATATCGATTACCTCAGATATGCAGATGATACCACTCTGATGGCAGAAAGTGAGGAGGAATTAAAGAAACTTGTAATGAGGGTGAAAGAGGAGAGTGCCAAAATGGTCTGAAGTTCAATATCAAAACAACAACAACAACAAACAAACAATGACCATGGCCAACAGTCCCATCACCTCCTGGGAAATAGAAGGGGAAGATATGGAGGCAGTGACAGATTTTACCTTTTTGGGTTCCATAATCACTGCAGATGGTGACAGCAGCCACGAAATTAAAAGACGCCTGCTTCTTGGGAGGAAAGCAATGAAAAACCTAGACAGCATCTTAAAAAGCAGAGACATCACCTTGCCGACAAAGGTCTGCATAGTCAAAGCTATGGTTTTTCCAGTAGCGATGTATGGAAGCGAGAGCTGGACCATAAAGAAGGCTGACCGCCGAAGAACTGATGCTTTTGAATTGTGGTGCTGGAGGAGACTCTTGAGGGTTCCCTGGACTGCAAGGAGAACAAACCTATCAATTCTAAAGGAAATCAACCCTGAGTGCTCACTGGAAGGATAGATCCTGAAGCTGAGGCTCCAATACTCTGGCCATTTCATGAGAAGAGAAGACTCCCTGGAAAAGACCCTGATGTTGGGGAAGTGTGAAGGCAAGAGGAGAAGGGGACGACAGAGGACGAGATGGATGGACAGTGTCACCGAAGATACCAACATGAATTTGACCAAACTCCGGGAGGCAGTGGAAGACAGGAGGGCCTGGTGTGCTCTGGTCCATGGGGTCACAAAGAGTCGGACACGACTAAACGACTAAACAACAACAATGGTAGTTCATGGGCAGCTACGAACCATCATGAACCACTGGTTTTCCAGTTTGTACTCATCTTGATATGCTGTTGTTGTGATGTACTTTACAATGCACTCAGCTATATAAAGTACATAATAACAATTAAAAACAACAAGGCAAACAACTTCAGTACTGCAGACAAACTCAATAATAATTCCTGTCACAATTACCATTCCAGCAGAGAGTCTTGCCAAGTTCTCTCCTTGTTAATTCCAATATGAGCTAACCTGATACGTCCCTCTTAGGCTAGTATGCAGATTGGAACTTGTTTTTCCCCCAATTTTTGCGCTGCTCTTATCTTCTGAGATTGAGGTTTCTGGCTGCGGAGCCAGAGGTTCGGGAGTTCAGTTCCCCACTGTGCCTTCTTGAGAGGGGCTGGACTGGATGCATAGGGTCCCTTCCAGCTCTGCAGTTCTAAGACACGTTGTTGTTTCTGATTTTTAGAAGGTCCTGATCTTTTCTGTCTTGTGCAGGGGTGAAAAACCTTTGTCAGGGCTATCATTTTCCCCCAGCAGGTTGTCTCAATAGGTGAGGATAGCCTTTTTCATTGAGGATAAGAAAAAATAGCTAAAGTGTTATATATATGCGTACACTCACATTAACAAATATAAGAGTGAAACATGATCTCACTGGCTTTATCATAAACTCTGATCAAACCATCCTGGTGGTGATGAGATTCATCAGGGGCATGACAATTTGTTAAAATTATTGACGGACAATTCTTTACATTTCAGGTAAAGGTCTTAGCCTAGGCATCTCCCTGATTCCGAGATTTCTATGCACAGGAACACCGTGAATCATATGGTTTGCAATAATGTGTACTGCACAGCCTGGCACATCCCCCACCCCCAACCCGTTCTGCCTAGTGGAGTCTTTCTTCAGTTGCACCATGTAATTTTCTTGAACATACAGATCCTTCTGAAGAAACTCTGGGAAGCTGTGGCCATGACTGACTGCTATGAAGCAAAGTCTCTGTGTTCTGTACAGGGAGTAACAAACCTTTCTCATAAGATGCTGAAATCGTTTGAAGAAGGAAGATTTGATTTTTTTTTTAAAAAAAATTCCTCCTGTTTCCCTGACTAGTTAGCTTTCCCCAACTACCCTGCTTTAAACCCTTGGCACCATCCAGACCTGAGGAGATTGATGCCACTGATGCTCAAAATGCACAGCAGCATGGCAGCTGTGGGCATTCCTGCCATCTACATCTTGAAATTAATCTAACAGGGGAAAAACATCCTTCTTCTTTTGTTCTCTCTTCTCTGTAGCACTGTATGGTACTGAAGAGGCACAATCACTTTTATCAGCCATAAACTACTCCCCCCCACCTTTCCATTTAAAATATTGATATCTCTTCTCAAAGGCCACTAGGGAATTGGTTTGAGAATAGGAAAGCAATATCCTGTTAGGCAGGCAAAATGAGAAACGGACTTATCAGAGCAGCAAGTCCGCTGTGAAAGAGGGAGGGAAATGGGAACATGATCCTGTTCTCACTAGGAGACATTGGGTACGTGTTACTCTGAGGGAGGGGGGAACACGTTTGGCGTGGTCGGGCTCCACTGCAAATATGTCTTATCTTCATTGTAGGGCCGAGGTTGAGGAAGTGCTACAGATGTATTGCCAACCAAAGATGTTGCTGATCTTCTCATCACACCTTTCTTAGTTCCAGGCTTTGCCCTCCTCCCCAAGTGGAACCCAATGGTTAGAAGTCCCAAGCTATGTTGCCATTGGGTAGGGCTTGCAGGATGTGCAATGGATAAGCTCAGGGGCTTTGCTGAAGACTGTAGTGGGCTAACGGGTCTATAAAAGGGAAGATAATTGTTCAGGAGGTTGCCATTCGTGCCTCACCATGCCTTTACCTCATCAGGATCCCGTTTCTGTCTACTGGCCCTCATAGGAAACCAGGAAGCAGCTCTCCATTGGGTGGTCCCTCAGGACTAGTCAATGGTGACTGACAGCAGCTCTCCCGGTTTCAGGCTGTCTCTTCTGCGCCTCCCTGTTGATGCTGGAGGTAGAACCTGGGACCTGGAGCACAGGAAGTATCTGCTGTACCCCTGAGCTGTGCAGTCTAGGCCACGAATAATAATTCTCATATGCTGTCAAGTCAATTCTGCCTTGTGACCATTCTCCCAGAGGTAAGCAGTACTCTGATATTGGTTTACCAGTTTCTCCTTCTCATGGCACTCTGGAACACACAGATTACCCAAGGTTGCACAGGTGGAAGGGCACACCTGTATCAGATGATTTTGGCTGCTTCCTCTCCTGGGAGACTCAATGAGCGATTCAGACTCCACTCTGATTCCATAGCCAGGTGTTCCAGCCCCATGAGCGATAATGGTTCTCAGTCATACATGCCCTCTCCTGTTATTGTTGTTATATCTAGTTGCCTTTGACTTATGGTGACCCTATGAATGAGCGCTCTCCAGAATGTTCTGTCTTCAAAAGCCCTGCTCAGCTCTTGTAGAAGCAAGATCGTGGCTTCATTTAGGGAGTCAGTCCATCTTGTATTTGGTCTTCCTCTTTTCCTGCTGCTGCTCTTAAGTGAGATGAAATGTGGATCAGCATTTGGGTGGTCAGCATACTGTCACCTGGGTTTTAAATGACCAAAACCAGAAGCAGAAGTTTGAGAGAATGCTTCACTGGATTAAGATAATTCTCAACTAATGCAAGCATCTGATTTATCACAGCACGAGCTTGTCTCACCCTGTTGCTTGCTTTTTTTGTGACTTACCTTTGGGACTTAACCAATAGGATTCTGTTGAAGTCTGGTTTCACAAAGAGGGCAAGTCTGACTCAAACATTTCTTTGCAACATTAGTATGCCCATAGCTCTAACGATGGGCTGCTACCAACATGTGTTTCTGGCCCAATGGATATTTGCCTGGCTCCACTTGCTTGTTGGTCCCATTACAAACACTAGAGGGAGAGGATGGCTACTGTATTTCCTTACAATGCCTGAGAGGCTACATTGAAGTCAGGCTGGTTCCCACAATTACTAATGGCTTCTAACGGCTTGTAACAGACAAGTATTCAGTGCTTTTAAAATGGTTCATTATGTCTTTCCAGCAGCTTTTATTTGGGCACAATCCAAAGAAGGCAAGAGTGGCTTCCCAGCCTGCATTAACTTGAGGTCCAAATACATGTGAAAGCACTCACAAGACCAGAAGACCACACACATTTTTTTTTGTAAAGATGCATTGCCTGAAAAAGGTTCATGCTCCATTCCAAATGTTCACTCAGCCCCATTGTTTTGCTTCTCAGTTATGAAGTCTTAAAGCAGACAGATCAAAGACTTGCCAGTCCACTAAACTTTTTTCACTGTTGCAGGATCTCCTCCACTCTCAAATTAAAGGTGGAGAGGAAAGGGGGAGGGGGGGAACAGCCGCTTACATATGATCAATTAATTTTAATGATGTAAAGGGAAGTTAGGTTGTTGATAACATCAAAACTAGGTTGGGAGAAAGCTCAGCCAAATGTCAGAAAGCGAGTTACTTTACAAATGATCTTATTACACCTGCTTTTTCAAGAGTAGGAGAATTCTCCTATGCCTTCTGTGGAATGGTGTGATTTTGGGAAGGAACGAAACTGTCGTGTTGATTGTTCCTTATTAGACTTGCCTGGCCTCCGACGTCTCCCTTGCACATTGAGAGGACTATGGCATATTGCTCTGTGATTGAGACACAGCAGGATATATGCTGTGGGATATGCCCAAAGGACATGCCTTATCCTTTGGGAAGCATGCCGTACCCAGTTCTGTCCACCTTGTCGCTGGCTGGTATGGTATAAAGCCATTGTGAAAAGTTGCATGCAATTCTTCAGAGATGCTGCACTAATCGATCAGCTTTCATTCTGAATGGGACTATTGTACTCTCACTGCTGTGAACCTTTTTTTTTTAATGGCTAGCATCTTGTTGACTAAGTACAGTATGCCTTTTATACATGTTCCTCTGCTCCAGTAGCGTTCAGGGTGCATGACTAATCTTACAAGTTGTGTGAGAATAGGCATGCGACGGGAAGCCTGATGGAGCAGGGGGACACCTCACGCAATTTGCTTTTAACAGACACCAACCCCTTTCTTTCTTTCTGGAATTACTGGCAACGAGTCCACAAACTCTTTCCCGTATTGATCATGGAGATGCGGTTGGATGTGCAAGATTACAGGATTCATTTCTGTGCAAAGGCTATAAAGAGCAGTCGTGAAATGTTCACATTTGCCCAGACTGCCAAGCTTGGAAAGCTATTGTAAAGAAATTGAATAGAATGCCATGCTGAAATTGTTCATCGCCGAGCAATCGCCGAGTACTGCCCAGGAACCAGTTATGTATGTTTTTTCTCAAAGGTATTTTTACCAAGCTCCAAGTCCTCTCCACCCACCTTGAGGCAAATCTACGTAGCCGTATTCCTTTACTGTGGTGTTGAAAGAGGTGGCAGTTCCAACTCCTTCACAGTCAGGATGTAGACAAGGCTACAACCAGGGTGGGGCAACATAGGCTCAGCCCTCTCAAATGCAGAGGGTGCAGTCATGGGTTTCTAGGAAAGGATGATGTGGAAGTAGGTACTCATGCAGACCAAGATCACCCATGCTTCTGCAGGGAGAAGCAAAGTACTGTGTGGTGCATGCTTCCACCCCCACTGAGCTATGCTCAGTCAAGCCCCTGGCAACCTCATGGGTGCCAGATAAAGAAAGGAAAAAAAAACAAGTTCCCAGGAGCTCACACCTGTGGAGGAAAATAATAATAATGGGCAATGAGTGAGGTGTGGTGGGAAAGACACTTCCTGAATTAAACTGTTTCTGAGATGCAGGAAATCTCAGAAACTACCCTTTCCTTGCCTCTCAGGAAGTCTCAGTGAAGCCAGCCTTCAAGGGGGAGCAAAGGGCTTTGGAAGCCGAGTGGCTGCCTCTTTTCTTATTGGCCAGCAATGGACACTGCTGGGGGCTTGCGTTTTCTTTCTTTCACTGGCATCCAGGGGGTTGCAATGGGAATGGCTGAGCATGGCTCCAGAAGGTGCTGCGTGACGCTGGGCTTTCTGTCACAGACGGGTGATCATCTTAGGTTGGATGGCTGCTGCTTGCCTTTTGCTCCTTGATTACAAGGAGGATCAGTGGAGGACCCAAATGCAACTGAAGGAGGTCCTCTACCCACCTTAAAATGGGTTGTATTGCTGTATTTTGTGGATGGAGATTATTTTTAAAGGAAGAGAATTAAAGTCCTTGCCATTTTCTCTGCAAGGATCCCCTTGTAGCATACACCTAGGTATAACAGTTATACTAACCCCTGCCATTTTGCTCCTCCTGACCCATGACCCATTTAGCCTAACTCCTGTTATATCGCCATCTGCGTACTGCTTGCGTCAGGGAATTATACACGCTGCAAAATATTTACTGCAACGAAGGATGTAGGTAAGAGAGACGTTCCAACCACAAAAGAAGACATGCGGTAGTCACCTGTGCTACAGTTGAACCACGAAGGAAAAAGAGGGTGGTGGACTGCAAAGAATGTCTGGAGAAGAAAGGTTGCCTGTGTGCAGAAGACTGTCCGCCTGGTTGCTTTGCTCAGCTGAATAAAGGGAGTGAAACTGATCTCCTCTTGTCCGAGCTTAACTGGGCGTGTGAAGTCCGGGCAGGTGAACGGGTGCTTGATTAGCGGGACCCAACATCTCCTTCTGAGGAGGCCCGTTCTGAGATGATTTTTGACTTTGAGAAAATCCAATATGGCTGCCACCATACAAATGGCTGTCATCATTACTGCCTTCTGACGGTGAGTGGCTGAGTAGTCACAGAAAACACAGTTCTACAAAACGGGGAGATCTTTCGTACAACATTTCACTTTCTTTAAGAGAGAGAGAAAGAGAGAAACAGAAAGAGTATTATTAAAGATCCCCTCTTAGAAAGGGTAGCAATTGAAGCAGTGTTAAAAATATAAAATCACAATGTGCTGTTCCACGCAACCCTATTTTTAAACCTAAATGACTGGCAAACGTTGTGGGTGTTTTTGGTTTTTACATATTTTCCCCCACCTTCTTTTTCTTATATGAGAATATATGGGGGCAGAGGGAAACCAAGCATGCTCTATTGAACAGCAGGCCCCCAAGGCTTTCCACGTTTTTGATGGTGCTGGCTTAGGTTTTTGTTTGTTCATTTGAGAAAGGGGCAGGAGAAACCAGACATTAACAGCACAGTCCTATTCAAAAGTAAGCTATGTCGACTTCCATGGGCTTTACTCTAAAGTAACGTACTGAAAAATCAATAAAATGCTTTGGAGGAACAAGTTAGGGAAACTGACTGTTTTACATAACCATTAATTCTTGAATTACTGAATAAATTTTAGACATGAGCATTGGCTTCTGAGGAATGAGCAAAACCAAACCGGATCGGGGCTATTTGTTTAGTTCTGCGGTGACTTCAGGAGAGACGAAGGAGCTAATGTTCTCCCCTGAGGTGGAGCGACACCAGAACAGTTGATTAAAAAGATGGTCAGTGATTCTGAATGGAAGAAAAATGAAAAACAGTACAGTGGACTGAACTGCTGGCATTAAAGGAGGCCGTGAGTGGCAGGGGATCCTCCCAATAAAGCCTATGATCTCTCCTAGACATTCCAACCACTGAAGCATGCCTAGTAAACCCTTGATATGTTGCAGTTCTTCCCCAGCCTGAATTGATCATAGTGTCATATTCCAAGGGCATTACATCTTTTGACAATGATGTATTATTCAAAGACATAATGCCTTTAGATTATGTCAAGGATGGCTCTTTATTTGTGCAAGGCCTTCATCAGGCTGGGCTCTACTTGTCTGTCAACAGTGCAGAACAAATACTGTACAGGAGTTCCAGAAATCATAAAAGTCTGTAGAGTCAGTCCAGGAGTATCGGCTTTAAATTCTACATGTGGGAATGCTGACTGAATTGTCCCTTCCAGACTGGTCAGATAGAAGGTTGTGACCATTCAGCATCCTACCCTCCTCTTCACTGCCTCATATGGAAACAAAAAGTTCCTATTTTTTGCTGGGGATTAGGGTGGCACAGAGAGGCCATAAACCTCTTATCTGAGATTTGGGATAAATTTAGTTTTAGCCATTAGGTGATCCAATTAGAGCTAAATTGATACTATTACAGCAGGGCCCCATATCCACAGGACCAGGATACAGTACAGTACATGGTTTCCCTTTCCCCCAGTTTCTCACAGCCCTTTATCCAACATACTGTATAATGGTGCCCCATTGTGGCTTATGTCCCACCTCCTTATATCTTATATATAGGGTTCCTATATTCACAATTTCAGGTATCCACGGTAGATTGTGGAACCTATCCCCCACAAATACTGGGATCCTACTGTACCTGGTACCATGTTTCCCTGAAAATAAGACAGGGTCTTATACAGTATTAGGTTTTGCTCCATAAAACGCATTAGGGATTATTTTAAGGGGTTGTTTTATTTTTGTTCATGTACAACAGTCTACATTTATTCAAATATAGTCATGTCATCTTCTTCCGGTTGCTGCACAATGGTGGAGGGCGGGGGTTTCACTTAACTGGGGCTTATTTTTGGGGTAGGGCTTATGTTATGAGCTCCTCGTCAGTTTAATCTCTATAGTGATGGGCCTCCTTTTGCCTCAAAGAAAAGTAGTATTTTCCCTTTAGCTTCTCTTAGCTCAGGGTGGGCAGTGTGTTTATTTGTTTCAGTTTTTTTAGGCTGCAATCCCCATGACTGCTACCCACCCTAGCCAATCATAAAGGCTTCTGGGAGTTGCAGTCCAAAAACATCCAGGGGACCACAGCTGCCCACCTATGAACCCGTTTAAGCGAGATGTTATGCGTTTTCCAGTTTCTCTCACACTCACAAGCTTCTCATCACTGTTAAATGTGATTTGAGTGAAACCATGCTTTTTGGTTTCTCAGAAGAGCAGCTACAATTCTGTTTCTTTTCATTTGCTTCGTCTTCCTTAAATCAAGTAAGGTCTTCTTTACATGTAGTGGCATAATGGAATGCTGCCATAAGATGGGGTGGTAGCTCCTATCTCAGATGGTTTTTCAAATTCATGAAGCCAAATGCTTGCAATCGCTGCTAGTCAGAATGGATATGCATTTCTTTCAGGATCACCAGCAACAGGTTTCGGATTTACCAGTGCCCAGGGAATATAAGCAGAAGTATGCTGTTTAACTCATGTCCTGCCTCTGGGCTGCTCATTGGTCTCTGGCTGACCACTATAGGAACAAGATACTGGGCTAATCATACCTTTGGTCCCATTGGCTGGAGCCTTTTCATGATCTTCTGCTCACAAAGCCAATTGCATGGTTCAGGTAAAGAGAGATGTCCCTTTTCATGTTTCACAATCTTCAGAAAGTGACAAAATGGGAAGGATTAAAAGGACTACTATGATCATGCGTCCTGTTTTGTGTTGATCACAAAGTCATCCCTTTCCTCCGCTGTCCTTTAAATCTCCAAGGAAGAGTACTGAGGCCAAGCAAATTTAACAAAAGCAACAAACATGGCAGCTTCACAGCTCCACACAACCACCCCAGCTGAGAACATGAGAACCTCGATAGTCAAGAGTGGGCCAAGTCTCTCTACAGTCCTGTCGGCTAGTCCCCACAGCCCAGTTACTCACTAGTAGAAAGACAGCTGATTGAAGGAACTGAATGTAGAGACTATGTTTGAGGTGCTTTTTGTGGAATCATCACTTGAGCCACCTGATATGACACCAAGGTTTTTTTTCTTCTTCTTCTTTTAATGCCAAACTTGTTTGTTGTTGTCTTCCCCTTTGCAGCAAGAAAAAAGCCTAGGGTACCTTCCCAAACCAGCCAGCAAAGCTTTGCTGTCTGCCTCCAGGTCCACAGAGAAGCACCGAAGTCAATTAAGCATCTGGGCAGTTAAGTGACAAGCTGGCTTCTTTCCTGTGACACTAAATAAAAAATGGCATGAAAAAATAAAATGGGTTGAAAACAAGGAGTGAGATGTTTCGCTCTCCCTCCCTCTCCTTCTCTACCTCCATTTTGCCGAAGGCAGTGAAATTCCCTGGGCTGAGGCCGGACGGTTCTCTCCAAATAGTACGTGCCAACTATTTAATAATAAAAGAAGTGTGACTCTTCCAGCTGTGCCTTTTTCAGTTTCATAACAAGCAATACTTTCATCACTTCGGCGGGGGATTTTTGCTGGCAGTCGTGCAGCTGGATTGACAGAAATGGTTTTGTCTAGTCCCAGATTGACTGGCGTGTTTGTTTAGCTTTCATTGGGAGCTTTTTCCTTGTGACATTTCCCATATGCACACGTTTAAACCTCTTACATGCAGAAGTCACTTCAGAGAGATCAGCGGTGGAGGGCGGACAATTGGGACATGGGATGTGGTGGCCAGAAGGCAGGAGTGGGGAAGCTTTGGCATTCCAGATGGCTTGAATGAGAACTTCCATAATCCTTTAGAAATACACATAGTGGGTAGAGCTGATTCGAGTTGTGACCTATAAACATTTGGGGAGCAAAAATCCCACCACAAACACCAGGGATAACTTTGCCCTTCACCTATGAAAACAATATTCTATTTTGTTTTTTATTACTATTTTAAGATAAACTACAACATAAACATAAAATACCTAAACCAAAATACAAATCAACTGTGTTTCCGACCACCCTAATTGGGACCTCTTGCAGTAATTCTTCTTCCATTATCTTTCTTTTTTTTCTTCTTTTATTGTCCTCTTCTCCAGAACTGCATTGATTCCTGATTTGGACCTTTCCCTTTTCCTCTTGTTAGCACATATTCAAAAAATCTGCCCTATATATCATAGAAATTATTATTTTTCATCTCTCCTTTCTTAACCCTTAAATTACCAGTTAACTTATTGTTTATAGCAGTGGTCCCCAACCTTGGGCCTCCAGATGTTCTTAGACTTCAACTCCCAGAAATCCTGGCCAGCAGAGGTGGTGGTGAGGGCTTCTGGGAGCTGTAGTCTAAGAACATCTGGAGGCCCAAGGTTGGGGACCACTGGTTTATAGCAATGTTCCATATTTCATTATATCATTCTTCCATTTGAAATTCCAATTTTGATTTCCAATTCCTAGCTATTATTAATCTGGCTGCTGTTAACAAATTGGTAATCAACTCTCTAGTCATCATATCATATTCTACATTCTCAAATATTGATAACAAAGCTATCTCAGGATTAAATTCTATATTTTTCACATATATCATTTAATTCTTTAAAGATTAGTTTCCAAAATCTTTGTACTTTTTCACATTCTCACCACATATGAAAGTATGTACCAATTTCCTTCTCACATTTCCAACAGACATTCAGATAACTAGTTAATTTTATTCAATTTTATCAGTGTCAAATACCATCTTAAACTCAATTTGAAAAAGTAATTATTTTATTCTCACCGACATAAATCGTAAAACCCTCATTTTCCACATCTTCATTCTTCATCATTTATTCTTTTTCCCAAGTCTTGTTCCCACACTAGCTTCAATCCTTCGTTCATGATCTCTCCTTCTTCTAGACCTAGCAGGAATCTATAAATTTTATTCACTACACCCTATATTCTATTTTGTAGTGCTCTTCTCTTCTTCCCACCACAAGCCAATTCCTTCATCTTCAACGCTTTGTGTAGTAAAGGGGTAGCCCCACTGGAAGGATGGTATGATTTTTGCCACTATAATAACCTTCAGTAATGTTGATGGTGGAGTGAACTGGAGTTAGAAATTGCAAGGTTAGTCCTTATACTAGGAATTATTTTGTGGCAAAGGGTCAGAAATCTATGGATATTACACACTCCGTAATATGTTGAAGTACAGTGGTGCCTTGATTTACAGCCATAATCCGTTCCAGAAGATGGACGTAACTCAAAATGGTCATAAGTCGAAGCACAATTTCCCACAGGAATGCATTGAAATGCAATTAATCCATTCCAGCTGAAGAAAAAAAATCATTAAAAATCACTGCAACATTAATTGGAAATGCGATTAATCCCTTCCGGCCGAAGGGGGGGGGGGAGAAAAGCAATCAAGCGTGCAAGACCTATTGGAAATGCACAGAAAACAAATGGAGCAGATTGGAAATGCACAGAGAACAAAGGAGGCAGGTCGGAAAATGCAAAGAAAACAAAGGAAATAGCAAGGGAAGCATGCAGGACCCATCAGAAATGGGGGGAAACCCCAAAAGCAACCAAACCCCCCAAGACCCATAGGATGTGTGGGGGGAAAGCCAAACAAACAAACAAACCCCCAAGACTCATTGGAAATGGGGGGAAAACCAAAGCAACAAAAAAACCCAAGACCCATTGGAAATGAGGAAACTCCCCCAAAAGCAACCAAACCCCCCAAGACCCATCGGAAACAGGGGGAAAAAACAAAAAAAAAGCAAACCAACCCCCAAGACCCACCAGAAATGGGGGAAAACACTCCAAAAAGCAACAACCCCCCCAAGATCTATCAGAAATGGGGGGAACGCAAAAAACAAAACCCCCAAGACCCATCACACCACAGAAACATAACCCCCCCAGCCCAAAACCACACTGCAAAAACACCCAGAACAGTTTTTAAAAAGCAGAAAACAGCACCTTAGTGGGCAGCCCAAAGCCTCCCTGCAAACACACACACACACTCATTCAGAAGCAGAAGCGAGGCAATCCTAAGCCTCCTCTGACACACATTCTCTAACTGCTGGGGCGAAAGAGCTACAAAGAAGCAGCCTTGTCACCAACTACAGTTAGAAATTTGAATTTCCTGCCTTTTTTCCGGGCCCTTTTCTGTTCATAAGTGGAAGCTCCAGTCGCAAGTAGAAGCAACATTTTGCGGCCGGAGCTGGTCGTAACTCAAAATGGTCATAAGTAGGGACATTCGTAAGTCGAGGTACCACTGTAAAGATGTGCACTGGGCCCCAACCAAGTCTGCACATAAATAAGTGAACAGAGATTGGTCCCACATTCATCCTGTCCTCTTTTGGAGACACTCCAATCTGATCCTTGTTTATGTCCTTACCAGTATTTGTGCACTTCTAGATTTAAGAAAATCATTCCTTTTAATGGGGAACTGGAAATGGCTATCTCTTGGGGTGCAAGTCACAGAGCCATCAGAATTATTTCTAGCAAAATTCTTTGCACAGCTCCAGCTTAAAGCATGCAAGGACAGAAGAAGAATCAGAAAGCCATTTTGAACATTGGTAGTGATCCCACCACAATAGCAATAAAAAGGGACCAAAAGCTGGGCAGTGGGGAGAAAGATGAACCATTCATCCTAAAATGAAAACCTTACTTGCCCACTCAACCACAAAACTCAGACAATATGCTGTTATCATCAGAAGTTCCTCATTTTTCATTGCAGCTATTAAAAAAATGTGAAGAGTACCTGCTACAGCCTGATGGTAATCTCATTCATACACTTTTCCAGTACCTTGATGACTGTAGCCTATAAGAGATGTCTTGCGCTTCATTGGGGGGCAACATCAGTCTCCACCTCTGTTGACCCCAGTTCCTCTGTTGACACCAGTTCACAGTCTTCTTCATAAAGTAATGAAACTCTTGATTTTCTTTCCCACTTTTTTGGTTGCATCATGTCTTTTTATTTCAATCTTTTCTAACTCCATGGATGCCCCATCTTTCCTTGTGTCACAAGCATCACAGTACAAGCAATAAATATATCAGATAATTTTTGCCCACTAAAAGGCAACATCAAGAGCATTTGTGGCAGCATGGCCTCTTTGTACCCCAGGGTTGCCACAAAAATGCACAAACAGCCCCAATTCAATTTGTGTTTTGACATTAAATCCTTGTTATAAGTAACATATTGCAATTACTCAACCCATCAACTGATTTTTTTGTTTCATTGATCAAAGAAAGATACCCAATAAGGTGTCAGAAATACATGTGATAAATAGTCTGCAATTAAAGCTAAGAACATGTTACTGTTGCACATACATGGTGGTAGCAAGCTTTCCGGGTTTGTGAACTAAGACTTCAAAAGGATTCCAAGCTAAACCTGGAACACCAATTGGGAAACAAAGCAAGCTCACCTGCATGTTGCTGGAAGTGAGGAACTCATGCTGTGGCAGTTAGATGCTTTGTTGGTCAGAGATTTTCCTTTCTTAGCCAAGGACAATCCACAACATCTGTTTCTAGCCCAAGCTGTCTTTTTTTTTGGTAAGAAGGATTCAATGAAACAAAATGTCAAAAGTAATGCAATTGGCTTGGAACAACATAGAGGTGACTGATTTACTAAGGGTGTGAGTACACAGCAGGAAAAATACAAATGACTGTGCTGTGAAGTTGCATTTCCCTGGGTGAATTTGCTTTAGATGACCACACAGAAGTTATCAGAGGAAGAAGTTGGCGATCCATCTTGTTCATCACTTGTTAAGGTAGTTCTGCTGCGGCCATCCAGATTTGTCGGAGGCAGGGTTGCAGCAGAACTACCTTAACAAGAAGTGCTGATCTGAAATTTCCTCCTCAATCTCTGCTGATTCCTCGCTCTTTTATTCCTTTTGGTCTTCTAGCTGCCCAAGCTCAATGGCACCAATACTTAAAAAAGAAAGAAAGAAAGAAGCAGAACAGGAAGGACATTGGAAACAAACAGGCTCAGGCACCAGGTTTAGGGAGGAAAGAATTCAAATGGTAGCCAGCTTCCCATATGAATGGACCCAATGCTATTCATGCTTCACTGCTGCTGTAACTGATGAAATGTCTTGAAATAGACCAGCTACAAATCCTTCCATAGAAGGACTGGAAATTGTATGCATTGACAGAAGGGGTCACACTGAGTTGATGCAAAAACATTTGCTGGGGGAAAAAAGAAGAAGCCTCAAAGACAGGAAAAACTATGGATTGGGGTAGAAACTCCTGGCTGATTCACATTGACTTGCATGTTGTCTAGTCAACAGAAAATAACTGAAGTCTGTTCATCCCAATCCTGGCACATTCCCATATTATTTGCCATGTAGTCACCCCAGGAAATGTTTGAATTACTTTTCACTTTAATTCAAAAAGAAGAAGAAGAAGAAGAAGAAGAAGAAGAAGAAGAAGAAGAAGAAGAAGAAGAAGAAGAAGAAGAAAGAAAGAAAGAAAAAGAAAAGAAAAGAAAAGAAAAGAAAAGAAAAAGAAAAAGAAAAAGAAAAAACATTTTTAAAGGAACCTTGTTGGTGTGTTGAGTGGAATTTTTAAAGTTTTATGCCATTATCTTATTGATCCAATTAAAAAGTATCAAAAAACCCCTCAAAAACAAATAAAGAGCAATGCAACAAGTAACACAAAGAATTGCTAACTTTTTGCAACAATGACTGATGAGAAAAGACCTTAGATTTGTCTCCCATGAGACATTCCTCTCCATGTGGAAGAATGTTTGCGGTTTGTAAGGAACTCTGATATGGCCTAGCACTTTAAAATGAAAAGTCATCTAAACATCTTTATAAATGTTTCAGCCCTGTTCTGGGCAAAATCTAAGTTGTACATAGTGAAATAATTCTCTCTATCCTCCTTTTATCTTTTTATTCTTCCAATTCTTAGTAGAAATGGTTGTTGTGGGTTTTTCGGGCCTTTTGGCTGAGTTCTGAAGGTTGTTCTTCCTAACGTTTCGCCAGTCTCTGTGGCCGGCATCTTCAGAAGACAGCACTTAGTAGAAAGTTGAATCAGCAAAACCAATACTATTTTATATGCTTTTATTTAATTATATTTTATACACACACAAAATCCCTGAAAATGTACAAACTTGGGATCATAAAAATATAGTCAGAAGAAGGTATTGACACCACAATATAAGGAACACAATTATTAGCCTTAAGCAATTACAACATTGACACACATCCAAAAATGCTTTTAAAAATTCCCTTATCCAATTCATTTAAACTACCCAGCATACAATATCATAGTTGTTGTCTATGGGCCTGTCCAGATGGGTATATAGATCGCTTTGGTGCTGCCATTTGTATGGCTTGGTGAGAACCAAATTAGGGTGTCCATAAGTGTTCCTACTTAGATCGATCCATCCTGTCCCACTCATTTATGGCACAGTGCTAGGGGCTTCTCTCTCTTTTGTGGTATGGCACAGTAAGCATCTAATTATCCCATTGTGTAGCCAGTGTGGATTGTCAGTGTGCACCCAAATGGAGCTGTGGGCAGCATTAACCTAGGAGTCAAACCTGTGATGTATTAGGTGAGTTGTGACATTAGAAGTTATTGTCATCTTCTAATACCATGCAAGGATGATATGTAGCTATTTCAATACGCCACTTACAGTGGACCCTCTACTTACGGAATTAATCCGTACTGGAACGGTGGCTGCAGGTCGAAAAATCGGTAGGTTGAGTCTCCATTGACTTACAATGCATTGAAAACCGATTAATTTGTAACCGGCCGTTTTTGTTCCGTTTTTGTTTTTTTCTGGTCTGTAGGTCGGTTCTCCGGCTGCAGGTTGAACCTAAATTTTGTGGCCAGAGAAGTCTGTAACTCGAAAAGTCTGTAAGTCGAGCCGTCTGTATGTCGAGGGTCCACTGTACTTTATTAACAACAACAAAAGGAAAATCATTGTGGCACATGAACTGCTGGCAAAGAAAAAGGTGGGAAAAATGGCTAGTCAACTCTGTGAGCTCCACCCTCACAAGGCAAGAACAGCCTCAGAAGAGCCCCAGCTGAGGAGAAAGGCTGGGGAAAGGGGGGGTTATCTCCTTTCTGTCTCCCCAATCTTCTTCCCAACATTTTCCTCTCATGCTGCCACTGGCCTTCACTGCTGTTACTGCTGTATCCTTGCTTGGGAGTAAACCACGTAAACCTACACACAAGTAAACTGGCCAAACCTGGCTCTCAAGTAAACTCGGGAAACTTGCTTGCGAGTAAACTGTCAAGCCTGAGACCTGTATGCATCCTTCTCAGCACATAGTTTCTCATTCTTGTCATCCTGGGACTTCCTGCCAAAACATTTCCAGCAGGATTTTCCAAGTTCGTGCAAAAAAGCGTTACCACTGAGGTGACACCCTCGCCCAGCCTCATGGCAAAGCTGAGACCGAAAGCAGCCCATGGATGGAGGGAAGGCAGGATAGCAAGTGGGTTTTGTGTCGAATTCCCCCACCTCCACTAGGGATGCTTCATCTATTTTTGAGTCCATGTCACCTTTGCATCTCTTCAGTCACAAATGCATTTTCATCCTGTTCTCCGTGATTTTAAAAACTACACATGAAAATTCACATTTAAATTGTATGCAATTTTCAATCAATTATTCATTTTATTCCTTTCCCTATAAAATATGCATTTTATTTTCATTTTCCCATCAAATATGTATTTTGTATTAATTTTTCTATAAAATATGCATTTTTGTGCACCCCTCTTTTTTTGTGGATGGGGGGGGGGAAGCCAAACATTACATTACAACATTTTGAAAAGCCTGCCATCTAAAAGATAGCTTCATTCCGCTCTGTGTATTAATCTGGGAGGTAGGGTCACCTTGTGGAAAAAAACCTCCACACTTTTACATGTCTGCCTGCTGAAGTTCCTATTTTCAGACAACAGTTACATCACAGCAGCCTTATCCTGTTTTTCATGTGGCCACCCTACATGGAAGTATTCCCTTTTAAAAAGGCAGACTGAAGAAAATTCTCCAATCTACCTGTTCACCACAACTGATATCAGCTCACCCTTCATTGTTTCTTTCAAAGGGGTTGGTTTCTACTCTTGATTACTTTTACAAAAGAAATGCAGAAGCATTGGGAGGGTTCAGTTCCCCCACCCCTGCCCCTCTCCCCATGTTTCCTTTCCCCGTGCTATGTCTCCCCTGATTTATGTTAACTTGACAACAAGTCCATTGTACACATCGGGCTACTCACGTCCCAGACGGATCATGGCCCCACGGTCTAGCCAACATGGTGGTTAGCTTCTCCCATCTAGGCCCATTTCAAAGACTTTATTCCCACCTTGTTACCATGGTGATTAATGTATCATATCATTACAGTACTTGATATGATAGTCCTATTAACACCTCCTGCCCTGTTGGGAGCCATCGTCACCAGCCACAAGACCTGCAATGTTTCTCATAAAGGCCTCACTGTTTCTGCTCTGCAATCACTCTTGTAAAATCAAGGCACACACAAAGGATGGACATAGAAGCCCTTGGCCTCAATTCTTCTGTTGTTCCTTTTTCATTATGAGCTGGTCTCTCTAATCGGTCCAACTACAAGCATCATTACATACATCTGTCAAGTATTCTAAATTGATTTAATATGAAACCCTGGAGCACCCAGTTTCCATTGGGTTTGGAATGCTGTAGAAAAGGGCCATCTTTTAGAAATGCTGGAAGCCCTCCAGAAGCCCCAGTCAGCGGGGATAATGATAAGGCATTGTAAGTGCTGGCGTCCCAAAATGTGAAGGGCCAGAGATTCCCCATCTAGGCTTTAGACCAATGCTTCCAAACCTTGGGTCCCCAGATATTCTTGGACCGCAACTCCCAGAAATCCTGGCCAGCTAGGGGTGAAGGCTTCTGCAAGTTTTAGTCCAATAACATCTGGGGACCCAGATGTGGTTCACTCTTTTTTCTGATGATCAGATGACTTGATCTCTAAAGCAAACCAATCCATCCATCCCCCCAATGCCCCTATCCGCACCTTTCTGGGTCCATGTCAGGGCTTCTACTTTTTTGGTGCAGGCAGGTGTGCTCTAGTTTTGTCTGTTTCCAGTATGCGCAGTTGCTGGGTACAGACCAAAATGGAACCTTGCTGCTCTCAAAGATACCAAGGCTCCTGCTGTCAATTTCTAGTACTGTGAAATAGTTTAATAAGTGAGCCACTTCAGGATATTGGCAAATTGAACACTTCCCTTGCTTCTCTATGGCGGGGCAGGGGAAATGAATTCTTACCCCCTGCTAGACTATCACTGATGCACTGAATCAGAATAATCTTTTTTTAAAAAAAATGTTCTTTGCCTTTGTGTGAAGTGCTAATTGAAACTGCTGCTGCAGGTAGTTTCTCAGTCAGCATTACACACAAGGCAAAGAAAATAATTTTTTAAATTTAATTTAAGTGATTCAGTGCATCAGCAATGATTTACCAGACAGACAGAAAAAAAGAAAATAAATTACAGTGGTGCCTCGCATAACGAACGCTTCACTATGCGATGAAACCGCACAATGAGGGGTCCCGGGCCATCGCTGGAGCGTTCGCTCAGCGATGGCCCCTATGGGCTTTTTCGCTATGCGATGATCGTGCGGATGCGATCAAAGCATAGCGAACAGCTGATCGGCAGTTCCAAAATGGCCGCCGCTAAAACAAAATGGCGACCGCTGTTTTGCCTCGCTAATGAGGCATCCAAAATGGCCGCCGCAATGGAGGAAACTCCCAGAACGGTGAGTTTTAAGTCCATAGGAACGTATTAAATCAGTTTTAATACGTTCCTATGGGCTTTTTTATTTCACTTAACGATGGATTCGCTGAGCGAGGGTTAATCCGGAACGGATTAACCTCGCTAAGCGAGGCACCACTGTAATTTCACTTCTCCTGCCCCTCCACAGACAAGCAGGAGAAATGTTTAATTTACTTATATCCTGAAGTGGCTCATTTATTAAGCCACTTCATGATGGTGGAAAATGACAATAGAAGGAGCTGGATGAAATAGGATCACGTGAGTTCGGTATAGATGCGGGGATCACACCAAATAGCATATTGCTCCTCCCCCTTGATCTCAGGTGACCCTATTTAGACTGCACCAGTCAGTTCCAAAAGGGCCAGTGGAGTCATAGCCTAAATTCCCTCCCCCCCCAAAAAAAATCACTCAAAGGAAATGAAAGTAAACTACTATAACTCCTGGTAACTCTCTACTCGGAGATTCAGAGTGTCTGTTACAAGATGCAAGGGGATACACATCACATTCTTTGGCAGACTCTATTACATTAAGCACATCTGATAGTACGTTCAGCTGCAGTCTGATCTGGTAGTGAATTTTTAAACTAAAAGCAAAACAAAGCACATGCACTATGGATTTATCTAAACTGCACTTCTACCCCAATTTACCAAGGAATAAGCCTCACTGAACTCAGCAGGACCCGCTTCTGAATACACACGTCAGTCCTTTATAACCATGTAAGAGCTGGCATGTGGCCAGCATTAATTAGCAGTCAAAATGAAATCAGTCAACTTTTTAGAGCTGTCTTAGGTAGCCTCTTCTGGGATTACAAGACAGGAGCATACATATTTAAATAAATCAAAAATAAATGCCAAGTTGTTCATGTTTTGAAGGCTTAATATCTGAATGCTAATTCTAATTTTGAATCTGAGATGTCTCAATCAAAGTTTGCCTGATAAAATAGATCATTAGCTATACTTAAAAACATTTGCGAATCTTCATTACGGCACTATCATGTTCTTCAAGAGGACACCCAGACCCTTCGGTAGTGTGGCCAGATGCAAAAGAGGACACCGTTGCACGCTTCAATAGCTGTGTAGAAGCAGGAAGCATCAAAATGCCTGAGGCTAGTCTTAACTTCTCAGAAGACTAGTGACAATTTATGCCCTCACAAACTGGAAACAATTCTTTAAATTTCCAATATGGTAGTGTTTCTCTGCCTGGCTAGATAGATCAGTAAGTTAGGTATTGAAGCCAGAGGTTGGGGGTTCAGTTCTCCACTGTGTATCCCAGAACAGCCAGACTGGGTGGCCTCAGGCAAGCTGCACAGTCCCAGAATGGCCCCAGAAGAAGGGAATGGGACACCACATCTGGGTATTTTCTACCTGGAAAACCCTGAAAAGGGTCATTGTAAGTCAGAATAGACTTGATGGGACATTATTATTATAGCCATTCTCTGAGGACTGGTTCTTAAGTCCTACTCTTCAAACCTCATCTATGCGTGAACAGTCCTCAGAATACAGCTACGCAATGGATAAAAGTGCCCTTATTTGAACCATCTGCTGTATGCCTCTGACCTGATGCAAAGAGAAACCACAAGTATTACAGCATCTTTAAGACTAACTAGCTTTTATTTATTTTTTTCATAAGGCTTTGTGTGTCCAAGCACACTTCTTCCGATGATCTGATGAAAGTCTGTTATAATGGATATGTGACCTGATCCCACCCCCTCTCCATCCCATGAGGAAATCAAATGTGCCTTTGACCTGAGACTATCACATCCTCTTGCCTTCCCTAAGGATTAGGCCCTTTCCCGTTTGAGCCTCGTGGCACAGTGGTTAAACTGCTGTACTGCAGCTAAAAACTGTGCTCACGACCTGGGGTTCAATCCCAGGGAGCCGGCCCAAGGTTGACTCAGCCTTCCATCCTCCCCAGTACTCATTGGTAAAATGAGTACCCAGCTCGCCGGGGGGGGGGGCAATATGTAGCCTGCATAATTAACTTGTAAACCGCCCAGAGAGTGCTTGAAGCACTATGGGGCGGTATATAAGCAGTAGGGCTTTTGCTTTTTTTTGCTTTGGGGCTGGCTACTGGATTTCAGTTTACAATCTAAGCAATTGCCCGTCACCTTCACACTCTCTCCTCTCCGGGTTTAAGATGCTATCAGCATTTCTGCACACTCTCAACTCTCCACCTGCTGTGATGCCATTGTCTCTTGCCCTCTGTTCATCTATGGTCTGTAACAGTGACCAAACGGTATGCATTGCTTGTCACAGGAAACCAAGAATGTTTTTATTATCTGCCATCTTAAGGCATTATATAATTAGATCTGTCCAAGGGATCCTCATATCAGTTTGGAGCCCAATTTGGGGATTTGGATGTAGTCTTGATTCAATCTGGGCCAGTTTAAACCTGATCAGGATCCTAACTGAGACTCAGAGATTGAATGTTACCCAGTTACTCTAGAAAACAGAAGTGGTCATTAACATTTTGTTTTTTCCCTGTGTGTAGTACATGAAAGTTGGTGACCTGAAGGATCTTAATTTCCCCAGATTTTAGTATTTTCCTTGTAAAGTAACTTTAAACGTTGCCTTAACAAATAGTTGTAATGTGCTCATTTTTCACATATGAATGGAATGGACATGTGCAGCTCATTCCAGGGGGATTAATTCTGCTAAATCTGAGACAGATTAGGCCAGTGGGTTTTGCACTCCCTGCCTTTAGATTTTACTGCAACATAAATATTTGCTAAACTATGTATTTAGACTAAAAACCAAACCTAGTCCAACAAAAACTTAGAACTTTGTGTTCCGTGTACCTAAACTTTGCCTTGACCTTTTGAACTAATGGAGAGAATGAACTGCCTGGGACCAGCCAAGGTGTTCGGTTCCTATATCGATTTGGGAAGCATTTGAGCTTTACTGTGTTGTTAAGGGAATCCTCCTATGAGATGATCCCATGAGTTTTTCTATGTAAAGAAATAACATTTGTTGGGCAAATGTTACTGAGCGACCAACCCAAATCCTGACTTTCAACAAACCAAGAGTCCATTACATGTGAATAAGAGATCAGCAGTCGGCATATGGCCGACGCATGCTCGATTAGCCACATGAAGCCATTTACTCATCCATAGAGTAAACAGCAGTTGTGCATCGGCTTCAATTGAATCCTAAATTGAACCAGCCCAGTTTGGAGTGCTTTGTACGAGTGGGGGGGGGGGGGGAGAAGAAGATCTGGAACCTGTCAGACCCATCTAGAGATCCAGACTTCTAAAATGAGATGGGAAATGTTTCCTAAACAAAAATGCCCCCAAGAAGGTGGTGTGACAGAGAGGAAAGCTAGTTGGGTTCACTAATAGCTCCAATATGAAATCTGAGGCAAGAATCTCACCGTCCATCTCCAGTCATACGACCCATCGAGTGGGATAAGCATGAGTCACTGAAGTTATATATGCCATTACAGCACACAGATTTTCATTTGTCTTTTGGCAGATTTCGCTGTGCTTGGAGCAGTTCAGGTGAAAAGATCTCTACAAATGCAGTTCTGTGCTCTGTAGCCTGAGCCTAATTGGTAACGTCTCCCTCCCTTCTTAATGTGACACGAGGAGCCTTGCCTAGTACTCTCTTGGCCTTTCTCACTTGTTTATCTGAGTGATGAAATCCGTTTATTTCATATATAGGCGAGTCTGTGTCTTTTCGGCAGTGAAACTAATTCTGTTCCCCAGTCTGGCCCGTGTTTCATCCCATATGCCACTGGCCTGCTTGTCAGAATGTGGCTTTCACTGTACTACTTTGACCGGTTTCAAGTAGTACTATCCTCCATGTTTTTATTTTTAAAATAGGCTTGTATTTGTGGCAATTCTTAAACGGCCAACTTAAGAATTTTCTAAGTGATCTAAGAAGGTGAGCCAGTACTAAGGGGACAGCAAGAGGACAAAAGCTGCACAAATGGGCAATAAAACACACTTAACTGAGTTTATAGGCTTATAAGACTTATTTTATTTTATATTAAATTTCTATACCACACCATCTGGCGGCATGACACTACTCTGGGCAGTTTCCAACAAAAGGATAAACACCCACATCACAGTAATATATTTTTTAAAAAAAACTTACAGAGAGCACAAGATGGTGGTCACAGACAAACAACAACGTCAAGAATAATCAAACTATAAAAATAAAAATTACAATGGAAGAATGTCTTGAAATGCTTTTCTGTACAGCAAGGTTTCTATGTGCTTTCTAAACGTCCATAGGTAGAGCATTCCACAGACAGGGAGCCACCACCAAGATGGCCCTGAGACTAGAGGTGTAAAATTTCTGATTTCTCCCCCAGAAAAAAAACATGCTTAGAAGTGTTTTCGTTTTATATTTTCTTATTGCAAGAACTCTAGTGGTCTTTAAAAATTTTTTTTAAATCAAATTTTCCCCCAAAAACCCCACAAACCCATATTCCCCCCCTTTTTTAAAAAAATGGAAATTTTCATAAATTTTACATCTCCACCTGAGACTTGTATCTTGTTTTCAATATAGATCTCTTCCACTGAAGCACTGTAAGTGAAGTGTCCTGCTGAGATTTTTACCTCTACTGTGAGTTAGAGCAGTAAAATGTCAAAAGCACACCTCCCTTCCTTCACAACATCCTATTGTTTTCTGAATGTGGTGCTGTTAAACAACATTTGGAGGCATACTATCTGGTGATCCTCCACTGTATAGATTGCTGAATCTGTCAAATGTGTTTTGGAGCAATCTGGACCCAATTCTAAGTTGATGTAAGTCAGTCTTAATTGGCCTGATTTTGATTCAGGATTTGGCTGAAACATTTGCACAGGGCGGCCTCTTTGCTGCCACATATCACAGAGCTTGGGACGTGGTGGCGCTGCGGGCTAAACCGCAGAAGCCTGTGCTGCAGGGTCAGAAGACCAAGCAGTCGTAAGATCGAATCCACGCGACGGAGTGAGCTCCCATCGCTTGTCCCAGCTCCCGCCAACCTAGCGGTTCGAAAGCATGCAAATGCAAGTAGATAAATAGGGACCACTTTGGTGGGAAGGTAACAGCATTCCGTGTCTAAGTCGCACTGGCCATGTGACCACGGAAGATTGTCTTCGGACAAACGCTGGCTCTATGGCTTGGAAACGGGGATGAGCACCGCCCCCTAGAGTCGAACACGACTGGACAAAAATTGTCAAGGGGAACCTTTACCTTTACCTTTATCACAGAGAAAGTACCAATAAAAATATAGTTTTTGGAAATAATTACAAAACTATATTATATTATGACGAATTGCTTGCAAAAATACATACAGCAACAAAAACTATATGCAAAATAAATTTCTGTATTAGTACTGTTCATGGGTCATTAGGTTCTGATTTGAAGCTTCAGACCTAATAAAATCTGGGGCAGCCTTGCCTCTTCTGATTTGATCTGGAGCCAGGCTAATATTCAGATTTCCGAATATGTGAAGCTCCCATTCACTTGAACGGGGACAAACAAATGGCTAAAATGTCTTCTTCTTTTTGAGGTGGTGGGCCCTGCTGCTCCAGGCTGCCTCATTCCCCTTCAACATCAGCCACCTGGGCTAGGGAGAGAGCTTTTATCCGGAGCTGCCTTTGGGGCCTGACCAGACCAGCGTGCAGAGGAAGCCAGGAACCATCGGCCGGCCACAGCCACTGGGTGAGAGGCAGTGGACTGTGGTTGGGCTCCTGCTGGATGCCAGCTCTCTTTCCCAAGAGAGCTGCTCAGCCCCCTCTGTGTCTGCAGAACCAGGCCCTGCTGCTCCAGGCTGCCTCATTCATCTCAACAGGAGCCACATAACTTTGGGGGGGGGGAGAGAAGGGGCTTTAGGAATGTTTTATTTTATATATGTTTTAAATGTTTTTAAATTGTTATTAATTGCCATCAATTAAGAAGAGACCCACAGTGGATCTAATGGAACAGGAAGGGGGGAGGGTGTTGGAGGGGGCAGCCATTGAGGTGGTGCTGGGTAGGGGAAGGAATGGCGGTGGGGGTAGAACATGCCCGCGTAGGAGAAGAGAGGTTAGATATCTTACATCTATCCCCTCTTCTAGTTCTACCCCCAACCAGATGGTATCAGGCGACCATATCAGCAAACCCTTGGGCCACACGGTGCTGTTGATGAACGCCAGGTCAGTACAAAATAAAACTGCCCTCATCCATGATGTAATTCTGGATGAGGGGGCTGACCTGGCGTGCATTACTGAGACCTGGGTGGGAGAGGAGGGTGGTGTTCCCCTCTCCCAGCTGTGTCCGCCTGGGTACTCAGTCCAGCACCAAGGTCGCTCGGAGGGTCGGGGAGGGGGAGTTGCTATAGTCTATAGGAGTTCTATCTCCTTGACCAGGCTTCCTATCTCTTTGAGAGGAGGTCTCGAGGGCCTGTATTGTGTGTTGGGCTCGCGAGACAGGCTAGGGATTCTGTTGGTGTACCGCCCACCCTGCTGCGTACCAACAGTCTCCCTGCCTGAGCTGACGGAGGTAGTCTCGGACCTGGTGTTGAGGACTCCCAGGCTGTTGGTGCTGGGGGACCTCAACATTCATGCCGAGGCTCCCTTGACTGGGGCGGCTCAGGACTTCATGGCCGCCATGACAACCATGGGGCTGTCTCAATGTGTCATCGGCCCAACGCATGAGAAGGGCCATACCTTGGACCTGGTTTTCTCAACGGGACTGGAAGATGGTGGTTTGGATGTGGAGGGGCTGGTCGTGACCCCATTGTCATGGTCAGACCACTTCCTGGTCAAGTTTAGTCTATTAGCTTCTTCTTCCCTCTGCAAGGGTGGGGGATCTATTAAGATGATCCGCCCTCGGAGACTAATGGATCCAGATGGATTCCTGAATGCTCTGGGGGATTATCCGTCTGATATGGTCGGCGCTCCTGTCGAAGCTCAGGTCACCCTATGGAATAAGGAGATGACCCGGGCTGTTGACACGATTGCGCCTAAGCGCCCTCTCCCTGCTCGCCGAGCCCAGACAGCCCCTTGATATACTTCTGAACTGCGGGCGATGAAGCGAGAGGGGAGACGGCTGGAGCGCAGGTGGAGGAAATCCCGCTGGGAGTCCGACCGAACACGACTTAGAGCCCATTATCGGGCCTATTTCGTGGCAATACGGCTGGCGAAACGGCAATATTTCTCCAGCCGTATTGCTTCCTCAGAATGTCGTCCAGCCGAGCTGTTTCGGGTGGTCCAGGATCTTCTTCAACCGGGAAATCCGGTGGAGGTCCTGGACTGCTCATCAGCTCGTTGTGATGAGTTTGCCATCCATTTTGAGGAAAAAATCGCTCAGATTCGCAGTGGGTTGGACTCCACAGTTACTGCAGAGTCAGAGGATGTATCCAGCGCACCGTGCTTTGGTCAGGTATTAATGGATGAGTTTCAATTGTTGAGACCTGAGGATGTGGACAGGGTGCTTGGATCTGTCCGTTCTACCACAACTCCGCTCGACCCTTGCCCATCCTGGCTAATTAGAAGATCAGCCAGGGGGGTTCGCACCTGGGTCCAGGAGGCTGTGAACGCCTCTTTGAGAGAGGGAGTCGTCCCTACCACCTTGAAAGAGGCGGTAATTCGACCACTCCTTAAAAAGCCAAACCTGGACCCAAGGCTGGTGGCTAACTACCGACCAGTAGCGAACCTCCCTTATTTGGGCAAAGTGTTGGAGCGGGTTGTGGCCGGGCAACTCCAGGCGCTGCTGGATGAAACTGATTTTCTAGATCCATTTCAATCGGGTTTCAGGCCGGGTTTTGGTACAGAGACTGCCTTGGTCGCCCTGTATGATGACCTTTGCCGGGAGAGAGACAGGGGGAGTGTGACCCTGTTGATACTCCTGGACCTCTCAGCGGCTTTCGACACCATCGACCATGGTGTCCTTCTGGATAGGCTGGCTGGGTTGGGAGTTGGGGGCACTGTTTTACAGTGGTTCCGCTCCTTCCTGGCTGACCGTGTCCAGAGGGTGGTGCTGGGGGACAGTTGCTCTGCCCCATGGCATTCATGTCATGGGGTTCCTCAGGGCTCGATACTGTCCCCCATGCTGTTTAACATCTACATGAAACCGCTGGGAGAGGTCATCAGGAGGTTTGGGCTGAGGAGTCAGCAATATGCTGACGACACTCAGCTCTACCTCTCGTTTTCCACCAATCCAGGTGAGGCGGTTTCTGTGCTGAACTCGTGTCTGGACCTGATAATGGACTGGATGAGGGTCAATAAATTGAAACTCAATCCAGACAAGACGGAAGTGCTGTTAGTGGGTGCTTCGCCAGACAGGCTGGAGGGCCATCTCCCTGCCCTGAATGGGGTTACACTCCCCCTAAGGGACAGGGTCCGCAGCTTGGGGGTGCTCCTGGACCCCAGTCTAACACTGGAAGCCCAGGTGGACTCGGTGGCCAGGGGCGCCTTCCTCCAGCTGCGGAAACTATACCAGCTACGGCCCTACCTGGACGAGCGGAGTCTCATGACAGTTACACATGCACTGGTAACATCCCGTATAGATTACTGTAATGCGCTTTACGTGGGGCTGCCTTTGAAGACGGTCCGGCGACTGCAGCTGGTCCAGAATCGAGCGGCGCGGCTGGTGAGTGGTGTGGCCGCCAGGAAACATATCAAGCCGATTCTGTATAAGTTACATTGGCTACCAGTTGCTGCCCGGGCCCAATTCAAAGTGCTTGTTTTGACATATAAAGACCTAAACGGCTTGGGCCCTGGATACCTGAAGGACCGCCTCCTTCCATATGAGCCTACCCGGCAGTTAAGATCTAGCCAGGGGGCCCTTTTGAAAGAGCCGTCCCTCAAGGAGGTAAGAGGGACGGCTTGTAGACAAAGGGCCTTTTCGGCAGCTGCCCCCAGACTATGGAATGCCCTCCCGACTGAGATTCGTCTGGCGCCGACACTGATGACATTTTGGCGCCAGGTCAAAACCTTCCTGTTCCAGAAGGCTTTTAACTGAAATAATATTAGCTGTGGGTCCGATGGCAATTTTATATATATTTTAATTGTATTTTAATTACTACATAACTTTATTGTATTTTAAATGCTGTAAGCCGCCCAGAGACCTTTGGGTAGTGTGGGCGGCATATAAATTAAATAAATAAATAAATAAATAAATAATTGCCATGGAACCTGGCAGGATGCTAGGACAGGCAGAGAAGATTTTATTGCAACAAATTACAGGAAGGCGGCTTTTCAGGTTTCTGTTATTTTATTTTATTTTATTTTATTCCACTTTGTTCCTGTAGGCTGCTCAGCCCTGGCAATTTGGCTTGGGCATTCTTTGTATGGAAGGTCAGCTCTAGGGTCACTCTGTTCAGGCAGCAGCAGTGAGCTTGCCTTGGCTAATACCAGGCACAAGGCTCCAAATCAGACAAGGTACTGTACACTGGAAAGGAAAGAGGGAAACTCTTTTTTCATTATCCCCCAGTCTCTAGGTCTTCTTATATAGTGCTATAATTTTCTGTGTCCTTTCCATGCTTTGTGTGTGTCTTTATTATTATTTTTAGCTCCTCCCATGCCCAATTTTCCAAGGTGAATAGGGATGTTCCTGACCCACATTACAACTGCGCTGTCTGTTTCAGTCTTGAGATGGGTGGGTAGGTAGGGTTGAGCATCCCAGTCAACATTAGTAGCCCTTATTTCAGGGATCAGGGAACTTTTTTACCTTTTACCCCCCCCCCCCCAAAATTTATATATGCCGACATTACCCACTTGATTTGAAAGGAAGGAAATCATACATCATTTGAATTCAAAATCTTATTGAATCTATTCAAAATTACTTTGAAAGCTTCAACTGACTTGAAAACTTCAGGTTTTGGAGAAATGATGTTGCTTCATCTTGGATATGAGAGCATCAATATTGGGGCTCTGCTCATCCTCATTACCTCCAGGATTTTCATTTTTACCCCATTTGGGGTAATTTACCCCGTTCCCTGACCACTGCCTTATTTGAACCACAATCTGATATTTGGACACGCTGGTACATTTCCCTAGTGTGCATTAGTGGAAATCCATACAAAAATATGTACAAATAAAAACACACATTGTAAAATAAAATAAAATAAAAACACAAACTATTTGTAAACAGAATGTAAATAACATTAAGACTGGAATGTTAGAAAATGAGGGAAGCCTGAACTGTCAGCTCCATGAATTCCTATAGGGCAGCTAGTAAAGCAGGTGCAACATAATATTAAATGATCATAGCCAGGACCTTATAGTGATTCAAAGAAGCTCAGCTTTCTCTGCTTCAATTTAACATCGCTAGATGTTGCTTGGTGGGGGGATCTTTCTAATCACCTGAGCTAACCCAATCTATGATCTTTTCCACAGTGAAGTCCAGTTCCTCCTGCAGCGGGTTCTGCTTCTAAAGGCAGCCTTGGTGCACTAAAAAAATCTCAGGCAAAGCAAGAGAATAACTGCAACAAGGAGGGGGTAATATCATGGCACTCAGGCCATTTGACAACCTTCTCTGAGGTGGCACCCTTCATCTGGAGGTCAATTCATTCATTAAATAGCTGAGCCTGAACTCGTCATGCGATGCTGTGGAGTCTTGAAGATTAGCCTGAACTCATCACGCTCCCTTAACCTAAACCCCAAGGGCATGCCAGCCGGCAATGCAGCCCTGCCGTGCCATCAGGGCAGCCTCCAGCCGAACACCTGCCCTCATGAATACCCCTTTGCATCCCAATGAGGCATCTATTTCATTGCTAGTGCTGTGTTCATTTTTGTGGCATATTTACGAGTCCTCTGTCTCATTAATCTGCTAAGTATTCATAAGACGTCCCTTTCATGCTAGGATAGCTAAGGGCAAATGACTTTATTTATCCATTCTTTGACACAGAATTTCTCTCCGGAGTCAGCTGGATGAAAGGTTTTCACCTTTTAAATTCTTAATAGAGTTTTCTCAGTAATATGTCTTTTATATTTCAGAAACAGCTAACTTTTCTCTTTGTGGAGTATGCTATTGTTTGTGTTCCTCCCTTTTATTATTGCAGCAAGTTAACATTGAACTTGTTGTCTGCATTCCTTTTCTTTTCCACAGCCCACATAGCCCTCGCCAGGCGTATCTCCATCTACCTGAATAGCAGCCTGTCATGGTAACACTCGGATGAGGAAGGCTTTTGAGGGGAAGGGGGAGAATGCCTGGTTTTAGAAATTTGCCTCTTCGTTTAAATGGATTCATGATGGAACTTCCTCCACTGTAATTAACCTTGCAGCAAAAGGCCAGAACAAGTCCCCCAATCTTCTCATTTATTTGCCCATAATTCATTGTGCTCATAGTGTCATGCCAGTGCACGCTAATTTTTCCCTTCCTGCTAAGCACTGTATATTTATCTCCTGTCAACAGATTGTTATTACCCTGTTGGACTGTATGGTTTTGAATGCCCTTTCAGTTTATTTTGTACCTATAGCACTGATGGGAATGGAGACGCTTAATGCCAGGATGGCTCTCCAGATGTTCTTGGATTACAACCTCCATGATCCCTCATCATTGCTTGTGCTGGATGGGGTTTGTAATTCAGCAACATCTGGAAGGTCTCCCATCCCCTATCCCTGGCTCAAGTCCATCTTATACCCGTGGTTTTCTGTCCTGACCCACACTTCCTCTCCAGCCTTCCCATACATACCTGAGCCAGGAAGACCTGTGATGTTATAACATCACTGTCTGTGTTTCTCAGCCCTGCTTCACTGACTGTCACTGGAGAGAGGTGACAAAATGCTTCGTACAGTGCCATCCATCATGTATCTGATCTCAGAAAAGGTTACTAGGTGGCATGGGGAGCAGATGCGGCTTCGACACTCATGTATTTAGAGGAAGATGGATTTGGATCCTTACAGCAGCATCACCTTGCCCTGAGCCATTAACTGTTAGGTGGCAGATGTCCTCTGTGAACACCATTTTAAAAGGGCGTCAAAGAACAATCCACCTTTTAAAGGTGTTCTCCATTTGAAGGGCTCTCGAGTCCAGGTCTGATTTATAGATAAATGACTGAATGGAGAGAGATCAGACTCCCCGAAGTTATTCTTCCTGGAGAGTAGAAAGCAGGAACAGAAGTTACTTGGGGCATGATCAGATGGATATTTGTCCTGCTGTTTGTCCTGCTGTGGAAATGAGTCAGTTCACTCTTTTTTCCAGGGATCACATGACATAATTGCTGGAGCAAACCAAATCCTACAGCACATGTTTCTGAGCCCTTGTTAGAGGCTTCTACTTTTTTTGGTGTGGTTAGAATTGCTCTGGTTTGATCTCTTTCCAGCCCACATGATCAATGTGGTCACTGGGAATGGACCAAAAGTGGGCCTTCTGGTTGTCAAGGCTCCTTCTGGTTTGAGTTTCTGATATTGTGAAGTGGCTTAACAAGGCAGCCACTTCAGGGTATTGGCAAATTGAACACTTCCTCTGCTGCTTGGCGGAGGAACAGAGGAAGTGAAATATTTCCCCCCGACTCTTACAGACCATCAGTAATGTGCTGCATCACAAAATATTTCACTTCCTCTGTTCCTCCGCCAAGCAGCGGAGGAAGTGTTCAATTTGCCAATACCCTGAAGTGGTTGCCTTGTTAAGCCACTTCACAATAAGGGCCAAATTGTGATTCTCACTGATTTGGACATTTTCCTACCAAGCACGACTCAATTTAGAGCACATCTGTTCAATAGTGAGCACCAGTGCAAAACATTTCAGGCAGCAGAACATGAATCTCTTCCGCACAATCCATCCCAGGATTGTAGATCAGCAGCATCTATCCCAAGATTCATACAACACGGGAAACCACTGAGAATTACCACCCATCTTACCTAGTACTGCTGTTCCGAGACCTAGATTATTCCCCTGCCAGCGTCATGAAGATTTGTATCCTGCTAAGAGTGATAGCAGTACAAATGCTTCCCCACTGGTTACTGCCATAACTGGACAGTCCACAACTGAGACATCCTACTGGAATCACTGCATGGAAAGAATTCACATGCAGCCACCACCTCCACCACTTCTCTCCTTGAGTCTTTTCACTTTTTGTTTGAATCTCAGTTAATACAGTCATGAAAACTAGCAAGCAAAAATACTCTCCAAGATTGCGGAACCTGGTAATCTTCTACAGAAGTAACACACAAAGAAGCAATAGCAGGCTTAACTTTCAAGATCCTTTAGGACCCTCTTCAAACACATACACATGAAAAATATTTACATCCACATTTGAATTCTGCAAATGAGCTCCAGGAGCAGTCTCTTGGTGATCTCCTGCTCATCTTTTGGATTCCATGCAGTTTTTCTGGAAACCTGGATTTAGCTGAGAGCAGTTTATCTATCTCTTCTGTGATTCATACAGAGGGCAACATCAACACCTAGCTTCTTGCAGAACAGCAATCTAGTTTTTTTAAAAAAAATCTACATATAAGTAATAAACACTATTTTTCGCTCCACAAGGCACACCTTTCCATAAGACGCACCAATTTTTTAGGAGAAGAAAACAGGAAAATATAATCCGTTTTCTTCGCTCCATAAGACGCACAGGCTTTCCACCTCCCTGTTTTGTGGGAAAAAAGTGCGTCTTATGGTGCAAAAATACAGTAAATAAAGGCACTGGATAGCAAGTCTGGAAGAAGGTGAAAATTACTTAGTTCAGTCCCTGCTACGAACACAGAAACCAAATGCTGCTAACAGATTACGTCTTATCTATATTTGCAGCATGTCAAGAGGAGAGAGCAGAACATACCAAAACCTAATGCTGGCTTCTAGTCAGAAATGCAGATAGTAATGCTGGCTTCTGGTACATATAAATGCAGATAAAAAATTGTGTACACATGTATATACATCCATATACACATATGTGCACACATACATATATATACCTGTATATGTCTCTCTGTGCATGATTCATATCTATCTATCTATCTATCTATCTATCTATCTATCTATCTATCTATCTATCTATCTATCTATCTATCTATCTATCTGTCTGTCCGTCCGTCCGTCCGTCCGTCCGTCCGTCCGTCCGTCCGTCCGTCCGTCCGTCCGTCCGTCCGTCCGTCCGTCCGTCCGTCCGGTCCATTTTAATTTTAAAGCATCCAACAACAATCCAAACAAGTCTGTTGTGGACCCCCACCCTGTTTGTGCTGTGTCTCAGGTAGCAATGCTAGAGCACAGAGGACAGTCTATTCCAAAGCGGATACATGACGTTAGGCATTGTCCTTCAGGTTCAGAGTTTCAGACTGCATTAAAATGCCAAGCTTATAAACCCAGAGGTTCTCCTTCTTTTCCAATGTACTTGAATCTGCCAGTGTTTCTACCCTAGTTCCTGACAAATCAGATAAGCTGTGGCAGTTTGAATGAAAATGTTGAGCCGCTGGTTGTTCCCATTTCCTGGTCAAGACTGACTACATATTGTGGATGTCCTCCTGGTTGCCTATATTGAAGGCCACAGATTGCAGGACTTGCAGGTGATGCCCTGTTTAATCTAGCAGGTCCTGCCAGTCATAGTGCCCTTAAAAGTGACTGTCTTCCTAATATGCACACAGGTGATGCAGTGACTGGAATCGCAAAGGTGTGATCCAAGATTGCTAATTTGGTGATAGCTCATGCAAAGCTATCACAGAAGGCTTGCTGAGGTTTTTTGGAAAACATTCTGAATTTGTTAGCAATAGATTGCTTTCCCTTATTGCTCTGATCTTGTTCTTAAGAATAGCTGGGGAAGGTAGAAGCTAAAGTGCTTTGCCATAAAATGATAATTTGTTTGCAAAAGCTCTTTTCTTAGTAGCTGCCACTCACATCATTGAGGTGGCACTGGCAGTGTCAGGAGAAGAGCCTCCCAACATAATATTAACAGCCAAGCAGGAATGAATGGGAGATCATCTTTTTTTTTTTCCCTTCATGTTTTCCTCCTTCTGAACAAAGTGATTCTAATAGGACACAGGCATCTGCTGATCTTGCATGAAGGAGGTCTTTGCAGATGTGAGGTAACTGACTGCTTGGGATCATGGCCGGAAATGAGTTGTTTCCTCATGCAGCCTCCCCCGCCCTGGCATAATTGGTGAGTGCAAATGAAAGTCAAAGGGAGATCTGATCACTGTGCTTCCTCCCAGCCCAGATCCAACTTGACTGGCCCCACTGTATCATCACAAGGCCTCCTGTGACATCACGCAGGCCCAGGAAACACGGAGCTTCTGTGTTTGAAAATGTTGCCCTATTATCTGATCAGGCAAAAGAGCAAAGCTAGGAGACTGCGGGCTCAAAGAGTCAATCTGTTCGCATTGTAATTGCTTAATACAGAATAAAATGTCAGTGTTTAACCTTCCTTGATCCCCGGTGATGCATTTTCCACTATCAATGGCAGTCAGAGGACAGATTATTATTATTATTATTATTATTATTATTATTATTATTATTATTATTATTATTATTATTATTATTATTATTATTATTAATCAGGAGGAGCTTCACGTTAGCCAGTATTGAATGTTTAAAATAAAAAAAGGAGCCAGGGCCTTTATAGGTCTTCTCCGAACGAGATGTCAGGTTCCAATATCCCTGCTATAATCACAGTTGCAGTGTCTAGACTCTAGAGCAGTGGTCAGGGAACAGGGGTAAATTACCCCAAATGGGGTAAAAATGAAAATCCTGGGAGTAATGAGGACATGATCCTAATCCCCTTCCCTCCTCCTCCTCCTTTTTCCTCCTCTTCTGCCCAGAGGGGGGATCCCTGGCTGCCCGATCGCCCCTTCCCACCCCCTTCCCCAGCCTGGTTGCAACTGAGCCACCGTAGATGGCGGCCGGCGACGGGCCCCAGCTGGTGGCACAGGGCAGCCGAGGCAGCAGTGGCGGGACCGGCCATGACAGAGGGCAAGGCTGGGGCAAGTGGCCAGAGCGCCACAGCCAGGAGAAGCCTCTCCTTCCATTGCCTGGAGAGGTGGATTGCGGTGGAGGGGGGTGGGCACGGCCACGGTGGCAGCCCGGGCCAGGCTCAGCCTCCCAGTGCCGGGATGCTGCTGCCCTACACCCTGTTCTCAGAGGAGCCCATCAGGCGGCAGTGGTGCTCACCCGGCCGTGCGGCTTCCTTCGGCACTGGCTGGCCGGTCCTGGTGGAGCCTCTTTCTGTCCATGCGGCAGCTATTGCGGTGCTTCGACAGTGAGGCCTGCGGGAGCCCTGACACCGAGGCCCGACGCGGCTGCCGGTGCTGGTGCTGGAGTGGGAGGCACCGTTGGGTGCTCCCAGCAAGCAAGCCACTTGCTGCTCTTTGACGACTGCCCGGGAGCCGCCCACCAGAGGAAGAGGAGGCCGGGGCACAGGCAGTGAGGCTTCTGTGATGGTATTCGACTGGCTGCGCATGACCGAGATCCTTCCTTTCAAATGAAGGGGGTAATGTTGGTGTATATAAATATTTTGGGGGGTAAAAGGTAACAAAGTTCCCTGACCCCTGCTCTAGAGCTTGGAAATAACTAGTGAAGTGGTTGTTAACTAATTTCCAGAAACAAAGGTAGAGCCACATTACATGATTGTTTGGTTACTTAATGGGCAAAATCCCATTCATGTCAGTATAACATAAAGTTTATACCTGCCTAAATATGCGTTGCTCAATATGCCAACACCAGTGCTTCATGGATAGCACTCATGCACTGGTACTCTGACAACTACCATAAGCACAAGCTTTAGTTGGACACACATAGTTGCACAACAGGATTTTGGCACCTAAGGGATCATTTCTCTACGCTTGCTGTGTAAAACTGTAAGTTGAAGGAGTCAAATCAACACACACATACAGTGGTGCCTTGCTTGACGATGTTAATTCGTTCCAACAAAATCGCTGTAGAGCGAAAACATCGTCAAATGAAACGAAAAAACGCACTGAAACGAACTGAAAACCATTCAGTGCGTTCCAATGGGCTGAATACCTGCTCGTCCAGCGAAGATCCTCCATACAGCGGCCGTTTTCGGTGCCTGTAAAGCGAGGAATCCAGCCTAGAAAACAGCGGGGGGCCATTTTCTTCAGCTGGCGGCCATTTTGAAACCCAACAATCGGCTGTTTGCTGATCGTCGTAAAGTGAAAATCGTTTCCCGAAGCAGGGAACCGATCATCGTTAAATGAAAAAAACCCATTTGAAACATTGTTTTGTGATCGCAAAAGCAATAACAAAACCTAATCGTATAGCGATTTCCTCGTTAAGCAAGGCAATCGTTAAGCGAGGCACAACTGTATATGTAAAAGAATAACTTAGCCCAACTGCAGCCATCTTGCTTCTGTAATTTGCTTTGCTACCTGAATGTTTCTGCTTACTAGGCAAGAATAGACAAAGGAGGGAGGCCACCTACATTCCGTTGCTTGCAAGTAACTAGTCTTAGTGGGAATTTGTCCTTGGTTGCTGATAAGAGGCCTGGGTGCCTAGCATGCAACCGGGAGAACTGAATTACTGCCAAAGACTGGACACCAGCAACCCCTCCTTTGTCTCCTCCTTCTCCACACCCCTTTGCCTCCCTCTTTTCATCTAAACTTATAAAATGAATATTGTGTGTAACCACCTTGGCACTCTCCTCCGCATGTGTTGGCGGACGGAGCTGCATTCATTATCTTTGCTTCTGTTCACCTGAAAATAAACAAATATATATGTCGGATCTCCTTGTCCCTGGTTAATTGAACATATATCAGAGATGGGTCGATGTGCCAGAAATTAGTTCTGGCACACTTCAAAGTTTTAGTTACTTTTATAATGTAATTGTGATGGTGGAGGAATATCACTTGGTGAAGTGCTGGCTTCTGCTGCACCTCATGCTCCAGTGGACAGGAGGAGAGTGTTTTGGACCACAAGGCAGTGTCTTCAGATGTTTTTTTAAGATAACCAAAAGTAACTACTTTAGTTATTTTTGGGAAACTAGAAAGTAAACATGTTACTTTTGAAACTGATTATAACACTAACTCACTCCTTGTTAGAGGCCTTGTGGTTATAATCGCAACAAGTTTTGTTTGGTATGTGCTTTAATTGATGGTGGCTTTTGCAATCACTCTTTTGCAGTCAGATACATCCAGTGATGTGAGCTACCGTTTTTGAAAGCTTAGGTCAAGTGCCTTAAGATTCTTTGTTGTTTTTGTGGCAGCAGGCTGACACAGCTAACCACCTTCCCTGGGGATCATAATGCAATTATTTCTTTAAAAGCCACATCCCAAGCTTTGCCTGTATCCACATCTCAAGGCACCAGTCTCATTTTGCTGCTGCAGATAAGCTGTCTCTTGAGTTCTACTTCAAGGCCTTTTTCTCCCTCATTGAAACCAAAATCTGCCCTGTGTTTGATAGTGACACAGGATAAGGTTTTTCTCTTAATTTTTCCCAAGGTGAGGTACAATGAGCCAAATATATTGTACTGTACTATAATGTAACTCTCTGCAATGTTTGCAAGGCTTACATTTTGAAGTCATGAAACCCATTCTTTCTAAGTACAGTGGTACCTCGCATAGTGAGGTTAATCCGTTCCGGATTAACCCTCGCTATGTGAAAACATCGCTGAACGGAACATAAAAACCCATTGGAACGCATTAAACATTGTTTAATGTGTTCCAATGGGCCCTAAACTTACCGTTCAGCGAAGTTTCCTCCATAGCGGCAGCCATTTTCGCGCCCTCAGTAAGCGAGGGAAGGGCGCAAAAATGCTGCGTGCAGCCATTTCGGGCATCCGGCTGACATTTTAGAACCTCTAAACAGCTGATCCGCGGGCATCACAAAGCGAAGATCGGTAAGCGAAACACTTACCGATCGTCGCTATGCGAGTTTTGCCCATTGGAACAATCGGTATGCCTCCGCATTAGCAATCCCGAAAAGGGGATTGCTATGTGGATTCGTCATTGTACGGTGCGCTCGTTAAGCGAGGCACCACTGTACTGGTGCCAACTCTGAGTCTCCATCAGAAGAAACCTGCTCTCAGCCAAAGATCTGAAAAGCCGTACAGTATTCCTTACTAGATTAAAAAGCACTGCATTGGCCAAGCGCATTCATCTTTCCAGAGTACTGTACACTGATTGTGATTGGAGATAACATGCATTGCTAGGGAAGCCACTGCATGTGGCCAGAGTCCCAAGTTCTTTACACGGACAAATTAATTAAATGTCAGGGAGAAAGATTCCAGTCTGGCCTTTTGGCAACCTGTGTTCTTTGTTCAGAGAATCTGTTTTCATACAGAGAGACAATCAATCATGCAAGTCCTCCCACAGAAGTTGGAAGTGGCACATTCAAACAAGGACTGGCCACAGGAGCGAGAAAAAGTCTTAGGAAGTTGTAGAGTTTTAATTTATTTTATTTCTTCCCTCCAGTACCTGAAACTGGGATACAAAGTCTTACCGCATATATATCTGCATAAAAACAATGATTCTTTTTCTAAGCTTGCCTGCTTTTGCATGGAGTCAGCCACCTGTTCGGAAACTCAGAACACTGATAGTAGATGTGTTTATTTTGCTTCATTTTATTTTCAACAGGCAAGCTTTCAGCCTGGGATAAAATACCTTTGCCCTTCCAGATTTCAACTCCCAGAACTCCCCAGTAACAGTAAAGAACCATGGAAACTGTAGTCTAAATGGCTAGAGAATCATTATATGTTTTAAACATGCATTCAGAAGAGCAGTAGACAAAGCTGAATGGCCCAATCCATCTACGCAGGTACACGAAGATACAGTGGCTGACACCCAGACGTAAGTTGCAACTGGAGTAGGCCCATTGAATCAGTAGGGATTTGGTGAGCCAATTCCTTTGTAAGTGCTGTTGATTCAGTGGGCCTTCTCTAGTTGCAAGATACTACAGGATTTTAGCCAATATGTTCTCTCAGGGTCTCCCAGAGAAGAGGCTGTAACAGCCAGCACTGAGAACAAGAAAGATGCAGATGGGTGAGCATACTAAAACAACTGCCTGGTTAAACATGAACAATTAATGCACAGGGTTGTATAGGATCTGAAAGCGATATTCCTTACTGGATAAAAGACACGGTGTTGGTCAAATTCGTTCCTCTTTTTGGAGTACAATGATTGTGATTGAAGATAACACACGTAGCTAGGGAAGTCACTGCACGAGGTCAGATTCAAATATTTAATGGAGTAAGACATGCCACTAAATACAGTAGCGTACCAGTTAAAATGTCATTATTGCACCTTTTGTTCGCAAGGGCAAGAGAAGGAATACTTCGCCCCCCAACCCCATGCAGGCAGCATAGCGCAACAAAGCTTCGCCCTACCAGCTTCCTGCCAAAACTGCAGACACATTTGACAAAGGAACACACACATGGGTTGCTGGCACATTCTGAAGTGCAGTCGCCCATCCTGGCCCCCCTCATACATCTGATCTGTTGCTCATAAAATTAAAAAGTTAAGATATGATTCCCCCCCCCCCCGTAGTCCTAACCTCAAGGAGAGCCCAATGATGCAGCCAGCTGTATTGATCCCCAGCAGGAAGCTGGTTCTAGCCATTTTCATCTTGAGCACAAGCAGGCACTTTGGAAAACACTTTGGAAAGCACATAACTGCCCATCCAGGACCAAGCTCCCCCAAAGTACTTTGCATTATAGCAGGGATAATGTTGTACCAAACAATATAATCTTTTTTAAAAAATTCAATATCACATACACATAATGGTATGAAGATTGCAACTGAACTTGGGGAAAATGGGGAAGATGGGAGAGGGTAGGAGAAAAGCCCATTAGCCTTGAAAATCAAATACTGTAGTCCTGATACTACGGCCTGGGCTACATTATACTTCTGGGAACAAGAACAGAAGCAGTGATGAAATTTGTTGGAGTTTTGTTTGCAACCTTGTGTAAAGTATCTGTAGTTTGTGTGACTGGGAAGGACTTTTTTGGGCTGAGGTGATTGTATATCTACCCATCACTAACCAATCATTCCTTTCAGCCCTTGATTTAAAAGAAAGCCCCGCCTGTCTGCTGAATGTGCTTTCCCCCTCTCTTTAGTCTGTTGGTGGCAGTTGTTTCTTTGCTGTTAATCTGCTCACTTGGTTGTTAAGTATGTGTGCAGTAAAGAAAGCAGTACACACAAGGCTGCAAATTTTAAGCAACTGTAAATTAAAAGTGTTTTTATTCTTTCTCCTATAAATGTCTCAGAGTGAGTTACTGATATTTTAATTGCAAGTTAATGAGAAAGGGGTGGACTCTGGGGAACTTGTAGCTATTCTACACTGTAAGTCTCTGTACTTCTACTGCATAGCAAAAGAAATTTTATTAGAAATTCAAAACTCTGCAACAAAATTTACTACCATAAACCACCTAGGACTCCATCTTGCTTGCTACATGAACTAAGGAACACATAAACTGGCTGTTTGCCCTAAGATTCTTTGAAGGATTTACGACTTGAAACAGCAGGTATTCAGAGAAATCAGTAAATTGGGTGAAATAAAATTACGCAAGATGCTGCTGTTAGTAAGACACCGAATTATAGAGAGTTAGGGAAAAGTTAAAGACAGCCATTCGCCTGTTAATAGTCCTCTTAAAAACCTGCACCACATTTGATCAATATTCCATTTGCAAATTGGAATATTTTGATTGGAAAACTGCCTCATCAGAGGGGCAGGTTCGTTCCTAACACAACAGAGCTCTCAAAAGTAGTGCTTCAATTCCTCCCCGACCCTGAAAAAATGAGTGGCAGTAATGTACCTTGTTGTTATATATCAAACAATGCTTCTAATAACAAAAATAAGACATAGGTAAACATAATTATACCTATCGCTCCTCCACCAGATCCCCAAAAGCCAATAGTCTATGAATGACCGTTTGACACACACACCCTCCAGGGTTTTAATGTAATTTGTAGATGTCATCATTTCTCCTACTTGCCATATTATGATTAAGCAATCCTGAACTTTTGCAACCATGACACCTTTCCAATCAGTGGCCTCATTTATCCATGCTGCACATAACAAGTTATTACAAATTTCGTATCTCAGGTCTCCACCTTCTCCTGGAAGTCACATAAAAGAACATTTGATGGGAGTTCGTATCCTGGAGGCCTTTTAAGTCACTGTGGCATTTGCTTTCCTATTTAATTGCAGGTCACAAATGCTGGATGTACGTAAAACATACAGCACTCTCACTACACCTCCAAAAAGCCAAGGGGACCCTGCTTAGAGATCATATGCGGATTGTGATCATGCTTTGGGGAAATTTATCCTGAAGTAGAAGGACATTGCTTTAGAAAGGACATAACACAGATATCATTTGAAAAGGAGCCTAATGTCAAAGGTAATTGTTTCAGCACTATGCTATACTGTACTGCAGTGGTTCTTAACCTGGGCGATAATGCCCCCCAGGGGGCGATTTCATTTTTCAGGGGGGCGGTAGAACGAAAAGGGGCGGTGTGGGGGCGCTGGAGCAGAAGGGGGCGGTAGGGGGCGCTGGAGCAAGCCAAACCTGTGAAGATGGCTGCAGCCTTTTTACAATGTGCATGAATATATATTTTCCTCCTTTCTTAATTTAGTTTCAGAGTTTTCGTCTTGAAATTTTTAGTTCCTGCATTTTATGCCCTTTTTATATTTCTTTTTGAGTCTTAAAATTCGCTTGCAACTAAATCATTAAATGTTACTTTTTGGGGGCATTTCATTTTCTTGGAATTGAATTTTGTTTTCAGGGGTCATTGGATTTAAGTGTCTTAAATAAATAAACAAACAAACAAACAAACAAACAAACAAATAAATAAATAAATAAATAAATAAATAAATAAGATATAATAAGAAATAAGAGGGGGGTGATGATAACTTCCTCAATGGCTCAAGGGGGCGTTTCTTTCAAAAAGGTTAAGAACCACTGCTGTACTGTATAATGATTTTTTTTCAGCCCCATCGTGTTCCAATGGGACTTGCTCTGTTTGTTTGGGGTTTTTTTGTGTGGGGGTTGTTGTTTTTTTGGGGGGGGTTCGATTATTATTTTTTGGGTGCTGGAATTGTTTTCTACACTTTCTCTGCTAGGAGTGAACACCTCCAGTACCATATGTTCTTTTGACAAAATGTTTATAAAGACATGATGGATAAGTTCTTCAAAACAAGCTGTGGTCATCATGGGGCCATATCTTATGATCAGCTTAGACCGGGGCTGCATAACAAGTAGCTCTCACCCTGTCATTTTATGGCCCCTCGGTCCCCATCACCATCACTCAATTCAGCAATAGAAATCCTTTTGAAACTACATTTTTCAAAAAGAAAAAGAAAAAAAAGCATAGAGATAGATAATTAATCCTAACTGTTCATTTCTTACATTTCAGCAGAGTTAATCTTTAAGTGCTCAGAAGCAGGTAAACAATCTGAACAACTTTCAGTCATGATTCCTTGTGGTCCTAACAGGGCTGAAAATCTGAATATAAAGTAAGAAGACGTAGCAAAGCCACACACTCTCTCTCTGCCTCCATTTTCACCCTCCTCTCTGCAGTATGTGGGTAATATTGACACATTTTACTGAGCTGGGTTACAAATCACATGCAAAGTACAGTACTTTGAACAACTCAGGCAGAACCACAAATGAAGAGGGAAAACAAAGGAGGATGGTAAATTTCGGACCATATTTATTTCCCGATAAATTCCCCGGGAGGAATTGGAAGAGGCAAAATGTGAAGAAGAGGTTATTCTTCTTTATTGACATGATCCAAACTGAGGCAAGAGCCTCCCTTTTTGGGAAAAGGGTATACTCATATCATCCAACCCTGCCACAGACCAAACTCTCCTCACTACCAACCCATGCACAAAACCTCACAATTCTGGCCAGTGGCTCTGCTTGATCTCAAAGACCAGCTATGCCTTCTCTGCGGGTCCCACACAGTTGTGGTTCAAGTCTCTGGATTGGCCAGCCATCAATGCCCCATCTCAATAAATCAGTGCTTTCTCAACAAGAACACCACATCCACCAGTTTGTAACACAATAATTCTGCCAAGAGTTAACCAAAACACAACCCAAGCAGCCTGTGCGGAATAGATGAAAACAAGCACATACTCACCAGAAAGCACAGTATACCCAAAGAGCAGCAGTACAGTATTCATATTTGCCTTCCTCTCCCCAAATGGGCCAATCACTTCTGCCAGAAAAAAATCCTGGGCAGGGGTAGAGCCACTAGAAAGGAAATGACACCAGAGCGTTGACATCAAACCCAGTGATGTCACTTCCCCTTCCTGTTTGGAAGCAAGGGCGGGCGGGTTCCATTCTAAAATACACAGTGGTGCCTCGCTAGACGATTGCCTCATGGGACAAAAAACCCGCAAGATAATTGTTTTTTGCGATCACTATGGTGCCTCGCAAGACTTTTTTTTAAACCGATGGTTCGCAAGACTTTTTTAAAGACCAATGCTTCATAAGTCTTTTTTTTTTTTTTTTGAGACTAATGCATAGGGAAATTCGCAAGACGATTTTTTCACAAGATGATGATTTTCGTGGAAAGAATTAAAATTGTCTTGCGAGACACCACTGTACTACAAAATGCAAGTTGACGTGTGTGGCGTTCAGCTCTGCCCTCTCCTGTCCGTCACCACTGGGCAGGGGAACCTCAGCCAATGAGAGGACGGAGGGTGGTGCAGAGGTGGGAGGAGCTGGGTTATATAAGGTGTGTGTGATGTGTGAGAGGAGATCAGTTTGGAAGATGAGTGATTAGCGAGATTGATAGAGAGTGAAAAAGAGCCTGTCAGTGAGGGAAAAGTCTGTGTGAGCTAGTGTCTGAGAAACAGTGATTGACTGATTGATTTATAACAGTGATTCACCCTTTTTATTTTGTGTAATCAATAAACATCTTCATTTGTTTTGAAAGAAACACTTGTCCTTCTGATTTTAAGGATAGGTTGGTGGCAGCAGTTTTGAAGGGAAGTAGTGAGCACTCTTGGAGGCCTAGATGGGTAAAGGCTTGAGAGTGGCCTGCTACAATCAAAACACAAGCTTTAGTACTCATACAACTCCTCCGCGCCCTACGACCATTACCACTACCACCCTTGACCTCATTTTAAAAAAAACCTACATGGAAGGCATGACCATTCAGCATTTGCCCTTTTCTATCAGGTTTCCTAACAACCCTTCTGGCAGGTACAGCTCACCGAGCTAGTATTCTCCAGTGAACTCTCATAATGACACTAAGATTGCTTTCTTGAAATATGCTCTTCTTCGCAGATCTGATAAGTAAATCAGAAAGGGTAGAATGAGAAAAATTAGAGGATAATTCAATTGAAATGACAGTCTCCCTAGCAAATCAGTTGCTACCCAGACTGCACTGTTCCATTCAAGTTCAATTCAGCATCTTGTTATCTGCCTCCCTACTAATGCCATCACTAGTCTCGAATAAATGTTATATGAGGTTTAATGGTTTCTGAAAGCTTGGATCCCAACACCAAATGTCGGGAGATTTTCAGACACTTTCTGTGCCTTCCAGGGACCAAGGAAAGTAGGCACACAACATTTAAATTAACCATGAAAACTAGCAGGGAGCTGAATCTCAGGCTGACTTCTGTTGTGGAGAGAAATATGCTATGTTTGTTCATAATACATGCACTAATACATAATTTCTGAGTGAAGGGGGGAACTGCTTAGAGCTGAGGAATTCATGGGATTGGGCTCAGATCACAGATACGCCACATCCTTGCTTAACAAATGGCTGACATCATGAAAATGATGGCACTGCAGACCCCATCAGCTCTGTAAATTAAGTCAGATCATGTGCTTGAGTGGAGTGGCAAGCCTTTCCACTTCCACAAACATGTACACAAAGCAGGCACTTGTGGTGATCCAAATTACTAAGTCGCAATAAATTAGGTCCATTCAAATAGGCCTACTCCAGCTGTGACTTACTCCACTAAAGTATATCACTCGTAACTAGAGTGGGCCCATTTGAATCAGCTAACCTTAAGGAGGAGTTCCTAAATCCCCTGTGATGCAATGGGCCTAACTCTAGTGTGACTTACTACACCAAGCAACAGGATTTCAGCCAAAATATTGTTAAGTCCTCAGGCCTTGGGTTGTTTTATCTGCCTCAGTGGAGCCTTCATACTTAACGTTGCTGCATCTAGGCAGAAAATGCCAGTGAAAAAGTATTACCACCCCACTAAGAATGTACCCTCTCACTTTGATTCTGTGTCACCTGCTTCTCTCAGAATTGTTGTTGTGGAAAACGAAGATGGAAAGCACTTTGCTGAGTCTTCCTGGCTAAGGCCAATGTATGCTAAAATAATTAATTAGTATGAAATAGCAGAGAGAGTGACTGACATTATTACCACTTTGAATGGTTACTGTGCTTATTCTTGTATTTACAGGGAATGATCACAGTCTGTACTTTTGGGATTTCGTCGCCATTTCACTCTTATGTTTACAATTCCTAACTTCTCTGGTCTTTCTTTCTTTCTTGTTCTTTCTTTATATTTTTATACCAGCTGAGAATAGCACTTTAAGCATCTGATGATCTTTTATTATTTACCATTCTATTGCAAGCTTTCCACTAAAAAAAGAATACTCAAGGTGGGAAACAATATCTCTAAGCCAAAATAAGCAAAAAGAAAGCCATTAAAATCAGTGCTAAAAGCAAATGTAAGAGACAACCTTTAAAATCATACCTTGGAACACAATTTCAAAAAAGCTTATTTCATACTAAAACTGTTACTCTTTAAGGCATTACAAGCCTTTGGGGAGGATAATTCATATACTGTAGTTAGTGGGGGAAATCCTGTGGTGGTGAACAGAGATGGGCACGAACTCCTAGTTCAAAGCTCTGCCTCCTCCTCCAGGAGATGTCTACTCAGAGGCAGCACCTAGAGGAGGCAGGGCAGGGAAACTGGACCAATGCCTCTGAGGAGGCACAGCTCTGAAGCATCAAACACCTCTTTGGATGAGAAATGAACTGGCACAGACCACTGAAATGGTGGTTCATGCCCATCTCTGATGGCAAATTGACTTTGATATTCATTGGTGCCTCGCTAGACAGTTACCCCGCATGACAGTTTTTTCGCTAGACATTGGCTTTTTGCAATCGCTATAGCGATTCGCAAAACAGTGATTCCTATGGGGGAATTTCACTGGACAATGTTTGGTCCCTGCTTCGCAAACCAATTTTCGCTAGACAACGATTTTGACAGCTCCCTCCGTGCTTGCAAAACAGGTGTTTTCGGGACCTAAGCTTCTCAAGACAGCAGTTTAAACAGCTGAGCAGCGGTTTGCAAAGCGGCTTTCCTATGGCCGATCTTCACTAGACAATGACGATTCTTCCCCATTGGAACACATTAAACTGGTTTCAATGCGTTCCAATGGGGAAATGTTTTCCGATTTCAGTGGAACAGATTATCATCGTCTAGCAAGGCAGCACTGTTCTTTATTTTTAGATAACAAGTATGTTAATTGGCCAGAGGTGGACAAAAGTACACAATACAGAGGTCTAAATGTGCCCCCAGAATGCCTGAGAGGACTCAGCATCCCACCTGTGCAAAATTCCTGTTGTGCCACCTAGAGAGAGTGAAAGGAAACTTTGCCATGTTTTGGTTGTCCCAGTATCCCAGGCATGCTCATAACATACCTCCCATTGAAAAGCAATTGGTAAAACTTTGGCCACTATAAATCAAGAGGAGATGTGCACACCCCAAAGCCTCCATTGGTGGTGGAGGGTTAAAGAGTCCACTCAAGAATGCCATTATTGTACGGGAGAGTACAAGGTCTGTGTATGGTTTGTGTTTGTGTGTGTTTTGCTTTGCTTTTTGTCCAGATATGATGACACAGCTATTTCTTTCAAAAGTTGTTCTTATTGGACTAAAACCACCAGAATGCACTGCCACCAGCTATGCTGGCTGTGGGATTCTGGGATCTATTGTTCAAAAAAATAGGTTTTCCATGTTTATCCGTAACTACATAGGCACACCGAAGTCACCATTGGGGTGGCCACTGGATCCTACTTAAAACCAGCTCTCCTTTTTTAGAAGGAAGGAAGGAAGGGTTAACATTTTCACTTTTTAATGATGGAACTCTCAAATGGAAGAAATTTTGTAAAAGCGCTAAAACTCCATGGTGCTCAGTTAAAGAAGTAGAGCTATATTGGCATGCATTAACTTGGTACTCAAGATATAGGAAACGGCAGCAGTCCCTTACAGTTCTCAGCCATAGTTGGGTCTTAACTGGAGAGGCAAGAACCCAACTTGGTGCATCAAATTTTAAATCTTCACAACAACCTGGGAGGAATTCAAGCGAACAGTAAATGTTTTATAAAGCATGTCAAATGCAGCCTGATTAAAGGAACTGTGTAAGGGAAGCCTAGAGAAAAGGAGAATTAGGGTGGATGGTAAGAAACGTCCTCTCTTTGAGACAATTCAGAGAAGACAGAGACCGATTGATAATTAGGCCTAACCACTGCAGAGACAGTCAATGCATTGATGCTGCCAGTTAATAAGGAGCTTCCCAGCATTTAGATGCGCAGCCCAGAGTTGCCTAGAGAAACTGAAGAATAGATGTTGTTTAATAAGCATTCAGCAGCCACTATCTGGATGCAGAGAACACTGCTTCCCTACAGGGGGCTGAATAATATTTCTACTTCTATTTCCCCCTCTCCAGTATTATAATCTAAGCTCTGAAGGAGACTTAAGACCAACACAACACAATTGGATTTTAAAAAAAGCCAATATGCAGCTACAGTATTTCAATATCATGGCAAAGCAGTAAAAGATCAACCAGCAGAAAACCAGCCACAGCTCTCCATTCCCTAGTATGTGAAAGTCTGTTCCTTAAAAAGGTTTTAAAGCCTGTTTAAAGCCTAATTGAAGGGGCATCTTCTAGGGAGATCTCTACTAGGGAAGGAAAGGCTAACCCTTCTCTCCCCAATGCGAACCACACTCCTTTGACAATCCCCTTCCCCTGGTGTTGGAGTGTATGTCTCTTTCTCTGTTGTAGCGCTTTGTTGCTCCTACCTGTATTGCACAAAATGTTGGCAACGCTACTAGTACCTCTCTTGACCCAAGCAGGGGTTTGTTTGTTTACTTATTTATTTATACCCTGCCCATCTAGACCGAAATCTACTCTGGGCAGGTTGTGTCACACACACCCAATTCTGGGGTGCAATATCCTTACCCAGCTTGGGTCATGGCCCACTTCAAAGCAAGATGGCTCTAGTCTTCAACAGCACTGAGGTAAGTCGCAGGTCCTGGAAGTACATGATCTTCTGCAAGCTTATTGCCATGAGGAAAGGTGTTAAATACCTGTTTGAGGATAATACTCGAGGGCATTAATACAAACATACAGTACTGCCCTGCATGTGTCCATATCCTGAGAGATCTGCTGAGGGAAACAGATGTGGTGTTAGGACACTGTGATGAAGCAGTGCCTTAATCCAACAGATGTAGACCCAGCCCTACCTCAAAAGTAGATCGGGGAAGTCGACTTTCAGCCTGGAAACCTGCTACAATTCTCCTGTGAAGAACAGGCTCAAGGTATCTCTTTTGAGTTACTCAGTTACTCGGATGACTAATTTTCACTGAGTAAGAGCAGCGCCTTCTCCTGAGTCCCCTCCCCTCCCTGCTTTCTCAGTCTCCCTCCAGCCAGCCAGCACTAAAACCAGGGCTTACAGAACAGACAATTTTTTTCCTTGCATGTACTTTTTGTTTTAGCAATTTAAACATTGTTTCTCAATTTCCCTTACGCGTTTATTGTATGCAGTTAAGAACAAACTCTCTCTCCCACCAAATAGTAACATTTCCCCTGCTGCATAAAAATGAGGAGCTGCTCCTCAAGGCAGCATTCCTTTTCTGCTTACCTAAACTTCTCAATAAACTAAAACAAAACAAAGGTTTTGCTCCCCTCCTTACCAGAGGAGAGCAGAAACAGAAGGACTCTACAAAGCCAAAAGGGGACATTAAACATAAAGTAGCCACCACCTAGCAATCCACCTAGCACAGATACTGGCCTGCTAACTGGCTGTTCTGAGTTCCTCCAGACTATCCCATCCCATTGCCTCAAGTGTGGCAGTGGATGTCATTCCATCACCTACCAGTCCAGGCAGCTTCTGTAATGTGGAATGGTCGCCATCTTGTCTTTTTCCTCAGGAGCCAAATGTCTTTGGTTGGCTCTGACTTAACTGCCTCCTGAACAAGGTGATGCACCAAGATTATTTTGGTTACAAAATAAAAATAATTATGGTTAAATGTATTGGCTTCTTTTCCAGAGAGCTCTCTACTCAAGATGTTATAAGAATAATGTGCAGTCAAATGGGTTCCAACTTAGGGTGACCGTTTCCAGTGTTTTAAAGCTGATCTCAAAATGAACAAAAGCTAATGAACAAAGCAAGGGGACAGCATGGTGCACGGAAGTTCTAATGGTCTGGTTCAACTCATGACACCAAGTGCCTCTCTGATTCTGAAGAACAATCTCTGCTGGGAACCATTTGTTATACAATTTTGATCATATTGCTGTTTTGCTTTCACTCACAGGCTTTGGAAAAAAAAAGATGCTTCTGAAGGAGATGGCAGATTGCCCTGAGGAATAAAGTACAACCAGAAGATGGAAAAGTCCCTTTAAAAAAAAAAGACACTCAGAATCCCCAGCTAGCAATGGCCAACAGGAGACAAAGCCAAAAATATTTTACTTTTCCAAGTTCTGCCTACCGTATATTATATTTTCCACCTTACCTTTAGAATCACACAACTCCAGAGATCAGTAAGACAGGGAAAGAGCATTTTTATGGCACCATCTTAAAGTTCATTGGCAGCTGTTTAATGAGAAGGCAGGAATGTTATAACCTCTCTATGGGATTTGGTCTCTGGCTATATCCAGATATATTGTACATTGTGTGTTCCTTCCTTGATGGCTTTCAGCTCGTTTTTCTCACTTCATAGTCACAAGACGCAACTGGTCTTGTAGATCAATAACCTATCCTTCACATGACAAAAGCACACCACTACTTCTGCTAAAATAAAAGCTAAGAAACCAAAGATATCGTTCGAGTCCGGATTAATTTATGAACTTGTTGGAGGAGTTCCTTACATAATCTGCATGAAGTATTTTGATGACTTAAGAACAATACTATCTGAATATTAAATATTTTTAGCCATGAATTATTATATCACCATCATCAGTCTTGCAAGTGACACTGTTTTATATAGTAGGCTCATGTTATCCAAAATGTTGGTCTTCTTTTTAACAGTAATAGAAAAACAAGTCATTTTACCTCATACCTCACTCCCTTTGAGTAGCAGAAGGCAGTTAAGGTTCTTATTTCATCTAATCCTTTTTATCAGAAGGCATCACTTGCCTTTATCATATAGTTTATTAAATTCCATGTGTGCCTCTTATGAGAAAAGATAATTACAAATAGAGAAGATTGCTGTTCTCTTTAGTCCAATATTAAGGGTCTTCCAGAACATTTTATTGGATTTTGATTCACCAAGTGCTCGGGGGGGGGGGGGGGAGGATGGCAAGCAGCAGCCAAGAAGGCCATTCACTGCCCATTTCAAAAAGCACTGTGACCTCTATCAGAAAGGTGTTTTTTTCCTTAATTTTAAGAGCAAAAGCCTCCCTTCCCTCCCAACACACATACACACAATGTCTCTAAGGATGTAAAAGATATTCTGAACATGTTGAACTGACTCTTTCTCATGCACATTGAGGGTTATATCACACAGGCACACCGTTTGCATTTTGGACCTCTTGTGGCAATCACACGACGTACAGGCAATAGTGCTGCACCCCCAACCCCAATCTGTGCCCAAGCTGGACCCTTTCAGCCCAACTGTAAAGCTGCTAGTTTTTGGGTGTGGGCTACAGCAATTGCCCAACAGACCAACTCTGTTGGGAAATTGCTCCAGCCTATCCCCAAATCATTCCCAGCAACACAACTCTTTCTGGTGCAATCAGACACCCACTTTTCTTGCCATCTGATTGTTCCCTAAGTTTCATTCTTTCCTGGGCTGTATTCAAAGCACTGATTTTAATGTCCTACACAGCTTGAGGTTTCATCATTATCTTAAGAAGTTTTTTTCTCACATATATTACCCATGCTCTGTAATCAAGCACAAAGGAATGAAGTGGGGATCCTTCCAGTGGCACCCTTCAGCTGTAGAATTACTTTCCTAGAGAGTCCTGCCTGTAAATATGTGAAATGTTGTGTCTGTAGAGTGTTAAAATAATTGAGGGAAGTATAAAAAAATTAGCCCTGAAAATGAAAGTACTTTTAAAATTGAGGCTTGAGCAATAGTTTACTATAGTTATTACATAACAATTAGCCAGCTCTGTAGCCAAGGAAGGTCACTGTAGCATAACAATCCTGATAGTTAAATGTGCTTGTGTTGTAATGTGTAAATATACAGGTGATACATATGATTTGCACTCTGTATCGTTCCACTACTTTGATGTTACAGCATTCAGGCATTCTAGAACTTTGGTGTGACAGAGTGTTACTCCTCCAAGCTTTGCAAAATTTTAGTCATAACAATGGCATTATTGTCATAGTGGCAGCTTGCCAGCTTCTGCATTACAAGCCCTTGGATATACAGTAGGAGCAGGAGCAATAAAATTACTTATTTAATTTTTTTCTTGATGTTCCAGACCCCCAGATCTCAGGGCCTCTAGAAAAGAGAATGTTTATAGTCAGAAGGGAAAGGTAAACAATTGAAAGAACTATAAATATAATTTTGCTTAGTATGCAGACATATGCAAACATTTGTATTGTTCTCATTCCCTTCTGAAAGTAACAGAAAATTCCTTTCCTGCCTGTAGGGCAGGACAAGTAGATTATCTGAGAAACAGAGGGAAATTTATATGCAACTTTGCTTTGCCCTACTAATTCCTGCTTGTTTCATTGTGAATATAGTGTTCGTTTCCTTGACTACTTTGATTAATAAGAATGATATAAATACCAAAGATAAAGAAGGCAGATGATGAAGAGAATTTGCCATATCCTATTGGTGCTACAGTTATGGAATTTCCTCCCCTAAAAAAAGGAAGATGAAGCAGGAGTGAGAATTGGTGGAAGAATCATCAATAACGAATTCAATCCATTCCAGAAGAATGGTCGGAATTCGAAATGATCGAAACACCATTTCCCATTGAAATGCACTGAAACCCCATTAATCCGTTCCAAAAAAATAATCAAAAAAGACAAAAAAACACCACACAGCAAGCCCCACTGGAACACAATGGAGCTGAAAAATAATAATAAAAAACACACCCCACAGACCAAGCCCCACTGGAATGCAATGGGCCTGAGAAAAAAAATACCCCCCCCCCACACACAGAGCCAGCCCCATCGGAATGCAATGGGGCTGAAAAAAAATCAACCCCCACCACACAGCCAGTCCCATTTGAACATGATAGGGCTGGGGGGGAAAAATCAAAACCCCTCCACACACACAGCCAGCCCCATCAGAATGTGTTGGGGCTGAAAAGAAAATCAAAGAACCCCACACAAACACAGCCAGCCCCATTGGAATGAAATGAGGATTAAAAAAAACACCCCACACACACACAGCCAGCCCCATCAGAACGGGAAGGGCCTGAAAAACAAACAAACCCACCCACACAGCCAGCCCCATCAGAATGCAAAGGGGCTGGAATTTTTTTTTAAAAAACCCTACAAAGCCAGCCCTATTGGAATGCAATGGGGCTGAAAAAAAAATCAACCCCCGCCAGGCAGTCCGAAGCCTCCTCTGACACACACTCTCTAACCAATGGGGCGAAAAAGCTACAAAGAAGCTTTTCACCAGCCAGCGGTTAGTCCTGTAATTTGAATTCCCCACCTTTTCCCTCTGCCTCTTTTGTTTGCAACTCGCAGCTCCAGCCGCAAAAGTTTGCTTCGACTTGCAGCCAAAGCTGGTCGCAACTTGAAATGGTCGCATGTCGAGACGGTCGTAAGTCGAAGCACCATTGTATAAGATATGCAGACGACACCGTACCAATGACAGAAAATAGCCACAACTAGAAATAACTATGGAAGAAAGCTAACGAAGAAGGTGCAAAAGCAGGATTACAACTTAACGTTAAGAAGACAAAATAATTATTACTAAAAGTGTTGTATAACTTGAATGTCAATAATACAGAAACTGAAACAGTTAAAAAAATTCTGTATCTCAGTCCAATCATCAGTTCAAATGAAGATTGCAGCCAAAAAATCAGAGGAAGACTGATGTTCAAAATAGCATCTACAAGAGAATTATAAAAGGTCCCCAAGTGTAATGGTATGTCACCAGAGGCCAAAGCTAAGGTCATCCTTACTAGGTCATTCCTGATTGCTGTGCATGGATGTGGAAGCTGGACAAGGTAGAAAGATGACAGGAAAGGAGGGAAAAGGCCTCATTTGAAATGTGGCATTGGAGGACAATTTTCAGATATCACAGACCACCAGAAAGACAAATAAATGGGTTCTCGCTATAATCAAGCCCAAACTGTCCTTAGGAGTTATAACAAGTATAATAACCTCAGTTTAGAGGTTATTATACCTTGGACAGGGGGAAGGACACAAATGACTGGAAAAGACAATAATGCTAGGAAAAATAGAAAGCTGTGGGGAAAAGAGGAAGACTGTGCAGGAGATAAATTGACTCAATAAAAGAAACCAAAGCCTTTGGTTTGGAAGACCTGAGCAGGGGTTTTAATGAAAGGCCCTGTTGGAGGTCATTAATTCATTGGGTCATTGTAATTCAGAAACAACTTCACAGCATGTAACAACAACAAAAAGGATGGCTGCCTGTTATGAGGAGATGGTGAACAGGATTACTGCATAATTTATTTTTATACATATATTCCATTTCCACGAGGGCATTTCTCACAACGTGAGGGATTCAAGGCAGATCAGAAATTTTTTTTTAAAAAAATGCAACAAACAAACCAGGTATAATTTAAAACACAACTGTATTACAAACAAGTTATAATATTTTAAAAATTAAATATATGACAATCTTTAAAAGACGAATGATTTTAAATGTAAAACCACAGATACAAACACATGAGAAAGCAGTAAAACAAAAGGAATCCCACACACCTTTCTCAGTTCTCCCATTCAGTTACTAAAAGTCTGCTGACGGGGGAAAAACAAAAATTTGTGGTTGTTAAACAATTCAAAAGCAAGGGCAGGTGATACACCTTTATTCAAAGGGATGTTGGATCCACGTCCCTAGTCCGAGACCTTGGTACCAAATCCCGAATCCCAAGTCCCAGGTCTGAGTCACTATGAAAAAAACAAGCTTCTTTCTCCAGAAAAAAGGTAGGGGGCTGGGTAGGTTCCAAGTCAGGATCACTGGAGAGAGAAAAAAACAGTTGAGTCTGAGTCAAGTCACTGAAGTCTTAAGTGCAACTTAAGTCTGACTTAACGGTGAGTCCTGCGACTCGTCCCCCCATCCCTGTTTATTTGACCACCAGAAAAAAAGGTAGCTTTCAATCTGTGCTAGACTTCAACAGACTGAGAAAGAAAGAAAGAAAGAAAGAAAGAAAGAAAGAAAGAAAGAAAGAAAGAAAGAAAGAAAGAAAGAAAGAAAGAAAGAAAGAAAGAAAGAAAGTCCATGCCAGGACTGTTCCTTAAAACTGAGTTCCAAAATGCAGGCTGCAAACAGGAGTCAGGAGCACAGGTTTAAATACCACCCGTGTTGGTCCTTAGTTGGATTATGCCTCCCAACTCACTAAACAAAGGACTGCCAGGTATCCAGAATTTTAAGATCTTTGCCTCCCAGCAGACAGATGGCTTAGATGGGCCAACCTGGCCTCGAGTCGAGGGCTTTCTGCAACCTGACCTTTCTGCTTTGTTCTGAAGTGGGGGGTTGTGTGCTTTTTATCTGTTTATTTTTGAATATATTGTTTATTCTTTTTATTCCTATTTCAAACGGACATGAGATACAGTTGTCAAAATGTAGGACTTAAATGCCAAAGAGGCCGATCTTCAACCCCGTTGTTGGCTGAGAAATCTGAAAGCGTGGGCCAGGTGTCGGTGGGAGGGCTTGTTTTCTGCATAACAGAAGCTCTAAATGAGATTGTTCGCCCACGGCATATATAGAGCCAGAGAATGGGATTGGGCAGAGGGAGAAATCCTGGCCCCACTTGTCCAGTGGTAAGTGAAGCACGATAGATATGCACAGGTTGCCCTGGGCAGCGATAAGAGGCAGCCTTGCAGTCTACATTTAAATCCCATCTTTGCAAGTCATGCTGTCTTCAGTTCCAGGATTCAAGAATACATTTTCCAGGTTTTTAAGAGCAGAGAGTGTTTTTTTAAAATGACATCCAGACCATCTTGAGTGCCAAGTTCTCTGATGAGAACCTCAGATGACTTTGTGTTCAATGGCAAAGAGGAGAGACATGACGGCCACCTCCTTTGGTAGCAAGTTGCCCAGGGTGAGGGAACGGAGAGCCAGGAAATGACCCTACAACTCGATCACCTGATCCTTCAGGCCAAAACAATTCATATGAGTGTTTCCAGTTAAAGAAGCCTGCCATCTGACACAACGTTCCTGGAAGTTTCCTGTTTAGAAATTTCAGAATAGACAGATCCCAAAATAAAGGCTTTCTATTAAAATCAGATGGAGACAGCAGCCACGAAATTAAAAGACGCCTGCTTCTTGGGAGAAAAGCAATGACAAACCTTGACAGCATCTTAAAAAGCAGAGACACCACCTTGCAGACAAATGTCCACAGAGTCAAAGCTATGGTTTTTCCTGTAGTGATGTATGGAAGTGAGAGCTGGACCATAAAGAAAGCTGACCGCTGAAGAATTGATGCTTTTGAATTGTGGTTCTGGAGGAGACTCTGGAGAGTCCCCCAGACTGCAAGGAGAACAAACCTATCCATTCTAAAGGAAATCAAGCTTGAGTGCTCACTGGAAGGACAGATCCTGAAGCTGAGGCTCCAATACTTTGGCCATCTCATGAGAAAACTCCCTGGAAAAGACCCTGATGTTGGGAAAGTGTGATGGCAAGAGGAGAAGGGGACGTCAGAGGACGAGATGGATGGACAGTGTCATTGAAGCTACCAACATGAATTGACCCAACTCCGGGAGGCAGTGGAAGACAGGAGGGCCTGGCGTGCTTTGGTCCATGGGGTCACGAGAATTACAACAGTAATTATTATGACTGTTGCATGACTTAACGACTAAACAACAAGAAATCTGTAATACCAAGAGTGGGCAACTAGTAGCCTAAGACCAAATGCGGCCCCAACCTTATTTCTAAGGCCTTCAGCAAACTATTAGTTCAGGTATCTATAAGAGAGATCTATCAATTCCCCAGAAGCCTAGACGATGTGCAGAAGCTTGGAAGAGAAAGAACAGGGTAGCACAGAAATGGAAAATGAGAGGTAGACACACACACACACATGGAAAAGAAGCTTGCAGAAAGGAAGAGAGAAAAGAGGTCGTCCGCTCTACCTTTGGATGCATCCATCACTGGGTTCAGTCATTGCCCATGACTATCAGAAAGAAGTTCCTCTTTTTCTCAAAAGTAACTAAACAGTTACCTTCCAGTTATTTTTAGAAACTAATTGGAAAGCTGTAATCTGCCAGACTGTGGTACAGAACCCATTCTCCTCTTGACTGCCTGTTGCTCTTTTTCCTTCACTATTTATCAAGGTCACACTCCTACAACCATAAAAGTTACTAAAAAATTACAAGTATAGCACAAATGAAATGACATTCTAGTTCATTAAGCGACAATGAAGCTGGCTGGATAGGTTCATGAGATGGATCGTCTGGTTTCAGATCCAGGGATTGGGAGCTTGGTTCCCTCACTGTGACTCCTGTGAGTAGAGCCAGCCTATGTAGCCTTGGGAAAGCTTCAAGCAGAAGAAGTGAAGGGTAAACCACTTCTGAATATAGTCTACCTGGAAAACCCTGAAAATAGTCACAATAAGTTCGAAATTGATTTGATAGCAGGTAATTATTATTAAGTGACAATGATGACATATTATACAGCAGAGGTCTCCAAACTTTTCTGCATGAGGGCCATATCATATATTTTACACATTTTTGAGGGCTGAAGGGAACAGACATTTCCATGCTTGTGTGTGTGTGTGTGTGTGTGTGTGTGTGTGTGTGTGTGTGTGTGTGTGTGTGTGTGTGTGTGTGTGTGTGTGTGTGTGTGTGGTTTGATACAATATTTTGGACAAGAAGCTACTGTTAGGACAGAATTTAAAAAGACATAATGGTTTCCTGTAGATGAAGTTGTCAGACAAGGGTGCATTTTATATCACTTTCATATAGAAAGCCACACTAGATTCAGATGAAGGAGGAGTAAAAATAGGTGGAAGAAATATTAGTAACTTAAGATATGCAGATGACACCATCTGCATACCTTAAATGCAATTTAAGATACGCAGTTGAATATTAAAAAGACAAAAAATTATGATTACTGAAGAATGGCACAACTTTAATATTGACAAGAAATTGTAATTGTGAAAGGTTTTGTTTACCTTGGTTCAGTCATCAATCCAAATGGAGACGGCAGCCAAGAAATCAGAAGAAGATTGAGGCTAGGAAGGGCAACAATGAAGGAATCAGAAAAGATCATCAAGTATAAGGATGTGTCACTGGAGACCAAGACCAAGATCATCCACACTCTTGTATTCCTGTTCACCATGTATGGGTGTTGAAAACTGGACAGAAAAGAAAGCTGACAGGAACAATATTGATTTGTTTGAAATATGGTGCTGGAGGAGAGCTTTGTGGATCCTCTGGACAGCCAGAAAGATGAGCAAGTGTGTCCTATATCAGATCAAGCCTGAACTATCTCTGGAGGCAAAAATGTTGAAACCAAGGCTGTACTACTTTAGGCTCATCACGAAAAGGCAAGATTCTCTGGAATAGACAGTAATGCTAGGAAAGGTGGGATGCAGCAGGAAAACAAGAAGACCAAATATAAGATGGGTTGACTCCCTAAAGTAACCGCAGGCTCGAGTTTACAATTGTTGAGCAGGGCTATTGAGGACACAGCATTCTGGAAATCAGTTATACAGTTGTCATAAACCGGAGGCAACTTGATTGCACATAAGAACAACAGTGGGGAGAATGGTAAAAGCTGGTTGTAGGTTGTTGTTGTTGTTTGATGATGATGATGATGATGATGATGATGATGATGAGACCATAGTGATGAACATGTAGACCTTCTTCTGACTTTCTCCTGGAGGCCTGGGGAGGCCTCTTAGTGGAAGCTTTGACGCTGAGGCAGCATTTGCTCATCTCATCTCAGACACCAGCATCTCCTTACATATTGAACTAATAAAAAGCTCACTGTCTATATTGATTCCCCCCACTTTTTATTTTTACACACCCAGCACAACACCTCAAATGGTCTCCAGCATTGCTAATGCAAAAACTGTCTAGTTTCTCTCTAGTTGTGTTTTCTACCTACCGAGCAACCTGTGCATTTTGCCTATGGATGGAGTCATGAGTACCAGCTGGATTTCATGTTCTCAAAAACAGAGGAACAACTGTTTCCTCATCTCAGCCACCCTGAGGCAATTTCAGTGTGGAAACATCACATTCGCTGGTAGAGCTTAATTTGCAGGTCTGAAGACTTCTCTTCCTATATTTCTTCTTAAAACTGGCCACACATTTTGTGACCAGTATCAAGTCAGTCTATTTCTTCCTTCCTTCCTTCCCTCTCTCCCCTGCTGTTCTCCTAACGTTTCCTCTAGTGTTCTTGAAAGCCCATATGTTTTTGTAGCCTCTTGAGCTGGCCTAATTAAAATTATTTCCCTAACATAAGAGTTTGAGATTTTTCTTGTGCATAACTATCTTTGCTTTCTGTTGTGAATGTACCTTATTATTTTGTGCTTTGCCAGGAGAAAAGAGCCTAGTTATCAAAAGCTGACCAGATGAGCACTCCTTCCTACATATTGGCCAGGCTCACACATGGCAGTAAACTAAGTTGCTTTTGATTGAAGGTTGACTTCTTGTTGGACCTAAATATGTCCCTGCAAATGAACTGTAGTTGGTTAATCAGCCACAACGAACAACTAAAAACTGTGATTTGTTGATGGTGTCCAAACTCTAAACTGTTCAAATCACATTTTTTTTGTGATGTCTAAACCCAAATGTGCCTGTTTCCCAGTCAACCATCCTAAAAAAGTGGCTGATGAAGTGGGTAGGTAGGCAAATAAGCAAAAACAGGGAGAAAAACTGTGGTTTGGAGCAATGTGCAAATGTTGCCATTGTGTTTCAGGCCACAAAATCTCAACTAGGATTTGACTCAAATGTTGCATAATTTTGTTCACTGTTTGCTATTGCTTTCAGCTCGCCAATGTGCTTTAATGACTAGTCATTGCGTTCATATTTCCTGGGTTGGGTGTCTCCAATTTTGAAGAAGAGTGTCTTAATTTTCCTTTTATGACATAGCCTTTAGCAATCAAGGTAATTATTATGACTGTTGCATGGCATCCCCTCCCTCTTGTACTTCCATCAGGACCGGCCCTGCAGGACTGATTTAGGCCTCAATTCTAAATCTAATTTACCAGAGTGTAAATTAGACTGAACACAGTGGGATTTACTTCTGAGTAAGCATGCACAGAATGGCACTATTAGCCTGCAATCCTGTGAAAATATACTGGGGAATCATTCCAGCTAAATAGGATTAAGGAGTTAATCTGATTCTTCCCTCAGGCTGGAGTTATCAAGAGCACCTATTGATGAGTGTCGCTGACAAGGGACACATTTTCTCCCTCCTGAAGTTGCCTGCGCAATTCCTGCCTTTTAAGAAGGGGTTTATTTTGCTTTAATTGTTTTGAATTCTTTCCAAGATAGGCACATCGCCATGGGTTGGATGTCACTCATGAGTGCTCAGGAAGCTCTTGAAACACAGGCGAAAATGTGGCGAAGGAGATTAAAGCGACCTCCTTCCCCAGAAACAATCAGCTGTCAAATTCAGAAAACTTTTATTTGTTTAAAAACACCCACATCCACACGAAGGGGAGAAGAGAATGGTGCCTTGACACCCGGAAGTCAAGTTCATTCCCCCCAGATCTGTAGAGAAACTGCCCATTCTGGTTGCATAACAAGAATATGAAGCAAAGGGTGACGTCTTTTCCCCTTGATCAGGATGGCTCAATAGGGGGTTTCCTCACTATTCCTTGCTTGCATTTCCTGCTAATACTGCTTAATGAAATCATAAGATCTCTTTCTAGAAGACGTTTCTAGTGCTGAGAATGAAAGCGTTCAAAGGAACAGAGAAGCAGAGGTAGGGAATGATTTCAGCAGAGGACAAGAAGGTAAGAGGAGTCCTGCTAGCACCTCCTCTAGTCCAGCATTCTGTTCACCCACCGGCCAGTTTGTTGCTTGTGGAAATTCCACCAACAGATGGGAGCACAATATATATCCATCATGAACAGCAACTACTTATGTTCCCATAATCTATGAATTTGTCTGATCTCCCGTTAAAGTCACCCACACTGGCAACTATTGTTATACTTTGGTGTCATGAATCCCACTGTTTAATTATGCATTGTGTGAAATATTTCCTTTTACCACCATTCCACTTCATTCTTTTATTATGTCAAAGAAAGAAAATCTTCTCCCTATGCAGCTGCTCCAGAGGACACTTACTCTTGTAACCACTCGTATCATGCTCCCACACCACTTGCTTTTCTCTACACTAAACAGCTTCCACACTATAAATTCTCCTCGCAGGAGAGTTGCTCCAGCCCCTTGATTGTTTGGGTCAAGAGCCGGGAACTGTGTTGCTGCTCCAGATGTTTTTGGTCTGTAACTAGTCCTGCCCTCTGCCCACCCCTACCTGGGCCAGATGGGTGCTGCGGGCAAGAAACATAAAGAGGGAGATAGTGGCCTACCCTGCTTTCCATTATTATTTTTGCAATTCATTGTCAGGTGTAATGACCAGAATGACACACATTATTCCAAGTATGGCCACATCTTAAATTGTTAATTGGCATCTTTATTTTCAACTCCTGCTCTAATTATGCCTGTGAGCCATTTTCATGTTGGCATGAAAAGATCCTTTTGGACCCATCTTTTCCTCTTCTTATCATCCTGTGTGATGTGGTGGTGTCAGTAAACATGGCTACCTGACCACCAACCCCAATTCCAGATGGTTTATCCTCACGTTCAAAAGCACCAGGTCTAGAGCCTTGGAGGACTCCACTGTTTGCATTATTGCATTGCAAGAATTGATAACTCATCAACTCTTCAGCTGACCATCAATTCATCTTACTCACTCACTGCTAAGTTTGTTCAAGAGTCTTTGTGAAGGACTTTACGAGAAGCCTTTTGGAAGTCAAAGTAAACAGTGCCTACTATGTCATCCCTGTTCACCTGCTTATTGATGCTCACGAAGCACTCCGAAGGGTTAGTGCAGGGGTTTTAAACTCAATTTACCTGGGGGCCGCTAGAGAAAGAGTCTGGGTGAGGCTGGGCTGCATCAGATTTTCCGCCAAGCGGAGCAAGAGCCCGAGGAAGCCGCCCAGGAGTTTCCTTAGCCGACATGAGTCATCCCTGCGGAAGCCATGTTGATCTTTTTCAGCAGGCCTTACCCTTCTTGACGGTTTATTATTTTAGATTTAATAACACTTTTCACCATTTTACATGGAAAAGAAGTAAAGCTAAGTGGCCTGTAATTTCTTGAGTTCTCTCCTGAAGCACCTTTTTTAAAATAATTGGTGTCACATTGGTCACAGACTGAGGAAATTAAAATTCCATATTTTTCTGGTTAAAAATTGGCCGTGTGATAATAATAAAAAGTACTGTAGTAAAGAAAACCTCTAAGTATGCTTCCCTGAATCCTCCTCAACCCAAATTACATAGCTTGACTATCTATTTGGGGCTTTTCCATATAAAAAAGCCGGTAGGTAATGGTAATTCAGAGCTGGAGTGGATGAATTCATGACATTCATTAAATTCCAGTTTGACTTTGATACATGACAAAGTGTTAAGATTTCAAATGTTCCCTTAAAGTCGAAAGTTGAGTATATAAAAACAGAGTACAGATGGTTAATATTCTAACTTCAGGGAGTGGGCAGGGGGATGAGAGAATATTAAAAAGATTAAAAGCTCTCTCTCTCTCTCTTGATAGGTTCGGTCCAAATAACAATTCACGTTCTTTTGAAAGCAGGTCAACAGCATTGAGTAATAAGTTCGTTATAATCTAAAGAAGTTCATTAGTCCTTGAAAAGTCTGAAACAAGAAGTAATATTACCAGCCGACTCACCCTCTGGCGCTATCATTCCTAGTGGGGGAGAAAAGGGGGGGGATATGAGATAAAAGGAAACAAAAATAGAGAGGATGAATTTCAAATGAAGAGAGGCAGCGCTGTGAGGATTGAAGAGACCAAAAGCGTATCCACCGAGCTGTTGTTAGCTCACAGCAAAGGTGTCTGGGCCGCATACATGAAAGAGAAATGTGGTTATTAATATTGGTAGCTGCTAAGAGGTTGCATGGGAAATGATCTTAGGAGAACGGCTCAAGTGGCATTAAAGGCGAGATCCTGTGCAGAAAAACATGGAATAATAGTCTGCTTTGGGTGTCATGGTGATTTGCTGGAGAAGGAAGTGGAGGGGAAGACAGAAGGATGGCAAACTGGAAAGCGAGTCCCTACAGGACATGCACCCTATTGCAGGGGTGCTCATGGCACCCAACGTGTGCAGGTGGCTTCAGGTGAGCACTGGTGGGTCACCATCCCACACCACACAATTTCTGATTGAAGGGCGCAGTCTGTGCCACGTGACTCTCCAGCCTAGTCTGGATCAGGATGTGATCATTATGGCAGATACAGATAGGTTTGGTGAAAAGTGGATTTAAGTTCAGTTTCCACCCCAGCATTTACCAAAATTCCTAAAAGCCTTCATTCTTGGGAGTAGAAAGAGCTATACATTTAAAGAACTTACATGTGAGGGTAATTAAAACTGACAGAGCAATTCACCCATACCTGGGGGCCTTGAATATTTAACTCTTAGAAGTCTAGCATTTGACCCCCTGTGTATTTCTGTAGGTTGATGCTAAATTAGAGCTGCCGGCGCTTTTTACCTAGAAGCTGCTCACTTTTGACACCTATAGGGCAGGTAGTTAGAACCTAGGAGGGACTCATGGACTGAGCAGGAGATTCAGCCCAAATTATTTTGAAGGCACTCCAGTCACAAACCAATTATGGACACAACAGAATCCTCACCATCCTGGGAATAGCTGTTGTTGCTGATTTTGACCAGGGCAGATTGAGGGGGAGATGGGGGGGGGAAAGATTCTTTTTCCAGGCTTTTGTATCATAGTGTTCTGCGGATTTTTAATTGAAAAATTTGCCAAAATTCTCAAACGTCTTCAAATCTCAAAAAAGCTTGAAGTAAAAAAAAAAAAGTTAATGTGAAATTGTTTGAGTTCCTTAGCCTTTGAAACAGCCGCAACCAGAACTAGAAATGTGTATTGCGTGACAGTCAGAAATACAGCAGCCTGGGGATGGACAACATGCAGTCCCTGAGACCTCAGCTGGTTTTCCTGTAGACAACCTGACAATCCTGCATGAGGAGGAAAAGCCATATGTGAACTAAGAGTTGGTATAGACCAGGCATGCTGAATCTTTGGTTAACAAACTGTTTCCGCCAGGCCTGACTGCTGACCAGGACAGCTATGGCTGATGGGAAGTCAAGATCATCTGGAGGACCATGGGTTCACTGATGCTGGAGGAGAGAGAGAGAGAGAGAGAGAGTAAAGAAAGGTTTAAGCACCCTCAGGCCATGCTGCTTCTCTGTCCTGAATATCTGTCCCAGCTGCCTTTTGGTCTCTTTGGGTGTGATGAGCAAAAAAGTTGCATGTCTGATGGCATCAGAAACTTTGACGGGGGTGATCTCCCTCAACGGGACCCTTCCAGATGTCACAAAGTCACTTCAGCCCCACCCGCCAAAAAGTAGCAGCCCTGCTGCTGGCCCAAATACACCCCACTTGGGCGTTGATCAGGGTTGGGCTGGAATGCTCTTCCCCGTGTCATGGGATTGCCGGGAAATAGCTTGCACTGAACTGCACCCAAAGCAGTCCCAAATGTGAGCTATATGGCCAGGTGAGCACACCCTTTTTGTTTGTTTTTTTTTTGAAGGTTTGGGAACGAGAGTTGCCAGGTCTCAGGGTGCTGGCTAAAGGCCCTAGGGGATAGCTCTTCTTTTTTACCAGGTCTCCCAGGTAAGGGAGACAGGTCTCAAAACTGGAAAAAGAAAAGGTTTGGTTTGTGCATGAGAGGTAGCTTTAAAACCTAGGCACTCATCGCCACCCATTCCCAGCTGGCTCAGTGAGAAGGTGTTGGTAGGTGTGTTGCACCAAATGTCGCAGGGAATCCAAAGGCATCCACTCACTGGCACTCTTGACAGCCTGTTCCCCTTGCTCTGGTCTTTTTGGTGTGCTGACACAGGGTCTCAACTGTGATTTGGAGCAAGGCTGAGAACGGAGCACCAGTACCATCATTGTGATACTTTCTTGCACAAGCTAGGACAGTAGTGGCATAAAACCTAGAACAAATCCCTCTCTCTTAATCCTTACCTGCTCTCCCTCTGCGACATCACTTTGCCCACCTCCTGGTCTTTGGTATCTAGGCAGGAAAGGGTCAGTTGAACCACTCACAACTAATGAATTATGACTTCTCATTTATTGCATGAGTACAAATATCCACGCACGCTCATGTGCACACCCATGCACAATCAAGTAGAACATCCCTTCATTCTGATGCAATTGGATATCAACATTCCCACCTGTATTTCTGGTGCCTGCTGCAGTCCAAAGGAAGCAAGAGGGGAGACCCAGTCAGTCGGAAGCAAAATGTAAGAAGATACACCACGGAACATGATAATGGAAAGACCTATAATGAAATTCAAGAGACAGCAACAGGATAAAAAAAAAAGTGCTGCCTGAATTCTCCCGCTGAAATACTTGAAATAAAGCCAAAGGTTGCTTAGAGGTCAAGTAGGGATCTCCTTGTCCACAGTAACTGATCACTGTGAGAAAGGGGCAGCAGTCAGGAGATGCCATTGGTGTGAAATTCCAGAAAATACTGGATCCAAACTTTTTCTAGGGTTGTGGGAATTTTACTAAACTGATGGAAATCAGATTGAGCAGATAACGTGTCCCTTGTTAATTCAACATGCTGAAAACTTTCTCAAATAACCCCAAGTAATTGGACTGAATAGCTGATTAAGAAGGAACGTTCAGTAAAGAGTATACTGTGGTTTGAATTGTCGGAGGGTTTTGTGTGTGTGTGTGTGTGTTTTGTTTTTTGCAACCTCGCATGCTGTTTGTGGTTTGGGTGACTGGGAGGGACTTTTATGGTCTGGGGTGATTGTCTGTCTATCCATTACTAACTAAGTATTGCTTCCAGCCTTTGATTTAAAAGAGAGCCCTGTCTCATGGCTGAGTGTTTGTTTCCCTTCTCTTTTCGCTGTTGGTGGCAGCTGTTTGTCTGCTGTTGATATTTTCAATTGCTTGTTAAATATCTGTGCAGTAGAGTATTGTATACAAGCCTGTAATTTCAAGTGACTGTAGGTAAAGAAATGTTTTCTTCTTTCTCCTACATATGTCTCAGAGTGAGTTATTTAGACTTTTGTTGTTTAGTCGTTAAGTCCTGTCCGACTCTTCGTGACCCCATGGACCAGAGCACGCCAGGCCCTCCTGTCTTCACAAGATTTAGACTTTAAGTGCCAATTAATGAGAAAAGGGTGGACTCTGGGAAACTTGTAGCTATTCTCCTCTGTGGATCTCTGTACTACTGTGTAGCAAAAAGAATGTTACCAGAAATTCAGAACTCTGCAACATGGGCATCATATTCAAAAATATTTAAAGCTGAAAGCTTTATTACTGGAATTATTTTTATTCCAACATCAGTCAGCATTTTAAGAGGCACATACTTCCCTGACATAAATTTTAGAGGGTGGAAAAGAGAGGTTACGGAAAACTGAATATACCAATTAAAGCAAAGCCCACCAATGTTTCGTGCATAAATGTAACTGCAGCTCAGGGACAGCTCAATCAGAACAAAATTAATTACAGCTTTAATTTTAGAGTCGCTGGGTTGTGTATTCTCTCCAGTTTCCAAATTTCAGTGTTTTGGGGGAGTGATAAGCACCCGGTTCCATTGAAATGCATGCCAGAAACTGACCCTGACCCTAAAATTTGACAAACAATTTTTTTAAAGGAACTGCTTATTTACAAAGGTCTCTAGACCATCACTCAGCAGCTCAACAGCAGCTGTTGGCTAGAAAAACCTGGCACCTTTCTGAGGTCTCTTTCATTTTGTCCATGTGAGCAATAAATGCAGAGGGCATCACGTACCTAATCAAGGGCACATGATACCATACTCATGTACTGTAGGAAGCAACACATGTGATCTTTTAAAGGTGGCTTTAGAAGAGCGGGGGGGCCCTTGAAACGCCAAGAGCACTAGTCTACAAAAAGAAAAAAATCCAAAGCAAATTACAGCTCCCGGATGGAAGGACACACCAGCCATAGGATCTTGGAGGTTGTGCTCCAAACAAATGCCTTCCCCCCCTAAGTTCTTGCTCTGAGCTGCTGCCCAATTCAGCCATGTCTCCGTCCAACCTCAATATAGGATCTCACTGTCAGAATAATGACTTGTGTGCCCACATAAGCATCCAGTGACATGGATCTCTGCAAAATGTATGAGCACTAATGTACAGTGTATGCGTAGAATAGATGCACTGCATCTATTCATGTGTCTAAACATGTACAATCAACTGCTACTATAATTTAAATAGAACTACAGTTTTGGTGAAATCCTGTTGCTTAGCATAGCAAGTGTGCTCTAGAGTAAGCCCATTTGAATCAACAGAATTTGCACAGGAGTTGACTCAACAAATCCCCATTGATTCGGTGAGCCTACGGTTGTGTGACTAACTAAACAATACTAAACGGGAAAACAATAGGCTGCCAACCAATATCTCATCACAATGTGGAGAATTGTGAGCCGGTGGCCCTCCGTCTCAGTGCCATTTGGGCTAACGAGTGCTCTAGAAACCTTTTATAAATGCCCCCCCTTCCAATTCTTTGGACAAAGGAGGAGAAGCACAAAGAAGAGGCCTCGTAAGAGGCTGCCGATTTTGAAATGCCTTAGAGCCATTCAAGGTTGGTAGCTCAGCACATGGTACACGGGGCTCTTTTTATAGACCGGCTTCTCTCCAGATATCATGTGGTGGGTCCCCGTGAGCCTTTTAGGAAATGCTCCAAGATTTGCAAGCCCGTACCTTTTGCAGAGCCCCTGTGCTGACTTGTAAGTGTATTTGGGCACAGAAATGCTTCTTTGGGCCACCACAAAGCCCATCCAACTCCGGATCACCACTAGCCGGCGCAGCATCTAGCCATCATGCTGGCTGCAAGATCCTGGACACAGTTGGCGAAAAGAAGAAAAGAAAGGGAACCTCTCAAGGTCTGAACCATTTTCCCTCCAAAAGCCTCGCATCATTTTAGAAGACTCTTTGGACACTCACACACTGAATCAGGTGGGACACGATCCCCTGGCCTGCCATCAAGCTATTTCATCAACAGTTTTCTCTTTCTTGCAGAAGGGGCAATTTTTTTTAAAAAAAGGTCTCTCATTATTAGGGTGTTGTTTTTTTAAATAAATCTCTTGTTTTACTTTAATTAATCAGTGATATAATAAATGACTAAAATATGGTTGGATTGGAACCGTTACCACTCTGGTTAACTGTAAAATCAAACGTTATCCTTCTCTTGTTCCTTCTGAACTCTCTCTCGGATGCCCAGGCATTTAGGGGTGCACCTCTTTGGGTGTACTGGAATCAACAAGAGTCGCCAGTTCTGAGTGGCAATTTCAGTAGAACGGCCTTGCTTTGCGCGCCGTGCTGCACAGAGTAGAACCTGGAGTCCGTAGGAAAAAAATCATGAGGCCTGTGCTCTTGGCTGGCACATGAAATAGCCTTCCTAGGTTAAACACTTGAAGGAGGCTCCATGAATATAATGCCCTGGGTACTCAGGACAGAAGGTTGTGCCGTTGCAGGCCCCAGTGCTAAATCTGTTTTGCTTCCCCACTCGGAGGCTCCACATACATAAAGGCTTCCTTCAGGCTGCTCAACATATAAGTGGGGAGAGTCGAGCTAGGGAAGACACGTGACAAAGGGCTGCCAAAAGGGCAAGGCAACTCAGGCGTTGGCCCTGGGGGCCAGAGTTGACAGGGCAGGCGCAAAAATATGCAGCGGAGAGGGCATCAACACATCTTCCACCAGTGTGGAAGGCTGTGACCAGGTGGCCTCTGTTCCTGCAGCTTCTCCAGCAGGAGAAGGAAACGGGTGGCCTTAGCACAGAACAGCATTCCTCTCCATTCTTCTCCCCTCATCCCTGTCAGTCTCAGTTCTACTAATAATGGTAAATACATATATAATGGTAAAAGGAAAGAAAACAGCAAAAAATGTTTTCACATGCATTACAAGAACTGGCCACTAGAGGACGCCAGAGACCATGCTATGTATTATTCGCTAAGAAATATTCATAATATAGCTCTGTCTCCCTCTAGTGGCCACGTCTGGTAATACATGTAAAATAGTTTTTTTCTGCATTTTTTTCTTTTAATAATTTTAATATTTTCATACCATGGAAAAGTGAATCAGTGGATCCTGATCCTATGGATAAGCAGGCCCTACTGTACAAAAACATTCTACTAGGAAATGTAGCCTTTTTTTGCACATTACATCTAACTTTTTTTTACAGCTTTTGTACATGCCTACAAATATCACATGGGTATCCACAGTTCAATATAGCTTCTGTAGCAAATGTGGAGCCCATTTCAGCCCATCCAGAATCCACCAAAGTTTTGCTACAGTTCCTTGTATACAGCTGTTTACATTGAAGGGTAATGCATTGCTGCCATGGTGTCATCACTCTCATCCGTCCATGTTAGGCTCCTATGGCTGAAAAAGGAAGGACAATCTTTTCTTCCAGTCGGACCTCATAGAAAATGTCTTCTTCCTATTTGCACTGGAGGACGACCATACAGAGAACTCATTGGCTTCTCCCCGATGATATCACCAGCTCACTCCCTTACCTCCTTTCCACAGAATGTATCCTACTTTTTCTGTGTTGATTGAAAGCTCCAAAAGAAGACCTCATGAATGAATAAGGAAACAAATCAATTGTTACACGTGGAAAAGCCACGTACAGTGGTGCCTTGATTTACGAACTTAATCTGTATTGGAATGGTGGCCGTAAGTCAAAACGTTCATAAGTCAAAGCAGCATTCCCTATAGGAATGCACTGAAAACCGATTAATCAGTTCTGGCTGTTTTTTGTCCTAATGTCAAGGCACGGTTCGTAAGTCAAAGCATTAGTTCCCATAGGAACTACAGTAATGCAAAGCCGGTTAATCCATACTCTACCACTAGGGGAGATTTTTTTTTCTTTTAACCTAAGATGAACTTAGGTCAAAAAAGAGGGCAGCCATTTTTTTCGTTCATAAGTCAAAGCTCCATTCATAACTCAAGGCAATATTTTGAATCCGGAGCTCCTTGTAACTCAAACTGTTCCCAGGTCAGGGCGTTCATAAGTCAAGGCACCACTGTATTGGTCAAATTTAAAGAGAGAGGACAGGTAGCCTGTCTAAAGCATGAGGTGGGAAGGACAAAGACAGATAGGCTACTAACTCTGTTGGCAGACTACTAAATCAGCATTTGATTTGCCGTCACGTCTGTCAGATGTGTTGCGAAGGCAGGAGGAAGGCGGGTTCAGGATGTTGGAGGGGAGAAAAGCAATGAATCAACGAGGTCAACTTTTGGACGTGAAATAACTCGAACAAAATCTCTTTGAATGAAAATGTAGATAATTTTTTCCCTTTAATTCTGGACAGTTGTGCACAAATTAATGATACCAGGCAAACTCCTCCACCTAGGATGCCTAGATATATATATATATAGAGAGAGTAGCATCTGAGATTCAGTGTTTACAAGTAGCACTCAGTACTGAAAAGTGATTTATAAGCATAATGTCAGGGGAGAAACTCTTTATATATACAGCACTGCTTTGTTGTGCCACCATAATTCTATAATACGCCCAACTGCCCTTGCTGCGCACTGAAGGGCAATGGAAATGAAAAGCTATATCACATTTTCCCAGCATTGGCCATCTCTTATATCACACGGAGGTGACATCGAGACTCTCCGCCATCGCTTCTGCATTGCATTGAAAGGGCCCGCTCCTCAGGTTTTTACCAGTCGATTTGAACTTATTAAAGGTACCTGCTCACCAAAACCGAAGTCCACTTTCTCAGGAACAAGGGTCCTATTAAATTCTGTGGGAGTTTCCCTCCGAGCAGATATGTGCAAGATTGCAGTGTGAAAAGTATATTGGTTTGGAACCTATAACTTGCCAACAAAAGTATGGGGTGGGGTGGGGAGAGAGCATAAGCTCCACAGCATCCCAAGAGACTTCCTTCCCAATAAAAGTGTGCACACAATTCTTTTCTTATGTATCTGAGTGGCCCAAGATGTCATGAGGCTGCATACATATTGACATGAAGATGCCGTCCAACGTATGTCCTGGAAAAAAGAAAAAAAGTAGTTCCTTTTAATATATTTGGTGGGTACTAGCAGCAGCAACAATAGCAGTAATATTTGCAGAGCAACAGCAGCACCAATCGTTAAGTTTGTGGCACCTATGTAGGATAACAGAGAGAGAGAGAGAGATCTATTTTGGACTACAGTTCCCAGAATCCCACTGGCCCTGCTTGCTATGGGATTCTGGGAGTTGTTGTCCAAACAATTCCCATCTCAGGTAGGAGGTACCGTATTTTTCACTCCATAAGACGCACCTTTCCATAAGACGCACCAATTTTTTAGGAGAAGAAAACAGGAAAATATAATCTGTTTTCTTCGCTCCATAAGACGCACAGACTTTCCACCCCCCTGTTTTGTGGGGGGAAAGTGCGTCTTATGGTGCGAAAAATACGGTATGTGGCAACAAAGAGTGGCATACATGTGAAAAAAGGCTACATAACATTTGGGGCTTTTAATTTTAGAGATAAGAGGCAGAGATTTATCTAATAATAATAATAATAATAATAATAATAATAATAATAATAATAATAATAATAATAATAATAATAATAATAATAATAATAATAATAATAATTATTATTATTATTATTATTATTATTATTATTATTATTATTATTATTATTATTATTATTATTATTATTATTATTATTATTATTATTATTATTATTATTATTATTATTATTATTATTATCATTATCATTATCATTATCATTATCATTATCATTATCATTATCATTATCATTATCATTATCATTATATCCCACCTATCTGGTCTTACGACCACTCTAGGCGGCTTCCAAACACATGGAACAGCAAGTAAATATAACAGGGGAAAAAATTATTACATCAAATAACAAGTTCTTCAAGATGGAGATGAGAAAATAAAAATAAACAAAAAGAAAAGAGAAGAAAAGAAAATCAAATATTAAGGCCTGCGTAAACATCCAAGTTTTCAGTTGGTTTTTAAAGATGCCCAGTGAAGGTTATTCCAGAGGCGAGGAACCACCGCCGAGAAGGCCCAGTTTCCTGTTTTTTTCCTTCCGGCTCTCCCTCGGCATCAGGCTCCTCAGCCTCACCCCCTTACTCGCTCAAGTGATAAATTATGGACAAACTGGTCAGGAAGATGTTTTTCTTCCTCTGGTAATGCTAGAGCTCAAGTTCAGTGAGACTATTATGTGCCTCAGTCTAGGTTGCTGAGGATCACGTGCTGTTGCATTCATGCCCTGCTTGAAAACCATCCATTGGAGCATCCAATTGGTCACTAAGTGAGTAGAAGACTTGACTAGAGAGGGTTTTTGGTTTGATCCAGCCCGGGTTTTCCTGGCATTCTTTGCTTCTTTTGCCTCTAGTGATGAACAGAGATACGGGCTTCTGCCCTCCACTGGTGCTTTCGTGCAAGATGAGCAATCTCCTATAGAGAGCCACGCTCACTCCTGTGATCTTCAACCCAACAATTATTTTCACACAATTTCTCTCTGAAAAAGCCTCCTAATGGCTATTTTTAAAAAAAAAAATCAAGGGAACCCGTGGGTACTAGAGGTCCCTCAAAACACAGCAATATTTTCCCCTTTGCTCTCTAGGAAGCACAAGGGGACTTTTTAAGCTGATTTTTTAAAAAAATTAAATGGCCGTATATGGGGCTGCTGGGGAACCTGGGGGTGCTCAGCATGGCATTCAAAGGACTGTGTGTAGCCCACGAGCCACCCTTTGCTGTACTGGCATACCTTTTTGAATACATGCTAGGCTTTACTTAGTCACAGGCAAACAAACCTATATTAAAAAAACAAAGTGAGCAAAATTCTCGACTTGAATCTGAAGGGCAAGTGGGTCATACGCAGGGGGCTGATCCATGCTAACCTGCTCAGTTGCTTGGAATCTCCATTTATTTTTAAGCCAACTATTTTGAGCTGACCCTCATTCGTAAAGCTTCTCTGAGGTTGTCTGTAACTGTATGGGATGCTTGCAAGAGATCAGGGCCATCTCTGGTGCCCATCAAAAGAAGAGTGAAGCACCTTGGAGAGCATTCTTATCTTTTTCTGGGAGTGTGAAATGGATAGAAAATCCACTTTCCTTCACAGCATTTCTGTTTCATAGACTAGACCCCCATTTCTCTCAATCAAACACAGAAGAAAATAAGGATCTCAGAGAAGGGTGCTAACAGGCTTTCAAGCTTCAGGAGAAATACTAGGAGGGAGAAAAGCTTCCATGTAATGACCTTACGGAGTAATGCACAAAATGTTGGTTAACATTTTGATGGGCTGCAAATTAAAGCCGAAGGGAGTAAAGAAAAGCTGCAATTACGGAAAGAACATAATGCGAAGCTTAGAGAGGATGTGAAGTCAGCTGAGAAAAGCATGGCCATTGTAATTAAAGCCAGCCAGCCAAAAACTGGTGCTGGTGACACAGTGGTGTTAGTAAATCTCCGGTTCATCCAGTGCACTCAGCAACGCTAGCACAGATGTCACTGTCAAAACTGCACAGTAAAACAAAGACCACCTACCGGCTCCATCTTGGTTGCTCACAGACGCTAATAAGCGCCGATAGCAGGAGCAGTCCTTAGCCAAAACCTCAGAAGAGATATTTCAACGTCCAGGGTTCGCATTTGAAATGTCAGATGCAGCTGTGTGCATGTGCAGAATGTATACGTATAGAAGCAGAGAAAGGATAAAACAGAATTACTCTGAAATTAGGGTTCTTGTATCACCTCATTAATTCCTTGGGGAATAGTGGGTTTCTCTCTGTGTCAGAGGCAATCCTGGGGTTAATTCAGAGTAGCTAAATTTAGAGTAGCTAAGTAGAAAGACAGTAAAAATATTTAAAATAAATAAATAGCTGCATGCACGCACACACACACACACACACACATACACACACACACAGAGAGAGAGGAGGACAATAGAAGATATTGATTTGCATACTATGTGCTAATTTATAGGTACAGATGCAAAATTAGAATTTTTAAAAAATGATTTAGACAGTATTATGATTTGAATGCAATTTAATTATGATGCATTTCAATCAAGGAGGATAGATGGCGAGTACATGACTTGCGTGCCTGCCACGTCCGCTGTCCACGTGCTCTGTCAGAACGGGCAGCACCAAGGCCCCCCAGAATCCCCTCTTGTGGTTCTGCATCTCCAGATCAGACGTAGACTGGACTGCCCTTCAGAAGACTGACACCTTCAAAAGGATCACCCTCTATGTCAGCCCTTCAAGTGGAAGACCCTCCTCCCTAAAAGAGAACATGGGGCCACACTAGATTTTCATGGCCAGTTACAGTGTGCTCCAAAAATCGGTTCCCTCCTTTAATTTGTTTTGTGGGTGTGGTCTTGGTGGGAGAAACTGAGGGTGACCCGAGGAAGACATGACCAGTCCTTCAGGCAAGGAGGCCCCAGGGCACATGGGGCTTCAAATTAGAGAAGGCTACTGTCTCTGATGAGAAGAGAAGACTCCTTGGAAAAGGCCCTGATGTTGGGAAAGTGTGAAGGAAAGAGGAGGAGGGGACGACAGAGGACGAGATGGTTGGACAGTGTCATCGAAGCTACCAACATGAATTTGACACAACTCCAGGAGGCAGTGGAAGACAGGAGGGCCTGGCGTGCTCTGGTCCATGGGGCCACGAAGAGTCGGACACAACTAAACAACAACAACTGTCTCTGATGCCAGCTCAGCAGTGACTTTGTTCTGCATTTTCATACAAACTTGAAAGGGGCTCATTCCCCTCTCTACACGTTGGATAGCTCCTGTAAAAAAAAAAACAAAAAAACCCCCAGGATTTGCCCCCACCCCCACTGACATTGGAGCTTCCAGCTTCCACTGCTTCACATATAGTGCCTATGTTTTGAATTAGGCGTGGATGCAGGATGAAACCCAGTGTGGATCTCAAGGTAACAGATTAATACTCATGTGTATGAAGTATGCAAGTAGGAGAGAAGATAGACTAGAAAGAGGGAAGATAAGAAATGGGGTCTTCCTACCCACTTTGGGCTCTGGCCCCCCAACCACTTTTTCTGGAAGGAATGCAGTTCTTGGAGACTAGAGAGATGCACTGTAGCCCTTCCCTAAGGTGACCAAAGCTGAGGTGCAGAGTGCTGTCATGGTTAAGAGTCTTGGACTAAGAAACTTGAGTTCAAATTCTCACTCAGTCATGAAGCTCACTAGGTGACCTTTGGCTACCTCTCAAGATCGTTGTGAAGAGAAAGTGGCTGTGAAGAGAGCCACAGATGCCACCTGGAGCTCATTGGAGAAACAGCAGGATGGAAGTAGAATCCATCAGTCAATGAAGAAATAGATGTGGCTCCAATTCACTAAACTTTGTGCTTCTAGAGCATGGGTGGGAATGATGAAGCCTTCACAGTTACCATTGTGTGTCCTCAGCCCACAGTGTAAAGTGGTGCCTCGCTAGACAGTTACCCCGCATGACAGTTTTTTCACTAGACATTGGCTTTTTGCAATCGCTATAGCGATTCGCAAAACAGTGATTCCTATGGGGGAATTTCGCTGGACAATGTTTGGTCCCTGCTTTACAAACCGATTTTCACTAGACAATGATTTTGACAGTTCCCTCTGTGCTCGCTAACAGGTGTTTTCGGGACCTATGCTTCGCAAGACAGCAATTTAAACAGCTGATCGGCGGTTCCTATGGCCGATCTTCGCTAGACAACAATGATTCTTCCCCATTGGAACGCATTAAAGAGGTTTCAATGCATTCCAACGGGGAAATGCTTTTTGCTAGACAATGATTTCTCTAAACAGTGATTTCAGGGGAACAGATTATCATTGTCTAGCAAGGCACCACTGTATCCCCATTGCTATTTCCCCTTTCTCAGGAGGCATGATTCCCCTCTAAAACGAGGTGTCAGAATGAAAAAAAGAAGCAGATGTGCACATACACACTCTCTCTCTCTCTCTCTCTTTTCAGACAGCATATGCAATTTCCTGATCACTTCCAGATTTACTTCAAGGAGCTGGTGCAACTGGTGGTGAGTCTCAGGGGGTTGGAAGTGCCTCCTGGCCTCTCCAAGGATGTCTACTCTTGCTCTGGAGACAATGTTGTGAACCTGTTGTTGTTGTTGCTGTTGTTCTCATTATTAATTTCCATACTGATGCCATTGAAGAGACTACATGATTTCAGACCCATGTCAGATCAAGAAAAACCAAGGTGCACCAAGACCAGAGGTCGGTCATATGCTGTGGACTAAGTTTAGTACCAGTTATGCTGAGCTGTAGGATACTTATGGCACGTACTGCAGAAGACAGCTGACCTTGGACAATCTGGAGATATATACGTGGCATAACTTTCCACCACACTCAGCAAGCCCGTCCAGATCAAGGAGACAGAAGGTCTCCCGTATGGTTACGGCTTAAGATTTCATACAGACTTTACTGTAGCTTGGTTAAAATAGCTGCCAACGGGCAACACCCACCCCCAGTGACCTGTGTAGGAGCTGGCATTGTGCAGAACAAAACTATTGTCTTCCAGAGTCCTTTTTCCCCCCTTCAAAATGCCATGTCAGAGGCTTTCTAAGTGGTTGCAGACACAGTGCATGACTCATTCTTCCAATTTTCCCCCCAAAGTGGTTATTTCGGGGCTGCCTAACAAGCAGCTGTGTCACAAGAGCGTACAGGGCATTTTTAAAGCTCCATTTTTAGCAGCTCAAGAGAGCCATTATGGATGCAGCTTGGGGAGGGGGAGGGGACAGGGAAGAGACCATTTAATTCAGCCTCCCTGAGCCAGGTAGGTAAAAAGAGACAAACCTTCTGGAGCTTACAGGTGGAAAAGTTAATTGCAGGGCTGTGCTTGATTACACACACACACGAAAAAGCAGAACATGTAAATGTGCCAGTAAAGTTCCACAGCTGCTTTTTGCTGCTCTTTTTCCGAGGACATTTTTTATTCATTTATTTATTTATGGTGGGGGAAGGAGATGTTGCTTTGTTGGGACATCTGTGTCCTCTTTTCAAGAGGGCTTTGCCACCGAGCTTGAAGTCCCATGGCCTCCACAATGATTCAAGGTCAGACGCGGAGCTCAGACAGAATCTGGAGGCTCGCCCTTTTGGGAGGTTTAGCCAGGCTGTAAATGAGGAAGGGCTTAGACGCCCCTCTTCCTCTTTCTATAACTGCCAATGTAACTGGTGCCTCGTTTCTACGCCTGGAGAAATGCACCAATTCCTTTTTAAAAAGCTTAGACTGGAAGTAGGAAAATGAAGAGACACAGAAGTGACCCAGGCTCCATTCCTCCATACTTCTCCCTCCTGTTAGGGAAAAAGGAAGCCGTTTCCTTGCAATGGTTCTTTCCCTCACTCCTCTATAGGGCCATTTTTCTTCCTTGCCATTATCTTCTTCCAGAGCTTAGAAAACTTACTTTTTGGATCACAGTTTCCAGAATCCCAGGTTCTAGGAGCTGGAGTCCAAGATTTTTATTCCAGCCCTCTATCCCACTCTTAACCTCAACATTGTGTTTTCCCCTGAAGGCAGAAGGATCCTCCTTTCGGTGGCCTTCAGCTCCCTACCTGAGGCCAGAACATGTCACCCTTCTTCAGCCTTTCTTCTGAGCTGCTCTGGTTACCTCAGCTGGGCCTAGGACTGTGATAAGAAGCTTTAGGGACAGGGGAGTCTGCCCAATCCACTTTCCATCCCAGATAGGAAGATATTTGCAAATTTTCGTAAAATTCTTTAAAATGAATTTAAATTCTCTCCAGTTTGGGCAAGCCTAATTCACTAAAGAGACGTGGTGGTGCTGCAGGTTAAACCACAGAAACCTTTGCGTCCTGCAGGGTCAGAAGACCAGCAGTCGTAAGATTGAATCCACGCAACGGAGTGATCTCCCATCGCTTGTCCCAGCTCCTGCAAACCTAGCAGTTCAAAAGCATGCAACTGCAAGTAGATAAATAGGTACTACCTTGGTGGGAAGTGCGTTCCGTGTCTAGTTGCACTGGCCACGTGACCACGGAAACTGACTATGGACAAAACGCTGGCTCTATGGCTTGGAAACGGGGATGAGCACCGCCCCCTATAGTTGGATATGACTGGACTAAATATCAAGGGGAACCTTTACCTTTAATTCACTAAAGACAGCCATTCCCAGCATGAAGAGAGCCATGTTTTACATAACTGTTCCAGATGAGAAGACACTTGGGAGTGGGGAGTGGGGGGGGGGCAGAGATGGCAATCCTAACTCAGCACTACAAATACAGGCGAGTACCAAAGACCCAGACTTTCAAGAGCCAAGCAATCAAAGCAACCAAATGTCTGGATCTCTGAGATAGCGTCTTTTTTGCTGTGAGTTACAGGAAGAGCCAAATGGGTTTTCCATACAGAAATGTGAAAAAGTTCACAGGAACATGGTTACACAGTTCCACACACTCAGAAATCTAGGTAAGTCAAGGTTTCTGATCATACAGAGCTCTGTAATCATATTCAGATGAACACCGTTGCATGTTCCCTTCAGATCTTTCTGCTAATCATGGGACCGCCGTGGGCGGACAAGCCAGGACTAGAGATGGCCATGAACCGCTGAACCAGTGAGTTGTGTCTGTTCGTTTTCTAGCCAAGCAGGTGTTTGGTGCTTCTCACGCCTGCCTCCTTCAGGGGGCGCCCACTCAGAGGCAGTGCCTGGAGGAGGCGGAGCAGGGAAGCCAGGCCACCGTCTCTGAGTGGGCGGCCACTGAAAGAAGTGGGCATGAGAAGTGCTAAGCTCCTGCCAGAGGGGGGTGAGCCTGGGAAGTGCCAAACAGGTGTGTGACTGAAAACCAAGCTGGTACGAACTTCAGCAGTTTGTGTCCATCTCTAGCCAGGACTGATGCCCGACTAGTCCATCTGCTGACTGCTGTAGTAATGCTTTTTAGATTACACTGGACTTTTCTTTGAATGTCTAAATATGAAACAGAAACACAAATTAAGCTTCCAATCTTCCCTTCAGGACTTTCTGGAAAATGTGTAATGATTGAGGGCGGAGGGACAAAGTGTGGCCTCCATGGGAGCAGATAGAGAACAACTAAACAGGGCTTCAAACTCATGGGTATATATTAGCTGGATATTTCTCGTTGCTTAACCTGACTTCATGTGGCGGACGTGCGCCTGAAAGCTAAGTGATACATAGGTTCTACCAAAAAAATATATATATGTTGGGTACCTGACACATGGAAACGGTATCCCATTTGGAATGAGTGAATACATCTCTTGCAAAAGAGTATGATTTGCACAAAGCACAGGCCACGCGTATGTAGCCAGAGAGAACAAAACAGCAGTTGGGTTCCCAAGAGGAAAATATAGATTTCCTTGAAAGCGGAGCCTGAAGGAGCTAGTCAGGCTGCAACATTTCACTTTTTCGCTCCTTGCAAAACAGCGAAGTGCCAAGCTGTGGTGTGTCATCTCTGATTAACAAGAAGCTAAAGCATGCCTACGTAACTGCCTGGGTGGCCACTTGGTACAAAACAAGAAACTAAGAGGTGCCGCCGTCATGTCAAAGCGACGCCCTCCGGAAGTGCCAGCTGTCATATAAATTAGGCAGCATATTGGGAAACCAATTCCTGGATATTTTGGGACCAAATGACACACAAGGCGTAAAGACGGGGACCAAAACAAATCAGGGGCAATAGCCAATTTCAAGGCAACATTTCTTGAGAGAAACGGGCCGGGGGAAGCTGTGGGGGGGGGGGGGAAGACAATGGGTAGAAATTAGAGTTGAAGAGACACAGGGAGAAAGAGGTACCCCAGAAGAAAAATAAATGGAGAAAACAACAACAACAGTAACTTGCAATAGGTGTAACAACCGGCACATTTGAAAGGCCAGCAGAAGATGGGTTAAAAGGAACTTCTTTAGAAAAGAAAAGCCGGGCTTGAACTAGCTGGAATATTCAGAGAAGGGAGTGTTGTTGAGTTAGTGGTATCAAAGGAAAATGAAGTTAGCGATAGGAGACAAAGCGTAGGTAGAGACATCCTTCTTTGTGAACGATAATCTTCTGTTTCGAAAGCTGTTATGGTGTGACTGGGTAGCCAAATTGTCTCAGGCCAGAATGGGCTGGATCATCCTAAACAGGGTTGCTTTGGAGTATAGTATATTATTTAGGGAGATCCTTGCATCCACATGCAAGAATCAAATGGTTTTAGGGCAGGGAACCATACAGCACCTGAAGCAATGCTATTTGGCCTTTCCTCCTTTTAAAGGAGAAAGAAAGAAAAAAAACAAAATCCCTCTCCTTATCTCCTCCACTGGAAGAGCAAGAGAAAGCTTTCTATTTAAAAAAATAAATTTAAACTAATTCTAAGTGGCATAGTACTTTATTGGCTTGCCGAATAATCAGTTCAGTGCTTCCTTAAAAGGACTTAAGAACAAACACAACCAAAGACTTTTGCATCTTGTCTCAGCCCCTTAGGGAGTGAAGGGTGGGAGGAAGCTTTCCATTTCCCAGTGATGTGAAGCAGCTGAAGCAGCATAAGCCATCCACTTTGGTTCAATCTCAACCATATGCTGGAAGAGAACCGAAACGGTGCCATTCTACCACCCCTACAAAAAACCCAAAAAAACAAGTAGCTCCTTACAGGCACCCAAAATATAAGGGTAGGCATGGATCAAGTACAGACTGGTTCACAATGGTCAATACATCATATGGTCACTGGAGAAAGACTTGAACCAGCCCATCTCCAAACCAGGCCAAACCACAGAACAAACATGTGTGTAATCACTCAGATAGAAGGTACCTATTTATTTGAATGGTTGCTCATTGTAATTTTGATTTAAAGTGTATTCTTTAAAAAAAACTGTGAAAAGGGATTGCAAGCCGGACCTTTGAGGGGTTAGTAATCAAGATGAAGACTGAGTTAACAGGCATAGAGGTCAGATGCTTGCAGTCTTCCCCACCAGAGTAAAAGATTTACTGTGTGACGATTTAAAACGGACTAATGATTACAATACGAATCTCAAGGCAGACCTTTCAACATCACAGTCATCCAAGCTTACGCACCAACCATTGATGCTGAAGAGGCTGAAATGGACCAATTCTATGAAGACTTACAACACTTTCTAGAACTGACACCAAAGAAAGAGGTTCTTCTCATTATCTTAGGGAGTCAAGAGATAAAAGGAACAACAGGTAAGTTTGGCCTTGGAGTTCAAAATGAAGCAGGGCAAAGGCTAATAGAGTTTTGTCAAGAGAACAAGCTGGTCATCACAAACACTTTTTTCCAACAACACAAGAGGCGACTCTACACATGGCCATCACCAGATGGCCAATACTACTGGGCTAGTCAGGTATAATCTAAACCAAATCCCTTATGAATACAAAGTGGAAGTGAAGAACCGATTTAAGGAACTAGATTTGGTGGAGAGAGTGCCTGAAGAACTATGGATGGAAGCTCGTAACATTGTACAGGAAGCAGCAACAAAAACCATCCTAAAGAAAAGGAAATGCAAGAAAGCAAAGTGGCTGTCCAGCGAGGCCTTACAAATAGCAGAGAAGAGAAGGGAAACAAAATGCAAGGGAGACAAGGAAAGTTACAGAAAATGGAATGCTGACTTCCAAAGAATAGCAAGGAGAGACAAGAGGGTCTTCTTAAATGAACAGTGCAAAGAAATAAAGGAAAATAAGAGAAAGGGAAAAACCAGAGATCTGTTCAAGAAAATTGGAGATATTAAAGGAACATTTTGTGCAAAGATAGACATGATAAAGGACAAAAGTGGTAGGGACCTAATAGAAGCAGAAGACATCAAGAAAAGGTGGCAAGAATGCACAGAGAAATTATACCAGAAAGATCTGGATATCCCAGACAACCCAGATAGTGTGGTTGCTGACTTTGAGCCAGATATCCTAGAGTGTGAAATCAAGTGGCCCTTAGAAAGCATGGTTAACAACAAGGCCAGTGGTAGTGATGGCATTCCCGTTGAACTATTTAAAATCTTAAAAGATATGCCAGCAAGTTTGAAAGCAGAGGCCAGAGGATTGGAAAAAATCAGTCTACATCCCAATCCCAAAGAAGGGCAGTGCCAAAGAATGCTCCAGCTACGTACAATTTATTTATTTATTTATTTATTTATTTATTTATTTATTTATTTATTTATTTATTTATTTATTTATTTATTGCATTTATATGCCGCCCATCTAGACGTAGTCTACTTTGGGCAGCTCACAACATACAAGTGCACTCATTTCACACACTAGCAAGGGTATGCTCAAAATCCTATAAGGTAGGCTTCAGCAGTATGTGGACAGAGACTTCCCTGAAGAACAAGTTGGATTTCGAAGGGGCAGAGGAACCAAATTGCTAACATGTGCTGGATTATGGAAAAAGCCAGAGAGTTTCAGAAAAACATCTACTGCTTCATTGACTATGCAAAAGCCTTTGACTGTGTGGACTACAGCAAACTATGACAAGTCCTTGAAGAAATGGGAGTGCCTTACCACCGTATCTATCTCCTGAGAAATCTCCTGGGACAGGAAGCAACAGTTAGAACTGGATATGGAACAATGGATTGGTTCAAAATTGGGAAAGGAATATGACAAGGCTGTATATTGTCTCCCTGTTTATTTAACTTCTATGCAGAATACATCATGCGAAAGGCTGGAGGAATCCCAAGCCAGAATTAAGATTGCCAGAAGAAATATCAACAAACTGAGGAGGAATTAAAGAACCTCTTAATGAGGGTGAAATAGGAGAGTGCAAAAATGGTCTGAAGCTGAACATCAAAAAAACTAAGATCATGGTCACTGGTCCCATCACCTCCTGGCAAATAGAAGGGGAAGATATGGAGGCAGTGACAGATTTTACTTTCTTGGGCTGCATGATCACTGCAGATGGTGTCAGCAGCCACAAAATTCAAAGATGCCTGCTTCTTGGGAGGAAAGCGATGACAAACCTAGGCAGCATCTTAAAAAGCAGACATCACCTTGCCGACAAAGGTCCACATAGTCAAAGCTATGGTTTTTCCAGTAGCGATGTATGGAAGTGAGAACTGAACCATAAAGAAAACTGACCGCAGAAGAATTCATGGTTTTGAATTGTGGTGCTGGAGGAGACTCTTGAGAGTCCCCTGGACTGCAAGGAGAACAAACGTATCAATTCTAAAGGAAATCAAGCCTGAATGCTCACTAGAAGGACAGATTCTGAAACTGAGGCTTCAATACTTTGGCTATCTTATGAGAAGAGAAGACTCCCTGGAAAAGACCCTGATGTTGGGAAAATGTGAAGGCAAGAGGAGAAGGGGACGACCGAGGATGAGATGGTTGGACAGTGTCATCAAAGCGACCAACATGAATTTGACCCAACTCCGGGAGGCCATGGAAGACAGGAGGGCCTGGCGTGCTCTAGTCCATGGGGTCACGGAGAGTCAGACATGACTTAACAACTAAACAACAGGGATGTTTACATGTACTTTATTGACTAGTACAGTATATGTAATTTTAATGCAAATCTGTTCTGTCTATTGTCCTCTCTTTGGATGATGTTTTCTGTTTTGGAGCAATTTCTAAGTGTCTACCTAAATAAAGATGCCTTTAGATGAGGTAATAAATTAAATAAGCTAATCCGGGAAGATGTGAATTCCCAGTGCCACATGATAAAACCTCCCCAGAACAGTATCTGACCCCCTAGGAGCTAAACCTATTTGCCTCCCTATTGTCTTCCACAGAATGTTAACCTGAGCAAGCTAGTTCAACTTTCCAAAAGAAAAAATAGAATAATAATACTAAAATGAGGCTAGCCTCATCAAGGCAGCTGTTTCCAAAGCAATTTTAAGCAAGATTCTCGAAGCCAGAGAGCCATTGTTCACAATGAATAAACTAATTCCAAAGCCATCCAAGCATTAAGTTAAAAAGCTTAACAAAACACTTTAAGTAACAAAAAAACACTGAATCTGAAAGAATCTGAAAGAACGGAAAATATAAATCATACTGTGCCAACATTTTCCACTGGCAGAGAAAGAACACTTTGCTTCGCAGGCTCTTCAAGGACCTTATAACAAGAGGTGTTTCTTTCTGTCATTCTTTCCCATTCCACTGTAGCTCCACAAAATGCCAGGGTATTATGCAGACCTGTATATTGTTATAGGATGCGGGTCATCCAGGAAATTTAATAACCAATGGAGGGTTTCTGGGGATTTGAATGTTGTTTTCACAACACTGTTTTCACCTTGATACCACAGCACTTCTAGTCTAGTCTGGTAGAGTCAAAAAGAAAAGTTGCCTTTTGGACTATAGCTTCAGAATCCCATAGCCAAGACAGCAATGTCCATGTCATTTGGGGGAATCTGACGCTTCAAGTTTAAAACAGCTAAAGTTTCCAAGCTTGGAACATAGTACTGTAGATGTTTAGTCCAGTTGTGTAAGATGCAGATCTAGTCACAAGTGCTATGGACTGGTCATATTTTGAGTATGGAAGCGATCTGCTTTGTACTTGGCTTTTTGAGTGCTGATAGCTCATGAATTGTCATGAGCATTTCTTTAGCATTTCCTTCTCATCCTATCCCAACAGTTTGAAAAAAGAGGACTTAATACTCTCATAATTTGCATAGCAACTGTAATATTTGGGATGAGAGACAGTAGACTGGAAAGGGCCTCACTGAGTGATCGTTCATGGCTTGAGTGGACTTCATAAGGCTGTCCTACTAAACCACTAAACCAGTGGTTCCTAACCTTGGGTCTCCAGATGTTCTTGGACTAAAACTCCCAGAAGCCTTCACCACTAGCAGTGCTGCCCAGGATATCTGGGAGTTGGAGTCCAGGAACATCGGCAGATCCCAGGCTGGAAACCACTTGTCCAAATGCAGCTTTCTAGTCCCTGCATCACAGGGCTTTAGCTTGACTTGGCAGCATGTGTAGTCGTGACTTGGTTCATAACAAAACCATTTCCCTGCCTCTGCCATATAGCTAGAGTACCTATGGATCTTCAGCTCATGCTCCTTTGGGTGCAATCTTATGAGCCATCTCCTACACACCTCCCTGCAACATTGTTCAGAATGTGCGTGTAAGGTCGTCTGCAGAGATCTCATTCATGACAATGGGACAGGCACTGGCGACTTGATGCCCTCCAGATGTTTTGCATTACAACTCCCCTCATTCCCAGCACTGGTTGTGCCACTGAGAGTCATAGTCCAAAATATTGGCAAAGTCTTAGGTCTCTTGTCTGTGCAACAGAGTATGTGCAGCGCCAAGTACCAAAAGAATGTGACCCACTGTGTCCCTGGAGGGGGAGAAAAACCGGAGCGGGGCGGAGGGTAGAAGAGCAAGCTATTAAATCCCTGGAATACAGAATTGGGATTCTGCCCATGTCTGCAAAGGTACTGGCAAGTGAGCATAGATAATGAGTGCTCTGTGAGCGAACTGACAGGCTCCCCATGCTGTGACATTGCCCTGCTGTCTACAGTAACATCTAGACAATCAGCAACACTTTATTTCAGCAGTGTTTGCTGAAAGGGGGAGAAGAGATGGATTTTGGCAACAACCGGATGCTTAACTGACCTTGGGCATCAGAAGCTTTCCGAGCTCACGAAACTGTAAATGTTATTCAGAGGAGAAATCGAAAGCCAGCTTCTGCCTTGGAAATGTGCCGCTATTCCGAAGCGGTGGTGGTAAGGAGTTGCCGGAAAGGTCTCGTTGCCTTTTCACTTCAGGGAGGACACCAGGTTTGGGAGGGGGGGTTCCTTCCTGTCCTTTGTTGCCTCAGCTGTTTTTTAGCTGCCAACACTTGCCATAGTCCCAAATGGGCTACTGATCACAGTCAGCTGGTGGACAGGGGATGTTCTTCCCTTGAATTGGCAAGCGGGATGGGGGCGGGCGGTTCTGAGACTATGACTCTGCAGATCCTGATGTGACAGCCAGAGAAGGTTTTGACAAAGGAAGAGACTATTCAGTCTGAACTGACTGAATAGAGAGCACTGTGGGATTTAGCGGCTTCCTTTGGGAAACTTCAGGGTTTTGACCTCCTTCTTTCCAGGACAAGGAGTCGTATCTCAAGCTGAGGAGCCAGAAACCTGGGGAGGACCATTTTCTTCATGCAAAAGCAAAGCATGCTGCTTATATACTGCCCCATAGTGCTCTGAGTGGTTTACAAGTTAATTATGCAGGCTACACATTGCCCCCCGCCCAGCGAGCTGGGTACTCATTTTACCGACCTCGGAAGGATAGAAGGCTGAGTCAACCTTGAGCCAGCTACCTGGGATTGAACCCCAGGTTGTGAGCACAGTTTTGGCTACAGTACAACAGTTTAACCACTGCGCCATGAGGCTGAGTATGTACAGTGGTGCCTCGCATAGCGATGTTAATTCATGCACCAAAAATCGCTGCTAAGCGATTTCGTCACTATGCAATTTTTAAAAGCCCATAGAAACGCATTAAAACCTGTTTAATGCGTTCCTATGGGCAAAAAACTGACCTTAAAGCAAAGATCCTCCATACGGCGGCCATTTTCACTGCCTCTTAAGCGAGGAATCGGAGCGAAAACACAGCGGGTGGCCATTTTTTAAATCCAGCGGCCATTTTGGAACTGCCAATCAGCTGTTTAAAAATCATCGCTTTGCAATGATTGGTAAGCGAAACAGGGAACCGATCATCGCAAAGCGATAAAACCCCATAGGAAACATCGCAATGCGATCACTTTTGCGTTCGCAAAAAGTTAATCGCTATGCAGTTTTGTCGCTAAACGGAGCACCCGTTAAGCAAGGCACCGCTGTAATTATCTGTATCTACCATACATTTTATTCCCCAGCTATTCCAATACATTTTGCAACCAGAAATTAAGGAGATGAATTATATTTTGAAATGGGTGAGGGGGGCAAGTGTCCTCCAAGGTACCCAGCAGGGCAGTTTAGGGATACAAACAAAACAGTCTCCTCCAGCACTTTTGCTGCTTCTCTCCAGTTCCAGCATCTGTGACTGAGGCAGCTGCATCACTCGGCCTATGGGAAGGACCTGTTTTGCTCCCTCACTTTCAGCCAGGGTGACATTATCTGCCCTCATCAGGCACTGCAAGGGTTGTTATGTTAGCAACATTCTATTTCCTGAGATTTCAGAGACCAGAGGGCCGGCCCTTGTAAGTGTCACTGAGGTGGGACACACAACTGTGGGCAGGAGCTGCTTCTGGACCAGCTTATTGCAGAAATGGGCACAAGGCTCTCCATTGCCTGATCTGTTGATCACACACAGTAAACCTCACATCTCAATGCAATATAATGTATCCCTCCTTCTCTGCCGCATATCTTTCTTTTGCCTTCGTATTGGGACACAGTGATGGGTTGTAGAATGCCATGCGATCAGGATAATGTGCAACCCATTCTCATTTCACATCTGAGCCAAGTGGAGAGGCTGTGGAAGTGCTTAACTGAAGCAAGGCCTTGCCTTGATTCAGTTAAAGCCCAATACAGTAGTTCAAGCTTAGTTCATAGAAAACAAGGATTATTGTGGGTGTTGGCTGGTTCATCACCCCAAAATTAATGCTCTTTGTCCTGTTCTATTTCCCTTAGAGTAGCCCCCTGCTCCATGTGGTGTCTTCCAGACATTTTATGACCTGCTGTACCATCATCTGGCACTATATTGGGGAAGGATGCCCTCAAAACCCAAATCAGTTGATCCATTTCTGTGACTAATAGCATGTCCTCTGTAGTACTGAGTTCCTTCTACTTATTAGACGCTTGTCCCAACATACATCGCTTGATAATGATAGTTTGGCTTTAATGATTCATTCCCTACCAACTTCCTCTTTAGATTAATATCATGCTTGCCCATGGGGTTGTCTTTGAAGATGATCCTGAAACCTCGGGCGAAAGCTGTATGGATCAAAATGCAGACTGGAACCAGGTGCTATGGTCATATTACACCAACTGGTTGTAGTTCAAGAATGCAAGGGCTTGGCTAGACATCTAAATTGGATCAGGCTAGATCAAGCTAAGTAGAGTTATTTAAGGTCACATAGAGATGTGATATGCCATTTGGTGTGATCCTTGCTTCCACATGGCATACAGCATACCCCTGAAGTGACTCTATTTGGCCCACCTTCCTTAAAGCGAAAGAAAGAAAGGAAAAGAACAAATAATTTTCCTCCTTGGCCCCTCCTGTCTCCTCCTCCTTCTGGGAAGAAGCTTCCCCTTTTAAAAAAAATCTTAAAAGGTATAGCACATCAGTCCTTCCCTAAATATGCTTTAAAACAACTCATCATAGAGGAGCAGAGGAAATTTTTAATCTCCCAATATCATTAAGTAGCTAAGCTGTCGGCTTAAGCCACTTAACGATACTGGGAAATTGCAACTGGATGGAAAACGGAAAGCAGCCTGGCATTTGCTCTGGCTGAATCCCAAGTGATGGACCAACACAGAAATGGACCAATGGAATGATCCTACATGCACCTAAGAAAAGAGTAGCCCTTGACAGGGAGCCACAAAGTAACAGGTAAGGAGGACACTCTAGGGATGGGATGGTTCACACTGGCACTTCTGTCCTCTGGTTGCCAGCAAAGGGAGCAAGCAAACCAGCTGGTCTCCACAGCAGCCCAAATAGTGGGACAATTCTCCATGTAGTTGCATACTACATTTCCTAAGCTCTGATATTATCACCTTCACTGACTCCTGGTTTGTTTCTGGGCTCAGTTCAAAATGCTGGGTTTTGACATTACACTCTACATGGTTTGGGGACACCAGTTTGCAAAGAATTTCCCATATGCGCCCGTCTTGTTCACTCCTCAAAAGCCACACTCTGAGCACCCTCACATGCCAAAATTCAGTAGGTAACAAATATATTTGGACTACAACTCCCGTTATTCCTGTTTGTTGGCTATGGGAGTCAGAGTCCAACAACATTTGGTGGGCCACCTCAGTTCATATTCTTCTAATAGCTACAACCTTTGGTACTTTAGTTTCTGCTACTGTATTTTGTATTTCTTCTGCTGTCTCTAGCTTTCATGGTAATATACTGTATTTGGTTTACTGATCTTACAGCTTTCTTCTGTATCTGCAGGTGTCGCCCCGAGAGCTTTGGCTATGTGGCAACTCATAAACTGAGTAAATGAACAGCTGCTTTAAAAAAGAGAGAGATGTTATTGCGAGTGTACAAAAGTCCCCCCCCCCAAATAAAATATCTTGTGTGAATATCTTGTAGGAATAAACGTTCTTATGGAATGTGGTGTCAGAGAATGTCACCAGTATCCTCTGACTCAGCTCTTAAGGAAGGGTGAGGACCTCACTCCATACACATTTGCCTTGCTTATCCTTTCCTCATTCTGTCTTCCCTCCTTCCCATTCATAAAATTTGATTCTCAATACTCAAATTCAGCTCTCAGGAAGTTGCGGTCCTAATGTCCACAGACACTGGCACAGCTTTTATCTCTCCCCGAAGTTCTCAAGACACACGTCATGTGCTGCCCCCCCCCATGGTCAATGAAACAGTTAAAACTATCAACTCTTCTAATCTTACCTCCAGCAGAGTCAAATGCTGTCCTCCTGTGTTTGTTTGCCTTTGGATTCTGCCCCCTTATTCCCCCCCAGCAGAACTAGATCAATATTTAATTTGTCAACATTCCTCCATTGGAGTTGCTTTTACAATCCTCACGCCTGCCGCCCCCGCCCTCTCCATCTTCAAGGCAAGATCACTTTCTAGTTGTTAAAAAAGAATAGAGCAAACAATCAAGCTGCAAGCATTGCTTGAGGTTACTACACAAGGAACGCTCCAGTTGCATACTTACGCCAGAGCATGTGACAGTACCTGCCACCTATTGCCTAAGAGGGCTTCTTGTTTATTTTATTTATAAGGCACATTTATATCCCACTTTCCCTCTAATTAGCCCAAGTTAACATGCACCTGTTTTCCAGCTTTATTTGCACAACCCTATGAGGGAGCTCAGACTGACAGTAATTGATGCACCCAAAATATCCCAGGCTGCAATCAGAAAAGTGTGCATCGGATCACACCAGGAAACGTTGCTTTGCTAGGTGTGATCTTCCTTAAAGTGACTCTTCCATCCATCTGGGAATTGCTCCTGCCTGGTCCCCAAAAGCAGCAGCTCTACTGCTGAATCAGAAAGGTCCAGCTTGGGAACAGACTGGGTGAGGCTGGAGCGATATTCTCCATATGTTGTGTGACTGCAAGGAAACAGCTGGCACTAGACCTTGTTACAAGCAGTCCAAAATGCAACCTATCTGCCCATGTGTTCCTACCCCTAGCCAGCTGCATGGGGACTAGAATGTGGAAATCCCAAACCTTCAATGAATGTTCTAACCAGTACAGTACCCTGGTTTGAATGTCACTAGCTGATAGGAATGTGGAAAGAGCAGCAATGAAGAACTGTGTGCCAGGACAGCATATATGTAAGCACCACAAGTGAAAGTTCGGGCAGTCCCTGGTCCTGTGGGATTAAGCTTGGCCACTGCTGTGAAACTGTGGTGCACGACTGCCCAGCCAAAGTGGTCCTGTTAGAGGGGACTAAAATAGACATAGGCATCAGTCAGACTCGAAAGACTATGGTAACGTGCTCTGTATGGAGGACTTCGACACTGTATGCGAAGCTGGAGTGTCCTCTTCAGAACACGAAGCCTGGGTAGAAAAATATGGAGGATAGGCTGTTACTCAAGCAGCAAATCCCCTCTCTCCACATCACTGAAATAGTCCAATGGAAAGGCAAGAGCCAATACAACAGGTTCCAGCAATGTCGCAGGAGTTGCCAGAACGAGACGAACTGCCTCCAGGACTCCAGCTCCGGATTTTGCCTCGAGGTTAACTCGTGAAGCCTTTTCCATCAGTGGATATAGCCACAAGGCAGTGGAGGTTTGAAATTGGAGTTTTCCTTCTCCTAGATGGGCTGCCTTCCAAGGCTGACGAGCCCCACCTACCCAGGATTACACACATACACACATCATTTATGTGTATATACACATAAGGCTACCACAAGCACATTCATCCAGTTTATTAATGAACTGCAAATAACATCCTTACTTGTAATTTTGGGAGGGCATAAGGATAGACTTTTCAAAAATTTCTTCAGGTACGGGGTAGACACTTCTTCTTACTGTTCTTCGCTATTTTGGGGGACTAGGAGTGCTTCCACTGGATATTCTGAAGGGGGTGGCAGGGTTTGTTTAATGCCATATTTTGCTTTCTTGGGACAGATTTTTCCCGAAGAATTATAGACAGTAAAAAGCACCAGAAATGCAATGAGTAACATAAGAAAGTGACATAAGAGGTTAATAAAACACATTCCTCACCATTAACAGCAATGTGCTATCTGTGTGAGAGGTTATAATGAGCCACATAGGAAATCAGTTTTTAAAAACCACTTTCCACTCATAACACAGCCTATTCCCACCAGGCCATGCACCCACACATACGGACATGATTCACCCCATCCATCCACACCTTTGTAAGGATTTGGGACTAAAATACTTCCACTTCATCAGGACAATGAAATAATCTACAAAAGGAATATGCAGTAAATTACTGGAATAAATATGCCAATCAAGCAATACAAGGAAATCAGCGTGCAGTCAGAACAGAGATGGGTAAAGTTATCATTTGGCACCCAGCTTCCTGAACACTCCAAGCTAGCAAGGCCAGTGGCCCTACTGATTGGAGTAGTCCAGGAACTATAATCCAAAGAAGTACAGTGGGGTCTTGACTTGAGAACTTCATCCGTATTGGAAGGCGGTTCTCAAGTCAAAAAGTCTGTAAGTCAAGTCTCCATTGACCTACAGTGCATTGAAAACTGATTAATCCCGTAACAGGCCGTTTTTGTTCCATTTTGGTTTTTTTCTGGTCTGTAAGTCAAATCTCAGTCTGCAAGTCAAACCTAAATTTTGCGGCCAGAGAAGTCTGTAACTCAAAAAGTCTGTAAGTCAAGCCGTCTGTAAGTCAAGGGTCCACGGTAGCTTTTTCCATTTCCAAATCAGAACATGGGCTCCCTATGGTTTTATTTCACACATCCCTCCCACCCCATTTGGGAAGGGACAGAGATAGTGTGCCAACCCCTGTACACTAAGACTGGGAAACGATGCCTTAATGGGGCAGGGTGAGACTACAAAGGGTTGTGATGAGACTGATGCTAGGGCCATAGACGAATCATTGGTTTGCATGACAAACACAGTCCAAAGACAACAAAGCATCTGGGAAAGAAACTGATGATGGATTTTGGTCAGAGATGCATGAGGGCAAAGCAACAGACCAGCAGGAAGACTGAGAGAGACAGAGAAAGCGAGAACAAGGAGATCCTGATGAAGGTGTGACTAGACAGGTTTCGTTTGGGCTGATTCAATATTTTATACAGCAGTTAAACCACTATTGTCTGCCACACAGAATGTTTAATTGTCCCTAGCAATTCTTGGGGCAAAAGTCTACACCACACCTCAAATTGCTACAATTCTCACTGGGATCACAGGTTGCCCACCCTCCTCTGTCAATAATACTACACTCTTTCCTGCCTCTTTAAAAAAATGGCTGGTGACATAGACCTGAACTGATACCACCCATTCATGAAATGGCAGTACTTCTCTAACATAGCACTATACTGAATAGGCATAATAATATAAAAATTGTTTCGAGAAGAGGCAAGAAACGCTTCATAGCGATGTTTCTGCTGTACAAGCATAGCCTTCAACATGCTCAGTACGCCAATACAGAAAGAACATTTCCCTCACTTGAGCAGCAACTGTCTCACTTCCAAACTTTTTTTAAAAAATTGAACTTGCCAGTATAGTGCTATGTCAGAGAAGCACTGCAGGTCCACATGGTGTTATACCAATTCAGTGCTATGGTACCTGCCTTATCATCAACATCAATGTATAATACACCTGCCACTGTCTGCTTGGGCTGGTAGAGGCAATCACACATGCCAGAAGGAAACAAAAAAAGCAAGTAATGGGAGCTGAATTGCTGCATAATAACCCCTAGCCCTGGTAAGTGAACAAAAAGCAATGCATGCTCATGAAAAAAATACTTGGCTTACTTGCAGTTAGCTGGACATCATGTAGTTGATGGAAAATACATTGAACTTAACTGAAGCAAACTCTGGCACAACTGGTAGGGTAAATTGCAGTGTAGTCACACCATTAGTCATCAAATGATAGTGTAACAGAAGAAGTAGCATAGAGAAGAATGAGGAAACCTGGGGAGGGAGTGAAATTATGAGGAAAGCAGGGAAGTCTTGATGATCAGTGAGGGGACCTGTGAAAGGTTACAAGAAAGTCTCTCCTGAAAGGGAGAAGTGAAATTTTGAAACTAGAAAGGGGAGAGAGTCTTAAGAAAGAAATAAGGCAGACAGGCAGAAAAGCTTTGTTCTTCACAGCCATCTTCCAAACCTGAGAATGAGGCAGCTATCGAAGAAGGGCTCCCATAAACACCATTCGGGGCAGGGGAGGAGCAGCCAGCCCTTCTGACCCCAAAGTGACCTGTGAACAAAATCTTGTTCTATCTATGGAGTTATCAGAAAGTGGAACATAAAAACAGGTCCCTTACTCCCAGTAATACACTCAGGGCCAGACTTTGGCACTGAAGTCAAGGGTCCCACACACAGCCAAATGAACAGGAGGACCCCTAAACATAACAGGGCTGGCTGTTTTGAAGCAAATGATGTAAGAAAAATCATCCAGCTAAAGGCACTCTGTAGGACTACCGGAGCTGTGGATGCGTATCACCATCTTAAAAAAGCAGAGCTTCATAAGACTGTTAAGTCAAGAGTCTAAAATTGTCTAAATGCCTAAGGGTATTCTCTAGCTTTTCTCCGCTAGGCGCTCCCTGCTCCGACCACTCTCCTCTTTCTTTCATGCAAGAAACTTATTTGCACACAGAGGCAGGTGATTTTATTTCTGTAAGTAGTGGTACGTGCATAAATAGTGCTTGTAGCCAATGTAAACAAAGTTATTCAGATTCAGGTCACCCATGGTGACCCCCACTTTCAGGAAAGCCCTCCCCAATGCTGAGCGGAAGGCATCGATTCTAACATGCTTTTCGAACCTGTTAACAACCTCTCTCTTCACCCCAGGCTTTCCCAGGAGCTTCTGCCCCTTTAGTTGGTGAGTTGATTGTTTTAGTTCTTGATTGCAAATGCTTCCATTTAGACACATATATTATTTTGACATTTTATATTTGAACAACAGTTTAGATTTTTAAATTTTTTTATGATAAAGCCCTTCAAGATAGAGCTATAGACCAGGGATGGCAAATTTTAGAGATCTGAGGGCCATACATGCCCAACCCTAGATCTTCAGGCAGCTTCAACCACTCCTGTACACCAGTGGTCCCCAACCTTGGGCCTCCAGATGTTCTTGGACTTCAACTCCCAGAAATGCTGACCAGAAGAGGTGGTGGTGTAGGCTTCTGGGAGTTGTAGTCCAAGAACATCTGGAGGCCCAAAGTTGGGGACCACTGATCTAATACATTCTCCTTTATCCCAGTGGTCCCCAACCTTGGGCCTTCAGATGTTCTTGGACTTCAACTCCCAGAAATCCTGGCCAGCAGAGGTGATGGTTAAGGCTTCTGGGAGTTGTAGTAAAAGAACATCTGGAGGCCCAAGGTTGGGGACCACTGCTGTACACTACTCGGCACAATTTATTTATTTATTTATTTATTTATTTATTTATTTATTTATTTATTTATTTATTTATTTATTTATTTATTTATTTATTTATTTATTTATTTAACTAAAAAAGCCACCTAAGACAGTCTTGCAGACTGTGTACACACACATACACACTATTAAGGATGTGGTGGTCCCTGGTGCTAGGGGACCCTAAAACATGGCAAGATTGCCTACTAACTTCCTAAATGGTACAAGAAGACACTCTGGCTGAGATCCTGTTGCAGAGTTACGCAAAAAGTGTAACTTGAACAGGCAAATTGCCATAAGTTAAGAAATCTCCATAGGTCTTACCTACTGCATATCAAGTCATGTGGCTCAGCATGCTACAACTAATATCTATGGGAGATTTCTCAACTTACTGCAGTTTGTTTCTAAAAGATATGCCTTTTGTGTAACAGCACAACAGGATCTCAGCCTGTGAGTCACTTTTGTTAAATGAGGGTTTGAGTTGGACATCTGTGTCCTCCTGCAGGTCACACTTTGCCCATCAGAAATATGCTTAGATACGTAGAAATCAGTGTGGTGAGGGGGAACAGAGAGCAAGCAAGTTCATTTACAAATGATCTAATTGCACAAAATTTATTTCTGTATCAGATTATCATCTGTCTGCTTTTAAACTAGCCTGGTTAGGTAAGTGGAAAGGTCAAACAGTTAGAACAATATTAGGAATAAGCAAGTACATTAAGGTCAGGTTTTTCCTCTGGAGGTGGTAGCCACTGGTAGTGAATAAGTGAATGCAATTAATCTTTTAGCCTTAAAAATGCCACAGGACTCTTAATTCTTTTTGCAGCATTAGATTCATGTAGCTTTCCCACTCTGAAGTCTTAAAAAGATCCTAAATTAGATGAATCCCCACCCTAAAAAAAAAAAAAAAAAAAAAAAAAAAAAGCTAAGAGCCTCTGCTCTAGACATAGTGGCAGAATTCTGATGCCCTAAAGTGGCCAGCATAGTGGATAGAATCATCATCATCATTGTAATTATCCTCATCTTTGAACTGCAGAGCTGGAATGGACCCTATGGATCATTAAATCCAGGCCCTGTCAAGGAGACACAGTGGGGAATCAAACTCCCAACCGCTGGCTGCAGGCAGATACCTACGACAGAGTAGAACTCAGGATATCTGATCTACTCAGCCACGGAAACTCACTGAGGGGTGGCACTACTAAAAGGTAAAGGTTCCCCTTGACAATTTTTGTCCAGTCGTGTTTGACTCTAGGGGGCGGTGCTCATCCCCGTTTCCAAGCCATAGAGCCAGCGTTTTGTCCGAAGACAGTTATCCGTGGTCACATGGCCAGTGCGACTTAGACACGGAACGCTGTTACCTTCCCACCGAGGTGGTCCCTATTGATCTACTTGCATTTGCATGCTTTCGAACCGCTAGGTTGGCGGGAGCTGGGACAAGCGACGGACGCTCACTCCGTCGCGTGGATTCGATCTTACGACTACTTGGTCTTCTGACCCTGCAGCACAGGCTTCTGAGGTTTAGCCCACAGTGCCACCACGTCCCTGTGGGCACCACTAAAACCCCTCCTTAAATATTTCACTTACCTTGAAAGCCTTAGGAAAGTTGCTTTAAACTGATTCTGATCAGTCTGCATTTGAAGGGATGGTGAGAATATAATCCCGTGCTAAAAATGCAGAGCGGTGCCCTGTTTAAGAATTCAGCCCTGAGTGCAGTGTGGCTTCATGCACTTAAGAGAGTCTTGACTGGGGAAGGTTTTGCCAGAGGGATAAAAGGCCAGGGCCAGCCATACTCTTAACTGCAGAGCCTTAGCCCGTGAATTGCAGCAAAGGTACAGAGTTTTTTTTACTTTTTTTACTGCCAGAACAGGTGTCTATGGGATTTTCTGCCTCATGTGACAAAATAAATTGCTGCCACCTTGATTTGAGTGGGTGGATACCCTTGTCCTGCTTCAAAGGATCGTGGCTCAGCTTTGGACAGAGCCATCCAGAGGAGAGGCGTGTTTTGACTGCGAAACAGCAATCACAATCAAGAACTTAAGAAGCTTGTAGTGGGGGGGGGGGGAATGACTATTATTCCATAAGAATTAATATGACTTTGAACACATGCCCTTGAATTTTGTGTGTATGCTGCTGCAGTGCTTTCCTTGTTTCATTTTTCTGCAACTGGATTTCTTTGTTTCTTTCCACAAGGTCATAGCAATACACACTTACAGTAATCATATGCTTTAAACCACTAAGCTACTGAGACCCTTATCCTACTGAAACCTCGTCAGGCGCCATGTTAATTGTGCCAGCAGTCTGCAACATTTGGTCAAGGTATCCTGCACAAGATGGGTCATGCACGTGGTAACGCAACCCACTGTGCTACCAATTGTGTAGTTGGCACCCCTCAAAAAGCTGCAATCCCCTTGCAGGATTACTGTTACCTCTGTAAAAGCTTTAACAAGATACTGGCCTGAGAAATCAACACTCTATATCAGAAACATTACACAAATGCACTTCTAAAAGCAAACAGACCTCTCATTCCCTTGTTTCTGGTGTAATTGGTTCAACTCAAAGTACTTAATCAGTCAAACCAAAGGCTATCTGGCATAGGTTCATCTTGCAACCCTCTCATCAGAAGATAGTTCCATAGTCTCAGGGCTATCACTGTAAAAACCATACTGTGCTGCATCTGAAGGCAGTGCTTCCCAACCTTGAGTCCCCAGATGTTCCTGGACTACAGCTCCCAGAAACCCTGCCCAGCACAACTAGTGGTGAAGGCTTCTGGGAGTTGTAGTCCAAGAATATTGAGGGGCTTAAGGTAGGGAACTATTGTCTTACGGGAACTGTAACAAAACAGTCCAGTTTCTCTGTGTTAGTCAACGGGTATAGCAAAAGGCCTGACCAGATGGGTCATTTTGGGAATGATCAGGATACGAAGGGTCTGTTGAAGTCAAGGGGAGGAGTGATATGCCATTTGATATGCTCCCCTCATCTGAACAGCAAATAATCCTGCTGTCAATTAAGCACTTCACAGTTGATCATGTGGTTGCTCTCCTCTCCATAGCTGAACAGTAGAGGCAGGAAGTGCGCAAACGCATCTGGGAGGCTCAGAGTGCCTTCTAGCTTCACAGCCATAGCTCATCACCTGACAGCTGTTCTTGTTCATTCCCCAGCTGATTGCTGCCACTGCTCCTCCAGGAGTCCAGCAAAAGATGGATTTTGAATCCCACTGAATCATGCCAAAAAGAATGCATGCCCTAGTCCTATGCCAGAGAGGTGTGTGACGCTCTTAAAGGGGAAGAATGGATTGTTCTAAACTAGAAAAACAAGTGGACACAGTCTTCCCCCCCCCCAATCCAAACCATGCCATCAGCAATTCATATATCATACCCATATGCCAGTGTGGATAGTCTCTAAGTCTTACTGAATGGAGTTCTCACTTCCCTGTCTTTGCATTTCAATAAAGGTATGTCGAAATTTGTATTGACTAATTTGTTTTGCTACCAGATTATGCTTCTAGCAGACATAGGTAGGAAATGTATTGGGGGGGGAGATGTACCTCCCCCAGAATTCCCCTGTTGGTTGGGAATTGTGGGGCCTGTACTCTAGCAAAGTAAGACTGTTCCCCCCCGAATTCTCATTTCTAGGCGAGGTTCTTAATGAAGAAGCTAACTGCTTATTGACTTTCCTGCCTCTGCGAAGTCTGACCTGATGTGTGGCAGCTCAAGGATATTCAGTGCCTCTCAAGTCCATGGGTAAAAGCAAAATATATGTGGATTGCGTAGATGCCATCTAACATCTGAAGTTCTGCTCTCCTGTATTGATGAAGCAGAATCTGATCTGACAAACACAACTGGTGTTAGGGCTGATTAGGGAAAGCCTGCATAAAATATGGGCATCTGATGCTATGAAAAGCTGAAGATCTGGGTTTTGGATTCGGCCTTAAAGTGTACCTACAGCCAATTCAATTGATGTAACACAAGCTAATAACTTAAGAGTACAGACAGGTGAGATGCTAGCTTTGCTATTCAAAGTTGCAGCTAAATTTCATGCTTACAGAGTTGCATCTTCAGAGCTCCTGCATCTGCACAAACCACATACAAAGAAAACCTCTTGCTTACTTTCTGATGACCAGTCACCAAATGAAAGCAGGCTAATTTGCAGCCTGTGGTGCTGCAAAACCTTGTTGGAACAGAATCAAATTCTCAGCTTCTAACTGTGACGCTGGCATCTCATCAGTTCCTTTTCTTACTGCCTCACAATATTAATAAAAGGACTCTGGAGTTTGGATCTCCCCCTTGCGCATAACTGATGAGGAACTAGCCACCAAAAGTAGGTTAGAAATAGGAAATTCACAGATACTAAATTTAAAAACTGATGATCTCGCCATACTCAACTGGCAGTGATGTCACCAGACTTTTATTCTTTGGCTTGGAACACAAATATTAATAATTCAGAACATTTTTGTCTCCATCTAAGTATTGCAGCTTCTGAGTTATCCTCTAGCTTGAATTTTAATGCAAGCCAGAGGAGCACATCTCTTCCCCACCCACCCCCATTTCCTTGCCTGGATAGTTACCTCTGGCAGCTGCTGTAGTGGCCATTGGAAAAGTGAAAAACCACTTCCTCTGCCTTCTTTTTCTGTTCGCTAGCACTTGCAGTGTTACTGATAAGACCTCAGACATCAGGAGCTCCGGGAAGCGCAAGGCATCTATGGCACCCGATAAGAAGATGGATGACAGTGTTCTAGGTTTACACTGAAACATATGGGAGCCTTTTCCTTGTGACCCAGGGTGCCCTGGAAACAGGAAGAGGATGGAAAACTAAGGAGATGGAGAGTGATCCTGACCCCCCCCCCGGCTGTTGCTGCTGCCATAGAGGGAGAGGAATTTGGGGGTGAGGAGGGGCAAGCAAAGCCATTAGAGAGTCATACCGGAAGGGACTGGGAGACAATCACAGAAGAAGGCAATTGCAAGTGAAGTTAAAACCATCAGGGGAAAAAAGCAATTTTTTTTTCTGAGTTGTTTGGTTTTTGCATTTTTACTTCTAATTGCCAATCTGAATCAGCCCTGAGGGAATTTGTATAATGTTCACACAGGTGCTAGAGAATACAGCTTGTTTTCCCCAGTAATAGTTAATTGCTTATATATTTATATTTAGCTATTTTACATTGGTATTGTATTATACAGTCAATGAGTTCAAGGTGATGTAATCTTCTCTCTCTCTCTCTCTCTCTCTCTCTCTCTGGAACAACCATTCTCAACCTATTTTGGGCCGTGGCCAGAAACGCAATATAAAAGAAATACAGGCTGCATCAGGATTGTAAAAGTCACATCACGAACCTTATAAGGCAGTGTGTGAAGAATTGTTTCCAGTCTGTGGCCCCCTTCAGATGTGCCAGCCCCATCCTCGGAAAGGCCATGTGGCCCCTGTTGAAAATTGGTCCTCCAGAACTGGGGTCCCCAACCAGGACCGTCAGATGTTCTTGGACTGCAACTCCCAGAAGCCTTCACCACCACCTCTGCTGGCCAGGGTTTCTGGGAGTTGAAGTCCAAGAACATCTGGAGGCCCAAGGTTGGGTAACACTGCTATAGAAGACTGAGATTTACATATCAGGATAGTTTTGGAGTTCAGCTGCCAAAAAGAGTCCACCTTCAAGCTGTCTGCACTATCACAGCGATAGTAATCTTAGGAATCAAACCCCAATAAAATTTATTTTATATTAAAAAAAATTCTGCTGGCACTAGTAGCTGACCTTGGTATTAAAACCCAGGGGGATTAGTCAAAAATTTGCTAAACAACAAATGTGATTTTGATATACAACTGGGCTTTGTATTCCCTTGCATTTCCTGTAGATTTTTCCTGTCTAGACTTAGCTAGTCTCCAGAACATGTTTTACCTTGACCAAGATTTTTTTTTCTTTGTAATGTCATCCGTTGGTGCTAAACATCACTGCATAGCATTGCACACATACACCAAATCAAGGACTGCCTGTTTGATCAGCAAGGCGCAAATAACCCATCCAATGCTTTAACTGTTTACAAGTTCCCTCCAATAAGGCAGTAACTGTTGCAGTTTAGCTAAGCAGTTTATACAATTCCCATAGCTAGTGCAAAAGCCATTCGTGCAAATATAAAAGCTGTCTTTGTGGCTGAGAGGAGGTTTCTTGTAATCTCATAGGCAAGAGCAATCTAGCAGTTTCTCATTCTTGTGTGAAAAGTAACACAAGAGGATTTGCATCCTTGTGTGTTAAAGACAAGGAGCCTCTCGAAGGAAAAATAAGGCAACAACCTTAATTCAACACTTAAATGTTTCAATGTGTGAAGATTCAAAAGCTGTTTTTTCAGAGTGACCCACTTGAAGGCCTGGACCTGGATGGGCAAATTTGCCCACTTCTGTTTTCCCCTGCATTTGAATCTTTTAAATCTCAGATTCTTTCCATTCCGAATATGAATAACAATGCAAATTTTAATAAATTCTTCTTTAAAATGAGCCAAAATCATCCATTCCTTGGGGCAGCAAAATAGTAGGATATTAGCAATCTGCAGTTGTAGAATCCATGGAGCCATGAAAGGATTACTCTTTTTGTGCTTCCACAAACCACCAAGTCAAGGGAGCAGAACGTGAGGCCTTGTGGAATGTGCTGTTGTATTACAACTCCCATCCCCACAGGCTCTCTGAGCTGATGGGAGTCCAATAACATCTGAATAGCTACAGGTCTGCCCTCATTGCGCTGACACACACGGTGAATTCAGGTTCTCTGGAGTGTCACCTATGAGAGGCCAGGAGCCAAAAAAAGAGATCTCTGTTAATGAGAGCAGAAAGCAGAAGACACTGGTGGCACCATTTAGAAAGATCCCGGCTTTGTTTTGGCAGATGAATGCTGATGTTTTGCCGGAGATGGAAAAGGTCACGGGGAGTTCTGAAAGGATCCTAAGGTTCGGATGAGCTCCAAGGAGCCGCCTGAGAAGCGGAAGGCCTCCTTTGAATGCAGGCTGTAGACAAAGAACGTGCATCAAATAAGGAACAGCAGTGTGAGGTAGCTCTTTGTGAGTTGTCGGAGCTTCCCGTGGATTCTCCACCACAGCAGGATTGTCGTCTCTGCTATAGCTTAAAATAGACCAGAGAATTTTCTTTCTTTCTGCTCTATATGGAGACCTTGATAATTAGGACAAGGAGGAGACCGAACTCGGCAATCATGGAGAAAGATCACATCAGCAGGAAGCAGGAGAGTCAACGTGCTGAGGAGAGAAAGAAAAATAGATCAAGTTACAAGTCTACAGGTACCTCAATAAAACCAACCGTGCATTGACAGTAGGCACATTGGGATCCCCAATTAAATGGCTGTTTAAATTAACCAAAGAGGAAGTACTGTGTTTTTTTTTTTAAAAAAAATTGATTTGACCTATATAAAACGTTCTTTTTCTTGCTTTCTCCAATAACTTTCATCTGAATGGCAGGCAAAAAAACCCCCCAAACCCTCCAAGTCATGCTGTTCCTTTGAAGAAGAAAAGGCTTATGGGTTGCCAGCACTGAACTTCCTTGATATGTTTGAACCAGCAACGGGTTACTGCTATTGTGAGCATCATTCGGAACAGTCAACATAATATTTAAGAGTGCTGGGCTAAGAACTAGGGGATCTTGAATCTCCCAGTTCTTAGTCCATGAACTTCACTGTGCCATGAAGCTCACCAAGTGACCTTGGGCCAGTCACTCTGTCTCAGCCTGACCAAGATCGCAGGGTTGTTGTGAGGATAAGGTGGGAAGGAGAAGATCAGGGGTATCACCTGGAGGTCTCTGTAAGAAGAAAGACGGGTTATAGATGTGACAACTAAAAAAAGACAAACAAGAGGAGAAAAAGATGGTTGGAGCTCTGAGGTTGTATGCCAACACATTACAGAACAAGGCTCTGTTTCTTACAGGGCATGGAAGCTAAATGTGTTGCAGGGCTTTGAATTTCTTTTTGTACAGAGCTTTGCAGAAGAAGTGCAGAAGTACGGTAGAAGTACAGAGAACCACAGGGGGAAATAGCTATAAGTTCCCACCCTTTTCCCATTAACTAGCACTTAAAAGTCTCAATAATTCACTCTCGAGGTATTTCTGGAGAAAGAACAAAAACATTCATTTACAGCCATTTGAAATTACAGAGGTGTGTATACTGCTTTCTTTACTGCTCACTAGCTACCCTGTTTCCCTGAAAATAAGACCTGACCTGAAAATAAGCCCTAGTATGATTATTCAGGATGCTCGTAATATAAGCCCTACCCTAAAAATAAGCCCCAGTGAAGTGAAACCCCACCCTCCACTATTGTGCAGCAACCAGAAGATGATGACATGACAGTATTTGAATAAATGTAGATGGTTGTGCATGAAAAAAAATCCCCTGAAAATAAGCCTTACTGCATTTTTTGGAGCAAAAATTAATAAGAGACCCTGTCTTATTTTCAGGGAAACATGGTAGCAACCAAGGAAACAGAGCAATAGTAACAAATGACTGGCACCATCCAATGAAAAAAAAGGAATACAATACTCAGCAGAGACGTGCATCTCTCTTTGAATGTCAGAAGCTGGAAGGAACTATTGCTTAGTGCTAGAGAGATGGACAGTCACTCCAACCCAGAAAAGCCTTGCTCAGTCACTCAAACTACAGACAGCAAGCAAGTTTGTAAATACTGTAAAACTCCAACAAAATGCAGGGCCCTTGATCCTGCTACAGGTTACAACAGACCCAGATATGCTTATCTTCTCTCACGAAAACTAAAGAAAGGACAGCAGATAGTGTCCAGATGAACATTTGTGGTTCATTGTTTTTTTGAGGTTTTTGGAGGGGGCCTCAGGGGACATACCGTCAAAGTCCTCAGTGGAAGGAAGGATGGTGACATCTCAAGACCTCCGGAAACAGAAACATATCATTTTTAATCCCCCCAAATTGTTTTTTTTTTAAATGGGGAGCTCTCAAATAATTGTGTGCAGATTTGTGGTTTTGGACTACAACTCCCAGAATTCTGCCTTGGGATTTCTTGGGTGAATTCTGGGAGTTTCAACCCTATTCTGTGAGGTGCTTTGTGGGAGCTGCAGTCCAAATGCATGATCTGCACACCTCTAAAGCCCACTGAGTTTGCATGGATGTATTTCCATAAAAAAAGAGTACAGGATTTCAGTCTAAGTTTGTAATCCCGTGTGTCCTTGCCTTGAGAGTTAGCATGTTAGCTGCACAGATTGCTTTTAATATGGCGGGAGGCGAGGACATCTATCAAGGGAAGTGCTTGGCAGTAAAATGTGTAAAAATACACAAAAATCAACAGACTATGAAAACAGATTCCAGTGCTATGGACTCCAGCACCACACACTGCATTCCTAAATAATCTCAGTATAAAATAAAAATAATCAAAATAAAAACCCACCATCCACCCTGAGAAGACATTTTAAGCAAATTATAAAGCACAAGAACATCATTTAGAAAAAGGATCCTTCCACAATCACTTTCTGTCTCTCCCTTCATCCCATTATCTATCTATCTACTATAATTTGTCTGTTCAGACATGTGCTTCCAGCCCTATGTCTGATTCTGTCGTAGCAAAGTAAAATCAATAATTCACATTAAGACAAATCTAAACAATATGAAAAATTTGTCAGAATCAAAACCAAATCCACAATCAAATAAATAAAAAACCATTTTACTGCCAACATTTGGGGATGGCAGTTAAAAAAAAGGGATGCACTTATTCCATTTGTTTTTCTTGTTTTGTTGGAAGTTGTTTTGAGAAGGATAGGCAGGAATAGCTCCCAACCAGCGAACAGGAGTGGGCTAAAGGGCCTCCTTCCCCAACGATAGAAACGGCTTTAGTTAAGAACCTGCAAAATTTCAGAAGTGTAAGATTCGAGGGAGAAATAAAGTGTTCAGATTTAAGGGCAGATGATTCGCTTCCCATTATCCTGTTTCGTGGGAGTCTGTCTGTTATAAAGATTTTTTGATTATTTGTTTGAAGCAGCTTACATCAGAGAGGTTCAGTCATCAAGAAGCCTAAACATTTCAGAAGGATTGGTACAGGGGCTGAAAAAAAAAGATTATGACTTTGGTGTCTCTCTTCCCCCCCCCCCAACCGCCCACAATTTTCTTTTCTATGAGCATCAAAGTCACCAAATGTGCTACAGGATGAGAGTTGGTGATGGACAGGGACCCTTCAATGGCAAGGGTAGAGGCAGCTGAACATTCACTATTTTTCAGAGATGCGCCCAAGGCTATATTCTCTCAGCCCAGGTTCTACAGACTTGGAGCCCTTTCCTGCTGACAATAAAATCTGTGTTCTGCTAGGAAAAAAGCATGACACAAACTTAAGAGTACACACTAGACACATGAACAAGCAGGGAACAAGTTTTTCTGCTCCCTGCCAGAAGGCCATTTATTTTGAGGCAGATTCTAATGAATCGCTCCCACATATGTGAATGGCCCTGCTCTGTGTTTCTTTGGGGTTTTCTGACAGCTGCCAGCCTGCCAAGCCAAATTTTCCTTTCCTCCCCTTTCATCCCCCATCACGTTCCTCCTTTTCTGCTTCCTCCCTCAACCAACCTCTTTTCCTCACCCACTCCCAATCCTTCCGTTTTCTATTCCTTTTATTCACCTCCTGTCGCCCTCACCTCTTGCCCCACAGCCTACCATGTTTTTGTGATTTATATATAAAATTCACAGGGATCTATGGGAACCCATGCCTGGGACCTGTATTTTTGTGTTTTGGGATGATCCTACATATAGAAACCATGGGGATCCATGGGGAGAGTTTCTCCAGGAACTGGAGCCCAAAGGGAAGGGTGGTTCCTCCTCCTCCTCCTCCTCCTCCTCCTCCTCCTCCTCCTCCTCCTCCTCCTCCTCCTCCTCCTCCTCCTCCTCCATTGACTTGCTTTCTAGGTGGAAGTTTTGGATTCCTTATATCTAGCGGGAGAAACCTCGCTCGCCACCTCCCTTGCTATAACTCTCTCTCTCCTGTCTATGTGTTCATTTGTGTGTACTGGGTTTCAGCAGGGAGACTCTTGCCCCTTTCCCATTGGTGCTCCTCACCCTCCCTTTCCATTCTCCCCACTGCCCCCCCATGTGGTTAAAAAATGTGTCCTTACTAGACATGCGGACTAATATAAAAATGAATCAGGATATTCATTAAATGTCCCTGATTCATCAGATATTCATTGCTTTGTATTCCTGAGGTCTAGAAAACCCAACGAATACGAAGCAACCAATATAACCCTTTATATTGGGGTTGTCTTGGGATGGCTTGGTTCCATTTTCCACCTCTTCCTATGCCCGCACGGCATAAGGAGAGAAGGGAAGGGATCAAAGAGGGATCAAAGGGATCCCCCAGCCTCTGTAGGATCCCTTTGATCCCTGCTTTCCCTCCTCTAGCTATGCCCCATGGGGCATAGCAAGAGGAGGGGAAAAGGGAAAAATGATCCAATGAATGACAAATTGATTCATTGTTCGTCGGGTCACTGGGGGGGGGCAGTTCGTGATTCATGGGTCATCAAGCTTGGTCCCCATCTCTAGTCCTTACAATAGAATGTCATGGCTTGTTGAAATGTTTCTTTGTGTTGGAATACATTAATGCAACCCAGCATGTAATGTATCTGTATAGAAGATTGTTAGTGTTGTGTAATTTACGTATTATAATTTACATAACCAATCAGATTCTGCCTGGTGCTAGCCAATAGGTGTTAAGTGGGGCTAATTGCCAGACAGATAGAAAAAGAAGAGGCAGTTGTTTTTCAGTCAGTTATTCTATTAAAGATGCCTGTTAGAAGTAGTCTGCTTGTCTGTTAGGAGTCTGCTTGTAGTCTTGATCTGAAAACTAGTCTGTTGTGATGGCTGATTAAGAAGATAATCATTATAAGTCTGTACAATGCAAATCTATACCAAGCCCAAATATTTCAAGCACTATTTATTCTACATACGGTATATGATATACAATAAATATTCTTAAAGTTTTTACCATGAACAAGTGATCATTTCAACCGCTGGCACACACAAAGGAGAACACCATTCATGATCTATGTGGTTTTTTATGCTACACTTGAACCTCTGTGAACAAACTTCCAGTACATTTCAACACTTCATGCTCATGAAATGCTTCAATCTGTAAACATCTTGATCTGTGCTCATTACTTTTCAAGCAGATAAAATCCTTTCTTTCCCAGGCTCTTGTGAGCACCTCCAATCCGGGATTATTTTGTGGGGCGCCCTTCCTCCATCTTCTACTCTGGGTGTGATGTTTTCAACAAGAAAGGGAGAGAAACAACAAGCACAGGGTTCAAACAATGTTCAGCCTCCAGCTGTAATCCCTGGCGAAGGGTCCGACATAGTGATTTCTTATTCCCCGATCCAGTTTTCTTCACTGGGCACAAACATGGACCCCAGTCCACAGAAGTCTTTGGAACCACCCTCAATAATGAAGGATGATATGCTCTCAGTGAGGGCAAGTATGGCTTGGCAGTTTTCTCCCTTCCTTCCTTTCCGGTGCTGGCAGTCCCTTTGCCTGTTTCCCCACCAGCATTGGAGTTGGGTGGCTGAAACTTTCCTGGAGCCTGGCTCAGGTTTTTGCCACTTCCCTCAGTGATTTTTTTCTCACCTCAATAAGGAGGCTGGTAGGGCACCAGGGGTTCTTGTGTTTCTCCCCTTCTCCTTCTAGGACCCCTCACCAGAGGTCTTCTTTATTCCCTGTTTCCCTGAAAATAAGACCTATCCTGAAAATAAGCCCTAGTATGATTATTCAGGATGCTCATAATATAAGCCCTACCCCCCAAATAATCCCCAGTTAAGTGAAACCCTGGCCTCCACCATCGTGGAGCATTTTGCAGCAACCAGAAGATGTCATGAATAAATGTAAATAAATAAATAAATAAAAACATCCCCTGAAAATAAGCCCTAATGTATTTTTTGGAGCAAAAATTAATATAAGACCCTGTCTTATTTTCAGGGAAACAGAGTATATGTAATCCTACTTCCTGAATGGTTGAAGGTCCTCCTCAGAGAGGTCTGAGGTTGTCTCCCCAACTCCCTTCCTCTGGATCCTCCTCCTCTCCCCTATCCAAGGTAGAAGTCATTTTGGCAGCCCTGCTCCTTGCAAGTCCTCTCCAGCTGGGGTGTCTGGTTCGTCTCATCTTTATATCCCCCATCTGCCAGGGGCTAACCAAGGGCTTCCTTGCCTCTAGGGGTCACCTATCCCTGGGTTATCTCCTTCCCCTCATTCTGAGAACCAGTGTCCTGGGAATGGGGCCTCTTTTCCCTTTTCTCACCTACCAGGGTTCCCAGTCCCTGTTAGCTCTGGTGACAAGTGGGCTCATTACTCCAGTCCTGGGCGAGAGTGCAATAGCCTGCCAACAGGGGCATCCTCAGCACTGGCCTCTCAACATCCCTACACAGCAAATAGACAGGAACGCGCGAGGAAGCCCGAAAGAAGTTTGGGTTTCATTTTGTCTCACAGCAGTATGGATTCACTTGTTAGGTGATTTCAGCAGATCTGCAAACTAAGGGGATGGATCCTCTTGCTGCTGTGCAAGGAAATAATATGGGCCAGGGTCCAAAGAAAAACCATAGGAATACTTCTGGGCAAGGGTGGCCCTACCATAAGGCAGAGTGAGATGCCTGTTTCGGGGACCAGCTTTTGCGTGTCCTGAAAGGGTGGCAACTCATAAGTTACTTAATGTGTTATTATTTCATTTTTACTATAGAGGATAGGGAAATGGGGTTGTGTGATGTTGTGCCAAAATAACATGCCTGTCTTCAGATATCTGGGCTGTGGACCTCAGGCAGCCAAATGCCTTGGGCTGGCTCTCTTTCTGTTAGCCTAATGGCCCTTGAGAGCAGCTTTCCCCTTTTGTTGCATGCAAACTGAAGGTCAGCTTTTTGAAACTGAGGGTAGTTTGAAATGCATATTTTGCGGCATGAAATGGGGCCTCAGCTGTTCAAAAAGAAAGAAACAAAAACGCCCGCTGCTTGCCCAAGCTCTTAGGTTCATTTCACGTAGCTTTTTTTCGATTCTGGCACTCAGCTGCTGCAGAGTCCTTCCAGTGCCCACTAGATGGAATCCGGGCTCCTCTTTCATCAGAAAATGATGTGGTAGTCTGGTTTGATGTTTTTTGTGTAATATTCACTGCAGCCTAAGGCAATTAACACTCCTCTCTGTTGTTTGCTTCAAGCCTGCCTTATAGATCTCATATCTTTTATTGGCAGACAATGGCTGTGGAGAAAATTACAGAATGTTCTCATGAGAGATCTCTGCTGGCCACAAGGTCCACCCCTCTGTGGAAGCCACCAAAGCTCCACCCACTTGCAAGAGTATTGCTCCTTGTTTCATGCTTCAGTCTGCCTTGCTGTCCCTTTCCAAGCTTCTTGTAAAAGCTATTTTAGCACAATGTACTTTGCAATGAAAGTTATTTTAAAAAAGAGGCAGAAGGGCCACAAAGAACCTCCTAGGAGGAATAGACTGACCCTCAAGAACTTGTAGTGTTTGTTAAAGATGTGATGGATATTTTGTTGTTTTACTTTCATCTGTTATGGCCAGCACCCTATTTAGAATGTAAAGACACTCCCATAAGCATAATGAATCCAGCTGCACAAACAATCTTTGGGGGGAGGGTGGCAAGATCAGACATGCAAGAGGAAGCTTGATGGAGCACAGGGGATCACACAAAACAACAGGATTCTGCTCTCTTTAATTGTATGTACAGTATTGCACTGTTTGTGTATTTTGCATTTTTATTTTAACAGGAGCTGTACAACCAGTGCAGCTGAATCCTAAATCACATTGGGCCCCTCTGGATTGACTTAGATGAACTTCAGGATGGAATGGATCAGTTCAGATGAGATCCAACGTTTTCCTACCACAATGCTTTGAAAAAGGAATACTGTATGTTCTTTTCCCTTCTTTTGCTAGTTCCCTTTAGCAGGAAAAGGGATTTTCAAAGACCATTTCCGGTGTCTGGTGGTTGTTTGGATTATAGCCTACGCTGCTGTTTTCTTCATCTCACCCATCCATAAACATCGACCCTATATTCCTTGTAAAAGTGTGTGTGTGTATGTTAGTCTCTGGGATGTTTTAATAGTAATTTTATTCAGCTGTGACACTTCCATTATCCCCTCCTTCATTTGTACAGCCCCAGTTTCTTAGGTTACATTTAACTTTTATTTCAATCTGCTGAGAAGACTAAATCCATATGAGCTAACTTTATATAAAAGCAGACTTGAAACATGGGTAGCACCCACCCACACAAAAAGTGGGCCTATATGTCTGAAATTTAGCAGGGTTAATCTCCTTGAAGGGATTGCCATGTTTCAAAACTCCATGCACTTCTTTGAAGAAACAATGACTTAATTTAAGGCAAATGTGTTTTTTTTAATAAAAAAACCTCATATATATCTGTCTGAAATTTAGCAGGTTTGATCTCCTTTGTGGGAGGCTCTCTAGCTGCAGATTTCATGCATATGTATGAAAAAGAAAAAAAGCTATTTTTTTCTCCTCAGTGCAAGTCAATGAGAGAACTAAAGATTCATTTTTCTTGATTTGGATTTGTGTATAAACCCAGTAGAGTCAGGTCATGTCAAAATCAGCCCAAACCTGAATGACCAAATGAGACTCCAATTGGAGATAATTTGCATAGTCATTGTTATAGTGTGTATTAGCTGCTCAGATGGAAGCTGGATAGAATAACATTTTGTCACAACATGAAAGTGTGTTGCATTTCTAAAAAGCAAAAATAAATGTGTGCATGCCATACATGCCTACTGTGATCTCAACACACAGGGAGAGCAGGTTGGTAGAGAGTGGGGGACAAGTCTCACTCCCTGCCTTGTGTGTATTCATTAGGACAGTGATTCCCAACCTAGAGCTCCCAGATGCTGTGTGTGGGTCATGGGAAATGATGCCATGTGATGAAGGGATCTTGAACTGGGGTCTCCAACAGCCCACCTTGCTCCCTTTCCCTCCTATATGAGTGACACTCTGGGCTTTTAATAAATGAGGCTCCACAAAAGGATGCCCCCTAGGTGGCAGTACCGGCTTAAGGTCTGTCCCCTCATTCCATAGCCTGAAAGTGATTGGTCATTTTTGTCCCTCTATGGAGAGGCATCAAGCTCTATCCAGTAGAATGCTTCCTTCTCATCTCTTGTCCTATCAAGAAATGTGGGCGTTCACTTGTCCGGGCTTGCATTGTTATACCTGACCTGTACCATTCTTGAGGCTCACCACATCTCTTCACGAGCATGAAAAAGTTGTTTTTTTCAGCTCCCTCTTCTGGAATCTGCCAGGCATCATGGCCAACAGCTGGATGACTCTGGGAGACCTAGTCCCAAAAAAAAAAGGATTAGGATTTTTTTTTCCTGATCTGTGCTGTTCCTGCCATTTCTTCTCAGCAGTTTCCTTTCCCCTTATCTATCCAATCCAGCAACTGGTCATCAGATCAGCCTTTCTACAGTTACATCTCTGGCCCTCCTGCCTTCAGTTCCTCTCTCTTGCACATGATCTCCAACCCATTCATGACTGTGTGTGTTGCTGCTGCTGCTAGCAAGGGTTTTCAGCATCAAGTGCCCAAATAACTGATGTTACATATTTGGGAGAGATGATTAGTTCTTCTTGTGAGCCTAGGCCTCTACTGTCTCTGTAGAGTATAACTAAAAGATTCTTTGGGGTATTTTATTGTTACTTGTTATGCTCCTGTATTGTGGATGGATTTCTGTTTAAATATTTCTGCCTATCATTTTCTTCATAGTTGTAAGACTGTTGAATGCTTTGCACCAACTTTGAAATTGTGTTTGCATATGGAACATAGAAGCAATGTGGATAAATAAACTTGTAGAATTGGACCAGGTGACATTGCCTGTGATTATTGCAACAGTGAAAAGACTCATACCTTAATATTCAGAGGAATGTTGAAATGATTGTGGATAACTGTTTGGTTTCATTCTGGAGTTAACCCATTTTTGGGATAATGCCAGCTGTGACAAACACAGGCTTCTGATCCCCCCAATCCACACAGACACATGCACACACAGACACACACACACGAGGTATACAAAGTTTTGTAGGACTCTTAGGGAGGGTTCAGGTCTCAGTCTGTCCAATCTGATATGTGCATACACCTGTGTGTGTACATTTGCATATACATGTCTATAATCTGCCACATTTACACCCCACCCCACCCACCATAGAAACTCATGTGCAAGTTTAGCGTATAAGTCCATCTTCATTTATTCTCAGAACAGCTCCCAAAAACCAAAGGTGGCATACTTTAGAAGAGCACTGGAAGGAAAGTTAAGCAAAATGATTTTTGTGGACTAAAATCATTGGCCATGCTGGTTGAAGGATGTTGTAAATTGTTTTTTTAAAATCTAATTCTTCCAACCTTTGGTTAGGCATGGTAACATGACTGGCTAAAAATCATCCTATGAGTTGAACGGCTTGAGAAAGCATTCAAAGCCCTCCTAGCCATGATACACAAAGCTGACATGCTATATCTGATTGCTACCCTATTTAGCTCAATAACATTTACACTGTTTGGTGACATCTCTCCAGAGTGGAAAAAGAAAAGCCTTTCTCAGCCCTGCTTGGAGATGTGAGGAGCAAAATCTAAATGCTACAGAGCCATAGTTCTTCCTGATTTCTTTCTGACAGATGGGAAAAATTGGGACAAGGTGTATCATGCCCATGGCATTTATTCCTCTAGGGCAGTGGTCCCCAACCTTGGGCCTCCAGATGTTCTTGGACTGCAACTCCCAGAAATCCTAGCCAGCACAGCTAGTGGTGAAGGTTTCTGGGAGTTTTAGTCCAAGAACATCTGGAGACCCAAGGTTGGGGACCACTGCTCTAGAACAAGGAAGTACAAAGTGTGGTCTGCAAGCCACATTACTTCTCCAAGTCTCGCCAGCTCCCCTGGGCCCATCCAACATAAAAATATTCCTAAAATGCAAACTATACCCCACACAGGACTCACAGAGACTTGAGTGGCACTGTACACATCATTTTGTCTTCCCCTAGAGCAGGAGTGGGCAATTAATTTCTATAGGGGGGCCGCATGAAAAATCTGAACTGTGTTCGGGGGCCGAACCAACTTTACTTAAAAATAAAATGAAACAGTGATGTTATGATTGTTTTTATTTTAAACTTGTTAATCTTCACAAATTACTAAATATGTTTTTTGCGGTATGTTAAAGATAAGCAACTGATGAACTTTAGACAAAAAAGCTAGAAATGGTTTTGATGTTCAAAACTGTCCGCGGGCCAGACAGGAGCAGCTTGTGGGCTGTATGTGGCCCTCGGGCCGCAGTTTGCCCAGGTCTGCCCTAAAGGTTGTTGTTTTCAGTTTTTAAATACCTTTCCTGAAAACTGGAAGTGACTGGCTAGTCACTTCCTGTTCTAAAGCAGGCCTGGGGGTGGAGGAGGCAGTATACAGTGGAAATCATGCCCCCGCCCCAGCCTCTGAGGATACAGTTTACATTACCAAACAAACCAAATATTGGGAATGTGCTTTTGAGGATGAGGTGATCAGAAGGTGGTGAAGCCCTCTAAAGCCTGCGGAACAGCAAGAGGGATCCATGGTCTTTTGGAAGTTGCACATCCTTGCTGTAGGGTAATGTTACTGTGGTAAATAGGGGAGCGTGATAAACGGGACGAGAGCATAGAATCTCTCGTCGGAGTGCCGTCCCCAAGTAAGACCTCCAGAGAGGCACAGACCACTCCACCACCGACATCTCCCAGGGAAGTGCATCAGTAGACAGACACCTGGGAGCTGGAGTTAAGCCTAGGAGGTCTGAGTATAGCTACTCAAACTTAGGGAGAATTGGCGGGAAGGGAAGAAAAGGGGTGGTCTTTGGCAGAGGCGGGAATGGCTGTTATAAATAGAGTGGATGACAACATCCCGGATGGTTGGGAACTCATCTGGGTAGAAGACCCGCGGACGGGGAAATGGGAAAAGGTAAAAGTACCCAGGGAGGAGGCTGACTATCGCCAATGAAAGGGGTTCCCTCAACGCCCATCTTATTGGGGTGAGTCTGAGGTGAGACAGTAGAGGTGAAGACTGAGGGAGGAGAAGGAGGCTGTGGCTTGAGAAGCAGAAGAACGTCGAGCATGGCGGGCAGAGGAGGCGCGGAGGATGATGTGCATCCAGGACTGTGGGGACAGCTCACAGGTGAGAGAGACCCGGTATGGCAAGGGGATGAGGATGACGAGACCTCACCGCTATTAAGAGAAGATGGAGCTGGAGCTGATATGCCGGGCCCTGACCCCTTCCTGTCGGGACCTTGGGATGTTAAATCATTGAACCTGTTTGATTCTGAACTCTGGCTGCCCTTGCGAGCCCCACTGGTTATGCCAGAGAACTTTCAACGAGATCCCTATAAATACGTTTTACCTTTGTCTAAAGAAATAAGCACCAGTTTGTATTTTGGTTCAAAAAAGACTCCTGTTTATTTAGGCAAAGGGGGAGGGCTGAACCTCGAACCTTCACATATTGGCGCCCAACGGGGTGAGCCTCCCCAAGAACAGACAGACTCAGACAAATGGGTAAAATGCATAACTGAAGGACAAGAAGCTCTCCTCAAGCAGCTAGCAGAACAACAGAGGTTAATAATTGAACAACTCAGAACCACCCAAGTAACCACCACAATACCTACAAAATAGCAAAACTATAAACTACTCATCATCACTCGCCCCCTGATTATGTTACAGAAGATGGGGCTGCAAGATGGCCCGGCAGCGTTCCTGAATACTTTTGAACGGGTAGAGACATCAGCACAGTGGCCTCAAGAACAATGGGCTCTCATACTCACACCTTACCTGACGGGGCTACCACAAGAGATTGTGGATACATTAGATCCCGCCAATGCCAGAGATTACCAAGTGGTTAAAACTGCAATCCTTAATACGTTGAATTTGAGTGAAGAAGCATACCTTTCAACAAGATTCCTATAAAGACGTTTTACCTTTGTCTAAAGCAATAAACACCAGTTTGGATTTTGGTTCAAAAAAGACTCCTGTTTATTTAAGCAAAGGGGGAGGGCTGAACCTTGAACCTTCACAGGGAGTATGCCCTTTTTACCTATCTTTCTGCCACCCTCTTCCCCCCCCCCTTGGTCTCCCTCTCCCTCCCCTGCCTCTTCTCTTTCCTCTTCCTTCCCATTTAGTAGGGTGCTAAGAAAGGAACAGATTGCTCTTGTAAAGAGCTGAAGTTTTTCATTTTTTGGAGGGGGTTGTAATCAGTCTGAGGGCACCTTGCAGCCCAAGGGTGCAGCTTCCTCACCCCTGCTCTAAAAGATGCCCCTTAAGGTTTGCTGTCCATTTACTGTCCACTTGATCAATATAGGGTTATAAGTGTTCATGTGGCAATAACAATGAACATCAGAAGTGTTGTGAACCACCCAGAGTGGCTATCGGTCAGATGGTCGGTAGAGAAATTGAATGAATGAATGAATGAATGAATGAATGAATGAATGAATGAATGCCACATCTTTAAATTACAAGATGTTCAAGATATTGTCACTTTAAAGAAGGGAGCCTATAGCCTTCTCCTTGTTGTTGACCCACTACTCTCATCATCCCACATCATTGGCCATGTGGCAGGAGCTAATGGGATCTGGAACCCAACAACCTCTGGAGGACCACAGGTTCCCCAGCCCTCCTCTAAAGGCCAGTTCCAAGCCTCCAAGGTCTCTCGCTCCCCACAGCCCAGACCTCTGTCTGTCATGTCTGTAATGCCACAGCCATGCTGACACAAGCCATTCCCGTGTTCTAAAGCTTTCCTCTGTACTCAGCAAGCAAAGAGCAAATGAATACAAGAAATGGAATGTAATCTCATTAAGGAAGAGAGACAGAGAAGAAGTATTTGTGACTAATTAAAAGCCACCATTCACAGTGTATTTATTGGGGGAAAGTGATATCATTAATCTCTTCAAACAACATTGATCGAGTAGAAGAAATACAGAAGGATGTGAACTTCAAAGTCTGAAATAAGAGCCATTACAGAATGAGGACAAAACTGGTTACTGCATATAATTCTATATGCTCATTTTTTTCCTTTAAAGCCCAAAACGGCCGAGGATGTCTGAAAGTGTGCATTTTCTTATAGCAGGGTTGAAAAAAATCCCACTTCTAGAACAATCCATCAATCCTCTCTCCCTGCCACAAGCCCTCCTCCCAGTGGGGAGAAGAATCCCTAATGTTATTATCGCCAATTAGTGATTAGCGGATATATGGCAGGTGTATTATGAATCCCTTCTCCAAGGTGTGACCCCAACAGAGTGTCTTCTCCAGGACCCATAAGCAAGACTGGAGGTGAAAGGTGGGAAGGAGAGGGAAGCGGGAGGTGGGGGGGACTGCCAAGGAGGTTTTCCATCTAAAGGGAGATTTAAAAGGTGGAGACTGGAGGAAGGAAAGAAGACCTGGCTACTGGAGGAGAGGGCAAAGAGGAGAGTGAGGCTGAAGAATCATTTGGTGATCTCAAAGAGAATTTTGAGAAATCTGCTCCCACTATTTTTTGCTGGGTTTCCCTCCCCTGAAGGAAGCCCACCTTTAGGCTACATCCTCTCATACTTGCTGCTGAAAGAGTTAAAGGCTGGATCTCAGATTAACAGTGGAGGTCCAAATGTAACTGGGGGGGGGGGGCGTTCCATGGGTCAAGTCTGGAGAAGGTGGAAAGGATCCTGTGGTGGAGACTGAACCTACCTCAACACAACTGCGTCTCTGGCACCGGAGGGAATTTAAGAGGCTGCAACAGATGGCTAAAACATTAGGAAGGGGAACCTAAAACCTCAACTGGTGATCATTAAGCAGTAGAACTGGAGCTGATTTCCCTGGAGAACATCCCTGTTCTTTAGTCTGACAGTGGAGAGAAAGACTAATTGGACTTTTAGAAGATAGAAATAATTTGTAGATAGTTCTGAATAAATGTTCCCTCGTTCACAGCTGTTTCCAAGTTCCTTTCAAGGTGATGGATGACACTGGAGTGCCTTTGACAACCCCTTTGCCTATGGATAAGGTGGACCCCTTCACACACACACACCCTCTCCAAGTTGGGAGAATGAATGGTTCACTAACTCCATTGCTTGCCCCACATCCTCCCCAGAGGACAGATGGAGGCACCTCAACTGAGCTGCCATCTGGAGGAGCGTTCTTCCAGATGGCACTGCAGTCAGGGACTGGGCTTCTCTGCCTCTGCTTTTTCCCCAGTCAGGAAAAGCCCACATGCGTCAGTATATTCAACTTCCTGACTTAAGCACCATCTGGAGAAGCTACCGTCAACATCACAGACAGGGCCAGGTGGCAACGAGAAGTATGAGATCACTCCACATAAAGAAGGGGCGGGGGCATATTTTATCCCAATGAAGGTTCCTCACCTCATCTTGTCGGAAGCATGCTCCTCCGTATAGACACTCCCCTAATATGATGTCCAGGTGAGACCCTCATCCAGCTGCTTTTATCTTGAAACAACCACAGGAATAAAGCCTTTCTTATAGTAGTAAAGGTAAAGGTTCCCCTTGACAATTTGTCCAGTCGTGTCCGACTCTAGGGCACGGTGCTCATCCCTGTTTCCAAGCTGTAGAGCCAGCATTTGTCTGAAGATGATCTTCCGTGGTCACGTGGCCAGTTCGACTTAGACATGGAACGCTGTTACCTTCCCACCGAGGTGGTCCCTATTTATCTACTCGCATTTGCATGCTTTCGAACCGCTAGGTTGGCGGGAGCTGGGACAAGTGATGGGCGTTCACTCCCTCACGCGGATTCGATCTTACAGCTGCAGATCTAGAGACCTTACAGCACAGAGGCTTCTATGGTTTAACCCCCAGTGCCACCATGTCCCTTCCTATAGTAGTACTGTAAATGGGTCTTAATTGTCCACTGGAGACTAAGCAACTCCTAGCTATTGGCATCACAAAAGGAATCACTTGTGACAATATATTGTTTCTAGGAAAATCCATGCCACATGATTCAGCTGAGCTAATAAGAGGCTGCAGCTAACCTCAAAGGGGACAAGGAAGCCTCAGTAGGGTGGCAGGTCCAATATCATCTCAGATAGTCACTAAAGCAGCAGACCTGCAAGCCCTGATTCCAGTTTATCACTGTGTGGGTCCTCCCCCCACCCCGTGCCCACTCTGGGGCACTCCATGACATCTCATGCTTTCTTTGTGTGTTTACACTGTTGATCTTGCTATACTTATTTGTCGTCCCCAGTGGCCATCAGTCAGGTGTGAGTCTCATCACCATAGACTGGGTTTTGCGTTCAGCTGATTTGTGAACCTGCAGCTACTGGTATGAGTTTGTTAAAAAGAAATTCAAACATCTCTCTGTTCAGTGTACAGGTAACTGCACTGATGAAGGACGCTCGGCCCCAGAAAGCTGACACAGCAGTATCTGCTCATCTGAAGGGTATATTAAAAGATCCGCTGTTGTTTTCGCTCAAGCAGAGGAACAGAGCTGCCTCCCTGGCTGGTGTCCTGTGCCTTCTGCAGGCCTGCGAGTACACTCCTAATAAACTCCTGGGGAGATTCTTGCTGACTACAAAGGTCAAGAGAAAAAATGAGCTGAATGCAAAACATGTCAGTGGGGCAAGGAGTCAGGAAGGAAAGGCCTGGAAGGCCAGAAGAACTGCTTGACATCTCAAGGCAATGCTCCAGACAGAGGCTGGCGGCTTGTACGTTTCCTTGGATGCCCCAAGAATGCAGAGAGGAAAGCAAGACAACAGCCTTTTAAAAGCCGTGGACCCATCCAAGATGAACCTCTCCCAATACAATCAATTACACAAAAGACAACTGCCTGGCTTTCCTAGACTTTGCAGTCGTCATAGGATCCAACCTGCAGACTGACTCTCATCACTCACTGCAACACAAACTAGGGGTTATCAGGATGCTAAACCACAGAGCAAGAACACATCCCCACCTCCACAGAAGCCAAGAAAAAGGAAGATGGGCATCTGCAAACAGCCCTTAAGGCCTATAGATATCCAAAGTGGGCCTTTTACAAGGCAATGTCCCAACCCAGAAGGACAATGGAACAATCTGAGACCTAGAGCCGACAAAAGAACTCGGTCATTCCTTACATGGCGGGTGTGTCAGAAAAGCTGAAAAGAATTTTTGGTAAATACCACAAACACACTGAGGCAGAGATTCATCCACCCAAAAGACCGTACACCAAAACACAACAGGAGCAATATAGTATATGCGACTGAATGCAAAAAGGAGTGTTCGGAGCTCTACATTGGCAAAACTAAAAAGCCACTAAACAGGAGAATGGCCCAGCATAGGAGGGGTAATGGCACAGGATCACAATCGGCAGTTTGCCTTCATTTGAAGGACAAAGGGCACTCATTTGATGACCAAAATGTACCCATTTTGGACCAAGAAGATAGGTGGTTTGAGAGAGGGGTCAGGGAGGTCATATATGAGCATACTGTATAGAAAATCCCTCACTCAGCAGGGGTGGAGGCCTTAGTTACAATTTGTCTCCTATTTATCATGCTGCCCTTTCCTCCATCCCCAGAAAGTTCAGGAACACACACACCAGAAAGACCACTGTTAACGACTGTTAATGACCCATGGCAATGGGTGGAGAAGGACTGCAGAAGTGGGACTTTCATGCACCCCCTTTCTTTTGTCCATCTGATGAGCCTATTCAGACCAGGGGGAAGTGAAACCAAGGTGGAGGATATATCAGGGGTATCCTACCAACTCTCCTCAGTCTCAAGAATCTATTTGGATGAGTAGCAAAACATTTCAACCTAATAACGAAGAAGTCCAGTTGCCATGACTCAACTTCTAGATAACCCCACCTGGATGACTGAGAATCTTCACAGATATGCAGCACTGATGTTTCGCTCTTCAAAGACCCTTTATGCACGGATCTCTCACTCTGCTGTGAAAGGCAAATGTACAGTATTTGTCTTCTACATCTTCTCTTCTCCCCTCAGTGTAGGCCATGGTGGTGGTGATGGCTCATCCTTTCTCACTGTCTGAGGCACCTCCCTCTCCTTGCCCAGGTCCCCTGCCAATGCCACACAGGATTACTAACAGGAGGAAGAAGAGGATAATGGTGGAGGTGTTTTGAACCCCCTCCAAAGTACTCTGCAGGCAAAGGCATAGTGGGAGGTCATAGCTCCCACAAAACCTTAGTCCCAAAAGGCCCAGCTGTGTGGGCAGCCAGCAAATGACTCAGAAGCGCCCATCGCCACGGCTACCATCATTGCCCTTGTCTCCTTTGCCCTTTATCCTGCAGCAATACAAAATCAGGCCACAATGAGTGGATGGTGTCCTTTCCCCATCCCATTGCCCTTTACATTCCCCTCCATGGGGTGACTGCCTGACTCCAGCTAATGGCCAGCCCAGCCATGACCAAAGTCGTGACTGAGCAGCAGCACATCCAGACCCACAGAAGACAGGTAGCAAGAGAAACAGGAGTTCATGTTCTTTCTAACTTAGATCTTATTTCATCCAGTGTGTGTGTTGTTTACACAGATCCCTATTTCAATGAGTTCAAAAACATCAATCTGGCAATGCAAAGAAAACTCACCACTGCACTTATGCTTTGTGAAAGTGAAATGGCAATTTTGCTGAGCCTGGGTTACATCAGCTCTGCAACGTAACTCATAATTGTTCTGCTGCTGTTGGAAAAATATAATCTTGCATGCTTCTTTTTTAACACAGGGTGTCAATGTATAGCATGTCTTTTACCTGTTATTAATGTAACTGTATTGCTTTGTTTCCCATGTCTTGCAGTCCTTGAGACCATGTTTTCCTTCCAATTATTTGATTGTTAGTTGCCTTTCCTCTCTCCTCCATTAATTGCTGCCCAAATATAAATGTATGGAAATATCGTTCCCAACTACATAAAAGGAAAGAGCACAAACATGTACTCTAAGTAAAAAGTTTGGTTTCTTTTGACCAAGAAACATTCAGACGGGCAATTTTCCATTTCCAAGAGTGGGAGTGAGACTAGGCAGATCTCTCCATGCTTTTTCTCTGTACTAAAAGGGGAAAAACAGATTCAAAATCCTTCCAGCAGATTATGTTGCCCAGTCAAGAGTGCTTTTTCCCCCAGATGAAGGCATTTTCTGCCCAGAAGAGAGATAGTAACTAACCAATTTTCCTTTCACTCAGCGACCAGAGGCCTTATTGGGAAACTTCCAAGATTAAACTACACTAATTTTAGGGCTTGTCTATGCACGTCCTTTTGGAGTGGGCTGGTGTGGGCTAAACAGGATTATTTGAGTTTAGTTATGTTAGGACAATAGCAATCTGGCATGCACTAACACTGAGTATCAACGGGATGGAGATTTACAGCCTAATGTGACTGCCACTAACTTGACTGGTAATGTTCTTTCCCCGCTTCTGGCATTTGAGGCATTCCCCTCCCCTTCCTGTTTGGCATTAGTTCCATTGTTCTGTTGATAGTCCCCCTTCTTCCTTTGGCCATCCTCCAAGCAATAAGTAAGCAGGGTCTCCTACATGCTGGAAACACCATCCTCCATTTTTTTCCTTCTGATTGTAACAACAGATGGTAACTGTAAGAGACCTTGTCAATCTTCCAATGTAGTCCAGGGTTGCCTTCTGATCTACTGGTTGTTTTTTTTAAAGGAAATCTACTGTGTTTTAAAAGAGATACAAAATGTGTGAAAGGGTGGCATTAAGGGCTGTACAGCAAGTAGAAGGAAGGAAGGAGATCTAAACTGCTGCTCTATGTGCAGAGCTTAGAGGTAACTAGTTGTAAATATCTTTTTTTTTTTGGTAGACGCAAGTAATGTAGCTAGTAGCTACAAACCTAACGTTTAGGTTTAATGCCAAAGGAACCTTGGTGTAACAAGGAATATATTTTGACATGGATTTTTCAGGTTTTATGTCATGCTCTTATCCATCCTAAGTGGCAGGATAATTACAATATTCTTTGATTTTGTATTTTGTATTTTTCAATTGTTACCAAGGTGCACTATCCAAATTGTCCACCAGAGAAAATCAGAGAGTGCTTCCCTGTATTTTTCAGAGTCGTTGGTAAGGTCAACAAATCAACAACACCCTCAGCAAGAATTGCTCTGAACAACCGTAAAATTGATAACTTGGATGCTAAAGTAATGAGTAACACAATAAATTCATTTTAAAAGGTACCATTCTGAGCTCTGCCTGAGAATAAATCTGACTGAATGAAATGCTAGGCAAGCTACATGGTGCTGCAAGGGTGTAATCCTGTACACGCGTATCTTGGAATAGGCCCCAGTGGAATTAATGGCACTTACTTTTGAATAGACAAGTAAATGGTTCCAATGTTGATAATGTTAATTAGAACAGGTGGTCAGGCAAGAGGTGGCGAGAAGTGGGCAAGGCAAATGAGCAGCCAAAGGAACATTTCTAGGAATTATTTCTTTGTGTGAGTTATAAGAGTCTGAATCTAGGGATTTTTTTACAAGAAACAGGATGTAGACATAAATAATCTTACACTTAACAGTAATGCACTTTAATTAATCAAAGCCTAAGTTTTGCATTTGTAAAGAAATGTTAGGAAAAATGAAAAAAAAAACCCAAAGTGAAAAATATTAAGATCTAGCTAGCAGTGATCTGAGATATATATAACATTTCACAACCCAGTAGTTTTCCTCTTTTTTCCCCCAGTCTAAAAATAGCACCCTAGCAATAGTAATTCACCCTGTTGTATAGCTGTAGCGGAAAAAATTGGTTCTGTTCCTTTCTAAAATTATTATCATCTTTTATACTGCACTTTTAATTAAAGACATTTCTTGAACAGTTAACTTCATCCAAACTGCCTCTCCCTTGTGCTTTCTGTATGCGTCAGGCAGAATGGCGAGAATTCATATTTCTTATTTACTGTAAGAAGAATAGCAACCGGCAGAACGGGAGTCCATGACATCTGTTCTGTGAGCAGGGATCCTTGAAAGTGTGTTGGATGGGTGGCATCACTTAATAAGGAAGGGAATACACAGAAACATTCCATACCTCCATGTATGTATGTATGTATGTATGTATGTATGTATGTATGTATGTATGTACGTACGTACGTACGTACGTACGTACGTGCGTGCGTGCGTGCGTGCGTGCGTGCGTGCGTGCGTGCGTGCATATGTATGTATGTATGTATGTATGTATGTATGTATGTATGTATGTATGTATGTATGCGTGTGTGTATGTATGCATGCATGCATGCATGCATGCATTCAATTATTTACCCCATCTTTCTCCTTTAAAAAGACCCAAGGTGGCTCACATCATTAAAAGTCAGTAGTTAAAGCGAACAGTAGGATCAAACAAATACCACACCAAAGAAAATTTAGCAACACCAACACCTGATCCCAGGAATGGGCCCTGCCATAAATCACATAAACTAGGCATCAAGCCCTACCTTTGAAACACAAGAACGTTGAGAACTTGCCTTTTCCCCGAGTCAGGCTACTCGCCCATCTACTTCAGCATTGTTTACACTGTATCTTACATTCTACTAAGCTTGCTGTCAAAGAACTTGGGCCCCACCTGGATAGAACAAAAAACCTGCTGGTATCATTTTACTCCAAGAAGAACACGAATAGGCTTACATGGGCATTGTTTTAAGGTATTTGTAATTTACTGAAAGTTTTAAGGACATAAAAATTATTGTAGTATTCTTGGGAGTAAATATAAAAAGAAAAAAAATAACTGCATCAGTAATTGAAAATGGCAATAATATCATTACGTATAGGATTACCGGTATAGTAATTATAAAAAGCAAAGATCTTTTGCACCATGGCCTATTGCTGGAGCAATTTGACACCATGGGATCCTGCCCCCTGGTTCATAAATTTAAAATGCCAGGTAGGAATGCATTTTACTACTTTTGACTAAAACACAAACAACAGGACCATTAATAGTTTAAAATTGCAATAACAGTTTTGCCAATCCTACATCCAACCTAGTCTACTTCTGCATCCTGCCGGTGGTACATGTGTCACCAGTTGTGAACCACTGGTTTGCACTAAAGACGTCTGTTACTGGTTGTGGCAGGATTCAAACAGGAGGGGACAACATGATTTGCTTTATAAGATCTGGACAGCTGTCGGAGTCAGGGGGGATGCTTGGGGACCAGCTGTGAGAGGGTGCTTGATGGTGGAGTCATTGGAATTGATGGAATGGAATAGCTTTGCATGCAGTGATGAAGGATGGAGTGCAGGTGGCTGGTCTCCATTGCTCCTTCCTTGGGTGGGAGCATCTCTGGCACATGGGCGTCATCACTATGACAGCTTCTGCTTCTGTTTTTTCTTCAAGGATGCTGTGTTTTCTGCCAGTTGGTTATATACGTATATATAATTTCTGGCTGTGTGTTTTAATTTCCCCCACTTTTCCAGGGCTGAGCGAAGCATTGGAAACTGCCAGTGTTCACAGTAGCATCTCTCTACCTCCCGTTGTAATGTGAGTCTAAGACTGCTCTGTAAATCTTTTTGCAAAGGTTGGACTAATAAAGGCGACGACCCGGGTTGCCTCACAATGGTTACTTATATGGATTATGTCTTTCTTCAGACTCCATTCTCGTTCAAAACATGCCAGATTAGAACACCAAACAAATTGTTAAGAGAAGAGATTAGAGCAGCATTAACTCACTGCCCCAAAAAGAGTTTTTAAAAGGGAAGCAATCATAAAATTAAAAGTAAAAACCATTCGCTCCCAGGGAGAGAAAGAGAATGGTGTGTGTGTGTGTGTGTGTGTGATGGGTTGTGGAGAGTTGAATGCCTGCAGTTCTACAGCCATTGATAAACGTACCACAGTATTCCTTCCTGAGGACCCTTGGCTTTCAGTCACTTTCTCAGTATTATAATTTGATACATTTGTCCTTTCCCTTTGCTGCTGTTAGACAAATAAGCCATGGCACGAAGCAGAGGCTCCTTGTGCAGTTTTGTGTGTGCACGAAAGAGACAGGTGAAGATGAGGAAACTATTTTGCAGGTGCACACAAGAAACAGAAAGAAAGCTCAGAAATCCTTAGCATATTCTCTAATTTTATATGCTAATGAAGGTGTCCAGCTTTACATGCATTTTCATATTCCAGAGCCTTCAAGCACTGTTATGCCTCTGTCAGAACTAAAGCTACCTAAATAGAGCCATGGCCACTGGGGCACCTGGGCACACCTGTGGTCTACCCTGTAACTCCCGGAGAGATTGATCTCCCTGTGCCCTGCTTGCAAAAGGGGCTGCCCAACAGCAGCAAGAAAGGGAAAGTTTAACTTGCTCCTTCCAACTACCATACCTAGCTTCAGACATATTGACTGAAAACCTATGTGTTGGTTAAGGATGTCTACCACCTAATGACTGAAAATGGTACTGCAGCTTCCAGACACACAAACAAAATTAAATTAATTAATATGCATTTTCAACCAAATAACTGTTTGGTGTGCACTCTGTTTTCCCTTAGTATTCCTTCAAAGTGGCCTGGTTTCATAATGTTGGAGCTATGACTCCAACAGGCACACAGGCAGACCTCTTTTTTTCTTACTATTATAGAAGGTACAAATGGGATATATTCAGATTTACTCATATTTAGAGCAGATGCATTCTTATCAGTCTTATATTGTTCATGAATAACTTGATTCCCATTGATTTAAATTGTCTGCTCTAGCAACGAATTAGTATGGAATCCAGTCCCTCTATGTGTGAGAGAGGTCTACAGCAAAAAGATTACAGTCGTGCCCCGCTGGATGATTACCCCACTCTATGATGAATTCGCATTACGTTGACGTTTTTGCGATCACAAAAGCGTTCGCAAAACGATGGTTTAAATGGGGAATTTCACTTAGCGATGATCTGTTCCCTGCTTCGGGAACCGATTTTTCGCTTTACGACAATCAGCAAACAACTGATCGTCAGGTTTCAAAATGGCCACTGGCTTTCAAAATGCCCCCCCGCGCTGTTTTCTAGGACGGATTCCTTGCTCTACAGGCACCGAAAATGGCCGCCGTATGGAGGATCTTCGCTGGACAGTGAGTTTTTCAGCCCATTGGAATGCACTGAACAGGTTTTCAATGCATTTCAATGGGATTTTTTCGTTTCGTTTGACAATGTTTTTCGCTCTACAGCGATTTCGCTGGAACAAATTAACATTGTCAAGCTAGGCACCACTGTAAATGTCAAGATGTAATGGACTAGACAACTCCTATCATCCCCTACTAACAGGCTTTAGGTTGGGAAAAGGCTGATCTGGAGAATGGGCTGCTTTCTCTGAATATGATTGCCTTTAATTGAGAGAGAAAGGGTTGGAAAGGTTGATGCAAAAGATCACAGAGAGGAGAGATTCGTCTGCAAATCACTCTCATACAGAGTGAAAATAAATTTATCTCTTGTAACAATAGAGGAATGATTTAGACAACCATGGGAAAGGCCACAAAGGAAGGAGCCAAGAGTTACTGTGTGCTGCAGTTGTTTGCCTGCTTAGAGATGAACATTAATCTAGAGGTGCTGACTTTCTCGTTCATTTCTCTCCACCCCCACAATTGCCTTACCATAATATATATATAAAAAGGGGGCTCATGCTGGGCACTTGGATACTTTCAGCAGTGGCAGAATTGCTTCTTCTAATCACATACTAACTGTAACTTCTGTTTCTGCTGTCAGAGATGCCTAACCAGTTGGGCTAGCCTTGAATGTAAGCACGCCAACATTTGCGACATTTAATTGACAATTTATCTGCATCATATATGATGCTGATACCATTAAGCTAAATGAATTTGCTCTCAAACAGCAAAACAATTGGTATAATAAGAGAAATGGCTGTAATTTGATGGCAAGTTATAGAGCTTTACTATTCATCTTTTCTAATTACCCAAATTCCTGAAGGGTGATAGCCTGCGTGGCCTTGGGCAAGCTGCACAGTCCCTGGATGCCCCCAGAATAAGAGAATGGGAAACCACTTGTGAGGACTTATCCACTTCTCTATTAGGAAAAGGATCACCATAACTCAGAATCAGCCTGACATCACATGACTATTATTGCTAGAGACAGAATGATTCTGAACACTTCATTCATTCATTTAACAAGGCATACAATATTTATAACTTACCATTCCTCCAACAAGCTCTTTTCTCCACGACTTTCTTCTTGGCTCCTTTATTCTCAGAATACTCCTGTGAGGTGGATCTTAGCCAAAATGTCTGCCTGTGGCTCGGGCACAGACTCAGAGGCTAAGGAACCAGAGGTGCCAATAGAGAAAACACCAGACCCTAATATCACTAGAAAAACACAGACCCCTAAGCCTGAGGCCTCTCTGCCTGAGCCTGGCTCCTGCCCCCCCTCACTGCCTACTTGCTCCTCCCACTGCCACATCCATCACCCCTCCACTGCCTACCTGCTCCTACCACTGCCACCTCCTGCCCCCCCCCATTCTCCCATGCCTATATGTTCCTGCCACCATTGCACATTGCTGTCCTCAGAAGCAAGCAATAGGCTCAGCTTCCCTTCCGGGAGCCAAGCCTGCCACCTCTGGGCAAGCTCTGAAGTTTGAACATGCTCCAAAGCTGTGGGCCTGGCTCCTGGAAGGGAAACCAAGCCTGCTGCTTGCTTCTGAGGACAGCAGTGTGCAGTGGCGGCAGTGGGAACAGATAGACACTGGGGGGGGGGGGGACACACTTGACAAGCAACTTGTAAAAATGGTTCCAAGTCACAAGTCAAGTGCAAGTCATTCTGGAAGAAAATCCAAGTTGAGTCCAAGTCAAGGAAAGTAGAGCCTGGGAGGAGTAGACTTGGCCAAGAGGTATAAAAGGACTTATGGTCGTCTGGTGAATCTGAAGACGAAGCGGCAGTTGGCATCGCTAAAGTCCCTCTCCAGCCATCTAACCTCTACATCACACTGGTTCTCTGATGCCAGTGAAGACAAGTGGTGAGTTGCTATTGCCTTCACATTGGGTGTATGGTCTCCCCACAGGGACTCGCTTGGCCCCAGTGAGAGCAAAATATTGGACCAAATAAGCTGTCAGTTGGATCCTTCCGGACTGTTCATATTCTTATGCCATTTCACATCATCCTCTCAAGGAAATCCCTGGCATTGGCAAGATGGACAGTAAAAGAACTAAACTTTGATCCAGTGATTTGGGCCTTCTGTGCTCCTTTGTGTCCAAGAGCAGTTACCTATAGGGATTAAGCAGGAGAGAACTGATCCCAAAGCAAGCTGGGTTTACTTTTTTCTGTTAAACTCAACAGAGTCATAGTTCTCACCGTGATAGTCGATATCTCAGTGCAACCAAAATAATTTTTCTAGTGCTGATTGTCAGGTGCTCACGTGGAGCAAGCAGTGTTATATAGCAGGGGTGTGAAGAATATTTGTGAAATTCCTTCTTGTTGATTCAGAATTTTTCAACATATTGAGACACCTCCGTGTAGAATTTTTCTTTTTTAAAAAATTATTGTGAGGTACAGGAGACTCCTTCTCCCATCATGAGCTCTGCATTTTGTGCACAACGCCTCTGGGCCAAATATTTGGGAGTGGGGAAGCATATATACATAAGCAAGCAAAGCACAGGCTGATAATTCCAAACTCTTCTGTCAGAACAGATAAACGGATGCCTGAACCCTTCCTCTTGGAGTTCTATAGAACTTTATAAACCTTCAGGGGAAGAGCAAAAGCTTGTGTTCTTCACTTCATCCAATTGTTCTAATTTTTAAAAAATCCATGCAGCAAAGAGTGTGTCATTATGGTCTTTTCCAAACTGCACAAAAATTGTATTCACGAAGGCTTTCACGGCCGGGATCTAATGGTTGTTGTGGGTTTTTCAGGCTCTTTGGCCGTGTTCTGAAGGTTGTTCTTCCTAACGTTTCACCAGTCTTTGTGGCCGTCATCTTCAGAGGACAGCACTCTATGCTCTGGTGTAGTTGGCTTGGGAGTGGAGTATTTATGGCTGTGAGATGGGCTTTTGTCTTTTTCTGTAGATGGGTGATTAGTGTGTCTTGTTGTGGGTGTATTGTTGTGATAAGAAGGAGAGATTATCTGTCACTGTGGTTGATGGGTGTCATTAGCTGGTCTTTTGTGTGTAGTGATCCCCAGTCCTTGTGGCTGGGTAGAGTTCGTTGACCTTTTGCACGCTGAATTTTTGAGAGCTGGGAGCCAAGTTTTGTTGAGTTTCAAGCTTTCCTCTTTTTTGTTGAAGTTCTGGTGGTGCTTGTGGATTTCAATGGCTTCCCTGTGCAGTCTGATGTAATGATTGCTGGTGTTGTCCAGTATTTCAGTATTTTGAAATAGAATTTCATGTCCAGTTTGTTTTAGGGCATGTTCAGCTACTGCAGATTTTTCTGGTTGTTTTAGTCTGCAGTGTCTCTCATGTTCTTTGATTCTGGCGTGGATGCTTCGTTTTGTGGTTCTAATATATACCTGGCCACAACTGCAAGGTATCCGGTATACTCCTGCAGTGGTGAGGGGATCCCTTCTGTCCTTTGCTGACCATAACATTTGTTGTATTTTTGTGGTGGGCTTGAATGCTGTTTGTAGGTTGTGTTTTTTCAAAAGTTCCCCAAGCGATCCATGACCCCTTTGATGTATGGCAGAAATACTTTATTTGTGGGTGGTTGTTTTTCCTCTTCAGTTTGGTGTTGTTTTCTTGGTTTGATGGCTCTTGTGATTTCATTTTTGGAGTAGCCATTTGCCTGTAGGGCCCAATTCAGATGGTTGAGTTCAGTGCTGAGAAACTGAGCTTCACCGTTCCGATTTGCCCGGTCTACCAGTGTTTTGATTATGCCTCTTTTTTGCTGTGGGTGGTGGTTGGAGTTTTTGTGTAGGTACTGGTCTGTGTGGGTGGGTTTTCTGTAGACCTTGTGTCCCAGTCGAAGATCAGTTCTGCATAGGACCATGACTTCTAAGAACGGGAGTTGGCCCTCTATTTCTTTTTCCATGGTGAATTGTATATTTGGGTGGATGCTGTTGAGATGGTTGAGAAATTCTTCCAATTTTTCTTCACCATGGCTCCAAATTGCAAAGGTGTCATCCACATATCGGAACCAGACTGTGGGTGCGAGGGGTGCCGAAGCCAGGGCAAGTTTTTCGAAATGCTCAAAATTTGTTCTCCCTAGTGTAAGAACTCCTCTCGAAAGATGGAGGGAGGAGACACTCAGCTTTCACTAGTGAGAAGAAAAATTTTGCAACCCTACCTTTCAGTTTTGCCTGAGGACAAGTGAGAGTTTAGATCCCTATCATACATAGATTGGAAAAGTTACTTTTTTGGACTACAGCTCCAGAATTCCACAGATAGTATAACTACTGCCTGAAGAGTATACATAGGCAAAATGAGTTGGAAGCAACATGATTTGAAAAATTATTTCCTTGGCTCAGCTTAAATGAGCCACCTAGTGAGGGCGAAGTGATGAAACTTGGAAAGGTTTATATTTGGACTACATAATTCCCTAGCCGCCCCTGGAAATGATCTGATGGACCCAGTTATGCAAGGTCCTTACCGTTGCATATTTCTAGATCATGACAGCAGCAGGCATAGAGGGGCATGAAAAATGAATCTGCCTTGGAAAACATGAAGAGTTAGAAACTCTGGATCATTGCTTATTTACCATGTCACCAGCAGCCTGAAATTGGACTTTTTGTTCTTTGTACATTTCCTTTTGTAAATAAGATTCTCGATCAGAGCTGGCACTTAAAAATAAAAAACAAAGACTCGGTGTCTGATCATTGGGAACATTTCACCATTATTTATAGAGCAACAGCAAATGAAGGCATGACATCTAAAACTCGGTCTGATTTTATGAAAAACAAACAGAAGCTATTGCTTTGACTTTGGGTGTCTTGGTTTTGTAATGAAACAAACTATTCTTAAGGAGGGAAGATTTCAGTGTTTATCTTGTAATATATATATGATTGTTTTTATGCCAGTTAAGATAATTTGGTAAACAAGTGATGTCACTAACCTTTCATTATCTTGTGAGAATGGATAAGGAGAGCTATTTCCTCATCAGTTCACAAAGAGATGCACATAGGAACAGAACCTTGTACAGAGACACACAAAATCACTCTACCGGGTGGTTTCCTCTTCTCAGTGGAGCGAACTCATCTCTTCAGGGAGGCTTTTAACAATCATAATTGAATTCCTGAATGCCTTTATAAAGTTAAGATAGTTTTTAATGTTTACTTCTTTTTAATTATTGAATTGTATTTTAATTTGCACATAGTTTAATTGTTTTTTTATGTTTAACTTTGTTGTTGTTGTTTAATCGTTAAGTCATCTCCGACTCTTTGTGACCCCATGGACCAGAACATGCCAGGCCCTCCTGTCTTCCACTGCCTCCCGGAGTTGGGTCAAATTCATGTTGGTAGTTTCAGTGACACTGTCCAGCCATCTCGTCCTCTGTTGTCCCCTTCTCTTGCCCTCACACTTTCCCAACATCAGGGCCTTTTCCAGGGAGACTTCTCATCAGATGGCCAAAGTACTGGAGCCTCAGCTTCAGGATCTGTCCTTCCAGTGAGCATTTGGGTTGATTTCCTTTAGAACTGATAGGTTTGTTTTCCTTGCAGTCCAGGGGACTCTCAAGAGCCTCCTCCAGCATCACCATTCAAAGGCGTCAATTCTTTGGCGGTCAGCTTTCTTTATGGTCCAGCTCTCACTTCCATACGTCACAACAGGAAAAACCATAGCTTTGACTATATGGACCTTTGTCAGCAAGGTGATGTCTCTGCTTTTCAAGATGCTGTCTAGGTTTGTCGTCACTTTCCTCCCAAGAAGCAGGCGTCTTTTAATTTCGTGGCTGCTGTCAACATCTGCAGTGATCATGGAGCCCAAGAAAGTAAAATCTGTCACTGCCTCCATATCTTCCCATCTATCTGCCAGGAGGTGATGGAACCAGTGGCCATGATCTTAGTTTTTTTGATGCTGAGCTTCAGACCATTTTTGGCGCTCCTGTCTTTCACCCTCATTATAACGTTATTTAATTCCTCCTCACTTTCTGCCCCCATCACTTTCTGTAGATTTCTCAGGAGATAGATAAGGTGGTGAGGCACTCCCATTTCTTTAAGGACTTGCCATAATTTGCTGTGGTCCACACAGTCAAAGGCTTTTATGTAGTCAATGAAGCAGAAGTAGATGTTTTTCTGGAACTCTCTGGCTATCTCCATGATCCAGCTTGTAGTACTGGGAGTTCTCAGTCCACATACAGTGGTGCCTCGCAAGACGATTGCCTCACGGGACGATTAATCCGCAAGACAATGGGTTTTTGTGATCGCTGTTGCGCTTCGCAAAACGGTTTTTCCTATGGGCTATTTTTCGCTAGACGATGTTTGGGTCCGTGCTTCGCAAGACAGTTTTTTTAAAGACTGGTTCCCCCCCCCATTGGAACACACTAAATACAGTGGTATCTCGCATGACAATGTTAATTCATTCCGCGAAAATCGCTGTAAAACGAAACGGTTGTCGTGCAATTTTAAAAAGCCTATAGAAACACATTAAAACCCGATTAATGCGTTCCTAGGGGCTTCAAACTCACCGTCCAGCGAAGATCCTCCATAGCACGGCCATTTTCGCTGCCCATGCAGCGAGGAATCCATGCCAGCAAATAGCGGGCGGCCATTTTTTTACCCGGCGGCCATTTTGAAACCTTTGATCAGCTGTGCGAAAATCATCACTTCGCAATGATCGGTTACCAAAACAGGGGACTGATCATCGCAAAGCGAAATTCCCCCAGAGGGAACATCGTTTTGCGATCGCTTTTGCGATCGCAAAAACATCAGCGTCAAACGGAGCGATTGTAATGCGAGGCATCACTGTAGATTTCAATGCATTCCAATGGGGAACCACATTTTGCAAGATGATGTTTTCGCAAGACAGTGATTTTTGTGGAACGAATTAACATTGTATTGCGAGGCACCACTATACTGCTAAAGCCGACCTTGGAGGATTTTGAGCATAACCTTGCTAGCGTGTGAAATGAGTGCACTTGTACGGTAGTTGGGGCATTCTTTGGCACTGCCCTTCTTTGGGATTGGGATGTAGACTGATCTTTTCCAGTCCTCTGGCCACTGCTGAATTTTCCAAACTTGCTGGCATCTTTTTAAAAAGGCATCTTTTGCTGGCATCTTTTAAAAGCGTCATCTTTTAAAATTTTTAATACTTCAACTGGAATGCCATCACCTCCACTGACCTTGTTGTTAGCCATGCTTTCTACAGCCCACTTGACTTCACTCTCCAGGATATCTGGCTCTAGGTCAGCAACTACATTGTCTGGGTTGTCCAGGACATCCAGATCTTTCTGGTGTAATTCCTCTGTGTATTCTTGCCACCTCTTCTTGATGTCTTCTGCTTCTGTGAGGTCCCTACCATTTTTATCCTTTATCATGTCAATCTTTGCACAGAATGTTCCTTTAATATCTCCAATTTTCTTGAACAGATCTCTGGTTGTTCCCTTTCTGTTATTTTCCTCTATTTCTTTGCACTGTTCATTTAAGAAGGTCCTCTTGTCTCTCCTTGCTATTCTTTGGAAGTCAGCGTTCAGTTTTCTGTAACTTTCCCTATCTCCCTTGCATTTTGTTTCCCTTCTCTTCTCTGCTATTTCTAAGGCCTTGGTGGACACCACTTTGCTTTCTTGCATTTCCTTTTCTTTGGGATGGTTTTTGTTGCTGCCTCCTGTACAATGTTACGAGCCTCCATCCATAGTTCTTCAGTCACTATGTCCACCAAATCGAGTTCCTTAAATCTGTTCTTCACTTCCACTGTGTATTCATAAGGGATTTGGTTTAGATTATACGTGACTAGCCCAGTGGTTTTTTCCCTATTTTCTTCAGTTTAAGCTTGAATGTGGCTATAAGAAGCTGATGATCAGAGCCACAATTAGGTCTTTTTTTTGCTGACTCTATAGAGCTTCTCCATCTTTGGCTGCAGAGAACATAATCAATCTGATTTCGGTATTGCCCATCATGTGATGTCCATGTGTAGAGTCGTCTCTTGTGGTGTTGAAAAAAAGTGTTTGTGATTATCAGCTTGTTCTCTTGACAAAACTCTATTAGCCTTTGCTCTGCTTCGTTTTGGACTCCAAGGACAAACTTTCCTGTTGTTCCTTTTATCTCTTTGATTCCCTACTATAATGAGAAGAACATCTTTCTTTGGTGTCAGTTCTAGAAGGTGTTGTAAATCTTCATAGAACTGGTCAATTTCAGCCTCTTCAGCATCGGTAGTTGGTGCATAAACTTGGATTAAGATAAAGGTAAAGGTTCCCCTTGACAATTTTTGTCCAGTCGTGTCCGACTCTAGGGGGCGGCGCTCATCCCGCTCTTCAAGCCATAGAGCCAGCGTTTGTCCGAAGACAATCTTTCCGTGGTCACATGGCCAGTGTGATTTTAGACACGGAACGCTGTTTAACTTCCCACCGAGATGGTACCTATTTATCTACTTGCATTTGCATGCTTTCGAACCGCTAGGTTGGCGGGAGCTGGGACAAGCAACGGGCGCTCACTCCGTCGCGTGGATTCGATCTTACGACTGCTTGGTCTTCTGACCCTGCAGCACAGGCTTCTGCGGTTTAGCCCACAGCGCCACCACGTCCCTTAAACTTGGATTACTGTGATGTTGAAAGGTCTGCCTTGGATTTGTATTGAAATCATTCTATCATTTTTGAGATTGTATGCTAGTACAGCTTTCCCCACTCTTTTGTTCACTATAAGGGCTACTCCATTTCTTCTATGGAATATTTGCCCACAATAGTAGATATGATAATCGTCTATATTGAATTTGCCCATTCCCGTCCATTTTAGTTCACTGACACCCAGGATGTCAATGTTTATTCTTGCCATCTCCTGTTTGACCACATCCAGCTTCCCAAGGTTCATAGATCTTCCATTCCAGGTTCCTATGCAGTATTTTTCTTTGCAGCATCAGACTTTCCTTTCACTTCCAGGTGCATCCACAGCTGAGCATCCTTTCAGCTTTTGTTTCTGTCCATGGAGTTTTCTTGGCAAAGATACTGGAGTGGCTTGCCAGTTCCTGCTCTAGGTGGATCGCGTTTAGTCCGAACTCTCCACTATGACCTGTCCGTCTTAGTGTCCCTGCACAGCATAGCCCATAGCTTCTCTGAATTACTCAAGCCTCTTCACCATGACAAGGCAGCAATCCATGAAGAGGAATGTTTAACTTATTATGTTTTTAATTATTTTATTTTTAATATTGTAAGCCGCTTTGGGTCCCCTTATCAGGAGAAAGGCAGCCTATAAATAACACAAATAAACAAATGATTAACTTCCTTTTCACTCTACATGCCAGATCTCCACAAGGCGACGATTTAATAAATTATATTTCTAGAAGAAGCTCTGAGTGGGAAGGGGTTGGTGTGACGATCACAACTACTGCTCTTTCCCAGCATTTCTTCTAAAGTTGCCGTTTGCCAGGAATGCCGAACCGCCTCGATTTCCATGGACTTTTCCAATTTGCGCCATCTGACCCTGATTTGGAGTATTTGCTTTTAAAAATGACTGTTACAGTCCCAATATTGTTTTGCACTGAGATCAGAAAAAGTTGTGTGCCAATTGGTGGTCAGTAAACAGCAGTATTCTTTTTTTTACATTTTCTCTCTTTTGGCTAGTGAGAAAAAAAGCTTCTGTCCCAATGGATAAATAAAGGAAACAATGAAGTATCCTATAACATTGGCTGGAAAGGGAGGAAGGGGGCTAAGTGCATCCCTTTACTTCTCATGGAAGCTCTGCTTTCGTTAGCCAAAGTAGTGCCTCCAGATTGTCTTATCAGGAAAAAGCCAAATGTGATATTCTCCTCTAACCGTTTTGCCACCTTCCAAACAAGAAAAGAGGCTGATTTCCTTAAGACGCTGGTATCCTACATGGAGGTTTCTGATGCTTCAAAGACAAGGCAAAGTGAGAGAATAACAAGTTCCTATGCATAAAAACCAAAAGGTTTTTGGGTTTTATTTTAGACAAAATATGTACATTTCAAAATATAAAGAAGGGCAAAATGTGCATATCTGGAAAAAAAAAGGGAACAAAATCATTTCATTTAGTGGAGAACTTTTGTGTAAGGTTATGTCATAATAGTTGTTGTGGGTTTTTCGGGCTCTTTGGCCGTGTTCTGAAGGTTGTTCTTCCTAACGTTTCGCCAGTCTCTGTGGCCGGCATCTTCAGAGGACAGCACTCTGTGCTCTATTATGTCATAATAGTTTGTTTAAAATATTTTACTCCACTTTTCTCCTTAAAAAGGACCCAGGATGGCTTACATCATTAAAAGATCATATTTAAAGCTAAAAAGAGTAGGAATACAAATACTAAGGAGGAACAAGCAAATAGCACACTAAAAAAAAAACAGTAAACTAAAGCGACACCGAAAACACATTCAAACCAGTCATGCATAACAATCCATTAAAAAACCCCACTCAGGCAGCCAGCCAGTCATTAAGAGAAAGCTTACCTGAAGAGAAAGGTCTTCACCTGCTTCCAGAAGTACAGCAAAAATGGATCCTTCTCGGAGTCTAACTTTCATGGAGCTGAACCAAAAAACTTTGGGAACTGTAGTTCTTTTGAAACATTAGCCATGTCAAAGGAAGACATTGTTCTTCATCATCGGCCACCCCAATGAAGCCTGCTAAAACTGGTCCCTAGCTTGTTCGCAGGTGGGGGAGGCAACTGGGCTCCTTGCAAATATTTAAGATTACAATTTGCCAAAGCCAGCAGTCACGACCAAGGACTGGAACTGCAAGAGCTTAAACCAGGCTGACTTCCATGGTAAGGAAAGACAATAATGGCTAACAACTGCACATCTGGAGCAAAAGCCTCAGATCCATGAGTTATTATTTGCTAAGTAAAAGTCTACACCACACAGATTATAGCGGTCTGATCGCACTGTGACTGCTGTGGTAAGACCTGGAATGCTGTAGTTGAAGGTATGTGTGTGCCCTGAAGCTTTCTAGCTCAGAAGCCTTAAGTCCCTCATCAAACTACAAAACCCAGGAGTCTGTAACATGGAGCCACAACAACTAAATGGGTTGCTGTAACTGAGTAGTGTAAATACAACTTGTATTAGGTAAGAAGAAGTCTGCATGTTTGGGAAATGTTTTGAATAGGTGCATGAATTTCAATGTGGAAAGAAAATAGAAAGTGTCACAACCAGATAGAAAACAAGGATGGGAAGTTAAAACGAGGATGGAGGGGAACAGATCACCCTCTCGGATTCCCAGAAACGCATCAGAATCAAAACTGAAATTATTTTTTCATTGCTATCATATGCAAAACAGGAACAGCCAAATTTGAGAGTTGCTGCCATACTGTTGTTTCTCGGCCCTTTTTTTCCCCTTGAGCTAAAGTGGTGCTTTCACCTGAATTTATAACCTCAGCTCTCCGTGAGTGCAATCATTCCGGTCTCTCTTCTGCGCACCTGTTCTTGCTCTATTTCATCCATCTTGAATATGGATGACAAAAACGGCATGACTAGAAGTGCTTCTCTTAATTCACTGGAGAATTGTGTTTGACCTCTTTGCAGATCCATCACACTGTCAGCTCCTTTTCATCCTGTTCACAGCAAATGCCCTGAGATCTCTCGACTCTGTTCTTTCCAGCTGTTCAGTCCCAGCTGATTTTTTTTTAAAATGCATATTTTGACATGAGATGCATGGCCCTACACAGCTGTTGAATTTCATTCCATTTCAAATTAATCCATGTTTTCACAGCATCAGCTCACATATCCTTTTTCATATGTCCAGTGCTTTCCAGCTTGCTACCTGGCCCAGTCGCTGGCATCCTGCCCCTCTTCTCAGATTGCATGAAATTCTTTAATAAAACAGGCCAAGGAATGATGCCAGAGGTCCTTTTGTTGTGCTATGGCCCTCTTATGGAAGTTTAAACAGGCTGAAAATGATATTACCTTCTCTGTAAGCCCTACCATGTTTTCCCCATTTCTGTTCTTCTTTCTTATGGGGGAGGGGAGGGTCCAAACCATTGGGAAGAGACGAGTAGAATAAATGCACAGTGCTTTTTTGACTAGCAGTACTAAGAGGAGCTCTAAATCTGGAAGCACCCCTAATTATTTCTCTCAGATGGATACAATTCAGCAATACACTATGGTGCCCCCTTTTCTTTTGTTGTCCCTTTTCCATACATATGGACTCACAGACTCTGTCTTCCACACACACTCACTTACACACATAACCATACTCTATCGGTCTTACACAGATATACACACCCTCTCTTGCACGCTCTCTTTCACACACATATTCTCACACACTAACACACTTCCCCACCATGGGTAACCGAGGTGTTCTTGGACTGAAACTCCCAGAAACCCCAGCTAGCACAGCTGGTCGTGAGGGCTCCTGGGATTTGTAGTCCAAGAACACTGGCATTACCCAAGGTTGGGAACCCCTGTTCATGTTAGATACTTTCCTACTTGAGGGGCTGCCCTTAAAATCCAGAACAAAAAGCTCTATTAAAATAAATTAATAAATATTTTAAAATGAAATGAAATAAGACCAAGCACAGAGCTTCATACAAGTTGCAAAAGTGGGGGGGGGGGGGGGAGAGAGTCTCTGACTGTAATCCTAAATGATGTGTGACTGACAGTCACAAAAACAAAGGCAACTGTGTCCCCACAGAGATGGCTAATATTCTCATAGAAGCAAAGAAAGCCTATCCTAGAGCAGTGGTTCCCAACTGTTTTTGCACCGTGGACCAGTTTGGCGTGCATGCAAAAGGGTCCCATGCATGTGTGCGTGGGCCATGCACCCATGTTGGGGCAGGGAGCACATGCATCTGTGCATCCATGGGTGGGGCATGCGTGTGTGCATGGTGTGTGTGTGCGGGGGCGGGAGATCTGTCTCTGCAGCCCAGTCCTGCCGAGGCCACAGCCCAGTACTGGGCCACAGACCAGGGGTTGGGGACCACTGCTCTAGAGGACTTGGTGCAAAGACAGGTGTTAGCACTGAGCTATACTATTCACCTTCATCCAGTACCTTTGGATGGAATTAGGAGCACCTTTTTAACAACTGAGCCATATGAGTCGATGTCAGTAGAGGAACCAAACACAACATTACATGTACAGTGTTTCCTGCGCCCCTCCCCAACATGCCACCTCTTCCCTAAGATGTCAGGAGCATTTTTAACTTGTTATTGCATGGCTTTTGCAGATATAAGGCTGTAATGGCACTTGAAAAATTATAATGGGTGAAATCAGTGCGATGATAAGGTTACAAATCAACGGAAGCTCTCAGTGACAAGTTACAGCTTCTTAATGCCTCTGGCACACTCCAAACCAAATGTGTAGGGAGTTGTGTTTTAGAGTATACAAACAGGCTCACTCATTACATAGTTTCACACAAACAGCAAAGTGAGTAGGAAGGAAGGAACGATGATTCATCTTTCAGCCTCAAAATGTTCCCTGTGGGATTTACAACTGCAAATTCAAAACAATTAAAAAATTTTCAAAGCATCCCAACCTGTAGAATGAAGGAGACAGACCTACAAACAGAATGTAGAACAAATACATTTCAATTTTTAAAAAAGAACAATTTTGTAAAAAGCTACAGGAAATAACAACAACAAAAACATGCGTTTAGCAGCCTACCTCTGTCTGAAAAGGGAAGGAACCAGCAAAGTTCCACAGTTAGGGAGATACTGCAGGCAAGGACCCATCCCCTGTTCCCACCAGTCTAGCCTCTCTTTGGGAAGGGGACGCTGACAGGTCTTCAAAAAAAGATCGGAAACTGCAGACAGATACAGTACTACTACTATGGCCTTATCGCAAATACACATCAACCGTTATGGTCGCTGAACCATCTGCATTCCTTTCCCTGGGATTTCAAGGTCAAACTGTGAGACCAGAAGGTGGGTCCTTGTGATCTCCCAGGGGTGGGCCTTGTGGAACGCTGATTGGTAGTCCAAGTGGAGGGGGTGCTTTTTTTTTTAGCCCAGGCCCTTGCTGTTGTTGACAGCCCTTGTGCAACGAGACGACTCCTAATAAGTTGTGATGTTAGCATTCTGCTCCTCAGAACAGCATGATGAACTCAAGGAGTGGACCTACTGGTTTCCTCCCCAGTCTCCCGCCCACTCCTAGCTTTTTGGTGTGTGCCAATACTGTGCAAGTACACTGCACGCAACATCTTTTATACTGAGCTAGGGGGGCCTGGGGGCCAGCTGAGAATGAACGGTTGGTGTGAGTGGCCAAACTTGAAAGACACCTCACACAAGAAACAAAACTATCTTCTTCAGAACTGCTCACCTGAGATTGGTTTCCCCACCTGGACTCCCAGGGAAGCAGAGCAGTTCTTCTGAGCACTCACTCCACTGCCAACCCTACTTAGAACAGACAGAAGAAAACAGAATATAAGGTGAGCCCTTATATTACCTTCCAAGGCAAAACGTAATGTTCCAGAAGTTACCAGCTCCAAATACCTCCACTATCCTGTCTCTGTCAACTCTGGAAAAGCTTAATTATGCTTGCTGCCCTCAGGCAGACACTCCACACAGTCCACTACTTCTGCTCCATTTCACTGTCCACCCATCTGCTGCTGGGGGTCAAAGCAGTCTCTTCATAGAGGCTGCGAATCCAGATGCAAATTGTTCTCCTAACTGGTCTCTTTCTCTTGCGACCTCAGGTTCAGAGTCACAGGGCAAGAGTTTTTCCGTTCTAACCCTTCAGTTCTTGCCTTTTAATTTGTGACAAAACTTGATTTCTTTAGAGATAGGAGTAGGCACAGGTAGCTGGCTGGATAGCTCAGTGAAGCAGAGGGCGGTGGGACAGGAGCACAGTCCCCCACTTTGACTTCCAGAAATGAAAAAAGCCAGTGTGTGCAAAATGCACCGTTCCGGGGTACCACTAGAAGAAGGGAATGATAAATCGCTCCTGAGTACTTTGTACCTAGGAAGCCCTGGAAAGGATCAGCATCAGTCAGAACTGACTTGATGGCACATAAATTGTTTTTTTATTTTATTTTATAGGCATAGTTATAGATATAGATATACATAGATAGCTACATTGAGAAAAAAATAGTTTGTGAGTTTTAATGACTCTGCTCATCTACAAAATAGGTGCAACCACAAAGCAAGCTAGATGGAGACAAGTAGACCAGCCCCAGATTTTCTCTTGGGGGGACCAGGCATTTCGAAGCAGAAAGGAATTAAAAGCACACGTGTATGACAAAAGGTATCGTGCTACATACCTTTTGAACAAGTTCATAGTAAAATCAACAAGCTATAGATCTATGGGGAAAAGATCACACTCTTGCAGCAGGCTGGCCATTAGTCTGTTTACAACCTAGCCAGGGGAACAGCCTACAGCTTCAGATAAGAGCTGCATGTGCTGGATTAGATCAGCTTCAAGCTGCAGATCAGAGGCACCAAAAGCCATTCAAAAGGCGGGTTTGGAGCTTTAAAAGGTAGCATTTGGCAACCATTATACCAGCAGGAAAGGGAGCAGTTGCTACTTCTCTGTGCCTACCCAACATAGAAAATTACTACAACTGGGCTGCTTTGACAGATGGTGGTGACGGTACCCAATTCCTGTCTTGGGATATTATTATCCTGCCTGCTTGTACTCTTGTACTTTTTTCTTTTATATATTCCTTGGCTTTTTGGCAGGTATTTTTCATTGGCTTTCTGCCTTTGGGGGATAGTGTGCCTGGCACATTACACTGTGAAGGCACTCAATTTAATTTTCGTTGTCTTCCGTTCAAACAGAATAGGCTCTCGGGGGAAGTGGATGTCATTTCTGGAAGCAGGTGGGCTTTGCCTCTCGCTTTCTTCCCCCATCATGTCGTTATCTATTTAAATCATTGACTTTTTGGTGTACGCTCAACACTTTCCCCCATGGGGGACAGCTCACTTTAAGTTCACTTTCCCACATTCACGACACCGGGGAGGAGGGGGCTGTGTTTTCATAATGCTAAACAAACAGAACATTTGAAAAGCACTACCGGGCCAGATCAAAGATCTGTCTCATCCTCCCATCCTTATAGAAGTTATGGAAAGGCACAGATTTTTAGGATGGCAGCCAGCATTTTTATGCCGCAGTCAGGAAGTCAGGGCTATAAAGCCTCTGTCCATATATTTTTAAGAAAAACAGCAGCAAGGATGAAACATATATTATCTCAGGGCGGTGGGGTCAGCATGGATGTGGGCTATATAACTAACCAGACTGATGATCAAACAGTGAAAACAAAGCTGCAAACTTAACCTTGTTAAAGAGCTTTTTTATACTAAATCCTATTGAGCATCTAGAGATACAGTACATGTTAATTTCTGAGTGTGGACTGAGGGGGAAGGAAATTATAGGGAAAGGAATGAAGAATCTGGAGGCACCTTAACAACTAATAAGTTTTACTTGGCATTTCAACTCCATATGGCTAAATTTGATGCCATCCATTGCAAAACAAAAGATAAGATACCAAGGAATCAGTTTCTTGTAGGCCAAAACTACAGCCTAAAAGTTTACAGATTCACAAATTCACCTCAAATCCACATTTGCTGTGTACACTTGACATTAAAAACTTAGATTTCCTTCCTTCCTTCCTTCCCATAGTACAACTCACAGAATCCTCCAGACCCCATATCCACTGCCCATGACAACTATGGGATGTGGAGAATTCACCCCCCCCAACCAAAAAGAGCTTCCCTTTTCTGAACAAAACAGGTCTGGATGATGTAAACCAGGAATGAGGAACATGTCATTCCCCCCCCCACCGCCCCACAACTTTAATGAACTGTGGTAATTCCTTTGTCTCTCACCACCAGTTAATGCTCTCTAGGGCTGATGAGAAATGGAGTTTGACCTGATATATGCAGGTTGTACCAAGTCAGATGGACCAATGATCTGACCTCATATAAGGCAGTTTCCTATGTTCCTAACTTTTCTGGCCCAAGAGAGCCCCTGCATATGCTTATAAAGCCTATTCCTAATTCAGCACCATTTGAAAGGGTAAATTGCCAATAAACCACAAATTATAGAGGTCTCACAAAATAGCACCGTGCTGCGCATGGTAAGTTTAAGCTGCAGTATGGCATGATGATCATAAATCTCCTGGCATTTTTACAACCCACTCCTAAATTACTTGCCGTGGCCCATATATGCCTGTGCCTTGTGACACAAAGGGCATTTGTGTAGTGTGAAAGTGCCCACAGAGGGAGAACAAAAATGTGTCAATGGTAGACCTAAGAAAAGAAAGGAAAAGGAAAAGGACGTAGAAGGAGCCTTGTGGGACCATGGGCCTTCACGGGTTTAAAGATGGGGGTATCTGTATTCGTATACTAATCATAATGCATTTTTTCAGATGCATAGAGATATTCAAGCCACAAGTTTATATTCAAAATTGGGGGCAGACCCAGAGTAAAATGGGATGCAGAAAATGACAGTCAGCTGCACATGGTTGGAGGAACCTGGAAGCTATTATCCCAAAGTGTTGGTTTATTTGTTTTGTTGTTTTGTTGTCGTGTGTAGGGTTTTTTTTTCCCAGCATCTGGTCAGTGAGCCATCTGAGACTTCATAAATCCTGAGCCTTTGCCCAGGTGGACCACTCTTGAAGGCACGCCAACCATTGTCTAATCTGCATAATTAGAAACACAAAGACCATGAAAGAACAGCTGGGAGAAACATAAAATGCTGATATATGAGAGTATGATGAGGCTCACAAACCCTCCTTCCCCCCCTTTTTTTTTTTTTTGAATAAACAGCCAGGTACAAATACGTACATGCTGCCAGTTCTGAGTCAGGAGCTGGCCTGGCCATGCGAAGGAAGCACAGCTATAAAAGCTCATGGGCTTGTTGTTGAGTAATAGGATATGCTAGTATCCTCTCCTTGCCAACCATAAGAAAGGAAAGCGCCCTTGCCAAAGGTGGAGAGGAAGGGATGTCCTGCCTCCAGATCCATCTGAGATCCACAGAAACACTGAGGAGAACAAAGAGGTACTGAGACTCTAGTTTCCACTTCTTCAGGCGGACGCTCCACCCTGCCTTTAGGAAATCTGCCTCGTATTTTGAAAACCACGTTCCTCCGAGTATACTGTCTTGCAGACCTGACTTTTTAAAACTTGGCCTGAAAAGTCTCAAGAGTCTTCCTGCAATTCCTGGTGTGATGGTTATAATAAATTTCTTGTCTGATGAACAGATTAAGGCCCTGGTCACTCAAGGGAAATGTTATGCAGTTATCCATCAGTTATGTTGGGGGAGGCGGATTTCCTGGTCACACAATGCAGCATCAAGACAGAGGCATTTTCCCGGCATTTTCCCGGCTAGCGGTGTAACTGCAGAACATTTCCCCATTGTCAGGAGGATTGTGGTATTTTGTTATACCGGTGCATTCCTTACTGGAATTGCCTGTGTGCACGACCTGCCCCATTTTTTTCGGAATTGAAGCTAGGAAGATGGGCGCCATTTCTGCAACACATACATTTTTTAAAAAAAATGTTTGTGCCCAATATATCAATACACTGGTAAAAGTATGTCACGGGGTGGGTGGGGGGTCACCGCCATTACATTACTGGGGAGTAATATTTTTTCTTTCCTGTGGGAAGATGCATTGAAACGTTGCTATGCCAATGTCATAGAGTAGGGGTAGGTGATTGCCAGTACTGCTGTGCAGATATCCCAAGTCCATTATGTGCAATGCGTTTCTGGAGCAGCAGCCACTGCAACAGAGAGACACTTTCCTAAAAAGAAATCCCTTCCTGATCAATGTTTCCTCTACACACACACACACACATGCACTCATATGTGAGAGTCTGTGCCCCCAAGTGGGGTTCTGTTGCAACTGGAACAAAAGGGGCTGGAAACAATACCTGTGGGTGCATGGGAGGGGGAGGGAAGCTGTCCAGAGGGAGGGCAGAGTCAAGCACACACTTGCTCAGTCACACACCTTAGAGGAGACTTGTTTCTGATATAATGATGGATCAATAAACATGATTTTGAAAATAAACCAGTATCATGGTGTAGCCAGCCATAATGATTCAAATAGGAGGAAATAAATTGGTACTGCTAAACATTCTTGGAATGTTAATCCTGGGATATAAACCACGTGACCATGATTCAGTACCCCTGAGGTATAGAAAGTATTGGAAGAACTAGAAAACATTTCCTAAGTGTGACCAGATCCTAAGTGGGGAAATACGGGGAGCAGAACATAGCACAGGCTGCCTTCCTGTCCATGTAGTTCTCCTAGCACAGATCCAGAACTCAGTCAAACTTCCCAACAAAATCAATGGGAAAATCTTGCACTTTGGATTCACATGAATCCAAATCTACAGTCAAACCTGGTGGATACTGACAGGTCTGGGAAGATGATCAAATCAAAGCAAGACTTCTCCAAAAGGAACAGAATCTGAATTCCCTTGTACATTCATTTGCTATTTGGATTCAGACAGAGGGAGACAGTGTGTCCTCAAGAAAAACAAAATGAAGGGGACAGAGAGGAAGAATGGGTGTCGGGGCCGTGAAGCTTCATTTCCATTGGTCCTGGTTTGAAATCACAATGAACAGTTTCACCAGGGTTTTCCAATCCTGTCACTTTTTGTATTCGCGAAGGCTTTCACGGCCGGGATCTAATGGTTGTTGTGGGTTTTTCGGGCTCTGAAGGTTGTTCCTCCTAATGTTCGCCAGCTCTGAAGATGCCGGCCATAGAGACTGGTGCAACGTTAGGAAGAACAACCCTCAGAACTTTTCTTCAAAAAGAAACCACTTCTGACCTTTTTGCAAAGGAGAGGGGAATATTGGTGAAATTCTGAGAGGAATTCTCCAGCTGCCTTTATTGGGAGAAGGGTGAGGTACTGAACGAACGAACGAACGAACGAACGAACGAACGAACGAACGAACGAACGAACGAACGAACGAACGAACGAACGAACGAACGAACGAACGAATGAAATTAGTGAGAGAGAGGCATGATGAAGTAATATATTGCAAGGCAAGTGTATGATGATTTTCTTCTAGTTCTTTTCTCCAGGAGCAGGAATATTAACAATCTTTCATAAAATAAAACCAAGGAAACGTGTTTAAAACAAGCAATTTGTGCTTCCTTTAGACCCTTTCCCCACTTTGCTGTGGGATTTCAGTGGTGTGGTTTCAAGAAGTAATGGGGGGGAGATGCACAAAAATGTCCTTGAGGACAACATGCATGCCAGGGCCACCTCTTGCCCACCCCTGCTGTGCACCATCCCAGGCTTCCCAGTTCTCGATCTATAAGAGCCCCATGAAAAGAGCTGTCTTGTAACATATTCCTTTGAGATTTCACTGGAGTCCACAAACCTTCCCTGACATTTCTTAGAAAGATGAAGGCCAAGTACGTCAGGACCCACCCACCCCATTCTCTCATCTTTCAGTTACAGGATAACTAAGACGAAAACCATAGCTATAAATGGCGGCCATTGAAATTTTCCCAAAATTGCCTTCCCTTTTCTGTTGAAGGGAGTATCTTTTGTAGCAAATGTAATGTGTTTGGTTGGGAGGAGAAAACTTAGATGAGACATTTGACATAACTCTAATCAGAGAGCAAATGATCAGCGGACAAGAAAAAGAGCTTTCAGTGGCATACACAATGATAGTGGGCAGAGTAGGAGATTTTGGACAATGATCCTTGAGAGTAAAAATAGGGGTGACTACAAGCACCCAGGCCAAATGTCTCTTGCCTGCCTTCAGGGGTTAGAAAGGTTACTTGGGGGAGGCTACAGTTTCCAGTGACCATGCTGGCTGGGGTATTCCAGAAGTAGCGGGCTAAAATAGTAACTCTTGCAAGTGCTGGACATTTGTACTTGGGAGATTTGATCGTCATTTGAAATCCAGTACACCCAAGACACTTCTTTTCAATCTTTCGACTTACTGTATGCTTTTCTTCTCTGGTGGACAAGGTTCCCATCCACCACACTGAACAGGAAAGTGCTCTTGGATGCATGTTTGACTCTCCTCTCCTTTGTTCCCAGCCTCTGGTAACCATGGCAAGTCCCAGTATAGTAAAAAGATGAGCGATGACCACAGTTCTCTGTTCCCTCGATGTAAACTCTGGACCATGCACTGTTTAGTGTTTACCTAAAGGTCACTGCATTCTTCTCCTCTCCTTCGCATATCTCCCCTGATATCAAGGTAGCATCCTGCTATCAAAAACCATTTACTTCCCTCATCATGTGACACCCCTCTTTAATTCCATACACTAGGCTTCTTCTCTGCTTCCAGATACAGGATAAGCTACTTACCCTTCCAATCCAAGCTCTCCATGGTCTTGCCATACCCTTGTTACTCCACTCTCATACTCCCAAGCAATGTCCTGCCTTTTGTAGTGATTCATCTGGTACCATCACTGTCCAAAGGTCTCCTAGGCACCCATAGATTCCTTCCATGTATTTCCAGATGCCCCCTAAGACTTGCATCTCTCCCTGCATTCAAATCCCTTCCCAAAACCAAATGATCCCTGGAAAAACTGGGACACCCATAATTGTTCTGCTTTACTGGAACTCATTCTGGAACTCAAGGCCAAACTGAGCTCTACAGTTAACATGTCACTAGAAGCAAAGGTCTTTTCAGAGGAAAAGACTGCTTAATATGATCCTGCCTCAATCAGTATTTGGCAAATTAGCCTGCTTTCACTTTGTAATTCATCCACTAGGGAACTGCATGGCTTGTTTGCACATCTGATGTTTCAGGCACAAAGTACTGACAAATGTGCATGCTTAGAGGGATAATTTTGTAAGAGGAAGAAATATGCATTTTCTCAACATGTGCATTGACACTAAGTACATAGAGTCACAGTGTATCACTTCCCTGTTTCCTTCCATTTTCCTAGAACTGGAATTGCTGTTTGCCTCCAATTTCTCCTCTTTTGTCTGCTGTTTCCGTTGTGTCAGATTTTAGATGGTAATCTCTTGTGGGGCAAGAACCTGCCTTCTTGCAATAATGTAAAGCACTGTGGTCTAAGAGTTAAAATGCTGGACTGGGACAAAGTAAATCCTTTAAGTCCCTACTAAGCTATGAAGCTCAGTGGGTGAGCGTGGACTGGGCTTTTTCTCCCACACAGACCTACTTCACAGTGTTGTAGGGAGAGTGAAGTTTGGAAAGGGTAAGCCATCAGGCCAGTGAAGGAAAGATCAAAAATAAAAATAGTTATAAAAATAACGAATACATAAATGCACATTCCTGAGTGGACTAATACTTTTATGGAATCGCTGGAAGTTAGAAATCGAGGGGAGCCTTTGGGTTTTCTAGAGTTCTTCTTCAGCCCTCATTCTTGTAACATTGCCAGAAAAAGAGAATTCCTTGCTCTTTAGGAATGCAGGCTGCACAAATGATTGTTCCTTGGTGTTGCTTGTCTCCAGCAACCGGCTTCCTTGAATGCTGTACCTCAAGCAACAGCTCGGTTGGTGCCATAGACAAAGTTGTAATAAATATATATATTGGAAAACAGAAATGCAATGCAGACAAATGGTGTATTTCCCCTCTCTGTGTCCTGGTATAAGCATATAGGGTTATTTCCAGTGATGCCTTCCTTGCCAGTGGACAAGACACCATGGATGGCATGGATATTCTGTCCTTTCCACTCCCCCATCCTCTGTGTGGTCCCCACAACTATCCTGGAAAGTCAGGGATCTTTCAGAGCAAATTTTGATGTAGATTTTGATCTTTTAAAGCAGAATTTGAGGCAGGGGGAAAACAGAGGAAGTTCTACTGCAGAAGGAGATTTTGTCTTCAAGATGTACCCAGATTTGAGTCTTCTAGCTTTCCTCTCTAAAATGCATACAAGTTTGCAGCTTCTGCTCTGCCGTCACTCCATCTTTCAGAGTGCGGTCCCCCACCCTTGTCAAATGCTGAACCGCACCTACAGACTTCAGTGAGCGTGCCCCTTCATTTATCCCCTGACACACCACCATTTATTCTACAAGGCTGTTATGTCAAAACTGTACTGTTCAATGAGCTGGAGATATGGCTCATTTGCCCAGCCATGCCCTACCCACATTCAGTTCCTTTCCTAATTTCTCCTTCAAAATACTTCATCATGCTGCAGCACCAAAATTTCAGAGATTTAAAAGCAACCTCAGCCTTTTTAAGTCTGTGGTTGTACAAAGGTTCGTCAATGTCTTTGAGTGTGTTATCTTCCTTTTAAATCTAAGTCTCTATTATATCTATTTTTCAGAAAACCAAGCTTGAGAAACACCTATTTGACCCAGAATCTCCTAAAGCATTGTTTCTCAATTAGTAGTATGTACTAACTAGAGAAGGCCACAAACCACTGGTTTCTCACTTTCTGCTGCTTTGTTTATCAGCTGAACAGGTTTTGGCGCTTCAGAGACCCACCTTCTCTAGTGAGCGCTGACTCAGAGGCAGCATCTGGAGGAGGCAAGCCAGGGAAGCCAGGCTTCTGACTCTGGGTGGGTGTCCTGTTTGGCCAAGAAACCAGCATGAACCACTGAACTGGTGGTTCATGCGCATCCCAACGTATGGTATTGTGACGTACACCCCATGTCCCTGTTTGTTTCCCTCAACCCAGGTCCACGCTGGCGACGTTCCTTCTTTCTCCCTCGCTGCCACCAGTGGATTTCTTTTATCCACGCAGTAAAGAACTTTACTCTCACACTTGCTGCCAGTAACAGAATTAGTTTTATTAAAGGGTTTGAAAGGGTAACTCAGAATCACAGATGGTCTTTGTTCATGTTCATTAGATCACAATCATACCATATTTTATGTTCCACATTAGATCACTTCTTGTTTACTTATTTTCAATTCAGCCTGTGTCTATTTATTAGTAATAATTCTCTCTCCATCTCTGACTGACTCTCTCTCTCTCTCAGCAACCTCACTCCATCTTCTCTCTAACTCTCCAAGTGACTAACTGACAAAACCTCTGCCTCTGCCTCTCCTGCCCTCTCATTGGCTCCTGCACATGAGGTTCCGCTGTGATTGACAGCAGCGACTTGGGCCTCCGCCACAGGTATTAATGGAACACAGAATTACTGTATTTTTTGCACCATAAGACTCACTTTTTTCCCACAAAACAGGGGTGTGGAAAGTCTGTGCGTCTTATGGAGCGAATAAAACAGATTATATTTTCCTGTTTTCTTCTCCTAAAAAATTAGTGCGTCTTATGGAAAGGTGCGTCTTATGGAGCGAAAAATACGGTAGTTTAGGTGGATTGTAGGATTTTCATCACAATGACTAAGAGCTCTCTCCGTCTTCATCTCCATGTTCTCTTGCAAGCATGTCCTATATAATTTGATAGCCATGGATTATCCATCAATGCTCTTTCGTCATGTTCGTAGTTGTTTTGGAAACACAAGGCAATATTCTAATGCTAGTCCCAGGGTAGAAGATGCTGAATGAATCAAGGGGTGGGTAACAAGACAAGACTTACATATATTGCATTGATCAATGGGTCTGCTCTAGTTGGGATTAGCAATAGGATGTTGCCCAGAGTGTTTCTTTTAATCCGTTGTTCTCTCAACCATCAAATTACCATAAAAGGCAAATACAATAACAGAATGCTTTGCAATTTCTAAGGGAAAGTGGGGGAGTTTGTTTCCATCCTGGAGCCTCAACTGTGGGGTTCCACAGGGGTCGATCATCTCTCCAATGCTGTTTAACATCTACATGAGGCCGCTAGGTGGGGTCATCAGGGGATGTGGGGCATCGTGTCACCAGTATGCTGATGACACACAGCTCTACATCTCCTTCTCATCTACCTCAGTGGATGCCGTTCTGTCCCTCCAGTGCTGCCTGGAGACTGTACTGGAATGGATGCAGTCGAATGGGTTGAGGCTGAACCCGGACAAGACGGAGGTCTTGAGGGTGGGTGGTCCTTCTGTCAGCGGTATAGGTAACTCCCTTTCTTTCGGGTGGGACGATCATTGCTGCAAAGAATGAGGTTTGCAGCTTGGGGGTACATCTGGACCCGGCACTTATCATGGAAACCCAGGTGGCGTCCGTGGTCCGCTCTGCCTATTTTCATCTATGGCGAATTGCCCAGCTGTGTCCATATCTTGATCGGGGGGCCCTCACTACTCTAGTACATACGCTCGTAATCTTGAGATTAGACCATTGTAACGCACTCTACGTGGGGCTGCCTTTGAGGCTGATGTGGAAATTTCAGATGGTCCAGAATGCGGCAGCCAGGCTACTTAGTGAGGTGAGAAAACAGCAACACAGCTCCCCCACTCTGGCTGCTTTGCACTGGTTGCCCATCCATTTCCGCGTCAACTTCAAAGTGCTAATGATCACTTATAAAGCCCTAAACGGTTTGGGACCTCAATATTTGGCAGATCGTCTTCTCCCACCCAGATCTACCCGAATCACCCGCCGTAGCCAGCAGGGACGGCTGAGGGGTCAGACGCTGAGAGAGGCTCGGAAGGAAAAAACAAGAAACCAGGCCTTCTCGGCGATGGCCCCTCGGCTGTGGAACGCCCTTTCAACAGAAATTCGGCTGGCACCCTCACTGGGTGTTTTTAAAAGACAGTTACAAACTTGGCTATTTAGGCAGGCCTTCCCTCCAGTCAGCTAAGTCTTTTTATTTCTTCTTTCCTTATCCTACCTCATCTTGGTAATCCTTTCTTAAATTAATTATCTTAATTAATATAGCAATTGTATTTTTATGATTATATATATTTATATATGTGAATTTCGTTGTATGGGTATACTGTGTATATACTTACAATGACAATAAATTATATTATTATTTTATATTGATTTATTTTATGTTGTAAGCCGCCCTGAGTAGACATGATCTAGAGGGGCGGGGTACAAATTTAATAAATAAATAAATAAATAAATAAATAAATAAATAAATAAATAAATAAATAAATAAATAAATAAATAAATAAATAAATAAATAAATGGACAGACTTGAATTCTTTGATAGAGTGGTTGGTGGGACTCTAAGGCATAGAAGCATAGACTTTAACATAGGCTATTATTGAAAAGCATTTGAAGTACAGATGTATCACAGAAAGGTAAGAATCTTTTGGACTGAGAAAGTGACCAAAGAAGAAATACTAAGGAGAATATATATATAAAAACCAAGTAATCATACAGCATATACCAAGCAAAAAGCTGGACCACTTCACTCATGTAATGACAAATGAAAGGTACATCTTGTTACGGCTGATTGTTAAAGGTAAAACTAAATAGAGACATGCGGGCCCAAAGGGGAAGAAAAGGTGGAGCTTAAAATGCTAATAGAGTTCCTATCTATTCGCATTTTAATAGAGCTCCTATGCTAAAAAATACAGGCTACCTTTCAAACCCAAGCGCTCAAGGGCTAAACCCAACAGGATGTTAACCATATATGTTCCATTTCCAAGGCAGGCTCCCCTGTGGCTAGATTGGGATACCTGACCCTTAAACAAAAGAGAAAAAATGGGTACCTCTTGTATTACTGGCAATGTACGTGAGCCAAAAAAAGAGCATCCCTTTACTGATGCTACAGTGATATGCGACTAACAGCTCTGCCGCCATTGGGAAATTCTTAATTGCATCTTCTGCTTTGTCACTCAGTTTCATGTGGTGCTGTATAGATTCTCACACTACCACAGCTATTAACAATGGCACATTTATATTAGATGGGTGACCATGGCAACACGAGCTCTCAAAAAGCCATTACAAATGTTTATTTACTCCCTAGATTTTTTTTTTTTTTGGTAACTGATCAAATTCTAGTTTTTCTTCCTTTCTTCATGTGCTTGCTTCTATAATGTTTGATCTTTATTAGAGCAGATGCCAAATGGAAAACAAACACAAACACAAATTCCCAGCCTTGCCGAGAAAGCTCACAAATCACAGATGATTAAATCTTCATCAACACCTTAAAAACCTCATCACAGATCCTGCTCCCTCTCCATCATGCGTATGCTCTCTCTTTTCCCACACACCCATTGCCCATAGATTGTATTTGCAGTCTAGATTTCACAGCTTTTGAGTCCATTTCGGTGAATTTTCATTCAAGGTGACAGTTATTAAATGGGGCAGATTTGCTGCAGTATTAATATTAGTAATTTTTTGCTTCAGTGAAATTTTAAAAACTCAGATGGCTTCACAACCCATTTATAACTTCCTTTCCATTACGTGCTGTGTTATTTGAGGCTTCGTTGGCTATAACAGTTTATATTTATGTAGCCCTTCAAAGCATTCACAGTACAACATATTGTCTTTTTGCATGCCTTACAACAAGGAGAGCCGGGATGATTATTTTCCATGCGGGAGACTGAAGATGAGTGAGAAAACCTCGCCAAAGAAGTCTCCTATAGAAATACAAGGCAGAGATGAAATTGGGGAGGGGGCTTCTTGATACATTATTGAATCAGTGCATAAGGGATACTTCCAGCATCATACAAGTAGACTTCTACTTAAGAGGGATTCCTGTTTCTTCTCCCTCTGTGTTTCCCACACTCTGCCCAAATCTATTCTAGAGGACCACCAAATACATAAATTGGGAAGATGAGCAGACAGTGGAAATCAGTGGCACCGAACAAGTCTGTTCTGCTGGCCAATGGACACCACTGGCCACCCCATAGTTTCTTAGCCTTGCTTCTATACCAACTGTTCTGGGCATGAATATACAGTTATATAAAAGAGTAAAGGAGGCTGTTTACCTCTGGCAAATGATATACAATATGAGGCATGGCTTTTCTGTCCATTGCTCTGTTTTTGGTCTACAAATTCCAGAATCCCATAAACAACACAGCTAGAACTCAAAATCCTTGAGCATCCCTACCTGGAGCATAAGGTGTTGCTTCGAGTCAGCAAAGCCTGATTTCAGCCCCTCTCGCACACACAAGCCCCCTGCCACCACCTGTACTGGGTGACTTTTTTTAAAAAACTCTGAGAAAGCTTTGAAGGGAGCAAAGTCCAAAGAACGGGTCATCAGTTGTCCTCAAGATGCTGGGAGGTGACCACCAAGGGACAGTAAAGCCATTTGCATTTTCTAAGTGTCAGATGTGCTCCCATGACTTGCTAGAGCTCCTGGAGAGGTCATCTCTCAGTCTCCTATGCAGCCAAGGAAGCTCATCAATCTAGAGACCAATTAATTTCTTCTGCTCCCCTTCATAGGACTCTAGGAATGGCCACATGGAAGAGGGAAAGAAGAATCACGGAGCACAGATATTCACTTCTCAAGATACTCACCTTCAACTGAGACAGATTCAGCAAGACTGCCCCTATAATTAGGTAGTGTAAGGCAACTACCTCAAACGGAAGGACGGTGTGGGTTGGCAGCAGCAGAGGACATATCCTGTGTCCCCCCCCCAGCTGTTTCCTTTTGTTTGAGGGTAGAGCTCTGTGCCCCATATCCTGTCCTGATCGTGTGAAGTATACATTTGCTCTCAGGGATGGGGGAAGATGCTGCCCAATAGCTGGTGTTGATGACTGAACTGGTAGTCCAGTTAGCTTATTTAACTGGAATGGGTGAGGTGACGCCATCTCGCCCTTCGGCTTAGACAGCTAAACGTCTTTGGCCAATCCTGGCAGGCACATGTAAATCCTCTCCCTGTGATCCTTTCAAGTGGAGAAAAACAGTGCCACGGTCACAGCACTGTGATAGGGTTGCCTCTGGTACCCCTAGCAAGCCGCCTGCTCTTGCCTCACACCCCAGGGCCACCCCCTGCTAGGCCACAGGTGGGCTCTGACACCAGTCGGACAGCTCAGTGCCTGGAGGGCAAGCTGGCTGCTGAGGAGGGAGCTCTGTACCCACCTGGCAGGGATAAAGAGAACTACAGGGGGAGGAGGATTCCAAAAACCCATAGGAAATTGCTGAGGATTCAGGTCAGAGGAAGAAGCCGGGGTGGGGGTGGGGATGCTGTACAAGAGCAGGAGGAGGCTCTGCTTGGTCAGGGAGTCTTCCATTATGACCTCATCAAAGACCCATAGACCACCATGTGAGTGGAGCTGAGGCTCCTGCATGGCCAGGCTTTTGAGCTCATATCCTGCCAGCCCTGACCAGGTAATTGGTGTCATTGGGGATGGCCAGGCTCCACTGACCGCCCAACCCTAGTGCAGGAGCAGCAGAGGAGGCACAAAGGTGAGTCAGTGGCATCTTCAGAAGGGCTTAAACAGAACTAGAGCACCACAGCAGCCCACAGGTACAAGCCACACATTTGAAGGAAGCAAACTGTTCGACTTGGGACTGTGAACTGTGAACAGTGTCTGCTTTGGTGGAGTTAATCAGGGCCTGTCAGAAGGATGGAAAGACTCCTCAGCTAGTGAAGGGAACTGAGCCTAGGAATGGACCAAGGGAGGCTGAGGTGAACCCTGTTGTGAAATGTGCTTGTAGGCATCCTTCATCTTGAGAGACTATGGTAATGTGCTCTGTATGGAGGACTTGGAACAGCATCTAGTGTGGCTGAGAAGGCCGATTCGAGAGTGACAATCCCTTCCACACTGAAGACAAATCCAATCTGTCCCCTATCCAGCTCCCTGGTTTTGCTGGTTTTGGGACTGCCTCTTTGCTCCAGCCTGCTGGACAAGGGTCTCTTCAAATTGGAAGAGATCGTCATGCACCGCCTGCCTCCAGGCTGAACGCTCAGCTGTCAGGGTTTCCCATCTGTTGAGGTCCATTCCTAAGGCCTTCAGATCTCACTTGCAGATATCCTTGTGTCGCACCTACAGTCTCCCTTTGGGGCGATTTCCCTGCACTAATTCTCCATACAGGAGATCTTTTGGAATCTGACCATCAGCCATTCTCATGACATGCCCAAGCCAACATAGACATCACTGTTTCAGTGATGTATACATGCTAAAAAATTCCTGCTCTATCTAGGACTAATCTGTTTGGAACTTTGTCCTGCCAGGTGATACCAAAAATGCATCGGAGACAACATATATGGAACATGTTCAGCTTCCTCTCCTGCCATGCATAAAGGGTCCAGGACTCACTGCAGTACAGGAGTGTACTCAGGACACAGGCTCTATAGACCTGGATCTTGATATATATGCTAATGTGAAATGTACTATCCCTGCAATAAAGTGTACTTTGCACTTTGATTGATCTCCTGAGGCTATGGAAGCCCCTGCTGCAGACCCTGACCCCACTCTTGTAATGCAACATGCCGTCAAAGGGAATCCTCCATTAGTATCCACATCGCAGTTGCTGCCTCCTTTTGCTCACCCTGTCACTCTGGGTCTATTCTCCATTGAAAGCTTGCTTGCTTATATGTTTCCTTCTATACCTCCTCCCAGCAGCCATGCTCAGGGAAAATATCTGGGAGCTGGGGAAGATGCCCCCTGATGTTCCCTCTTAAGAGTCTCGTTCACCTACCTCATTACAGAGCATCCACTGTCTACCAAAGCCAGAAAAAAAAATGACTCTAGAATAAAAGCCAGCAACAGGCTTTAACAAAATAAAATATGTATATTTTCCTGCGCATAGCTCCATAATTCATATGTTTATTGGTGCATTTCCTTATACTTAGCCACTGTGCTGCTCTCCTGAACCATGCAAATGGAATGTAGCGCTCCCCATGCTGCAGCATGTGCACTCAACATACAATATTACTGTTTGTCTGTTTATAAAAACTGGTAGCTTTTACTTGCTTCAGACAACCCCATAAAGAAGCTAAAGTAGTTTAACAGTCTTCTTTATGCCAGAAGTAGCAAAGTGCAAATATGTTAACAATTGAATGGGGAGATGGTTCTTCTGCTGAAACGTAACACCTTGAGTATCCTAATATTTCACTTTTCAAAGGATTTGAGCTTATCCAGGGCAGGAATTATTCATTTCAGATTATCCCCAGTATGTTGTGTTTTTTTTTACACTGAGTTATCTGGAAACAGGTGGCACCTCCTGCTTCGCACATCCTGCCTTAAAGTGAATCCTCACATTGAAATGTTGCACGGGGTAGTTCCCAACTGTGCTAGGAGGCTTCCCACTGCTATCCCAGTGCTTGGATGAGGGCAGCTTGTACATGCCATGTGGAGAAAAAGAAGCCACTGAAGCTGCTGTGCTCTGGCACAAAAAGCATCACCAGCCAGCGGCTGTTGAGGTGGCCAGGAAACCTCCATGTCACTGGCAAGATAGTGGCATTCTTCGTGCCTCAGGCGCAACGCCAGCAGATCCAGTTTTGCCACATAATGAGCCCCAATCTTGACAGGGTTACAGCTGTAAAGCCTTCTGACACTGGCCAGGATAGAAGCTCCAGTGCAGTCTAAAAATAGCACCAATGTGCCCTTTTGAAAACCACACCAAAGCCTGCGTGTGAAAGGACCAAAGTCCCTGTGAAGTGACTTTGGTCCTTTCTGTAAGTATTGTGGCAGCCTAGATGGGGTCCCCCCCCCTTAGTCATGCATGCCTATGACTTCCAGTTGCTCGTGGGTATTCTTCTTGGATTGTGTTGTGTTGTGCTTAGAGCATCAACACTATCTTGAGTGTGATTTGCAGCACAGGTATTTTCCTGTTCATTCATTAAGCATTGTTTGGCCTTTTTCAGTTCTGCTCTCCATTTTGTGTATCTGCAGGAATGAATCAAAGGCTACTAAACTAGCCTCTGTAAATTCTGCGGAGGGTCAGGTAAACTCCAGACCCCACCCTTGGCTTCATTAGACCTTGCAGGATCATGGGCAATAGTCTGAGATGAGCCAGGATTTCAGGACTAGAAGCTCTGAGACAAAGAAGTAGTCATGATGATACTAAAGAACAACCAAGGATGCAGTATTGGCCCAGAGCTCAAAAAAGACCTTGACCCTAAAAGCAAGGAGCTTAACTGGAACAGGATCCCCACCTCTTCTCCTTCAGGAGGATCCAGTGGTCAGTCTGGAAGGATCGATGTCACTCTATGGCTTGCAAGCTTTGGACTCAGACACTACCACCTGCAGTTCGTTAGTTCACCACATGATAAACACAGATCCGTTTGTTCCTGAGAGACGGCACATAAATCCAAGCAAGCCCATAAATATAAATGCATCTGTAAATAAAACAGGACCTTCCTCCTTGTTGTGGTTATTCTAAGAAAAAGCTTTTGACACCAGGTCTGGTGGTGTTACACCTACTCATCCACTATGTATCTTTGTTCTGCCTGTCTGTGTCTTTCTCTCTCTCTCTTGGGTTATTAAAGAAGAAGAAAAAAGATTACCTTCCAACTTAAAAAAATAGTTTGAACAAGAAAATCTACTCTTTGTGCTCTACTTAGCCTGTTCAAGGCGGTATCAGGAATTTAATGCAAGATTCAGACCCTATAAGAGGAGAGAGGACAAAGAAAAAGGAGAGAGAAAAACAGATATATTTTCATGTGCAGGAGAACAAGCACCTGAAGAGGGGACGAACCACTGAACCAAGTGTACTCTTGACACTCCTGTGGAGGCAGATGCATAATTAGCCTGAAAGGATTGTTGTAGGCAGAACCAGTGCGGCTAATGCAGTGGGTAGGGATTGCAAATGAGCAATGACACAGCGAGGAGAAGCCTGCACACATGAGAAAGAAAACTGACTGTTAAAAGGGAGAGGCTGGGCCTTGGGCCAAATGAGGAACCATTAGGGAAGGCATCTGGCCCAGAGGTCAGAAGTTGCCCACCCCAGTCCTACTGGAGACCCATGGGACTTTGTCCTGCTGTTTGATCCACTCTGAGGATGGGCTGACTCACTCCTGAATTTTGATATGACTTTGGATCCAAATTATAATCAGGTCAGGTCTGAATTGGTTCGAACTGAACAAGGACAAAATCTGAATCTCCAAATCCCAAACTAAATCAGGGGACCCTTGCACAATCCTGTTCCCGAGTACTGATTAAAAAAAATCCTCTCCAGGCTCCCTTTGCCTGCTCCACTCTGACCTGGCTTGTCCATGCTGCCCACTTTCATTGTAAGTTTCAAGCGCCAGGGGAATAGATGAAAAGATACCAATAGTGTGTGTAAACAGCTGGTTCTAGAAGAAAAAGCTCTGGCATGCCATACATGGTGCACCATGTGAGAGACATACAAAAGAGTCATGTGTAGTGTGTTGCCTTTATACTGGTTAAAATGGAGTTGGGCCCATTATATAGCTAAGAAATATCAAGGTACAGCAGTATAAATGATGAGCTTAAGCTTAAAGCCTAAGAATTCTGAATCAATAATAATAATAATAATAATAATAATAATAATAATAATAATAATAATAATAATAATAATAATAATAATAATAATAATAATGTACAGCTTGCCCAAGGCTGCAGAGGCAGGCTCTACTTGCAGAAGGCACAGTGGAGAAATCAACTCCAATACAGTGGTGCCTCGCTTAACGATTGCCTCGCTTAATGAGGAAATTGCTTGACAATTAGTTTTTTGCAATCACAAAAGCGATCGCGAAACGATGGTCTAAATGGGAAAAATCCACTTCACGACGATCGGTTCCCTGTCTCGGGAACAGATTTTCGCATTGCGACGATCTAAAAACAACTGATCGTCGGGTTTCAAAATGGCTGCCAGGTGTACAAAATGGCTCCCCGCTGTTTTTAGGAGCCATTTTTCGCTATACAGGCACCCGAAAATGGCCGCCCCTATGGAGGATCTTCGCTGGACGGTGAGTTTTCAGCCCATTGGAACACATTGAATGGGTTTCAATGGGTTTTTTTTAATTTCGCTTTGCGATGTTTTTGCTTAACAGCGATTTTCCTGGAACGGATTATCGTCGTTAAGCGAGGCACCACTGTACTCTGGTTCTGCAGCCAGATACCTGGACCACTGAGCTATCCAACTAGCTGGAGCTCAAATAAGGGCTGAGTAATAACCAAATGACTGCCTTCAACAGCACCACCTACACGCACAATTCCCTCCCACCCATCCTGTTCCTCAGGTACTTAGAATTAAGAAGCAGGATGTACAGGTGATTATGCATCTTCCACACAGATGAAAACCCCAGCTTCTCTATTTATAGAAATTAAACAGTGAGGCTACCTCTTTTGTACATAAATTGCAACCGGAGAGTACACATTGCCTCTTGTTCTTCCTTACAGAAAAAAATCACCCTTTGTTTTCCCTTGCCATCTCATAAGGGCAAAGGAGTCTTTCAAATAGTTCTTCTATTTTTCCTGTTTTTCAAACAGCTCCTCCCAGCCACCCACACAGACACTTTTCTGTATTAGAAGCTGGCCTCCCTACCTTGCATAGCCTTTGGTTTGTGGTGCCTTTACTGGTTTTCAGCTTTAGGCATCAATAGTGCTGGAAAGGGGAGTGAGAAGGATGAAGGAGACAAAGTCATCCTGGAAATTAGGACATTTAGAGTGCAGGCTTTTCTCAGAGATTGAGCTCTGAAAAGAAGAGCAGGACAATTGGAAAGGAAATTATTGCAATGACAATGAAGCTGGAGACAAGCAAGAAGAACTCAGATGTAATCAATTCCCCCCCCCCAAAAAAAAAACCTGTAACAACCTCAGATTCATGAATGTGAGATATTGTGCTTCTGTATCCATGATTCAGAATGCCAGGAAGTGGCCCAATATTGCTTCATGATACCAGGGTCACATTGCCAGCAGGAAAAAGAATGCCCAACTTTACATAGCAAAGGGCAGCCTGAATATTGATGACATCCATGACAGCAGTCAAGATGGTGTATACAGGATACCCTCTTGGGCCCACTACCATTTACAAAAAGACACCAAGAAGGGGAAAATCCCAGTACAGTACCCAATTTCATTTTTCATCAGTTAGCTACTTCTCGTCCAAACGCAAAGGAATGATCAAGGCTGTTTTTCAACAAAATTTTGAAGATTCTTGGTTTTTTTAATGGAAGTTTAAGTATACAAAAACTACTCACAAATTCCAACGGCAATTTCTCTCATGTAAATTAACCAGTGCTAGAGGATCCCAGCAGAAGGGTACATGATCTGTACTATGGTTGCTGGAAGAAGACAGAAAGAAGAAAAGCTGGGATGTGGCTGTAGCTCCTCTCTGCTAAAATATTTGAAGGGCTCTTTTCGACTTAAGGAAATGGTGAAGCAAAGGTGTGAATAAATGCAACATGTACAATGGAGAAACAGATTCACCCTTTAACCTCTCAAGTAAGCTGATGTTGTCATGCCCTCTCCATAGAAAGCAGACTAGAAAGCCTTGGATTAAGCAACCTGAGGAAGAAAGCTATATTTCTGTGACATTTCTCTCTAAATATCTCCTTCTCCACACCTATGAACGTATACAATGTTTCATTTCCAAAATCTCCTGTACTACGCATGCCCAGTCTTATAACAAAGTGACTGTTTTTCCCTTTTGAAAGGTCTTTTTGAGAATCACTATTTTAGCCCCCGCAGCCTGAATTCTTTACCAAAAAAGTAGGTGGGGCCAACCATTCCTTTTCAAGATAAGAAAGACTTGTCTTTTCAATTTATATTGTCTATTTAAAACCTGGGTCATTTAGGGTCATCTACTTCTGAAAGGGAGCGGATACAGTGGGGTCTTGACTTGAGAACTTAATCCGTATTGGAAGGCAGTTCTCAAGTCAAAAAGTCTGTAAGTCAAGTTTCCATTGACCTACAGTGCATTGAAAACCGATTAATCCCGTAACAGGCCGTTTTTGTTCCATTTTGGTTTTTTTCTGGTCTATAAGTCAATTCTCAGGCTGCAAGTCAAACTTAAATTTTGCGGCCAGAGAAGTCTGTAACTCAAAAAGTCTGTAAGTCAAGCTGTCTGTAAGTCAAGGGTCCACTGTATAAAACATTTACTTTTTAAAAAAATGATAACTCAAAAACCCGATGCCCAAACTTCCCCAGATGTGGCAAAGAGCAAGAGCAGACTGACTGATATAACTATGCGAAATTTGGTTCTGATCTGAAGCCTAGTTTAAATGTTATATGGTTGTGTTTGTGCTCTTCCAATTTTTGGAATCGCTGTATAGAATGTTGATTTCCTCTGCCAATACAAGATCATGGGGAAGGCTGAGTTGGAAGATACATCTTCCAGAATGAAAAAAAGAAAAGAAATTAATCATCTGCTTCCTATAAGAAAAGAACAGACAGGAAACATCTGACCTTAGCAACATGTAAATCAATCCAAGGCAATCCAGTGACTAATTTAGAGTTGTAAACAGATTGGCCAGGATATTCTCTGTTTTGTCTGAGTTATAGCATAGGAGAGTAGTGACATTCTCTGGGGAAACAGACAATCGCAGGACACATCACTTTGCCTACTTCAGAAAAACCTTTTCAGAGAAGTTCACATTCACATTCAAAATGGCTACCACCATTAAAAATGGCTGCCTTACTTGTCACATCTTGGTATAGACATTAGGGGAGGAAACTTTCCCAGAGCTAGTGAATTGTTCCTCCCACTGTTTCTTTTATTCCAAAACTACAGTACAGTTAAATATGCCTCCACAGAAATTGCAGTGAAGTCACAGTGGACTATTCCATGAAATCTTATATGTAAACCGACAAAACTAGGAGCCATTTTCTTTTTACACTAGAATTTCTTTTCAAGAAAAGAAAAGAAAAGAAAAAAGTGTGTAAAATCCCAATATGATTTATTCAAAAGCAGTCCTATAGATTAAAAAGTTTTCAGTTATGTCCTACTTTTTCATAGATTAACAACACATCTTATGCATTAAATCAGAATTAAGCCCCACTGAGTTAAATGGGAGTTATACAAAGTAAATGCATGAATCAGTGAAGTAATTCAGTGAAACATTTATTTATTTATTTATTTATTTATTTATTTATTTATTTATTTATTTATTTATTTATTTATTTATTTATTGTATTTATACCCCCGCCTATCTAGTCATTTCAACCACTCTAGGCATGTCTCTGTTGCTCTCTGCCATCAAGTCTCTTCCAATCTATGATCACCCTATTAACAATCTCCATAAAATTCTATCCTTAAGAGCTCTGCTCAGGTCTTGAAAACAAAATAAAGTGGCTTCTTTTATCAAGTCAACACAACTCCTCCTCCCACCTAGATCTACCTGAATCACTCACTTTAGTCAAGATGGGCAGCTGAGGGGCCTAATGCCGAGGGAGGCCTGAAGAGAAAGAATAAGAAAGTGGGCCTTCTCGGCAGTGGCCCCTTGCCTCTGGAACAATCTCCCCCCAGAAATTTGTCTGATTCCCTTGCTGGGTTTTTTAAGAGCCAACTCAAGATCTAGTTCTTTAGGCAGGCTTTCCGTCCTGTCAATGCCTAATTTATTTGCTATTTTTCAATTGTATTAATGTTGTTGTTTTATTTTATTTTATTATTCTTGAGTGTTGTTAGCCGGCCAGAGTAGACTTCGGTCTAGATGAGCGGGATATAAATTAAATAAATAAAGGAATGAATAAATAAACTCACATTCAGCCTTTCTCTTTTCCTGTTACCCTCAACTTTTCCCAGCATTGTTGTATTTTCCAGTGGTTTGGGGCACATCAGGAGAAGACAGTCATCATTTTTGCTTCTATAGATATAGAGAATTCAGACTTGTTTTGACTTACAGCAAACATGTATGCCTTTCTGGCAATACATGATATCTGCAAAGCTCTCCTCCACCACCATATTACAAACAAAATCTTTTTTTTCCTGTTCCTTTCCTTCACTGTCCAGCTCTCACAGCTGTATATAGCAGGTAGCAATACTGTATGTAGCATGGGTGACTTTAGTTTTGGTCTCCAGCAATATATTATTACCGTTATGGATCTCAGTCTTCTTCTGGTTTCTTGGATATAGTCTCAATTTGATGATCAGAGAAATTTAATTGTTTATGGGAGGAGTAATTTCCTGAAATCATTTCTATTTTAATTATTGCGTCCAATTTAATGATTTTTTTGATAATATCACTGCTTCTGTACATTATGAGGCCATATACAGTGGTGCCTCGCTTAACGGCGATAATCCGTTCCAGGAAAATCGCCGTTAAGCAAAAATATCGTAAAGCGAAAATAAAAACCCCATTGAAACGCATTGAAACCCGTTCAATATGTTCCAATGGGGTAAAAACTCACCGTCCAGTGAAGATCCTCCATACGGTGGTCATTTTTGCTGCCTGTATAGCGAGGAATCCGTCCCTAAATACAGCAGGGAGCCATTTAATTACCTGGTGGCCATTTTGAAACCGCCGATCAGCTGTTGAAAAATCATCGTTTTGTGAAGAATCGGTTCCCGAAGCAGGGAACCGATCAATGCAAAGCAAAATTCCCCCATTTAGACCATCATTTTGCAATCGCAATTGCGATCGCAAGAAGATCGCCATAAAGCGGGGCAATCGTAAAGCGAGGCACCACTGTACAGAACTGAGATAGCTGCACTTTGAAAAATGACACATACATAGGTAAAGGTAAAGGTTCCCCTTGACATTTAGTCCAGTTGTGTCCAACGCTAGGGCGCGATGCTCATCCCCGTTTCCAAGCCATTTAGCCAGTATTTGTCTGAAGACAGTTTCCGTGGCCACGTGGCCAGTGCAACTAGTCTAATCCCGAGATTACAAGTGCATGTACCAAAGTGGTGAGTGCCCTAACCTCAAGATAGGGACGCAACTGGGCAATCCACCACAGATGGAAATAGGCAGAGCGGACCACTGATGCCACCTGGGTTTCCATGGTGAGCACCAGATCCAGATGGACTCCCAAGCTGCGAACCTCACTCTTCACAGTGAGAGTCACTCCCCCAAAGGAGAGGGAGTTTGCCAAACCACCAATGGAGGAGCCACCCACCCTCAGGACCTCCATCTTATCCGGGTTCAGCCACAGTCCATTCTCCTGCATCCATTGCAGTACAGCCTCCAGGCAGTACTGAAGGGATGGAACGGCATCCACTGTGGTTGGAGAAAAGGAGATGTAGAGCTGGGTGTCCTCAGCGTACCAATGGCATGAAGCCCCACACCCCCTGATGACCCCACCCAGCAGTCTCATATAGATATTAAACAGCATTGGGGAGATAATTAAAACCTGCAGAACCCCACAATTGAGGCTCCACAGGGCCAAAAAACTCTCCCCAAGCTCTACTCTCTGAGAACAGTCCTCCAAGAAGAATCAGAGCCAGGCAAGCGCCAGACCACCAATTCCCAGCTCGGAGAGCCTCCCCAGGAGGATACCGTGGTCTACGGTATCGAAGGTGGCTGAGATATTGAGGAGGACGAAGAAAGACATTTTGTCTCTGTCAGCCTCCCTCAGCAGGTCATCAAACAGGGCAACCAATGCCTTTTCTGTACCATAGTGCGGCCTGAAGCCTGACCGGAATGGATCCAGGGCATTGGTTTCATCCAAAATAGCCTGGAGCTGGTCAGCCACCACCCTCTCTACCACTTTGCTAAGGAAAGAAACATTGGCGACGGGCCTATAATTGCCAATGTTGTCCACTGCCAAGCTTGGGTTCTTCCTTATGGGCCTAATGAGTGTCTTCTTGAGGGCAACGGGAACCTTGCCCTCCTGGAGAAACCCATTAATTATTGCTGTGGCCCATTCAGTTGTTATAGGCCTGGCTGCTTTGATTAGCCAGGCTGGGCAAGGGTCAGGGGAGGAGGTGGTGGCACGACAGTGGTCAAGCACTTTGTCCACCATATTTGGCATCACAGGCTGAAAGAGATCAAGTTCTCACCAGGCAAGGCGGAGCGCTGGACTTCTCTGTTTGATCTACTGTATTCAAAAAAGGAGAGAGCTCCCAGCGGATGGCCTCCACTTTAGATTTTTAAAATGTTGCAAATTGGTCAGGTGAAATACTAGTAGGAGGCCCATCACTTAGACCAATTCTGGATAGATCATGAACTATACAGAAAAGTTCCACCGGCTGAAGCTCCGCTTAACCGGACAGCGAAGTGAGCTTGAGTAGCAGTCCTCACCTTAGCAAGGTAATGGTTAATCACGAGCCTGACAGCTTTCCGATTATAATCTGTCGGGTTCCATCTCCAATTGCACTCTAGCCTTCTCCTGTTTTGCTTCATAGCTCACAGCTCCTGGTACTGCTGTTTTCTATAGCTCTGATGCTGTTATTTCAGAGCTCTGCAGCTGACTATAAGATTTTATAAAAATCTGCTATATTCTTTCCAATGCCCCATGACTATAGGGACCACTGAATTATGTTTCATTCACAAGTGAGTTATTTCTGTGTTTTGTTAACTTTTCCAATTCTTTATCTTCAACTCCGAAATTCCCTGGATTTCCCTTCTTCCTTCTATTACTGTTATGTCTGGTGTATCATGCTCAAAGGGTCTGTCTGTCTGTCTGGATCAAAAATTCCCACAAGATCTTAACTTGATCATTTCCTGACACCTTCTCAACCCAATGTTGCCACAAATTCTTGGATGCTGGCAGATTATATATATATATATTACATAATGACCAGTATATTAATTTTGCAACTGTATTGTGTCTGGCTTTGTAGTCTGTCTGCACAATCTTTGACCATTCACAGATCAGATGTGACCAAGGTCATATTAGTCATAATGCTGATGAGGCTGAAACCTAGGGACCCCGCAGGAACTAGGGAGTTGTGGCGTTCACCCGTATTGTGTTAAATAAGTAATTCATTATTCATGTTTTATGCTGATGTGGTTGAGAGGTGGGGCCACTAGAGATGTTAAAAAGCGGAGCCAGGGAAGACGAGTTAGTTCAGTTCAGTCAGAGTTAGAGAGGGAGTTAGTTTGGGAATCTGAGGAGTGATTAGTCTGAGGAGTGAATGGTAACCTGTGATTTAATATAGAAGATTGATATATATGATTGATGAACCTGAAGAAGATACTTATGAATTATTAAAGAAACGTATGTGATCAATAAACCTGTTTTATTCAAACAACAGTGATGAATGGACCTTTGTCTTTCCTAAGCAAAGCATGTTGATTTCGTGAATCAACTGGTGGCAATGTGTAAAAAGTTTTTTTGTTTGTTTGTTTGTTTTGCATTCGTGAGCTCTCTGTGTTTGGAAGAGAAACAGGGGCCACAAAGGGGCAAACATCACAATTGGTGGCAGCTGTGGGATACAAAGCAATCTAGTAAAACCTGAGTTTAAAGTGATTTTTTTTTTTTTTTAGTCAAGGGTACCTTTTAGACAGAGGTCTGGGGTGAAGAAGTAGGTTACCTGCTAGAGATTTTGGGAAAAGCTCAGTGGCAAGGCTTCTGATGCCAGATCTGGGGGACTAAGATAGGGAACGACTCTGAAGAAAAAAAATCCTGTTTTTACCCCAGGATTTGAGAGACCTAGTGGTTAGCTTAAGATCCAAGGCTCTGAGAGAAGGGAGCGCTGATGGATAAAAGCAGAAGCCAGGGGTCAGAACAGATCTGAGGGAATAAAAGAAAAAACAGAGGCTTGAAATAGAAATTTATTTCAGTGACTGGAATTAGAAGAAAGACAGGTCCTTTTTAAAATCAGTATAAACACATTCAAGACTAAGTAACTCAGATAAATATGCCACCCAAACATATCCAAAAGGGGAACCCTGAGGCTAAGGTTTTACCTCAAGAAATGGAGGGAAACGGAGACCCTTTAACTCCAAGGGAACAATTGGAGACTGAGGAGGATGTCTCAGAAAGACAAAAGTATCTAGGCTCCCAGGAATTTGAAAAATGGAAACTACAACAAGAATTTAAATTAAAGGGACTAGAAATCAAAGCCAGGGCTGAGGAGCTAGTTCTGAAAAACCAATTGGAGAAAAAAAAAGCCAGAGCTGAGCAAGAGGCCAGACAAATGGCATTTGAGCAAGAAAACAGACAAAAGGAAATAGATTTTGAAATGGAGAGAGAAAAAGCCAGGAGAGAGCTACGGAGCCAGAGATGAGAGAAAAAGTTGAGCAAGAGGCCAGACAAATGGCATTTGAGCAAGAAAATAGACAAAGAGAAATGGAATTAAAACAAATGGAATTGAGACAAAGAGAAATGGAGTTTCAATTACAGATGAAACAATTAGAATTAACTTCTCAAAAGAACAATAACAATAACAAGAGCATTAGTGAGGGAAATCTCTCAAAGATTGATCTAAAGAAATTTCCCCAATATAGAAAAGGTGACTGCCCAGAATCTTTCCTCATTTTCTTTTAACGTCCGTGTTGGGACTTTAATGTGAAGGATGATGAAAGGACGATGGTTTGAGATCCCAAATAAGTGGAGATTTAGCTGATCTGTATTCACAAATGCCCCTGGAGCAGGCTAGAGATTTTGAAGCTTACAGAAAAATGGTTTATTCTAAATTTGGTATTGGTGCAGAACACCTGAGGCAAAAATTTTGCTCTCTGACCAAAAAGCCTGAGGAATCTTATTCTCAGTTAGAAGCTAAACTGCTACAATGTCTGGACAAATGGATGGAACATGAAAATGCCACTTCTCTAGAACAATGAAAAATGTGATTGGGTTAGAGCAATTTTACTCTATTTTGCCTGGGAAATTGCATTATTTAGTCGACAAAATCCAAAAATCTATTAGAAGTAGGTGAAAGAGCAGAATACCTTGGGGAGATTCAAAACCATAGGTTCTCTCAGTTAAATTTTAACAAGCAGAACTGGGACAACAATAAGAATCCCTTTAATAAAAATTACCTCAGCAAAACAGCAGGAAAAGAAGCCCAGGGTAGTACTTCACCTAAATTAGCACGGCCTAGTTCTCAGACCCAAATGAACCCTGAGGAAAAGTTTAAGTTGAACAGATCTCCTCAGAGTGAGCGAAGAAGACAGTGTTATAACTGTGGGGAGTCCAGTCACTTACAATTCAATTGTATGAAAACTAAACTTAGGAATGAGAAGGATGATAATCAGACCAAGAAGGTGTACTGTTTAAAACCAGTTGAGGCCACAGAGGGAGGCTGTAACAATGGTAGTTCTGTCTCCATGGCAACTGGCACGACAGAAAATTCTGATCTGCCATTAGCCCAGGTCATTCATTGTTTTCTAGTAAAAGCAGACGATATTTTAGTTCATAACCCTGGTGAGAGGATTCTTATTAATGAAAAGTTTTATGTAGGAGTGGTTGATACTTGTTCTAATATAACCCTGTGTCATCCTGATGTGATTCCTAAAGAACAAATTCTCCCAAACCAGACTGTTACCATCAAGGGAATAAGTTCTACTCCAGTGATTTTAACCATGGCTAAAGTGAAAATAAACTATAGAGATTGGCTTGGAATTTGGGATGTGGCAATCTCTGATCAAATTCCTGTACCTTGTTTAATTGGGCTAGATCTCACTAAGCATGTGCAGACTGCTTGTGAAGTAACAGGTTCACTGAGAGAACAGTTAACAACCCCTGGTGGAAAAATGGAATCCCAAACCTCTGAATCTATCCAGGGATGCTCCAAGTTAGAAAAGAACCATGAGGTAGCCAAAATGGATGATGAGTTTATACCTAATGATCCTTCCTGTATTGAGGAACAGATGGAAGACAGTACTTTGAATGACTGTACTACAAAAGTTAGAGAATCCCATTCCACTGACCCCTGAACATCAAGATAGGTCTATGACTGATAAAAACCTGACATATAGAGAGGGTTTACATTTGATGGAGCATGTTAAGAGTGCTTTTGCACTTATACACTCACAAGGGGGCCAGGAATCACCCTCTGCAGCAGGAATGGATACAGTAGCAGAGGGAAGCCTGGAGGTAAAAAGTCTCTTTGGAAGTCAGCCTAATTGTCATCCAGAAGCTGATCTTATGCTTTTAGAGAATCCAAATAAAAATAGTTTGGCTCAGGACCAGAAGGAGGAAATTAGTTTTGTAGGTTGCTTTGAATCAGCCACCAGTACACCCACTTTATTATCTTGTGAATGCCCTGAAAGGTCTTGCCTGGATAAGAAGCTTTTATATAGAAAAAAGTCCTTAGAAGTGGCAGAGCCAAGCTTGGGAAGTACTCCTGAAAAAGAGAAAGGCTAGTATGAGGCCCAGGAAAGAGTATTCTGTCCTGAGGACCAAGTAGTACAACTGAGAACTATAGAGGGGAGAAACTTGCTTTTGGCAGGGACTGAACAAGTAGTCCTTAAATCCTTGCAAGGCAAGCCCCTATCTAACGTATCACTGAATAAAGAAATAGAATCAGCTAACACTCAGTGCATCTAAAACAAACCAATCGTTGATTGCACTTAAGGGAAACTTGCATGAGAATATTAAAGTGACCCATGATAGTGGTCCCCCATATAGGGAAAACGTTGCAAAGAAAAAGTACCTGTGAGTGAATGTGTGAGTGAGGAGGAAGGCGTAAGCCCTGACTTCTTGCAGAGGGATGCATCCAGAGATCTTTGGGAGGAAGAGAGGGAACCTCCTACCCTTTCCCCAGCTGAGAAGGTGAAGCCCCAAGCCAGAAAGAAAGCAGGCTTCACTTAAAAAAAAAAAAAAACAGCCAGCAAAGGACGTCCAGTGGACATCAGAGGGCCCAATGACCTCCAGTCGACGGAAGAGAATGTGGAAGAAGGAGCCAGTGATCATCAGAAGGACCTCTGAGTGCCAGCATATGTGTGTCCAGCTGAAGGAGGCAGTAATGACTGGACCAGTCCACGGCACACCTTACTACAACAAGAAGGTGAAAGACTTTGCAAACTTGGACTTTGCAAAAGAGATTCAGACCGTGCGTCGAAAGCCAAACAACTGGTGGAGGGGGATATACAAAATTAGTAAGGTATAATAAACGTTCTGTTGGTAAATAGTGATGAAAAATTGAATCTTGATGGACAGAAACATGAAGGATACAAGGACTGTTAAAATAATCTGGAATGGACTATTGATTTACTGGTTAATTATCTATGTAAAGCTTTCCTGGTTGTGATATATTTCTGTAATGTTGAAAATGTTAACTGTAGTAAGTTTAAATTATAAGGCAAAGTATAATATTGAATTGTAGTGGAATGTTTAGTGTAAAAAGGTATTGTGATTGTTATAGAAAATATTGTTATTGCTTGCAAAATGATGCCAGAGGGTAAGTAAAGTTTCATGCAATGATGCATGTTTGTTTGGGATGGACAACATGTTTCCCCTCCCAAACAAACATATTTAAGGGGGGAGGTATGTGGCATTTACCTTTATTATGTTAAATAAGTCATTCATTATTCATGTTTTATGCTGATGTAGTTGAGAGGTGGAGCCACTAGAGATGTTAAAAGGCGGAGCCAGGGAGGAGGAGTTAGTTCAGTTCAGTCAGAGTTAGAGATGGAGTTAGTTTGGGAATCTGAGGAGTGATTAGTCTGAGGAGTGAATGGTAACCTGTGATTTAATATAGAAGATTGATATACAGTGGTGCCTCGCTTAGCGATCGCTCAGCGATGGCCCCTATGGCGTTTTTTCGCTGTGCGACGATCGCTTAGCGATTTTCGCACAACGAAGCGGGGGAAAACAGCTGATCAGCTGTTCCAAAATGGCCGCCGCTACTTTTCCCGCCGCGCCCTCACTTTGCGAGGGCCCGAAAATGGCCGCCCCTATGGAGAAGCTTCACTCAACGGTAAGTTTAGGGCCCATTGGAACGCATTAAACCAAGTTTAATGCGTTGTAATGGGTTTTTATGTTCCGTTGAGCGATGGTTTCGCATAGCGAAGGTTAATCCGGAACGGATTAACCTCGCTATGCGAGGCACCACTGTATATGATTGATGAACCTGAAGAAGATACTTATGAATTATTAAAGAAACATATGTAATCAATAAACCTGTTTTATTAAAAAGACAGTGATGAATGGACCTTTGTCTTTCCTAAGCAAAGCATGTTGATTTCGTGAATCAACTGGTGGCAGTGTGTAAAAGTTTTTTTGTTTGTTTGCCTTCGTGAGCTCTCTGTGTTTGGAAGAGAAACAGGGGTCACAAAGGAGCAAACGTCACAGGAGTGGTCAGGGTTTTTTGCTGAGGTGCCCTAGGACTCCAATGTTTAAAGGCACTTTTCACCCTATACCATAACAATAGTTGTAAAGGTAAAGGTTCCCCTTGACAATTTTTGTCCAGTCGTGTTCGACTCTGGGGGGCGGTGCTCATCCCCGTTTCCAAGCCATAGAGCCAGCGTTTGTCCGAAGACAATCTTCCATGGTCACATGGCCAGTGCGACTTAGACACGGAACGCTGTTACCTTCCCACCGAAGTGGTCCCTATTTATCTACTTGCATTTGCATGCTTTCGAACTGCTAGGTTGGCGGGAGCTGGGACAAGCGACGGGAGCTCACTCCGTTGCGTGGATTCGATCTTACGACTGCTTGGTCTTTTGACCCTGCAGCACAGGCTTCTGCAGTTTAGCCCGCAGCGCCACCACGTCCCTAAATATGTATGTACAACAATAGTTGTACATACATATTTATCTATATACTTTTCTGAAGAGTTCTACTCATTCAATAAAAATATGCGCTTCTAGTACTCCAAGGTATTTATAATTGTCATCATCTTTGATGATGATTTTTTGATGTTGCCATATTGTTACTACAGTGGTGCTTCGACTTGCGACCATAATCCATTCCAGAAGATGGACGTAACTCAAAATAGTTGTAAGTCGAAGGTCCATTTCCTATTGAAATGCATTGAAATGCAATTAAACTGTTCCGGCCGGGAAAAAAAATAACAACCAAAAAAAATCACTGCAAGACCCATCAGAAACGTGATTAATTCCTTCTGGCTGAAGGGGAAAAAGAAAAGAAAAGCAATCAAGTGTGCAAGACCCATTGGAAATACAAATAAAACAAAGGAAAAAGCAAAGGGAGCACACTGGAAATGCAAAGAAAGCAAAGGAAGCACATCGGGAATGCAAAGAAAGCAAAGCAAAAAGTAAGGGAAGCATGCAAGACCATTGGAAATGGAGGAAAAAAACCCAAAGCAACCAAATCCCCCAAGACCCATCGGAAATGGGGAAAAACAAAAAACAAACAACCCTCCAAGACCCATTGGAATTTGGGGGGAACCTAAAAACAAAACCCCAAGACCCATCACAGCACAAAAAAACCCTAGTTCAAAACCACACTAAGAATACCCAGAACAGTTTTTTGAAAGCAGCAGCACCATACCTTACCAGGCAGCCTCCTCCGATCGCACACTCTCTAACTGCTGGGACAAAAGAGCTACAAAGAAGCAGGCTCTTCATCACCAACAGTTAGCAATTTGAATTTCCCGCCTTTTCCCTCTGCCTTTTTGTGTTTGTAACTGGAAGCTCTGGCTGCTAAGTGAAGCAAAATTTTGTGGCTGGAGCTGGTCGTAACTTGAAATGGTAATATGTTGGGAGGTTCGTAAGTCAAGGCACCACTGTATTATGATTAAATTTAAGCAGAGAGGAGCAACTGGTTCAAGGAGCAGATTTTAGGTGATATGGGAGCATATTACCAGCTATTTATTTCATTATTATTGACCAGAATCCTATTTGAAATTTATATACACACAAGAGTAACTGCAGAAGTTGCTGTAACCAATTGCCAAGATGCTGGCTGAATGTCAGTCAAGTGCTCGATCACACACAGAGCGCATGTCTGGCATACGCCTGGTACTTTGTCAATTACTACAGTCAGTCATGACAAATTACATGATTCCTTTTGCATGTGCATACATATCCAATAGGATTTTGACCAGTGTGCCTTTAGTGATTGTGATGGGAAAAGGTGCATGTAAAACTGTGGAATGTGGCAAAGTAACTAGGCTGGGGATCAGACAGATGAACTCTTTGAGGCAACCATGGCCTTTTCAAGTAACTGAAGTGATCCTATTACCAGCACTGCAGACAGTAAGCGTATTACGAAAAAAGAAATAATCTTCTTACGATTTTAGTTTAGGCACCACCAGAGGCTTTGTGAAACTAACACAAAGATTCAAATGAACATAAAAGCTGAAGCTGACGTGGTGGAGGATGTGGCAGTGAGAACAAGCTACGAGAGGTACTATAAAGAGAGGAATATGGCTGTAACTGAGATATATATTATTACATTGGAAAGATCACAAGTGTCAACAGTCGTGCAATGAAATGCGTAAGAAAAAAAGACAGGAGCACAGAGGTGTAATGATGTCATTCTCAATCAGAAGAGGGTCAGGGCCCTAATGGGACACCACATTTTGTTCTCAAAACCTTTGGGCAGAGTTATGAAGGATGTACCCACATAGGTACTCACGTGTCAGTTTTGACTTTTTCTTTCCAAAAAAGAGAGAGAGAGAGAGAGAGAGAAGCAAAGATTTGCCAGACTACCCTTTGAAGGGAGCTGTAAAGGAGGAATAGGACGAGAGGAAATTAATGAGACTGCGCCATCTCCTCAAGGAAAGGAACTGTTAAGGAAAGCAAAGGGAAAGGAAACAGATGGAATGATGGAAGGGGGGGGAGGAGAGAGAGAGATGAAAACAGAGGTTTATTTGGTAGAAAAAAGAAAGGGAACGGAAGGGGAGGAGTTACTTTACCCATAGGGGAAGAGGATAACGAGCAGGAGGAGGAAGTGAGGATATTCAGAGTCCCACAGGAAGACATGAGAGGAGGGAAAGAAATTGATTACAAAAAGGTGCCCAATCTGTTGGAAGATTTCTCCAATCTGAAGGTTGGAGGCTTATTATAGGATCCTGCACCGAGAAAGGCAGGGCACCCCCTGGGCTCATGCGCATGTGCGAAGGTGCATGTGTGCACTTGTGTGCATGTGTGAAGGGCGGTGCAGCGCTCATGCGGGCATGAACGCTTGTGCGCATGCGCGAAGGGCAGCACAGCTCTTGTGCGGGCGCACATGCACTCGCATGCAGGCACAAACAGGCTGTGCAGGGATGAGTGTGTGCGGGGGCAGGGCATTCGGTCTCTCTCTGCAGCCCAGTCCAACTCAGGCCACGGACTGGCACTGGGCCACGGACCGGGGGCTGGGGACCTCTGGTCTAGCCCTTTCATGTTAACCGGCATTTATGGTCTCAATAACTTACTCTGTGACATTTGTAAGAGAAACAAGTAAAAACATTTCATTACTTACAGTTGTGAACAGATCAACAGCAAACAAAGAGCTTGCAACAAACTTCATCAGACTAAAGAAATGGGAAAAGAACACTCAGCAGAGAGGCAAGCCTCTCTTTGAATTCAGAGGTGGGAAAGAACAATTGGTTAGTGCTGGATAGATTGACTATCAACCCAGCCCAGAATAGTCGCTCCCAGTCACTCAAACCACAGGCAGAATGCAGGGTTATAAATGTTGGAGTTTTCCAGGGCTGATGTGAGATAATTGAGTGTGATCCTTAATAGTAACAAACTTTCTTTCTGGTTGCACACCAAGAAAAAATGGTTTGGTCAGCAACCTACAGAGCAGATTGAACTACAGTCTCCCTTAGTAGAACACCTTTTATTATTTAGTTTACCTCAACTGGCACTTATTTGTTTCAGTACATTCACTCAGAAACTCTGGTAATGAAAAAGAACAAAATGTTTCTGTTTATATCCAACTGTAAAAACCCCAACACACACACACACACACAGAGAGAGAGAGAGAGAGAGAGAGAGAGAGAGAGAGAGAGATTTGGCCTTCAAAAAGACTTTGAAGAGATATCAAAGCTTTTAACGGAAGTTTTGTTTTTTACGTCCTGTGCTGCTGATCTATTGATTTTAGACTGCCATTATGTTTTAAGTGGATTCAAATCTTTGATGTTAGTAACTTGTGGGTTGAAATTGTGTTCTATTATTTAAACTGTATTTTTGTGGTCTATACCTGTCCACCTTGTGCGGACTTGGTCCTGAAAGGCAACCTCAAACTAAAATACATCATGAGCATCCGAGGAAATGTCAAATGATAGCTATCGGGGTCAGGTTAGATGTCGGGGGGGGGGGCTGCTAAAGGTATTGGGACTCCAGCAGCTGCCCGAGCATCCCAAGCAATGATAAGCAACATTTGCAATAGTGCCTCCTCCCAGATGGACTTTGTTACAGTGAGATCCCAGAAGTAGCTCTTTCTGCAAAACTGGTTTCTCTCTCTCTCTCTCTCTCTCAATGGTAGCTGGGTAATCCTTTCATTTGCGATGTGTATTACATTGATATATGGGTGCATCATTCTCAGACTCTGTGCTGGGTGAAACAAAATCTGCATGCAACATTATAGGAGGCTTCCTACATTTTACATTGTGAGTGGCAGGAGGAATATTTTTTTCTCGTTTACTCTCTCTCTCTCTAAGAATATGAAAGCGCAATGACAGTACTGGCAGTTTCCAGAGAATGGCCCAGAATGTTGAAATCACATGTTTGGCCGGGTCTGTCCTACTACAGCATTCAAGGAGGAGACAAAAATGAGCTAGATAGAGGAATGCTACTAATGTTGCTGCTGCTGCAAGAAACTAAAAGAAGCTAGAGACTTAATGAAATTATTTTAATCAGGAATGTGACAGAATGGCTCTTTTTGATGGCCAGTATCTCCTTAGATGAGGGATGTGGTGGTGCTGCGGACTAAACTGCAGAAGCCTTTGTGTGCTGCAGGGTCAGAACCCTAAGATCGAATCCACGCAACGGAGTGAGCTCCCGTCGCTTTGTCCCAGCTCCTCGCCAACCTAGCAGTTCAAACGCATGCAAATGCGAGTAGATAAATAGGGACCACCTCGGTGGGAAGGTAACAGCGTTCCGTGTCTAAGTCGCATTGGCCATGTGACCACGGAAGATTGTCTTTGGACAAAACGCTGGCTCTACGGCTTGGAAACGGGGATCAGCACCACACCCCAGACTTGGACATGACTGGACTAAATGTCAAGGGGAACCTTTGCCTTTACCTGTCTCCTTAGATGGATTGTGCATTTTATGGTCATTTTGCAAGGAAACTATTGCATGCCTGTTCACACTCTTGTTTGAGGGACAGACACCCCACGAAACAGCACCAACTGTCTGTGCAATTGCCATTTAGCCCACAGTATATCTAAACAAGTACTGGCAGACATCATACAGTTACCCTTGCGTTGTTCAGCAATTGGATCTGGGGGAAAAACAACCTGCAGTAGAGTAAAAACTCTACTGGCATCCTCCTGATGTGTTGGGCTACCAAATCCTTCATCCCAACACCAGGCCAATACCATATGGATGTGTTACACTACATCCTCCATCAAGAATGACCATGTAAACCAATATATCTGGAAGAACAAAGTCATGAAAAGTTGATATCAATTACTTACACAAACTTGCTCAATATAAAATGGACTTGTACGTTCACAAAGTGGTCTGTTTCATCCATACTGATCCTTCTCCCCATGCTTCCCATGGGGGGGGGAAGGAGTGGAGCACAGACTCAAGGGGGATAAGGGTGAACAACGACCAGAGAGATTTGCTACCAGAGTTCTCCATATTCCTAGAGTGGTCAGGCTGAGCATTGTGCACTCGTGGGGTTGGGAAAAAGAGGAAGGGACAATGGGAATCTTTAAATACAAGGAAAGAAACACATTAAAACAATAAGCTCATAATCTTCTCATTAGCCTAGCGATGTATCCTGCTTTACAAAGGAAATGTGGTTATTTGAGGGGCTTTCGGAGGACAGCCTGCTCTCTGAAGCACAGCCGAGTCCCCATCTAGTTTAAAACTAAAGAATTACAAGGAACAAGCAGGGCCCATTTGCCCTCAGTGGTTAATACCCGGACTGAGTAAACACCCTGGTTCCCCCAGTCATAGTTCTCCCCACTACAGTAAGATATAATATACTGTTACTTACGGTAGGTAGACAAATTATTACTGTATTATTAATTATTACTACATTATTATAAATTATTACTACGTTGGAGAAGAAATGTATCACCAAAAAATGTTGGGCAAGATATATGCAGATTTAAATGCATATCTTGCCCAATATTTTAGTGATACATTTCCTCTCCAATTTTTCAGCAATGGTTAATGGGTAACAGAACTCACATGGGGTTTTATATTTCCAGAGAAAAACATACATGAAGCACAAGATCTGTGATTATCAACATTTCAAATTTCTACTTTAAAATATAGGATAAATACTTGCAGGATGGAGGGGTGGGGTCAGGCTCAATTTTTCATTGGCAGAATGGCTCTGAATGAAGTCTGGTGAGGGGTAGCATTTTTCTCCCCCATCCCCACTATTTTATGCCTTCTCTTCTCAAATCCAGTAGGTAGCAGCAGGAAACGTAAGGCAGGCAAGAAAAAAAATCAGTGGGAAAAGGGGGAGAGAAAACCTCAAAAATCAATTAAAAAGGCAAAAAAAGGATGGAGACATAGAGGTAGGCAGGCAACACAGTAAGATGGAAGACAGCAGCTACTCAACAACACACAGCAATCCCACCCACAAGAAAGATTGAAACAAAAAAGCTTTCCTCACTGGGTTCAAAAAAATCTACCCCCTTTTACAGATTCAAAATTCTTGTTCCCTCTCAGACATTCCGATTGGCTGCTGATAGCAACCCTTGTGATGCTATTGGATGAAAAAAAAAGTCAGATTATTTTACCTACAAACTAAAAGACAAGTTAAAATGAAAGAGGAAAGCACAAAGTAAAACAAAAAATTTTCTTCTTCTCCATCTTTAGTTAATATAAAACACTGACATTTTTGAGGCTTAATCATTTTCTCTAGTCAAAATCTGACCCACTCACCCTCCGTGAGTCTAAATTTTTTTAAAGGGAGGACTATTTTGACCCTCAGTGCTATTGTTTACATGCAGACCGAACTTTGTTTTTCCCTTGCACAGTTTTAAAGAGGCTAAAATTTCCAAAATGGATGTTAAAAAAAAAAGACAGTGCATTATGATCCTAGAGATGTCTTCCCAGAATTAAGCCCCAGTGAATTCAGTTCAGATATGTGAGGACAGCAGTACAGCCCAAGTCTCATCTCAGTTTTTAAAAATTAGTTTTTTGGTACAGAATCTTCTTCAGCTGGGAGACTGGCAGATGGAATCCTACCAACACAAGAAAATATGGCAAGAACAAATATAAAGTCTTCCACATCAGAGAGAACCCACATACACAAATGAACACTGGAGGATGATATGGGGGGAGGGCAGTGAAATAGTGTGTTACCCACCTACTGTACAGTGGGAGGCATCTGCTTTAAACACTATTACCAAGATCTCAGACAGGAGAATCAGAACAATGGCTCATCTGATCTATTGAAATTTGCTATAAAAAGCAGCTTATAAAGAGCAAATTATAAATAAGGAGGTACATTTTATATTAAATGTAAGAACCACTTCATAACATCTGAGAGTAGATCAGCGGTGAATCAGGCTGTCCAACGCATACTCAGTACTCTCGTCCATTATTTCTTTATTTTTTTATTTTTTTTTAGAGATCAAGCCACACACGGATCTCCTAGGAATGCTTTCTTGACAAAGAGTCCTTTATCAGGCCAGAAGGGGTTGTCCAAATATATTTATTTATTTTATTTTTGGTACAGACTACACTCCCTTCGTACAATATGTAATATGTGAGAATAGGCTTAGCATTAGGTCAAGCAGGCAGCTAGAGAGAGTGTCGAAGACCACCAAAATCCCATGCCCACTGAAGCTTATACCTCTTCCCCACAAAGTTGGCACTGTTGCAGCTTGTGAAAAGCAGTCTTATAGCGGTGTTATAATGGAGTGGAAAAACAAGAACCAGGTGGTTGCCATGTTTTATCTCCCACAGTCTCTTCCACTGCATTTGAGGGCAGTGGCCTTATTTAGAGAGAACACTGGGACACCCCGCTCTGTTTTCTGACAGAAGGCAACTGCCCCGGGGCAAGAGCGCTGCTGTCACCTGAGGCAATTACCTCACTCTGCCTCATGAGCAGAGTTAACAATAGCTCCCAGTGCTTATCAGAGTCTATTTATTTCTTTAATTTATGTTGCCTTCCCTCATGTGGGCTCCAGGCAGTATACATGGCTCTTCTTCTGCCTGCTTTATTGTCACAGCTCTGCAAGGCAGGTCAGGCTGAGAGAGATTGACCAGCCCAGTGAGTTCAATGGCCGAATGGAGAGTTGAACTCAAGTCTCCAGGGTCTTGGTTCGCACTCCACTGCACCACTCCACTGCACCAATGATAATGCATATACATATCATCATAGGCATCCTTCAGTCTCGAGAGACCATGGTAACAGGCTCTGAATTGAGGATTGTCCTCTCCAGAGCACGAAGCCTGGGTAAAGTAATATGGAGGATAGGCTGTTACCCAAGCAGCAAATCCCCTCTCTCCACATCACGGAAATAGTCCAATGGAAAGGCAAGAGCCAATACCACTGGTTCCAGCAATGTCACAGGAGTTGGCAGAACGAAACAAACTGCCTTTGGGACTCCAGCTCCGGATTTTGCCTCTAGGTTAACTCCTGAAGCCTTTTCCACGAGTGGATATAGCCACAAGGCAGTGGAGGTTTGAAATCGGAGTTTTCCTTCTCCTAGATGGGTCGTGTTCCATGGCTGATGATCCCCACCTACCCAGCCTGCTCTTTAATAGTGTCAAAGTATGATTCAACCCTTAGAACTTTCCTGCCTCCGAGGTGTATGCAAATCTAATTAGCTTTCCTATTTACCATATTAGGGCCAGAGACAGAATAAGAGAATGTGGTGGAGGAGACAAAAAGAAAACCCGGGGGGGGGGGAAACTCAGCAAAATGCCCATGCAAACATACCTGGCCTTCATATACACTACCATTGCAAAAGCTACTCAGTTCACCATCCCAGTCAGTTCACTATTACATTGGCACTGGGGGGTTTTGAAAGAGTAATGGTGGGGAAGTTGGCAATGGTGACAGAGATGCTGCGAGCAGTATGTGCGTGCGGTGGCCCAGTCAACATGTTAGCATGCTTATTTTCTGCCCAGGCACCTAGACTTTGGCAAATTCCCCCATGTGCCTGCCAGGTGCTGAAACTGCAGAAGGATTTTGATGTATTACTTGGAGAGGCATTTTCTAGTTCAGGCCTGTTTGTCTGATATGAATCTTGGAGGCCTGTGGAGAGTGCAAATAGATGAGCAGTACAGAGTTAGCCCTTGGTATTCCAAACTCCTGAAGTAAAGGCCTTCCATATTTTTTTTAGAACTCATAGCAAGATCAGCCTTAGCAACCACATGGCTTAGTAACTGTCGTTACCAAGACAACCAGGCAGTTGGAGAGGAATGAGAGGTAGCAGATAAGGTGCACTGATGCAGTCTTATTCCAAGCCTAGCAACTCAGAAATAAAAGGCATATTTAGCAAAGCGAAAATGGGAGTCTACCACTCAGGTGGCCAGGTAGCCAATTTTACAAAGGACAGTCCTCTATTTGAAAGTTTATTGTCAGAGGAAAGTCCTCTGTCGGAAGCCATCTTCTACTTGGCCCTTCAGATGTTTTGGACCACAATTCCTAGAGTCTGTTAGCATCTGGTGTAATTTTGATGGCAATTGTGAGCCTAAATATCTTGAATTCCAAAGGTTTGCTACCTATGTTGTGTTTGAGAGATCCAAACCAAAGCAGATTAAAAGTAAAATTCCTGAGATGTCCCTCCACACTTATCCTCTGGATAGTGGAACAGGCAAGTCAACAGTCTTCCCCGTTATGAAGTTCATAAGTGATGTGGAATCTGGAGATTGGTAGAATGGAAACCACCAGGTTGGCTGCTCTTTCATTAGACCTTGTTGCATGTCATGCCAATGTATGTTACATACAGCACTGATGTTACCTGTCTGTCATGGGTTTGGAGGGAAAGTTCCATCCTATGGGGAGTGGGAGGCGGGACATCAGGAGGTGGGGCTGTACTGTATATATATGTGAAGCCTGTGTGGAGAAGTTTAGGAGCTGGAGAAGAGCTGAGAGAAGAAGCTTGAGTGGGAGTCTGTGTGTCAGACAGGGTACTACTGTGTGTCAGTCAGTACCAACCTGATAGGTTCAGGTGTTTGTATGGTTAGCCAGAACTGATAGGTTCAGGGTCTGTGCTTCAAGTTAAGTGTTCTGTGTGAACCAAACTGTGTGTATGTATGATTGAGACTAAGCCACGTTACTGTATCTTATTCACTTGATCATTTTATTTTCCCTGTGTGTTGTTTAAATAAACCTTATTCCTTTATTTGATAAAAATCCATTCCTGGTCTGTGTGACTCCTTACAGGGAATGGTTGGTGGCAGCTTAGTTAAACTGTGGCATATCCCAGTAGGTCTGGGTTTGTCACATTGATTGGTGTCCAGCGTGTGGGATACGACTGGTCCAGTTGTCCAGTGGTCCAGCAAAGCCTTGGCAAGTGTGCCCAGAGCAAGGGGGGTCTAGTCAGGGACAATCTGAGGGCGCGTAGGTAATCTTCTAGGCGTACCTCACGGGGAGGTGCGCTAGTGGAAGAACGTGCCAACTGGGGACTAGATTAGGGAGCTCTGAGGCAACCTGTTTTGGCGGGGAAAAAAGCTGAGGCAAAACTGTGTGAAGTAGCAGTGATCTAGCCTGCCTGCTGAGAGGCCTAGCAGAGGGGGGTAGACTCTGGCTTGCAACAGTTGCAAGTTAGTGCTGAAGAACAGCAGCAATCTAGAGAAGGCTGGTTCTGAGGCAAAAGAGAGAGAGAAAAAAAAAGTGGTCGCTTTATTTTGAGGCTTGACTTTTGAAAGCAGCCTGTTCTGGGGGGGGGGATTATGCCCTTGACTCGAAGCCAAATGGCAGAAATGGGTGAAGTGAAAGACCCCCAGGTTGACCAAGGTTCTGAGGATGAATTTGGCTCAGTGCAGGATGAGAGCACGGGAGAACAGAACCCAGAACTCAGAAAAATGCTCCTAGCCCAACAGCATGAACTGAGGGTGAGGGAAATGGAGGAAGTGAGAGAACCACAGGGAGACCTGAGAAAATTTAAGTTATCACTAGAACATGAATTCAGAATGAAAGAACTAGAGAAGGAGGAACAAATTGAACAGCTTAAAATAAGAGGAAAAGAAAGAGCTGAAATCAGTCAGGCAGAGGCAGATGCCAAGAAAAGGGGAATGGCCATGAGGATAGAAGAGATGGAACTGAAACACAGAATTAGAATGGCACAATTAGAATTAACATTTCTAAATAAGAGAAATAACAATTTATCAGTTGAAGAAATTTCGGAAAGAGAAAAGTATGAGGCTCAGGCCAGACAAAGTGAGCAAGATCTTGAAAAATATAATCAGCAAAAAGACATTAAATTAAAAGAAATCAGAGATAAGACTGAAGAAAAAGTAAAAGAGATAAAAACTAGGGCTGAGGAAGAAATTTTACAGATCAGAGCTGAGTTTGAGGCTAAGCAAAAGGAGCTAGAAAAGAAATCAAAAGAAGGCACACAGGTTAAGGCACAACGTCAAAACCTGAATTATTCTGAAGAAAACATGAGGGAAACATGGGACCCTAAGTACTCCAAAGGGTTAGTTCAGGGCCCGCCAAAAATGGGCGGCCATTCTGTTGATAAAATTTCTGGGCAGAGCCAGTCCAGGAACCAGATTTTGGAGGGAAAACCAAAACAAGATGAGAAAGACTCAAAATATAGCAAAAAATGTTATTTCTGTCAGGGAAAGGGCCATCTAATCTCAGAGTGTGAGAAATTAAAGCAGCTAAAAGGAAATGTGCCTCATGATTTGAGTGGAACCAAGCCAAAAGCTGTGTTCTGTGTCCAGAAAGAGCAAAGCTCCTTGTCACTGAGGGAGCCTGTTGCCATGGCTACTCAATCTGGAACAGTGACATTTGCTGATCAGGCTGAGGAAAATGGTCCTCTTGTGGAGGTCAGGCGCTGCTTACTTGTGAGAACAGATTCTCAGTTGTTTGAAACAGCAAGGGTGGACGTAGGAATACTTGACCATCAGTATCGGGGGTTAAGGGATACTTGTTCCCAGGTGACCCTGTGCCATCCAGATATTATTCCTAGGGAGTATATCATCCCAAATGAGAGCCTAAAGGTGGCAGGGATTGAGGGACAGGTGATTTCGCTGCCAGTAGCTGAGGTACCTATGAACTTTCAAGGCTGGAGGGGAGTTTGGCGGCTAGCGATTTCATCGACTCTGCCAGCAGCCGTGCTCGTGGGAAATGACCTGGCTGAACATGTGAAACGGGTGCTAGTGATTACACGCTCACAAGCCACCACGGGGACAGTTCAGGGGGGTACTGATGAGCCCGAGACGGAAGCAGAGGGGAGTTCCGAGGCTGTGGTGGAAACCTTGACCACGGACAGCAGATTTGGCCAAAAGCAAAAGGCAGACGCTACTCTCCAAAAGTGTTTTGAACAGGTGACAGACGCCCAGCTAACACCTGAAACCCCAGTGAGATTTCATGAGAAAAAGGGAATTTTGTATAGAGAGACCCTGAGGAATATCTCAAAAGGGGGAGATGGGATCAGAAGTCAGCTAGTGGTACCTGAAAAGTATCGCCCCATGATCTTACAAAGGGGGCACTCTGACCTGTTTGCTGCGCACTTAGGGGTGAACAAAACACAGCAGAGAATCACACAGAATTTTTACTGGCCTGAAATAGGGAAGCAGATCAAAGAATTCTGTAAACAATGTGATGTGTGTCAAAGGCAGGGGAATAGCCGCGACAGGACCAAAGCAAAGTTGTGCCCTTTGCCTGTGATTGACACTCCGTTCAAATGCATAGGGGTGGATATTGTGGGACCTTTGCCCAAGGCCACCAAGAGGGGGAACAGGTTCATTCTCACCATTGTGGACCATGCCACGAGGTACCCTGAAGCCATACCCTTGACTAACATTGAAACTAACACAGTGGCAGATGCCTTGGTGGGGTATATGTCCAGGATGGGATTCGCCTCAGAAATAATCACAGATTTGGGCGCATCGTTCACATCGAAGCTCATGAAGCGCTTATGGCAAATCTGTGGAATTAAGCACAAGGAAACCACTGCCTATCACCCTGAAAGTAATGGGTTAACTGAGAAGTTCAATGGGACTCTAATGTGCATGATTAGGGCTTACTTGGCAGAGAATCCAAACAATTGGGACCAGAAGCTGCAATCCCTTTTGTTTGCTTATCGATCAGTGCCACAAGCCAGTACCGGGTTCAGTCCGTTTGAACTTTTGTTTGGGAGAAGGGTGAAAGGGCCCCTTGATTTGATCAAACAAAATTGGGAGCAGATCACCCAGGATGACCCACAAGACGTTGTGACATACATAGACACCTTGATGAATGACCTAAAGAGAAACCTAGAGCTAGCAGCAGAAAACCTGCAAGCTCAGAAGGTCAGACAGAAAACCTGGTATGACCACAAAGCTAGAGAGAGGCACTTTGATCCAGGGGAGGAAGTGCTTTGGCCTAGGCTCTGCAAAGAGAACAAACTGCAGCTGGGTAGCCCAGAAATAAAATACTTGGGTCACATAGTAGGGGGAGGAGTGATCAAACCCCTAGAGGCTAAGATAGAAGCAGTTCGTGATTGGCCTAGACCCAACACCAAGAAAAAAGTCAAATCATTTCTTGGGTTGGTGGGCTACTACAGGAAGTTCATCCCGAGGTTTAGCGAGATTGCGGCTCCACTGACCGATCTGACGAGGAAGAAGACTGATAACCGCATCCCATGGACCAGCGACTGTGAGGAGGCGTTCCAGAGGTTGAAGGAGGCCCTCATCAACTATCCAGTGCTGCGTGCTCCAGACTTCGACCGGGAGTTCATCATCTACACCGATGCGTCTAACAGCGGGGTAGGAGCAGTTCTTTGCCAGGAGGATGAAAATGGTGACCAGCATCCAGTGTCCTACCTGAGTAGGAAACTCCAGAAAGGTGAGAGACATTTGGCAACCGTGGAAAAGGAGTGTCTGGCCATAGTCTACGCGATCCAGAAGGCCAAGCCTTACATCTGGGGAAGACATTTTATTCTGTGCACTGACCATTCACCACTGCAATGGTTAAAGACAATGAAAACCCACAATAGCAAACTTATGAGGTGGGCTTTAAACCTGCAAGACTATGACTTTGAAGTGAAGGTGGTCAGAGGGTCAGTGAACTGTGTTGCTGACGCCTTGTCAAGAAGACCTGAAGAATGAAGACGACGAAAGAAACATGGACTATGTATACATTTTGATGACAAAAAGTTAAATGTACCTGTTTATTAAACATGATTGATTTGTATGAATAAAGGTAACTTGATGTATTGAAAATGGTAAATGTTTAACTTAGAGTGTAAGTATAAGTAAGTATGATATTGTATGTATAACTGTTTTTGTGTGTTTTAACCAGGTTGTTTTTTGGTGAAAAGCACCTTAGCTTTCCCCCTACAAAACAACTTATAAAGAGGGGAGGTGTTACATACAGCACTGATGTTACCTGTCTGTCATGGGTTTGGAGGGAAAGTTCCATCCTATGGGGAGTGGGAGGCGGGACATCAGGAGGTGGGGCTGTACTGTATATATATGTGAAGCCTGTGTGGAGAAGTTTAGGAGCTGGAGAAGAGCTGAGAGAAGAAGCTTGAGTCGGAGTCTGTGTGTCAGACAGGGTACTACTGTGTGTCAGTCAGTACCAACCTGATAGGTTCAGGTGTTTGTATGGTTAGCCAGAACTGATAGGTTCAGGGTCTGTGCTTCAAGTTAAGTGTTCTGTGTGAACCAAACTGTGTGTATGTATGATTGAGACTAAGCCACGTTACTGTATCTTATTCACTTGATCATTTTATTTTCCCTGTGTGTTGTTTAAATAAACCTTATTCCTTTATTTGATAAAAATCCATTCCTGGTCTGTGTGACTCCTTACAGGGAATGGTTGGTGGCAGCTTAGTTAAACTGTGGCATATCCCAGTAGGTCTGGGTTTGTCACAATGTAGACAATGGCCATAGCAACAACAATGATAATACCAACACACATACAAAAAATCCCCGGGTAGGTGGGGCTCGTCAGCCTTGGAAGGCAGCCCATCTAGGAGAAGGAAAACTCCGATTTCAAACCTCCACTGCCTTAGGGCTATATCCACTTATGGAAAAGGCTTCAGGAGTAAACCTCGAGGCAAAATCTGGAGCCGGAGTCCTGGAGGCAGTTTGTGTCGTTCTGCCAACTCCTGCGACGTCTCTGGAACCAGTTGTATTGGCTCTTGCCTTTCCATTGGACTATTTCAGTGACATGGAGAGGGGGGATTTGCTGCTTGGGTAACAGCCTATCCTCCATATTATTTTACCCAGGCTTCGTGAGAGGACACTCCAGCTTCGCATACAGCTTCGAAGTCCTCCATACAGAGCATGTTACCATAGTCTCTCGAGACTGAAGGATGCCTGTGATGAGTAATGATTTCTCAGTGTTCAGCAATGCATATACATTATCATATGCAACTTTGTGCAAGTCTGTGTCCTTGCTTGTTCTCATTTTGAGCTTGTTTCCCTATTTTTTGCCAGTGCCCAAGAAGCCACCTTATCTACCATATCGGAAAAGAGGATCACGGCGACGAGAATTCTTGGGATTACAACTTTAAGGGTGCAGTCCTTTATTTACTTATTTGGGAGCTCACTCCATTGTATATAGTAAAACTATTTACCTAAGCTCAGATGTGTAGGATTGAACTACAGATTGCATTTGCAGTTGTAATCTACCACAGGAAATGAGAGCTGCAACTGTCTCCACATTTGCTTGAAAGTAAATCTCAAGAACTCAGTGGGCCTTGCTTTCAATCACACTGGTGTCACGTTGTCCTTTTTCTGGTGCGCACTTACCTATTCTGCCCTTCTGCTCTGCCCCCAATTTCCATCTAAGAAGAGTCCATTCCAGCCTTTCTCTCCCCCCTCACAGGAGCACAAAACACATTATCACATATTAGCCACATTTGCCCAGGGCTCTTTACAATGAAATGCCATTTAAAGGCAAAGCAACCTTTGATGCTTTCTTTCCCACCACAGAAAATCTTGTACCTCATCAGTGAAATTGCCATGCAGGCCCCTGTCCTGCTTTTATGGGCTTTGTGCTGGAAAGGTCAAACTCCTCCGCATTATCTTTTGTGCTGGAAATGACAGAGCAGTGTAGTGGAGGAGACACTGACCTTAGGGCCATTCCACACATTACATTGTTCAGTATAAACCAAAGATATTTTAAATGGGTAGTTGAAAATGTAAAATGTGATCAGTATCTGTTGGCAAACGTCTATGGATCACAACAATACCTTCATCAGGCACCAGTTGTGTTATCTGCAGTTCACTCATGAGCACACATCCAATGGTAAACCACAGTAATGTGTGAAGTGCTCCTAGGCCTCCATAGGCCTTACTGTCATAGAGGGCAAGGCAACCACCTCAGGTGGCAGGTGGTTGGAGGCAGAAGCAGCGACCACACCACAACCTTTCTCTACTCTTAGCTGACCAAGCACTATGGGATGTACAGTCTGTACTGGAAGTGGGAAGAGACTTGCCTCTGCTCCCTGTCCACTCACCCACTCACTGTCACAATGCCGCACTTACATTGTTAACAGAAAGGGATGCTTGGATGGCAATTTGGGGAGCTTTGATGCTTTCTAGTAGCATGCTGTGCTCTGCTAGTGTAGCTACCATAGATTTCTTGCACAGTGTACCTTACTGGGGTTGGCTGAAGCCATTTTGTTGGTTGATATAATACAGAAGTGAACTGGATTTGGCAATTGAATTTTACTTCAGCACCGTTTATCAGGTTTTCAGTTCACTTCTGTTTCAGGTCAGGCAAAACTATTTGAACCAACCCTGTGAATGTCCATAGGGGCCATAAAAGGAGCCTCCTCAAAAGAGTGGAAAGCACTGCAAGTACACTCAAGCATCCCTTGGGTGATGATGTACAGCCGGCCAGGTCTTCCTATCCAGAAGCTTTGCACTGCAAATTTACTGATGAGCAAAATGACCCAACAGTCCTTTTTAAGACCACAAATGACAATAATGGCTAACATTTTTATTTGTTTTTTTTATGTCTACCTATATTTCATATATGTCTATGATTTTAGATTGTGCGAAGAATCTATTCACGTTAACATGCTATTTGTGTTAAAAAAGTGTAGCAAGCTAACAGTCTAACAGAGTGAGCTTACAGGTATGAATTGGGAGTGATGATTCAAGATGCTCATTACAGAGCTAAAAACAACAAAATATCTTTATTGCTCAAAAAATCTGCTCTGGATGTTGTTGTTGTTCAGTTGTTAAGTCATGTCCGACTCTTCATGACCCCATGGATCAAAGCACGCCAGGCCCTCCTGTCTTCCACCACCTCCCGGAGTTTGGTCAAATTCATGTTGGTAGCTTCGATGACACTGTCCAGCCATCTCACCCTCTGTTGTCCCCTTCTCCTCTTGCCTTCACACTTTCCCAACATCAGGGTCTTTTCCAGGGAGTCTTCTCTTCTCATGAGATGGCCAAAGTATTGGAGCCTCAGCTTCAGGATCTGTCCTTCCAGTGAGCACTCAGGGTTGATTTCCTTTAGAATGGATAGGTTTGTTCTCCTTGCAGTCCGGGGGACTCTCAAGAGTCTCTTCCAGCACCTCAATTCAAAAGCATCAATTCTTTGGCAGTCAGCTTTCTTTATTGTCCAGCTCTCACTTCCATACATCGCTACTGGAAAAACCATAACTTTAACTATACGGACCTTTGTCGGCAAGGTGATGTCTCTACTTTCTAAGATGATGTCTAGGTTTCTTGTCACTTTCCTCCCAAGAAGCAGGTGTCTTTGAATTTCGTGGCTGCTGTCACCATCTGCAGTGATCATGGAGCCCAAGAAAGTAAAATCTGTCACTGCCTCCATATCTTCCCATTCTATTTGCCAGGAGGTGATGAAACCAGTGGCCATGATCTTAGGGTTTTTTATGTTCATCTTCAGACCACTTTTTGTGCTCTACTCTTTCACCCTCATTAAGAGGTTCTTTAATTCCTCCTCACTTTCTGCCACCAGAGTGGTATCATCTGCATATCTGAGTTTGTTGATATTTCTTCGGGCAATCTTAATTCTGGCTTGGAATTCCTCCAGTCCAGCCTTTTGCATGATGTATTCTGCATAGAAGTTAAATAAGCAGGGAGACAATATACAGCCTTGTCATACTCCTTTCCCAATTTTGAACCAATCCATTGTTCCATATCCAAACTTTTGCTTCATGTCCCACATATAGATTTCTCAGGTTATAGATAAGGTGGTCAGGCACTAACATTTCTTTAAGAACTTTCCATAGTTTGCTGTGGTCCACACAGTCAAAGGCTTTTGCATAGTCAATGAAGCAGAAGTAGATGTTTCTCTGGAACTCTCTGGCTTTCTCCATATTCCAGCAGATTGGTCTTTAGTTCCTCTGCCCCTTCGAAATCCAGCTTGTACTTCTGCGAGTTTGCAGTCCACATACTGCTGAAGCCTACCTTGTAGGATTTTGAGCATAACCTAGGCAGTGTGTGAAATGAGTGCACTGGTACGGTAGTTGGAGCATTCTTTGACACTGCCCTTCTTTGGGATTGGGATGCAGACTGATCTTTTCAAGTCCTCTGGCCACTGTTGAGTTTTCCAAACTTGCTGGCATACTGAGGCGTATTGAGTGTAGCACCTTAACAGCGTCATCTTTTAAGATTTTAAATACTTCAACTGGAATGCCATCACCTCCACTGGCCTTGTTGTTAGCCATGCTTTCTAGGGTCCACTTGACTTCACTCTGCAGGATTTCTGGCTCAAGGTCAGCAACCACACTATCTCGGTTGTCTGGGACATCCAAATCTTTCTGGTATAATTCCTCTGTGTATTCTTGCCACCTCTTCTTGATGTCTTCTGCTTCTGTGAGGTCCCTACCATTTTTGTCCTTTATCATATCCATCTTTGCACAAAATGTTTTTTTTAACGTCTCCAATTTTCTTGAACAGATCCCTTATTTTTCCCTTTCTATTATTTTCCTCTATTTCTTTGCACTGTTCATTGAAGAAGGCCCTCTTGTCTTTCCTTGCTATTCTTTGGAAGCCAGTATTCAATTTTCTGTAACTTTCTCTGTCTCCCTTGCAATTTTTTCCTTCTCTTCTCTGCTTTTTTAAGGCCTTGTTGGACAGCCACTTTGCTTTCTTGCATTTCTTTGGAAAGTTTTTTGTTACTGCCTCCTGTACAATGTTACGAGCCTCCATCCATAGTTCTTCAGTCACTCTGTCCACCAAATCTAGTTCCTTAAATCTGTTCTTCACTCTCACTGTGTATTCATAAGGGATTTGGTTTAGATTATACCTGGCTAGGTAAATGTAAAGGTTCCCCTTCACATTTAGTCCAGTGGTGTCCAACTCTCGGGCACGGTGCTCATCCCCGTCTCTAAGCCATAGAGCCAGCGTTTGTCCATAGATAGTTTCCGTGGCCACATGGCCAGTGCGACTAGACATGGAATACCATTACCTTCCCACCGAGGTGGTACCTATTTATCTACTCTCATTTTTACATGCTTTCGAACAGCTAGGTTTGCAGGAGCTGGGACAAGCGATGGGAGCTCACTCCGTCGTGTGGATTTGATCTTACAACTGCTTGTCTTCTGACCTTGAAGTACAGAGGCTTCTGCGGTTTAACCCACAGTGCCACCACGTCCAGTGATTTTTCCTACATTCTTCATTTTAAGCTTGAGTTTTGCTATAAGAAGCTGATGATCAGAGCCACAATCAGCTCCAGGTCTTGTTTTTGCTGACTGTATAGAGCTCCTCCATCTTTGGCTGCAGAGAATATAATCAATCTGATTTCAGCATTGCCCATCTGGTGATGTCCATTTGTAGAGTCGCTTCTTATGTTTTTGGAAAAGAGTGTTTGTGATGACCAGCTTGTTCTCTTAACAAAACTCTATTAGCCTTTGCCCTGCTTCGTTTTGAACTCCAAGGCCAAACTTCCCTGTTGTTCCTTTTATCTCTTGACTCCCTACTTTGGCATTCCAGTCCCCTAAAATGAGAAGAACATCTTTCTTTGGTGCCAGTTCTAGAAGGTGTTGTAAATCTTCATAAAATTGTTCAATTTCAGTCTCCTCAGCAATGGAGGTTGGTGCATAAACTTGGATTATTGTGATGTTGAAAGGTCTGCCTTGGATTCGTATTGACATCATTCTATCATTTTTGAGATTGTATCCCATTACAGCTTTACCCACTCTTTTGTTGACTATGAGGGCTACTCCATTCTTTCTACGGGATTCTTGCCCACAATAGTAGACATGATAATCATCTGAGTTGAATTCACCAATTCCTGTCCATTTTAGTTCACTGACGCCCACGATGTCAATGTTTATTCTTGCCATCTCCTGTTTGACCACCTCCAGCTTCCCAAGGTTCATAGATCTTACATTCCAGGTTCTAGTTCCATATAATAAGAAGAACGTCTTTCTTTGGTGTCAGTTCTAGAAGGTGTTGTTAATCTTCATAGAATTGGCCTTCACAAATAAATCTTCATAGAATTGGTCAATTTCAGGCTCTTCACCATCGGTGGTTGGTGCATAAACTTGGATTACTGTGATGTTGAAAGGTCTGCCGTGGATTTGTATTGAAATCATTCTATCATTTTTGAGATTGTATGCCAGTACAGTTTTTCCCACTCTTTTGTTGACTATGAGGGCTACTCCATTTCTTTTATGGGATTCTTGCCCACAATAGTAGGTATAATAATCATCTGAATTGAATTTGCCCATTCCCATCCATTTTAGTTCACTGATGCCCAGGATGTCAATGTTTATTCTTGCCGTCGCCTGTTTGACCATATCCAGCTTCCCAAGGTTCATAGATCTTCCATTCCAGGTTCCTATGCAGTTTTTTCCCTTGCAGCATCGGACTTTCCTTTCACTTCCAGGCACGTCGACAGCTGAGCATCCTTTCGGCTTTGGCCCAACCACCTCATTAGCTCTGGAGCTACTTGTATTTGTCCTCCGCTCTTCCTCAGTAGCATATTGGAGACCTTCTGACCTGAGGTGCTTATCTTCCAGCGTCATATGTTTTAGCCTTTTGTTTCTGATCATGGGGCGTTCTTAGCAAAGATACTGGAGTGGCTTGCCAGTTCCGGCTCCAGGTGGATCGCGTTTAGTCAGAACTCTCCACTATGACCTGTCCGTTTTGGGTGGCCCTGCATGGCATAGCCCATAGCTTCTCTGAGTTACTCAAGCCCCTTCGCCATGACAAGGCAGCAATCCATAAAGGGACTGCTCTGGATAGGACAGCTTAAAACCAGACAAACCTACTCTTGCATATAGAAGTCCATAAACTGGCCTTCATGTTTGCAGGTAGGCTGATGGCCATTGTGAGGCAATCTGACTGGCCAGAGAAAAGGCTAAGAAGAAACTTCCTTGGAGAAAGGGAGAAGTGACCTGTGGGCAACTGTCTACAAGTAGGTACTCAGAAAAAGCCAAGAGAGGCCAATATAATAGCTCTGCTTGGCTAACAATCTGCCTGTCACCCCATACTGGTAAACCGAGCATTTGTACATTTATTCAACACAATGAACACATTAGCATTTATTTATTAGAATACATGCACCCTCTGATTGGTCTGCATCTCTCTGTTTAAGTACATAAATTCAAGATGTCCCATCATAGCATTTGACACTGTTCAGTAAAGGACAATTTTGGTCGGCTATATCTTGTTTATCAACTGCATGGAGCAGTCACAGATCTTGATTGTGTATTTGATAAGCAGACTCTTGGCTACTACAGCTCATGCCACAATAGATTTCTCAGTACTTAAGTAATCATGGGATTATGCTTTGTCTTGTTAGTGCAACAGGCCTCTGCGATGACTCTTCTGTGGTATACCTGGTGATCTCTTGAGAGGTACATTTCCACCACTTACCTCCATATTAGGAAAACCTTTACAGTGTCAGTTTTGTTCAGTTTTGGCTATACTAAGGCACCAAAGGTCCAGAAGCAGGGACAGAATAATAGCAGTCCAGTCTGATCACCATCCAGAAGCCCTGTTCAGACTCTGAAAGCTTTGAGGATGGTACCAACCAGAGCTCAAATGACATATTTTTCAGCATAATTGCTCCCTGTAAATCCCCAAGAATCCAGGCTCAGAAGATCATACATTTTGTGCACCTTGAACCACAACCTTTGATTTCATGTCTTATGTAAGTACTGTAGGTAAGTGTGTCTCAAGTGAAACTTGAAACATTTTGAAATGCATGCAGAGTTTAGAAGAACCAGCCAATGAGAATAAACTTCCTGTCTTTCACTTTGAAGAAGGAACTTCCTCAAAGTGAAAAATAGTATTTTTATCTACTGGTATCTTCACAGAAATAGAGGAAAGTTTGTATGGATACTCATGTTTGGAATCATTAAATTAAAAAAAAAAACCTATTCTGGGAATCGAACGCTTTATTAGAGTAACAACAAAAAGGGGAACACAACCATATGGTCCATGGATGAAAACCAAGCTCAGGGACCATTTTAGCACTAAAATTTTATAAAATAGCAAGCTTTTGAGTCCTGTAAGTCTCATCATCACACTGGGATTTGCACAGCTACGAAAAGGAATGGCTAAGAAATAGAGGAGTCCAAATATCATTCTGCCTACCTGCTGAAGCTGCAAGATTTGTGATTAAGAGATTGTCCGCATAGTGATGTTGCCGCTGGTCATTCTGCAGTTGCTCTGGGTCAGTCATTATGGTATTTTTTTTGTTGTGGATTTAAATAGGTCATTTCAGTATTTGGGACCACATGTGGAAAGTACATTTGTTGCTGCATGTACTGGGATGCTCCAGTTCATCCCATCACCCTCTGTCCACACATAGCTGGAATTGCTTTTCTACATCTCATTTCTAATACTGATTGCCTTCTCCTTCTGCCTATCTTCTTTGCCTGTCTCCTAACCCTATTCACTTCACTCCCTTCCATCTCCCTTAGCTTGTTAGACATTTAACAATCTTGAGAAAGAGAAAGCTTCTTTGCCACTCACTTGTGATGGGAAGGAAGATAAAGTTTTCTATTTCTTTTCACTTGTTGCTAACTGACACACTGCATCAATAGTGCATTGGGAGGGCTCTTAAGCATTGCTGATTCATTATCAATAATTAAAAAGAAATGAAAAACTTTCTCTCCCATCCTTTGCACAAGCAAGGAAGAGGAATCTTTCCACAGTTCTCAAGATCGTTAAGCAGCTGAAGCCAAGGGAATGTTTAAGTCACTTGCTTTACTTTGGTCCCAGCTATCATACATGCTAGAAATGAACCAAAACCTACGCACACCCCAAAACACACACACTAAAATAACAGTAGGCCCTGACAGAGACCCAAAACGATGCAGGCAGGCATCGAGCAGGGGTGGGCTGATTCGCAAGGGCAAGGTTGTCAAGTGGCTGCTGGGGAAAGGAGCAAACCAGGCTATCCCCAACTCAGACTAAGGTAAAGGTTCCCCTTGGCATTTAGTCCAGTGGTGTTCGACTCTAGGGGGTGGTGGTCATCCCCGTTTCCAAGCCATAGAGCCAGCATTTGTCCGTAAACAGTTTCTGTGGTCACATGGCCAGCGCGACTTGACACAGAACGCCGTTACCGTTCCACCAAGGTGGTACCTATTTCTCTCCTCGCATTTTTACATGCTTTCGAACTGCTAGGTTGGCAGGAGAAAAGCATGGGACAAATGCTGTCTGATTGCACCCTCAGGGAAACCTCACCAGGGAGCTTGTGCTAGCCTCTTGTACTGCCCCTAGTGGGACACGGTTAGTTGCCATGGGTACATGTTTTCCCATTATTTGTCTTAAAAAATTGCAGCTGATTCGCTTTGAGCTAATTTGTAACTTGTCCAATTTTATTTGTATCCAAATATTTTAAAAGTGTATGTACATGTTTGTATTTCTTTGAATAATGAAAAGAGATGAAAACTGGGGAGAAAAAGAGTTCTGATCTGGAATTTGGGGGGTGAAACTCAGTACCATCAAATACTGAGCAACCTCCAGTGAGTAGGCAAATCTTCCATCAGTTTCTTTCTTTCCCTCCCTTCTTTCTGCACCCAACTGTTGTGAGTTATGCAATTTATTCTGAATTTGAAGCGCATCCCAAGTATGAATCATGTAACTATTGATGATGTACCACTAGGGGGCAATAGAAGTGGAAACAGGTAGTGGAAACTGATGTGCTGTCTTTGGCTTTATTCTATTGCTTTTTCATGCAAACACTGAAAAACTCAGGGCAGCCCTCTTTCTTACCCAATATTGAGAAGAGTCCAGGATGAAAATACAACCAAGGAATATAACTTGCATCAGATCCTTAATACATCTAACCCAGTATTGTCTACACCAGAATCCCCAGCTTCCAGATGTGTTGGATGCTAACAATTATGCTAATTGTATTAATTAATATACTAATTGTATTTTAAGATTATTTATATTTTATATTGTCTCATTTTATGCTGTAAGCCGCCCCAAGTAGACATGGTCTAGAGGGGCGGGGTATAAATAAATAAATAAATAAATAAATAAATAAATAAATAAATAAATAAATAAATAAATAAATAAATAAATAAATAAATAATCAAATAATCAAATAATTAAATAATTAAATAATTAAATAATCATCCTTAGAACACATTCTGAATTGTAAGGGTTCAAATACATCTTCCCCCAGGTTGGGGATGGTTGGTCTACACAAGGAATGGGGTTTTTTTGGACTAGAATTTGCCCATCTGCCCTAACCCTCATACACAATGAAGAGAAATGCTGAGAGTCCTGATTGAGCAACATCTGGACAGCTGCATTTTACCCATTCCCATCTACATTGACTAAGCAGCACCTCCCCAGGATTTCAGACAATAAGTCTGAGTTACCTAAGATTTCCAAGTCTTCTGGATTTCTCATGTTCTTAAATTCCTCTCAGCAAATGTGAGCCTTTGGAAGATTAAATTATTCCATAATATCTGAAGGTTCCCTAAATTTATTGATGGTGAGTGAGATTCTTCCCCCTTCTTCCCCCCAAAAAAGTAACTTCCCCAACCACTGTTTGATCATTCCAAACTCCAGCACATGTCACAGCCAAGTGAAGTAAGAATTAAGAATAGGACTACATAATGGGACTCTGTCAGAGCTATGTCTCTCACCATTTCTGCCTCTACTGTAATAGTTTTGGAATACTTTGAGCCCAAAGGGGAGGAAGAGACTGGTGAAGAGAGGAGGTGTGTGAATCTGAGGGCAAGAGCTGGCCAGCCTACAACACCTTGCTACCTGATGGGAAGAAGACAATGCCCTCTCCCATTTCATGTAAGAAAGACATGAAGTTAACTTTTATCTCAGTATGGGCAATGGAGGAGCAGCCTCTACCACACCAGTAGGCAGAAACCTTGCTTAGGGACTGCATGATACCAGCTCTGTACTTCAACAGCTCTCTCATTGCTACCTCCTGACATCTGTTATGGTGGGGACTGCCTCACTTTACCTAAGTCAGCCTTGGGACTGACTAAACTCTGGGACTAACAAAGCTATAGTTTTCTTTATTTTCCTGGTGGCTCACGATCCACTTTTATGTTGGATATTCACATCAATAGTAATTACCATGATGTACTTGGAGAAGAGGTGGGACATGGTGGTGCTACAGGTTAAACCGCAAAGCCTCTGGGCTGCAAGGCTGAAAAATCAGCAGTTTGCATCCATGTGACGTCCCAACTCCTGCCAACCTAGCAGTACAAAATCATGTAAAATGTGAGTAGATAAATAGGTACCACCTCAGTGGGAAGTTAACAGTGTTCCATGTCTAGTCACACTGGCCACGTGACCACAGAAACTATCTACAGACAAACGCTGGCTCTATGGCTTGGAAATGGGGATGAGCACCGTGCCCTAGAGTCGGAAATGACCAGACAATTGGTCAAGGAGAACCTTTACCTTTACCTTACTTGGAGAAGATGCACAAGTTATCCCAATCTCTCTCTTTTTTTTCTGCTACATCCTACAGATCCATCAATGGCCAAATCCTGAAATATCTCAAGTGAGTCAATGTGACATCTGCTACTGACATCAGTCATGGATTGGTGACTCAGCCTTTGGGGTGGGAGCTGATGGAAGATAGCAAAGGCATTTATTTACACCACTATGTTTACAACAAAATGCTGTAAATAGCACTCAGCCCATGTGAATCAGTGAATGCCAAAGCATGAAGCCTGTGAATCTTCTCACAATCCGACAGCCCATATATTCTCTCCAGCAAGGTGGAATTAATGGTCATAAATTGTTTCTCTGTGTACACCATGGCACTTGTGCGTTTTTCCTCTTATTCACCATGTTCTTCCTGATGTGTTCTTGATAAGAGTGTTGCTTTGCTTTTAGGAGTTAGTGCAGCTACTATAGTGTGCATATGGTTGTTAGCAAGAAAACATGAAATGCTTTCTGTAGAACAGTCCTAGGCCGGTCCTCTCATAAATAAGAGTTCAGCAGGAAGTATTGCCAAGTAAATGTGCCTAGCATAGGAGCCCCAACATTGTTGTAGACATGGGGCACAGATGTCCGTCCTCTACCCACACCCCCTGGAGGGCCTACTGGGAATTCCTACACCCAGGCCCGGCAGCTGCGTGACAAACCCTAGGCACAGATGAAGCAGAGGCAGAAGATAGGGCAGCTCTCAGGGAGGGAGCAGGATTAGCAGTCAGCTGGCAGAAATAAAGGAAGGGAAGAGAAAGAGGAAGGGGGACACAGTTTGCCCTCCAAACTGGCAGGGCAGACTGCCAGTTTGGAGGAGGAGGACATGTGGGCAAAGTTGTGGAACAGCCGTGTCTGTGTTATGTGCCATCAAGCTGGAACCAGATTACAGGGATCCTAATAGGGTTTTCAAAGTAAGTGAGATATTTAAGGAATGGTTTTACCTGTTCCACTCCCCCAGTGAGTTTCCATGGTCAAGTGAGGATTTGAACTCTGATTTCCAGAGTCCTAGTCTGTCACTCTATGCACTTACCACACTGGGAACCCCCTAGACTCCATCTTTTGCATGGCTGGCAGTGTGTGCTATACATATGCAGAGAAACCTTGAATAGGAGCCCTTGTGGAGCACTCCATCACCAAATGGTGATGGCACTGTAGGAGTGGAGCCCACATGCATTGCTACCCCACCTGTCCAACTTATAGGGACCTTGGCATTCTATGGGGCACTTGGCCCCCACCTCTACTCAACAAAGGAGCAGGAAGTTGCAAGGGGCAAAAGGAGAGCTGGTAACAGCCACAAGAGGGGCTGTAAAGATACAAACACCAGTAAACAGCCAGCAATACAAGCTGTCCTTAAAAAGGCATGAGATGGCTCAAGACTGTGTTGAAGCTCCAACGCCATCAACAGACTTTGAGCCCTCCAGCCTCAGTGACGGCAGCTCAGGCTCAAGCAGAGACAGAACCACCAGGTGGGCTAGTGAAGGCAACTCAGAACCTGCAAAGGAATGTGGAGACAGAGTGTGACTGACACCCTTCTTTTCTATGTACCCTGCTCCCTGACCCTAATAAAATCAAGCCGAAGTAGCTCTGGGGATGTGTAGTTTATAGAGGCAATAGCCAAGGAGGGCCTGTCAAATACCTCTGTGCTAGGTGGGGTGGGGGTGCTCACTGAGCCATTTTTTTTCTTATATGTGATCCTTAAGCTATCATCTTTTCCAGAAATCCAGAAAACCCAGTTGCAATCTGCTTAATGCATTATAGTAACAGTATACCCCAAATTTCTTAATTTCATGGAGATAATCATGTTAATCTGTTGCAGCAAAACCATGCAGAGTCTTGTTGCACCTTAAAGATTTTGGATACATACAAGGTACCTCCAGCAAACAGTGATGGAGAGGGTAGGAATATGAACTGCAATAGAAATCTAAGAGTAAGAGGTATGACGGTAATGGTGGTCAATCAGTGATCCTTAAGGGTCATTGACAATCATACAGAATGACAGCTTGAGATCTTAGCTATGATAGTTAAGAGCTATTTCAAGGTCATTGGTGGGTGACAAGTACATTCAAGCATGGAAGAGCGGATTGCCACTCAGACTGTGGTGTATCTGTAGCCATGGGCTATATAGCCCATGAAAGCTTATGCCAAATAAAACTTCTGAGCCTTAAGGGTATCCCAGAAGTCTTTGACATAGACCTAAGTGATTATTTCTATCTAGGACAAGAACTGTTTGTGACCATTCAGGTGTTGTTGGACTGCAACTCCCATCATGACTTACTACTGACAATACTGTCTAGGCTTATGGGAGTTTTAGTCCAACAAGTGCCCACCTCCAATCTGGGACATTTGTATTGTGCCAAGCACTTCTGAGCATGAAGAACTAGGGATGTATGGATTTCCCCCTCTCTAGTCTTCTACTGTTGCTCTGGTATGCGCTGTGGATCTAGCACTGCTTGTGAACTCTGATTTAGCCTGGAGAACTTCTAACATAGATGCTGGGATTGGAGCTTGTATATTTTCCTATGGTATTCAGTTCCTTCAGATTGTTTGCATCTTTCTCTTCAACACACTGTAGTCCCAGCTGTGTTACTTGTGGATACATGGACATTGACAAGGCAGGTTGGGGAAGTGGGGAGAAGGAAAGAGAAGGAGGAGGACGAGGGAGGGAAGGATGAATTTCAGCATAATCTTATGGATGGCTTCATCAAGATTGTTTGTAGGTGGTGCAAATGTGCTCCTGTACATTAGCAAAACATCATATTAGAAGATGATTGACAGAACCATGCAAAGAATCACATCAAGATTGCTTTTTTTTTTTTTTGCACTGTTATATCAATTAACACATTCAGACTGGTAACGTAGAGTAAGGGAACAAAATGGAGGAAATGAAACCTGGGATTAACTGCAGAGGAACGGTATTCTGTGCAAAAATGGCGAAACAACAAAATGGACAAAGGAGAATTGCTCCTACATCAATTTCCACACCAGAAGCAACACCAAATTATTCAGAGTTCTAAAATCCAGGCAGAAACTTAGAGAATATTGAGCATTTCCTCCTGTAGAGATGCTTGCTTTCAGAATGGACAGTCTTGGCAGCCAATATTGTTTCTTTAGCCGAGTATTGAGCAGCTTTGTGGCTTTCAAGATGTTGGGCTTCATGGAAGTCACAGTTCAAACCATCTGAAAGGCTGCAAGTAGGGATGAGGAAATTTGTCCTTTTCACTTACTCCTACATTCAGACTTTTAAAATATCACTCCATTCAAAATATGTGATGGGATTTTCTTAATTCTAGAATTTCCAGTTCCAAAAATCAGCTGGAATCCTGCAGACAGACTTCTAGTACTCAAAAAAGGAGAAACCATAAAGCAAAAGAGATGCTTTTCTTTCTCCAGACGATGCTTCCCTCTGTGTGTGTCAGCCGGGAAGGGGAAAAGAATGACCACCTCAGTCACATTGCTTCCTGGTAATTGCCCCAGTGGCCTATGGGTAGAGTAGTCTCCTTGCCTGTTAGACTCTATGGGGGAGCCTCTGACAGAACAATGCAGCTGTGAGGCAATTCCCAGGAGGCAGTGCTGCTAAGGGGGCATTCCCTTCTTTCCAGACAAACCAAGAGCGCTAGGAAGACATTGTTTGTGTCTCCTGTTTTCTCCTCTCCCAGTCCCTGAAATCGACCTGGAAGGATCCAGGTGACCTATGGGACTTGAAGTCCTAGAATTATGAAAATACTATTCCTAGTGATTTGTGAATTTTAGCAAATTGAAAAGAAAAGAAAAAAAACTGAAATGAAGTTTTCACCAATCTGCTTTGGCCAAACTCAAGAGGTAGAGCTATTCCCAGTATGGGGAAGACCATGTTGTCTTTCTCTGACATTTGTGTGTTAAACATAACTAGCCCCTCAGAAACAACATGGCAACCATTCATATAAAATAGTTTTATCTGAGCTGAGAAGCTGGAATTTTCCAGATATTTTAAACCTACAGCTCACATAACTCAAAAGGTTGAATATGCAAGGATTCAAACCTGGACTCTCCCAGGTGTGCTCCAAGTCCTGGATGTGGACTTCATTGTTGTCTTTTATTCAGTTCTTCAGGGTCTCAAGCCATTTCATTTCAAATTCTTATGAATGAGATAGTTTTCTAAGAAGGATTGGAAGGAACTAATCCCAATACCTTCAACAGTGGCCAGGTTCCTCATGTAACACAAACTGACCTCTTTAATTTGTTTGGCAGACATTCTGCCTTCAGAGTAAAAAAATAAATAAATTTTAGTCAGCCTGCAAATCTAAGACTCTTTGTCTTGACAAGGCTAAAACATAATAATCTCCAAATAATCTTTAAGGCGAAATGATTAAAAAATAGTAGTCAGAAGTTCTTCCTCAGGCAATTTTTTTCTTTAGCATTCATAGATCTGTAGGTCTGTCAGCTTTGGCAGCAGAACAGCTTTAATGAACTAAAGAAATATTTTAGGAAACCAGCTTTGTAAAAAAAAAGTTCTAAGACACCTTTGATAGTTCCATAATGTGTGTCTGTTCTACTCTGGAAAAATGAATTTGGGGCTCCTGGATGACCATTGCATGTTAATCGGACTGTCTGATTCTTTTTTTACCATCGAGGGATGACTGTCCAATATGCTCTGAATGGAAGCTAAGAACTGCAGATATTTTCCTGATCATTTACTAGTAAGGGTGGAGTCTTACACCCATGCTTGTGACATTATGTCAGAGCATAAAATCTATTGTCACTAGGTCAAAAACCAAATCTAAGATCCTTTCTTAAGAGAGGAGATGCCAAGGGCCTGAATGTAGTGCTATTGGAGTTGAAAAACTGATGTTTTGGACTACCGCTCCATAATCCCTGTTCATTGGTCATGTCAGTTGCAGTTTAACAGAGTTTTGATACAAAACATCTGGAGGGCACCACCTTAGGGAAAGTAGGCGGCACTAAATAATTCAAACATAGCAAGGAAACATGCATTTTCTTGGGTGTTTTACCTACTCATCATGTCTCCTTTTTTGTATGGTTTGGTGAGCAGTCTATTCCCAAAATAGAGTCACTGCATGCTACCACTTTCCAATAAATACTCAAAAGCTACTTTCCTATAAGAAAGCATTACAATAAGGATGAGTGAAAATGTAACATCAGTGTATTTTTCTACAGAATTTACCTTATTTAGCAAGCTGAGAGAAATGACGAGATTGAGAAAAAAAATTAATCTGGAAGAATATGAAATTGGAAGATTTGTCTATTCAGGTCCAAGACTTTGAATATGTCTGAAACACCTGGATTTGAATCACCATGAGCTCCATCATGTTACTACTATATTGGTGTTGCCACTTTTTCTTTTAAAGAGGCTTTCCCTCTTTAATGCTTGTATGGCAATCAGGCAGCCTGGTCTTCTCCATGCTAGAAATAACTCTACTTATAGAATCTATCTGGGACAAGTTTGTTTCAATCCATTATTGGAGAATTTACCAGCATTCACAGATCACACAGTCAAGACAGAAAGGAACTTGCAGTTTTTTAAAAAATATGAATGTGAGAGAAAGCCAAACACACATGTTTTTCTATCCCTAAAATACAATTGCATTAACAGCAAAAACAGGTGTTATAGACAGCCTCTAACTGAACATAGAAAATCCTTAACTAATGAAAGCAGTTTAGTGTCTTCACAGGACCTTCTCACACTTCTGGGAGGATGGAAATTAGCTTGCTTTGTCTGGTATTTGGTCTTCATGACTTCAGGAGGAATAGTATGATTTTGCAAACCTCAAAGCTGGCCTCAGTCACCCCTCTCCAATGTTAGTGTTTTCAATTCTAAATGTGGACTACCTCTAATATCTATTTCCACCTGAAAATTCACCAACATTCTCCTACCAGTTGATCTTCTTTCTGTTTGTAGTGTTCTAACCATAAGAAACGTTTCCTGGAGACTGCAGGATGGCCCCTTGTTGCCCCCATTACCACAGGCTGATCAAAGCTTCTCCGTAGCCAAGATGGCCCTGAGCTAGAATCATTAACAGGATTCCAGGCATCTGACAGCCCTCTTTAAAATTTGGGGTTGAATTATTAATCCCTCATAGGACGGTTTCACATTGTGGAAAATATATTCTGCAAAGCAAGGGCAGGGTGTGGGGTGAACCGAATGAAGAATGTTGTGATTTGAAAGATGAACTTTGACAGGTAAGGCATCCTTCAGCTATTCTGGAGAATAGCGAAATCTGCCATTTGTTTAGCAAAGACATTTTTTAAAAAAAAACACTTCCACACGATACTCAGGTTGATTGCCATTTCATGATGAGGCAATCAGAGCACATGTTTAATTTAAGAAGGGCATTGATGCAGAAGTCTAACTTTTCCTTCAATTATAATTATAAAGGAATATAATTCCTGTATTATAATACATCAAATCAATGGGAGGAAGAGATGTCTTGAATGTTCACTCTATTAACATTTTAAGGCTGCATTACTACATCCATTTAGCTGGAGGGATGCTCCATTAAACCTACTGGGAGTTACCTCTGAAGAGACACATACACAGCCTGCCCCCCCCCCCAAATTTGGTATACTTCAGCGGTGTGTTCTACTGCTCCCATCCTCCCCATCTGCATTAGCTGTGGGTGGCAGTCCAATATCAGCAAGGTGCAGAAGGTGATGAGAGATCTGCTACATGTACTCCAAAGTATAAGACTGAAATGGAAACACAAGCACTAACTCCTCCTCCTTCCTCCTCCATTGCTCAATGGTGGCAGGAAGCAGTGGGTGGGTGCGCTGTCACAACCCAAACACAACGCTGCTGCTGCTACCCACAGCTGGGGGAGGCAGTGGTGGACCAAGGTGGCTCCAGACTGAGGACTATGTGCCGTCCTGTGCACCAGGGGCAGGATCCAGATAAATTCCCTTTTTTGGGGACTATAATGCAAAGGATCCTCACAGCTTCAAAAATATCTTAAAAACAACGAAAACCCTATTCAGCACTGGTTAGGCCTCACCTTGAGTACTGTTATCCAGTTCTGGACACCACACTTTAAGAAGGATACTGACAAATTGGAACAAGTTCAGAGGAGGGTGACAAGAATGATCAGAGGAGGGTGACAAGGCTGGAAACATGCGCTATGAGGAAAGACTGAAAGAACTGGGCATGTTTAGCCTTGAGAAAAGAAGACAGAGGTAGCACTTTTCAAATATTTGAAAGGCTGTCAGACAGAGGAGAGGCAGGATCTGTTCTCAATCATCCCAGAGTGCAGGACACACAACAATGGGCTCAAGTTACAGGAAGTCAGATTTCAGTTGAATATCAGGAAAAACCTCCTAAATGTTAGAGCAGTACGATAGTGGAACCAATTACCTCAAGAGGTGGTGAGGCATTCAAGAGAAACTTAGACAACCACCTGGCAGATGTCCTTTGACTTGTATTCCTGTGTTGAGCAGGGGGTTGGACTTGATGGCTTTATAGGCCCCTTCCAACTTCACTATTCTATAATTCTTCGGGCATCTTAGGGGCTAACAATGTTTATATATTACAAAGCTTTTTTTGCACTGCAGTCCACTTCATCAGATGCATGGGGTGGAGCCTCAGCTGGCAGATTAGTTCTGCTTATTATGCAAGTGGCCATCAATATCTAGAAGTGGCACAGAGGCAATAGATCAGCACATTCAATCCCCTGTTTAATTCAGTATATGAAGAGAGAGTGACTATGACGTAATAGGTGGAGTGCTGGCCTTAGACCAGAGGAGATCAGATTCAGTTCCAATGCCTCTCAGCTCCAAACTTCTGATGGAACGTTAGGGCATGTCTAAATGCAGCCTTATCAACCACATAAAATTGTCAGAAGAATGAAAGCAGACAATAAAAAGAATAAAGGTTGTATTCGAGATGTTCCAATTGGCTCGACCCACTGCTAGAGTGTAGCCACAGGAGACTATCCAAATTAAAATTAAAACCTTCCCTGCTTATGGTATAAAGATCCCAAATCTGGCTCTGCACCCTAGAGATTTTCTCTAGAGTTCCTTTTCTTTCCCATAATAAAGTAAAGGTAAAGGTTCCCCTTGACATTTTCAATCCAGTCGTGTCCAACTTTAGGGGGTGGTGCTCATCCTGTTTTTCAAGCCATAGAGCCAGCGCCTGTCTGAAGACAGTTTTCCATTGTCACATGGCCAGCGTGACTAGGGAACGCCGTTTTACCTTCCCACCGAGATGGTACCTATTTATCTACTCGCATTTACATCCTTTCGAACTGCTAGGTTGGCGAGGAGCTGGGACAAAGCAACGGGAGCTCACTCCGTTGTGTGGATTCGATCTTACGACTGCTGGTCTTCTGACCCTGCAGCACAGGCTTCTGTGGTTTAGCCCACAGCGCCACCACGTCCCTATTACACAACAATTAAATTGTATTTTTAGAACATGATTTTCAGTAATGCAGAGGCGATTCTCCAGACCAAGAGTCACTTTACTTTTGCAGAAAAACAGGGCATGATGTATGAAGTAAGAATGTATTTTTGAAGGCTTTCATGGCCAGGATCCGATGATCGTTGTAGGTTTTTCGGGCTGTTTGGCACAGACAGAGTTCTAACTCCTGTCCTCTGAAGATGCCGGCCACAGAGACTGGTGAAACGTCAGGAAGAACAACCTTCAGAACACGGCCAAAGAGCCTGAAAAACCTACAACCATTTGAAGTAAGAACTTTGATTATATCCTGCAGGTGGAGGGGTGCACCTGATGTTTATTGTATTATGTATTTTGAGTTTAAAATACTTATATTTCTTTTCTTTGTATATTTTTGTAATTATAATTTAAAAAGAAAGAAAGAAAACAGAAATGTAAGTCAAATAGTTTTTTTAAAAGCAACCATTAAATTGTATGGTTCTTCCAGCTGCACTGGGCACTCTGGCTTTATATTGCTTCTCACACACACATATCCAACCCATTACAGTTTCCTTGCCATCAGGACATGGGTACTTCCTTGAAATTTGCTTTGGGCTTTTGTTTAAACACTACATATCACAAAAAATATGTCACTCTTGACTTCTAGGGAGATATTTCTGGCCTCAGGACTGACAGTTTCATCTTTGAAACAGAACAATTCAGTCATGTTCTGCATCTTACCATTGTCTGTACATGTCATATAATTTCTGCCTAAGAAATCTGAGATCATTTTTCGCTGCCAGTGAATGAGCCCGGAACAGTGGCCTGTTTCTTTTAACAGTTCAGAATTAACCCGTATTAACCTTTCCCCCCCTGCGGTTGCCAATTCTTTTAAAAAAGAAAAGATATGAACTCTTTGAAATGGCAAGGCAAACAATGAACAAACACTTCACCACCACCCTCAAAAAAGTAATAGGGATGTTTTTTATCCACTAGACACAAAAATGTTTTTATTTATGTAAGCAAACAAAGGGGGGAGGGTACAGAATAGACTGAGAAAGTGTTCATTTCTTTGCCTTTCCCTTTCTGCCTGAAGGTGTCCCACTCTTCTGACTTGAATCAACACAATTTTAATCATAGTTTAAATCTCTGGTTCTCAAACTGGGGGTCCCCCGATGTTTCTGGACTCCAATTTCCAGAAGCCTTCGGCACTTGCTGCGCTGGCCAGGATTTCTAGGAGTTGCAGCCCAAGAAAATCTGGGGACCCAAGTTTGAGAACCACTCATTTAAACTACTACGGTCTTGCTCACTCAATGGTATTCTCCTCAGTTGTTCTGGGGTTGTTTGTGTGTGTGTGCATACATGTGTGTGTGCATGCATGTGCAGTTTTGAATAGGTCATTGCAGTATTTCCAGCCACATATGGAGAGGGCATTATTTGAGGATATACTGGTATATACTGGGTCACCCTAGTATGGTCAGTCTACTCTACATGCATCTGGAATTACTCTCTGACATCTCACTTCCAACGCAGATCTGCCTTCTGTCTTCCCTATCTTCTCCACCCTCTCCCTGCCTACTTCATTTTCTCCTCCCTTGTCTCCTTGTTTTACATGACCATGGGGCACTGAAGGGTTAGGGACTGATCAACAAAAAAAATGCCACGAAGAAATGTCATCAAATGACATCCACCCACAAAGTGTTCAGATCAGCCTGGAACAATGGAGTACTAGGGGTCTACACAAGCAGATCCCATGCTAGAACAGATTGGAGCAAAGCGAGACAAAAACACACCAACCCCCAACCATGGTATGAACCACAGAAACAAACAAACAAACCTGGGAAGGAAGGAACAGGAAAGAAGGGGCAGCCACAAAGATTCTGAGGCATGTTCTCACCAATCCAAATAAAACAAATTTGAAACACCTCCAGTTTAAACCATGATTAACCTTCCCTTCATTTAAATATGCCCAACATGACGGTCTAGGAATCTCTGTCAGAGACTGGCAGCAAAAAGTCTAGAATAAAAAATACCTGAACTTGTAAAGTAGCAATATATAGCAATGGCGATATCATACAATGCCTGCAATAACCGTATTATACTATGTTTTTATAAAGAAGTTTGAGAGAATGAATGAAAAACCAAATCAAATATTACTTGTTAGCATTATTGAGATTGGCTGGTGTAAATTATTCTGACTAGCACTGCTGAAGGCTCCAGCTCATTCTGGGACGATGCTTAATAGAAGAGATAAGGGTGTATGAAATTTGACACTGAAAAATGAATATACTTGTATTCAGGTCTGCAATGAAGGAAAAGCCATGTTCTGTCAGTGACTCAGAGAACCAGAACCTAGCTTGGGGATAAAAGAAGAAAAGACAGCCAAACACTTCAGATCCACTGGCCAAGGTCTTGTTCATTGAAGGCAAAGTGTAATGCTCTACCTACAGAGCTTTCAGAAGAAGAAAAAATCTTGCATGCTTCTGCTTTAATATTAGGTATCAAGTGGGTGTCAATTGGTGGCATGCCCTCTTTGCTTCTACTGCTCAGGTATGACCTGCAGCCAAGGGTGTGATCAAACAATTGCAAAGGGATGCACCCGATCAAATCAGAAAGAGTTGCTGGAACAGGAGCAGCCTCCTTTAAAGCAACTCTTCCATCCCAGCTTGGCTCCCAAAAGTATAAGCCCTACAGATAGACTTAAAAGATCCAGCTTGGCCATGGATTGGGTTTGGGGTGGTGTGCAATTTTCTAGTTGTCTTGTGATCACTAGGAAACAGATAGCACGGGACTGCTCCAGAAGAGGTCCAAATTGTGGTATTTCCTTGTGTGATCACACCTGACTTAACTATAGAGGGGTTTTTTCCTTGCCTCAGAATCCTTCCTGTTGATCCTTTGTTGTCTGCCTTTCCTCCATTTTCTGCTCTCTGAAGAGAGACATGTGGGAAGGCAGTTCCACACACTATAAAAGGAAAGAACTCAGGCATGTACTGTAAGTAAACTCTTTCTTTCTTTCTTTCTTTCTTTCTTTCTTTCTTTCTTTCTTTCTTTCTTTCTTTCTTTCTTTCTTTCTTTCTTCTACAACAAAGAAGGGTCCATGCTGATTTTTTCCCCCAGTGATGGGGGCAAACTCCAACTTGCACAAGGATTACTAGATACTTCTTTGTGCAAACCCTGGGAAAGCTTCACTGCTTCTGCTACTGAGCACTGCACATGCTGAACGAGACAAGAAGATACGGACCACTTTGGGTCCATCTTCACAGAGTCACGAGGGGATCTTTCCATCTTGACACAAACATTTCGCTGTGACTCACAGGCCAGACTAACAACGGAATGTATCTTCAGCAGCCTAGTCCTCAAGAAACCATTGGACTACTTCAGAATGCAAGAATGGGACCTGCATAGAGTTTTTATATGACTTAGATCCCTTCCTGCCCTAGGTTTCCAGACAGGAAGACAAATCTTGGGCTGAAGCAGAAAGAAAAAAGTGTGTGTCCATGTGTGTGTGCGCACACATGCACAGGCTCAGGAATTCAGGGAATTGTAGTCCAAGAACATAACATTTCCAAGCTCTGGACTACAAGAAAAGAAACTGAGGATACAACTTCATGGCCTAAAAATTGGAGAATTGTCTCTGGAATTATTGTATTGTTTCAAGACACATGTTCTTTGTGCCGCTGTCCCCATTCTCATGGGACAGCCTCAACTGAACTGGGTTGATTCGATGCAGGGAATGACACCACTCCTTAAATCACCTTAAATAGATCCAGACTGGCACTTTGATCCACCCATGGGTCTTGTTTTGACTCTGCCTGCTTTCCAGCCTTGTCCATAACTGTCTTGTCTGGAGCTTATATTTTTCTAAACATTTGCAGAGGGAATTTCATATTTTTTTTTGTTCCTTCAAAATCTGTGAGTAATTTTTTCCTCTTTTTTATTCTAAGTGGCTTAGTGCTGCATCAATGTTGCCGATAATGTATTTTTCTGCAATTGAAACTTCCCTCTCATCTCCTTTGACAATTTACTATTAACAATAGGCCTTCCTGTGTAATAGGATGACAAGGCTTGCAATGCAACAATAAAGACGGCAAAATAAAAAAGACCAAAAAGAATGCACCTGTAAGAAAAGGAAAAAGAAGGAAAAGAAAGGAGCTGGCACAGCATTTGTACAGAGAAGCTAAAGTCACCAGAAGAAAGGCAAGCCACATGTCAATAACAAGCCAGCAAGACTCCAGCACCCATGTTATGCAGCACTAAAGCTGAATGGTTTATTTTAAAAAAATTAAAAGGGAAACAATTTAGACAGCAGGCATAATTGCTGATTTCCTGATTGGACAGCACCCTGAACCAACTCATGTCGGAACAGGCAGTGTCCCCCCCCCCACACACACACACACAGAGAATACAATGACACAGCCATCCATAAACCAAAGACAGTTTTTTTAAAAAAAACCCACCACAACAGATGACATAGAGCAATTTAAAATAAACAACCTCCCGAAAGATATTCAAAAAGAAATTATTCTCCAATGAAAAGCTAGTTTCCCCCCTGCTTGCAATAACATCATGTAGTTGGAAAATTTTGAATTTATTTCCACCGTGTTAAACCCAGAGTAATTGGAGGAGTATATTGCAAAGTAGTCACACCCTGATAAAAGCAGATTTATTGGGGGTAAAAATCCAGATAGCTGCAGAACTTCACACATACAGATCTTTTTTTATTGGTATTGTAGGCCTCTTTGATTTATTCTCCTTCCTTATCAAGTCTCTTTTTACTGGTTTTTTTTTCCTTCTCTCACAATTTTCTCCCCTTTGCCTCCTTGATTCTCAAACAACCCAGCCACCCAGCCCAGTTTCTAGCTGTGAGCTGAAGGCAAAGCCAACAGCGACAACACTTCTAACAGATCATGTGAATTAGATAAGACCCTCTTTTTTTTCTTTTGTTTTTCATTTAATCTTTTGCTGTCCAAAATGGCTATTTGATAGAGCTGAAGTGCTGCCTGCAATAAGGGACTTGACATTGGGGGGGGGGGGGGGGAGCCAGTCACTTAGTACACTGTTATTTCAAAGATAATGGTCAAAATGATTTACTGGGAATTTGCTGCCCACCATTAACTCATTCAGAGTATGCCTTGAAAGCAAATTGCCACAGGAGTGCATAGGAAACAGTGATGTGCTGGGCAAAGGATTGAGGTTTTCTACTCATCAGTCAAAGAGGCTCCTCTGCCACATGCAAGCAATGGGGTTTGCCCCAGTTTGATCCTAACCAACATTGTCATCATGTCCTCGGGTGCTGTGGACTCTCAGGGCCCTTTGGAGTCGTCCTTTCTGTATCTCGCCCTGTTTGTTGCTTCCTTTCACAATAGGACACCGTATAATTGCAGCCCTTCACACATGGCCAGAGCAAAGGCATTGCTGTTTCTCCGCTCGCTCAGTAGGATACAGGAGCCCTTTGTGAGTTCTGAACACCCCATGCCAGAACACATCTCATCCACATCATGCCTTCCTGGGATGTCCTCCTCTCACTCAGTCGCCACATGCTTGGTGTTGTGCCTGCTGCTTTGCAGGCCTTGAGCTCCTCTTTTCAAAGAACAACCCAAGCATCCCATCTGCACCAAGAAGTCCATTTCTTTCTTCCCAGTCCCTTTCAAGCTCCCCTCTTCGCCCAGCGGTTGTCTGCCGCCACCTCCCACAGCAAGCCGGAGCACTCACATCATCTCTAATGAGCTCTTAACTAGGCCGGTGCAAAGTCATTTTCCAAAAGTGCGAGAGTAATAGGATTTCTAAAAGCAAAGCGCAGCCTCTCTCTTCCTCAATCACTAATGGCCGCTCCTCTCTCTCTCTCTCTCTCTCTCTCTCTCTCTCTCTCTCTCTCTCTCTCTCTCTCTGCAAACATTTATTTTATAGTCACTTTGTGGATTGTTCTATGGCATTTTAGCCAGCAGGCAGTCATTTCAACCATGATATATGGCATCTCTCTGTGTGTGAAAGAGGGAGGCCTTTGTGTCTGCAGCTGAAATCTTTGTAAGGGAAAGAGACATCTACACAATTCGACGCCCAGCTCTGTTTACCATTCATAACACACAGGCTGAAATTCTAAAAGAGCACACAGAGAAAACATATATATATAAATAAAAAACATAATAGTTGAGCAATGCACACCAAATAAATATTTCAGTGGCAAATTTTCATGTAAGTAATAGTTTGACAGCCAAAGGCAGAGGCTGTGCCAGTAAGCATCAGAAAGAGCCAAAGCCAATGTACAAAATGATAACCATATTCAACACAGGCAGCTGTACTGTACTGTACTTTCCCATGGGGGAAAGGCCTTCAAATTACATAGGGTTGATGTTTTTAAAAGGAAGAAAAGGACAGGGCTACCTGGTCTGATAGCTTCAAGAAACACCAGAATTATCATGTTCATTTCTATTACATTCGTCTTTTAGAGACACACACATATACACACACACACAATCTGCTCAAACTAAGACTAACACAATGTGGTCTGAAAGCATGGGATCCAGCCATTTTGCTAAAGCTAAAATGGCTGGCCTGAGACATTTTACCACCTGAGACAAAGGTTAAGATGGCAACACACACATCCTCCATTAGTTCCAGGTATAGAAGTTGACAGTGACTGGCACACAAATCAACACCATTGACTGAGACTGGATTTTCCACCACACCTGAGAGCAGTAAGTTAGGTTAAGGACTACAGGCCACAATCTGCTGCCTGAAGTGGTGGCCGCATTCTGTTGGGATATATCATTGTACATTGTGTATGTATGTGTGTCTGGAAAAAGTCTGGAATGTCTTACTTGAATGGTGGAGCATCCTGACCAATCAGATTATGGCTGGTGTTAAGCAATGGATGTTAAGAGGGTTAACTGCCAGATACTGTAGATAAAAAGAAGTGACAGTTATTTATTCCGTTGGTTGACTGTTAGTCTAGTGATAGTCTTGAAGTTGTTAGTTAAGGATGTCTGTTCAGAATCTGCTTCTCTGTTACTATGTCTGATAAGGAAGATAATATACTCATATACGCACAGGTCTCTGTATCAAACCAAATGTTTCAAGTGCTGTTAGTTTGTTCTCAATGTTTGAGACAGTAAACTTTCTTAAAGATTGTTTTTAACCAAGATCAATTGCTGGCAAACACAAGGGGAGAATGCCATTCATACTCTGTGTGGTTTTTAACAATACCCTTAAATTGCTGTGTACAAATTCTCATACACATTTCAACACATTCTCCCTAACAGTAAGGCCAACTGTAAAAGCTCAGTGGATCTGCTCATTGCCTGGTTACAAGAACACCTAGGAACTCAGTGCTGACAGTGACAATGATAACAGTGATAAAACTGTACGAGTGAATGTGCTCGGCGACAGGTAGGTAACCCTGCTTACCAGCAACCTACATCCAACTGGGAGGGGACCCCCAATTTCAGAATTAGCCCCAGCCCCCTGCTCAGACCACAGGCCGCCTGTAATTCTGGCAGATGTGCTGTTATCTGGAAAAGATAAAGAGCAGCTACAGTGTCCATAATATGAGGCAAGATTTTTCTGATGTTATAAGGGGGAGAGAAGTCTGGAAGAATAGCTGTAGGTGGGATAAGCAGGCAAATCTGATTCTAAATACGTAGATGATGATATAGGCAGCCAGAAAAAGATATGTATGGGATAGAGAGATATCACATGACAGGTGTTATTTAGACCATTGACTAAGGACTCTTCTTCAATACACATGTGCTATATGTTACTTATACTTGTGCTAAGACTCCACCATAGCTTGCCTGCTAGCCCACAAGTAAAGGTAAAGGTAAAAGTTCCCCTTGACATTTTTAGTCCTGTCGTGCCCGACTCTAGGGGGCAGTGCTCATCCTGTTTTTCAAGCCGTAGAGCCAGTGCTTGTCCGAAGACAGTTTCCGTTGCCACGTGGCCAGCGTGACTAGGGAATGCCATTTTACCTTCCCACCAAGATGGTACCTATTTATCTACTCGTATTTACATGCTTTCGAACTGCTAGGTTGGCGAGGAGCTGGGACAAAGCGACGGGAGCTCACTCCGTTGCGTGGATTCGATCTTACGATTGCTTGGTCTTCTGACCTTGCAGCACACAAAGGCTTCTGTGATTTAGCCTGCAGCGCCACCACGTCCCTGCTAGCCCACAAGTAGGGACAACCTAAATAATTACACAGTAGGGCAAAAGTAAACAAACATTAGGATTGCAGGGTCTAATTTTTTTGTTGTTAGTAGTATCCTCAGACCTACTATTTGCAGTATGGTATACAAAGTAACGGATTAAGTCTCTGGCTACAGAGCCTGATGTTGTGGTCCTCACCCGACCAGATAGGCGGGATATAAATAAAATAAATAAATAAATAAATAAATAAATAAAAATTGGACTTTGATTCCCCCTTTGTGCCTCCTGCAAGCAGAACTAGCCTGGCTGGCCCTGCACAGTCCCTGGGGGCCTCCAGAAGAAAGGAATGGTAAACCACTTCTATGTATTCTCTGCCTTTAAAAAAACCATGAAAAACAGTCACCATAAGGCAGAATTGACTTGGCAAGACATTGTCATTCTTATTTTTATTATTAAACACAAGACACAGTCAATCAAAGTTATAAAAACACTGACTGGTATTATATAAGCGATCTAAGTTTTAAGCAAAAACCTAAATATCTGTTAAATATTAGCGCAGTATGTATGTGTGGCAATTGCCCCACGTCACTCATGCTATTCATATTCAGGATCTGATTTGCATGAACCTATGAGAGGACTGGAGAGGCGAAGTCAGCAGCTACAGGAGGCTTGGCGGGAGAAAGAAGTGTCAGATAGGGCTGGTTAGTCAGAGAGAGAAGGAACAGATACTGAGAGAGAGAGAGATGGTTAGGAAAATAGGTAGAGAAGGTGGTAATGATATACCAAGTGAAAAGAAGTATGTACTGAGAGAACTGTTGATGAATTGCTTGTGTATAATGTGTATCTGAAGAACTTCTGTTATTATTTAATCTGCTTCACTTCAATAAATAAGTTTCTGCTCACAAGACAAGTGCGTATAGGTTTAGGTTATCCATGTACAAGAGGTAATTAATTTTTCCTGCTTGTTCTGAAATATGGTGCCCAATCCAATTTTATTTAGAATTATTGACATGAGGATTAGTGAGATGTTAAACAGCAGAGGTGACTGGTGGCAGTGAGAAGAAAACATGGTGTGAGCCTTTGTGAGGGAAAGACAAGCAGGAGCCACAAAGGCAAACACCGCAGTATGCTGTTCCTAATATTGCCATTTTTTTTATTTTGTAGCTCTGATAGTGTTATTTCTGAGAACTGCAACTGCTTATATTACTGTGGGAAATTTATTGATATTGTTCCCAAAGCCCTGATGACTACGGGGACCACTGAGGTGTGTTTCATCCACATATGATATGTTTTGATTGCCAGGTCTCAGTTTTCAGTAAGAGTCCAAGTTTTGTGTTTATGTTTTTCCAGTAGCTTTGCAGCAGCCTGCCCTTGTTCCTCAACAGGGTCTGCTGAGCCCTGGAGCCCAGGGGCTATAGCATCTGATGCAGTCCTTGTTGACCCGGGTGACAACTGATCCGTTATGCATTTCTGTTTATTTTCTCTCATCATAATTGATGGTTGGAGGACAGAGTTGGTCTGGCTTCTCAGCCGAGACCTCTCTGGCTTGGAAGACCCTTTAGCATAGCTCTCAACATCACTGAAGCACACAAGCCCCTCCGCCTCAACAAGGCCTATGCCCATGGAGGGGCTGATGATGGTGGTGGTGATGTGATGATGATGATGATGATGATATGACTTATCATTTTTTTTTCCTGCAACCTATTTGCGTTTATGGGTGGTGTTACATACAGCACTGATGTTACCTGTCTGTCATGGGTTTGGAGGGAAAGTTCCATCCTATGGGGAGTGGAAGGCGGGACATCAGGAGGAGGGGCTGTACTGTATATATATATGGGGATCCTGTGTGGAGAAGTTTAGGAGCTGGAGGAGAGCTGAGAGAAGAAGCTGGTGTGGGAGTCTGTGTGTCAGACAGGGTACTACTGTGTGTCAGTCAGTACCAACCTGATAGGTTCAGGTGTCTGTATGGTTAGCCAGAACTGATAGGTTCAGGGTCTGTGCTTCAAGTTAAGTGTTCTGTGTGAACCAAACTGTGTGTATGTATGATTGAGACTAAGCCACGTTACTGTATCTTATTCACTTGATCATTTTATTTTCCCTGTGTGTTAGTTAAATAAACCTTATTCCTTTGTTTGTTTAAAAATCCATCCCTGGTCTGTGTGACTCCTTACAGGGAATGGTTGGTGGCAGCTTAGTGAGACTGTGGCATCCTCCAGTAGGTCTGGGGTTGTCACATTGATTGTGACAGACCTACCGGAGTATGCCACAGGTGGATTTGAACATATTTATGAGTAATTTGGTGAGAAAGGCCTGATTACTCATAAACGTATCTAAAATTGTTTATGGGTTCAAATGTAGGTTCCAGAACAATGTGAAATGTCATAGAAATCCTCTACCTATTGTTCTTGTTGTTCTTGCTGTACAAAGCTTAGAATTTTAAAAAAATGATGCACATAAAAGTTCAGAAAATATATTATCTGGAGAAGCAAATCCTGGAATATTCCAGCCAGCATTGACAGTTACTTTTTAAAAAATGGTTCCAAAGTTGAGAAACAGAGAATGACTGAAGAGGTCTGTCAAGATTTAAAATGTGGTTGGGAGGAGCCAACAACACTGGGAATAAATGTGGTAGGGGAAAAAGAGAGTAAATCATAAGGAAACTGTGTGGCAGTGAAATCATGGCAGAAGCACTGCAGAGTGTTTGACGAGAAGGAATGACAGTGCTAAGCATTTAGGGGGGAGGTGGGAATTTTGGATACAGTGGAGTTAAGGGACTGGGTGACTTGCCTGAGAAGAAGCCATTTTGTGTCACTCTGAGTGCTTGCTTGCATTATGCAACTATGAAGGTTTGGACACGTAACACACACACAGTGGGCAAAATTAGAAACAAGTCTCTTAAGAGAATTGCTGAAACTCATCACAACTAAATTTCAACCCAGCAGCTGAAGGACAATCAAGTGCTCTGACAATCTCCTGGTTCCAGTACAGCAGGCGAGCATTTATCTGCTTTTATTGAAAACGCACTCTTTCGCCTTCGCTCTCCATCACAGCTCAGCTATGAGCTGTTTGAAATTCTCTCGTTGATTGCATTGTTATATTTGGATTGGATGGCTTTGTTGTTTCAGGTTTATGTATTCAATTTATTGAAAGTATTTATCACTCACTTTTCACACATACACACAATCCAGGCCCACAGAGTGATGTGACAGAAATGTGCCCCCACCAAATCTTGGGAAAGAGGGTTCAGAAGCATAGAATAAAAACAATATAAGGCTTCATCTTCATTTAACAAGAACGGAGATGAAGAAAATGACAGTAGCAGTAGCAGGAGCAAGTAGGCAGTGCAGGGGGTGGCAGGAGCCAGGCCCAATGCTTCTGAGCACGTGCAGAGGCAAGGGAAGCCAGAACTGCTGCTTCTACGCATGTGCATGCACCTGTTGCCTCCCATCCTCCGTCTGAAACTTGGGAGTCTTGTTACCAAAGTCTCAGACTTGGACTTGGGACTTGGGTCCAAAGAGTTACCAACATCCCCGCATGCTTCTAATAATAATTCCATGCCATCAGATTGATTGCAACTTATGTTGACCCTTTCCAGGGTTTTCTAGGTACAGAAAGGTTTTAAAGGTGGTTTACCATTCTCTTCTCCTGGGGGTGCCCTTGGGACTATGCAGTTTGCCCATGACTATGCAGGCTGGCTTTTCTCCCAAAAGGCACAGTGGGGAATCAAACTCTCAACTTCTGGCTCTGCGGCAAGCTATCTAAACCAGCGGTCCCCAATTTTTTTCACTCTGCGGACCGGCTGGGGAAGGTGCGGCACTTGCATGGGCATGCTGGAGCGCGTGCAGGTGCAAATGGGCTGTGTGGGGGTGAGTGGGTGCAGGGTGTGGGATGGGAGGTCTGTCTCAGCGGCCCAGTTCAACTCAGGCCACGGACCGTCACTGGGTCGCAGACCGGGGGTTGGCGATCTCTAATCTAAACCACTGAGGCGAAAGGAAATAGGCCACTTTTATGGGATTTTTTTGCCTCAGGTGCCAAAATCATTTGCCTAGCTTTTAGAAGTAAGTAACTTACTGTTGCTTACTTACTGTTGCTTACTTTGGGGTGGGGGTTACTTTTCATTCCTCTGCCTCAGACAGCATAGGGTCTTGGGTAGGCCCTGGATATAAGGAGAGAACACAGGCAGGATGAGGGAATGACCCCTTTTAGCTACCACCAACCATGAGCAATTCAGCTGGAGCATGATCCAGAATGACAGCCCATAGCTCTCATCCTTTGAGAAACGATTCTTTCTGGAGCCAAGGACTTAAACTTTAAGCTGCAATTCCGGTTTTGTTTGAGTAACCTTTGTTTGCTGCCATCCTTTGTCCAGGAAGCCAGTTCAATGTTTGATTTCAGCACAAGCGAATTGTTCAGAGCTGTCCTCAAAGACAATATCGCTCCTTGGAGTAGCGTGTCAGTCAGCCATGTGTGACATGCACCTCCACCATTGTGAGCCGATTGGTTATTGAGCTTTAGCTCCCTTAATAGGCCCATCACAAAGCGGGCACATCCCTCATCATCGGTATTTCGTCCTCACAAACAACTTCTTGCCATTATTTATAAAAAGGCCAGCAGCTTCAGAATATATCTGCTCCTGCTCTCGACAGGCTTGCACTGGATCTAATTGCTTTCTTTCCAACCACAGTTGATCCTGCCAGGCCTTAGCTACCCTTCTGCCTCCCTAATGAGATGAGGCTCAATTTTACACAATGCTTGTTCACACAGGATATATTCTTTAGAACAACTAGCTGCTTGCTCAGAGTATAGGCATATTCTGTTCTTTGTAGGCAACGACAACAATTTGTGTTGTTAAAGAGGCACAAACTGAGTTAGCTGGCCAGATACCTAGTATTTACGTCCACTAGTATAGATCAATCAGTGTAAATCTCAGTGCCAAATTGTTGCTAGTTAAATGTCAACATAGGCATTTGCTGTCACACACCAGGTACATGACTCGTGTGCAAAAATAAATGCCTACAGCAATGTCTAAACTAGCAGCAACCCATTTGCTAGTTTAGATATGGGGCAGATTTATGCCAGCGTAAGTTTCAGCTGGATTTACCTCCATGAATGCATCCTGCTATCTTTGGCCACCTCGCAGGTACGAAATGCCTCTCAGGGATGGGACTGGCAAACCTGATGTGTGTGGGAGGTCCATTTCCCATCCATCCCTGTCCTGAATCAAATGAAAGAAATGAACACATACAAGAATGCTTTTCTTGTGTTCCTAGCCATGGTGTGTTTCTTTCCATCATTAAGTATATATATATATTTCAATCAGGCCAAGGTATAGCATGCCAACTGTTCAGTCTACCCATTATTATTGGGGGAAAAAAAGGTGTTAATCAAGAAGTCAGAGCTACTTTTGAACTGGAGCTCATTTGTAGTGGAAAATATATAATTCCACAATATCTGCAGTAACATTCCCTCCATTATACATCAAAAGGCTCTGTACTCTTGAAAGTTTAATCAAAGGCTGGTCTCACTATGGAGGTGCACCATGGCCACCGTCTCCTTAAAAATTTCTATTGAGGGGGGGAAATCACCTCCTGGGCAATGACTCTTTAACCCCAGCCTCAAGGGAGGTGGGGGGGAATCCTTCAGATGCCTTTAAAGATGTTCTCTCCCATAGGTATTATGTGCCCATTATTATTTTTGAAGATATTCCTTGGTATGTGGCATTGCAGATCCATAAAGCCTAAAAATAAATGTTCAATACCTGGTTTCCTAGTTCTAAATTATGCCTCCCTTTGAAAATATTGACTGCGCTATGATATTACCTCATGTTTGCTGTGTACGATCTAATTATTCCAATTCTCATTTTAACCGGGAAAGCTACTGCTGCATATAATAAATTTCTTCTTTTCCCTCATATCTCAGGAGAGAAAACTACAGGTCAGCTCTAAGCAAGCTGAACCAACATCTTTTAGTACAGTACTGCCTTCTGCAGCCTGGTGGCCTCCAGATATGTATCAGCCTGGTGCCCAGGGGTGATGGGAGCTGTCATCTTGATGATCTTCAGGGCATCAGGCTGGGGAAGGCTACTTTGGGAATAGCTCTTCCATATAAAGAGGGCAATAAGGGAATGGAGTGCCCAAGGCCACTGCACAGGGCTGCAGTCAGTTTGGGAAATGAGTCTGAATCCTTTGCAATCCATTATTCAGGCTGGTATATTAGCTCCATATCTCCATCTACAGCTGCTCAGAGAGCTTAGTGGTTTAGGTATCTGACTGGGGAGCCAGAGTTTGGGAGTTTGATTCCCCACTGTGCCTCCTGTGAGTAGAACCAGCCTGTGTAGCCATGGGCAAGCTGCACAGTCCCCGGGTGCCCCCAGAATAAGAAAATGGGAAACCTCTTCAGTGTGTTCTCTACCTGGGCAACCCTGGAAATGGTTGCCATATGTCAGAATTGACTTGATGGCACTTGATTATTATTATTTCCATCTACAAGCAAGTAGAGTGTTGTAAGATGGAGGTCTGGGCCTGGGAGATGGAGAGATGGTGGAGACAGCGCCAGTAGAGCCAGCACAGTGCTTTCCGTTTATGTGGAGCCTGGTGGAATGTTATCTGTGTGTCTGGATGTGGAGGAGAAACGGTCCTTTGAAGCAGGGACATGGAGGTAACCTTGGACTCCATAAGCATCTTAGGATACTGGCTGTCACTTAGACCTTGGAAAAGTAACTTTTGCGGCAACCATTCCCAGAATATCCCAGAAAACTGCAATATGATGAGAAACTTGCAGGCAGTTAACTCTGGCTGCACCAGAGCTGGAAAAACAATTTTTTTAACTATAGTCTATAACTCCCACAACACATGATGGCATGCACTGTGGGAGTTATAGACTATAGTTATAGACTATAGATGGCAGGGGTATTCTCAGCATTCTAGTCCAGAAAAATAACTTTCCAAGAAGTTGGTTTTTGAAACCACAAGTTTCAAAATGCCCCATTGACTGAGGAATTCTAGCATTTGTAGTCACAAAAATTGGAATTTATTCAAGCTCTCCACTTGCTGTAGACTGTAATAGTTTGATGCGAGAGACCTGGTGATTTATACTCTCTTGCTCTCTGACTGCCTATGGCACTGCTTCCTAACTGTTGCCTACTAAGTAAGGATTTGCTCCACATGCAGAAAAAGATATAAAAACAAGGCAAAACAGGGTATTTGTATGTTACCGGAGCAGAAGAGAGCAGTTCAAGGAGCCCACTCCAGTCATGCTTGGATCAGTTACAGTGCTCCTATAAAGCACTGAAGTTTGCTTCAGTATTTGAGGTCTTAAATTACTGACTTTTGAACAAAACTAATTGGCCCAGTTGCTGTAGGAAAAGAAGGAAGCGCCAAAGCAGAAAGAGATTGACAGATGAAGCTCCAAAACCTCTCCCGGAAATGCCAATTGCTGAACCCTGGGGAAGGATCATATCGACTTTGCTGGACTCTGTTTCTCACCCATCCACCCGACTGAGCAACCATTACACATCTAGGCATGGTAAGGGGATGGGGGCATGTCATTTCTTAGACTGGTCACATTCTATAACTTTTATGCTTTTTCTTTTAGGTACACTGAAGTACACTACACGGATGCTTCCTTTCACTCAAGAGCGAGTGTGTGTATGGATGCGGGATGACTGACTGACTTTCTTGTTTAGACTTTGATTAGGCTGGTCAACATGGAGTTGGGGACAATTTTAATCTCACTACTGCTGCCAAACACCCCTCCCTCCCCTTTTAAATGCCTTTAGAGCTGGATGAATAGTTTAGTGGTTTAGGTAGGGAAGGAAGAAGCTTTGCCTACAAAGTGAAGGTCCACCCAATTCCCACAGTTGATGGTGCTGTGTCACTCTCTCACACACACACACACCTCTCTCACACACACACACACACCAGGTCTTAGATCTTTGTCTTCCATATTTCCAGGGTGCAAACATGCAAATAGTTGAGAATATTTTCAGAAACCCAACCACAAATCAGTCCAAGCCAGCTCCAAGCAAGCCCAAGCAAGTCAGTCCCAATTTGTACGGCAAACATTTGGATACGGATTTGCTTGGATGGCATTTACACATCCCATCTTACATCAGGCAAATAAATACACAGTGGTAATCCTGATCTCAGCTTAATAGCAGACTATGTAGGAAACATTAGAATGTTTCCTCCAAATCATTGGCCATATGGACTACCCAGGGCCCATTTAGTGAACAGACGTGTATCCTCTGCCAAAAATAGTGAAGCAATTGCAAAGAGATGGAATTGAACTATTCCATTCTTTGCATTAACTTTAAAGGGCATTTGTTCCTTGAAAGGGAGTGTACAAGTAGTGAAGTTGTACCACAGGTTTTATGTCAGATCTTTTTCTCGTGTGTGTGTGCGCGTGCAAAAATGTCACTCCCTTGGCCCCCATCTGCAAGAGCCTTGACCTGTTAATAACTTGTAACTTATATTTCTATTACATGCTGCAACAATTGTTCCATTTGTCCTCAGGAAAGCAAAGTGGTGCAGCTGTCATGACAGGACACATGTCCAGATGGGGGAAGTTGATGCAGTCTCCTTCTTATCTTTAGTGAAATCTATTTTATCTCTCACATGAGCGAACCTTCTGTTCACACGGATGGGCGTTTGTTTGTTTTTCCTCCTGTGAGAAGAGTCCAGACTGGTCTCTGGGTTGCTCCAATTTCTTCCCCGCTTGATTAATTACACTCCACTTCCCATCCCCTTGCCCCAGCTTTCCTGCAGCCATAATTCAGCAGGCTGCAGCAACTTTCCTTTTGTTGTTGTTTGTTTGTAGGAGACATAGCACAACAGCAGCACATCTACATAGTATGGTACACATAATACCACCAATATATCTCATTTATTCTAGAATAGCACTGCATCAATAGAAAAATATATATATTTTTTTAAAATTACAATAGCGGGGTAAATGAAAGTAGAGGAGGTGGTTCTCCATCACCCTTTGCAATGTCACAACCCACCAAATATGTCACAGGGTTGTCACCTCAGATAACTCCACCCACAGCTCTGTTTTGGTGTGGACTAACCATCTGCATGGGCTACAGAACAGGCTGATTGGGAGCACTCCAAATCATGCCCAGAAAACCCTTACCACTGTCCTGCCAACATGGAGTGCGACAGCTCTAAAAAGGGGCAGGATGGAGTGCGCTAAGTCAAAGCACGTGTGGATGCCATAAATCAAACAGCAACAAAAGCTGTACAAATTCCAAACTATTGTGCTAATGTGCCCTGAGTCACCATGCAATGAGGAATAAAATGTGCATCCAGGCTTCTCAGGTTATTGCTAGGTCCCCAAAGACTGTTTTCTGTATCTGATTAGAGAGGTCCAGACGTGTACCTTCTCACATGCCTACTCAGGCAAGTAGTTCTACAAGGAAAGAAGGCAAGGCCACACAGAACCAACCCCTGTACATCACGGCAGGTGATTTTGTGATCACTCTTGTGTACACGAAGACATGGGCAAGATGCTGTTCCATCAATTAAGGATGTGAACTTTCTTTTTAATTAAATGGATTAATCCCTCCCATGTACAAAAGCTGACCAGACTACAGTAAAATATGGCTTCAATACGGTGGACAGAACAATGTTTTCCACTGCACATGAAAGCAGCAAGATAGCTTTAGAGACACATCATAGGCCATATGGTGTATATATAACTCCCAACATTTTGCTGCCAAGATCTTCTGCCTGAGCCAGCCACCTCATTCTGCCTAATGGTAAGCTCTGATACTACTAGACTTTTACGAACATAATGCGTTCTCACTCCCAAGAAACTTTTTGGCTGCAATCCTATATACACTGGCCAGGGGAGTAAGTGCCAGTGAAGTCAATGGAGCTTACTTCTTCATCCAAAGGTGGAAAACTGCACTATTACAAACATAGCCAGTTGCAAGAAGGGAAACACTCCTTAATCCAGGAGAAGGATACATCAAAATATAGGGGTGTAGCAGTGGCACTCTCCCAGAAATTCAATTGAAAACAGGACATGTGCGGACTTACACCCTTTTGTTTTGTTTTGTTTTTAAGCATGCTCCTGGAAGCATAATTCTGCTTCCAAACACGGTGCATGCTCGTTGCACAAATTATTTCCAAAGGAATTCCTGGGATGCCTGTTGCACAGTAACGAGTTTGCCCATGTATCATTGTCATCCCAATGAACGCCCTAGTAGATCCCAGGGGTCCAGTGCAATACACAAGGAACTTGCGTGCTTTTGCCTCAGAGTGCAATCAGATAGAGAGAAAGGTATGCTCCCAGTCAGAACAGGTTGCTTTGCTGAGAGTCATCTCCCTTACAGCGGCCCTTCCATCTGTTAGGGAATCACTCCAGCCTGGCCCCAGAAAACAGTTGGACCAAAAAAAGTCCAGTTTGGACATGGTTTGGGATCAGGCTGGACCTCTATTTGCTGTACATCATGAATTCACTGGGAAATAGCTCACACCAGACTGTGCCACAAGGGGTCCAAAATGCAAGCTATGTGTTCATATGATCACACCCTTGGTTTGCTCTATCATTTTGGTGGAGGACAACATTCGGTCCTCTAGGCACTGTTATATCCTACTATAGACACTGACAGAGCACAGAAGTGCTCCCCCTGGGATCAGAACCATGGAGCAATATTGCAAATTTATGAGCTTTCTGTAACCTTTCTCATCACTTCCAGCAACCCATCCCTCTGAGAGTATGGGATGTAGAGCATTCCCTATTTCAACCGCCCAAGTCAAAATGGCTTCAGATCCTGTTAGGATCGTGAAATCTCTAGGTTTTCAGGGATGCATTGATACTGATTCCATCTGAGCCCCGTCCGCTTGGGCTGCCTTGCGGTTCCCATCGCTAGAAGGAGAGTCGTGCTGGTTCACCCTGACATGCCAAATATCTGCTGGCTGACGAAGGGGAAAGGAAAACAATCATTAAGTTGCTTTTTCATCAAACTTGACACAGACAGGAAGGAAGGGGCTGGCCTGCTGCGCAGCTGTGCTCTTCAGTCTCAGCCTCCCCAATTAATTGGGAGGCCAATTTTAATTTCTGATTAAACTTCCATTGATTCTTCTACTCAAGGAAGCGTACCGTTTCAATCAACCAGATTTGTGGGCCCAATATGTGCCAAAGCTGAGGTTGTTTCCTTGCTTGAAGTTCTTCAGCTCAATCATTCAGCTGAAAATGGGCCTGAAGTTTCTGTGTCTATCTGATCCCCAAGGAAAGTTCAACCACCATGAACAGGAAACTCTTCCTTTTGTGATAAAAGAGAATTATTTCCAATAAATGCAGATATTTCAGCTAAACAACTGAACTGTTTTTCTACCTTGATCCCAACAGGGAATTAGGGACAAGGAGTACAGTAACAACTTGAGTATCCTTTGCAGATATTGACAAGAATGCAGTCCAGTTGATTCCTTTAGTCCCAGAAAATAAGGCATCCAAGAGGCAGGGAGGGGGAAGGATCGCTACTCATTTGTTCCACTCTGTACTTCTGAGGCCCCATAAGGTTTGATCTTGTCCCACCTCTTGTCCAATGCATGCACATTTACATTGATAATTGGGGGGGGGGGATGTGTAACCCTTTGGAGTGACGGATCGGCATTCCGTTCTCACCCTACCCTAGTAGCTGACTGTGGATGGGGACTGAAAGGGGCTACACAGACTGAAAGCAAGTCCAGATAAGAGAGGGAGATGGATGCCCCAGCATTGCTGGGGACTGGCATTCTAATCGTTAGGGCTTCCTATTTCAGAGCGCTCCAAAATCCAGCGCAGTGTCTAAGCTTTCAAGTGGTGCTTGTGACATCTCAAAGTCCATCTGATAAACATAAAGGCAGAATCTTCGACCATCTTTCATGCCTCTGTAACCAAGAAACTCAATACAATTACTTTAATGTAATTGTTTTGTTGTCCATGCATACTGTTTAAAAGTGACACGAGATGTGGTTATCTGCCTCCTAGGAGTACTATGGGTTTTTAATGGCTTCCTGTTTTATTATGAGACCAATTTAAGGATCTGCCATTCACCATAACATTCTAAGCAATTTAATATTTTCATGCCTGGAGGCCAAACCAGGCATGATGTGGGAGCAGTGGTATAATGAAGCCATAGCTTATAGGAGTCACCACAGCTGGACAAGTTGAGAATGATCCTATCTGTCATCCCCCTTAAGCTTCCCTGTTCCCTCTGAGCTTGGCTGAATTCCTTATAGTAGTGGGAGAGGAAGGGGATGGATTTTGCTAGCATCAGTTTGTCACTGTGAGCTATCCTTCTTTGGTTTGGGATGTGCCGTAAAGCCCCATTTGCTTCACAAAAGACCCACTCCTGGTAGAGGTGAACATTTCCTAGACCTGTTTGAAGCTAGTCCTACTCAGCTGCCTATATACTCTACCCCTACTCCCACATCATATATACATCTGATCTGCAGCAGCAGTGTAGTTACAGGCACCATCATGATTAGCATCTCATCCACACGTCAACATTCAGCACATATTCACTGCATGGGAGGTCTGGGAATGGATCCTCCAGATGTTTTTCTTCAGGCTAACAAGCAGGCCCAGTGGGGGTAATTTGTCATGCCAGCAAGCTTGTCCCCCATGGAACCCTCCCTTTCCCCCCCACCCCACCCCTGAGGTTGCTATTAGCTATTATCCCCTTTCCTGCCCATTGTACAAATCTCCCAGACAGAGATTTCTGCCTTATTATCTGTCAAAGGCAGCAGACAGTAGAGTACATAAGATGGTCTTTCTTTTGAGGAATATCCTTAAAAGGGCTTCGCATAAAGCAACTCTTTTTTCCTATTGCAGCGAAGAAGATTCAGAAGAGCTTCTAGAAAGATTACTAATGTCTTCAAGCCTGTTTAAAATTCTGCTGTGGTGCCAGTCAGGTTAGAATTGTAAAAGAAGTTGACACTTATATATTGCGCTTGCAAACATTTTTATTATTTGTCCTTTGTTTTATCCATAATGGCCTGTGGCTACAGACAATAAATTAATACAGTACAACGTTATTAACTGAAGGCAGGAAAAGAAAAGTATGAGTAAAAGACATTCCCCTCCTGTCTACCCAACAGTGCCTTTATGGGTGTGTTTTGCACTAGAGAAAATAGTGTAAGGGGAAAGGTTTAGTAGCCACGCTTAATGGTACAATTCTGGCAGATCTCTCCCCCTCTCCCCAAGAAATGTTTTCACCCTAAAAAGGAATGGTGGGGCATAGGGATGAGTGAGAATTCTGTTTAATTTGTTTTTTCAAGAAGATTATTTTTTTCACAATGTGGCAAATTGCTTCATAAATAGAATGATTTGAGGTTTAAAGAAAAGGAATCTAGGAGACTGCAAAACCAAAACATCTACCCATCTAAACACACTATTTTGAGAGCACTGTTAAAAATCTGAGTTTGAGTCTCATAAATTCAGTTACATGTGTAGTGCTGAATGAAGGTCATCACCCCTTTTCCTTTTTTTACAAGCTCCATTTTTTTTTAATTCCGCACCAGGCAAGTATAACACGGGCATCTTGGTTTTAAGATGCACCTCTTGCAACTGGCCCATACAACTGGCTAAGGGTTTTGCTCAGTTTGTTTTGAAAAGAACTCAAATGTCTTTATGGGCACCAGGAGTTTGACATTCTCCCAAACCATCCCGTTTGTGGGAAACGGTTCTCTATAGTCCTTACTATAGTCAAGAACATGCCTCAGGGGTGCAAAGCATGGGGTGCCACAGCAAGAGTGTTGAATGCACACCTGCAGCTGCCCTCATAGCAGAGTAGCCTGGGCACCTTCTGTAGCTACTTCGGAGTGGTCACCAGCCACAGCCGTGTGCCCACACATATGGTACTCTTCATGGAAGTGCACACCCAAAGTCTATATGGACATGGGAGGGCTTATCAGTTGGCAGGGAGTAGAAAGAGGTCCAATGCGAGATCCTGACTGGTGGCAGAGATGCTGCTCAAAGTAACCCAGTGGCAAGGCCATTTGCCCCTGTTGCTTCTTCTGTCAGCAGTGTATCCTGTGCTGGTTTTCCCAACCGGCAGTGACAGCAGCACCTCCTGGGCCTTGAATGTTTCTCGGTCCACTGCATCTCCTCTTCCTTAATCCCCCACCGTCCATGTCCACACTTGCAACTTCTAGGGCACATCAGCAGCCCAGCCCCTGTCCACAGGGAAACTATGGGTCAGGAATTTTCCCCTTACTCTTGGGGAGGTGCAAAGCCCACACTCCCCGGTAGGAGGAGCAAGACCAGTCTCATAGCTGTCATCTGTATCGTTGAGTTGACTCTGTGGGACTCTTTTAGGTTTGCCACAGCTATGTCAGTCTTTGCTAGAACCTTGACATCCACCCAAGATGTGGTTCACACAATGGAGACAATCTCCAAATAGTGGGTCAAGGAAATACTGTAACTAATTATCTACTGCACTCCATAAGTCAGAGTTGAGGAGGTTTAGACACTCTCACTGCTCCAGATTACTAACAAGGTGACCAGATTTTGGAATGTTTACATACCCTGCTGCCATTATATATATATATATATGCAGAACTACAATATGCAGAACAGTGCAGCTGTATAGTATACAAGGTCATGTTGCATATATATATATGATGACCTTGTATACTATACAGCTGCACTGTTCTGCATATTGTATATTTCACATTTCTGTTGTGCTCTATACTGCATTATTTATTTAGTGCTATCTTTGACCATAACATAGGGACGTGGTGGCACTGCGGGTTACACTGCAGGTGCCTCTGTGCTGCAGGGTCAGAAGACCAGCAGTCATAAGATCAAATCCACGCAACAGAGTGAGCTCCCGTCGCTTGTCCCAGCTCCTGCCAACCTAGCAGTTCAAAAGCATGCAAATGCGAGTAGATAGATAGGTACCACCATGGTGGGAAAATAACGGTGTTTCATGTCTAGTTGCACTGGCCATGTGACCACAGAAACTGTCTTCGGACAAACGCTGGCTCTACGGCTTGGAAACGGGGGTGAGCACCGCCCCCTAGAGTCGGACACGATTGGACTAAATGTCAAGGGGAACCTTTACGTTTACCTTGACCATAATAAAGTATGTCTGTTTGACTCTCCTAGTGTTTCAGATTATGATTTCCATGATCCCTGTCCATTTGCCATGCTAGCTGAGGTTTCTGGAATTTGACATCAAAAACTCCCAGAGGGCCAAAGCATCCCCTTCCTTGCCGTAAGTCATACTCTGGGATGCTCTCCAATAGAATTACTGCAGGGATTCTAAAAGCCTAATTTTGGAGGAGAACATCCTCGCCTTGTTGCAATTGTCATAAAAGTGGGAGCGTGAAATCCTTGCTGATCTAACACAAACTATTCAGTAGTCCCACTAGTATATCTTGGTGTACCTTCCTCGCAATTCTAATTCAAGAGTTCAGAAATGTACGTTTTTTTAAAAAAATATTGCAACTACAACATTCACCAGCTAGCCCTACTAACCCACCTCACTTCATCTCTGTTTCTTTGAGCAGAACGGATGGACATTGAAGAAATCCTGTCATTAAAACTGAAATCAAATCACGTTAGTATTGGAGAAAAGTGGCGGAGGCGGTCTTTAGTAGTTGAGAAATCAGACTCCAAAGGAACCTCCTGCTTAAGTCCTTTTTTAACTTAACAAGCTGATGTCTAGACTCTTGGGAGGTCAAGGTGGCGCACACAAATCAAGCCTTCTAAAGAATTTCTTCTTCTAATGATAGGCCAATGAACGTCAATTTACATATGGTGGTTCAGATTACCATTTGCTTGTCAATAGCTATTTAGATGCAGCTATTTAGCTGTCCTAATGATTTTGAACTGTAACTCCCATCAGCTGCAGGCAGATTAGCCTTTGGTCAAGGACTCTGGGAGCCTAGTCTGGAGGGCCATTCCCTCCTTATCGTCATTAGGCTTTGTATACTTTTGGACAAAAGTATATAAAATTATAGCCAGGTGTCACTACAGGACCAAACTCTTTTCATGAACACCTCCCATCTACCAAATAGCTTCCTCAACCTTAGATCTGAAAGAGTTCAAGAGCCTTTCTTCCTTTGATCCATCACTTTAATAGCAAAAAGAAGCCCAAACCATTCCTGCTCTTAGACAAAAGAGGCAGTCAGGAGGAAATCCTGGAGGGAGAAGACCTAACAGGCTGCAGATCAGGAGCAGCAGCAGAAAAGAGCAAAAGGGCAAGAAAACAGACTCCATTAGACCCTGAAAACCAGAGGCTCAGCCGTTGCCCTGCAGCCATCAGTGTCCCCTGCTGCAGCATCTCCTTTTGAGGAAAGGGAGAAGAGTAGGGCAAGACTTATTTGTGTGCCTGCCTGCTTTCTTTCCCCTCCTCCCTGGCAGAGGCAGAAGGAGTGCTATTTGTCTAACAAGCTGGTTAGCTTAACTGGCTTTCTTCAGGTTTCTGTGCCAGCCCTTTAACCAGTGTGCTGCAAATACACACAATCAATATCCCCAGAGCTGTATTCCCCTCTCCCCAGGACTCGGAGGGTGGGTGGGTTGGGGGGAGATCTGTCTTTTTAATTTGTGACATGACAGATGATGACAACCTTCATTTAAAGAATGATGATGTGTTTTAAAAACAAGAGCAACTGAAGAATGAGTCTGAGAAATTATCAGGAAGTCTATGAGGGAAGGTTTCAATCTGAGCTACTTCAATCAGAAAGGTATGCATATAATACTTGACACTGCTCTCCCTAAGCGCTTGAGTGTGGTTGCATTGTAGCAGTGTCTGTGCCTAAATCTGTTGTTCTGTATTGACATTGAGGTGACACACAATTACACTTGAATTTTTAAAGAAAATAACCCCGTGCGTGTGGGTTTTTTTGCGTTTCTAGTTATAGCATCAGCTCTTCTGCTTGTTGGAAACCTTTTGGTATCTTCTTGTCCTGCTCTAATATCCTTTTTTTCTCATGAAACAAAAAATATGTCACTTATTTTATTCCTGGTGTTCTGACTAAAAACGTTCTGCTAACTTGACCTTTACATGGTCCATTATGTAAGCGAACACACTCTTTGCACAGAGGGAGAAGGGGGGTGGTCATCAGTTTTGCTTCTGCTGGCCTGTCCTCTCATCCTTTCCATCCACAAGTGGGGAATAAGGTCAGCTGGTGCCATGTACCTTTTCCCACTTTTTTTTTTAAAAAATGCCCCTCCTAGCAATGGGGCAGCCCATCTGGCAAGGAAGACGGGCAAAGTGCTGGCTCTTCTATTCCTTCTTGCTTGGAATCTACATATAATTCTTTCCTTTCAAATCAGCATGGAAGCTATTCACAGAGCTTGAAAAAGCTACGGTACTTTTATGGACTAGAATTCCCAGATTCCATCAGCAAGCAGGGTCACCACTCATGCTCCTGAGGGATTCTGAGAGTTTTCTAATCAAGTCCATGAAAGCTCACACTAAAATATTGCAGTCTTTGGGGTGCCATGATGGGGATTTGTCTTGTTTTTGTTTTGGGTTTTTGGTCTATTATCTTTTTCTTTTCCTGAGACGCTCACACAGACAAACTTGGCTCCTTCTTCAAAAACCCATCTGGGAGACACTTTTAGCCAGCAACCTTCAGGTTTGCGCCTGTGAATGTGTGTTTCATATCACATATACACACTACAGAGGGGGATTCTTATTGCTCCCTTTTAAATATGAACTGTCCTAATTCATATTTCCCAAATGAGTGCATGGGCTGGAATTGTCTTTCCACTTCCACAGTTTCTTTGAACTTTATAATTTATTTTTCTGTTGCTGCTGCAGCCATTTTAAAAAATGTTTTAATACACATGTCCCGTAGGCAGACAGATTCATCCAGCCATAACATTCATTTGCTAATCTCTGCTACTAGCCATAAAGCCAAATTTACACAAATTTAAATGGATATAGCTGCAGTTCTAAATTCATTTACTAGGGAAAACACCAAAGACTTTTGCAACACCTTAGAAACTAACAATTTTTTCCAGTCTAAGCTTTCATGGACTTGCAGCACACTTCAAGCTGGTGAACACTCATTGAGAAATAGCCCTGGCAACTACTTTATGTTTGGGTGAGAAAAGGTTAATTGATGAAACAAGGAGCCAGATTCTGGGATTTTCCCTTGTGTGGTGTCACTTTGTAAATAGCAGTGAGCACAACAGAGCATTCTGCAGACCATCTTGACTGCTGCCATTGGTATTGCCAACATTCAGGCTCCATTTTGCTATCTAAAGCTTGGCAAACTTTTACCTGCTGCCAACATTGCCACAATATTGTGCAGCAGTATCAAGCCATTTCCTGGCTTTTTGAATCATGGGTGCAGAAGCACAATATCTCACATTCACAAACCAGATTTTTTAAAAGAATTGAATAGTGTTGTGCAGAAAGTGTGAATGGGTTTAAACCTATGTAATTTTAATCCACAGCAGAATCCTATTATTTTTCCCAACCCTGGAAGTCCACCATCATAAATCCATGCAGCAAAATACCACTGGTTAAGAAGTCGGTGTAGGCATTTGCTATCACACACAAATTGTGTGATCCAGTGCACAAATACTTATACTGACCTCTTAACTTGTGACTCTTTGCTACTGAAATGTGTGCCAGTTTGGACTTAGTCTGGTATAATTTCAGTTGGATTCTGCTCAGTGGTTCAAGTCATGATATAAAATACCAGGAAGAAAGTATGGGCTGAATCACTGATTTGGATCAGGTTTCTTATTTTGTAAGTCATGTGTGTACAGGAAAAAGTACTTATGAGCTGGTGGCGCTTCGGGTTAAACCACAGAAGCCTCTGTGCTGCAAGGTCGCAAGATCAGCAGTTTTAAGATCGAATCCACGCTATGGAGTGAGCTCCCATCGCTTGTCCCAGCTCCCGCCAACCTAGCAGTTCGAAAGCATGTAAATGCGAGTAGATAAATAGGTACCACCTCGGTGGGAAGGTAACAGCATTCCGTGTCTAGTTGCACTGGCCATGTGACCACAGAAACTGTCTACTGACAAACTCTGGCTCAATGGCTTGGAAATGGGGATGAACACGGCACCCTAGAGTCGTTCACAACTGGACTAAATGTCAAGGGGAACCTTTACCTTTACCTATAACAATCAAAAGGTCTTGGTTTCATATACTGAGATACCTACTTTAAGTGGCAAGCTTGCTTTTTTCTTATCTTTTTTCTGGGCCAGATACCAGTAGTATAGCAACAGGTTACATCAGCATTTTATGAAGACATGGAAATTTCAAAACCATTTTTTCCTGCAGCTACTGCTTAATAGAAAGAAACTTAGCTCTTCTCTCTCTTTTTTTTTTCTAAAGGCCCAATTTATTTATGTATTTTTAAATTGATTTCAATTTTAAAAATCTAATCTGTAAGAAATAATTTGGTTTTACCCACCCTGTAGTGCTGGAAATGCTGATTTTCTCCAACTCAGCTTCTACTAAGGTAGCAATTAGACTAACCCATCATTTAAGCCAATTGCTAGAACAAAGAAAACATCTCAATGCCGTAATGCCTGGTGATCAAATCCCCAGCTATCATTATCCTCTGAGAAGGTTTGCTTGGCAACATAAATACTCATCATACAGCAATGCTCTCTTTTTTTCAAGGAAATTGTGGGTGCTGTTCAATATCCTGTTCATCCCCAAACAGAGGAGGAAATGGAGAAGGAGGAGACCAAAAGGGGGGGGGGAGGAAGCCCTTCTGGCCACTAACATCTCCACTGTGTACAGAACAAGCAAGAGCAGGAAGTACTAGCTTCAGCAGAACCATAATGCAGATTAAATAGCCTTTAGTCCGCTTTTCCAAGCATACAAAGCCATGGCAAAAGAGCAGATCCATTGGCTTCTTTCCCAGTGTGCTTCTGGTGATAAATATACAACAGGTGAATACAGCTGGATACATTTGTATATGCACAAAGAAGACAGAAAAAAGAGGAAAGGGGAGAGGGGAGAGGGGAAGGAAAATGTAAGGGGGAAAATGAAACCCTATGAGTATGGGAGACAAGGGGAAAGGGTATAAGTCTTTTGTATTCATGGTCTATCCCCAATGAACCAAGACTTTCTCAAGTCAACAATGCCCCATGCACACATAACTGTATATGCATCCTAAATATCCTTGTATAGGTGAGATCTGAGCATACACTGATAAAATACACATTCAAACGTTGCAGGAGCAATGAGTTCTTTTTGCCTGCCTATTCATGGATGGACTGGATTTGGATTTCCATCCTTACAAGAGCAGGTGCTTGGCAATCAGAAAGGCTCATAACATGCATCTGTGTTCCTCTGCAGAGAGTTTCCAGTTCAACAGGGCCTGAAAAGCTGACCTCACCAATGAGGTGTCTAGTACAAAATTAATTCTGATGGCTACAACTGGCCAGAAGGGAGCTGCTACTGCACATGACCCCATCATGCAGAGCAGTGAAGCACCCTCAGTCTCACATCTGTTTGCTTACACATTAGTTTTTGGGGTGTCCAGTATGCATGAAATAGAGTTGTGTTTTTTTTGTTGTTGTTGTTGTATCAGCTTTTGTCTAAGGTCTGGGGAAGCGGGATGCACTGAGGCCAGACTAGATTGGCGCTCTGATGTAGCTCTTCTCCTAGACAGCTCAATGGGATAGGTATCTTGCTGTGGGGGTTGTGATTTTCCATGCCAGAAAATAACCTGGCAAGATTTGTAGTTAGAAAGGAACACAGGTGGTTTCACAGCATCTTTTGGAAAGTGTAGGTATCGGTCTTAGACCAATGTGGGGTGGTCATTTCATCTTGTGGCCAATCAGGGCAGTGGTGAGGATGTAATTTCATTCTAGTATGGCTAGATTTCCCTTACAACATTTCATTTGATCTAGCATCTGCTGCAATGCAAAGAGATGCAAGTGGAGGGAGTATTGATCAGTCGGGAAGCAAAACGAAAGGCAATACAATATAGCCGCCCCAAGTAGACATGGTCTAGAGGGGCGGGGTATAAATTTAATAAATAAATAAATACAACATGAAACGTGGTAAGGAAAAGCCCACAACAAAATTAAGCAGGCCACAAGGGGATCAAGACCACTATCTATCTCATAGATTCTCCCTGGAGTTACATACCAGGTTAAACATTCCTAGCTGTAGTTTTTTTGGTGTTTTTTTTTTTAAAAAAAAAACTTTTAAAACACTTTGCAAAGGAGGTTGAACTAATAGGGTGTTAATGGCCTTTGACAATCACAGAAACAGACTATAAATTTTTATATGGAAGCTGTGCTCAGGAAAGTCCCAGGTCCAGAATTAGGTAGAGCCCACACTTCACATTCAAAGCATTTCTCAGGTTTAATCACTAGGCATGCCTAGGTAAAGCTGGAAAACATCAGTGTCTGCAATCCAGGATATCCACTGTCAACTGGTGCAGGCCTTACTGAGCCGGATGGGCCAAGGCTCTGACTTGAGGCAGCTAGTTTTCCATGTACGTACACGGGGACTCTCTGATTAGCCTACTTTTTGTAACAAACAGTTCATGTGGGTTGTGTTTCTGGAGGTTGACTTCACATTTTTTGGCACTATAAACTGGAAGTGCAATGAAAGCTGGTATGTATGACATCTCACCCTGTGGGAGTGAGAGGTTTATTGCTGGTTTTACAAGCTAGTTGCCGCCACTCAGAAGCCATTTTTTTCCTGTTCCCCTGAAACCTCAAATATAACCAAGGTAAAAGAGTTGATACTGTGAAAGCTGTCAACTCGAACCACATGGGAACTGACTTCATCCAAGTCCTGCTCAGATCTATCACGATGTATTTTAATTGTCCTTTTAAATAACAGGAACATATTTTATTGTCCACAAAAAGTAAAATAAACAACCAAATCCAAACAGAAAAGGACACCTCCTTTCTTTTCTTTTCTTTTTGTTCTCTCGAACTCCAGCTGCCAGCCATCCTCTTTACCTCAGCACTGGTCCAACCCTGTTTCAAGAAAAAAGTTCTACCGTGGTGAAGTTCCACCATCACCAAATCCAAACCAAATAATCTTTTCTTCCTTTTTGTTATAATCACCAACATGAAAGCTTTTGTTTCTATGTGTCAGGGCAGAAGTGGGAATGGTTTCAAACAAACAAACAAACAAACAAACAAACAAACAAACAAACAAACAAACACCAATTGAAAACCTGGATGTTTAGGCAGGCCTTCCCCTCAGTTGTTATTTGATTTTTCTCTCTTTTTTTTCCATCTTGAATAACTCCATTACTGATGTTTAATGTTATATTTTTTTATATTGTTGTTATATGTGTTGGAAGCCGTCCAGAGTAATCAGTTGACTAGATGTGTGGGGTACAAATGCAATCAATCAATCAATCAATCAATCAATCAATCAATCAGAAGAGTTGCTGCTTCAAAGAGTTGCATTTCTAAGATTTGTAGTCCAACAAAGTAAATTTTCCCATCTTAGGGAAGGGATGTGGTATTAGTTCAGTGCTAGATATTTCAGATTTTACGTACTTCCCAGAGATCCCAGCTGTGATGATGAATAGTATTGCTGGTGGCAGTTGTAGTCAAAAGTAGAGAAGGGTGGAGGTGGTGGTGATGGTGCCACTGCCTAGCCTATGGAGCTCCACAGCCTTCTTCCCATTTGATTCCTTGAGGTGGAGAACTCCCTCCATTTTCTACTGCCCGCCAAACCAACTAAACAAATAATAAAACAATGCAACGGGGAAGGAAAATAACAGAGGATCAGAGAGAGTGTGTAACTTTTTAATTTAATTTTTATTTTCGCAGAAAAAGAGAAGAAGGAAAAAACAAGGGAAAAAGAAAAAAACTAACTAACCCCTCAAATTAAACTAACCCCTCCCCCCTTTGGAGTCAGAGGCTCCAGCCTTGTTAGCCCCTCTGCTCCCCCAATTTCATTTCCAGTATATACTGAGTAGATATACATACATCATAAACTTTGCCCTACACTCCTTCTGGGCCCAAGAATATATTAGTTCCCAGCTTTGTTTTATATAGTCTCTTGGTTGTTCCCATAGTGTTTCTGATAGAGTGTCCAGTTCTGCTTTATCCCATAACTTCTTTAACAGCTCTTCTATCATTGGGACCTCTTCGGTTTTCCATTTTTGGGCCCAGAGTAGTCTGGCTGCTGTGAGTATATACATAAGACAATGCTTCAATTTATTATCATTAATTCCTGATATGACAGGTGGGGAGTGGTGGACTAATTGTTTTACTAAAATGTGACCTGCCTAAACAAAGCCCCCCCCCCCCCGTGTAATGTAAATTAGGAAAGGGAGTTCCAATCCACACACACAAAATCCACCCACCCACCCACTGTGGATGAACACAAGCAAAAAATAAACTCCAAAAAGAATTACGTTTTAAAAACTTAAAGCCCTGCCAGCTAAGTCTCAGACACACACCACAACCAAATCAGTTTTAGGGGAAAGGAAAGGGATTCCTCAGTCACACACCAAATCTCCACCTCCACCCACTGTGAACACAAGCCTCCAAAGAAGTAGCCTAAGCTAACAGAAATCTGCTAAAGAAATCCCTCCCCAAATTCCCAGTAAAGTTGTACTAATAAAACAAATGAACAAGAAGTGTTTGCTTTGCTGCCACAAAAGTGAAAGCACAGCCACCAGAATGGCACAAGCACCAGCCAGCAACTGTTCTCATTCTGGAGAGAATCAGAACAGAAGTGGGAAATGGCTGCAGGGGGAAAGCTTATAAAGCCTCGGTAAAAGTTACATCCCCACAGCCCTTTCAGCAGCACTATTGGCTGCCTGACATGCCAGTCCAGGATCTCCTGATCGGCCAAAGCTGCTGATTGGCACCAGCAAGCTCAGAGATGGCGTAGAGAGGCCACAAAAAGAGTAACAAATATAGATGAACATTGCCGAATCGACGGATTGACAAATAAAACCAGGACAATATTTGTCAAGACGTATTCGTTGGGACTTAAAATTTGATGGATACAGATTGACAAATATGGCAAATCAGCTATAATCATAGAAAATAGCAATTTGTTTTTATATTCGTCCCCATCTCTAGTTGGGATGGAACAAATTTCCCCCTCCATGGTTTTAACTACATTTCTTTGCTAATCTCTCTTACGCCTCTTAATCATTAATAAAACTCTACAATCGTCCATTTTGTTACTGAACGCACTATTCCAAAATTGGAAGGAGAGGGAGAAAGGAAGTGTGAACTATGAGCCAACATTGATTCAGAGCACTACTTCCTAATCTCCAAATGGATTACTGGAACAACCTGCAGAGTTTCTCCATCTCCCATTATGCCCATGGTTTGTGGGAAAGTAAGGATCAATAACTAGTAAGTGTATAGGATCCAAGGACACTTTCTTGGTGATTTTGTCTGTTTATATCACATCTTTGCCTGTCCTGGGGTAGGTTCTGACTTAGCCCTGCCAGTGTGGTTCTGTTTAGAACTTCCTTTCTGTTGAAGCTTTTGGGTCCTGTTTTCAAACACGCCAGCCTTTAGTTAGCCCACAGATGGGTGTTGTGTAAGTCATCTTCCTCCACTCTCCAACCTGCCAGAAAAAAAATATTAAGGAGGCTACTTGTCCATGGTTACTCCAATAGTGTCAAAAAGCAGGAAAAGGGGATGGATTGCAACAAAGAATATGATCTTTCCAAATTACATGGATCTTTCATCTTCACTGTTGTATTAATACACAACTCAGACCAAGAGGTAAGGTTGCCAACTGAGCAGAGGGAAACAGCCTGGCTTTGCTGCCATGCCTAGTTTGACCTGTAGTAATCAACTTGTGAAGCATTTTCTGGAGTGAGGATAAACATTCTCATCTCCTATGTCTGCAGATCAAGGCACCATTGAAAGTGCAAGATCTGGCTTAAAAGATGAAGCTGGCAATCAGCCATAAATTTCTGCCAAATGAGGGGTCTGAAGGAGCCCAGCTGTTCATTAACATTCGCTGCCAAGAGCCCTCCTCTTTGATTCACCCATGGATCTACATGAGGGGAGTTCAGCTGAGCCATCTGTGAGAGTCACCAGGCTAATCTAGCTGATCTGTTCAGAAACCGTGAAGATCTTTTGGCATCTATTGAAGTTGATTTCCAAGAAATATAAATTGCAACGTTGGTGTGAATACATTAATCAGGTGTGAAAGACTGCAGCAACTGTGGTGCTGTTCCCCAGCATGGAAAGGATTTCTAGACTACTGCCATAGCTCAGTGGTTTAGGTCTCTGGCTGTGGAGCCAGAGGTTGGGAGTTTGACTTCCCCCCCACTGTACCTTCTTGAGAGGGGTTGGGCTCGATGATCCATAGGGTCCCTTCCAGCTCTGCAGTTCTAAGATGGTGGCGATGATTTGCCTCTGAACTTCTTTTCCTGCAGCTCTCTTCATGCACTCATTTCTACAATTGAGGAGAGGTAAGGTGATTACATAAAAGGAGCTGGATGAATCAGCCTCACAGCCTGTCATCATCATTTGTTCTATGCCATTACTGGAAGACTGTCATTTATTTGGTTCTCCTGAGTGGTGGCGAAGAGACCTGGAAAGGTGGACGGAGGTGGGAAAAGTGTAGCCTCGGGGGTAGCATGTGGAAACCCCCCCCCCCAGTCCGCAGGTTGTTGCCCCTGAAACCGCAAACACCTCATACAACAGGGGTTTTGCTCCAAAATGGCAAAACATGACCCTGGGATGTCCCTGGGAGATACCGTTTTTGTCCCTTAAATCCCCGTCCCTGATGACTTGTCCAGACTTAAAATACCTTTTCTTACAAATCACAGGCTTATATGCCAGTGGTTCTCAAATCGTGGGGGACTCCGATTTCCAGAAACTCCAGCCAGCACGGCCAATCACCAGGGCTTCTGTGAATCTAAACCAAGAATATCTGGGGGCCCAGATTCAGGATCTAGCAGATAAGAATGGGTCTGCTACTACTGCTTCCATGCCCACTTCTGGATCTTGGAGGGTAAACCCCATTCCCATGTGCCATCCACTCCCCCAAATATTTTTCCTTTTAAAAAGAGGTTGTTTTTTTTTTCAAAAAGGGGGTGGAGCACCTTCAAATCCTGGTCAAAAACTGTTTTTTAAATTGTAGAAAACATTTTCAGGGGGCACGAGGGAGCCAAACCTTGTCAAAATTGTCTCCCACACTCCCAAGAGAGCACAAGGGGATTTTCGGAGCTTGTGCAAAAGCAAATGTTTTTAAAAAGTGGAGATGTGGTCGTTCTGGAGGCTTGGAGTAGCTCCAGTGTTTCCCAAGAGGGACTGGCTTTTCTTCCAAAGCAAAGAGTGTGAGACCTGGACCCCACCTGAAGCTTTACTGAGGCTTCAGATTTCAGAAACGCAGATGTTGAAACAGTGAGGCAGGTCACTGCTCCATTGCTGTAAAGGACAGACAAAAAGGAGGACATGGAAGACAAGGAACAACAAACAGGAGCACAGTCTTCATCTGAAAAAGAAGGCATTTTGTATCACATTTGCATATGCTAATTTAAACTAATATATGCAGACATCATCACAATTAGACATTATCAGACATTATTAATGTAATTATTACTATAATTCAAGCAGAAATATACTGCTACTCACCATATCACATGATACTGTGCTAACACTGGAACTTTTTCCCACTATTTTTTCTGTATCTAGATAAACCACATTTGGACATCATATTGAAATAAAGATGGGATATGCCTATAATCAAATAAATTAATAAGGCGTAGTGCTCAATAACTCTCTGAAATCTCCTGTGCCTTGTATTTTCTGCAGCTTACTGAAAACAAATATGTATTGAAAGAAAATAAACAGAGGTCACTGTAGTTTTGTTGGTATATCTAGCAATATAACAATCAGTTATTTCAGAGGAATGGTCTCAACAGTGCTTTCAAAATGTCCATGGTTAAACTGCAGTACTGCAGTCAAGCCTCTGCTCATGATCTGTTTTCAATCCCTATGGATTCAGCTAGCCAGTTCAAGGTTAACACAGTCTTTCATCCTTCCAAAGTTGGTAAAATGAATACCCAGTTCTCTGGAGGGCAAAGTATTGTTTGCATAATTAGGTTGTAAACTTCCCAAAGAGTGCCTTAGCACTATGATGTGGTATATAAGTTGAAACAACAACAACAACTGACCTCACATCTAAGGTTCATACACATTTGACATGCAATGGTAGGATGATGAACAGAGTCCCAGCATCATAATACCAGCCAGCAATGGAATCGGCTGCAAGCAGGTTCTCATCCAACCTTTAAGAGAAATCAAAATGAGAGGGGGGGGGGGAAATCCCCTTCATTTCTCCCTCCTGTCTCCTTCTGCTTCCAGAAGGAAGTTTTCTAATTTTTTCATATTTTTATAAGTGACACAGTGCATCAGTGCTTTTCTAAGACACTTTCTGAAGAAAACAATTTCACTTCCTCTGTCCCTTCACAAAGCAAAGGAAATGTTTGATATTGCCAATATTGTGAAGTAGCTGTCTTCTTACTTCTTCTCACTTCATGATATGGGTAATTCCTAGTAGAAGGAGCCTTGATAGCCTCAAGCCTGCTCTGGTTTGTTTCCACCAGTCTGGAAATGAGCCAAACCAGAGAAATTCCTGACAGGGGCTCAAAAAGATGTGAGTGAGAACACTCTAGTTACAAGCTGTTTTACTCCACTGATTTTGCTGTGTGATCACAAAAAAAAAAAAGGAACAAACCAGCCTGTTCCCACTGTGGAGCAAACAGCATGCTAAATGCCCATCTTATCACACCTTTGTTCAGGCCCAATCCTTGCTACTTTCTCAATTTAGAAATCCTGTCCCTTACAGTCCATTCTGGCCCTACACAGATGGGCAAATGCTGCCTGCTTTCAAACCTCCACACTTGTCATTATTCCAACTCAGCCACCGTGCTTTCTGAGTTAATATTCCCCACTCTCGCTCTGCAGATTTTATATACCTTTGTGTCTGCTTCATCCCTATGTAGGTTTATATGAGCTAATTAATTCCCTAGTACGAACTCCCAGCTCTGAGAAGTTATATTGGCAGTTCCCTTAAAACACATACATATACAATAAAATCTGACTATAAAGACACCCAGCCAAAAAAAAAAAAAAACCTTCTTCATTTTCTGAAATTCAACAGGGCAAAGCTCTGCTAAGGGACTTTATCCATTTCTGACAAAAAGGATGAAAATGATAGAACTTTCTGGATTTCCCATGGTAGTCTGTGAGAGATATGAACCTTTGATTCTTGATTTTGATTCAGGACCAGCCGGAGTTGACTGACTCTGAATTAGTCCAAGCCCAAATGGGCCATTTTCAGCAGTACTGAATTGGGCTCTGCTCAGAATCTGTGGGGTCCCATGGGCATTCTTGCATTAAAGCACCTCAGATACTGTATATAGTGCAGTCATGTAGGGTAAATCCTGTAGGGTAAATCTGTACTGTTATTCAGTATTGCTGATGTAAGTGGAAGGCACAAAGTCAGAGAGAGAGAGAGAGAGAGAGAGAGAGAGATGCTTGCCTAGCATCATTATTGAGTTCATAAAGATTCAAAGCAAGAACTTCCTGATTCATAGCCTAGCCTTAAGCTATGCCAGCTCCAGTGCCAGTTATAACACAGAGAAATGGACGGAGGCTATTCACTGAGGGCATACACTTGCCAAGGGAGAACACCACCGGCATTGTCTCATTCAAACTGATCACACATCAACAGTGGGTCTGAAAATGGGCAGCATCAGCCAACGAATATCCACTCCCAAATCTCAAATACTGGCTGTTGGAATCTGGTGATTGTTAAATATGAGCTGTGAAATATTGAAAGGTATTAGCAGACTGTCTGATATTGAATCTCAAATATGAACTACAGGATTTGCAGCTTAATAGAAATCCTGATCTGGGGGGGGATTTGCCATTCTTAATTCTGAGCTGGCAAGTTCATTTTCAGCTCTCATGACAATATAAGACAGCACAGTTTGAGTAAATTATACCAGTATTGCAAAAAAAAGTGGGGGGGGGATCCATTTGGTTTTTTTAAATATAAAGCTAGCTTTTCTTTCAGCATTATTAGTGATGCTTAGTCCACCCCCTAATCCAATCATATGTCTGTTTAAACTGAAGCCATGTGGACAGGCTAGCCCTGGAAAAGAGCAAATTCTTAGCCTTCTTTTTTTTTCCCCCTGTGGGTAATGATTAGCAATCAGACCCAAAAGAGAGAGAGAGAGAGAGAGAGAGAGAGAGAGAAGAAAAAGAAATTCCCATCATCTCTGCCCACAGAGCTGCTGTCTTCTCTAATCCCAGTGGGAGGATATTTTTCCTATTTGATTGATTTATACAGCCAGGGCCCACAAGACCAGCACGAGCTGGTGAGGGAAAGGAGGGGAGAAACCGCTGAATAATTGCTAGATCAAGGGCAGGATTTCAGAAATGCACCATTGAACTTGTTTAAGAAAAAGAAAGTTCGATACGGACGAATAAATTAACCCTGCCAAGGACGACTGCCATTTCTCAAACTAGTTTTATGAAGCAATCCAATCATTCAGGTTACTTGGATCAAGAGGCAACACAGCAGGTCCACAGCTCATACACATCTCCCCATAATTTGCACATTTTTTTTACAGGATCACCCAAAGAGTAGCCCGGTCACATACGTATTTGCACAGCTTAGGAAAATTAACTTTGCAAACTACAGCTCCCAGAAATCCTCAGTCAGCATTCCTGTTTTCATCCCAGCTGAAAACTTTGGGAATTGTAGTAAAAAAAGTAAATGTTTCCAAATCTGGTACATGTTCCCCCCGCCCCCTGTATGCCTTACTGAGATTGGGAGGACACTTTTGTGTATCATAGTGTGTGTCACTGGGGTGGAGTTGGTTCCAGAGCCAGTAAGCAAAGGTTCAAGAGACTAAGAGCTAGTCCAAAACAATAGTCAAGCCAGCCCATGACTTGTGGAAGCAAACAGGGAAGGTCCAAACAAATAGTTCCACAGCTCAAAAAGTCACACACAGCAAGGTCTGGATACAAAACAAGCAATGCCAAGAATCAATTATCTCCCCCAGGTTGCAGGCCCAACTTAAGGCTTTTCTGTTGCTGGGCTACTAAAGCCCAACTTGGCACACAGCACCAGGTGTTTGAGCAGCTGAGTGAAGAACTCAGTTGCAGGATTTGGTCCATGGGTCTCCCTAAAAGGAAGAGACTCCTCCCAAGGAGACCACTTACCCCTGAGGAGCCCTTCCCTGAAGCCAAGCATTTCAACTTCAGTCTGGGCTCATGACTTCAGCTTATGGTACTCATGTGGGCTGGGAGGGTGTCCAGACAATTCTCACTCAGCACCAGAGCCATCTTCATCTGTGTGTTCAGAATCAAAGAGGACCCCAAGGTCCACTGCCATCTGAGGCTTTAGTCTTCTGAATTTTGGAGAGTCCAGGGTCTGCTCGATTCAGCAATCCTTTATTCTTTAAGCATTTGGGAGGCCTTGACTCATCCTCATTTGATGATACATCCAGTGACGACTCAGCACATAGATTGCTGGGCTTTAGCGGAGGGCTTGGGAGAAGACGTCCATTTTCCTTGCTGATGCCACCAGGGGGAGGCCATTAGTCCTCAGGAACCAAGAGGTGGACTGAACCTCAGCCTTTTATCTGAGGGAAGAGAGAGCTGGACCTTTCTCTACTTCTTTGCAACATCCATACCTTCTCTGGTTGATAGTTCATGAACTCTCCGTGGTGCTGAACACTTGCAACCGATCCCAGAGGTTTGCTACACTTGGACACCTGAAAGAGCTTCAGGTTGGAAGAGGGCAACAGAGTTCTCTCCCCACCCCTCACTCCCAGCCATTTTGCTTTAAGTTTGAGCTTGTAGTTGCTGCTTTGAATAGTTTTATCTACCTCAGCATGCAATTTTTGAGAGAGAGAATTTTCAGAAATAAATAAGAAAAACAATATCCAGTGGCAAAAGTCTGATATTACAGCAACATATAGTCAAAGAGAGACTTGGCCTTATATGTGGACCTCCCATGTAGTGGAAAGAAAAGCTGCCATTGAGAGCCTCCCTCCCAGAGGGATATATATTTCAGAACTGATGTTCATTCAGATCATGGTATTGGTGATGAGCGTGTTAGAATTAACACACAATCCTTTGCTTTTACTGCTTTTAAAAACAGGCATATTAAATGCAATCCCCCATGTATTGCCTAGTTCTGCCAGCTTTTGGTTAAGAACATACTGATTTCCTGGACAAGGAGAAAGGATGCGACAGTGTCGGCAAAATATCACAATTTGATTTTTGAGCAAAGCCAAGGCAGAATTAGAGGATTTGAAGAAGGAACTAAGGTAGATAGCAGTGATGGGCACATGATTAAGTAAGCAAATCAAATAAATAAGTTTATTGCAGTCATATGACCCATACTGAAAAAGAGTATGCAGTAAAAACAATGAGAGGGACTACGTAGGTGCATTGAGAGATTTGGTAATTGGGACAAACTCCACTGTCGTATGCATTGCCTCTAGGAAAAACTTTGCTACCTGTGCTATGGTGTAAGGGTTATGGTCTAATAGGCAGTATTTTAATAACCAGCTGGAAGGGTAGGCTTGGAACTTGTTCAGCAATGGAGAGATTGGGTTATTCCTGATTTGTTCATAAAATGGGCAGTATAAAAGGGCATGTGCAAGAAATTCAGGGTCCCTTTTCCACATGGGCAGAATCTTTCTTGGTGTGGGATTCCCTTAAGTCTCCCCTGAAGAAGGGCTGAGGGGAGCATGTTCAGTCTGGTCAACATGAATGCTCTGCAGGCCTGCAGTGAGCAGAGTGAGGTTAGGTTGCCCGTAGGGGTCCTATATGGCGGGTAAACACCATGTGACAAAGGGGAGCACATTCCGTTTGCCTGGAAAAAGAATTCCTGCTTTTCTATATCCTGTAATTAACTAAGCCAGATCAGCCAATTGAGCTGGGGTGGGAGGGAGGTAAAGGTAAAGGTAAAGGTTCCCCCTGACAATTTTTGTCCAGTCGTGTTCGACTCTAGGGAGCGGTGCTCATCCCCGTTTCCAAGCCATAGAGCCAGCGTTTGTCCGAAGACAATCTTCCGTGGTCACATGGCCGGTGCGACTTAGACATGGAACGCTGTTACCTTCCCACCGAGGTGATCCCTATTTATCTACTTGCATTTGCATGCTTTCGAACCGCTAGGTTGGCGGGAGCTGGGACAAGCGACGGGAGCTCACTCCATCGCGTGAATTCGATCTTACGACTGCTTGGTCTTCTGACCCTGCAGCACAGGCTTCTGCAGTTTAGCCCACAGCACCACCACGTCCCACTGGGTGGGAGGTAGTTGATAGTATATAATGAAGTTTACTAGTTTTTAAGAATCAAATGCAGGAAACCTCTTGGAACATGACTTTTTGTTGTATGTACTGGTGTTGCTCAGTTGGCAAGCTAAATTTCATGTGTAGAGATCCATCTGTTCTTATCAGATCCCAGTGCTGCTGCTCTTGTCTGTCTGTCTGTTCATTTGTTTCATCATTTGTATGCCACTCAACTTTGTGACATGCATTACTCTAGGCAATTAATGACAACTTGAACCCAACCCCCCCCCCCGCATTACAAAACAACCCAATAACAGCAAAAGGAGCAACTTAAAATTTAAATAACAGAAACCTAAAAGCTACCCCAGAACACTAAACATGGCAGTAAGGATAAATGAAACAGGATCCTGCTATCACCTCAGGGAAGGATGTCATTAAACACTTCCATATTATAATCTATCTTGAGCATCATTTTGAATGTATTTAATGAAGAGGGTTGGTGGATCTCAAAAGGGAGCCTGTTCTATAAGGATGGGGCTACAACGAAGAAGGTTTTATTTCTGGTAAAGGCCTTCCAACCCCCCCCTAGGTGTGGCCACCCCAACAACAACTCCTGGGAAGATCAGGCAGGATAATCAGAAGTTCTTTGGGGGAGATGTTCAGACAACTAGCAAGGCCTCAAAGTGTTAAGAGTTCGGTTGTATGCACCAGAACCTTGAATCTGCTCAGAGAGCCACAGAAAGCCAATGCAGACTAGCTAGAACTGGTGAAATATGAGCAAACGTCTCTAAGCCTGAAATCAGTCTTGTTATTTGCTTTTACATCCCACCTTTTCCTCAATGAATTCAAAGCGGCAAACAGGACTCTTTTCTTTCTCCTTACTACTGTGTATCTCTGTGAAGCAGGTCAGACTGAAAGATGGCAACTGGTTCAGCAGTAAATAGAAGATGGCTGCCCAAAGTCACAATTCACTGTAGGACATTGCCTGTCTGGCCTAGGAATGGTACTGGCTCTGATCCTCCTCTGTTGACCGAAATGCAACTTTCAGCATTTTTTCCTCCCACCACCGTCCTTCCATCCCTCTCATATTGCATGACTTGGGAATTAATCTCTAGATCTGCTGTCAGAAGAAAACTGTGTGCATGAATTAAATGGAAACCTAAAGATGGCTGCCTAGGGAAGAAGCTAGTCACAGACACCACACAGATCAAATATTGGGCAAAGTTTAGCCTATGAGCAAGATGGCGACCAGGGCCCCAAATGTAGTTCCCTCACACACACACACACACAGAGAGAGAGGGGGGGGGCAACCATGAGGAAATTGCCACACCTCACAGTAAAATATTTGGTTCACTCAGAATACCTTTTCACCCCCTTCATGTGGAGGCATATTTTGCTATGAACTGTTTCAGACTCCAGAAACTTATTTTGAAGTCAGAAGTGATGTCCAATTACTTCTAGACCTGAAAAGAAATAGGGGGAAGCCTTTCTTGGGCATCAGGCAACTGAAAGGATTGAACACCCATGGAGAGAGTATCCCCTCCACTCCCTCAATTGCTATGAAGGGACTATTTTTTAATTAAGTGAAGTGGTACTATTGGGGGGGGCTGGTTGCAGAAAATGATGCAGCCTTCCAAGGCCCAAGAGTGAGCCTACTCTTGGTATAGATTAAAGCTAGATAAACCTGTGGTCCTTCAAACATTATTCAGCAACAATGTCCATCGTCCCTGCCTATTGTCCACATTGCCTGGGAATGATGGAGTCCAACAACCTCTGGAGAACCACCAGTTTCTCACTGTTGGTTTAGATAAGATACTGTGATAGGTGTTCCAACACTTGAATTCAGTGACCATTAATCAGGATGGACAACAGAAAAAAAATGTTTGAGGTGCAGTAAAAACGAATTCACAGTAAACTGAAGTTACTGGAGTCACTGCGATGGAAGCGTGTAACCTCCTAAACGCATTCCTGTTCAGCTAAATCCTGCTGCCTTCCCTCCTTCTTTAACCATCAACCAAATGAATACCCATCACTACTCCAAATATCCTTCTGGGCTGCCCTCAGTTCTTCTCCTTCATTCCACTGACACCCCCTATTCCAAACAGGCTTCACTCCTAGCTCCATGACTTCCACACACAAACCCCAAATGCTGCCTATTTCCTAGTGGCACACTCTGGATGCAAAGCATGGTAAATCATTGTTTTGACATCCAACCCCTGGCCATGGGGCCTGGGAAGTGTGGGGAGGGGAGGCCTGGGAGTTGTAATCCAAGTTACAACTCCATAGCACCGTGCCGTGAAATCTCTGCCCCACTTTTTTCTTTCCTACTGCCAGTGTAAATAAGAACCCCACAATAGATCAAATGAACAGCACCTCTATGCTGCTGCTATTCTTAATATTACTGTAGAAGGGGGGATCACTCAAAGAGATCCCTGATCTTCCGCAATCAACCTGCCATTGCCTTGCTGCATTCCCTTAATTCTTCCTGCACCCGCTTGGCAGCAAAGCATTTACATCCCTTTAACACTCTTCAGTGCCTCAGCAAAAGAAGGTAGCAGCTGCCGTGGGCATCCTGGCAATGGACCAACATGCTCTTCAGCCCTAATGAGACCCTCAGCCTGGAGGTTTGCTCTCCCACCGAAAGCTCCCAGCCTGTAACTGTCAGCCCAGTAATCCAAGAAGTCACCAGCCACTTCCAATGTTTCAGCCCCCAAGGCTTCTGGTGCTCATTTAGAGCTAGAAATACCACTCAGGAAGAACTTCCTCTCTGGATTCTCATGCCACCATCTTCCCATCTCTCTCTCTCTCTCTCTCTCTCTCTGTGTGTCTGTGTCTGTGTCCGTGTCCATGCGTGTGTCCGTATGCGTGCCTATGTCTTTGTCTGTGTATCTCTGTGCACAGAGAGATGTTGAGAGGGGGAGGGCATTTGGGAAACAACTCCCTGAATCAAAGTCCTGCACTTTAGGAAAAGGAACTTCAGCATGCTCTGAGATTTTTCTTTATGGCACACATAAAGCCATGCATACACACACAGATTTCCCAGGCATGATCTATCCTGACTTTCAAGGCAGTCTTTCTAGTACGCAAGCTTTAAGGTTCACCAGGACTCTTCATTAGGGTGGGTGGTGCAAGGAATTATGGGCCAGAGGAGCAAAGAAGTATAAGAATTACCTCACAAGTTGTAGCCATAAGATGTGCATTTAAAACTCATGGTTTAACTACCCTGCACTGTATGCCAGAGTTGGCATGCTCTGAAGTATTTGCCAGTGACTGCACAACATAAAACTAAGCGCAGGGAAGCCTGGTCTCTTTCCATAGGGAATCATTTCTTTGTGTTCAGCTGGAAGGGGTGTGTGTGATTCATTTTGTACCAATTCATCTGCCATCACTTTTATCCATTTTTTGGCAAGTGCAATTGCTTCTCTTGGGCCAAAGGGACAGCTGCAGGCATTTCCCATGTGACATCACTGCAGGGCCATGGTACTGCAGTGAGATAATTTCCCTCCACTGAACAACCTGTTGTCTCACTTCCTCTGAGCAAGTTTTCTGTTTTTAATTATGCTTGCCAAATTTAGTACTGTATCATGTGTGCTCTGAGCCACTTCCAAAAAGGAAAAAAAGGAAAAGGGGACCAAGGAAAGAGATCCCTTTTAAGAAGGAGGGACTGGGTTCCTGGTGGAAACAAAACTGACTGGGAAGCGTAATGTGGATTCTTGCAGTGGGGTAATCAATCTTATCAGTGTGGACGACTCCAATGATTTTAACAGTGGAAATGACGAGGGACCTGTTTTTTTTTTAAACTTCAGCACAATTCGAGTGTTCCTCCCTGTGTAGCCACACCTCAGTCCCAAGATGGAGACTACAGACTGGATCCACTCAGGGTAGGTAAGCTGACTTCCAGTGACATTTAGAGGTACGGGCTAGACTGAAAAATCCAGCAGCTACTCTCTCTCACTGAAAGACTGGCTATATTTTAGAGATCTGTCCAATGCCTTGGACACAAACATACAGGTTCCTGACATTCTAAACAATGGGGCAGAAATCATTCAAGATATTTTAGGAGCCCTGTGTGCCAAGAGGAGCTAGAAAGGACAGGTTTCATGCATTTGAATTGAACTGAAGTTTGTACTAATGACACTCCAAGGTCCTTCTTCTTCTGGAACACTGGTGGTGACATTTGCCCACATTCCTCCTCTCCTCTCCTCTCCTCTCCTCTCCTCTCCTCTCCTCTCCTCTCCTCTCCTCTCCTCTCCTCTCCTCTCCTCTCCTCTCCCTCCCTGTTGTTCCCTGCACTGTCTATTCCAGATAGTCAGCTAGAGACAGGATATGGGCCTGCATCTTCTTTCTATGCACGGCTCTCTAATGCACTACTGATGTTACCATATAAGTCATAATTAATTTGTTGGGTTTTGTCGTTGTTGGATTCCCAGTGCTATTAGCATGGGGTTAATGCACAATTCTTACACAAGATTACACATCTTCCCATAATGAATAAATGAAATGACCTCTCTGCATAGGTTTCTTTATTCATGCATCAGGTCTGTAGGATAGTTGTGGATGGATGAGGCTGGAAAAGATGAGATTATGCAGCGTGCCTAATTGCAGCCATGTGACGTTTAAATATTGAGGAGTTTCGCTCAGCACCTCCAGGGCATTGTAAATGGGAGGCATTACAGTCGAACCAGAATACATCTGTTTGACTTGGATGATCCTGGGGAATTGATTGGTTGGATCAGCAATTATTAGAATTTTAGGGTCAGGAGGATTTTTAAGGGTCATCTAATCTAACCTTCTGCTCCATGAAGGAGTCCTGTACAGTAACTCTTGCATCTGTGACAGATGGCTGCCATATCTCTGCTTAAATACCTTTTATGAAGGAGACTCAGCCTGCATCTCTGAAGGCAGCCTTTTTTGCTGCTGAACAGCTCTTACACTTGGGAATTGGTCCTAAAGATGACTAGAAATCTTCCCCCCCCCCCGCCCCCCGGTATTTCTACCCACTGGTCCCTCTGGAGCAACAGAGAACAAGTCTGTTCTTTCTTTTACATGATAGTCCTTCAGATATTTGAAGGCTGCGATTGTAGTTTTCCTTAATCTTCTCCAGACTATCCCCAGTTCTTTCAACCACCACCAGCCACATTGCAAAGAAAAGTCTTAAATGGGAAACACCAACTCTACCATATTTTCTAACCCTGTTGAAAAGAAATGCTTCAATTTTCCATAGGGGATGTGTCCCTCCCACAGAGAGAGAGAGAGAGAGAGAGAGAGAGAGAGAGAGAGAGAGAGAGAGAGATCCTCTTATATAATTAATACGCATCCACATATTTGTTCCTGGATTGGACAAAATGATACCTATATTTATTTTATTATACATATGTATATACATATATCAGTCTTTTTAGGGAATTCTTCCACTGGGGGAAGGCTTTAAACTAGGGCAGACCAGACCCCCAGCTTCCTACCTCTTGGACTCTGTGTCAAAAACTCAGGAAAAAAGTTTAAAAGGGGGTAGCAGTGTCTAGAAATCTACTTCCAGCTTTGAAAAAATAGCCTTTGGGGAGTTTAAATCATGCAAGAGGGCTGTGACTTAATGAAAAGGTGAGTCACCCCTCAAGAGCTGCACTTCACCTTTTTCAGCAGGGGGCAGAACGAATGGGAAGGAAAGGGTGAAGGGCTGCCAGAATCACCTTAGGGGGCCATATTTTTCTCATGTTTGCTTTAAATGCTGCCTATTGTTTCTCCCCTTCATACTCCACTCTTATTCTTATAATCATCAGTCAAGGAAACAAAATAAAGATAAAAAAAACAAACACCTTGAAGACTAACCACTGCGTTTTAATGTGAGCTTTCATGAACAGGTCCACTTCCTCATACATTAAGAGTGGCACTACATGGCAAATATTTATTCAGTTATACAGGGCTCCCAAATGAAGAGACAAGCAGGATTTCACACCTGCAGTAGGACAGACCCATAAAATGACAAAACCCTGCTAGTTGTCCCTTTTAGTCCATAACTGAGACCACTTCCATACAAAATAAGTGGTCTCCTCCAACCCATCCTTGACAAGAATACTTCACTCATATGAGTTCTTGGTGGCAGACCTATATGTGCTTAGAGACAACCCCACAATCTCAAGCAAATACTGACACACAATAGACTGCTCAACACTGACACAGAGATAGGAATGAAGCTCTGCTACAAACCCAGATCCCAGCTCTGCCCTCAACATTTTTTTTCTGGCAACTTGGTTACAGGACCTAACAGTGTTATACACAAGTGGTCCACAACCTTGGGCCTCCAGATGTTCTTGGACTTCAGCTCCCAGAAATCCTGGCCAGCAGAGGTGGTGGTGAAGACTTCTGGGAATTGTAGTCCAAGAACATCTGGAGGCCCAAGATTGGGGACCACTGTTATACACAACGTCAAGGGCACTTCTGCCTGATCCTCAGCCAATGTTATTTATGCCATCTTTTGCCAACAATGCCTCTCTGCATTCTATATAGGACAAATAGGAAAATCTCTGCACAAAAAAAATCAATGAAGACAAATTGGACATCAAAAATGGCAATACACAGAAATCTGTTTCTAATCATTTTAATTTACCTGGACACACTGCACACGATCCGAAAGTTGCCATTCTAGAGAAGAAAAATCACAGGACAAGAATCCAAAGAGAGAGAGCTGAGATCAAATATATACAGTACATATGTTTAAAGCCTATCTCGATGTACTCAACATTAACCAAGGTTTCTTAGGCTGTTAATGTAAAATACTGCTGTGGTTGTGTTGTATGTGCTGAGTTCCCCAGCTGTGTTTGCTTCCTAATCACTGAAGCCACCTTGCATGCTTCAGTGATGATTTGGGATACTCATTACCATGTAGTCCCTGCTATGTTATCTATAGCCTGGGATTAATTTAGCCACCAATCATTGTCCTTCTCTACAGAACAATGCTTAATAGGATGGGAACTAAATATTAAGCGGGGTCTTAAAAGTCATTGCAAGGTTTGAAATGCTGTTTGTCTCTTTGTTCTAGGGCCATGTATAAATGTATAAATATTTCCCATGTAGTCGCACTCTTACGTTTGAGAAAGTGGGCATGTCCACTAAGACTCACATTAAAATATAGCAGTTAGTCTTTAAGGTGCCACCACATTTTTCTCTTCTTTATTTTTTATTTTTCTTTTGGGGTTTTTTGTTTGCCTCATGTTAGCACAGACTAACACAGCTATATCTTCTAAAACTACACCTTATACCCATCGTTATTGATGATGCATGACATTATCCCTAATGAGCAATTGCACTTGCTTATCACTTTTCTGCCGAGCAGGGTTCCCAAAGCAAAGGCCCAAAGCAAATTATTAAAAACAGATCTAACTTTTTTTAAAAAGAAATTTAAAAATTCTTGCATAGCATCCTCTTTCTTTAAAATGAAACATTTTATTTTATTTTATTTAAATTATTTATATGCCCTCCTTTCTCCCTCTAGGGGACCCAAGGCAGCTCACAACAGGTAAAATTAAAAAAATTGTAAAACACTATTTAAATATCACATTTAAAAAGCAATTTAACATACATTAAGATTTTTTAAAATCAGGTATAATGGAAAAACAATTAAAACCCAGCAAATGAAAACTTAAGAGCAAAAGCCATTTTGAGATAGTACAGTCTTACTATTGACAACAGACTCCTGTTGAAACAGAGATGAAGCCAGCTTAATTTCCCCTGGGACAGAGTTCCACACTTAAGGTGCTGACACAGAAAAACTTCTGTCATCTGTATCCACCAGCCTAGCCTCTTGGGATGGTGCAATACCCAAGAGGGCCACTGTTGAGGACCTTCCGCTACAGGTTGGTGCATACAAGCAGTTTTTCAGTTGTCCTGGCTCCAAACCATTCTGGCATTTATAGATCAAAATGAGCTCTTTCAAATCAACTCGGAAACAAATTGGAAGCCTGTACAGTTGGTCCAAGGACAGTTATATGACCTCGAAAATCCATGTTAGACAATAGTTTGGCTGCTGCATTTTACAACAGCTGTCGCTTCTGGACACTTCAAAGTCAGCCCTATGCACAATGTGTTAGAGTAGTCTACTCGGGAGGTAATTAGGATTACTGTGAACCTCTATGGCCCCATCTGCCTTCCCTACCAGCTGAAGGTGGACAAAGGCATTCAGGACCACAGCAGCCACCTGGATTTCCAGAACCAATGCTGGATACAAGAGCCCACACAGAGAGAAGATTTGCAAACCTGCTCATTTCAGGGCAATAGAGCATCACTCAGGACAAGCCATAAACCCAAACTCGGAGACTGAGAGGCTGTCCACACAAGCATATGTCCCACTGTTTGGTGTGTTGAATGAGACATGTCGGTCTGCTCTTTTTTCAGACATTCATAGATGGTATTCACTGGAGCCAGCCAATTTGCCCCAACCCGTACCTTTCTGAGTCCCCATCAGGGTTTCCTACTATTTTGGTGTGGGCTGGTGGACTCTCGTTTAGTCCCATTCCAGTGCATTGTGTTGCTTGGAATAGAGTAAACTAGAGTCTTGCGGCTTCAGAGGTTCCTTCTGGTGTTAATTTCTGGTGTCTTGCAAAATCAGCAAATCGAAGAGTTCCCCTGTTCATCTGCAGAGGTGCTGGGGAAGTGAAATTAATTTTTATCGGGACTGCTAGATTGTTGCTGATGTGCTGGTTCACTTAGATAAATGTATTGTTTTAAAAATCCTTTGCTTTTCTGTGAACTGTCAATTGAGAAATGCAGCGCCTCTGCAGGCATGCATGGGGACTGTTCAACCGGCTGCGAGGAAGGAGACGTTTGGTTACCACCACTTGAGCCACAGCCACCATCTTCTATCCTCTCCCAGTGTACGTAAGTGCTGGAGTGTGTGAAGGCTGGAGTGGCAGCAACAGCAGGCCCCAGGCAGTGCTGGCAACTGAATGTGAGGAGTTTCCTCCAGAGCTATAGAGAGGCCAGGAGAGGGTGGATGGGAAGACGAGGTAGTGACGGTTACAAAGGAGGAAGGGGCCAGAGGGTTCCTTGAAGTCAATATGCCATTTGGACATACCGCTTCTCCCGCAACTCGACCAACACTATTTACACTGCACCACCCTGCACCAAAAGTGTGGACTTTTTTGCTGACCAGCAAAACTTCTGCCTTCTTCCCCCACATTCAATCCTTCCTTGCATCCAGACACAAGATTGCCACAGCCTCCTTAGCATGAGTAGAAAAAGAGAGGTAGAATTGGATATCTTCAGCGTCGCAGTGAGAACCAACCTCAAAACTCCAGATGACTTTCCCACAGGACCTTCGTGAAAAATATTTTGTGAATTCAGCGCCACCAGCCTCTGGGGGCTCCTTCCCTCCCTCGTACCTTCTAATCACACTTTAATTACTTGGAACAACTCCAAGTGAATGAGGTTTTGCTGACACAATGATGGCAACCAAGAATCTTGTCTTCTCTGCCTCCACTACTCTGGAGTAGGCCCTGAAACATTTTTTGTTGGATTAACCCCAAGTCTTCCTGGCTCTAGTCAAACCCAGGAGTGCTCTCAGCTCCTCAGAAAACCAAGAACCCTGTGCGCCACATCCACATAATGAGTGCTTAAGAATGATCAGGTTCTCCCTATTTTGCTTCTCTCCCAGGGAGCTATGCCACAGACTGCAGAATCAATCGTCTGTCCTGGAGAATTTTAGGAAAATTCCAGATAAGTTTTTAGCCATTGATTGTGAATGGTTTACCTCCTATCTATCTAGAGCTGCCATTAGAGATGCACATTGACGCACATACCCCGACCTGATCCATGCTTGAAGGAGGACATACAAATGTGTGCCCTACTGACCCCATGGAGATATTCCAATCCTTCTGTTGTCTTGGTCCATGTAACTGCATTTGCAGTTTTCCATGAGCAAAAATAAAAATAAAATAAAAAATCCAGTGAATAGAGAAATGCAAATAGGAAGAATGGGTCCTAGACTGAATAGCAGAGGTAAAGAAGAAGGACATCTGGCCAGGGCAACCACAGTTGCAGAGCTAAGCACCCTGATTTTTTTGTTTAACCTTCTTTTTTCCAGCCACCAGGAGGAAAATCCTTCTCTCACCAGTGAGCAGAGCAGCTTCCTGGGGCCACTGCTGGAGCTTTTCCTGACTTTGGGAGCCAGTGACAGAGAGACTAGCACCCATTGGAGATCCCCCTACACCCATCAATAAAATGTAGCACCCTAGTCTAGAGATTACTGCTTCTGAAACAGGAAGTTGAGCTAAATAACCCAAACAACTGTATTTCCATCAGTGAGCTATATATTTTTTTGCCAGTCCCTCTGATGTTCAAATATCAGAGATATAAACTAGACTCCATAATATAGCATAAAATAGCATTCTTCCCCCTCAGCCATCATCTAACTGATTTTTTTAAAATGAGGATTGTAGACCTTTTCCATTCCAAATCACCAATCACCATATTTTTCTTTGGCAGATATCTTTCTCTCTTATGCAGGAAAAACACGTTTCTCTCCAACAAAATTTCCATGTCACAGGCAGTTAAGTTACGCATCACCGTCTCTCTTAAATATCAGCCCGGAACCATATCCTTGGGCTTCGCTGGTTGTTTCTCTGGATTCTACAAGTTCTCCAGTGATAGCCACAGGTTCAGCCTCCAAATCTTTGTTCAAGAGAAAACAAGTGTGGGTTTTATTTTATTTTATGGATTAATTACTTAATTGCATTTATAGCCTGCCTTTCCTTCCAGGGGCTCAAGGTGATATGCACGGCTAGAGAGGAGCATGAATCAGAAAAATTGTGATTTGTTTGCATGTGTGATTCATCAAGGTCGATGAATCACAAATTATGAATTTACTTTTGTTGTTTTTCCTGATGAAAAAAGTGCCCTTTAGCAGCTGACTTGGGGAAACCCAATCTTCACCAAACTTGGAGGAATTGTAGAGGAGAGTCAGGGGAAGCCTTTCTGTAATTTTGGTGTCTCTAGGTGCCTTGCAGTACCTTTCCTGGGGGGCCTTCTTTATAGGTTTATAACTTGGGAATCTGAAATCCCATCTTTGCCAAACTTGGAGCGATTGTACAGGAGAGTCATAGGAAGCTTCCCATCAATTTCAGTGTCTCTAGGCATCTTGGGGGCTGTTTCATAGCCAACCAAATTGACAAATCAAAAATCACTAAAAATGTCTTGATTTGTTATTTGTCAGGGGCATTGATTCATATAAATACGAACTGATGGATTAGCAAGCATTTTGAATGAATTTAGTTATTTGTTGTTGTTTTTTTAAATTCATGCCCATCTCTATACATGGCTTTTTCCTCCCACTTTATCCTCACTATACTTTTGTAATGTAGATGAGGATGAGGGTGAGGGACAGTGACTAATCCAAGGCAATCTAGTGACTTTCATGGCTTAGTGAGGACTAGAACATGAAACTCCTGAGTCCCAACCCAATGTTTCAATGCTGGAGTGTGTAGAATATGCCCATCAGGCTGTTCCCTCCACAACTCTTTCCTAACCCCATCATTTTCTCATACATGAAATATGAACTCCAGCTCCTTAAAGCCTCCAGAAGCAATTGCATAGGTCAACCTCTATGCATTGTTTAGTTCTCCAAAATACCCATTTTTCATAACTGGATGTCTAACTATATCCAGTTTCCTTTCAAAGGGCTCCTTTTGGGGGTTTTTTCCTAAATTTTGGGCACTTTGCCCTCCTTTCCAGGTCTCAGGGACAAAAATTGCCTCCTGTACATAACCAAGTTGTAGTTTTAGAAGAGGTGGCCATGCTACTCTGTGCTAGCTAGTCTTTTGCCAGGCAAAAACAAAACAAAAATAGAGAAGACAAAAAAAAACAACCTTGTGGCACCTTAAAGACTAACTGCTATATTTTAATGTGAGCTTTCATGACAAGTCCCCTTCTTCAGGCACAACTGCATTGTACATAACCAAATTGTCCTTCTCTGCTTTACATTTGTCACAAGAAAGCAGAGTGATACCTTTTCTCACACTTGTGTTCCTCCCTGACCTGTCTTCACCACCATACTTTTCAGACCCTTTTCTTCTAACCTGTCACCACATGTCATCCTTCATCTCACTTGAATGAGATGAAGCTACCTTCTGCTCTGTTCTTAGACCCAATCATTAGCTTACAAAGAAACAAGATGAGAACAGCTACGTACAGATGGGTCTCAGTGGTGGCATCCTCGCTTGCCTCCCCATTCAGGTGACTCAAAAGCAGAAATCATGCTAAGCTTTAAATAGCTGCTGAAAAGCATACTTTTTACCCGGGTCCTCCTCCCCAACCAGTAATAATTAGGCAAAGGTAAAGGTAAAGGTTCCCCTTGAACAATTTGTCCAGTGGACTGGTCTGTATTTACTTTGCTAGCAACCGTGCAGGGGGTTTATTAATTTTATATGGTTTTTATGTGTTATGCATGTGTATTTTAATGGAAACTGCCTACACAGTCATTATCAAATGCTATGTGCATGCTCTAATTAATCCATAAAATAAATGTGAAATTAGAAAGTACTTTGTACTTCATCCATACCTATATTTTATATCTATATCTTTACCTATATCTGTCTATCTATAATAATTATTATGTGCCATCAAGTGAATTCTCAGTTACGGTGAATTTTTCCAGAGTGTTTTTTTTTTAAGGCATAGACTACTCAGAAGTGGTTTACTTCTCCTGGGGCTCTCTGGGGCTGTACAGCCTACCCAGGGCTACACGGGTTAGCTTTTCTTCTGGAAGGCAGAGTAAAGAAACAAACTCCGAACCTCTGCTCCACAGCTAGATACCTAATACATTGAACTATCCAGCCAGCAATAATCACATGCTATCTAGTCAATTCTGACTTACAGCAACCCTTCTTAGGATTTTCTAGGGACAAAGTTCTCAGTCATGATTTATCATTCCCTTCTTCTTGGGACTGTGCACCTTGCCTGAGGATTTGCAAGCTGGCTCTTCTCCCAGGAGGCACACTGGGGAATCGAACCCCCAATCTCTGGCCTCAGAACCTAACTGTACCTATATATACTATATCTATGAGTCTTCCTAACTATCTTCCCTGTTTTATTGGTCTTTGACCACAATAAACTTTTTTAAGTTACTATCTTCCCTATTGCCTCCTCTAATAACATTCCTTGCCATCTCTCCTTTCCATTCAAGTAGGAGAAAAAGAAGAAGGCAGAAGGTAAGCTGTATCCTAGAAGGAGGAACGGAGGAACCAAAAACATCATGTTTCACTCTGAGGAAAAAACGCTAACGTTGTTAAGACAGGAGTCATGGCAACAGTTTAAAAAACATTGGGAAATTACCCTAAAGCCAATACAGAACACCTGTTCTTCACCTAAAAGACAAACAAATGCGTTGTACAGCATACGGTTTTGTGGACACAAGAAATATGCTATATAGTCTATAAGGTGCCACAATACTCTGCTGTTTTTATTACAACAGACGGGCAGGACTAGCGTATCACTCCAGAATTTGTTCTTTACTTGCCACTGGGCAGGGGTGGGGGGAAGATGTGCGATGGGCAAACTGTGTTACAGTGGTATATTTTGGGAACACCTACCACTAATAAACACTCTTTGAGAATGGGAGGTTCTCCAGGCAGGCAGCTTTGCAAGGAGGTGGCCATCGTTTCTCAATGAACGTCCCAGCCCAAAACGGAAGCTTTCTACAGCCCTTTATCTCTAGGAATGCACAAATCAGCAAGCCCAGTAGGCAGAAGCAGTCCAAAGTCTGTTCTCTCAGGCACCAGTTCTATGCAGAATTTTTTCCAATCCACTCTGCCTTCCTTGTGGACCAGATTTGTGTTTGTGTGTGTCTGTTGTTTGCTGCTCCCTATTCCTGCGCAGTTGTCTAGTGAGCTACAACAAACATTAGCAACTAAATCACCAGACTCCATCAGTGTCACTGTCCCAGCTGGGAAAATATCCTGCACTCTGTGGCATAACAGAGCAAATCAGGTGACCAGTTCCATCCAGCCCACGTCTCACACAATGAGACTCCAGCACAACACCCAGGAAATAAAATGCGCTGGGTTTTACAGTGTGTCCCAAGTTAAACAATTGTGTGAGCAAAACATACTGAGATTCCCATGCTGGAGAAATTAAAGAAACCTCCAGGATGTTTTTCCCACCACGGGTCCAGGATGGAGGACATCACATTGCCTAAGCATTGTTGGGAAGGAGGGAGCATCATACAGTTACTTGTTTGCAGCAAGATGCATCTTTGAAAATGTCACTGCTGAAATATTCATGCTCCACCCTTCCTCAGCTTGAGTTTACGGCAACCCTTGTGCATAACCCATCAATTATCCCAAACTTCCAAGCAGGCTGCTGAGTGCAAAAAAAACACCACAGCAAATACCTTGCTAGTGTCCGTTTGTACAGAATTAAACAAGAACCTTTCACTTCTTTCCCTTTGCCTAATTTTTTGAAATTTTTCACACACCTTCTGATAGCAAGCTCAGAAGACAAAGTTTTCAAGTCACTTTTGCAGCATTTTAGTTGCTCCTGATAAAGATAGTGTCCCACTATGAAACATTTTATTCCTGCAGTAATGCGGCTATATTTTGTTCATAGGACTGTCTTTCTTTATTTGTTGCTGTTGTTGTTTAGTCGTTTAGTGGTGTCCAACTCTTCGTGACCCCATGGATCAGAGCATGCCAGGCCCTCCTATCTTCTACTGCCTCCCGGAGCTGGGCCAAATTCATGTTGGTTGCTTCGATGACACTGTCCAGCCATCTCATCCTCTGTCGTCCCCTTCTCCTCTTGCTCTCACACTTTCCTAACATCAGGGTCTTTTCCAGGGAGTCTTCTCTTCTCATGAGATGGCCAAAGTACTGGAGCCTCAGCTTCAGGATCTGTCCTTCCAGTGAGCACTCAGGGTTGATTTCCTTTAGGATGGATAGGTTTGTTCTCCTTGCAGTCCAGGGCACTCTCAAGAGTCTCCTCCAGCACCACAGTTCAAAAGCATCAATTCTTCGGCGGTCTGCTTTCTTTATGGTCCAGCTCTTACTTCCATACATCACTACAGGAAAAACCATAGCTTTGACTATGCAGACTTTTGTTGGCAAGGTGATGTCTCTGCTTTTTAAGATGCTGTCAAAGTTTGTCATTGCTTTCCTCCCAAGAAGAAGGTGTCTTTTAATTTCATGGCTGCTGTCACCATCTGCAGTTATCATGGAGCCCAAAAAAGTAAAATCTGTCACTACCTCCATATCTTCCCCTTCTATTTGCCAGGAGGTGATGGGACCAGTGGCCATGATCTTAGTTTTTTTGATGTTGAACTTCAGACCATTTTTTGCACTCTCCTCTTTCACCCTCTTTACAAGCTTCCTTAATTCCTCCTCACTTTCTGCCATCAGAGTGGTATCATCTGCATATCGGAGGTTGTTGATATTTCTTCCGGCAATCTTAATTCCGTCTTGGGATTCCTCCAGTCCAGCCTTTCGCATGATGTATTCTGCATATAAGTTAAATAAGCAGGGGGACAATATACAGCCTTGTCGTACTCCTTTCCCAATTTTGAACCAATCAGTGTTTCCGTATCCAGTTCTAACTGTTGCTTCCTGTCCCACATATAGGTTTCTCAGGAGATAGATAAGGTGGTCAGGCACTCCCATTTCTTTAAGAACTTGCCATAGTTTGTTGTGGTCCACACAGTCAAAGGCTTTTGCATAGTCGATGAAGCAGAAGTAGATGTTTTTCTGGAACTCTCTGGCTTTCTCCATAATCCAGCGCATGTTAGCAATTTGGTCTCGAGTTCCTCTGCCCCTTCGAAATCCAGCTTGCACTTCTGGGAGTTCTCAATCCACATACTGCTGAAGCCTACCTTGTAGGATTTTGAGCATAACCTTGCTAGCGTGTGAAATGAGTGCAATTGTACGATAGTTGGAGCATTCTTTGGCACTGCCCTTCTTTGGGATTGGGATGTAGACTGATCTTTTCCAGTCCTCTGGCCACTGTTGAGTTTTCCAAACTTGCTGGCATATTGAATGTAGCATCTTAACAGCATCATCTTTTAAGATTTTAAATAGTTCAACTGGAATGCCGTCACCTCGACTGGCCTTATTGTTAGAAAAGCTTTCTAAGGCCCACTTGACTTCGCTCTCCAGGATGTCTGGTGTTTCTTTATAGCATCCTGCAATTTAGAAACCAATGTATCCACTTAAACTTCCACCTGAATCCACCAGAGCAGGCTGTCCTTTTATTTCTCAAATAAGCTCTTCAAACCTGCCAATGGTATCTAAATCATTAGTTCTCGTGGCAGGAATATTAATGCAGGGAGACAATGCAGCCCCTTGACACCACCACCACCTCAGTCTGAAAGAGAGAAACATTCAGTCAGTCAGTCAGTCATATCACACTTTGTAATCAGAGACCTCTTGCAAGTGATTAAATTATAGAAAAGAGCTTAAAAATACAAAAGCAATCAAACAATATCAATATTTTAAAGAGAACAGATTGCACTCGAACCCACCACTTTCAAACTCAGGAAAACCCTGAGGAAACAAAAGGGGTGTTGAGGAATTGCTCAGAAGCAAAATGCCCAGAGGATCCCACTGGTGGGAAGAAAACTCCAGACCACAGGGGGCCACCACGGAGAATGCTCTGCGCCCACTGTTGTCAGTGGTGGCATTAGAAGAAACAATTCCTTGGGGAGGGGGACTAACCGTAATTTTTCTTTTTTTTTCCCCTCCTTCTTCCACTTCCTCTTGTTCTCCTGTTGAAAACTAGAAATCATTATGACCATACTGTTTCTGACACTCAAACTAGTCCCCTGAGGTGGTTCTCCTTCCTGTATTTCTTTTCCTGTTTTACACTGAACAAACAACTGTAGAAATATTTGCTTTTCATTTTGCTTTATGTGAGCTCCCTCCTGACATCTACTATTACCAAACGGATGACGTGACCTCACCGTCCAGTTTGTTTTTCCACTCCCCCAAGTGGTGATCCAGGAAGTGGCACAGCAGCAGAAGAAAAGGTAGCATCATGCATTTTGTCAGGGCTGGCCCTGCTACAGTGGGGTCTTGACTTGAGAACTTAATCCGTATTGGAAGGCGGTTCTCAAGTCAAAAAGTCTGTAGGTCAAGTCTCCATTGACCTACAGTGCATTGAAAACCGATTAATCCCATAACAGGCCGTTTTTGTTCCATTTTGGTTTTTTTCTGGTCTGTAAGTCAATTCTCAGGCTGTAAGTCAAACCTAAATTTTGCGGCCAGAGAAGTCTGTAACTCAAAAAGTCTGTAAGTCAAGCCGTCTATAAGTCAAGGGTCCACTGTATTAGGCAGAGTGAGCATATGCCCTAAAGAAGCCAACAGTGGGACTCTTCACCATCTTCCTCTCTTCTTGGACAGAGTTGCATTTTCCACACAGCCTCTCCTGCACCCTCTGACTCAGTTTACTGCCTTCATGACTATATCCCATTACCAGAGATGAAGTATGTTTGAACTGTTTGTCCAGTTGGTGTCTAGATCTGGAAAGAAGGGCAGTGCAATTTTAATTCAGACTGCAAAACACCTTTAGTGGGCCCATTACTTTATGATACTAGACCTGTGGGCGCTGTTATTACATGTTTTGATTCATAGGTGGCACAAGAGGTAGTTGTATCTTGGTGGAGCCAGACATTTCTTGTTGCTGTTGAATTAACATTTGAGAGAAATGCTTAAGTTTGTGTCCCTCTTCCTAATAGGTCTGTCTTCTAAATCACCAAGGATGACACCGGGCTTTACGGAAACCCAGAGGTGCTGCTTTGGTGACAGTCACATGATTCCTCTAGTCTACTGGTTCCCAGTTTTAGGTCCCAGAGATGTTCGTGGACTAAAACTCCCAGAAGCCTTCGCCACTAGAGCTGTGCTAGCCAGAATGTCTTGGAGTTGTAGTTCAAGAACCCCAGGATTACCTAAGGTTTGGAAGCACTGTGTATAGCTAGTACCAGCCTTTAACATCCCTACTCTGAGTAGGTAGCTGTCCATTTTTGGCATATTCAAACTTTCCTTCCCTGCTCTCACACACCACACACACAGAGAGAGAGAGAGTTCTGTTTTAGCCAGAGGCACATTATTCATAGAGGTTTCTATATTTATTATATGTCTGCCTTCATGTCTGTTTTGACATGTGCTAATGAGAGGTTGTGCTTAAATAAGCTATGTAATCGGCTGAAAAACTAGCAAAGACCATTTTTTTCTTTTCTTCTCTTTTTTTTTCAGAGCGTGTGTTAACAAATGTCCTTGTTGCAAGTTTTGCTTCCAAATTCCATACATTTTCGGATTAGCCCTCCTTAAGAAGGAATGAGGTTTATTTCTCTCATTAGCAAAGTCCTTCCAAGCAGAGCGTACACTATTTCCTTGGGTTTTATTTATGTTTTGAAGTGGGATTAATCTTTCTTTGCCACTTATTTTTTTAAAAAAAAAACTTTAGATCAGCTTGCTTACTTTAAGACTTCGAGAGCGACTTTTCTCTCTCCAAAGCTAGCGTGTCAACCAGCTTAAGGAGGCACAGAAAGTAGGCTGGCTTTGATAGCATTCCTAATGCTCTGTTCCTCAAGACAGCTTTTGCGATTATACACATGCCACACATAATTGATGCCACACACAGCATCAAAAAAAAGTTTTAAAAAAAGAAAGACAAAGAAAACAATAGGATTTGGCACCGCTTATCGGAATCAACCGTCTTTTCCTTAGCTAGAAGGGAAAACCCCGTCCGTAAATCAATGGGTTGATTGTTGGGTCAATACAAGGGGGGGGGGAGATGCACATGAATGAAAGATTGTACCCCCACTGTGATCCGTGTGTGATGTGGTTCGTTTGGCCTTCAGGGCTCAGAAATATGGTTTGTGTGTTCTGTCCCTTGGTAGCCAGCTGCCCGCTAAAAAGCATGGCTCAGCATCTGTCTCAATGCCGACAGTGAAGAACCGTTTCATAAATGCTCCAGCAAGCCGGCCTCCCTGTGCGCTGTTCATTTAAAATAAAAGCATGATCCTGGAACAGCATATCTTAGCCATACTATTAAAAAAAAGAAAACTGGACCTGTAAGCATGAACAGCTCATGGTTGCCTCCCCAAAATTGCGAGGAGGTGGTTCCCTTCAGTCCACAAGCTGCCTCTACCAAAATATATTTAGGGAAACTATTCTAAAATCTGGCTGTGCCAGAAAGCACATACAGTAAACCCAACTCCAAAATTATGGGTCTAGGTAATCCAAACCAGATCATGCTGATTCTTTTCTAACAATCAATCAATCAATCAATCAATCAATCAATCAATCAATCAATCAATCAATCAATCAATCAATCAATCAATCAATTAATTAATTAATTAATTAATTAATCAAGCAATTAATTAATTAATTAATTCTTGTTTGTTTGTTTGTTTGTTTGTTTGTTTGTTTGTTTGTTTGTTTGTTTGTTTATTTATTTATTTATTTATTTATTTATTTATTTATATCCCGCCCATCTGGTATATTTATACCACTCTGAGCAGCTAATAGGTTGCTATTTTGCTTTTAACAAACAGCTGAGTTGTTCCTATATAAGGTTAGGCGTTCCAGATCCAAATTATAAGAACTTCTATAGCTTTTAGAGTGGCAGCCAGGAAACATCTACAATGGGAGGGAGAAGACATTGGCCCTTTGGACATTTTGGCTCACCACTTCCATCAGACTCAACCACAATAAACAGATGAGAAACAACTGTTGTAAGGAAAAGCATGGGTGGCTCAGTGGTTTAGGCATTTGCCTGCAGAGCCAGAGGTCACCAGTTCAATTCCCCATTGTTCCTCCTTGACAAGGGCTGGACGATGATCCATAGGGTCCCTTCCAGCTCTGCAGGTCTAAGATTATTATTATTCTGAACATAAATATTATCATTTTAAGCCATTCCAAAAGGCACATAAGCTCTTTCAGGTTGTGGACTTGCCAATTCTAAATAAAAGAATATTCAACCATGTGCCTGTTTCAAAGCATGGAACCTTTCCTGTGGGTCACATCGGGATATTCCATTACCTCCAGTTTCTGCTTATGAAGGAAAAACAAATCTATTTTTTAAAAAACTGCTACTCCCATCATACCTCAACATTGGCTGTGCTGGCTAGGCATCATGGGAGTGGTAGTCAACATGTCCCTGCCATAGGCTATTTTGCTCAAGGTACTTTAGGCAAAAAAAAAAGCAATAGGCAGGGGTGCAGTTGTGAATGTGGAGGTACAAGTGTTCATCCTGAGAGTCCCCATCATCAGCCACCCTGCATGAAGAGCATCCAAAATGGCAGGCAGCTGGATTGGTGCAGAATGACAAATGAGGAACAGGTATTTTGTGAACTCAGTGGCTCTTAGTTGCCCGTTCAGGATCAAACCACTCTCAAATCCTTGGCAAGACTGCAATATACTGTTCCTGGGAAAATCCACATATCTCTCCGTTACTGTGCGGGCTGCAACTTAGTCAGATGCAACAGGAAATCCGGTGGTGCGCTGGCAGAGGACATCAGAGTCCCTGCTACTCAAAAAAGTCCTGAGATTTTGACCTCATGATTCTTGCCTCCACTACAACACTGGTGGTAAATATGCCAACCAATATGGACAAATGAAGCATGTACCAAAAGGGATATTTGTCTTCCTTTCTCCCCCCCCCCTTTTTTTTTTCTCCTGGCTTTTGTCACCTTTTCCTCTACCTCTCCCCCCTTTATCAGTCCTAGCATAACTAAGAATGGAAGGAAAATATCTGTTCATTGTGACTAATTTTATTTTTCAGCATGGAAAAATGTCTCTCAGTTGAGATCACTTAGGTAGTTGACCTGAAGAGCACAGATACCTTTGTCTCCCATTCAGGAAGATCAGCTGGCATCATTCTTATTCTTCTCGCAACCCCTCCATCTCCTCTGTAACAGTTCTGAGGAATGTGCACACCGCCTGCGTCTTGTGCTACTAGCTCAGCGGTCATGTTTGTGGCAATCATATGCAGCACAAGCTGCTTCTGCTGCTAGGCAGCACTTAAATGAAGCTTGAGCTAGAGATAGAATTACTTTCCCCACTGTTCCTACGTAATGACAGGATTCAATGCAACTGTAGGGCTCCTTAAATAGACAAAAGTGGGGTGGGGCTTTCAGATATTTGACCCCTGACTGTTAAAGTGGTGGTGTGAATCCTCGAGGGATCTCAACAGAAGAAGCTGGCAACATTTATTTACAGCTTGGTCTGTGTTATTTCTCTTCCAAACCAGTAGAAATGGGCCAGGCCAGTGGAAATTGAATGGGTCACCAGTCAGCAGTAACAAGTGACTAAGGAATATAAGAACCATGCTGAACTGGACTATAGCCCTAACCCTAACCCTAACTCCAGTACTGGGGGAAACATACAGCCATCATGACTAGCAACCTACTCCTCCACAAATCAGTCAAATTGTGATTTAATGCAACAGAATTTTCAACCATCACTGTATCTTTACATATCATATTCCAAATGAGATTCTGTAAAAAATTTCCACCATTCAGTTTCCAGTAATAACCCTGCGTTTTAGTATTACAAGACAGGGAGGAAAGCTTCCAGCCCATGCAAAAATCTATGCCCCTCTACCAGGTTCCTCCCCAACTCACTTTTGCCTTAAGTTGGACATCACTCAATGTTATGATCTAGCTTCAGCCATCTGACTGTTTTGATCGCCTTTCGCTGCACCTTTTCCAGCTCTGCCATAGTCTTCTGCTCTTGGGCTGAAATGAGAAGAGCCTCAGCATTTATATTGCCTGCTTGACATAGATGGTCGTCTCCTCACTTTCTCTTGCACAAACAATACAAAAGATAGGTGTTCTTATTCCAAGTTCCTATGGAGCAGAAAGCATCCTTCTGCTGAATGAGACAATTGGTCTATTTTGCCCAGAGTTGTCGGCACTGACTGGATAGCACTGGCTGTCCAGGGTTTCCAGGTGAGGTGTCTAGCCCTTACCTGATGATCCTTGGTATTCCCTGGTGGTCTCCCATCCAGGTGCTACCCAAGTAATCCCTACTTGGCATCTGAACTCAGATGAGAGCCAATATGTTCAGGATGGTATGGTACTAGCTTTCAAGGCTTTATGGTGGTAATTAACCTTCACACGGTTTGCCTGTATGAAAATGCCGCCTGAAAGACTGTAGGATGAAAAGATCCCAGTCCTACTGAAAATGGTACAACAGTCCTCGTGGGCATCGGAATTCCCAGCAGCTTTAGATATGGCTTTGACCTGAGTGAGCAAGAAGTGCAAATGCCTCAAGTGCCCCCCCTGCCCTCGCCCCCCCTTGTCTGAAGGAGGACTTCGGCTTTCCTCCCCACCACCACCATGGGAGATGCTTGCTTTCTTAAGACAGAGAGGGCTCGCATATTTCCTGAGTGACGGAAGAACTGTGAAAGCCCAGTCTTCGGTGAGATGGTGACGCAGAGGAACAGGAAGCATGAGGAACGTGCCTGTCCCTTACAATCCCACCAGTCAAGCCTTTCCATGTTGCCTCTAAGCACTTGTCTGTCTCCAGGCTCACCGTGTCTTTTGTCAAATCAAAGCTGCTGAATCAGGGGCAGCCAGAGGGGCTGAAGCAACCTCAGTCCTTTGATGTAAGACAAGGCTTTCAAAACAAAGTGGTGAGATCCTAGAATCAAACAACACCCGTTTGGGAGAGCACCAGAAAATGCTTCTAATCCCTGTCATTATGCATCACCAGCCCCTGAAGAACCAACTTACGATCCCAGTACCCAGACTCTCTTTTGACTCAACCAGCGTGCCCAAACAGCTGCCTTACCCTAGATTCCTTGCCCCCACCCCACCCCGGATAGACATTAACTCCTGGCTCCTCTAGCCAAAGATCTCGATGACTTCTTCAGGGAGGAAACCATTGACTGAAGGTTACAGGTAAAAATTTCCAGTCCAGAAGGTAACCTCTTTAAAATTTCTCCACCCCAGTGAACAGATGAAGGCTGGATCAGGCAGAAAGAATGAGGGCAAGAGTAGACAAGAGGTTGTCCCAGGCTAGTTTGATGCCTCCTATACCACAGGCTGGAAATTTGTACCAGCTGAAATCATTTGTTCATAAAGAAAATGTTTAATTACCCCTGGAAGATAAGCTGCAGGTGTTCACAGCAGCAGATGGTCAATTTAGAGACCATTCTGTACACACACATAGTATCTCACAACCTCCTCGGCCATTACCTTCATCCTCTTCCCTGCCAGCCCTCCTTTGTTTGGCTGGCTTATGAAGTGACCTAATCGTGAATTGAATTCTGTCTACCAGGTGAGGCTATTTTTGGTTTCCTCAGATCTCCCCGTAGATGGCTCTGATTGTGTGTGCCTGTCTTCCAGAAAGGAAAAGAGCAAAGATGACACTTCTTTTTCAGTTTCTCTCTTTTCCTATTCCAGATCTGGCCAAAAAATCTCAGACAAGTAGGATTTGCAAAAATAACACCTGTTGCTTAGCCTCATTAGTTGCCCTTGACTGAAGCCCATTGAATCAGTGAGGGATTGGCGAATCAACTCCTCCATAGGTTCCATGGATTCAAATGGGCTTATTGAAATTGCTACTTGCTATGCGAAGCAATAGGATTTTGGCCAATGAGAACACATATGCACTCCAGCCAGAACTGTGGCTTAATGATCTGAGGTGCAATAAAACGCACTAGAGACACTAACAAGGATGCAGAGGTGTTGGGCAGCAGGACACAACCTTACCTCATTTCATTCCCATCTTCAACATCTGCCCCATCTCTCTGGGCTACGGGCAGCATTCCCTCCCTCACATGTTGGAAAGAGGTGAGGAGACACCCTGAGGCAATCAGAGAATTTCCAGAAGAAAGATAAAGGCAGAATGGGGTGGGGATTTTTTTTTCCAGATTCTGGGCACTCCTTGGCAAAAATAGGCCTGCCATTCTGCAAAGTAAGGTAAACCCCAAGTGGTCTTCTCTGGTCTGAACTGACAAGGCGCCACCATTCTGAATTTCCATTGTGTCACCAACCTGAGGTAATGGTAAACTAGCAAAATCTTCCTTAAAAACTAAACAAATCTTTATAAAAGAGGTATCAACTCTAATGGTATGAGCCTGAAAGACGTGATGCTCAACCACTACAGATAACCTCACAGAGGAGGTCACCCACTCTATGATTGGGACTCCCACACATACACACTGCCCAAAGGAGCAGTATAGGCAATCACAAAAGCCAGAAAGTGAGGAAAAACAATGCAAGCAGAAACACTGCCATACACACACACACACACACCCCACAAGAAAAAACACCCCACTCTACTACTCTTCTGGCCACAAAAATGTACCACATACTGATGGAAAAAGGTGGGATCTGCTCACAATTAGTTTTGCACCATATCATTGCTGTGGGGAAACCCTCGAAATTCACAGTAAGAACTGCATACAAATAACATGACAAAGCTCTGTATAGTCATTCCCAAGAAGAGCTTTATGTTATGTGCTGCCAAATCAGAACTGACTGATAGCAACCCTAATAGGGCTTTCAAGGTAATGTGGCTGCAAAAAAGGCCAATGGTATTTTAGGATGCGGTAGCAGAAGTATAGTCTCCAAATCCTATGACCTACTAGTTCCCCTCTCTTCTGCACTGATTAGGTCTCCTCTGGAGGACTGTGTCCAGTTCTGGACACCACAATTGAAGAAGGATGCTGTAGCGCAGTGGTCCCCAACCTTGGGCCTCCAGTTGTTCTTGGACTTCAGCTCCCAGAAATTCTGGCCAGCAGAAGTGGTAGTGAAGGCTTCTGGGAGTTGTAGTCCAAGAACATCTAGAGGCCGAAGGTTGGGGACCAATGCTGTAGCGAACACTGTATAATGGTATTGGCCTGTATCAATGGGAGCTGTTGGGAGGCAGAGCCAGAGAAACCAGGAGGGAGGGATGAGTCAGAGTCTAGTCAGTTCAGTCAGAGACCAAGTGGGGAGAAAAGAATTTTGGGGGTTTGAGGCAGAGAGAGTGTTTAAGGAGTGATTAGTCAGAGTGTGACCTGTATTAATTGAGATAGAAGAGGTTAAAGTAAAATATTGAAGCTTTGTGTAACTTTAATAATGTGCTAAAGAACTATACCTAAAACAACATGAAATCAATAAACCTGTTTCTGTTTAAAAGTTCAGTACTGAATGGACCTCAGTCTTTCATAGGAAATATAGGTTGATAAAGAGATCAACTGGTGGCAGCGAGTTAAAGGGCGTGTTGAGATACCTTTGTGAGCTCTGTGTTTGATGAAAGAAGCAGGGATCACAAGGTAAACATCACAGATGCCAACAAACCAGAGCAAGTTCAGAGCAGGGCCACAAGGATGATCAGGGAACTGGAAACCAAGCCCTGTGAGGAAAGACTGAAAGAACCGGGCATTTTTAGCCTTGAAAAAAGAAGACTGAGGGGAGATAGGTTAGCACTTTTCAGTCACTTGAAAGATAGTCGTACAGAGGAGGGGCAGGATCTTTTCTCGGTCATCTCAGAATGCAGGACATACAACAATGGGCTCAAGTTACCGGAAGTCAAATTTCAGATGAATATCGGGAAAAACCTTGTAACTATTAGAGCAGTACGGCAATGGAACCAATTACCTCGAGAGGTAGTGAATGCTCCAACACTGGAGGCATTCAAGAAAAACTTGGATAATCACCTGGCAGACATGCTTTGATTTGGATTCCTGCACTGAGCAGAGGGTTGTACTCAATGGCCTTATATGTCCCTTCCAGCTCCATTATTCTATTATTCTATGATTCTAAGGTAAGTGAGATAGTTAAGGAGCGGCTTTACCAGTTCCAGTACGAGAGTAAATTTCCATGGCTGAGTGCAGATTTGAACCCACTCCTCCTGAGTGCTAGTCTGTCACTCTGTTCACTACACAACACTGGCTATCATGTAAGGAGCTGGAAAGAAGTTAGTGCTCTTCTCTGTCTGCTAGCTGGGAGCTGTCCATTATCCTCTCGCTATCACAGCTGTTCCTGATCTTGTTGGTACCTGACATCCAGGAAAAGTCCTGCTATTAGGCAGAGTGGAGCAGCACCCTCAAGCAGTACGTTTGGGCTGCAATAAAAGAATCCAAACTATTAGCGGTTTAATTTTGTTATTATTCTGTTTTACTGCCAGGAACAGGAAGAGGTGCTTCTGAAATTTTCTGCCTCGTATGCCAAAATAACTTGGCTGGTTTAGAGCAGTGTATGTACCTTGAAGTAATAGCATCCACCAGAGACAGAACTGTTTGTGAGTTTACCTCAGGCATCAAATGTTGTAGGTCAGCCCTGCTAGCTTCTCAATGGTCATTTCATTTCTACTCAGGTAAACAATAAGCTCCACTCGTCCGCTGCCTCCTAGTTGCCTGTTGGCCGATTCCCCCTTTCTTCCCTTTGTCTTATCCTCTTCATTTTCCCATTCCTTCTCTCTCCCTCCCTCCCTCCCTCTCTCTGTCCTCTGTCCCCCACATGCCATAATTTCCAAGCGGCTAAGTCTGAGCATATAAGACCACACAGCCAACCCATTTGCAAAAACAACATTTGAGGGGCAAAGCAAGCCAAGCAGCAACAAAAGGCACAGTCACTGCTCATCACTTTGATTCACAGTGTCTTCTACAAGTCACAGGCAAAAAAGGAGCACAATTTGGTGTCATGACAGAGTAGCTGTCTTCCTTAAGGAGGAAGCAACCAAGTATATGCAGAATTTAAACTCAGCAATGTACATAATTTCTCCAGCTGAATAGCTGCTCCATAAGGGTAATTCATATCCTGTATAAAGAGATCTTCACACGTTGCAGTTTTCTTACATGCAGATGTAGGCAAAAATGTGAGCTTGTTGCAATGTGTAAAGCGGGGCATGAACTTCCCCACCCACAGCCATGCAGCAGCCTAGCCCAAGTTCTTGTGCTGTGAAATGCACTTCTGCTAACTTTCACAGTTGACCCTAGATGCATTTAGGTACAGGAATGTTGCTTTGATTTTTAGTAAGTACAATGCTTGATGCAGCTGTGAGATCCATTGGTCTAAAATCATTCCCAGTGCCAATCACAGTAGATGCAACTATATTCAGACATCCTTCCAGGAGTGCTTGATGGGGACACTTAAAGATGACCTCTTTCCATTTAAGAGTGTCAAAGCGCTGGGAGAAAATGTTTTCAAGCCCATTGAGCAGCAAGACCAGAGTACTGTTTGCCTTCTCCATCATGATGTGCTCCAGAACCTCTGGGTTTCAGTTTTTATCATCTTTCACCTATGGTTGCATTAGCTGAGGTGGATTTCAGTTTGAGTCCAAAATATGTGGTGGGGAACAAATTGGAGAAGACTACAGTGGTGCCTCACTAGACCGTTACCCCGCATGACAGTTTTTTTGCTAGACATTGACTTTTTGTGATCACTACAGCGATTCGCAAAACAGTGATTCCTATGGGGGAATTTCACTGGACAATGTTTGGTCCCTGCTTCGGAAACCGATTTTCGCTAGATGACGATTTTGACAGCTCCCTCCATACCCGCAAAACAGGTGTTTTCGGGGCCTAAGCTTCGCAAGACAGCAATTTAAACAACTGATTGGTGGTTCACAAAGCGGCTTTCCTATGGCTGATCTTCACTAGACAACGACGATTCTTCCCCATTGGAACACATTAAAGAGGTTTCAGTGCATTCCAATGGGGAAATGCTTTTCGCTAGACAATGATTTCGCTAAACAGTGATTTCAGTGGAACGGATTATCATCGTCTAGCGAGGCACCACTGTATTCTAAAGGAAGAAAGGCACTTTCTGGCTTCTGTGAGCAGCCATGGTCAGGAGCATGTAGGTCGGTCTGGTTTCCCTTTTCTTCATTAGCTTTCTTATTGAGTTTTCTTCCCAAAAAAAATCAAAGCAGTTGGAGTTGCTAATGGCATATTAAAAATTCTCCATGAAAATGTGATAAGCTCAATTGTCATTGGTATTCTGCAAATGACTGTCTTTACTTGATGATGTCTCCAATTTACCCAATTTCAGACAGAAACCTTCCCCCCCACACACATACCCTTTTTCAATTTGGGTCTAATTCATTTCATACCTTCTCATTCTGGTGCAAAACCTCAGAAAATGCTCTCAGCCTCGACTTGAACTAATTTACATAGTTAAGAATCATTTACTGGCAATTAAAATTAGCCTTAAGGGCTTTTGCAAACAAGCTGGATTAGCTAAGAGTAGAGAATTTGCTTTTTGTAAACAGCAACTTCAGGATATTAAATCCACCAAACAGGAGAAATGAACAATTTGCCTGGAATTGTTAAAAGCCCTTAGAAATGCATGTGGGGGCATGGAGTCTGAGTCACGCTCTCAAAACTGCCATGTTAGGAAATTACACATCCCTACAGTGAATTACTCTCCTGACTCATGAGCATCCTTTCATCCACTGGCAGAATGCACTAAGGATCCATGGGCCTCTCTTGCTCTCACTACCAGGGGCTGGATAGAGACCTGAAGAAATCAAGCTTGCCCACCTTGGGCCCCAAACTATTTGAATCAAGAAGTTTTAATTAGTTACCAATAGCTGGCTCTTAATGAGATGCACATCCCATTTTCCATCAAAACAACCAGCCAGCAGGTACCTCCCACTACCAAATGCTATGGCTGATGACGTTCTCGCAGAGAGGGAGCGGAAGTGTCAGTCCAACAAAACCTCGACTGTGCCTAGCATCCTCCCAATCCCCTGGCTCTCAACCGCCCTTGCTTTCACCACCAGAGGGCAACAAGGCTACATTTAAATTCGACTCTATGATACCCTGGGCTTGCTATCTGTGAAATGTTGTAACCCAGAACTGAATCATAGAAGCACAGAAGAGTAGAGCTGGAAGAGATTGCAAGGGTCACAGAGTCCAGGCCCCAGCCGTAACCAAAAAACCCATCTGAAGACACCACTGACAGGTGGTCATCCAACGTCTGGTTCAACACCTGAAATGTTGAAGAGGCAGGATAGCTCAATGGCTTAGATATCTGGGAGTTTGATACCCCACTGTGCCTCCTGCAAGTAGAGGCAGCCCGTGTGCCTCTTGTGAGGAGAGCTAGCCTGTATGGCCTTAGGCAAACTGCACAGTCCCTGGGCTCCCCCAGAAGAAAGGAAATGACTTCTGAGTATTCTGTACAGTACTTGAAAAAGGGTTGCCGTAAGCCATTGATAGGACATGACTAACGTTGGAGAATTTTCCTTTCTTGTGGAGGAGCCCAGGGACTGTGCAGTTTGTCTAAGGCCATGGGCTGCCTCTACTTGCAGGAGAATCCACCACCTTATCGGGCAGTCCATTCTGTTGTTGAACAGCTCTCACTTTTAGGAAGTTCTTCCTACTCTTGTGTCAAAATCCCCTTTCCTACCCCTGGTAGGAATCTTACCCCTGGACCTGCAGAAAGCAAACTTGGCCCACTTTCCATTTGACAGCCCTTCGCATATTTGAAACCAGCTATCATATCACCTGTCGGTCTTCTTTTCTCCAAACTAAACGTAACCAGCTCCTTCAAAGATTCCTCATAAGGCTGGGTTTCTAAATCTGTTTTCACCCTCCTCTGCACACATTCCAACTTCTCTGGAAGTTGAGTCATGGCAACTGGACTTCTTTCTTATTAGGTTGAAGCATTTCACTACTCATCCAAGTAGCTTCTTCAGTCTGAGGAGAGTTGGTAGGAGATCACTAACATATCCTCCCCATTGGTTTCACTTCCCCCTGGCCTGAATAGGCTCCTTAGAAGAACAAAGGACTGGGGGGGGGGGTGAGTGACAATCCCACTTCTGCAGTCCTTCTTCACCCATTGTCATGGGTCATTAACAGTGTTAACAGTGGTCTTTCTGGTGTGTGTGGTACTGATCTTCTCCTGCCTCTAGTGGTAGGAACGGATTAAGCAGCTCTGCATAGTTCCTATGCATTAGTTCCCATAGTTCCTATGGGAACTAATGAATCAACTTGTGAACCACCCCTCGACTTAAGAACCAAAAACAGCCGGAACAGATTAAATGGTTTTCAGTGCATTCCTATGGGAAATGCTGATTCGAGTTACAAACTTTTCAGGTTACGAACGGACTTCTGGAACAGATTAAGTTTGTAAGTCGAGGGCCCACTGTAATAGCTTTACTACTTAATTGTTAGGCTATTCTAAGTTACCATGACTAAGTTTCCAATCCATCAATGAAGGCTGTAAACCTGTCGTCATCTTCTTCTCCTTCTCTTGACGGAACGCCTACTCCCACCAAGGTCTACCCGTATCACCCGCGCGAGTCAGGAGGTGAGGTTGAGGAGCCTGACGCTGAGAGAGGCCCGGAAGGAAAGAACTAGAAACTGGGCCTTCTCAGCGGTGGCTCCTCGCTTCTGGAACAATCTCCCTCCAATGATTCGTGAGGCCCCTTCGCTGGGTATCTTTAAAAACCAACTGAAAACATGGATGTTTGTACGGGCCTTCCCTCCACTTAACCCTTGATTACCTCTTCTTTTTTTTGCCATCTTGAACAATCTATTAATTTATTAGGTGACATTATAATTTCTGTGTATATTTTTGTTAATATTTGTATGTTTTATTTATGTATCTGGAAGTCGCCTAGAGTGGTCACTAGACCAGATGGGCGGAGTATTAAATAAATAAATAAAATAAAATAAAATAAAATAAAATAAATAAATAAATAAATAAATAAATAAGTAAATAAGTAAATAAGTAAATAAGTAAATAAATAAACTAACTAACTAACTAACTAACTAACTAACTAACTAACTAACTAACTAACTAACTAACTAACTTCTCCAACTTACGCACACACCCCAACAACTTACTTAGCCCCCTTCTTCTATACCTTAAATCAAAGTCTCTCTCCCATGATGGTATCCAATCAGCATACAGTTCTTTGTTCGCAACCCCTACACCCAACTTGTAACTTTCCATAGCTCCTTCTCTCATCCCAGGCTGGTATATTGGCACGCCATTAGTAAGGAATGTTTTGGTTATCAGTCCTGAGAAATGACCTTGGCTCATCTTCACAGGAATAAACAATCTCCAAGCACACTGAACACCTGCAAGCCTGGGAAATAAGTACTAGAAAACCCATATCCTCACAGCCACTAAATAGGAGAATGGCCCAGCACAGGAGGGGCAATGGCTTGGGACCATAATCAGCAGTGTTCCTTCATTTGAAGGACAAAGGACACATTATTGAAGGAGAGTTCCAACCAATGGAGAATAGAGTGGTATTATTACTTCCCTTGGATACTATATTTCTGTAAATGCAGGCAAATGTTGCATTAGCTTTCTTTGCTGCCACACCATACTGCTGAATCATGTTTAGCCCGTTGTCTATTAAACCTGTTAGAGCCTTTTCACATGTACTGCTGTCAAACCAACTGTCTCCAATCCTATATTTGTGCATCTAATTCTTCCTTCTTAAATATAGAATTCCACATTATTCCCTGTTGAACTCATTTTCTTTGTTTTGGCCCAGTTCTCCAGTCTGTCAAGGTCTTCCTGAAGTCACCCCAATCCATTTCGTGTCATTTGTGAATTTAACGAGCATCTCCTCCAGACTTTCACTAAAGTTGTTTATGAAAACATTGAACAGCAGGCTTAGGACTGAACCCCATAGCACCTCACTTGTCACTTCCATCTAGGACAGTGGTTCCCAACCTTGGGTAACTCAAGTGCTCTTGGACTACAATTCCCAGAAGCCTTCTCCACCAGCTGTGCTAGCTAGGGTTCCTCAGATCTGCAGTCCAAGAACACCTGGGTTACTCAAGGTTCAGAACCATTGCTATAGAAGGATGGCGAATGATTGGCAAGCAAGCTTTGGGTACAACTACAAGTTCACTCGAAGGAAGCATCTTCTAGCCCAAATTTTACTAGACTGGTCACAAGAATACTGTATTATGAGACCTGGTCTAAAATTTTGCTGAAATTAAGATATATTGTATCTACAGCATTCCTTCAACTGAGTACCTGGTTTTGCTTCCCCACCCCGATCCTTTTTCCTCTGATGTCTTGTATTTTGGATTGTAGACCTGCAGGCAGGGACTGTAATCGTAGAATCTTAGAACTGTAGAGCTGGAAGGGACCCTATGGATCATCCAGTCCAGCTTCTGTCAAGGAGTCATAGTGGGGAATTGAACTTCCAACCTCTGACTCCACAGACAGAGACCTGAACCATTGAGCTATCCAGTGTTTCATTCCTTCCTAAGCCACAGTGGATGAGACTTGCAAAAGACTTGCAGAAGTACAAAAGATCCCATGGCAAGGCTACAAGAAGGGACACAAAAGCAATCTACTGAGGAATGAGCATGTTCCGTGGCCATGGAATGCTAAATGCCCACTGGAAAGCGGGGGGGGGGAGAGAGACGGAGCGAATGGAATGGAATATCCAGGAAAGAGCCTAGCAAGGTGGCTGGCCGATGTGGTGCCCTGCAGAATTGCTCTCCAGGCTGTGAGATCTCCTGGCAGTTCTCCCTTGTTTTTCATGTTCCATTGCAGGCAGGTGGCTGTAATTTGCCACAAGCAGAAGCAATCCAAGACACCTTGATTACCAAGCAAGGCTGGAACTGGGACACATTTCTTTTCTTCTCTCTGAAAAAATCACAAGACAGAAAGTCTTCATCATAACAGCTGGCAAACATTCATCTGGTAGCCAAGGACACAAGTCTGAGGAGGAAGACAAGGAGTCATAAGATACCACCTTCCACACTCCCGTGGACATGTGGAGAATGGGGAATTCGGCTTCTTTTGGCATCTAAGAATGTATGCAGGAAGTGGTTCAGACAAGCCTACAACAGCTTCAGTGAACGTGTGAGGGGGAGATAGGAGAAACAGGCCCGAGAGCTTTGGCTTTAGTGGGGGGAAAGGGTCTGTGTTTTAGGTGAACACTCCTCCATGCATTTTGGAACCTCAACTGGTCAAGGTTCACCATAAAGAGGAAGAGTTTTCCATATGTCTAGCTGTAGTGGTGTTGGGCTTTTCTTTTACCTGGCTGCTGGTTGCTGGTCAGGGTTGGTTGGGCGGGCTCTGCCATTAGGCAGAAGGAAGCTGTTGCCTCAGGCCTGCTTTTATCTGCCTAATCACAAAAGGGCAGCAAATGACAATCTATTAATTTTCCCCTAATTTATTTGCACTGCCAGAAATGAAAAGAAGCATTGTGAGATTTTCTGCCTTATGTACCACAACCAGGCTTGCTTGGACTACACTGCAGCTTGAATCAGTTAGAACAGGGCATGATTTGCCTCAGGTAGCAAAACCTCTGGGGCCAACTCTGGGATGTCAGTGTGGAAGGCATATAACCAGTAAGCATCTTCAAATTCCTCCCTTGACACATGCACTGAGTTCACAAACAACGCCGTTTGAGCGTCTGTCGCACCATTACAGAATGCAAGGGAGATTCTGAAAAAGCACATTGAACATGAGCAAAGGAAGAAAATGGAATATGGCATGGTCAAAAAATCATCTCCCTACGCAGGAAGCCTAAACTGTGTGACTGACTGCAGCCTTTCAACGTCTGGGAGTGATAAGGCGTGTGTGCCTGTGTGTGGCTTAGCCATTGTATTTGAATCAATATCAGTGTATGAATTATAAGCAATGTGAAATCTACAAAGGTTCGCAGGGCTTACTGGCTCCTTCTCGCCCCCGTCCCTTGCTACTAATGCCTGAATCTAGAAAAAACACATTAAAACTTCATCCATTTTGAGTTCATTGTAGTCATTTATACCACTGCTGCCAGTCACTGAACTTTACCAACAAAGGTTGAAATGCATTTGCGAGGGCAGGCTCCCTTTCACACCGGTGAGATGGGGCTTATTGAAATAATAATTCCGATCTAAAAAGCAAGGTCTATTAATTTTTATAAATGCATTTAATAATTTACCCGGGAGCTCCTCTCATCCATAAAGATAGCAGGAGAAATAGGGGAGGGGAAGGGGGGCTTAATACTTACTCCTGTCTATGAAGTGTAATTCATTCTTCTCCAATCTGTGGTGGCTCGTTTAAAAATTGATTTAAGCTGCAATCCTGTCACCCACTTCACCTAGAAACTCAACATGGCTTACTTCTGAGTGGATAACATTATAGGACGACGGTTCTGGTAATCCAGGAAAGGAAGGGAAGGAGATGGCGGCTTAGAAAAGAATACAGTAGTTAGCTCTTAAAATGGTAAACCTTTTCTTCTCTCTGTTCCTTTTGCCGGAATACTCTTCAGTCATCTGAGGCCGAAAGTGGACAATACAGTTAGCATTAGGATATCAGTATAAGGGGACATGGTGGCGCTGCAGGATAAACCACAGAAGCCTCTGCGCCACAAATTCAGAAGACCAGCAGTCGTAAGATCGAATCCACGCGACGGAATGAGCTCCCGTCGCTTTGTCCCAGCTCCTCGCCAACCTAACGGTTCGAAAGCATGTAAAAATGCGAGTAGATAAATAGGTACCATCTCGGTGGGAAGGTAAAACGGCGCTCCCTAGTCACGCTGGCCATGTGACAATGGAAACTGTCTTCAGACAAGCGCTGGCTCTACGGCTTGAAAAACGGGGATGAGCACCGCCCCCTAGAGTCGGACACGACTGGACTAAAAATGTCAAGGGGAACCTTTACCTTTACCTATAAGCAGGGTTTCCTGTGGTGATAGAAGGCAGCTCATTAAGCATTGGGTTTCTGCTGAGGTGCTCAGTGAGAACCATAATATCAATCATCTTAGCTGTGGGATCATCACTGATTATACATCTGCAGGCCTTTTGTGGGAGAGCTTGAAAAGGTTACTTTCTGGTCTCCCAGATCCCAGAGTTCTCCCCTACCCAGAATGACGGGGGTCGGGGATGGGGGGGTGGCTTCTGGGAGTTTGATTAAAATAGGAACTTCTTCCAAGCTCTGGTTTGCTATAGATTTCGAGTTAGGAGAGCTCCTTATCTTCTCCTCCGCCTTCTTCTCCTCTTACTCTCGGGGCTTAAGAATATATTTTTAGGCTCCCCTTGCAAGAACTGACAAGTGGAGGCTGTCATTACTCTACCCGATACCTAGCCGACAGCACAGTCCTAGGCTGATAAAGCTGCAGAAAAATTGAGTAGGTCAAGAAGCCACTTCTTTCCCCGGAGTTTAAGCTACAAGGAACCGTTTCTATTAGCATCTCTTTTCTTATGCTTGAGGAATGACCCTCGGGCATTCCGGGATTTTCATAACATTGGAGGGCTTACTCAATAAAGAGAGGATGAAAAAGCAGAATGCACTTATAGGACAAAGCACCTCTCCTCTGTGTGCCCAGTTAAAACTCAAATAACATCAAGCAATTCTACCTCTGTTAAAAACTGCATTTCATTTTAGAGCAGAGAAGGGGAAATCAGGCCTCATCCAATCCATTCCGCCCATGAAGTCTGCCGTACTGGGCGCACCCACTTTCCAACCTGCCGGCATGCCTTTTGTTGGATGGGAGAGCAGGTGGTTGGTTGTGTTTTGTTTTTTCTTTGTTGAAAAGCCCTGCCACGGAAGGGGGGGGTGCCAAACCCCATGAGCTCCCACTCATCCTCTCCAGCCAATTTTTTTTAAGGGAGATATGGGACAGGGTTGCCTGGTTGGCAACTTCTTGGGGTTTCAAGGTGAAAACCTGGGGTCCAAGGGGCGGATCATTGTGATGTCACAGGGAGAATCCTTATGACATCACAGGGACATGTCCTTGTGATTCCAAGGGTAGGGGTTGGAAGGAATATAGGGAAGAAGGTGACTTATATTGGTAGCACCAGCTACAGTACCTACCCTATCTAGAGGGAAACTACATGAAACATCCCTGTTGCGGGATGATGTGCGCAGCCTTGAGTTTCCCAATGTGGAACAAAACCGAGCCAAGTCTGTCTCGGATGAAGGAGCGAAAGGGACAAAGACTATGGACACGAATAAGGTTGAAAGTTACAAGTTATTGCCTGAACTGAGTTATTTAGATCCGTTTTACGTTGATGTTCCAGAAGTTTTAAAAAAATAAAGAACCCTTGTTTGTACCATTATCCTCGTCTCCGTCTACTTTTCCCACTGAAAAGAAGGACCCGCCAACTACAGACAAAGAACCCAATCACAGGGGCATAGGCTCCTGCAGAAATCTGAACAGGTTGGAAATAAATGTTTTCTCTTTTGGTTGGGAGGTGTGCTGTGGTGGCTTTGGGATATTGTTCCTGCAGAGGGACTGTATTCATTAAGCACTTTGAGCAATTTCTTTATGCAAGGCCTATATGTACACATTTTTGTTAAATTTCCAGCTTAAGCCCTATTCACTTACCTGGAAGTAGACATCACTGAACTGAAAGAGACTCATTTTCTGTGTAAACAGGCATAGACTGAATGGGGATGGTATACCTAAAACAGACGCACACTCAGTTGTTGGCCATGCCTCCTTGCCTCCAGAGCTCCTGGTTGTGTTGGCGTGCAAGCCCCAGGGTCTTCCTAGTACAGTAGTGGGATTCAAGCCTTATCACTCAATTCTTTTATACAAGATGCACAAAAACAGAAACTGTAAGATATATTTACTATAAAATGTTAAGGTGACATGTGACCGTTGGAAAATTAGTGTTTTTAAAGGAACAGATCAGGTATCAATCATTATTTTCCCAGTGACGCATTCATAAAACAATGCTTTTTAAATTGCATCGTCACCATTGCCATCATCATCACTTGACAGGAAAGGGGAAAAAATGACTTGAATATCTAAAAAGGCCTGCACTTGACACTCATCCAACTTTGGAAATGTAATGAATAAGCAAGGAGTAATGCATTAAAAAGAGTAATACTGTTATCAGGCATTACATTATTTTTTGGAAAACAATGCTGGCAACATCATAACACTTTAGTTCCAAATTCTGGTAACATCTGTTGGCAGGAGCCATTTCTGACCAGGAACATGTATTTATAAATCATTCTCTCATTCTTCTGAGTGTCCAGCCCTAAAATGGACCCTATTACGCTGTATCTGGCGTAGTCTTCTTCAGAGGACAATCTGCCCCTACTGTAGGATTCAGTGGATGCTATTGAGTTTCTAGCCGGCGGTCCTTGCTTAGAAACACCAGAGACAGTGCCTGGCTCTTTCAGAGGTGACTCCTCCCTTCCAGACAAGGAAGCCTCTGAGAAAGAAGAATACCCTCCCAGCCTCAGGGAAGGCCCGTGACTCAAAGTACAGCTAAGACAAAATGGGTGCCTTTCTTAAGGACCTTCCAACTGTTGACAGATGCTCTGAGTAGCTCCAGCTGTAGGAGGGAATTGTCCACCATACAAACAAATAAAACGAAATTCCAAATACAAAAGCACTACTGAGACCACTTTCCTTATCTGTTGTCCCATGATCCTTGATCTCAACTCCTACATACTTTGCCTCCCTAGATCCTGCACTAACCCAATCCAGACTGCTTCCTGACTACATTTCTGTTTACCCTCCGTCTATATGATTAACTCAATACAGTCATGACTCATAACCTACATATGACGTATATCTTGACTACTCGGGTCAACATTTCCCTGATGTGTCAACCAACTTGGATTAGATTCCATTGTCACCTTGGGAGAGACCATCCCTGCACTGGGCATGCCACTTCACTTGGAAGCATTGCAACTTGAAAATAGAACTGATGGGAAAAGAGATACTTAGAGCCTGAGATGGAGCACCTTAGTCCCAAGCTTAGGAACAGACTGTGGAATAGACTATGTTGTGCTTACATATATAGAGATCATGGATGTACAGAGTTGCCAGTTATCAGGGAAGAAAATCTCAAGGAAGTGATTACTCTGGGTGAGAGGTGTTGAATGAGGAGAAAGCTTAATGTGTTTAAGATTTGTGTGAAGGGACTTTGAAGCCTGGGCACCCATCTCCACCAATTTCCAGCTGGTACCAGGACTCATTTATTGAGTGTCAAGGCATTTGCATGTGTGTTACACTTGTGCAATGTGCAACACACATGTTTGTACATCAAAAAAGCTAAGAGTGAGCGAAGGTGAATGCTGAGAAAATGACCAGGTCCGTGAATTTCAGTCCATTGTGCCATTCAGAGCAAGCAGAGGGTGAAGTGCTAGCATCTTGACTCATGGGCCTTCTTGTGACGCAAGTCCTGGCAGTAACACATTATTTTCGCCCAGATTCTAAATCCATTTTCCCACCTTCCCTTCATGTTTTTTTTCCACAATCAGTTGGCCAAGAAGCATTTCGGCCCTCTTCCCTCCCAACCTTTGCCTGCCTCACTTCTGTAACATCACAAGGATCCACGAATGTGACATTACGAGTGCCCAACCCCGGTTTCAGGCTTTGGCCTTGAGACCTCAGGGAATGGGACGCTCTTGATTTGAGGAGGGGATGTGTTTGGTCCCAGAAAACATCTTCAGAGACCTGCAGCCGATTTGTTATAAAATGGTGTGGAATTCGTTAAATGAATTTGTTGACACATGATATGGTTTGCTTGATGTTTTCCTTGTGTTTCCCTGGACCTCCGACTTTGCTCTTATTATCTGACCTTAGACTTAGAAATTAGGCATCTCCAGGGCTTTCCTCTCTGTGCAATTTCATTACAAGTCCTGCTTCCCAATCACGTTAACAAGAGCAAAAACCTTTCAGTACTACTCAACTGCATACATCCACACTGTCCATATTTGCAAAGGGGGGTGCTTCTGTTACCCCGCCAGAAACATAATTCAAAATCATCTCTCTTATTGTGTTTGTTTACCTTTGGGGAAGATATTGGGGCTTGTCACTGGGTATTTTGTTTGTTTATTTGTTTGTTTTAAGTTTAATTTACCCACATGTTAGACCTACTGGATACAGAAAGGCTTACTTCTGAGGGTAGACAGGTACACAGTTGTACAGTCAGTGTTCTTGGTTCCTCAAGTTTCAGCCACTTCTTGTCTTTAAATAATTAAATACAGTATCGGTTGTATATTCTAGTACACATCAGTGTGTGGGCTCGTAATGCCTGCACACTGCTTTCTTTCTCCGCTGTCCCTTATCCTGAGAGCAAATATTGCTGCTGTATATGCTGTATAACAGATGCCTTTTCGGTGGATGGCCACATGTTGGTGTGTGTGTCTGTGGGCGGGGGCAGAGCTAAAAGTAGATGGACCACCTTCTCTCTCTCAGGGCTCATCTCCACTGACAATAAAATCCATGTTCCGCTGGGGGGGTGGGGGAGAGACACAAATTTAAGCAGACACACGAGGCATGTGCATGAGCAAACTAGTTTTGCAGGAGAGCAGGTTTTTCTGGTCCCCTGCCAGAGGTCCATTTATTTTGAGGTGGATCCCAGTGAATTGATCCCGCGTACGTGAACACCCTGCCCCATGTTTCTCTGGGGATTCTTTTTGTTTGTTTGTTTTTTACAGCGGCCAGGCTGCCAAGCCAAGCCGTCCTTCCCTCTCCTTTCAGCCCCTATTATCTTCCTTCCCTTCTGCTCTGTCCCTCAACCAACCTCTTTTCCTCACCTGCTTCAAATCTTTCCTGTTTTCTATTCCCCTCAGTCACCTGCTACCACCCTCATCCCTTGCCCCTCTTCCTGTTTCCACCCATGTTTTTGTGACGTGGGGTGATCCTATATATAAAAATCACAAGGATCCACTGGAACCCATGCCTGCAACCCATGGTGTTGTTGTTTTTTTAATGGTGATCCTACATATAAAAATCATGGGGATCCACAGGGAGAGTCCCTCCAGGAACTGGAGCCTAAAGGGAAGGGTGGATCCTCCTCTGGCTCGCTCTCTAGGTGAGAAGTTTGGGTTTCCTGCATCTGGGAGAAGAAACCACTCTTGCTCCTCTCTCACTATAAGTCTAAATATGTCTTTTCCCCTCTCTGTGTGTGCATGTGTGTATGTGCATTTGTGTTTGTATGTATGTATTGGGTTTGCTGTGGGGGGACCCTTGCCCCTTTCCCACTCATCCTCCTCCCCTCCCTTTCCATTCTCCCCTCCTCCCCCGTTGAACCCATTGGGCAGGCGATGAAGGTGGCAGCAGGGTGAGGATGCACACACTGGGACAAAAGCTTTGTATTCAGGCTAAAGTCCACATGAATCCAAATAATATGCTGGCTCTGCCGGTTTATTCGAGCCGTGGGAACAGGCCCTCAGTCTCTCTCTTCCTCTTCTTTTCCTAGCAAGGACTTCGGGATGCCTGCCCTTAAGGCAAAGGTTTCAGTTACACAACTGAACTATAACTGAACTATAATTTGAAATGAACAGCCAGCTCATGTGCATTTAGTCTCTTCTTCCCACTGGAAGTTGGACGGCATGATGACTGTTTTGCCTTTGGATCCAGCAGTGGTAAACAATGATGTGGTGGTGCCTCCAAAATCTTCTGCAAAAGGTATATCCATGCCATGGTGATGTATTGCTGTAGTGCAATTAACCAACGATGGGTGGGGGGTGGGGTGAGGGAATCATTGCAGAATGATAGTCATGAAAAATGTGGAGAAAGGGACAAGGGCATCAATAATTGAAAGGGGAAGAAATCAGAGCAATCTGAAGTGCTATTTGGATCCTTCTCACAGGAGAAGGAATGTCTCCTATGTGAATGGAAGGATTTCTCAAGCACAAGAAAAAAATAGATCACACTGAAGATAAGAGCCATTCAAATGCATCCCAAATCACTACAAATTCCCCCATCTAGTTCTGCTGCCTCTTTACTAAGTAACCTTCTGCAAAATATATGAATAGTCATCTAGTGATATCATATCATAAGCTGTATTGACAATGGTACTGTCATTTGAAACAGCAAGTGCTTCTCTACAGTTGTTCTTTTTGTTGATCACTAAGTACAACAAATTCTCAACACCCTATGGTAGATCCATATCACAAATGCTTCTATTATTGCTGCACAAGAATGCAGAAATTGATATTGTTCAACAGATCAATTCAGTGTTCCATAAGGCAATTCTAAAAATAGGTGTACCACAAACAATAATTTATAACTTTGAAAATGGACCTTGAACCACCACCAAATTGGGCAGTCTTGTAGCCAACAGTCTGCTCTTGCTGTGTCCCAAATTTGGGGATATTTTGGCAGATAGTTTTCAGGTTATGATTTAAAAAAAAAAAAAAAAGCCTGCTTTACATTCCCTCCTCAGCAGCACAGGTGAGCTTTTCTATCAGATTTAAAACACATCAAATACATTTAAAAAGCCAAATTTGCTTATCTTGAATGGTTAGTCCCAGCCATTTTTTAAAAAATTTGGGAGGAATCCAGGCATCATGTCATGTAATATTGACTAAAAAAACAAATGCCATTTCAGAGGAGAAGCAATCTTTGATTTTCTGACTTTCTTAATAACTTTTTTTATCAGCACAAACCTAAACATAAACATTGAGAGCTGGGAGGGGAGCTCTAAACTTTTGACTCTGCTAGTCAGGACAAATTGACTCTCAGGAGGAGAACTTTTTAACTCCTCCCTGGCCAAACAGACATTAAAAACAGATTATGTTTCTGATGTAAAAATATTTTAAAATATTATTTTAAAAAATAGACAATAACTATTCAGAAGCTCACTCATTCATGCTGTGAAATTACTTTTGTGTGTGTGTGTGCGTGTGTGCTTTGTGGCTAGGTATGACCTTAAAGAGCTTTGGTGCCTATTCTATCCCTTCTAACCCTATACCATTCTTTGGTAATTAAGAAAAAAAAATCAAAGATGCTATGTGACATCAAGTCAGTTCTGATGTGTGGTGACTATATGAATTACTGACTTCCAAAATGACCTATGATTAACAGCTGCACTTAGATCTTGCAAACCAACAACATCTCTTGTTAGCTTGTTCCCTCTTCCTACTGCCCCCCCTTCCTAGCAATATTGTATTTTCCATTATGTCCTGCTCAGATCTCGTAAACTAACAGCTGTGGCTTCCTCCATTGAGTCAACTGATCTCATTTTAGGTCCTCCTCTTTTCCTACTGTTCCACAGCACTTTTATTTTATATACTGTATAGTCTATTCTAGTCACTTCTGTATTTCTATTATATATGCATGATAGGATAGGCTCTGATTACTCGTTTTTGCTCATGTGAGAGTTCAGCCTTGATTCCACTGAGCACCCGCGTTTCTGCTTTTCCGGCTTTCTTTTGTATCTGTGCCTGCTGGCAACGTGGGCTCTTCTCTGCCGCCACCACATTTCAAATGAGCTGATTTTTGTCCCTGTCTTTTTTTCACTATCTTTGTTTCACATAGTTTGAATGATTTTGACCTTGAGGTCTAGTGACACTCTTTGCTAAACTCCACATCTCCATTTTTATTTTATTTTATTTTTTAATTTCAAAAGGGAAAGGGACATCTTTTGGGAGACGTGTGCACAGCATGTTTGTAGAGCTTTTGGTCTGATACAGCTTTTCTTCCTCTGCTGGGCAATTCTATATGAGGGAAGTTTCTGTTGGAATTTCTGTTGGTGTGAGAAGTGGTTAACTGATGAAAAAAGGAGTCAGTTTCTGGGATATTCCTTTATGTGGTGTCACTTTGTGAATGGTATTGAGCAGAAGAAAGTGTTCTGTAGACCAGTGGTTCTTAACCTTTGTTACTCAGATGTTTTTGAACTGCAACTCCCAGAAACCTCAGCCAGCACAGTTGGTGGTGAAGGCTTCTGGGAGTTGCAGTCCAAAACTCCTGAGTAACCCAAGGTTAAGAACCAGTGCTGTAGACCATCTTCACTGCTGCCATTGGTGTTGCCAACATTCAGGCTGCCCTTTGCTAAGTAAAGCCTGGCATCATTTTTCCTGTTGGCAACATGGGCACAATATTGTGCAGCAATACACAATATGGCTTTTTGAATCATAGGTAGAGAAGTACAATATCCCCCATTAGTAAATCAGAGGTGTTTTCAAGAATCGAATTTTTTTATATTTGTTTGCATTAAAAGTCCATGGTAGTCTGAACAACTTGGGAATGTTACTTTTTTTTGGAATACAATTTCTTGAATTCCCCCAACTAGAATGACCACTGGCCATTGAGGACAGGTGTTACAAATGCACAGACATACCATTTGTGAGCCTATATGGAAGCTGGTGTTCGGAATCCTAAGAAAAAAAGCCACTGTTAGCCAAGAGTTTATTGTAATGGACTAAATGTTTGGGAGGGAAGAAATATTGCAATTGTTATCATTGGTTACATGACTAAGAGAGAAAGAAAAGAAGCAGCGTGTGGGAGGAAGTGAAGCCAAGCCATAGTATGCCGTTCACCAAGTGAGGCAGCAACACAGCAAATAAGATAAAATTATACCCTATCTACCTCTCTTTACTTCTATTGTCCCAATGATTTGTACAAATGTGATACCATATTTCTCCACTTCCCACATCTGTTTGCATCTGCAAAATATCAGCGGTCTTGCTATTGAGAATTTATCCACATTTCATGTTTAGCTGGGGTAATATCTGAAACCAAAAAGTTCAAGTCCTGACTCTGTTGGAATCCATGTTTCATTCTGTTTGATCCCACCAGAGGCAACCTCTCTTAAAAGCAACTAAGATATGATCATGTTTTCCACAGACACAAACAGAGTTTCAAAATGCCTCGCACAAATCTATATTCTGATTTCTCTTTTGGGTTTCTGAGGGTGAAATAAGAAGAGTAGCTTAGATCATATCCAAAGCTACACGCTTTATGTACCAGAACACTCCCATAAAATCATTCTATGACCAGATATTAAGGTAGAAGGAATTCATAGATGTCTCTACAGTAGGGGGGTCCCAGTAATTGTAATATAGTGGTGGTGGGGAGCAAAACAGAACAAAACCAAAGTGTGCCATTTATATACCTCCTCATAGTGCTTAAAACACTCTTTTTCCTGCTGGTAATATGGGCACAATATTACAGTTTAATTATGCAGGCTACATATTCTACCAACGCCACCCAGCAGGCTAGATACTCAATTTACTGACCTTGGAATGATGGACAGCTAAGTCAACCTTGAGCCAGATACCTGAGCCCTTCAGGATCAAACGCATGTCATGACCAGAGTCTTGACTGCAGCACTGTGGTTTAACCACTGTGCCATGAGTTCTGATTTTCAGTTTCACATGTTTGCTCTAGAGTAGTCTAGTACTCCTCTCCTTGCCCTTTCTGCTTCTGTCCTCTGTGGAGCTGGAAGGGACCCAATGTCCGCTGAGTCCAACCCCTTTCTGCCAGGAGGAAATCCACAGCTAAAAGATCCATGACAGATGGCTATCTAACCTCTGTATAAAAACTTCCAGGAAAGGAGAGTCCACACACATCCCCAAAGCACCCCAATTCCACTGTCAAACAGCTCTTACTGCCAGTCAGTGTCTAATGTTTTGGTAAAATCCCTCTCTCATCGTTTGAATCCATTACTCACTGGGGCTAGAGAAAAATGAATTTGCTCCATCTGATACATATCCCTAAATCATTTATCAAAGGGTTTAGCTTCCAGATCTTCACCATCATGACGACCCTCCTCTAGGCATGATGGAGCTTTTTCATATCATTTTTGACTGAGGGTCATCAGAACGAGACCCAGCATTCCAAGTCAGATCTGACCAAAGTAAGGTAGAGTGGTTTTACTGGTTCCCTTGATGGGGGGACTGTTCTTCAGTTGAAGCAACCCCATTTTGCATTCCTTTTTTTTTTCTTTTCTTTTTCTTCCTTTTTTTGCCTCTAGGTCATATTATTGGCTCATATTTAGCTTGTCTACTAAGTCTCCTTGATTCTATTCACACATACTATGGCCAAGCCCACTGTCCCTCATCTTATATTCGCTCACTTTGTTGCTCCTTCTTATGTACATCTGGAGCTTCTCATTTTTCCCTTTAAAAAAATCATGGTATTGGTTTTCTTCCAGTTCTCCAGTCTGCTAAGGTCAACCTCAATCCTGGCTTTTGTTCTACCTTTAGGTCACGATGACCCCATTTTACAGTTTTGTTTTAAAGACCACAGCAAGAACATTATCTTGTCCTTCATGATCACAGTTGAACGAGTGAACTAACAAATCTTTGTAGGGGAATAGCTGGTTTTTCTGCAGAAATCTGTCATACGGTGGGGTGTGTGTGTGTGTGTGTGTGTGTGTGTTCCTTTCCACAAGAACTGCGCTACAGACAGGAAGGGGCATTTAAAATGGATGTAAGATACAGAAACTGGCACTGTCTCCCTTCTGAGAAACAAGAATTAATCATAAATTTAAAGATCCATTGAATTCTCCTGCTTTACAGTTAATATTTGAACAATTGTCCGTTATCAATCCAAGTCTGAACAAAAGTCAAGGGTGCAACATTAATATGAGTCATGATGAACTGTTCCCCTGGGATAAATATTGTCAAGTCTCCAAGTGAGGCTCCAACCATTTTGCATGTCTCAAAGTGGAGGACTTGCGCGGGCATAGCAATCCAGGGATTTCAAACTGTTGGAGCAGATCAGAAAAAGTGGAAGTGGAATCCACTTATGCTACCAAACATTTCTTGAAGATACAGACTGACTGATAAGCAGAAACGTTGTTAGAGTGGGAAGAGATATCGCTGCTTATTGTGTTTACTCGAAGTCTGGTGTCAGCTTAGCTTGCTTTTCAGCGGAGAAAATGGTATTTCTCAGACCAGATCATGGGGCACAGGTTGGGCAATCTACAGCCTAGAAAGCCCCAAACGTAGTCACTCGTTCTCCCCCCCCCCCCCTGTAGTTACAGAAGAGTTTGGGCGCCCTGTGGAACAAAGCTACAGTAATGACCAGCATCATCTTCACTTCTCCAGAAGGCCTCCAGGGACCATGTTGGATATAAACCAAGAGTGCGAGCACAGCTGCTGCTTTCCTCCATAAGGTCTGCAGACATTACCATTGGAGCTCATCCACACTCAGGGATTTGCTCATCCGCTTCTGCATCCATGATATGGATTCTTTTCCCTGTGTTTACATGACACAAATGTATTCCAAGTGTTGCGTAAGTGGGTAAAGTCATGGACCAGGACTCTGGAGAACAGGGTTCAAATCACCACTCGGCCATGGAAACTCACTGAGCGAGTGGAACTGGTAAACCACTTCTTAAATATCTTCTCACTTACCTCGAAAGCCCTATTAGGGTCAGTTCCAACTTGACGGCACAGAACGCAGACACATATGGCACAAGGCTGAAACCAGTGTCAACACTGTCAAAGTGGGACATGTTCTACGTTGCTCCCTCACATTTTTCAAAGGGCTGGCATCCCAAACAGTTAATTTTCAAATGATGTTTGGATGACAGTGTTAAAGGATGAGATCAGGAACTGTCAAAAATCGCCCTAATGTCTACTCCTCCACAAAATAAGAAAAGCAAAACAAACAATAAAGATAGTCAATCTGGATAGGAGCGTCTCCTGTTTCCCCCCCCCCTTCAAAATGCTGGTGTAAAAAAAAAACCAGCTGAATTCCCAACGATCTTAGGAGGGCAGTGGGCCATGGCAGCTTTTATGATTCCAATTTTGAGAGTGCAAAGAATCTGCTCCAGACTCTACTCTACACTTGACACAAATTATCCAAAGTACTGATCCTATCTGAGGATGCAATTCAGCCCCGTGGGTGAATTCCTGTAAAGTGCAGACTAAAACCCGCAGTGGATGTGCAGCACCTCACTGCCTGCCCCTGGCAGAGGGAGCCTTTGCTGTCAGATGAGAGCAACCATGGTCCAAAATACTGGGATGATTAGTTCAATGCTGTTCTAGTCAGCAGGACTAGGAACTATACTACTGTGTGGATGAGTTCTCATAAAAAGAGGGAAGCTGAGAGGAAGAAGGGAAAAACAAAGGCACAAATAGAAACACAGAGGAGATTGAGGCAAGGTAAGGCCCAGAAACAGGGACCCTGTTTCACCCACTGCCTCATAAAGGGAGTGCAGAATGTTAGCTGAGTGAGCTGCAAAGGGAGAAAGAGAGAGTAGTGGGGGGGGGAGAGAAATTGAGGAGTGCGAATCTCGAAAAGTCTTCAGGGAGAGGAAGGGTGTGTTGCTCCACTCCCCCTAAACTCTACCAGCTCCGCTGAGCAAGACATGCATGCAGTTGGGTTAATTATACCATGGCCTTCACCACCATTTTGTTTATATTGATGAGAGGTTTCTTCTCTCCCTCACAGAAAGAAATGGTGGGGACAGTTTGTTCCTCTTTTGTTTTTGTTTTTTTGTTTTTTTTCCCTAGCTACCCTTTTATTGTGGCTATTATGTACCGGTGTTATAATTCTACCTCAGTTCTGCCACTCTCGGAAAGCTTGATGTTTCTATTTGCACCTTTAACTTGCAAACAATTGGTTGTGTTTAATGGGTTCCGTCCGAGGTAAGCAGAAGCTTTTTCTCTGTAGGGAGTCAAAGAGTGGAGCTCATCTACTGTGTTTACAAGGGGGTGGGAATTAAGGAACCAGAAGGGTTCATCAAGATCACTGGTTCTTAACCTTGGGTTACTCAGATGTTTTTGGACTGCAACTCCCAGAAGCATTCACCATCAGCTCTGCTGGCTGGGATTTCTGGGAGTTGCAGTTCAAAAACACCTGAGTAACAAAGGTTGAGAACCACTGATCAAGATGACCATGCTTTGAGGGAAGAAGAGTGATCTGTGCACCCAAGCTGGACCTTTATAGTCCTGCAGTAGAGCTACTACTATGGGGAGCTGGGCTGGAGCAATACTCCAAAAGAGGGAAGGATCACTTTAAGGAAGGTCGCTCCCTGAAAAACAACCCTTATCAGTGCAATAGGATAGACGCCTTTCCTGCTCTCTGATCACAGCTTTAGGAGGTTTCTTAAGTATGGTGACGGTGGGGGAAGGGGGAATAAAATAGTGCTGTAATGCCAATTCAGTCGAAGCCCCCTCTTCCTGTGGCTGCTATTCATTATTTTTTTCATAGCACAATAAATCTTGATTATGGATCTCCATGAGCCCAATTCAAGCCTTCCAACTAGTTTAAGTAAAGACACAGGGGAGGGTGTGTGTGCAGTAGCCCTGCTTTGCTAGTGCCCCTTTCCTCATATCAAGAGTGACACTGTGAATCAGAAGGCCTCCTCAAAGCAAGTGTATTTGGAAAATTATTAAACCAGCATGCTCCACTTCTAATTTTACTGCTGTATGCTAAAGACCCGTACTTTTGCACATTGGCCATTAGGCATCATGACAATAAAAACACCCCAGGCGTCCTCCGTCTCTTCTTTGGGTCAGCCTATCAAAGCCTTTGGAAGAAGGGGAGAATTGGTGGGGGTCAGTGGGAGGGAGACTTGAGAAAGGGAAGGTCGAGTCTGGGAGATATTTGATTTCAAGAGGGACAGGGGGGGTCTGCTTCCGTGCCACACAGTGGGAGCCTGTTGATGAGAGTACTGTATTGACAGAAAGGTTCATTATCATCGTCATCTTAGAACTGCAGACCTGGAAGGGGTCCCTTGTCAAGGTGGCACAGTGGGGAATCAAATTACTACCCACGGGCTCCACTGCCAGATACCTAAACTACTGAGCTATCTAGCAGTTCATGATAAAAGTGTAGCAAAAGAACTGAATGCTGTCAGTCAACCAGCTTAAGTAAGCTTCATTATTGTGTTCCAACAGTTGAAATAAAACATCTTGTTTCCTGTTTAACCACTGCCTATCAGTTTGGGGAAGGGAAGTTGGTGGCATTCAGCCCTAAACCTATAAAGCTAAGACCATGCAAAAGCTGGTCCTTTGGGGTTGTGGGGGTGTTACATGCCAATAGGTCAGAACTGACCTATAAGTGACCCTACTAGGGCTTTCAAGGTAAGGGAGATATCTAAGGGGTAGTTTTCCCAGTTCCTTAAATAGCTTATTTACCTTGAAAGCCCCATTAGGGTCACTATAAACTGGTTCCAACTGACTGCATGTAACACACAAACTAAATAATTTTGTATGGTTTGGGTTTTATAGGCATAGGAATGGTTTTACCAGTTCCAACTGGTTGGACAGCTCAGTGCAATAGAGGTTGGGAGTTCCATTCCCCACTCTGCCTCCCAGGAGAAAAATTAGGTTGTGTGGCCTCGGGCAAACTGTACAGTCCCGGGATGCCCCCAGAAGAGAATGATAAACCACTTCTGAGTACTGTGCTCTATATCCAGAAAACCCTGGAAAGGGTTGCCATTTCCTCGACCGTATAAAATTATTGTGATATTTATCAGTCTCGCCTCCTCAGTGAGTTTCCATGGCCAAGTGAGGATTAAAACCCAGATTTCCAAATCAGGAAAATGCAGTTCTGGAGAAGAGGACAATAAAGGACAATACAGTGGTGCCTCGCTTAACGATGATAATCCGTTCCAGGAAAATCGTCGTTAAGCGAAAACATCGTAAAACAAAATTAAATACCTCATTGAAACGCATTGAAACCCGTTCAATGCGTTCCAATGGGGTAAAAACTCCCCATCCAGCGAAGATCTTCCATATGGCGGCCATTTTCGCTGCCTGTATAGTGAGGAATCCGTCCCTAAACACAGCGGGGAGCCATTTTAAGCACCCAGAGACCATTTTGAAACCACCGATCAGCTGTCAAAAAAACCATCGTTTTGCAAAGAATCGGTTCCCGAAGCAGGGAACTGATCATCGCAAAGCGAAAAAACCCTATTTAGACCATCGTTTGCAATCGCAATTGTGATTGCAAAAAGATAATCGTACAGCAATTTTTCGTAATGCGGGGCAATCGTTAAGTGAGGCACCACTGTACTGTAAAGGAAGAAGAAGAAGAAGAAAGACAGTGGAAGAAGATTACTGCAAGAGGTCCTGACTAGGGTGGTGGGAAACACAATTGATTTGTGTTTTGGTTTGTGCATTTTATGTTGTAGTTTATAAAAATAAAAAATAAATCATAAAAAACCACCCAGATTTCTTGAATTCTCTTCAATTTCAACTGCAGCCTACACCACACTGGCTATCCCATGCTTTGGTAGGCTTCCTTCATTCCCCTTAGAAGCTTGTGTTAGTCCTGAGAGAAGACGTGTGTTTGGCCAGAATAGCCCCAGGGGGATAAATAGTGGCTGCCAAAGACATGTTTTGTCCCTCTCTCTGGAGATGATTAGTACAGATTGTCATCTCTTCTCTGATTGGCAGGACTTGGCTTGTCACAAGCTTCTGAGCTCAGGTGTGAGGAGTGACCTTACAATGTAGCAAGTGGAGCTTTTTAACCAAACAGGATCTTCTTCTAGGACACAATTGATAATTTATATCGAGAGCTGGACCACTGGCAGAATTGAAAAGATTCTCTTCCATGTTTTTGAACAGACCACTGGAGGGATCTCTAGGTTTCCAGGTGGTCAGGTGGCCTAATTTACAGAGGACCATTCTCGATTCGCAGGGATCCTCTCTATCAGTGGTTCTCAAATCCTGGCCAGCACAGCAAGCGGTGAAGTGTGATCGGGTTCATTTGAAAGTTGTGGCAGTTCCTCACTTTTGGCGGGAAATAATGACAGAGACTTGTCAGTCATGTTCATAACTTTATTAATCTCTGATTTCTCAACAATTATCTCAAACGGGTCAAAACATGATAAGTCGGGTAACGGGCCATAACTAGAAGAGGTCAACTCTCGTTGAAAGTTTGGGTAACTCCCTGGGGTTCTGGGCCAAAGCGTTCGCAGTCAGTGGTGTTCCGTAGAGGGGCGCTCCTCACCGCACAGATGGTGCCGCAGCATGGATGTCTCACCCAGTCTCCTTCCTTGGGTGGTTTGTTGCGGTCTGGCAGGAGATACAGAACAATTAAGACTCGGACTCCCGTGTCTCATACATGGTCTCTCCTTCCCTCTTTGGTTACGGATCTGGTAATAACCCTCCGACTTTCAAGTTCAGAAAGTCCTTCAGGAGACTGTGCGTCTCTGCTCTGTCTCTCTCTTCCTTCCTTCTCCTTCCCTCACTTTCATACCAACTAACTAACCTTCTCTCTCCCTGAGCACTTATACCCCACTCCCAAACTGACATCTTCAGCTCCTCCCCTTTCCCTTTCTCTCCTTCTTCCACTAAGCAGACTTCTACCTTCCCCTTCATTTATTTCATCTTTCCTGTCTCTTCTAAGGACGTGGTGGTGCTGTGGGTTAAACCGCAGAAGCCTTTGTGCTGCAAGATCAAAAGACCTGCAGTTGTAAGATCGAATCCATGCAACGGAGTGAGCCTCCATCACTTGTCCCAGCTCTTACCAACCTAGCAGTTCAAAAGCATGCTAAATGCAAAAATGCGAGTAGATAAATAGGTACCACCATGGTAGGAAGGTAACAGCATTCCGTGTCTAGTTGCGCTGGCCACGTGACCACGGAAGATTGTCTTCGGACAAACGCTAGCTCTATGGGTTGGAAATGGATATGAGCACTGCCCGCTAGAGTCGGACACGACTGGACAAATTGTCAAGGGGAACCTTTACCTTTACGGTACCTCCTGTCTCTTCTATTAAGATCTCTTTTTCTTTTGACGCCTCCGCTCCTTCCTCTTTAGCCGCTTCTACTGTCGAGGACAGCTCTCTCTCAGCTCTCCTTCACATGAAGGCTTCTGGGAATTGCTGTCCAAGACCTCTGGGGACCCCATTTTGAGAACCACTGCTCTTCATGAAGGGTTGTCTGAAACTCTTGGGGGAGGGGGCAGCCAGTGCGCTGTGGTGGTGAGAGGGTTAGAGTAGTAGGACTCAAGCAATGAAGGTTCCATTCAGCCATGGAACGCACTTGACGATTCCGGGCTTTCTCTTAGCCTGACCTACTTCACAGGACTGTTGTGAGGATAAGGCAGGGGAGAGGAGAGCCCAGGTATGCTATCTTTCATTGCAGAACAAGGAGGATACAAATATAGCTAATAATAACTCAAGATGAAAAACCACAAAGGGACCACAAAGAGAGAGAAAGACAGAGAGAAGGCGCAAAAACATTGAAGTTGCTTATCAACAGTTATTATTTGGAAAGCGGACTGAACAGGCCCAGGGTCTGCTCTGTGACATTGAGATGATGTTTTGTATTTCTTTAGTAATAAGACACGGCACAGTGTGGGGAAAAATCATAATTTCTTTCTCTTTTTTGGACTCCAAAATCCCTCATCTACCTGGGAGTTCTATTTTCTCCTTAATAGAGATGGTATTTCATACAAAGCTGTGTCTTATTTTGTCCTCCTTCTTAGTAATGTGTTTCCTTTCTTTTGGTGGGACATAAGCAGACACCCTACCGAGTCTTCATGTCTGTTCATAATCATTTAATCTCCCTCTGTATCACGCCTCTTGCACATGGCCTGAATTTAAAGCCGCAACATCCCAAATATAGCAAGGCGGTTCTCTTTTTCTCATGGTATCATAGGAGGATCGCCACAGGCTAAGGTTATCCGGACTCCCTTGGCTGGCCTTTGAGGCAGGACCAAAGCTGCCTCTTGTGCCTCTCATTCTCAGCTGGTGAATTGTCAGAAATGAATATACATTGCCTGGTAGACATTTCCCGCAATGGTCTTCAAAGACATTTTCATGCATGAGAGAGTTGACGAGGATGACTTCCGGGCAGCTTAGCTAAGGCACCCTGGCTAACAAGGACTGTCATGGAAGGGACGGCATGAAAATGCTTGGGCAATTTCAGCATAGCCCGGGGGGGGGGCGTTTTGGTTGCATCCGACAGGACTAGCTAGTAGGTGAACGCAGAGAACCTTTAACCGTTATTGAGTGCGTACTTGTCAATGTAATAATAAGACAACGTGCCATTAAGCTGATTCCAACTTATGACAACCCTCCCAAGGATTTCTGCATATAACATATACTACAGGGACTGGCAAACCACTGCACAGACATGGTTTTCCCGTCCCTCCTCCTGCTGGTGTTCTGGGACTATGTAGCTTGTCCAAGGCCACATGGATGCCAAAGCACCTAAGCTCCTCCAGCTGGCCCTCCTCATGGGACACACAGCAGGGGTTCAAACTCTCAGGCCCTGGCACTCCAACCAGCTAAGCTATAGCTAATTTGATTTGTCTCAGTATACAGTACTGGTGCGCATTGGTGTACATTGGGACAAATCCCTAAAAACTAGTGGCTGGGAGCTAATAAGATCAGCCACTGCCAGATCCAAACACATCAGAGAATGCTTCCACTCTTCTCTGTGCTTCCTCCTCTGCTTATTTCTTGCTTTCCTCCCTTTCTCTTTGGTCACCCAGATGTCCTAGTGCTAGGACAGCATGTCTTGAAAAGAAAATGAAAGAAGAAACGGAATGGGAAACAAAGAAAGAAATAATCAGACTCAGGCACCTGGTGTGGGGAGGACAGGATTCAGTCAACAAGCTGCAAACAAAGCTGATTTCCTCCCCTCTTTCTGCTGTCTCTGGAATAGTTGGCTGAGGTAAATTAACCCACAGAAAACCAACTTCCTGGGTGCAACACAGCACCTGCTGCTGTTTGGTGACACCCTTTGTCTAAAAAAACCAGGCCCTCCTTGTGATGTTTTTCAACAAAGAAGGGGAGAGGTGTTTGACATATTGTCACTTATACCTATGCATCAAGGAGGGCAAAGTGATGCCCTCCGGATGTTGTTGGATTGAAACTCCCATCATCTGTAGATAGCATAGCCATGGGAGTGGCCCCCAACAAAATCAAGAAGCCACATTTTACCTTCTAAAGTCCCTGCCATGAAGTTTATTCCTTGGTGGCAACTCCAGACAGAAGCTTTATGGTGTCAGGTAATTAACTATCTCAAATGGGGGGGGGGGGAGTTGAGAGAGACAGAAGAATCAAGCAGGAGCTGGTCCATTGATTTCAAAGATAGGCAACACAGAGCCACAGGCAGGCGTGTGCAACCCCCAGGACATGTTTTGGGAGGCTGTTCCATCCTGCACGTTTGAAGGGAAGCTATGTATCACATAGGGTGAGCGCTCTGTAGTCCTTCTTAAAGTGTGGTACATAGTATGGCAGGACTTTGGCAGTCAAGCTGGGTTACGTGCTACCTTTTTCATAAATATATCATTTTAATTCCTTACCAAAGTTCTTTGTTTCAATTAGTGGGTTTTCTGTTTTTAATTTATATTTGTTTTATTCATAGACACCATGAGGAAGATGGGATATAAATCCAACAAATAAATAAATAAAGGCCCAAATCCTCTTGCCTAGTAGTGCTGGCATAAAAAAAATGGTGCAATAGAGGCAAATTCCATTAAGTTAAGAAATCACCGTAGACATTATCTGTTGCTTACTGTGTTTTGTGCCTCTAGGAAAATTTCTTAACCTGAGACAATCTGCCTCCAAATGCTACATAGTTTGCATAGCTATACAAGAGGATTCTAGCCAGATAAAGCTAATCCTCACTAGCCGCCTAGAGTGGTCCTGAGTTGACTAGATAGGCGGGATATAAATAAAATAAGATAAAAATAAAATAAATTATATGACAACAGAGGGGTGATTACAGACAATGCCAAACATCCATACATGACTCTTGAAGTGCCACAGCTAAGATTCCATATATCCCTGTGGAATTTTTTTCACTTTCTTTAGGGCATCCTCTGCTTTCCTTCTTGCACTTGGGAGATATGACAGCAGCAGGGAGGTGAGGGTTGGAATGGTTTGTTCTTAAGAGGTTGGGTATTAGAGTTGGCATTTCCTCTGTGGCCGATAGGCCCAAAGCATTGATGTAAATGAGCTGCAGACCATGAGGAGATGACTCAGGGCGTCATTTGCAAAGCCTCTGGACTAGACCTTCGGGAGGTACGGTAAGTTTACGGCTATCTTCAGGCTGAATTTTCAGTGCAAGTCTATGAAGGCCACATTGCTATGTCAGTACATAAAAGGCTGGGTGGAATGAAACCGATGTGAGTGCCTAGTATACTTATCTTCAGAAGCAAAAAAGATAATCAGGAATAAATGCAAACACACAAACAAAGAAGAGAGAGAGGGGCTGCATAAAGGATCTGAACAGACTTTGCCAACACAGCCACTTCTGAGGTCGAACAGTCTGGCAGCCCTGGTGGCAACTGCTTTCTGTGATTCTTCTCCCTCCCACCAAGACCACAGGTAGAAGGATAGGAACCTCAGGAGAGCCCTGCTTGATCAGATCAAAGGCCCATCAAGTCGAGCCTTCTGATCCCACAGGGAACAGCTGAGGCTAGCCTGCTCTCAGCGGGCCAGTGGAAGTCTCATGGATTTGCTGTGTTTCTCTGAGTCTCCAGGTAAAGAGGCAAATCTCAGGCCAACAGGGAGTGAAGGACAAGGAAGTCTCATGCTTGCCTGTGGGGTGGTTTTAAAGCCCCCCCCCCGCACACAGCTCCATCCTTTTCTAGATGGCACCAAGATCTGACCGGCTCAACACAAAAGGAAAGGAGGCATGTGTGCCGCACTTCTGCAGTGGCGGTGCATGAAAAATCCAGAAGCAAGGGGAAGACTGGATGGAGAGCTGGGAAGCACATGGCCTCAGGGAGTGGAGTGCCACCATCATGACTTGTGAGCCTTCTTGTTACACAAGCTATGGCAGCTGCACAACAGCTGGAAGATATCCTCGTGGCCTGGTAGTGAGTCTTCCCCATGTCCCAGCTGCAGTGTTGGGTCTGTAAAAATTCCTTGTGTGTGTCATGTGCATTGCAAGTAAAGCCATATAGCATGAGAGCACAAATAGAATGGCAGCAACCACTGTAGCTCCTTGGCATGTTTTGCCACCCACCAATTCAGTTACCAAAAATGGTATATTTCCTCTCAGACTTGGGTTGCCCTATTGCCCCATTAGCTGGTTAAGGGCAGAGGAGCTTGACTAGAATGCTTGGTGAAGTACTGAAGAACTAAGTTGCCTCAAAACCACACCTAACCTTGGGTAGCATCAATGTCAATGGGGGCCAAAAAGACCAAATCACAGTTGAGCTCTCCCTAGATGTATAAATGACTAAACTCAGGCAATTGTGCTTTGGGGCACATGGTGAGAAGACAAGACTCATTGGAAGAGACAATAATGCTGGGAAAAGTTGAAGACTCAAGAAAGGAAGCCACAGCCTTGAGGTTGCAAGAACTGAACAAGGCTGTTGAGGAGCTGGCTTTTTGGAGATCGCTCATTCATAGGGTCTCCGTAAGCAAAAAACAACAAGTGTGCATATTCAAAAGATGACAATGCCCTCATACCCACAGGCAGGATGCGCCTCACTCAAATATATGGCAAGTGTAGTAGGTCTGAAGGTATACAGCTGCCCTTCTGTTAGCAGAAGACGGGCCAGCAAACATGCTGTGCTGGCTAAGATCAGTCTGGAGAAGAACGCAACAGAGAAGGAATGTGGTGAGGGATGGCCTGAAATTTTGCTACAGTCAAACCTTTTCCACCCGAGAGATACAGCCACCATACTGGCTAAAAGTTAAACCAATGGGGAAGGCAATTCTAAGTCATCATCCCAGAGGAAGTAATGGATTGCACCCAAAAAGTAATAATTCTTCTCTGATTCAAAGAGCTATGCAAAGATAACAGCCCAGCAGAACTGAATGCACCAGATGTCAGTACTGGACCAGAGATAGAGAAACCTGAAATCCAAAATGCAATACAGCCGACAAAAGCAGTAAAGCTCCTAAAGGTGATGGTGTTTTCTTAGAAGTATTAAAGCAACTGGAAGATGATAACTCTGGTTTTAGTGATTTTTTTCTTCTTCAATCAAACCTACAGAAGAGGAATCATTGCTGGAAACAGGCTGGGACTGACCTCTCTTAAATCACCCAAAAAGGAATATACAAACATTGGCATCGACTACAGGACAGTAAGTTCTATGAGCCAGTCGCTAATGGTTTTCTTTAAAACAACATACGGCAACATTTACAAAGTTTATGGAGAAGGGCCATGAGATGCACCATCTGGAGTCAGAGAAGAATTTGGAGCCATGGACCCAGTACTATGCACCTGTATTTGGGAAGAGATGCTGTTATAATATGTGTGCTTGTGTTATTGACGGCAACAAACATTTGACAAAATCTGTCATGGCAAGCTTAAGCAGTTGGAACAAAAGTCTTAGTTCAAGAAATATGAATGTGATTGGCAATGTATACTGGCAATGAAAATCTGCAAGACAACACTCATACACCTATACTCAGAAAGCAGTTTCCTGATTCCAAATCCAATTGACAGTTCTCAACTGGTTCAACTTTCATTACAGCTTTTTGTTGCCAGCACACTTGAATCAATGCCCTTTATTTACCAACTGCATCTGCCTGCTATGTTGGATTTTTTTTCAAAGAATTTTAAAGTTGAAAATCAGATGACATAAGACATCAAAGTATGCAGAGGGGCAGAACAAGGATGTGCACTCTTGACGTTGCTTTTAAATTTGCACTCCAAGACCATCTTTACAGAAGCACTTGCTGAATCAAATGATGGTGTCATTGTCAGTAACGAGGTTACCAACAAGATTTCCTACACTAACGATAACCATATTACTAGATGCCAATTTAAATGGTCTGAAAAAAGCATTCAATAAAGTCAATGAAGTAAGTAATGAACATAGCTTTAAAATGAACGTTAAAAACTACCTAGTTCATGGTAATCAATAAAAAGCAAGCACCGTGAGAAATTCAGTTAAAGATTCGGAATGAAAGTGTGAAGTGAATTGACAAATATAAATACTCTGAAATTTGACTGAATGAGCAATGGGATCATAATCAGGTAATAAAAGCTAAAATCGAGATGGCGGCAAGCAGTTTCCTTAAGATGAAAAATGTAATATGCAACGAATGCTTACTGGCTTTGAGAAGGTGCTATATATTGTAAAGCTGTAAGGTGCTACAGTATATGTATTTTAGCACTATTGCGTTTACCTAGTCATAATCAGACACTATGTTTATATTGTAAATGGGAGCAAATTTTAGGCCTTAAGACCTTAGCATAGTCTTTGAGATTTCCCAACATTATCCATGAGGTAAACTTGTACCATAGTCCTCACAGGGCGGTCATTTTCAGTGCCAAGAAGCTAGAAATGACAAGCTGCCATACTTGTGGAAGTCAAAGGTGTACAGCTTTGTGGTTTTGGATTATAAACTTCCAGGATTTCCCAAGGATTATGCTCAAAGAAGTCTAGGCACTGCAGTCCAAATATATAATTCTTTAGTTAAAACACTTCCCACAAGAATCTCCCATGTGGTCAGCCATTTAAAAAAAATTATACACCATAACTGCCCATGTCACCCTGAATGTATCTGTTCTCCTCTGATTTTGGAATCTACCAGGGTCAGGCCTGGTTAATATTTGGGTTCAATATCATCAGGGAATACCAGGGATTTCCAGGTAGAGCTAAGAAAGAGAATTCTGCCTGAAACCCAAGAAAGCCACTGCCATCCAGCTGGCAATGCTAATCTAGAAGGGCCAAAGACCTGACTCAGGATAAAGCAGCTTGCCATGTTCCTGTCTTTCTTATGTAAGGGGAAAACATTCTTACCCTGGGGATAGCAGCCGGTCAGGCAGACATGAGGGAGCAGCCCTTGAGAGCCACTTACAAAGCCTTCTTTCCCTCCTAGGCTCCTTTGGAGAAAGGAGCTGGTCACTGAACTCATTTGGATCGCTCCCCAGTAGACTGTGTTGGAGCTTTTGCAACCTCACATGCAGCCTTTAGCAGGTTTGGCTGGGAGGGATCTTTCTGGGCTGGGGTGAGTGTCAGTCTGTCCAGCACTAACCAATGGTTCCCCCAGCCTCTGAATTCAAATAAAGGCCCGCCTCTCTGCTTCCCCATCTTCTAGGAGTCTGTTTTAGGGTTTTGTTGAAAGCAGTCATGTTTGTCAGTTTGCTGTTTGATCTGTTCTCAAATGTAAGTAAAGAAAACAGTTTTTATTTTTTTCCTTACAAATGTCTCTAAGTAATTTAATGAGACTGTAAGAGCCATTTAACGACAAAAGGGGAACTTGAAGCTATTCTGCTCTGTGAGTCCCTGAACTTCTGTTGAGCAGCTAAAGGAATTTAACTAAATATTCAAAACACTGCAACAGACTGTTCCGTGCCATTCTGCACACACCTACTCAGAAGTAAGCCTCCCTGGGCTCAGCTATGTGTGTATAGAAGGTGTAGGGAATATTTGACTCTCCAGTCCTGCAACTTTCATCAGTCTCATCCAGTATGGTGAATGGTGAGGGAGTATTTATTTATTTGATTTGATTTTTATACCGCCCATCTAATAGCATGCCACTATTCTGGGTGGTTTACAAGTATGAAACATGAAACATAAGGACCCAGTTCCCACCTCCCCAAAGATAATATAAACAACCCAAAATGAAGAGCCCCCAATGGCGATGAAGATCACAAAATAGGATCAAGGTGTAACATAGATATAAAACAATTAAAAGGGGAGGGGCATAGTCCAAAACATGTGGAGACCAAAGATTCCCTACCAGGGAGTTGGACTGCAGACTTAGAGACTTGCAACTGAGTCCATCAAATGAAGTTAACAGGATTTAAAATTGCTGATAAATATAATTAGCAACTTGGCTGAAAGATCCCACAGTGGTTTGGTGGCGTTTGCGTTGACTTGGGAGAAAGCACAGGTCTGTTTCATGCCGGATTCCTTTGGCTGTACAAAGATCTGTCCTTACTTAAGGCTTGCCTCGAGCTGTGTATGGCTAGGCTCATTAGTACTCCCTAAAGGACATTTTTTTAACGCTGTGACACTTCAGAACAACTCCGTTTCTATATGCTGCTTATTCAGCCTCCTCCCTGTGCCTCTTTGAATACATCATCCAGAATCATTCCTTTATGTACAGCAAAAGAAAATGCTGCATTTAGAAACATCAAAATGGCTTGGAACGCTCCAAGCCAGGAGCAGCCATAAGAACAGCACAGTCACTCCAGTAACTGGGCTCAGGGGATAAGCTTGAGCTTGCTGAATTATAAAAAATTATCAACATGTTCCTCTTTTAGCTCCAGCCCTTGCATACTGTTACAGAGTTTTGAATTCCCTGTAAAATTCCCCCCCCCACTTTATTTTTTTGGCTACACAATAGAAGTACAGAGGTCCACAGAGGAGAACCGCTTCGGGTTGCCCAAAGTCCACCCATTTCTCATCAACCTTTTGTTTTTTAGTCGTTAAGTCATGTCCAACTCTCTGGTTTTTCCCTTTCTATTATTTTCCTCTATTTCTTTGCACTGTTCATTTAAGGAGGCCCTCTTGTCTCTCCTTGCTATTTTTTTTGGAAGTCTGCATTCAATTTTCTGTAACTTTCCCTATCTCCCTTGCATTTTGTTTCCCTTCTCTTCTATGCTATTTGTAAGGCCTTGTTGGACAGCCACTTTGCTTTCTTGCATTTCCTTTTCTTTGGGATGGTTTTTGTTGCTGCCTCCTGTACAATGTTACAAGCTTCCATCCATAGTTCTTCAGGCACTCTCTCCACCAAATCTAGTTCCTTAAATCGGTTCTTCACTTCCACTGTGTATTCATAAGGGATTTGGTTTAGATTATACCTGACTAGCCCAGTGGTTTTTCCTACTTTCTTCAGTTTAAGCTTGAATTTGGCTATAAGAAGCTGATGGTCAGAGCCATAATCAGCTCCAGGTCTTGTTTTTGCTGACTATATAGAGCTTCTCCATCTTTGGCTGCAGAGAACATAATCCATCTGATTTTGGTATTGCCCTTCTGGTGATTTCCATGTATAGAGTCGCCTCTTGTGTTGTTGGAAAAGAGTGTTTGTGATGACCAGTTTGTTCTCTTGACAAAACTCTATTAGCCTTTGCCCTGCTTTATTTTGAACTCCAAGGCCAAACTTACCTGTTGTTCCTTTTATCTTTTGGCTCCCTACTTTAGCATTCCATTCCCCTATAATGAGAAGAACATCTTTCTTTGGTGTCAGTTCTAGAAGGCATTGTAAGTCTTCATAGAAGACATAGCTACTTTCTTTACTGCACTCGTATTAGCAACCAACTGAACAGATTAACAGCAAACAAACAACTGCCACCAACCAAGGAAAGAAGCACTCAACAGGGGGGTGGGGGTCTCTTTGAATTCAAAGGCTGAAAGGAATGATTGGTTAGTGCTCAATAGATATACAATCACCTCAGTCCAAAGGTCATTACCAACTGTAAAAAGCCAGTAAACGTAAATGTATAAGCATTGCCTCCATGCTTCCCTGAACATTCCTGACCTTGTTTGATTTCAAAAGCTAAGCAGAAATGAACTTGGCTAGTCCTTGGATGAGAGGCCACCAAGTGCAGCTGCTGAAGAAGCCTGCCTGAATTGCTGCTGCCAGTTAGAATTAAGAGTACAGCAGGACCACGGTATCCATAGCATCAATAACTGAGTTTTCCGTTATCTACTACCTGAAAATATTCAGTTTTTGGGGGAGAAAAAACACCCAGATATATGCCCTTCCAAGGTATATTACCAGAACTGGCCACTGGAGGGAACCAGAAATTATACTAAATCTGTACAGGATTTGCTATAAGCAGTTTTCGGCACTCGTGGGTGGGGGAGGCTTGGAACAGATTCCCCCCCCCCCCGTGGATACCACAATCCCACTGTACTAGGATAGAGGGACCTCAGACTTGACTCAGTCTAAGGCAGCTTCCTTATGTTCCCTCTTACAACAGTTGAAGGACTCCAGAAGCAGTACTTCCTTCATAAAGCAATTTTTTTTTCTAAGCTCTGCATCGTCTTGTATTCTGTACCCTGTGTTCATGGGTGGGTTCAGATGTGCAATATTTTGCTTCTGCCAGTTCTAGGAATTGGAGGGTTTTTTAAAAATAATAATAAAAGAATAAATTAATTAATTAGTTCCATCAACATGCGACCACAAAGGTACAGAAAGTTCCAAAATTGCAAAGTAACTGAGGGAGTCATATCCGCAAGACCGGTTACATGCACTAGATATATTATCAGAAAACAATTATGAAGTGGTATATGTAGGGTCTGTCACAAATCTAAAGAAACCATTCATTATATCCTATATGGATGTCCAAAGGTAGCATAAACAGATTATGTGTGCAGGCAAAGATCATTTTGCAGTTGTTGGCTAAATCTTATTCTTACTCACATCTTTCGTGCCATACTGCCAATTCCAGCTGTCTCTGGTTTTAGGAAATGAAGCCACAATACAGTACTGGGATAAGCAAGTTTCCATAGCTTAAATAGTTGTTTTTAATAAGCTAAATGCTCTACTTTGAAATAAGCAACAAAGAAAAGCATGCCTTATAGAAGTTGGAGTTCTATCAACAAGCAACCTCAGAAAGTACGGTAAGCAGAAAATTTGCACAGTACTAAACGTTAAGGCAAGAAATTAAAAGAATAAGGAAGCAAAATTAGGACATTCTCTCCCCACCCCCATACTAATATCAGCAACTGGAGTCCTTCCAAAATTTTTGGTTGCCAGTTTTAAACTATTGCCTGTAGGTGCTAATTTGCTCCCTGAAATCTAAAAATCTGTGCTTTTGCAAACATGTCCTCTCATCTGCAGATTTTTAGGACTTGATGCCTAATGTTTAGGCTTAACTCTTTGGTCTCTTTCCCCCCCCCCAATGTATCAGCAATGCTGAGAAAGAAATGGCCTTTTAAAAATATGCAGATGTTCTGACCATGATCTAAAACACTCTCCTGTTTCATAGGGATTCCTTATCCAGTATTTAGCACATCTGCATGCAGGGCACTTATTTTATCGATTAAGGGAAGTAACAACATTGAAGGTTGTGCGAGGAGTGTCAGACTAAGATTCAGGAGACTTGGGTTCAAATGCCTGCTCAGCCACGGAAATTCAATAGCGAGTAGCAGTGGTAAATCCTGGAAATTGTTTTAGGGCCATCAGAAGTTGGAGCCACATAGCACAACAATTAAATCCAAGGGAAGAGCATCTTGAAACAGAGCCTCCGGCAGCCAAGTGTCTTGTTATACCAACATTCCGGTCCTTATACAGTCCCAATTTCTAAGTCATCATCTAAATCAGTGGCCCCCAACCTTGAACCCAGGTGTTCTTGGACTGCAGCTTCCAGAAGCCTTCACCATCAGCTGTGCTGGAAGGGGGCTCTGGGATCTGCAGGGCTGGGAACTGCTGATCTACACCAAGCAGTAGCCAACCTGAATATTGTCTGCTAATCCAAAGCCCTAAAATAGTGGAGTCGGGAATCACACAAGAAATAGGGCTTTTTAAAATACCAATGAGCCAGCCCTTCCTGCCGTGGCTTTCTCCAGCTCCTTCTGGGTTTAGCAACAATTCTTCCGCAGCAAAGGCAGGGGTGATTTTTCCCTGCAACAATCCATTGTTGTGAGCCAGACACAGCATTTTGAGGTGGCTCAGTCTAGAATAGGCAATTAAGATGCCTCATGGTAGCAGCCTACTTTTGGTGGAGAAGAAACCCTATTAGAAATGGTTTGTGGACCAGGACAAGCCGGCTGCCTCTTGGGCCTCTCCTTGGGGACAGAGCTGTGGGTGGCTTATCATAATGAGCAGCTGCTCTTCAACATGTCCCACAATATGCCTGGCCCACATGCTAACCCAGATCTACCGAACCCTCTAAAGCCCCAGCCTCAGAACTAGCTTCTCAGTCTGAGGTAATTGTTGCCGAGACTAATGACCAAGCAGCTAACCTGCCTTGAAACCTGAGAGCTGTCCTCTCTGGGGCATTCTGACATTTTGGATCTAGTAATCTCTATTCAACACCCTCCAAAAATGACTGCAGGTATTTCCTTCTTTTAATGAAACCTTTGTTCACAGCACAGTTTGCCTTTGCAATTAAAGCTGAAAGGAATTGCTCTAATGGTAGATTTACTGGTAGGCTTGCTTTTTTTAAAAAAAGAGTACCGATTCGGGGTTTTACAGTTAGGGTGACTAACTCTTCTCCCTTTCATTCTGAGCCTTTCATTTGGACTGCAAGTGGAAAGCTGTTTCTCTCCCACCCTGAACATGATTGCCAGCCTCACTGGTCATGTAATGACACTGCTGTGCTGCTGCCAGGATCCGGCTGGTCATGAAATATTATATTGGCAAAGCTTTCCTGTGCCCGCCTGCTGGGAGATCAAGGTTCATGTTTTGTGCCAAAATCACAAAACATTTTCTCTTGTGCAGAGCATTTGAGAAGGTTTTTCTTAAGCATCTTTGGCTACAGAACATAGAATTATTCAATTCTTTGAAAAAACCTCCAGTTTATGAAAGTAGGATATTATCATGCCTGCATTGCCATCAGGAAAAAGGATGCCAAGCAACGTTCCCTCTAAGTTGCACAGCTGTGCAGTTCTGTGTCAGGTGTACATACCCACAGCCCATGTTTCCACTCTTTTGTTTCTGATTGTGGCGGAGCACTGTGCAACAGGGCTGAAAATTAGAGGGAATGTTGGTGCCCAGCTTTAACATAGCAAAGAACAGCCTGGAAGTTGACAGCACCCATGTCAGCAGTCAAGATGGTCTACAGGATATTTTCTTGTGCTCACTGCCATTCACAAAGAGACACCAAACAGGGGCAACACTAAGAACCCGATTCCTTTTTTCATCACTCAACCACTTCTCACCCAAACACGAAGCTGTTTTTCAACAAGTTCTCCAGGCATCTATTGCTTGGGGGCACAAAGTAATTAAAATGCCTAGAAGAAATTAGTCTTTCAGATTAAGTGTGGGCATTCATGTACATGTATGGGCAGGAAGAAGGCACTGGATTGTTGTTCCCCAAGGAATTTACATGAATTTTGCTTTGTTTTTCTGCCCTATGCCACCCAGTGCACAACACAACTGGCCTTTGGGAAGTCTCAGCCATGTTCCTTACGCTCAAGAATGGAACACAACACATTCAGAATTTGAGAGAAGGATAAAGGAAAGGTATGGATACGTTGTAAAATCTCATTTAAATCACTATTCAAGGTGCACAGTGTGGGTCTCTGCGAAATTATGCTTACTGGGATTTTTTTTAACATTTCAGAGGGAAGTGAAATGGATTAAATTAGGCATCTGCTAGGGTATGTCTTTTGGATTTTTAAAAAATCTGTTAAATCAAATTCTGATTTGCTGCTCTGCATCAAGATGAATGGAGTAGCAAATATTGTCAACAATTTTCCCAGCCTCCTCCTTTATGCCAGAATTTATGAATCATCACCTTGTGTCTGACCAAATACAAACACCTATTACTTGGTGTGGGTGTGGGGGCTACAGAGCACCTTCAAAATAATTCTTGGCATAATTATTTGCCTACTTTTCACCCAAAGGTGGAAAGGAAAAGAGAAGCAGGAGACATCTATAGTGGTACCCCGACTTACGAACGTCTCCACTTGCGAACATTTCAAGTTACAAACAGCTCTGTTAGCAAAATGTTGCTTTGATTTGCGAACGGAGCCTCAACTTACGAACAAAGAAAAACACCTTTCCTGCCCTTTTTTGAGGTCAAAAGAAGAAAAAAAATTAAAAACTTCTCCCCCTAGTGATAGAGTACGGATTAACCTTCTTTGCATTAGTTCCTATGGGAACTAATGCTTTGACTTAAGAACGGCGCCTCGACATACGAATGAAAAACAGCAGGTACGGATTAAATGGTTTTCAATGCATTCCTATGGAAAGTTTGCCTCGACTTACGAACTTTGCAAAGTACGAACGCCGTTCCAATAAGGATTAAGTTCGTAAATCGAGGTACCACTGTACTGTGCATTTTTTGCTGCAATGCTACCTCATCAGTAAGAAAAGAGAAACCAAAAGTGGGAGGTGTAGAGAGGAATCTGTCCTCCTAAAATGAAGTTCCGACCTAATTAAAAGAATGGAGATATTCATCCTCACACATTCATGTACCCTTGGTCCTAGCAGTGTAACTTAAGAAGTTTTTCAAAAGAAGTGGGGGGGAGCAAAGCCCAAGCATTATGCTACTACATTGATTGAAGTCTCTTATTTTGCACAGCAATCAGAATAAAAACTTGAAAAACAGCTGCTACAGCTTGGAGATGTCCTCCCTCAGAGACTCCCCTCAGTGCCTCAACAAACCCTAGCATGCAGGAAAGTCATGTGCTTCACTGGAAGGTAAAGCTGTGAGAACTCTTCTCCCTCAGTGCCACTTCATCATCTTCCCTGTAAGGTATTTACACTTTCCATTCCTTTCCCCTGCTTCTAATTCCATTATATCTTTTATTTTAACATTTTTACAAACAACAGATCCAACATGAGGGATCTGGAGGGGGTACCGCTCTGTGCCATGAGCTATTTGCTCCACCAGAGAGATGCGCCCATAGTCTTATTTCGGTTAGCATTTGGGCCAAATGTGGTGTGCATTGCTGATTAATTTGTTACTCCCATATTTTCACTACCAGGTGTAAGACGAGGTGCTCATGGAATTTTCGACGTTATCGGCCAAAAAAAAAAAAAATCTTGGCTGGCTTTAGGCATAGGACGGACAGACATACCCTTTGCTATTCTATCTCAGGCAGCAAAATTACTTGGGCCATTCCTGGTTGTTGAAAGATAGCTAGAGAAGATCAGGCTCCCTCTATGGTTCTCAAAGCAACTTTTATGAAAGTCCAGTTTTCATCTCAAGCAGAAACAAAACTAAAATTAAAAGAACAAATAAAGGAGACAAAAACATTGTGGCACCTTAAAAACTGTTATATTTTAATGTGAGCTTTCATGGATAAAATCCCTCAGACATAAAAAGTGAGATAACATGGCAAATGTTAAGACCCCTGTTTAATATTCATTTCCTTTCTAGGAGGTTTTGTAAATAGCAACAATGGTGTCTGAATGACCCTAGGCAATAGATGACAGCAGCAACAACATGATAATGAGTTAAATGTTCCTTTGAAACATTTAAGGTGGATGCTGGTAAGGCGGTGTCATGAGTGCAGCCGAAGACCCGGAACCAGAAGGGTTAACTGAGGCTGAAGAGAATGCTGAGAGATCAGAAACACCTGAACCACCCCCAGATTCTCCTTCCCCAGCAGACAAGCTTCAGGTCAGGCTTCGGGAAAGACTTAGGACAAAAAGGTCAGAGGATCGCTCAAAGGCTGTCCACAGAAATATCCGTTCAACTAGCCCTGAGTATTAACAGGATGGAAAGGTTTCCAGCAGCTCAAGGAGCTGTTTTACTATAAAACAGCTCCTAGCCAGCCAGAATTTCTGTGGAAGCAACGAGTCAAAACTCTTGGCTTGCATCCACGCTTCTTGAACCGTGTTCATGACTCTGGACTCTGACCCTGGACTATGCTGTGTATTGGACTCTGGACTCTGATCTTGGACTACATTCTGTGAGTTGGTTTATGGACATTGGCTTTGCATTTTTGGTATTCCTGACCCTGGACTGATTTATTGGACTTTTGCTGTTGTAACCCCCGGGAATGTGACAGGCAGGAAGACACAGTAGGCAAACTACAATTTACTGTTTTATATTTGGTAATGCCCTAAGAAGCACTCCAAATAATATTGAGTCCATTGAGATGGGTGTCTAGCATGTGTATATATTTTGTCTCAACAGTGTCTCTCTGGATTGTTGTCTTGTAATTTCTTTTTTCCAGAATGGCAACTTTTAGATCTTGTGTAGAGTGTCCAGGTAAATTAAAAGGATGTGAAATGGGCTTCTGTGTATTGCTGTTCCTGATGTCCAATTTATTTCCATTAATTATTTAGCATAGAAAGTGCCCCTTTTGTTCTCCGTAGAGTGCAGATGGGCACTGTTGGCAAAAGGTGGCATAAATGACATTGGGAGTGGAACAAGTAAAAGCAGCTGTGATGTTGTCTCTGTTCGCTTTTGTGGAAAGGAAACCTTTAGAATTATTGCTTAAGAGAGTTACTGTATAAGGACAAGTGAACATACAAGGTTTCATCTTTCCCCCAGAGAAAGAATCTTGTGGGATTTGTAACTTATTGGGATACATTCAAAGTGGTTTACATTTATTGGATTTACATGTATCTGAAGTACAGATTTAAAACAAAAAAAAAAATAATCAGGCTGATCTGAGCACTAGAGCCAATGAAGCTTTGTCTGTTTATCTACAAATGGGATTAACTACAGTAGGCAATGTGCTCCCTTGACGGGTTGGAGCTAACATGCACAGCCTGCATCTTGCCTAAAGAATAAAACTGAAACATATATCACTCATTCTCAATAGATCTGTTAGAGAAACATCTGGGTCATTTCTATAAGCTGCCTCTGTGTGTGTTCCAGCCATCCTTTCTAAACATAGACCTGTTATACTAAGCAACAGCCCCCCTCCCAACTCACCAGGCAGCTCTGATTGTCATCCAGTGATGGCTGTGGTCAAGGGCAGCCTGGGGTTCACCCTTTGGGGGCTGCTTGATGCCTTCTACCCGTGATGCAATATGGGCAGCAAGAATCACAGGATGGCAACCCCAGCCAACCAGAGAGCTAGGATTGGAAGTCTCCTCCCACAGACAGTCCGGATTGATGAATTAAAATCTTGGGGGGGGATAAAAATGGATGTCAGCAGGAAACTGGCCTTTCTGGTTTGGACCTTCTCTCACCCACTCATCCTCCCTTTGTGCATTTGGTCATAGGAAGCTAATGAATGGGGTTGTGATTGTTCTGTCACAGCTTTGTTTGAGGTGGCTTGAAGCATGAGGACCAATCGGGCAGATGCGAGATAGAGTCAGGCAGGCACTTAACGCTCCCTAGTGGATCCCCTTTAAGAGGATGGAGTGGAGAGACATCGCGGGGCTTGGCTCCGGAGACTGTGAACTCTCCACTCACAGGCTGATTAACCCCATTTCTGGTTACTTTGGTAGACATCAGTTGGCCAACGGTTTGGCTGATGTTGATCCATCCTCCATGCTAATGCCAGTACTATTAGCAGCTATTGCCAATAAAATTGTGGCCTGTTTTACTTCCAATACCTGTGTGCTTAAGTGCTTATTTCCTATCAACCCAGGGCTACTGCCTGCTGCCTTGGGCAACAACAGCAGGTTACACAGACAGACTCTATCTGATATTCCAGCGATGGCGAACCTATGGCACAGCTGGCATGCGGAGCCCTTTCGGGGGGCACGTGAGCCATAAGTCACCGGATCACTACTCCACCCCCCGGCAGCCAAACCTACAGAGGCGGCTGCAGCCACAGTGGTAGCACTTCAGCAGGCAGCGGGCCAGGATCCAGAGCAGCTGGTGGTGGTGGCAGATCTGGAGTGGGGTCTCGAGGCACCTCCGTGCCTGGAATTCTCCTTCCACCGCCACTTCCAGTTCCACCACCATCGCCACAGCCTGCTGCCCACTGGGTTTTTGTGTTTCTTTTCAATTTGGGCACTTGGGCCCAAAAAGGTTCATCGCCACTGTTAAATAATTTAATGTTAAATCAATAGTGGGTGGAGGGCAAGACTGTCAAGTTCTTTATATTTATTCACAATACAACCTTTCACTACTATCAGAATTTGTTTCTTTGTTCAGTCGGTCGGTCGGTGCTCTTGTCTACTCTGGCTGGTAGTGGATTACAGTATTTGGTGAGATCTTCCCCACTACCTCCTACTTCATCTTTTTCAATTGAACCGGTGATGATTGGTGGACCAGGAAAAGGGCTGTGAGTGCCTCATTCCAAAATTTCGGGGTGGGGTGGGGGGTTGCTGCTTCAGTCAGTAAGCATTGATGGACTGAATTGCTGATTTTTGCAACAGAAATGTTTTACCATGGACCTACAATTTCCTCTCCTCCGGACTGATTTTTCTAGGGAAAATTGTTTTCTACGGGAAACAAGATGTGCACTTGATGTTTTTAACTTGGAGGTGGGAGAATACATTTCTAGGGTCTATTTTCATCAGTCATAGAGCAGAAAATGTGTCTTTTTGTGTTTTTGTTCTGTTATTTCTGGGCCAGCATGCTACCCAGTGTGGTATAATGGATAGAGTAACATACTAGGACTCTGGAGACTAGGGTTCAAATCCCTGCTCAGGCATGGAAACTCAGTAGGGGAGTGGAACTGGCAAAACCGCTCCTCAAATATCTCGCCTACATTGAAAGCCCTGTTAGGGTCATTGTGAGTTGATTCTGATTTGACAGCATGTAGCAGCATGAACATGTTTCCTTGAGATTTTTTTTAAATTCCCCACCCTAATGGTTCTGTGGATTTTTCCTCTTTTTCTTTTGTCTGTGTTTGTTTGGCCTCTTCATTTCTTGGATTATTTTTGCTTCCTGAGCCTGGCCTTTCTGCTATTACTTGTTGGACTCAAAGAAAGGAAGAAAAGTCTCAAAGAAGGGAAGAAAAGTGTCCCCAGATTCTAGTACTTCTGGATGGGCAGTGGTTATGTTCGGTTTGATTTGATTTGATTTGCCCTTTGCTTGCTTTTCTTGGCTTTTGGGATAGGTAGCTATTTTTTCCATGTATGTGTGTGAGAGACTGTTGCTTTCCATGACTGACTGATTTTAAAAACAAAACCAAACTATTTGTTAATTTACTTTGTATTTGTTCTGTTGATTTTGTTTGTTCTGCAGGGACTCTTTCGTTTGCTTCTGTGATGGTGAGGGGGTGGGTGGGCTGCGGTTGCTTTGTGACTATGGCAATATGCCACACAGTATGCCACACAGTGTGGGTAGTTGTTGCTGGTGGTTGTACCGTTGCTTGCATTTGGAATAGATCATTGTTTTTCTCCTGCTTTTTTGAAGTCGTTCTAAAAGGTTCTTTAGGGCCTTTGGAGTGCCTGAAAACACGACTGGGGAAATCTGAAAGGAGTGACCGGAAATAGGTTTTCCTTGCATAAGAAGACCAGGGCACAGACAAAAAATGGAAAAATGAAAGGGGCCCCTTTTTAGAAGAATCCAAACATATGAACATGTTTGTTGTGCACACCCCTATTACACACCCCAAGCACCACCATTCCAACAAAATGGGAAGCTATAAAGCTGGGCTGGGCCAAATGCAATCCTGGGGGCGCTGGCACCAATCCAGTGTTGCCTTTATGGCCCCAGGCCCAGGTCTTCCCCAGACCCTTCATTTTCTCACAGAATAGGTGAAGAAGGAATTCTTGGGAGCCTCCAAGAGGAGTGATTCACCTCTCAAGTCGTTTCCCATAACTTCCCTGTACTCTTTAACCTCCACATATGCCAGTTTTTCAAAACTGAAAATGGATTTCTAGCCACTTGTTTTCATTTTGCTGTTGTTGTTGTTTTAATTGTTTGGTGTCTGTTGTTGTTGTTTTAATTGTTTGGTGTTTTGGTCAGTTTTTGAGGCCCCTGGGGAGTCCCATGGGCAGAAAGTTGTCCTCCAGCCCTGTCAAAAATTATCCTGACTTAAAGGATGAGGCTTCGGGCCTGAATGCTAGCACTCTTCCGCTCCTTGAAAAGCTCAGGCCAGACACACTGTTGGTGTGGGTGTCGTGGCTCCAGTACTTGTGGAAGCCAGGAAAGGGTATGCTGTGCCAGGGCTAGGGTGATGTTCAGAGGCTGCCAGCATTGGTCTGGTCTACTATATCCAGCACATGGGCTTCTCAGACACAGAGGGGTCCTGTCTCTCAGAGCACAGAGGTCTCTCTCTGGCCCTCCAGTGGCACCTGGAGTCTGGAGTCCTTTCTGGCGGTCACCCCTGCTTCCTCAGTTTGTGTCCTCACGAACAAGACACCGGCTGCTGAGTCCTCAAGTCAAAGGAGAGCACAGAGTGCTGTCCTCTGAAGATGCCGGCCACAGAGACTGGCGAAACGTTAGGAAGAACAAACTTCAGAACATGGCCAAAGAGCCCGAAAAACCCACAACAACCATTAGATCCCGGCCGTGAAAGCCTTCGCGAATACATCAAAGGACTTTCTCGTCAGTGAGTAAGGAAGGCTGAAAGAAATAGAAGGCTGAGCAGTAGGGAGTTTCGTTTCAGGCAGAGGCCATCAGTGCTTGCCAAGCTGGCGGTTGTCTCCCACAGTATCTGAGGGAATGGCACTGGAAACCGCGCTTAGCCCTGCAGAGCATAAAACCTAAAACCGAAAGCGGCTGAAAGCATGCAACACAGGGTGATGAAAATGAGAATTGTAGAGAGGTGGTCTGGTTATGTCAAGGCTGCTGGAGGTGGGAACAGAGTGGCAACCTGCAAAACACCGAAAAAGGAGAAAATGCATCACCCAAAGACAAAGGGGGAAGGAAGACACAGATGTGTACGTTCTAACCCTGTGTGTATGGATGAGTGTGTGTGTGTGAGAGAGAGAGCAAGCCAGAGCGATGAATATCTACTTTAGAAGAAGGTACCGTTTGGAGCAGTGGGGACTAATTAGGCGACCTTGTGCCTTCTGCTGTCCAGGTGGCTAACCCGTCATGAGCACCTTCAGGCCCCCTTTTTGCTATCCCTTCTCAGAGTTCCTCGGCTTGAAACGGGACTTGGACCGGAAGCGTCTTCAAACAAAGGGATGTGCTCAAAGAGAATACTGCCCTTAGCCTGTCTTCTGTACAGTGTGGGCCACATGGCCACCCTAGGTGATAAATCCTTCCCAACAAAGCTGTTTAAAAGAGAAACAAGAAAATGACCTGTGTGCAAATAAAAACAAAGTGGCGCAATGGGAGGAAGAGTCGGATCCAGGCCTTTTATTGATCTATTTGTTTTCTACACGCAGGGGCAGAAGCCCCTCTCTTTCAGCTGCCCAGGTGGATCTCACCGAATTCTCTTGGTCTCAGGGCACTGTTCACCTTCTCCTCTTCAAGAAAACAAAAATGAAGAGCTAAAGGGAAATGGCAAACTCCTGGATTTTTTTTTTCCACTGAAAGGGGTAGATTTAACAAGGAGGACAACTGCAGGATAGTAGTTTTTAAAACTGCACCTAAGACTAAGAATTAGGCAACAGTTACCGGTACTTTATTTTGATCGAAACAGATGCCAGTGTGTGGTTAAACCATATGCTTTGCCAATGAAATGCTTTTCAGAATGCCTCCAAACTGGCACTTGTCTGAAGGCGGAAGTCCTGACTCCAGAGACGACCTTATCCGCCTGCAGATAGCTGAGATCAGATAAAAATTTTAAAAAATTCTGCGGTAAAAATAGTTCCAACCACGCCACTGCCAAATACAAAAATGTTTTCCCCACCTCCTCTAATCATCTCCTTTCTTCAGAAATAGTGGGTGTTCTTTGTAACAAATAATAGGTATAACATTTTTAGAACTATATGCAAGGTGCGTGTGTGAGAGAGTGTTTTAAGTTTCATATTCGCTTTTCAAACGCGTTTCCATGCAGAAAACGATCCCTCACAAATAATACAGCAGGAGGTTGGTAAGAATTATGTTTCCGATGCTGGGAATGAATAGCTCTCCCGCCATATTGCCACAGCTAAGAGTGTAAAAGGAACAAGAGCTTTAAAGCAAATTAACAGCAAGCTATTTGAACTGGGCCCCCTCCTGAGCAACGTTTGGTTATGAGAGCTGCCGAGATCTTTATATTTCTAATCAATATTAGTTACCCCCCATTGGATTGGTATCCACGGAACGTTAGCAATCCGAGCACTCTTCCTAGAGCTCCGCTTTCCCATGGCAACTGTTGGCATTTGGTTTCTTCCCTGTTGCCGAATTTTCAGAAAAGGCTGCCTGAGTCCTGGTTTCTAGACACACTAAATGAAGGTGATTATACCTACTGGGCTAAACACAGGGCTACATGAGTTGCGGTCCTTAGTGATGTGGGTTTTAAACCTCTCTTCCATCAAAGCTCCCAAGACGACAGGCAGCAGGGTGCCGTTATGACACGTCCATCCAAACGCAAATAAAAGCAGACTGAGATTTGCATGGAAGTTGCATTTAGCAAATTTGGAAGTCCCTTTCATACAAACAGAAGGCTATGACAGCTCACCATATTGGGAGGGACAACGATGAGCAGGTGGCCCGTGCTCCTGCTAAATCTGCTGTTCTGTTCTGTTCTTATGTTTTACAGCAGGCATTATAACGAAAAGGAACTGGCACATCCACCAGAGCTGTCAGGCAAGAAGATACTATAGTCCCATTTTTTCCCTAGGGACAACGTTTGACGAATTTCATACAGTCGAATCATCGTATTGCACAACCTCTGACCAAATACATATATTTGCATATATTTTATATGGACAATTTATTGCTTTGTAGCCAATTGGGCTATACGCAAGAGCATAGATTAAACCAATCATAAAATAGTATTTGGCATCTCATGCAAGTACACACAAACAAGCATAAAAGGCATAAAAAGGTAAAATAATAGTAATAAAATGTAATTGCATTCTCAAAGAAGAAGAAAAAATAATCAAGATGTGAGAGTAACTTGAAGAACTTATGAAGCAGGCAATAAGTTCTGCCTTTCCATGGCTTGTTTAATGAATTTAGCAGTCCTATATAGAATATATAATAGTTTGTGCCAGCATATATATATATTATTGCATATATTTTTAAAAATTCTGTTGTTCTATTTCATGTGACGTAGCCCTTGAAGAAGGTCAAAAAAGCTAAGCCAAAACGTGTTGGGCTTTTAATTTGGAATAAAGTGACTACTATAATTTTTATATCCTGGGACTATAGTCTGTTCTTCCCTAATAGGTCCAGCAGGGATTGCTAACTTTGTCAGATCCAGGGACCAGTTTTCTGCCCATGGGGCTTAGGGGTGGATGGGGGGGAGATACACACAATGCCAAAACTACAAAATCAAAACAACAAAATGGCTACAGTTCTGGTTCCATTTTTTAAAAAAAAAAATCTGAGGGGTATTAAATGATGCAGACAGGCCTTGCAGCTACCTGAGAAATGTCAATATGTTCTCAGATATGTCCAGGAACCGTAATTCACCTTCTTCTGCAGAAAAGGAGGCAGCCAGCGGAAAGCTTGGGACTGTATGTTGGTTGCCCATTTTGGTGTACAGGCAACCTCAAGACTCTGCTTGCTCCTCCTCTTCTTTATGATGCTATATCTTTTTATTGATTTTTAACTAGATGATGCTTAAAATAGACAACACTTTCTAACAAAGGACTTCTCTGGAAAGTAGGGCACACAGTTAAAAAAAACAATGCAAATATAAAAATCACATGTAGAGAGACAGGGAGAACAACAGCACAGAACATCATCTGAACAGTATAGCAAAGGAGATAAAAGCTTAATCAATTCTTGATGTTATATATCAAAACCCCACACAAATAGATATGTCTTTACTTGGCGCCAGCATGACAGACCTCCTGGGATAGAGTCTATGGTCCATTTGCTCTGAGGAGAGTCGCAACATTCATTTCCAAACAGGGGAACAAAATAGGATTATTTTTAAACTAGTTGAAATAAATTCTGGTATTGATTTATTTACAAAAGACTCAGGAGATGAGAATTCGCAGGCTTAAGAAAAGACTGTCAGAAACAGAACTCAAATATCAAAATGTTGACAGTTTTCTGATCTTCCCCTTTTCAGGACATTACTGTAGTACACAAAATTTTCCATTCAACGTCACATCAATTAAAGTGCAACAAGTCACTGACAAACAGAAAAATAATAATGATTACTTTTTCAAAGCAAAGTGTGCTGCTTATATACTGTTCCATAGTGCTTAAAGCACTCTCTGGGTGGTTTACAAGTTAATTATGCAGGCTACACAGTCAGTACGTCTACCATCTCCTCTGTATACATTTTATAACCTACTTCACCACAAGGAGTCACCAAATTTAAATCAGTGTTTTCCAACCTGGAGGTTGTGACCCCCAAGGGGGGGTCACAAAACTTTCAGGGGGGTATCACAGATTGCCTTGTATGTGCTGTAGCCCTTGTTAAATAATTTTTTCCTTGACCTTTCAGTGCAAGATATTAAAATTAATGTGTATGTATGAGAAACAGACCCTTTGAGGGAGAGAAAGAAGCTTCTACTTTCTGCGATGTTATGATTTTACCCTATTAAATATGCCTTTTAATGCAAACATGATGGGGGGTTTGCAGGTTACTTGGCTATGATAAAAGGGGGTTGCAATTTGAAAAACTGTTCTAGATGATGGTTTTTCTCAAGAAGCTGGCTTCTGTCCCAGTTGTCCTGAGGTTTACCACTCTTGTCTTCCTGGGCCTCTGTCACCCACTCTTCCTCAGAAAAATGTCTCAACAGGACCTTTTTCTTCAGACATAAATAAATGGTGATGAAATTGTCTGTAGTCTCAAGCATGTGTATCATGCTTTGAGTACAAAATTGGGCTGGAAATTCTGTCTGCAGGCCAGAAAAGAATACCTGGGAAAGAGGGGCAAATTCATCCCTACTACCAAAAATGCAGGCCTGGCCTAAGACCTTTTTCTCCTGAAAGGTAAAGGTGAAGGTTCCCCTTGACATTTAGTCCAGTCATGTCCGACTCTAGGCGGCGGTAGTGCTCTTCCCCATATCCAAGCTGTAGAGCCAGCGTTTGTCTGTAGACAGTTTCCATGGTCACGTGGCCAGCACGACTAGCTGTTACCTTACCACCAAGATGGTAGCTATTTATTTACTTGCATTTACATGCTTTCGAACTGCTATGTTGGCAGGAGCTGGGACAAGCGACAGGAGCTCACTCCATCTCGTGAATTCAATCTTACAACTGCTGGTCTTCTGACCTTGCAGCACAGAGGCTTCTGCGGTTTAACCTGCAGCACCACCACATCCCGTGCTTTCTCCTGAAAAGAGAGCAACAAATAATGCTCCCACCCCTCCCCATTCAAAGTGCACAGTGCTGAATGCAAGTCATGCTGTTTGACATTTGAGGCTGAATCAATCCAGATCAGCAAACAAAGAGCAGTTATTTTGTAAAGTAAATGGCTTTTCTCAACTTTCCCTTCAAAGTCAGTAATAATAATAATAATCGTGCGGCTGTCAAGTCAATTCTGACTTATGGCCACTTTTTGCTTCAGTGTTTCTCACGTAGAGAATGCTCAGAAGTGATTTATCATTCCCTTCTTCTGGGGGACTCTGTGGGGACGGTGCAGCTTGCCCAGCGCCACACAGGCTGGCTCTCCTCGCAGAAGGCCCAGTGGGGAATCAAACTTCCAACCTCTAGCATACCTAAACCACTCAACCATACAGCCTTACTACCAGAACAGTTTGCAGCAATATACTGTTTTTTGGGGGAAAAAACAATTTCTGCCTCAGCTGCTGTGTGACTTGCAGCTAATCTCAGAAGAAGCAGATAGGAGATCATGTCCTGGAGCTTCAGCCCAACAAGTTCTGGTTCCAGGATATCACTGTTCAGTAGGAAGGCAAGAGTACGAAGCCTCTGAGGCTTCTTCTCAAGTGGTAAGTGGGGCGTACAAAATTTGGGGGGGTGGTGGTAACGGGCAAGCAGAGTTCGTAACAGGAGTTTATATCAGCTAGTTACTTCTCCCTCCCATCTATGCCAGTGAACCCTGGAAGCAGTGAGTTGACTTTATCATGATCGTCGGCCACCTCTACAGGGTGCCAGACTTAACCATCTTCTTTTTCCTGGAAGTAGATGTGAATTTAAAAAAGAGAGAGAGAGAGAGAGAGAGAGAGAGAGAAGGAGCTTAGAATTGGAGCTCCATCCACAAACTGGTGCTCTTAAGTGTGTTGTACTACAGTGCCCATCATTCTGAGCCAGGAGGGCTGCAACTGCCTGTCGTAAAGCAGCAAAGAGTGCCCTGTTCCTCCCTGCCTCCAACCTGGTCAAAGTATATAAGACCAAAAGCGAAGTATATCAAAGACCAGAGGCATTAGGCTGGCAGCAATGGCCATCCTGGCTGGGGATGATGGGAGTTGTAGTGCAACATATCCGGAGTGTGCTAGGCTGGGAGGCTAGCTTTCTACTATGCATCAAGGCAGCAAATATGAAAAATATGGAGAATTTGTCTATGGAAACCAGAGCTCTTGGCTTGCCAGGAAATAAACAATTGACCACAGCCACTGTTGTGTCTCCTCTTGCGATTTTGGAATCAAACGGTGCCTGTGCAGTCTGGGATCCCTTGTGAATGAAAGAATTCTTGACATGCAAGACCTTATTCATTAATAAAAACTGGAATCACTTTAGTGCTTGGGGTCAGTGACTCATAGAGAGGAAGGCAAAGCTTCTTGCTACACATTTGCTTGGGGCCATTTAGAAAGAAAAAAACAAAATATCTTCTCCCCCAAGAGTGAGCTGATTTATTATCAAAGAACTGTGCAAGCCAAGAGGTTAAAATTAACAGCTTCTTGATGGCATAGTGTTGCCATGTCACTCTCCTCTGGGCCCTTCCAGAATGCCTTCAAAGTTTCTCCTCTGTTCTTTTTATTGTACTGGATAAATATATCAAAACTGATTTTCTCAGTTCATGCGATGGGACCACATACACAAAAGCACTACACACACCTTTAATCAGATCAAACACAGAATACAGTTTGGAAAGATAAAACATAGCCAGTCGTACATATACGTACATGTTTTTCGTTCCCTCAAAGAGCCTCTGTAAAGGAATAAGGCTGGCCAGGTTTCCTTCCCCAAGGCGGGTTATCTTGCTTTCCAATCTAGATTGGAGAAGCAAACAGACACAGCCGGGTTTTGACTCTCTTCCCCCAGGCAAATACCAGGACCAAGCTTGTTTTTAATAGGGGCTGGGATTTGGGGCTTGGAATTCAGGATTTGGTACCAAAGACTCACACTCGAACTTGGAACTTGAATCCAAAGACTTGCCAACATCCCTGGATAACAATTTAGCAGCTGTGGGTCCAAAAGTCCTATGGAATTGTGGAATTTGAAGAGGTACTTAACATTGTCTGTTCTAGTGCTCATCCCCCGAACCATAGTGGAGAATTCTGTCACAAAACGCCAAGTCCCCAGATGTCATAGAACAGAGAGAGGTGCCTGACAGCTAAGTGGGACCAAACTGCTCTGTCTTAGTAGCATAGCTACACCTTAAGATTACTGCACCCCACAGTGTTCTTGTGAGTTTAAATATGCTAGCAAGAGAGAACCTGAGCTTCATGGAGGAAAAATGGCAAGAGCAGCAACAAGAAGAATTAAAATATAATGAAATATATGTTATATAGAATGACTATTTTGGGACTATGTCTAACAGCTCCCTGGGAGATATATATTCTACAAGCGTTTTCTCCAGTATACCTGCTCTGAATGTGGGCTATTTTCCCACCTCCTCCCTTTCTTGTGAAAGTGCTATCATAATTTTATACTGTTTTCATAATACATATTTATGAATCAATAAGACAGTATGGTGTAATGTTGTAATGTGGAATAAAATAGCAATGGATGAAACAGTGAAGTAAAACGACTGCACCACGTGAATCCTTCAAGGGCATTAATCCTATAGTGGCATCAAGGCTGTAATTGGGGTTTATCCTTCACAGCCGTGGAAGTGCAAAAAACAAAGGCAGAGAGAGATACATCATAAAAGTCACATTACCTTTGAGCTGTTGCATGTGGGATTGTCAAATGCAGAAACAGGTTTTGCTGAACCGTCAAGAAGGGCTGGTGTGAGGTTACAAAGGGTGCCAGCAAGAAAGCTTGCTTTCTGTCCTCACCTCCGAGCAAGAATGTTCCTATTTTTGAAAAGTAATTTTTTTTTTACTCTCATTCCTGGAAACCTTTTGTTTCCAGCACTGTTTGGGCCTGTATCTGCCTTCTTGCCCTTGGATAGGGTTGCCAGATACACGGGTACTAAAAGGAGGACATAGAAAGACAAAAAGGAGGACAAAGGAGGACATATTGAATGTTTCATTTGAATCATTCCAGATTAAACCCACAATCAATACAATTTTATTACAATAGCTGCCAATAAATGTCTCTTAGTGAACCAACCAAGAAACAGTCATGTTAAAAATTAAAAATAAATTCAATGGAGGCTTTTTTTCAAAATACCGGGGGTGGGCCGGCAGGTGGGGGCGGGGAAAGCCAGGGGGAAGCGGGTCCTTCCACCTCTCCCCCTCCCATCCAAAATTATAACATAAAATATACAGAAGCCTGCCATTTTAAAGGTTTTTATCTTTGCCTGCCTGATGGAGGACATTAGGCTAAAAAGGAGGACATGTCCTCCTTTTGCCTGACATCTGGCAACCCTACCCTTAGATAAAAATTCTTCAACTTCTTCCCAGTTGCAGCTCTATACAAGGTAACTCAGGAAGCATTAAAAGCAGAGGTAGTCTGGAAACTCCAGATCTTCCTAAAAAAATCAGAAGTCTGGTGTAACTATGTATATAATGAGTCAGTGCAGTGCATCCAGTTCATCTTTTAACTCATCACAGTTTGCAGAAGCACCATACACACTGCTGGATGTGAAGGATTAAGAAATTTCTGATGTGAAACTAGAAGCTGCAGCAGTTGAGACATTTATAAAACACTCACTGGCTTACGACAGCTTGTGTGTCATTACCAGTGACAGCTGATTCTGACTAAGATGCATCTTCTGACCCATCCGGTTTTGTTCCTGACTTCCTGACACCACTTGCTCCTCCATTCTCCCTTCTATAGAAAGAAGAAGGGATGAACTAACAAATAGAGAGACAGCTGGTAGATGAGAATTGGGCGTGTGCGTGCAGACAGCTGGAGAGTACATACCCCTGAAGACAATAAAGACCGTTGGAAGAGGGCAATTGAACAAAGCTTGGAAAAGTTATTGGGTTGGTCAACGACTTCTAGCATTCCCCACCAATAGTGACCACTATGCTGCCTAAGGCATTCTAGGAATTGTAATCGAGAAAGTAATTTTTTTTTCCTAATCTCTAGAACTGAAGCACAGCACCTCACATTCTCAGGCAGAAGCAAGAAGAACTAGACCATCTATGGTAGAAGAAGAAATGGGAAATTATGTATCCATACAGAACAATACAGATATATGTTGCCTCAGTGACAAAATGGACAATTTGTGGCTCTCCAAATGTTCTCGGACTGGAGTTCCCACCAGCCCTAGGCAGCGTAGCCAATGATGAGGGAGAATGGGAGTTGAAATCAAACAAGGTGTGAAAGGCTACAAGTTGCCTTACTGGGTGCTGGCCCTTCTTTCTCTCCTCAGATCCGCACAAAAATTGTTGTCAACAAAGATTTTGGAAATATTGTTCTGGAATAATTCATACTGGTGAAATTTGGCTCTGTTTTAGATGATCGTGAGAGGTCTTGGAATGCCTGAGAGTGTTCTGATGTTCGACCCTTCCATCCAGACATTATTCAGGCTTTTCTCCTTTTCCTTTCTCACTTAGTACAAGGGCAAGCTACATGTTACACATCAAGGTGCATTTAAAAGCCTCATTAGAGTTGAAGACTGGGCTGGTGCCGTGTTCGTATGGTGATCAGGAGCTGTTAATTTACCTGTTAGCGGGACTGTTGTGATGATCAGTACCATGGTGAGTGCTTAATATTTTCCCTCTTTTTATGACCTAAAAGGTTAAGAAGATTATTTTAATCAAGACTAAAGATTCCACTTTGAGAGTCGTACTAATGTCAGGGTTTTTTTAAAAAAATCCTTGATTGGATCTATGCCAAATATTTTCACTTAGTAAGAATTATAGAGATACCAAGATCTTTTAATACAGTCATGGCCAAAAATATTGGCAGCCTTGCAATTGTGTCACAAAACGCAACCCTTCTCTCAGAAAATTGTTGCAGTTGCAAATGTTTTGGTACTCACATGTTCATTGCTTTGGTTTGCGTTGGAACAACACACAAAAAAGAGAAGAACAGTCCAATCTGATGCAATCCCATCTTTCTATGTGAGCACATGCAAACAGGGTTTCAGAAGATTGAGGAGGATTAGACTTCCTCGATTGGGTATCCTCCAGGTGGACGTCAGCCCCCATCAGTCTCAGATATCATGACCATTGATCAGGATTACTGGGAGGTAATGTGCAAAACATCTGGAGGGCTCCAAGTTAGGGAAACGTTCTTTAGACCTTGTCATTTACAATAATTCTTGTGCCAACTACAACTCTACCCCAATGGCAGTGGTACAGCATAATTGAATAATAGGATCCTGTCTGGAACTGGAAGGTACTGCTATTTCAAATGAGCTTGATTTAAAACATGGTACTGATCAGAAATAATGCCTGGATTTCCAAATGCAGGTGACACTGACGTTATTAATAGTCTGATGCAAGTTGAACATCCAGAGGAATTAAAATCTATCATCTCCATAGTCCCACTAAGTGTTTGACTTGTGAACAGACAGATGAACGATCTATGTAGTCTTAATAACTTGTATCTCAGCCAAGCGTATACACAATGACTCCATTGCACTTTCTGCTCAAGTGAAAGCTAAAAAGCCATTGGGTTGGATGGTCATGCAATGTATCTCTCTGGAAAGGGAAGTTAATTTCTATATTTTCCACTCTGGAGGCAGGGAGAAGAATGAAGGCAATGTTCAACCAAATTACTCAGTAATAAGCAAAAAAAGGGGGAAGCCTCTGCAGCAAAAAGAGAAAGGGGAGAAAAAGTCCAGTACAGGAAGGATCAGATTTAATTGCTCTTCAATATGCTGATGGTTTTTGACTGGATTTTTCTTTTCGCAGCCAGCATATATAAGAAACGTTATCTGAAAGGCTCATATATGCAATTTACCTTAAAAAAAACAGATAGTAGTAATATTTCGTTCTAACCTTTTCAATAAACATTTCTCACATAGGTTTTTTTAAATGGGAAATCTGCTCTACATCTGGAACAGCTCTACATACTTTTGACCCTGTCAGTCATCACTATTGTCATCATAATCTTTGAACTGCAGAGCTGGAAGAGACCCTATGGATCATCAGGTCCAGTCCATGTCAAAGAGGCACATAGGGAATTAACTCCCAACCACTGAGCTATCTAGAAATCACCTAATTAGCTGACACTTAGCTAACCTTAAGGTTTTTAATTCCTTCCTGTCCAAAGAGGCTTATCAGATCCATGCCTAAAAAGGGGTTTGGTGTCTGGTTATAAAAATGCAGACACAAAAAGAATATTTTTTTTAAAAAAATAAAGATATTAAAATACATATTTTTAAAATATACTTTTAAAAATTATATATTCAGAAGCTCACTCTGTGAAATTACTGTTTTTTTTTCTTTGTGGCTGGGGATGGGTCTTACTTTATGTTAATAGAGCTTTGATACCTATATCCTGTCATTGTCTCCACCTTTCTACCTCTGTTGTCACTATACAATTGCACAGTAATTTTTTTAAAAAAAGCTCCAAAGATGTGTCATCAAGTCATTTCTGATGTGCGGTGGCTATATAAGTTAATGGCCTCCAAAATGTCATATCTTTAACAGTAGAGAGGGGCATGAACCACCAAAATGGTGGTTTATCTTGGTCCATGAACCACAAACTATGAATTTAGGAATTATTCCAAAGAAACAAAAAAAATTAAGTTATTGGTTTGTTTGTTTGTTTTAAATACAGCTCAGTGGCCATCTTTGCTGCAGAGGCCCCTTGGTGGGCTGACAAGTCGGCTTTAAATATATATACAGTGGTGCCCCACATAGCGACGATAATCTGTTCCAAAAAAATCGTTGCTATGTGGATTCGTCGCTATGCGGGGCAAAAAAACCCATAGGAATGCATTAAAACACGTTTAATGCATTCCTATGGGCAAAAAACTCACCATTCTGTGGAAATCCTCCATGCGGCCGCCATTTTCGCTGCCCGGTAAGCGAGGAAAGGGTGCAAAAACACAGTGGGCGGCCATTTTCTTCACCCGGTGGCCATTTTGGAACCACTGATCAGCTGTTCTTAAAACATCATTATGCGATAATCGGTAAGCAAAACGCTTACCGATCACCGCAAAGCGATGTTTTACCATCTAAAACATAGCAATGTGATCACTTTTGCGATCACAAAAAAATCGCTATGCGGATTCGTCATTAAATGAATTGCTCGTTATGCGGGGCACCACTGTATAGGCTAGCAGCCAGCCTCTGCAGCAAGCAACAACTGGTTGCCTGTGTGCATGCTCCTGCCTCTCAGGTAAGAGGTGGCACGTGCCCAGATACAAAGACAGAGTGGGCTCCTGAAAGGGAATGGGCTGCTGTCTCTCTGGATGGTGGCAAAAGAGGTGGCAGGACAAGGTAGGGAGGCAACAGGGGCAGTGAGAAGGGGGCAGGGGATGCTATGGAGAGTGATGAACCAAGAGGTTCATTAAATTGAGGAAAAAAGTAATTAAGAAAAGTTTGGGTTCATTCATTTTCATGTAGAGCAACACAAACAGAAAGGTGGAAGTTGTTGAACTTGATTTAATATGAATTATTCAATCCCAAAGACACAGACCATCAGTTATCTAAATTTTAAACATTTAACTTCCCTCCCAAAGGTTCAATTAAATTCCAGTAAGCATCATTTTGTCAAGAAAGACCCACACTGTGCACCTCGAATAGTGATTTAAAATGAGATTTTGCTGCAGGTATCCCTATAACTGTCCTTTACCTTCTCTCAAATTCTGGATGTGTTGTTCTCTACTCTTGAGCATAAAAGAACATTGGGCCTGAAGGAATATGGCTAAGACTTCTTTTCCAATGTGCTGGTTGTGTTGTGCACTGGGTGGCATGGGGCAGAAACACCCCAGAATCATGTAAATTCCTTGGGGAACAAAAATAGAGTACCTTCCAGATGCACAGACATGTACTTGAGAGCCCACATCAATCTGGGCATTGTGATTACTTTGTGGTCCCAAGCAGTAGATACTTGGAGAAGTTGTTTAAAAAAGCCCTGACAATTGCTTTGTGTTTGGGTGAGAAGTAGTTAACTGGTTTAAAAAGGAGTCGGGTTCTGCGATTTCCCCATTCTTGATATTTTTTTTGTGAATGATAGTGAGCACAAGAGGGTATCCGGTAGACCAGTGGTTCCCAACTTTGGGTAACCCAGGTGTTCTGAGTCTGCAGTTTCCAGAAGCTTCACCACCAGCTATGCTGGCTGGAGCTTCTGCAAGTTGCCGTCCAAGAACAGTTGGGCTACCCAAAGTTGGGAACCACTGCTGTAGACCATCCTGGCTGCTGCCATTGGTGCTGGACTCATTCATGCTGACCTTTGTTGTGTAAAATTTGCCATCCTTTTTCTGCTGGCAAAGTGGGCGTGATATTCTGCAGCAATATCAGGCCATTTCTTGGCCTTTTGAATTATGGATACAGAGGCACAACATCCCACATTCTTAAACAGGAGATTTTTGGAAGAATTGAATATTCCATTAACATCTCGAAATGTTGCAAGGGATAATCAGTTAGTCTGTTGTAGAAAAAGAATAGAGGGCCTTGCCTCTGCTTAGAGACGATCAAGAAATATATGATGTTATGTTTTTGTTGACGAAGCAAGCTAGTAGTTGATTCACAGAGGGATAGATGTCACATAAACTTGTCAGTTTAGGTGCCCCAAGACTCTTCCTTTTTGTTCCCTTTCAAAACAAATTCTAATATATTAGTAGGAAAAATTATCTGGGACAAATACAAACAGCAACAGCAACAACCAGTTAACTGCATAAATAATGGGACATCCCAGTATAATCTTAAAATATAGGTTTTTGACATCTGCCTCCAAAATTTAAGACATTGGAGTCCAGGCTGGAAGAAAAGATATGTATTAAAAATGGGTGGAGGGATTATTTTTCTAATAAAGACATATAGTCAATCTGAATTTCTTTATTTTCATCACCTCTCTGCCTCATTAAGACTAATCATACCCTTGAGAGCAATTTTCATGATTTAATTTCCACATTGCTATCCAAAACTTGTTTGCTCATTTGTCTGTTTTGCGCAGGGATTCCAAATTATGCCCTCTCAATTTCTTGAGGGGCAAGACCAGAAAATTCCAGGAAAACAATATTTATGTGTCTGTGGAGCTTGGGAAATCAAGAATATATTTGCCATTATAGCCTCCGTCGCACGATATTCATAAAACCTTCGGGAGAGATTCATTCAGAAACTGTTAAAGGACCAACCGATTCAAATGATTTAGCTAACATCATTTTATCTTCTGTCTAGTCAAGATACATTTGTCATGTATAAACAATTGGGGGATTCTCCATCACTGCAGTGAAACGGCAAACAAACTTTGTTGAAACCGACATAGCTGACTCCGAATGTGGGCACATGAATTGATGTTTTGCTGTCTTTTTCATATTGGATGGTGCTTTTAACATTTGGGATTTTTTTCCTTGGCTTTTGTAACAGCTGTGACTCATATTAAACAACAAGCACTGATAATTAGGCTGGTGTTTTCTACTTGTAAATATTAATGGGGATTTTACTCTCGTCAAGATACTCCCCAACCATGTGCCTTAAAATGGCCTGGCCTGTGGACTTCATTGTCATATGGTAAATCTGTGGTAAATCTGCCTCACATAATCCTTCTTTGCCTCCAGGGTCTGATGAAGTCACTGTCTCTTATGTGACTTAGAAGACTGCAAAAGTACTGTTTGATCATTATCTGTTCAGCATATTACTAAATACTTGACAAAATGTAATAGAAGGCCTAAGTAGGAACGTCTGGTGAGAATTCACTGGCTTCATCTTGAAGGCCAGGGCCTGCCATTAAAGAGAGTGGGGCAGTTACCTCAGGCAGCAGGTAGTGAGTAAACTGAAGGAGGCAGGCTGGAAGACCCTGGCTCTTCCCATCTGTTAAAAAAAATGCACACAACAGTGTGTGTTCCAGACAGCTTGCCCAGTGTTAAAAAAAAATAAAGTACGAAGGGAGAGGGATGGGAAAAGAGAAGAAACAAAATTAAACAGTGTTTCTCAGAACAGTAGAAAAACACTAATGATGTCATCTACATTCATTATATGACTTTCAAAACAGAACTTCATTATGTGTTCCTCCTTGAAAATCTCATCTGTTACAGTTATCTGTGCTGCCTGTAAATCATTACTTCCAACCTGACTTGCTCTCTCCACACACACACACACACACGCACACACCTGCTGGTACTGCTAGATTAAACTACTGGGTAGATGCTTGGACAACTGAACAACTATTGCTTCTCTCAACAGAAGACAGCTTGAAGTGTCATCTTCTCTCTATTTGCAGAAGAAGGGTGTTGGAAACAAGCCTTTATGGATCAAAGTGACTGGTGAGATACCATCTTTCAGAAGCCAGAGTTTAGTTTACAGACAGGAAGTAACAGTCTTTTGCAATATCTCTTAAAACAGGCATGGACAAAAAAATTGCTGCAGACGGGACCATGCTGTCCTCACTCCTCTTTGCTTACTTTTCTCGACATATTAATATACAGCCCTGACACACTTTCTTTCTGGGTTTTCCCTGCAGTCCAACCTTGACAGACAGCCATCAGAGTGACAATCTAGAGTGAAGCTGGGGAATTCAGCAGTGTGCTTGCAAATGTTTCAGAATTCAAGGACAACTGCATTTAATCCAGTCATTCTTGGAATTAATTGTTTTTTGCAACAAAAAGGTGCACATCAAACACTACCTTCAAAGTACTAAGCACACAAGAGCCAGAAGTCTGTAGCTACTGACTAAGAGAAATGAAAAATATTTGGGGGAAGGGTAGATTTTATGTTCAAAGAGTATTCAAGTCAACCCTGCTTCAACTCTGCTAACAATGCATCCTTTTTATTTAAAGAGGGTATATCATCTCTATGGTTCTCATGCGGTGCCAGTCAGTGAGACATTAGAAATAGTGTAGATCATTTTTTTAAGTCTTTTTCATTCACTTTCTCACAGGGTGGCAGCTATTTTATATTTTAGGGATTTTTCCCTCTCTCCTTTCCTCTCAGTGTTTTAGACTCCTGCAATTTTATTAAGAAAATCTGTTTGAAGTCAAGACACTTTTCTTTTGTCTTTTAAAAAAAGCTGTCAAAAAATGTTAAGGTACAAAACTTCCATTCCAAAAAGAGAACTGGAACAGGTGTTTTTATGACACTTGCTTCAAAAATATATGACAAAGAATGCTATTTCATATCACACAAAAAAATCACATTTCCATATACACATATGGGCATGTGTGTGTGTGAAGCAGGGCATTTAACTTTTTCTCTTCTCTCCCCCCTGTAGCAGACAGCACACACACACACACACCATGGTGCATTCTAAAAGCAGCTTGTGAGGTGGTGTGTATCACTGGGACAAGCTGCACAAAGTTAATCCCCATCTGTACCGTGGCCTGTAGCTATAATCTACAGACCTCTTCCCTATGGTAGCCCAATTTCTCTTGTAGGAAATAATTCAGTATTATCCAGATTAATGGTGAGACCTGCAACAAAGTAGTGCAATACACTATTCTTTGTCTCATACCAGGAATACTCTTGCTCAAGGTGGCAGCTCACCAGCCTTGCCTGCAAGATAGTCAATTCCACTATCACCCTCGCCAAAGAATTTTCCGTTTTGCCTTTCAGCTGATGCTCAGCATTCTGTTGCAACAGCGAACATGTTCCCTTCTCCCCGGGCTATTTCCCTGTTGGGGTTTGTTTTCTCTTGATAGTTTTGTATTTCCACAAACTTCAGAGCTTTCCCAACTATGCAGTCACCCCCTCCCCCTGTTTTTAGTGGCTCCATTTTGGCTCCAACCTTTCTAGCACTCCCCACTTGATTTCAACACTGGAATTAAAGATAGACTGCATGGTGAGGCCCCACTCTGGGAAAGTGGATCCACGTGCTGGCTTTTTAAATATTTTAATATCAAATGTAAAAACTCCTGAGATCAAGCAGTAGGCAGAAGGTAAACACCTCATTGAAAATGGTACCAGTAACATTACTCACTGCAGCCTTAGCCTCAAGCAAGTTTGAATTCAAAGGCTTGATCTCTCTCCAAATCTTTAGATATCTTCCCAACTCCAAACCTTACATGCTAGGTCAAGGCATCAAGCAGAGTCAATGTGAAGATCTGTAGGAATTTTCTAAGGAGGGTGTGACGAGGCTGACTGGTGGTACATTGGCATAACTCACATACATAGCACTATGATGCTACAAGACATTGGTCCATGCCCACTAAAATAATAAATTAGAATTTTGCCCCACTGCTACAGATACCAAAGAGAGTCATGTCACTCTCAGAAAAAATTCAAGTGCCAAAGGATGACAGCTGACTTCTTTTTAGAACAGGGGCCTTTTCACAGAGGAGGATAGGAAGTACGTTACTAGACCACTGAAAAAAATAACGAAGAAATGCTAACTTCTTTTTATTTATTTAACATATTTTTATTCCACCTTTCCCTTAAAAAGTACCCAAGGCAGCCTACATCATTAAAAGACAGTATGTAAAGCTAACAACTGTGAGTATACAAATACTAAAAATGATAAAATGAGTACTATGCTAAAAAACACACACATAAGCAACACCAAAACATATTCAAGTCAGTAAGGTACGACAATCCATTAAAAACCCTGCTCAGGCAGCCAGACACTGAGGAAAAGCTTACCTGAAGAGAAACATCTTTGCCTGTATGTGGAAGGACAACAAAGATGGGGCCAGTGTCACTTCACGTGAGAGGGAGTTCCAGAGCCTGGGAGCAGCAACAGAGAAGGCCCTCTCCCGTGTCCCCACCAGACACACCTGTGAAGGTGGCAGGACCAAGGGAAAGTCCCCCCCCCCGATGATCCTGACACCCAAGCAGGCTCATAAAGGGACATGTCCTGGTCTTAATCTACACTGGTCTTCCTTAGGATGGGCACCACATAGCTAAGCATGGCACAGAAAAAGCATTAAAAGCTTGAAAAATTATGGTCCCATCTCCATTCCAGACAGAAAAAGCATTAAAAGCTTGAAAAATTATGGTCCCATCTCCATTCCAGACTTCACTGACTAATTCCAAAATGGGACCCTAGGTTGGCCAATTAGGAGCAAATTAATAGTATTACCTAACATTTTGAAGGCAGGTGTCCTCAGTTTGAAGATGTCCTCAGTTAATATTATTAATTTGGCTACAATTGGCTGGTGTAGTGCATAGAATATATTTTATCCCACGTTCTCTCATAAGGGGTTTCTCCCAAACTTCAGTGTATTTCTGTCCTAAGTCCATAAAGGAACCCTGGATTTCAAAACAGGCAGGGGAGGAATGAGGGAAATCAGCTACTCTTTTGTCTAAGAAACGTGGGAGGGACACTCGAAATCACACCACCAGAGGTGCAATCTGAAGCCTACCCATCTGAGGTAAGATGAGTCCCCATCTTGAAACTTGGGAGACCTGGCTGGCACATGTGGCCAAGATTTTCTTTGAACTTATTATGTTTTTCCTGCATCGGCCATAGTTCTGTGGTGCCCAGCCCGAGGAAGATCAGTATAGACAGAAAGGTAGTATTTGTGATTTTTTTTAAAGCACATCCACCTTCACTTTTGAATTATGTACAAGGACTGCATTGCTTTTTTCTGTTTTGTTGAACCGAAGGCCTTTTCACTGTTGCTGTTTCCAGCAGAAGATGATTGTCCAGCACTATTGACAATGTATTTTGATGTCTTTTCTTTACCTTAGGGTAAACAAAAAAAATGTGTTAATCTGAGCACAGCAGGGGAAGGCTGTAGATATGAAACTTTGTAGTAGAAGACTGGAAGATCTTGCCACCACCAAAGAAGAAGAAAAGGAGAAGAATAATTTCTTACTTTATTAGCTATTTTTATGTTCCACCATTCCTCCAAGTTGCTGAAGGCAGCATATATGCTGCAGCCCCCACTCTTTATTCTTACAACAACCCTCTGAGGAAGGTTAAAACAGAGGAAGAGTGACTGGCCCAACATCACCCAGTGAAGTCTAGGACTCAGTGAGCAATTCATTCTGGATATCCTAAGTTCCAAGTCAACATTCTAACCTCTACACCCATGGATAATGCAGGTGTTCTTGGACTGCAATTCCCAGAAGGCTTCGCCACCAGCTGTACCAGCTGGGGTTTCTGGGAATTGTAGTCCAAGAACACCTGGATTACCCAAGGTTAGAAGCCACTGCCCTACATCATGCTGGTTTTTAGTTAGGAAGGGGTCTTGAAACATAATACAACAAGAGTTTTCTGCATCAAATGAAAGGCCATTGGAGTCTGCTTGACCATTTCCCTTCCTGTCTAATCCTAAACTTTTTTATTTTAAGGCAAATAGATAGAAACAACAAAATCCTTTTGTTTATGCTTATGTAATTGTATGCCCCCCTGCACTGATTTTCCCTTCCACAAGTACTCATGCACTGTCTGCAAAAGGAGATAACATATTCAATCACGCTAACAATTACATGAAGGCCAGCCAGCCAGTGTGGAGAAACCACTGTGTGATTGTGCTTCTGCATGAGTCTCTTCTTAATAGAGTCTTGGGCATAGTTTTGTTGTGAATTAATAGGTATGCCTGTGATTTGTGCTAACATAACACAATGATCACTCACCCCTTAGTAAAATTCCTACAAATTTTGTTGCTTAGTGTAGAAAGCCACAGTATAGTCAGCCCATTGAATCCATAGAGATATGGTGATTCAGCTCCTCCATAAGTCCCATTGATTCAGGTGGCCCTACTCTAGCTGCAAGTTCCGCTAGTGTAGTAAGTTACAATTAGGGAAGGCCCATCTGAATCAGTGGAACATAAGGAGCTGGTTCACCAAATCTCTACTGATTCAATTGGCCTACTCTACTGCAAGCAACAAGATTTCAGACAGTCCTTCCTAAGGCTCACTTAGTCCACCATCCAGTGTCTCATAGTCACCACCAAGAGATTTTTGGAACATCTTTCCTTAAAATAAATCTAATTTACAAAGGGACTTGCATTTCAAGTTTGAAAAGATAAACCACCTACCAAGTGCCACTCAATGATCTCTGATGTTCTGTCTACACTTAAACATGCAAGAACCCTAGACATTGATTTCACTTGGACGTGTTTTTTTTCCAGACGTATAGACTGCTTCCATTAATGTTTACATTTAATGTATTATTCTTTCCACTGTCATTGTGAGCTGACCTACTTTCTCTTTCTTTCAATTTCACAGTATTGTATTTGCAAAAATAAATAAAAATACAATTATTCTGGAATGAATTGGAGAATGTGCATGGGTAAAATCAATCTGAAATTAATGTCCCTTTCCACCTATTGATTACATTTATGAAATGAATGCAGAGATGTTCGTGGACCAACTTATCTGTGCAGGCACAGTCAGTCTAAAAAAAATCAAACGTTCAGGTAAAACAAATTGACTGTTAACACAATTTTAATTTACACACTATCTTGATTGGCTGAACATGTCTGCAGGTTGTTTACCTTCTCAGTAGAGACTGGTCCATTAGGGTAAATGGAGGATTGCCCTATTTCAGACCCTGGATATTCTCCGACCGTCTACCTCATTACCATGGTTAGAGGGATGGTGTGTGTCTGCTTAGAGGGATGGTGTGTGAGCACTGGTCTTTCTACAAACATCCCCTTTTTCTCTAGCTCTGCTCATCACTGTTTGTGGTGCCTTCCACTCCAGAACTAAAGCAGGCATTTGCCAATACTGTGCTTAAATCTTAACCATGGGAATGGAAGAAAAGTTTACAGACACAACTTGGTTCCACATTGTTTATTCAGAATTAGAACCCGCTGTATACTTATTCGCAGGAAACTATTTTTTTAATTTTTTTATTTACAATATATTACCCCACCCTTCTACTTAAAAAGGACTCAAAGTGACTTACAACATTAAATGATAATATTTAAAGCTGAGAACAATAAGTACACAAATACTAGAGAGGGTCAAATGCCAAATTACAACATGGTAAACAAAAACAACATCAAAACCCCATTCAAAGCAGCAAGGCACAACAATCTACTTAAAAACCCCACTCAGGCAGTCAGCAGCTGAGAGAAAGCTTGCCTGAAGAGAAAGGGCTTTGCCTGCTTGTGGAAGGACATCAAAGATGGGGCCAATCTAGCTTCTTGTGGGAAAGAGTTTCAAAGTCTGGGAACAGCAACAGAGATGGTCAGAACCAATTAGTTAAAGTTCATGCAGCTATTTGTACATTTCCAGATCAGTGTTGTGTAAATCGTCATCCTAATTAGTAACCTAAGCAAGACACCAAAAATATTTTGCTCCCAGTGTATGGTTCTCTCATTATTGATTGGGATCTCATGTATCCAGGAAGAAAACACTAAACCCTTAGTTTTCAGGATGTTGCTTTTTTCCTGCATCTGCAATTAATAACTACCTTGTGGGATTTGCAATTTCTTTAGAAAAAAAGTGCCAGACTGGTGAAGGCAATTTGAAAGCAACAAAAAGAGCACTTCAGGAGGGGCACTGTGAACACCACTCTTTATTTCAGAATTAACCATTTAAAATTAATAACACTCATTCAATGATTTAATCATTTTCATTTTCAAACATTAACAGCAACAATTTCTAACATTTAATACAACTCAAACCTGATACCCGAACTCTGTAAAGAGCCAAATAGATTTGGGAAGGGTCAATCCACATTGCGTGGAAACCGGACTGTAACACAGTGGTCCCCAACCTTGGGCGTCCAGATGTTCTTGGACTACAACTCCCAGAAGCCTTCACTATACCACCTCTGCTGGCCAGGATTTCTGGGAGTTGATGTCCAAGAACATCTGGAAGCCCAAGGTAGGGGACCACTGCTGTAACAGGCTCGTGGCCTGGAAAAATGTTTCTGAGCAGTACTAAATGCATCCAACAGAGACAGGAAAGTAAGATTTCTTTGCCTCTTAAAATAGGCTCTACCTTGCATTGAATCAGTTTGTGTGTTTTCTCCATGAGCTACTACGTCTATCTTTTATTCATCCCCATTTCTACAGTGACCCATGGGGGGGCGGGGGTTGAAATGCATTCTAATAAAGAGGACAGAGCGTCTAAATGCTATCATGAATAACCCAGATGGCCAAAATATGACTTCCCAGCTTTTGTTCAACTGCAACTCCCCATCAGTCCCATCCAGCACAGCCAAAGATGGCAGATGATTGGAATTGTGGTTCAGCAGCATCTGGAGAGCTTCAGTTGCCCAGCCCTGAAAAATTGCCAGGGGCCTCTCCCGATTTGAAAGTGCATCCAAGACACTGCCAGAACTGCCAGCAATATCAGCAGGGGACTCCTTGGGGACACTCTGGATCCACTAGCCTTTCAGTTCAGAGACCACTCAAACCATTCATTCACCTCCGTGGTGTGTCAATCACACACTCAGAGCTGTGCCCCAAGTGTCTGCCTGTCCAGTTCTGTGCAGGACTGTGCAAAAAAGAAACATTAGCAATGAGAAGGGTTTGAAGGCAACAAGAAGGACTTTTCACATTTACGAATCCTGAAAGGGGTGGGCAATTTTCAAAAAGAGAGAGGGAGAGGAAGAATTAAAAGTGTTAACATTGACAAACAGTTGAAGGACTTTGATATAAATCACAAGGAGGTAAAGTTGAGCCAAACACTACCAAAAAACCGCAAACATGCCAAATACCACAGCAGTTCAGAAACAGCATAGTCTACCAGCAGACCATTCTTTTTTAGAACACTTCAAGAAAAGACTATAAAAGTAGTTGCTGGCGGTGTGTCTGACATCTTACACTGGAGAAGAGAATAGTCAATTTAATCTGTGCAAGCATATCAGATGATGAAACAAAAGTGATCACATTTTTCCTCTTGTTTTTATTTTGTTTTTGTCTCACATTGGAAAAAGGAGTTGAATTAGCTAAGATGTAGCTTTCTTCCTCTACTCCATAAGGGTTCATTCAAGTTCAGTAAAGGCAGAGACTATAAGCTAAGCTTGATTCTAAGCTGCTTTCATCTGTTAGGTTGGGGGATGGCAAGCAGGGAATAAATAACATGTTGAAACCCCTATCAGGAAAAAGTAGTTAACAATGCAATCCCATATGAATAAACTTACACACGAAAGTCCTCCTGTGTTCTATTGAGATTGCTCACCAGTGTTTCCTATATTTTATTGTAACTTTGCATCCCACTCCTAACAGCTGATGTTTGCACATAATAGGTAAGGGAAGGGAGGAAATAAGAAATCATTGTGCAGAAAACAATATGTGTTCAGTGTCTTTTGTGGTATTTATGTATTCATTGAGCACATTCAGGGTGGCCTTGGCTGCCAGATGGACAGTATAAAAATCAAATAAATAAATAAATAAATAATACTGAGTGAACAAAACTTGTTTCCAACAAGCATGGGGAAATGAAGAGGTAACAGACGCCATCCTCAGCAAACAGAGCATCTTCTTGTATTTGTTTATTTTTGAAAATATTTTACTTTCTCCTTAAAAAGAACCCAAGATAGCTTACATCATTAAAAAATTTAAAAGCTATATATGGCAAGTTATTCAAATATTTAAAAGAATTAAATAAACATTATATCAAAAATGTTAGGTAAAAGCATCACTAAAACAGATTTAAAAGCAACAAAAATACAAACCATCACATTTAAAAAAAAACTCTCATAAACAGCCAGTCAGTAGGAAAAAGCCTGGCTGAAGGGAAAGGTCTTTGCCTGCTTGCAGGACGGCGAAGATGGGGCCAGCCTGGCCTCCTGTGGGAAGGAGTTCCAGAGTCTGGGAGAAGCAACAGAGAAGGTGATCTCTTGTGTCCCCACCAAATGCGCCAGTGAGAGTGATGGGACCAAGAACATCCACTGATGATCTTAATGCCTGGGCAGGCTCATAGAGGGAGATCCATTCTTTTAGATAGCTTATACCCACACTGTTTAGTGTTTTATAGGTTAAATGCAGCGCTTTGAATTGTGCCCAGAAACAGATTGGCAGCCAGTGGTGCTAATGGGGACGGGGGGCGGGGGGAAGAGGTGTTGTGTGATCCTTATAACCAACCTCCATTAACAATCTGGCTGCAGTGTTTTGGACTCATTGATGTTTCCAAACACTTTCCAAAGGCAACCTCACATAGTGCATGTTAAACTAATCCAACCAAGAGGTAACTAAGGCATGTGTCACCATGGCCAGATCTGAACCACCCCAGGTACATGAGCAGCTGATGCACTAGTTTTAATTGTGCTAATACACTCCTTGCCATCATTTAAATCTAGGCATCCAAGTTCAGAGAGGAATGCAGGAGCATCCCCAAGCTGCACACCTGTGTTTTTGGAGGGAGTGTAACCCCAATCCAGGACAGGCTGAATTCTTTGATCTGGCATGTGGCTGAGGACCAGCTGTCTTGACTGGATTAAGTTTCAGTTTATTCACCTCTTCCAGTCCATTACTGACACCAGAGACTGATCCAGAACTGAAACAGCCAGGATATCAAACAGGAGTCCTCCAGCACCACCACCCTCTGGGGTCTTCCCTCCAGGAAGGATCAGAGCTACTGTAAAATGGTGCCTCCAAATTCTATCCCAGAATGACAGCTCAGGAGGATTTCATGGTCAATGATAATGAAAACTGCTGAGAAGTCCAACAGAACCAACAGGAACATACTCTCCCTATACAGTTTCTGGCGTAGGTCATCCATGAAGGCAACCAAAGCTGTCCCCATTAAAAATGGGAAATTGTTTAGTGTTATTTTCATCTTCATTTGAATTTTTTAAACGTCTTCCCATTCAAAATATAAATAAAGTTGTGAAGTTTACTAAATCCTCAGAAAAAGTTGAAAACCAAAATTATCTTGTATGTAGTCAAATTTAATTATAAACTCTTCTTAACATTGAGGGCCATTTTGTGCAAGCAATGCATAAAGTTCTGGAACCCTCTTATTTCCTGCCAGATAAGAAATAATGCTTTTCATTCATTACTAACATATATAGAACACAAAAGCATCCAAACTAAGATTTAAAAAAAAAGAAAAGAAAAGCATTAACAACATGAAAAATCGGTTTCCATTTCAATCACATTTTAACTTTTTTTAATCTCAGTTTTTTCTCTATAAAGAAATCTAAGCAAGTTGGCTAATTCTTACCACAAATAAAGTGAAACAATATGCACTCTTTCTTGGGAGTAAGCCTCATTGCACACAGTTGCTGAAATCTTGTTGCTAAATGTAGTAAATAACATTAGAGTAGGCCCATTGAATCAATGGGAATTTGGTCAGTCAATTCCTCCATAAGTTTCACTGATTCATTGTTGTTGTTGTCCTTTAGTCATTAAATCGTGTCTGACTCTTTGTGACCCCATGGACCAGAGCATGCCAGGCCCTCTTGTCTTCCACTGCCTCCCGGAGTTGGGTCAAATTCATGCTGGTAGCTTCAGTGACATTGTCCAACCATCTCGTCCTCTGTCGTCCCCTTCTCCTCTTGCCTTCACACTTTCCCAACATCAGGGTTTTTTCCAGGGAGTCTTCTCTTCTCATCAGATGGCCAAAGTATTGGAGCCTCAGCTTCAGGATCTGTCCTTCCAGTGAGCACTTGGGGTTGATTTCCTTCAAAATGGATAGGTTTCATTAGGTCTACTCTATTTGCAATGTACTATGCTAAAGTTATGACCAGAGTAGGCCCATTTGAATCAGTGGAACTTATGAAGGAATTCACTTACCAAATCTCCAGTGATTAATGGGCTTACTCTAATGCTGCTGCTACTACAATAAGCAACAGGATTTCACCTAATATGGCTTACTTGGTGTAGGATTTTATTACAAACCTCAACATGTTTATTGAGCAATAAGTGAGACTTACCCAATGCAACTGTAGATATGCATGATTGTGTTATAACTTTAAAACTGAATGGTTAATGAAGACCTGGAAAATCTTTTAACTGGTAAAACTGACAGCACATGCACATTGGGTGTTTTTAAAGCAAATAGTATTTAGAATGTGTGGACAACAGTATTCCATTTTCTGAACAGACGTACTACTACAAGGAGAGAATATATATCTTTCACAGTGGAATACAGCATTAAATATAGAAAATGTATCCATGGCAGGAGGCAGAAACTGAGAGACGGAAAGCAGTAAATTAAACTTCTATTGCACAAGCATAGATGCATTTGCTTGACTGCCTTTCTCTCAAATTCAAACCTGAATCACTGGTGTGAAAATGTTACAGCACTCTTAATGACCTAGCACTCTATTCCATACACAGCTTGGCCGGTTTTAGAATTCACTCCTAGTTTCCATTACAAACTAAACTTCATAGCACACAGATAGATACACAAAGTAGTTATTGTGTGATAGGCTAAGACTGTCAGCTTTCGGGCATGCCAACTTTTTAATGAGAGATATACCCATGAACGGATAAAAGACTTCCAGACTGTCTTCGGTGCAGCTCGTCATGCCAGAAAACACATAGGAACAGCCCAAGTAGACACAGACAGTCCAAATATCAGACACAGCAAGCACACCCTAACAGAGGTCAGGATACACAGCGGACAAAATCTGGCACAAGAAGAGAAGTCCATCTCTCATAAAATCCCCATCACAGAATAAGGTTTATATATCTGAGCTGCTGGAGGGTCCTCCCCTTGGCACTCAGCTGCAGGCACTTGCACAACTGGGAAGTGTTCAGGATTTGACCTGTCGGTCTCCTATTCCAGAAGGTAACTCTGCTCTGAAGCAGGTGATACCTTCACTGGACCACTGAAAACATGAAGGAGGCCTTCCAACTGGGCTTGTGATTTTATTCTAAGGCATTCCTGTGGACGGGGAGGGAATTCAGCCTCTTTTGACAGACCCAGAGCTGCCTTCCTCCAGCAGTTCTTCTGTGTCAGTTCTTTTGAGCGGGTGGGTCAGTGGGTGGGCAGTCCAGCTCATCCTCATGAAGGATTCATGCAGTGAAGCCATGACAACCACCAGAAACACTTATCTGTGTCCCCCTGCAGCACCTGAGGCATGGTGAGTTGGCAGGATGGGATAGGTGATTATAGACAGCTCTCCTAACCAAGGTCTACTTCGCCCCATCATTGCTGCTTTTATAGCAAGAAGGAAAAACACAATTTTTTCCACAGAGCAGTGTGGTTCAGTATGAAAGAAAGAGGACCAGTGTGCCGTCCTCCATGGAGCAGAGAACAGAGGAAGGACACGGATGTATAGAGGGCATATTGGTGGAAATAGAACAGGAGACAGGAGTAGAGAGGGAGTCGTTGGAGGTGTGCTTAGCTGATGAAAAGGGGGAGGAGTTAGACTTGATTGTGTGGGAGGGAGATATAAAGGAGGAAAAGGGCTCGCAAAGTTTTAGAATCATAACGGGCGTGACACCAGAAAGGAGAGACCGCAGAGTACAAACCGAATGGAGTGCTGGGCAGGAAAGATTTGCCACACTTCTTAAGGAATTCCCTAACCTCCAAGTTGGAGGAGCACTTAACTTGCGCGAGGGGAAGACTTAGAGCCTTTGGAATGGACGGTAGTAGTATATCCGCGCAACCAGCATGGGGGGGAGGAGGGTGATCTGTCCCAGTCCCTCTTTACTCCAGCCTCAACGAGAGGGGGACTGGGCGAGACACCCCTGCTGTGGGACCGTGTGTGTGGTGAGGAGCACATCACGGAGGCCCATGACCGACAGGGAGCAGTTTGGTCCGGCCCCTCAGTATTGAGACACCAGATGTTAAGGTGCGAAGTTACCATTTATTACCTGAACATACTTTAATGGACCTGTTTGAACACGTGGAGTTAAGTTTGTTCAGTAATAAATCAAGCTGTGTTAAGAATAAAGACCAGCCTCTGACTCTCCTTTCTGCGCCAACACAGGGGTCGCACACATCAACCAACAAACCAAATCACATTCAGTTGAAGCACTGAATAAGGACTCTGCAGATCAGGTTGGAGTCCTTACGTAGCCATGAAACTCAACTGGTGAGTTTCAGGTAATCACAATCTTTCACTCTGACCTGATAAGAGTGGTAGAATATACCAGATGGGCGGGATATAAATCGAATGAATGAATGAATAATAAGGGTTATTTGTTGAAATTCTGTTGCTTAGTGTGGTAAGTTGCAACTCGAATAATGTACTAAATAGGATATCAGCCACGGTGAACTTAGAGACCTACAGTACATATACTTTGCTCTCATTGGAAGAAACCTCAATATTGTATAAAAATTATTAATATAAATAAAATAACAAAAATCAATGTGTTGAGCAGTACATACAAACAAAATAAAAACAAAACAATGATTTTGAATTTAATTGATCCCCTGAAGGTCTCCTGTTCCACTATCTATTACACTTATGACATGCAGTTAGTTCCAGTTTACTGATAATTTTCACCCTGGCTGAACACTTGAGCTTGAGATCCTTCTTCAAATAGTTCAGTGAGGTGTAAGTATCTGAAATAAATACACAGAGGACAAAGGGTTGTTTTTATACACGAACTGACATTTTATTCAGGCCAGGTATATTACAGGTGAGGGCCGCTTCGACGTTTGATGCCCAAGGCTCTGCTCAGCTTAATCGGATGATGCCCTTTTCTCAGGAAATGAGGAATTCCGGTGGACTCTTTCTCAAATACTTCGACCGAAGGAGAGCGTCCGGACCTTATATGGTAAAATGGGACACAAACATCCTTGGACGTGAAGTTACGAGATACACACGATCCCCTCCCTTATTAAAAATAAATAAATAAATAAAAGACGACTCAGGAAGTTTCCCCTCGGCCCACACAAATCCCCGCTCCCTCTCTCACCTGAAACTCCCCCCTCCCTCCTCTCGCCCCGCCCCTCTCCACGCTGCGGCTGTTGCGGCAACTGCTTCTTCTCCCCCTGTTTTTCCTGCCTCCTCCACCGGCCGCCCCCAAGTTAGCAAAGTCCCTTGACTCTTAGACCTAACGGGAAAAGCAGCGAGCGGGGTGGGGGGAGAAAGCGCCGTTTCCTATCCGAGCTGTTTCTCTCGAGGGTGGGGGAGGCGCGGTGTGTGGACAGAAGAGCCGTCCGGGGGAGAGCCGAGGGCGGCGTGGAGAAGAGCCGTCCGGGAACTTTGGAAGAACCAAGGGAAGCGTGTAGAGGGCGGTGCTGGGAAGAGCCTGCCGAGAACCGGAGGGCGGTGCTCAGAAGAGCGAGGAAAAGCTGCAGCGGGAGGTGCCCGGAAGAGTTCCGTTTCCTCGTTTTCTTCTCAGTCTCGGGACGGGGCGAGGCGGCGGCGGCGGCGACGAGAACCAACAGGCGAGGCGAGGGAGCCGTCATTAAAAAACTGACCGGCCGACTGACCACCAGCAGGTTGAGGGGAAACGACCGACAACAAGTCTTCGTCCCAACCACCTCCGGGCCTGGGGCGGACTCTGGGGTCGTCGCCGCCGCAGGTAACTTTTCCCCTTTGGAGGAAGCGGAGGCGGCGGTTGGGGTATGTGAGGGGAGTCGTCGACGTGACTTTCGCCCTGCTCGGCCTAGTTAAGAAACTTTCGGAGCCACGACGGGTCGCCTCAGGCGGAGGGGGAGGCGGGGGAAAACCTCCTGGGCGCTCTTCCCTTCCTCGTACACCTCCCTCCTCTCCTTTCTTTAACCCCCCCCCTCCCAAATCCCTTCCCCCTCTTAAGTGGGACACCGAACCGCCTGGTTGTAAAGCCGGTCGGGGAGCGGCGGCGGCGGGATATAATCCTCTCCCTTCCTCCCTCCCTCCTCCGTCGCCGCCGCCGCTTGAGGCCTCCTCCCTCCCTCGTAGGGCGGTGTCCTCATTCCAGGGATTTGTGAGCGCTTCTCAATGGGGAGGGAGGCCGACGCGAATGAGGAAGAGAGGTGTGGGAGGGGGAAATCTCTTTTTCTCTCTCTCTCCCCCCCTTTCTCGGGACCTCTTGGGCTGTAAGAGGGCCCCTTCTTACTTTTCTACTCGTCTTTTTTTTTTCCTCCTCTCTTCCCTCACTTTTTGGAGGCTCTTCCAACTTTTGTTCTTTTTCTCTCTTGTGTCTTTTTCCCTTTATTTGAGGGTCTGGTCTGTGTGTGTATGTTTAGATGCTGGCGGGGAGCCCTGTTTGGGAGAAGGGGTGTGTGTCTCTCCGGGTAGCCGGAGGAAAAGGGACAGTGTGGGGGGGGCGGTTGGCTCCTGCGCCGCCGCGCCTCTTTTCCTTTTCCTTGCGAACAACACAAAACTTTCAGTGGGGGTAAGGCGGGACCTGGGCCTTTCCGCCCGTCCTCCAAGTTAAGATCAACTTTTGCAGAAAGTCTCTTCGGGAGGCCTGCTCTGACTAGGAGAGAAGGATTTTTTTATTTTTTGAAATGGGCTCACGGTTAAATCAAGGAAACGCGTTACACCTGGCTTTAAAAGGCTTTTAAAACTCCACAGTTCTGTCAACCAGAACTGTGGAGCGCAACAAAGTCCTCTATCCCTATCAAAGGTTTTAGATCTGTCTGATTGTAACTTAAATGGAGATAGTTACTACGAAATAGCTGTTGGGGAGTTTTGTAATATAGATATGATTTAATAGTCTCAGTATCATTTTTTCAGATCTTGTGTTATCAATCTGCCATAAAAATTGTTATCTTAATTTAGTTCATGTTTGTCAGTGTTAATTTATCTGTTATCAAAACATCCCATAGTTTCATAAATCCAATCTGTCTCTTTCTAATGGGCAGGATGATTTCCATTGTTGAGCTATAAGCATCTGTGCTGCAAATAGCATATGTTCATATTTTGTGGAGAGGAGAGAGTGACTGTTAGGTATTACGTTGAGTGCTTACAGAATAATCTGTACATGTTCATTTGGAGGATTTCCTGCTGTCATCCTGAGAACAAGATTATCACTTTATACATACCTACAACAGTGTCTTGATGGAGAATAGGCACAAAAGGTTCAGTGGTGACTTAAACTATACAGAATTTGTTCTGGTCCAGATACAGAAGTGACTGCTTTTGTTAACATTTTACACAACTTAGTGACAGTTTGTAAAGCTCCTATGAAATAAGTAGGTTGATGTTTTGGCTTAACAGCACTGCAGTGTTCTCTAGGTAAATTGGCTGGAATCTGAAGGGCTGTGTAGGGAGCATTAGAAGAGCAGGGTCAAGTGGGTAGAAGATGTTGCTTGGAAGAGCCAGCAGGGAGCTGAAAGAGGTGCTGGGAAGAGTGGGGAACCTTCCATGCATGCACTGTGGGATTTGAAGCTTTGTTACATCACAACTGCTGTGTCTCCAAGACCTGACTCTCAAATGTCAGGGGCCCTCTGTAGTAGTATTCAAGGTAGCCGGGCCTGCGATATAGGAAAGCCTCCCTGTTTGCTCTCTCTGTAGGAAGATCACCACTGCAGTGGTGATAGGCTAAGCCTTCATGGCTTTGGAGTTAAAGAAGGCAGGGGACAGACAATTTTTCTCTTCCCTCCTTTGAGTGGTTGGAAGCAAGGTATTCTGAGTATTATGGTACTGAGTTGCTTTGGTCCTACAGAAGCAAGCCAAGAAGCTTCTTTTCTGATCTTTTCCTGTTCTGGAGGAGAAAAGGGAACTCCCTTGACACCATGTCCAAGAAAACATCTGGGCTAAGTGGCCAGTTCTTTGGTTCTTGTGTATGAAAAGAGCCAGAAAAACTCCTTGTTCTTTATTTGACCCAAGGTACCAAAGCTGATAATAAAAAAAGAGACTTTTCTCTCTTCATGGCCAAGGCCAATCAAAAGTTGTGGTCCAGTAGTATAAACATGAAGACAGGAGGGCCTGGCGTGCCCTGGTCCATGGAGTTACGAAGAGTCGGACACGACTTAACGACTAAACCACAACAAAGTATAAACACAGAACTATACTGAAAGAAACTTTAAATTCCAGTTGCTATTTGCACACTTCTTATATTTTATTCCCCAGAACTCTTATTATACAGTGTGTGTGACAAAAGAGTGCCGTTTTATTGTATTGCTGGGCTGAAACTCAAAAGTTTAATTTCAAGGTTGCCTTTATGCTTCAATTACATTGGCAAAAAGGGGACAGAAGCACATATAAAAAGTTGCTAAAATTTTTTATCACATAGTACATTTTTAAAAAATAATTTGTAATAAGAATGGTACTAACTTTTAAACCTAATGTCTAGAACCCAGTAGTAAATTGCAACTAAAGTAGGCCCATTGGAATTGACTCACCAGATTCCCTCTGATTCAGTGGCCCTGCTTAAGCTGTGATTTACTGCTGGATTACAGCCATAGTTTTGCAGATCCTTGATACTGTTTTAGAAGAAAGTAAACCAAATAAGTGATCTAAATGTTATTTTGCTTATGTAGTAGAATATCTCTTTGTAGAAATGTGAAGCTTAATAATAATAATCATAGAACTGCAGAGCTGGAAGAGACCCTACAGATCGTAGAGTCTAGCCCCTGTCAAGGAGGCACAGTGGGGAATTGAACTCCCAACCTCTGGTTCAGTTGCCAGAGACCTAAACCACTGAGTTACATATACATTCATGAAATTGTATTAATACTTGTGTCCGTGGATTATCTGTTCCTGTGCAATGTACAGAACCAGTGGATTGGTGAGAGATGCAAGTGTTTTGAAAATAAGAACATGTGATTTGACAGGAAGAGACCTTCCAGGTGACATCTGATTTCAGGCTTAATGTGTTCTGTCCTAGCTTCTCTACCTGGAATATTAGATACAATTTTAGATAGATACTGTAATTTATTCTCTCTTTTCAATAATGAACAGTGCTGTTGTGTCATCGGTGTGCATGGCAGTCTCATCAACTATAAGAGGACAGGTTTCTTTACCTACAAAGCTTGCATTGTATAATTTAATACAGAGAGACAACAGGGGGAGGACACAGTATAAAAATGTGGAAGGAATGTGAAACTTTGAGTAAACTTCTGTTGAGTAGAAATTCACTCAGGAGTTCAGGAGATCAAAGATTATTGTACCTTTGACTTTGATAGAATGTGTTAAGTTACTACTTACAGCAAATCAAGTAGAGTCAAATGGAACTGTGTTTGTGAGGAATAGATTTATGTGTACTGTACCTGAATCCCACACTGCTTCAGCAAACTGTAAGGAGGAAATACAAAGTGGTTTGAATGGATAATATTCGCTGGATTCTATGTTGTCATCCATAGCAACCTAAGATAGAAAATGCTTGCATGGGAAGGACACATATATCTCAAACATGTGGTCATTCTCTATATGTACTACTAAAGTGTAATGGGTTTGATCCATGTGTAAGTAATGTTGTGTTGCAGGCTTTCCCAATCTTTTTGAACCCATTGGTATATTTGTAACTTAAACTGTTTGAAGCATCAGTATAAAATGGCTTCTGTGAAGGTGTAGCCAGTCATAAAATGGCAAGATCTAATAAATAAAAAATAGATCATTGTGAATGTACATGATTTTTACAAGAGATTCCCTCCCCCAACCAACCAGATTGCATTGTTGTCTCCAGTGGGGGAAATTAACATCTAGGCACTGCTACCATGTTAAAAGAGTATCAAAGTTACAAATCTTTATGAATCTTTTCAACTTATACAAGGTATCAATAAGTCTATATGCAAATCACATTTATAAGCATATATTTTATCAAGATCAGTGGTGTGCAGCACTGTTGCACTGAATCATGAGGATCCACAAGAATCTGTGTTAAATAGAACTATTGTTTTCTGAGACTGGGGCAGTGGCGAGCACCAGATCTGTGATTCTTACTGTATAGACAGTAATGTAAATTTCAGTTGGATGGTAGTCAGCAAGTGTGGACATGCTTTTCTCTGTGTCTCCAGTTTCTTTTCTTCCCCTCTGCAATATTGGATCTGTGTGGGACCTAGTGTATGAGGTTTTGGAAAGAGATGACAGACCAAGTCTAAGCATATTTTATTTACAGGGCAATATATTTTATTCACATTTGATTTACTTGTGTGTAGATACTTGGTGGGGGGGTGGATCAAGGATGATTCATGCAATATGGAGCCATATAAATAAAGTAAAGTATAATAGGAGAGTCTCTGTGCTGTCTCCCAATTACTTCTTTTGGGTCTGAAGCAAGAGTAAATCCACAGGTCCCAAGAAGTACTGTACCTGTAGGGCCAAGGTGCTTGGACTATGAAACAATTTGGCATGGGAAGCTATGTATCATGTCAACCTTCTCTTGTTTGTTTTTCTTTCTTTCTTTTTCTCCCTGGGGTTAGAAAATGTTGTAAACAACATTCTCTAATTTTCCAGGGTGCTAGGCAGGGGCCCTGCCCCATTCGCACAGGGTTCTAGCCACAACTGGAAGCAAATGGGTGACAACACTGACTTGGCTGTGCAGCCACACAGCTTAGAAGGAACATTGTGCTGGGATGACACCTTTATTAAGCTAACCAAAAAAGGCACCAAAACCTGCAAGCTTTTGGGATTAAATTCTCTTCTTCAATGAAATGTTAAAAAATTAGAGGTAGGAGGGAAGAAAGGCTTGATTTTAAGTCCTTGATGTTTCTGTGTTGTGTTAAATAGACTGCACAGGGGGCAGAGAGGTGAGGTGCTGAATTTCACAGAGGTCATCCTTAAATAAGGCTTCCTTTCCATCACTCCACTCACTTTTGTAATATATTTCCTGATGAAGAGAAATGAATCTTGAAGCTAGCATACTTTTTGTTTCAGTTTTGATTGACCTAATAAGCTACCAAACTACAGTAATAAGCTACCAAGCCAACCAGCTACCAAGATTTTTCCAACAGTGTCTCATTCCCATTTCCATCCCCACCCTCTTTTTGCTCATGATACGTGAACCTGATGTAGAGCTTGCCTTCTGGCATTCTATCTATCCCAACAAGATAGAGAAACTATCAATAACAGAACTTGCATTATGTCCCTGGCTTGCTGAAGGGAGAATGCCAGCTGCTCCCATACTGTATTCTCATATTATGGTAAACAAACCTGTGGTCTTTGTTTTAGTTGTTCTTCCAGTGGGTGTGGTTGGGCAGCAGGAATCAGCACCTTGGAACTGAAACATGCTAGCATGTAGAATGCCCTAGCTTGTGTTATGTGCATCTAGCCAGAGTGCTCTTGAAAGCAGTAATTAAGTACAGCATTAACTTGCATACAGATCTCACTAACTTCGTTTGGAGTTTGTTCATTATGCATGCTTAGGATTTCTATCTTAAACATTGGTATAGCAGGTATGAGTCATTGTATATTGTTCACTTGGAGATCTTTTCCTCATCACAGATGCAGACAGGAAGCATTTGTAAACTATAAAGTGCTGTGATAGGTGACTATCACAAAGCAGTATAAGGGTGTATTGGTCTCTCTTCCATTCTCTTTTCCACCTTCCCCTGTGAAGTCATTTGAAGTCATTTGCCATTTATTCCATTCAGGGCTCTTGGCTGAAATGTCATTCTCAAGATAAGCAACATTGAAAAGGAATGTGTTGTATTCTTTATTGTTGAGGACTTCATCTAGTTTGTGCGTTGTTTTTAATCGAAGTTCTTCAGAGAGTCTGATATGTGATTTACCAGACAAGTACAATACGTCCATCAAGGCAGTCATTCAATTGTCATCCAGGCCTTCTGCCAAACTGATGCATTGCTCTGTTCAGTATCCAAGCTTGTTTTTCTGTACTGGCTGTGGTTGGAATGAAAGTGGCCTAGAAGAACAAAAGCTTGAAGCTGTTGAGTGGAATGATATCATCACATAGCTATTCCTGTTCAGCAACAATTGTTTTCTTTGGCTGATACCATACCCTCATTTCATTGAGAAATGTGTGAAACATATTCTAGTTTGCTGATTCACTTTCACCTATTTAAATGTCAATAAGTTAATGTTTGTTTTACTGTTTGATCAACTTTCTGTGAACAACGTAATGATAATTTAATTTGCTTTGGAAATGCAAGGAGAAGACTTGAGGGGAACAGAGTGGACAGTTAAAGAAAAGATCACCCAAAGAAATAAGAGAAACATACTAAGGGGCTTTAAATATCATTGGGGGGATTCTATCTTATTTGTGGAAAAGTGAGAAGACAGAAGTAAAAGAGTATGAGAATGAGAAGACAATTGCAGAGATCAATTCATTTGAACTTCCAAGCAGTATCCTACCTTGGATATTTCCTGCAGTTTGTATGAACCAAGTGCTCGGTAGCAAACAAAAAATAGAAATAAGGTGTGGTTGTGGCAAATAAACTTTTCGTGATCAAAATCTATTTTGAGGACTCTTGTTGGATTTTAGAGCTTACCTTTAGCTGTTAAGCCAAGAAGCCACTTAAATGAAAATTTGCTTTCCAGAATGAAGCTAGTCTAACAGCTCTCTCGTGGTATCACAGGTGTTTCTCACTGTTACATACAGCACTGATGTTACCTGTCTGTCATGGGTTTGGAGGGAAAGTTCCATCCTATGGGGAGTGGAAGGCGGGACATCAGGAGGAGGGGCTGTACTGTATATATATGTGGAGCGTGTGTGATACTGAGAGATGCTGAGAGACACTGGGATGTGACGAAGCAGCAGCTGGGAAGAAGAAGCTGTTGTGGGAGTCTGTGTGTCAGACAGGGTACTTCTGTGTGTCAGAGTACCAACCTGATAGGTTCAGGTGTCTGTTGGTTAGCCAGAACTGATAGGTTCAGGGTCTGTGCTTTAAGTTAAGGGTTCTGTGTGAACCAAACTGTGTGTATGTATGAGTGAGAATAAGCCACGTTACTTTATCTTATTCACCTGATTGTTTATTTTTCCCTGTGTGTATTTAAATAAACCTTATTCTTTTTATTGTTTAAAAATCCATCCCTGGTCTGTGTGACTTCTTATAGGGAATGGTTGGTGGCAGCTTAGTGTAACTGTGTGACATATCCCAGTAGGTCTGGGTTTGTCACATTGATTGGTGTCCAGCGTGTGGGATACGACTGGTCCAGTTGTCCAGCGGTCCAGCAAAGCCTTGGCAAGTGTGCCCAGAGCAAGGGGGGTCTAGTCAGGGACAGTCTGAGGCGCGTAGGTAATCTTCTAGGTGTACCTCACGGGGAGGTGCGCTAGTAGAAGAACGTGCCAACTGGGGAGACTTAGATTAAGGTGCTCTGAGGCAGCCTAGTTTTGGCGGGAAAAAGCTGAGGCAAAACTGCGTAGTAACAGTGAGCTAGCTTGCCAGCTGAGAGGCCCAGCAGAGGGGGGTAGGCTCTGACTCGATACTGTTGCAAGTTTAGTGCTGAAGAACAGCAGTCTAGGGAAAGCTGGTTCTGAGGCAAGAAGGAAAAAAGTGGTCGTTTTATTCTGAGGCTTGACTTTTTAAAGCAGCCTGTTCTGAGGGGGGATTATGCCCTTGACTCGAAGCCAGATGGCCGAAATGAGTGAAGTGAAAGACCCCCAAATTGACCAAGGTTCTGAGGAGGAATTTGGCTCAGTGCAAGGTGACAGCACAGGAGAGCAGAACCCAGAACTTAGAAAAATACTCATAGCCCAACAGCATGAACTGAGGGTGAGGGAAATGGAGGAAAGGGAAAGAGAGAAACAGCGGCAATTTGAATTAGAGAGAGAGAGAGAGAGAATGGAGAGGGAAGAAAGAATGGAGAGAGAGAAAATTGCTCTGGAAAAAGAAAGAATGGCGTTTGAATTAAGAAAATTGGAAATGATGAACCAGAACAATAATAACAATAGGGATTCTGAGGGAGGCCAACTGTCTAAAGCTGACCTGAAGAAATTCCCTGTGTACCACAAGGGAGATTGTCCTGAGGTGTTCTTTTCCTTAGTGGAAAGAGCGTTTGTGGACTTCTCAGTGAGGGAAACTGAGAAAATGACCATCATGCGATCTTTAATCAGTGGTAGCCTGGCTGAGGTTTATGCCGAGATGCCTGAGGAACTGATGAAAGATTTTGCAGAGTTTAAAAAACTGGTGTTTGCCAGACATGGGATAAATGCAGAGCAGCTGAGACAAAGATTCAGGTCCCTCACCAAGAAGCCAGAGCAGACTTTTACCCAAGTGGGGGCCCAATTGGTGAGGCTGCTTGAGAAATGGCTATCGCAGGAGGGAACAGAGACCTATGAGCAGCTTAAAGACTTAATAGCACTGGAACAGTTCTATTCAGTCCTGCAGGGGGAATTGAAATTCCAGGTGAGGGAAAGGAAACCGAAGTCTGTGGCAGCAGCCGCAGAGATCGCAGATTTTATTTCCCAAATAAGAAAGCCCTTGGGTGAGGGGAAATCTGTAGGTAAACCCAAAGAAACCTACAGCAAGTACTCTCAGGGACCAGGGAAAAGCCAGCAAGGGGGAGGGGCCCATGGTGAAGGGAAGCCCTCAGACATGAAACTAAGACCTCAGATTTTGGAGGGAAAACCAAAACAAGATGAGAGAGAATCAAAATACACCAGAAAATGCTATTTCTGTCAGGGAAAGGGTCATCTAATCTCAGAGTGTGAGAAATTAAAGCAGCTAAAAGGAATGGTGCCTCAGAATTCTAGTGGAACCAAGCCAAAAGCTGTGTTCTGTGTCCAGAGAGAGCAAGACTCAGTGTCACTGAGGGAGCCGGTTGCCATGGCTACTCAGTCTGGAACAGCTACCTCTGCTGATCAGGCTGAGGAAAATGGTCCTCTTGTGGAGGTAAAACGCTGCTTGCTGGTGAAAACAGATTCTCAGTTGTTTGAGACAGCCGGGGTGGACGTAGGAATATTTGACCGTCAGTATAGGGGGCTGCGGGACACTTGTTCCCAGGTAACCCTGTGCCATCCAGATATTATTCCTAGGGAGTTTATAATCCCAAATGAGAGCATGAAGGTGGCAGGGATTGAGGGGCAGGTAATCTCTCTGCCAGTAGCAGAGGTACCTGTCAACTTTCAAGGCTGGAGGGGAGCTTGGCGGCTAGCGATTTCATCGACTCTGCCAGCAGCCGTGCTCGTGGGAAATGACCTGGCTGAACATGTGAAACGGGTGCTAGTGATTACACGCTCACAAGCCACCACAGGGACAGTTCAGGGGGGTAATGATGAGCCAGAGACGGAAGCAGAGGGGAGTTCAGAAGCTGTGGTGGAAACCTTGACCACAGACAGCAGATTTGGACAGGAGCAAAAGGCAGACGCCACTCTCCAAAAGTGTTTTGAACAGGTGACTGACGCCCAGCTAACACCTGAAACCCCAGTGAGATTTCTGGAGAAAAAGGGGATTTTATATAGAGAAACCCTGAGGAATGTCTCAAAAGGGGGAGATGGGATCAGAAGTCAGCTGGTGGTACCTGAAAAGTATCGCCCCATGATTTTACAAAGGGGTCACTCTGACATGTTTGCTGCACACTTAGGGGTGAAAGGGCCCCTTGATTTGATCAAACAAAATTGGGAGCAGATCACCCAGGATGACCCACAAGACGTTGTGACTTACATAGACACCTTGATGAATGACCTAAGGAGAAATCTAGAGCTGGCAGCAGAAAACCTGCAAGCTCAGAAGGTCAGACAGAAAACATGGTATGACCACAAAGCTAGAGAGAGGCACTTTGACCCAGGGGAGGAAGTGCTTTGGCTTAGGCCCTGCAGAGAGAACAAACTGCAGCTCAAATGGGCAGGACCATATAGGGTCATTTCCAAGATGTCAGACCTGAACTACCTTATAGAGCAGGAGGAGAACCAGGCAAGGAGGGTGGTTCATGTGAATGCCCTAAAACCCTACTACAGAGGGGAACAGAGGGTTTTATTCGCGATAAAAGCAGCTGAGAGTGAGGAAGCTGAATTACCCTTCTGGGAGGGTAGAGGGGAAGTAAAATACAACCCAGAGGAGGTAAAGATCAGTCCTGCACTCACCCAAGACCAGCAGCAAGAACTAAAAATGCTGCTTAGTAAATATCAACAGGTGTTTTCCAACAAGCCGGGGATAGTGAAGGGAGTGATGCATCGGATCCACACAGGGGATGCACCCCCGCAGGCAGTATCCCCATACCGAGTAACGGGACCCTATAGGGACAAGGTGCGGAAGGAGCTGGACGAGATGCTTAGGGAGAACATAATCGTCCCCTCTTCTAGCCCTTGGTCCTCTCCGATAGTCCTTGTGGACAAGCCTGATGGGAGCATTAGGTTTTGTGTCGATTACAGGAAATTAAACCGTGTAACCACTCCTGATGCCTACCCAATGCCCAGGCTAGACAACCTGATTGAAACCATAGGGGGTTGTCGGTTCATCTCATCATTGGACCTGGTAAAGGGATATTGGCAATTAAGAATTGATCCCAGGGATCAAGAAAAGACTGCCTTTTGCAGCCCTTTTGGTCTCTATGAGTTTCGAGTCCTGAGCTTTGGTCTCAGAAATGCACCAGCCACATTCCAAAGGCTGATGGACCAGACCTTGGCAGGGCTCAGTGACTTTACAGTGGCCTACATTGACGACATAGGGATCTTCAGTAATACCTGGGAAGATCACCTGATACACCTAGAGTTAGTGCTGCAGAGGTTAAGTGCAGCAGGGCTAACAGTAAAGGCCAGCAAGTGTCAGCTGGGTAGCCCAGAAATAAAATACTTGGGTCACATGGTAGGGGGAGGAGTGATAAAACCCCTGGAGGCCAAAATAGAAGCTGTTCGTGATTGGCCTAGACCCAACACCAAGAAAAAGGTCAAATCATTTCTTGGGTTGGTGGGCTACTACAGAAAGTTCATCCCGAGGTTTAGCGAGATTGCGGCTCCGCTGACCGATCTGACGAGGAAGAAGGCTGATGACCGCATCCCGTGGACCAGCGACTGTGAGGCGGCGTTCCAGAGGTTGAAGGAGGCGTTAATCAACTATCCTGTCCTGCGTGCTCCAGACTTTGACCGGGAGTTCATCATCTACACAGATGCGTCTAACAGCGGGGTAGGAGCAGTTCTATGCCAGGAGGATGAGAATGGTGACCAGCATCCAGTGTCCTACCTGAGTAGGAAACTTCAAAAAGGTGAGAGACATTTGGCAACCGTGGAGAAGGAGTGTTTGGCCATAGTCTACGCGATCCAGAAGGCCAAGCCTTACATCTGGGGAAGACATTTTATTCTGTGTACTGACCATTCACCATTGCAATGGTTAAAGACAATGAGAACCCACAATAGCAAACTTATGAGGTGGGCTTTAAACCTACAGGACTATGACTTTGAAGTGAAGGTGGTCAGAGGGTCAGTGAACTGTGTTGCTGACGCCTTATCAAGAAGACCTGAAGATTGAAGACGGCGAAAGAACATGGACTATGTGTATATAATGATGACAAAAGTTAAATGTACCTGTTTTTTGAATTTGGTTTGTATGAATAAAGGTAAATTGATGTAATGTATATGGTAAATGTTTAAATGCCTATTTGCTATGGTTAACTTAGAATGTAAGTATAAGTAAGTATAATATGGTATGTATAAATGTTGTTGTGTGTTTTATCAAGGTTGTTTTTTGGTGAAAAGCACGTTAGCTTTCCCCCTACAAAACAACTTATAAAGAGGGGAGGTGTTACATACAGCACTGATGTTACCTGTCTGTCATGGGTTTGGAGGGAAAGTTCCATCCTATGGGGAGTGGAAGGCGGGACATCAGGAGGAGGGGCTGTACTGTATATATATGTGGAGCGTGTGTGATACTGAGAGATGCTGAGAGACACTGGGATGTGACGAAGCAGCAGCTGGGAAGAAGAAGCTGTTGTGGGAGTCTGTGTGTCAGACAGGGTACTTCTGTGTGTCAGAGTACCAACCTGATAGGTTCAGGTGTCTGTTGGTTAGCCAGAACTGATAGGTTCAGGGTCTGTGCTTTAAGTTAAGGGTTCTGTGTGAACCAAACTGTGTGTATGTATGAGTGAGAATAAGCCACGTTACTTTATCTTATTCACCTGATTGTTTATTTTTCCCTGTGTGTATTTAAATAAACCTTATTCTTTTTATTGTTTAAAAATCCATCCCTGGTCTGTGTGACTTCTTATAGGGAATGGTTGGTGGCAGCTTAGTGTAACTGTGTGACATATCCCAGTAGGTCTGGGTTTGTCACACTCACATTCTCATTTTAATAGCTATAGCTTAAGAAATGTTTCTTGAAAGGCAGTTTTCCCCTCTGATACAACCTTATTCCATTAGCTTTCTGAGAGGAAACTGGAACTCTACATTGATCATAGTGGAGATGCGGGTTGCCTGGTTCCATAAATCAAATATATTTTTTCGGTAAGACATGAGGCCGAAGAGCAACATAGTTCCAAGTACTGAAATGGTCTGGCAGTCCAGATATGCAGGGTACAAATCAAATCAAATCAAATAAATAAATAAATAAATAAATACAATAGTGGTATTTTCTAAGACAGTTGGCTCTAAATTAGGAAAAAGATTTTGGTGATGTCTGTTGTTGGGTGTTCCTAATGACTTGCAATTTAGTGTATTATTTGACATACCGATGAAAAGTTTTTAAAAAGACTAAAAGTTCTGTATATTTTCAGACTGCTTGTGATTAGAGGGAGGCTACTTTGGGTTACAAATGGGAATTAAGCATTTGTCAAATAGTCATCTTGTAAGTTTGTCAAAAGAACCTCTCACATTAAAAGTACATGTGGCTCTTTATGCAAGATTGTAGAGTTCCCTTAGCCACACTCACACCTTTCATAATTGGGTTGAGCCCTCTCTTTTTTGTGAAGTGCTGGCATGAGTGCTTTTAAGGACTGAAATTTGACATCCTTGTAACTTGGTATGAAGCAGTTTGAGATCATGGCATTTTACCAACTTTGAACAAAAGTGGAGTTATAATGCTGATTTTTTTTTTCATTGTAACAGGTAAATACGTAGTATGATTGGAAAGCTTCATCCTATAGTTTCATTAGAGCTATCCCCTCACCCCTGTGAACCTGTGTATTTCACTATTGTCTTTACTTTCTGCTCCCTGCAGTCATATTACTCATTGCCCTTCATGGGTTGGGACTCATGACACAAATTTGGGTGTGTTTTTAATATAATTGACGTACCTGATGTGAGAGGCTGAAAAGACAGGATTGGGGCTGATAGGAAAAGGAGTGAATATATAGGAGACGTATGTCTCATTTTGCTAGTTGGCAGCAAATAAGAAAAACAGACTGAAACTCCGGATCTAATTTCCTGTTGAGAAATGTGGCTCTCTGTTTTTTGCAGAAAAACATTAGTAATGGGAGTAATCTGCCCTAGTTTGTGCCCAGGGTATTCACATATAAAAAAGACAGGGTGTCTGACTTTTAACATCTTTGTAAAAGAGATCTCAGAAAGTATTGCTTGCAATTTGTGTTTTTCTGTCTGTCGTTGTGTGCCATCAAGTCAGAACCAACTTATAATGACCCTAATGGGGTTTCATGGTAAATATACAGTTTAAGAAGTGGTCTTAACAGTTCCGACAGGGACGTGGTGGCGCTGCGGGCTAAACCGCAGAAGCCTGTGCTGCAGGGTCAAAAGACCAAGCAGTCATAAGATCGAATCCACGCGACGGAGTGAGCTCCTGTCGCTTGTCCCAGCTCCCGCCAACCTAGCGGTTCGAAAGCATGTAAATGCGAGTAGATCAATAGGAACCACTTCAGTGGGAAGGTAACAACGTTCCGTGTCTAAGTCGCACTGGCCATGTGACCACGGAAGATTGTTTTCGGACAAACGCTGGCTCTATGGCTTGGAAACGGGGATGAGCACTGCCCCCTAGAGTCGAACGCGACTGGACAAAAATGGTCAAGGGGAACCTTTACCTTTACCTTAACAGTTCCACACTCCCAGTGAATTTTCATGGCTCAATAGGGATTCAAACCCAGGTCTTCTGAATCTTAGTCAGCCACTCTTGTCACTGCATCATACTGGGTATCATTTCTATCAGGATGCTATGCATTTATCCAGTACATCTGATTTATGGGCACTTATTTTGAAGTAAGAACTGTTAAATGCACTGAGCCATCTAATCAGACAGTCATAGGGTTATGTTGCACTGAAAATAATGGTAAGAGTGTAATTACCAAATTCTCTTTTTCTTTCTAGAAATGTCTTCCATTAATGCAGGAAATGTTAACTTCAAATGGGATCCTAAAAGCCTGGAGATAAGGACACTGGCAGTTGAAAGGCTACTAGAACCTCTTGTTACACAGGTAACACTAAGTACATGTGATAGTCCTTTCTGTAATGTTTTGTCTTCAGTCCTCTCCTGGTAAGCGATTGCTTTAGTCATTTGTACCTGTGTTGTGCTTTTCAAAGTGAAAACACATTCTGTGGCAAATTCAGAATGATGTCATCTGCACATGTTTTTTTCTTTTTTCCTTTTTGTATATAGAACATAAATGCAGAGCATTAGGAAATCAAAGGTGAAATATTTGCTCCCCTGTGAAGTTTACTTGGGGCTGCAGTGAGTAAAGGCAATAATTTTAAAAATGCATAAAATTTTCAATTGATTTTTTTAACAAATTCAAGTTTGAAGTCAATTGTGTTAGTAAAAATGTACTTGCAAGTGTGCAGAGGTGAAAAATCAAAATATGTAATATATCTACTACATATATATCTATTACATATATAATATGTAATATATATGCGTAGGAACCTGGAATGTAAGATCTATGAACCTTGGGAAGCTGGATGTGGTCAAACAGGAGATGGCAAGAATAAACATCGACATCCTGGGCATCCGTGAACTAAAATGGACAGGAATGGGTGAATTCAGCTCAGATGATTATCATATCTACTGTTGTGGGCAAGAATCCCATAGAAGGAATGGAGTGGCCCTGATAGTCAACAAAAGAGTGGGAAAAGCTGTAACGGGATACAATCTCAAAAATGATAGAATGATGTCAATACGAATCCAAGGCAGACCTTTCAACATCACAATAACCAAGTTTATGCACCAACCACCATTGCTGAGGAGAGTGAAATTGAACAATTTTAAGAAGAATTACAACACCTTCTAGAACTGACACCAAAGAAAGATGTTCTTCTCATTCTAGGGGACTGGAATGCTAAAGTAGGGAGCCAAGAGATAAAAGGAACAACAGGGAAGTTTGGCCTTGGAGTTCAGAACGAAGCAGGACAAAGGCTAATAGAGTTTTGTCAAGAGAATAAGCTGGTCATCACAAACACTCTTTTCCAACAACACAAGAGGCGACTCTATACATGGAAATCACAAGATGAGCAATATCGAAATCAGATTGATTATATTCTCTGCAGCCAAAGATGGAGAAGCTCTATACAGTCAGCAAAAACAAGAACTGGAGCTGACTGTGGCTCTGATCATCAGCTTCTCATAGCAAAATTCAAGCTTAGACTGAAGAGAGTAGGAAAACCCACTGGGCCACTCAGGTATAATCTAAACCAAATCCCTTATGAATACACAGTGGAAGTAAAAAACAGATTTAAGGAACTAGATTTGGTGGACAGAGTGCCTGAAGAACTTTGGATAGAGGCTTGTAACATTGTCCAGGAGGCAGCAACAAAAAACATCCCAAAGAAAAGGAAATGCAAGAAAGCAAAGTGGCTGTCCAACGAGGCCTTAGAAATAGCAGAGAGGAGAAGGGAAGCAAAATGCAAGGGAGATAGGGAAAGTTACAGAAAATTGAATGCAGACTTCCAAAGAATAGCAAGGAGAGACAAGAGGGCCTTCTTAAATGAACAATGCAAAGAAATAGAGGAAAATAACAGAAAAGGAAAAACCAGAGATCTGTTCAGGAAAATTGGAGATATTAGAGGAACATTTTGCGCAAAGATGGACATGATAAAGGACAAAAATGGGAGGGACCTAACAGAAGCAGAAGACATCAAGAAGAGGTGGCAAGAATACCCAGAGAAATTATATCAGAAAGATTTGGATATCCCGGACAACCCAGACAATGTAGTTGCTGACCTTGAGCCAGACATCCTGGAGAGTGAAGTCAAGTGGGCCTTAGAAAGCCTGGCTAACAACAAGGCCAGCGGAGGTGATGGCATTCCAGTTGAACTATTTAAAATCTTGAAAGATGCTGTTAAGGTGCTACATTCAATATGCCAGCAAGTTTGGAAAACCCAACAGTGGCCAGAGGATCGGAAAAGATCAGTCTACATCCCAATCCCAAAGAAAGGCAGTGCCAAAGAGTGCTCCAACTACCGTACAATTGCAATCATTTCACACACTAGCAAGGCTATGCTCAAAGTCCTGCAAGGTAGGCTTCAGCAGTATGTGGACCGAGAACTCCCAGAAGTACAAGCTGGATTCTGAAGAGGCAGAGGAACTAGAGACCAAATTGCTAACTTGCGCTGGATTATGGAGAAAGCCAGGGAGTACTAGAAAAATATCTACTTCTGCTTCATTGACTATGAAAAAGCCTTTGACTGTGTGGACCACAGCAAACTATGGCAAGTTCTTAAAGAAATGGGAGTGCCTGACCACCTTATCTATCTCCTGAGAAACCTATATGTGGGACAGGAATCAACAGTTAGAACTGGATATGGAACAACTGATTGGTTCAAAATTGGGAAAGGAGTACGACAAGGCTGTATATTGTCCCCCAGCTTATTTAACTTATATGCAGAACACATCATGCGAAAGGCTAGACTGGAGGAATCCCAAGCTGGAATTAAGATTGCCGGAAGAAATATCAACAACCTCCGATATGCAGATGATACCACTCTGATGGCAGAAAGTGAGGAGGAATTAAGGAACCTTGTAATGAGGGTGAAAGAGGAGAGTGCAAAAAACGGGCTGAAACTCAACATCAAAAAAACTAAGATCATGGCCACTGGTCCCATCACCTCCTGGGAAATAGAAGGGGAAGACATGGAGGCAGTGACAGATTTTATTTTCCTGGGCTCCCTGATAACTGCAGATGGAGACAGCAGCCACGAAATTAAAAGACGCCTGCTTCTTGGGAGGAAAACGATGACAAATCTTGACAGCATCTTAAAAAGCAGAGACATCACCTTGCCAACAAAAGTCCAAATAGTCAAAGCTATGGTTTTCCCTGTAGTGATGTATGGAAGTGAGAGCTGGACCATAAAGAAAGCTGACCGCCGAAGAATTGATGCTTTTGAATTGTGGTGCTGGAGAAGGCTCTTGAAAATCCCCTGGACTGCAAGGAGAACAAACCTGTCAATTCTAAAGGAAATCAACCCTTAGTGCTCACTGGAAGGACAGATCCTGAAGCTGAGGCTCCAGTACTTTGGCCATCTCATGAGAAGAAAAGATTCCTTGGAAAAAACCTTGATGTTAGGAAAGTGTGATGGCAAGAGAAGAAGGGGATGACCGAGGATGAGATGGCTGGACAGTGTCTGCGAAGCAACCAACATGAATTTGACACAACTCCGAGAGGCCGTGGAAGATAGGAGGGCCTGGCGTGCTCTGGTCCATGGGGTCACGAAGAGTCGGACACGACTAAACGACTAAATGACGACGATCGCAAATCTGTTGCGGCTTTACAAAGCAAAAAATACTATTGGTAGATAAAATACTTTCTAGAAGTGGAAAAGTATTTTCTCGATCTCAAATCAGCCATTTTCTATGTGGTTCATTTTTTCCACAGAAATACACTAACATTCTTTTTGCATTTCTGCACAGAAAATACTTTAGAATATAAATGGGAAACTACATTATTCCACCCTTCTTGGTGGCCTTGGGCAAGCAGCTATCTCTGCCTAACCTGTCTCACAGAATTGTTAAGATAAAGTGGGACAGTCCCACAAATGTCACCCTGAGCTACTTAGAGGAAGACTGGGTGTACAAATAGAAGACTATCTCATGTACTATTAAATATGATTCATAAAATTGTTTCTATAGGATGGATAGTTGAGAATTCAGACATGCAGCAGCAGCAGGAGAAGAAACTTTCTGTTGGAAAGTATAAAGAAAACCAGTATTGAGCAGTTTTTTGAAAGAAGCAACGTGAAATTGGGAAATATGCTATTAAAGTATTGTAATAAAAAGCCCAATCAGATACAAGACAAGATTTTTTTTAAAAAATTAGTGTCTGGCTTTAACAGGTAATCTACAACCTGTACAGTAAGGTGGTTCAGTATCAGGATGCAAAAGCGAAGATAGCTTTGAAGATATAAGGAAAGATAAGAGTAACCCAGTGGTTTCCAAAGTGTGCACCAAACCCAACCAGGGTCACTGTGGAATCCTCTCATCCTTTGTCAGTGGGTCTCTCTGTGTGCTGGCCAGAATCATGCCCAACACCCTGCCAGTGCCCAGACACAGACCCTGGGGTGAGCCATGCCACTGTCTCCAGATTCCCGCCTGCACAGAGGAAGAGGCATAGACGGCAGCAGTGCCCTTTTTGTGCTCCAGGAAGGCTTCAGGATGGAGCCAAGGGAGTCACAGATCAAAAAAGTTTGGGACCCACTGCTGTAATCTGTTGAACAGTATTTTATACGAATCCTGATTTCCTTCTTCAGAAAGGCTGTATTGCTGGTCTACAGTTACAGTTTCAGCTGTGTTAATCCTTGATGTGCGCAATGTGTGATTCAAATTTTTTTTCAAACATTCAAAAGTTTAGAATTTGTAATATGAATAGATTAGGTGATTGTATATTTTGTGTTCTCCTATCCTCAAAACCCTTTTTCCATCCCTTCCACTTCCCTTCACCCGTTGTATTCCCTACCCTATCTCTAGTAATTTAAAAATAAAATAATTTAATAAAAGTTTAGAATGTGTGATTTTAAACTTTTTCAAACTTTTATAAGATTTTTTTTTGTTGGTGAATTTTGTTAGATCCATAAAACCAGTTTCTAATCAAAAGCAAAATTAGAATGTGCAGATTAAGCAAGAATGTTTTGCAGTTTCCAGGAGGTTGTTTTTTAAATATTGACTTCTGAAATTCATAAGTTCTTTGCTGAAATTACTTACTAATAGCAGGTGTGGCTTGCTATTGTGATCTGTTCTAGCTGTTAAATAGTTCATTTGGAACAGTATTAAGAGTTTTTAAAATTGTCAGAGATTGTTGCCAAAAATATATGCCATATGATTCTCATTTTCAGGTTACAACACTGGTCAATACCAGTAATAAGGGTCCTTCCAACAAAAAAAGAGGTCGATCTAAAAAAGCACATGTTCTAGCTGCATCAGTAGAGCAAGCAACAGAAAACTTCTTAGAGAAGGGGGACAAAATTGCAAAAGAGAGCCAGTTTCTTAAAGAAGAGCTGGTAGCAGCTGTGGAAGATGTCCGTAAACAAGGTATGCATATTAGGCTTATGATGGGACCTGCATTGTTGTGACTGCCTTCTCTTCAGTGCTTGTGAATTGGTTCAGGAAAGTTAGGTAACCTACCACAGTAATCTCCCAATGCATACATTTAAAGGAAGAGAGTCTGAATGTCTTTAGCATGTTAACTTGCTTTGTTATGAAAAAGTGATTGATTTTATGTATGTAAATACTGTATCCATTTTAATCATCATTTTTCAACCTAGTTTTGGAAAAGGGAGCTGTGTTAGTCTGTGCAAGCATATCAGGCAAAATCCAAAGAAACAAAATCAAACAGTAAAAGGGCAAAATCAAAGAGTAGACAAAAACATGTGGCACCTTAAAGACTATTGTATTTTAATGTGAGCTTTCACAGACACATCTCTCTTCTCCTTCATCCTTGCTAAGGCCTGGTATCTGTTCTCTGTCTCCCTGACACAATAGTGCCATAAATTACTGCATGTAGATGTACTTCACACTTAAGATTCCTACAACCTGTGAATATTTAGAATTTTCTATTTGTGAAACTGATATTTCATCCAACATTTCTTTCTGTTTCCATATGTCTGATGAAGTGGCCGTGTCCGCAAAAGCTCACAATAAAACAGAGTAGTTAGTTTTTTTAGGTGCCACATGTTTTTGTCTTCTTTTTTGTCCTTTTTTGTTGTTGTTTCGATTTTGCCTGATTTGTTCAACATGTACAGTGGTGCCTCGCTTAACGAGCGCACCGCATAACGACGAAATCACATAGTGATCCGTTTTTTCGGATCGCTAATGCGATCGCTTAACGTTTTTCTAATAGGGCACAATTCGCTTTGCGAAGACCGGTAAGCGTTTCGCTTACCGATCTTCGCAAAACAAAGCCCGACGATCAGCTTTTCGGCGGCCAAAATGGCCGCCGGAAGCCCGGAAATGGCCCAAAATGGCCGCGCGCAGCGTTTTCGCGCCCTCGTTAAGCGAGGCGAGGGCGCGAAAATGGCTGCCGGCCATTACGAAGCTTCGCTGAACGGTGAGTATTTGGCCCATTTGGAACGCATTAAACCATGTTTAATGCGTTCCAATGGAAATCCCTGCCCCGTTCAACGATGCTTCAGCATAGCGAAGGTTAATCCGGAACGGATTAACCTCGCTATGCGAGACACCACTGTATGTGTAGTTTTGTCACCTGCAGCACACGGTTTTAATACCCTTACAGGTAAGTTAAGTCAAGACAGAGTGACTGATGCAGGGTCCCTAGTAAATGTTGATTCTGTCTTCATTAAGTGACATCTACAAAATACTGGTTGTTAAAGTAAAAGAGATTTCTTTTTTTTCCCTCCATGGTGATCTTGATCATTCTAGCTTTTACTGCATGGTATTGAACTGGATGATCTTACCCTGTCCTTTAACTAAAATGTCTTTATACATTCTGTAAAAAAAATCAGTGTATAATATTGTCAGTTTTTCACAATGTGAGAGTCGGTTTTTATATAGGAGGTGTGTTTATTCTGACTGAAGTGAAGTGATATAAGCCTTTTTTCATTTTGAAATATGGCAGTACAGTTCTATATTTTTAAAGAGCTCTTACTTTTAAGCAGTAATAAGCCAATCCTTAGACTTGTTCTGGCTATTTTAATGTTGACTCCAAATGCACCTACGCAACTTGATTTTGTTATTGGCTGTACTACGCGAAGTATAAACTACACTTTATATAGTGATTTTGACAACTGAAACATTTTAATTACTTCCTTGCCCACTTTGTGTGCATAGGCGACTTGATGAAGAGTGCGTCTGGAGAATTTGCTGATGACCCATGTTCTTCTGTGAAAAGAGGGAACATGGTGAGGGCAGCCCGTGCTCTCCTGTCAGCAGTTACCCGGCTGCTTATTTTGGCTGATATGGCAGATGTGTACAAGCTGCTTGTTCAACTCAAAGTTGTAAGTACCGATAAATATGTAGCTTTCTGTCTCTGCTGTGTGTGATGAACATCTGTTGGGCTTTATTGCGACTTCACAAAAAATATCAAGAACCACATTCATAACATTTAGTGGTGAGGCGACAGAAAAAGTTTTTTTTTAAGTAACCGTCATTCAAGCAACTTTTATACATTCCTTACAGACCTTGTTTTCAATGTAGGGGAGATTTTTTTAAAGGTCAGAATAGGGTGAAAGTGGCAGTTTGTTAGCATTGGCAGCAGGGACACATGAAATGGTTAGGGGACATGAAGCCATGTGTTGACCACTCCTGGTATATATTACTGAAGGCATGCAGAATAGCTTTCTAGAAATGAGTGCAGGGTTTTACTGACTTATGACTGCTGCCTTAATGTCCTTCATGTTCGGGGTTTCTTTGGACTGTTTGTTTGACCATTATTGTACACAAGAACAATTCTGTTACCATTCCATTACAGACTTTGGATGAATGTTCTTGGTCCATGAAGCTAGTCTAGAATGCTAATGCCATTTAAAGAGGTTCATAAAGTATTCCCAATGCCTACCTCTAAACCAAGGTGCATGTCTGTGTAAGTTAGGGGTCGGGGCAACAACACATTTCCATTGCTTCACTGCTCTGGTCTTAAAAATTACTGTTGATGTGTTTTTAGAGTACATATTGAAATGTTACATAGCCTGTACTATTTAAAATCTGATTTAATCCTTTAGGTAGAAGAAGGCATCCTAAAATTAAGAAATGCTGGTACTGAACAAGATCTAGGAATACAGTATAAAGCTCTTAAACCAGAAGTGGATAAGCTTAATATAATGGCAGGCAAGAGGCAGCAGGTTAGTAACCATTTGCATATTTTCACACATGTGGTTGATTGCTTATGTACTGGCATAATATTTGACAATGTATAATCCATAAACTATTGCAGTCAAAATAGTCAAATAGTAACAATTTACTACCTTGTAACAGGATGCCCCAAACTTATGTGTGTGGATAATAGGAGCCTTTCATTTTGAACAAAGTAGAAGTTATCAGCTGTAAGAAACCTGGACAAAGTGCTCAGTCAATTCAGCACCTTCTTCCTAGGTTATGTCATAGAAGATTAATATTGCAGGAGAAGTTGGTGTGGGAGGATGTAGCTAGTTTCATACAGAGGCTACAACTTGATCAGGTAAAGGATATACAGTATCTGAAAAGAAACAGAAGATGCAAAGATCTCCTGTGCTATAGAAAGTTAGGAAGAAAAATGAACTTGGGGATGTGAGATTACCTGCATCCTACTTTTAGAAATTGGTTCTTATCTGTCATGAGTATTTTTCCCCTATACTACTCTGCCAATGTAACTTATAGGTATGTATTATTGAGAGTTGTTCAGGTAAATTATGATGAATTCATAACATGAATCTGCTGTCTCTCCCTCAGATATAAGGGAAAGGGAAACCCTTGGCACATTTAAGGGTAACACGGCCTTTGTCTTTTTCCTAGAATGCAGAAATTCACTTTTTGCAAACTTGTGCAAAACATTTGTTTGGAATGAAGTAATTGTGAATTAAGGATCTATGTTTAGTATTGTACTGAAAAATTGAGCTCTTGATCCTTCTGTTTAAAAATATTCAGCCCTGATTCCTCTCAAAATTTTTTTTCACATTATAGATGTAGAATAAATGGTTCTTTTGTTGTTTTAAATAGGAGCCAGAAATCCTTGCTGATTTACTGCAGACCAGCCACAGATTTTTTGGTAGATCCCAGTCAACCTTTTGCCTAACATTGTTTTAAAAGACCAGCTGAAAATTGTGAGGAGAAAAAACCTGCAGCCAGGAACCAAGGACAGATCTGATATAGAAAGGGAATTGTATTGGATTTTGCATAGGTCCTCCAATTCTTTGGAGCCATTAATCGTCACTTAAAACTATTAGAAAAATATTGGGAAAAAATTAAGTCACTCTCCCTTCCTGTCAAAAGAATAAATAAAAACAAAGTATTAATTATTTATCTAAACTTATATACCGGCCATCTAGAACATGTCTACTCTGGGTGGTTTACACAAAATATAAAAAAAACTATGAAAATATAGATGTAATAAGAATAAGACACAAATTAACAATAGAATCCAAGATGACAAAAAAGAAAAAAGAGAAATATGCTAGGTCAGGGGTTATCAACCCCCGGTCCGCGGCCTGGTGCCAGTTCGTGAGCTTGGCGGAACTGGGCTGTGGATATGCCCACGTTAGGTGTGTTGCACCTGCGGGGTGGGGGTGTCAGGCTTGCACAGGGGGCATGTCACATGCCCCCCCACATGGCGCTCGCTCCCCCCAGCTGGTCTGCAGCCCCAAAAAGGTTGGGGACTGCTGATAGGCTTAGCTCCCATTCTTCTTTAAAATCCTATCAGAATGGGAATAAATTATATTACTGGCACAAATCTGAGTAAATGGCATACTTCAGTTAATTATACTTATGTAGATTTCAAGGATCTTACTGCAGAATTCTGACTGACTGGTTAGGTGTCATGACCTAGGAATAACTTTTGTGAACCTTTATAGAGAAGTGGACATATCAAGCTTTGTAATCATGTAAATGAAATACTTGTTTGAGTGGCATCTGACTAAGCTGCTTTTGCTCATACTTCCTTTCCCATACAATAGAGTGATTAGAATATCTATCATAATTTCTGTTAATGAAGGCTGAATGTTTGGGACTCTGTGGTCGCACTTTCATTGCATTTGGAAGTCTATGGGGTTGTTACATCTCCTGACTCATGCTGCACTATACTTACTCAGAGGTAGCAACGTGCAGTGCTTTTTCATTATGACAGGATGAACATGATAAATTATATTGTTTTTATCTCTAAACAAAGAATATTGCTGTTTGAAATATTGTCTGCAGGAGTTAAAAGACATTGGCCACCGTGATCAGATGGCTGCAGCCAGAGGCATTCTTCAGAAAAACATTCCTATACTTTACACAGCTTCTCAAGCATGTCTCCAGCACCCAGATGTAGCTGCTTACAAAGCCAATAGGGACTTGATCTACAAGCAGTTGCAGCAAGCAGTCACAGGAATCTCTAATGCAGCCCAAGCAACAGCTTCTGATGACTCTGTCCAACATCAGGGTGGTGGTGGAGAATTGGCTTATGCACTTAACAACTTTGATGTAAGTAGGATTTTTACAATCTGGATTTTTGCAGTTGCCTGGAAGCATTTAGACCTCTGAAGGCATGATAGGTAGCCATTTGTTTGACTTATACGGGGCTGGTTCCGATACTTTCAGTTTAATTTGAATTGGTTATTATTAGCTATATCAAATTTAAAATGTAACTTTGTGAGGCTCTGATAACAAAACCATGTTTCTATTAAGAAACTTGAGGCTCTGTGCGAGAACGAATTATGACATGTCTAATGAAAACATTTGGAGACTTACGGATGGCCGGACCAGTATCTTGCCTCAATAAGCTATGTTCCTTACTGCATTATGTTGAAATGGAAAATTATCTATGACAAGGCTCTTATAGTGAGGTCCAGCACATGGTTTCATACAAAAAGTAACTGGAAAGCGGGAATATATATATTTTCTTATAGTATGATAATCTTTATAGAAGAGTTGAATATATATGACCCAAATTTTGCCTGATTTAAGTTAAGAGGCAAAGTGCCTATTATCGTCTCTTTTCCTTTTCTTGATGTAAGTAAATGCTTACTATTAGGTACCCATTTACCTCATCCTTTGTGAATGTTTTTCAGTGTTTGCCTGCAGTTTTTTTCTTACCTTTTTGGCTCCACCCTGGTTTCATCGAGTTTCCTGGTAGACTGCATATTCTACCATTTGTAATTGTCTTGTCTTTTGCTTTTCAAATTTGTCTCTGTAAATCCATTTTTTTCAATCTATTCTTTTTTTATGAGTGATTGATTTCACAGATGTGGTCACCTGTGAGAAGAGTATAGTTTCTGAATCAGTGTCCCTCATCCTTTTCTTTGGGAAAGTCTGGGACTTCCTGAGACTCAGTCCTGAGTCTTAGAAATACTTCGAAAGTACTAAGATATCCTGCTCCTTTCAGAATCATTCCGAGATTTAGTGCAACAGGGATGAGCTCCCACATCCTTTACCAGTCTTGAGGAGATCAATGTACATACACATCCCTCTGACTAGCAAAATGTGCACATTTGCCCATTGTTCATCATAAGCTGTCCAATGTTCCCTTCTCTTTGTATTCTACTAAATAGTGCAGTCTGTTCTGTCTATTCAACTGTGTACATGAATTGTTCTGAAACACCTTTTTTTCCTCCAACATTTCCCCCTTTATCTATAGGCCTAGCCTCCTCCATTTACTGCTTCCTAAAACTGTTGCTCATATAGCCTTGTCAACATATGTAATAGTTTATCTGAGAAAAATAAGCAGAAGGGCACGTTTCCAACCTTTAAATTTTTATACCTTGTAAAAGTTACAGACATCTTAATGTACAGAAATTGTGGCTCTATCCTTAATGCCATTTTATGAAAATGAAGGTATTTACCCTTTTAATTTAGTCATCAAGCAATCCAGTTTTATGTACTAAATCTGGCTGAGAGGCTGAGTAGAGCAAGAGCATTAAGATTGGAAAGAGGGGCCAAAATGTGAATTGGAGGAGATGGCATAATATGATAAATTGGGAAGGGAAGGACTAGACAGGAGTTTGAGAAAGAAAAGCTTAGATCATAAGCTCCTTAGAATAGAATATATTGATATTATTATCAATATTGTGATAAATGTAAAGAAGGAAGGATATTTTTTTTCTTAGAAGCAGCAGACAGCATCCAGTGATGTTGCACTGTTCACAGGACTCCACCTGGGAACGGACAATATTCAGTGATGTCAGATACAGAAATGTTTAACACTCAGACTGATGAAGTTCATCTTAGATTAAAAACATAGGAAGGAATGTTCCTGTAAATATATGTAAGAAGTTTATTTTAATACTGAGTTCTTACATAACACATTATCATAATGGTACACAGTCTGCAACTACAGTGGTGCCTCGCTTAACGTTTGCTTCGTTTAACGTTTTTTTCGCTTAACGTTTATTTTTTCAGAGGCAGATTGTGCTTCGTATAACGTTTTTCCCTATGGGCGATTTTCGCATAGCGTTTTTGGGACCATGCTTCGCTTAACGTTTTTGGTTTTAGGTCCCCTGCTTCGCTTAACGTTTTTTTTGTTTTCAATTTAAAAAGTGTCTTAGAAGGGTCCAAAACGGTTCTAAATGCTTGGATTCGTTAGAGGACCCCTTAAGTCATGTGCAAACCTGATTTGGCTTTGATCTGACGTTTCGTTAATTTTTTGTGAATTTTTGTTTTTTGGCCCATAGGAACCAATGGACCTGTCAAAATCTGACAGCTCCATGCTTTCCTATGGGGGAGAAAACAATTTACAAAAAATTAACGAAAGTTCAGATCAAAGCCAAATCAGGTTTGCACACAACTTAGGGGGTCCTCTAACGAACCCAAGAATTTAGAACAGTTGCTGAGTCTTCATTAATTTTTTGTGAATTTTTTCTTCCCCCATAGGAAATAATGGAGCTGTCAGATTTTGACAGCTGTCAAAAGTTGGGGGAAAAAAATTCACCATTAATTAACGAAAAGTCAGATCAAAGCCAAATTAACTTTTGCATCCGTTTTAGAGGGTGCAGAAGCTAATCCAAGCATTTAAAACCATTTTTGACCCTTTTATGACACACTTAATTTTGCAAAAATTGACTTCGCAAAGCCATTGAAACCTATTGAGTCAGCTACAATACATTCCAATGGAGGATACATTGTATCGTTTAACGATGTTTCCTATGGGTTTTTTCGCTTAAGGACGGCAATCCGTGCCTATTGGAACGGATTAACCGGTTTCCAATGCATCTCTATGGGAAATGGTGTTTCGCATAAAGTTTTTTTCGCATAAGGTTTTTTTTTTTGGAACCAATTAAAAACGTTATGCGAGGCACCACTGTATATGCTAATTTTTCTAGGAATAAGTACCATTGAATTCAGCAGGGCTTGTTTATGCTAAACATTGTTACAGTTAAAATAATTGAATACAGAATTAAGTATCTTGAAACCACATCTATTTTTCCTCCTTTGTCTCAAAATATAATGTATTTAAAATACACAGCTGCCATATATATGGTTAATGTCTTCACTTAACATTTGAAAGACTTCTAGTTTGTCATCTGAAGTTGTTCTTTGTGCTTCAGAAATTAAAATGTTTAAACAAACTAAAACAAATGTCTTGGTTTTCTCACCTTTTGTTGTTCCGTTTTCAAACATTTATCCATATTTTAGCTGATGCTGTATGAAGGCTTCAGTACCATATTGATGAAGCAATCTTACTGATTTTCACATCTGTACCCCTGCATAGAGATGGGCATGAACTGCATGTTCGTTCTTTGACAAACTGGTGTTCAGTGCTTCCCAGCCCCGCCTCCATCAGGAGCCCACTCAGAAGTGCCCCATCTTTCCTGTCTCCTCTGAGCTCTGCCCCTGAGTGGGTACCCACCGGAGGAGGCGGCGCTGGGAACTGCTGAACACCTGTTTGTCCGAAGGATGAACCAGCAGTTGGTGACCATCTCTAACCCTGGACCAAATAAGAGGTTTCTGCATTCTAGAACAGTGGTTCCTGACCTTGGGTAATTTGGATGTCCTTGAACTGCAACTCCCAGAAATCTTCACTACTAGCTATGTTCACCAGGGATTCTGGGAGTTGCAGTCCAAGAACACCCAAGTTACCCAAAGTTGAGAACTACTGTTTTAGAACATTACAAATTATTTTGCCAGCATGAAAATCTTGCCAGTGTTAATTGTTTAATAATCCACAGCTAGTGTATTTTTTATCTTTGAATATTTAATCTAAATTATTTGAAAAGTTACAATATGGAATATCTGTAGCAATGTCTTATCAAATAGTAACACTTCAAAAAGTTATTTTCATTATTCTTGTGCAGGGAGGCAGGAACACGAGGTTTGGGATTTATTTATATTTTCCAGTCCTTCCAAAGATTCACACACACCCTTCCATTTCAAGCTCTGGCGGGAATTGTGGAGCTTTGATCCTAATTTTTTTCCAGGCTTTTAGAACTACAGTATTCTAGAATTTAGAGAAGCTACTGAGGTACCAGGATTTGCATGTCCTTTCAAAGGGGTTCCTGAACACAAATGAGAGAAATCTGTTGACAAGTCTTCCTCTTCCACTTTCCTCTTAGTCAGCAGTATGTGCTTGTCCTTCAGTCCTATATAAACTGTTTTGTAAGCCAAGCAGAATTTCCTCTGTACAAGGTCCTCATTTTTGCCAATTTATGGATCTGTTAGAAACACAAAAGGGTACTATATCTTTTATCTGTCCACCCAAATTAGTATGATCATGAATGCTCCAAGATACTACAGCAGCTCTGGTATCTAAAGTGGCTTACAGTTGACTGTGTGGTTTGGGACTCATGTGCATACAACTGAGAGCCGCCAAAATGTTTGGTGTGATGACAATTCTGGAAAATTCTATGTTGGAAAAAAATATATTCTGGGCTTTTAGTTCAGATAAACACAATAAACCTATGGGCTTTGAATTTGATATTATGCATTAGCATGACTATTTCTGTTTTTGTATTGTTTATATAAAAATAACCAGGGGTGATTGAGGTAGGATTCCCCCCCCCCCCCGAATAAGAATTTGTATAATCTCATTAAATTGAAGCTGTAATCCAGGAATTATTGGACCCTGTTTACAAAACTTTACCAAAAATTTGAATGAATATTTTCTGTCATCATATAACATTAGAAATTACAATCCTTTTTTCATTATTCGTAAGATCATTTGTTGAGCTGTAACATATTATAAATTCAAGCATCCATTACATAGGGTTTTACATTGGTGCCTCACAAGACGATTGCCTCGCGGGATGATTAATCTGCAAGACGATGGGGTTTTGTGATTGCTGTGGCGCTTCACAAGACTGTTTTTCCTATGGGTGTCTTTCGCAAGACGATGTTTTGGTCTATGCTTCGCAATACGCTTTTTTTTTTTTTTGACCGATGCTTCGCAAGACGGTTTCCCCCACCCCCATTGGAATGCATTAACTACCGTATTTTTCACTCCATAGTGTATTATGGAGTGAATACTGTAAAAAATGGTTCAAAACCTCTTCAGCCACCCCCACCCAGAAGCCTCCCACAGTTCCACCACTGTGCCAGAAGGCCTCCAAACCAGCACGAGAGGCTGCTCACTGTGGCACCTGCATTGGACATTGCTGCTCTGCCATGCTAATACCTGTGCACTAGAGGATTGTGGGAGGAACACCTAGCCCTTGATGGGGTCCCGCGGGGCACCCCAAAACACTGAGGAGCTCTCTTGGCCTCTGGTGGGACTGAGGCTGTGCAGCCCTGTTCTGAGCGGAAGGTATAGTCGGGGGGGGGGTCACCATGCCTTGGAGGGACAGGGCACAGAAGGGGGCAGGAGGTGCAAGGGCCACTCCAACTCACACCTTGCAGGGGAAATACCATGGTCATGAAAATGGTTTTCCCAGGGTGAGGCTCATCCGTTGCACTTCAGGTGTGCTGATCCCTGTGATTTCCCCAAATGTGGGGAACTCAACTGCATAACTTGTGGTAGTGGGGGATTGCATTTGTGTTTTCCCTGGTCTTTCTGGAATCCTTTTGATCTCTTTTTCCCTCATCAGGACCTATTGCAAAGGCAGCAAGTCCTGGTGATGTCTTGTATTGCATTCTCCCTCTTTTTCTCCCCAGTGGCAAAGGATCAGGGCAAAAGGAGTCACCATGATCAGGAGCCAGGGGGCTGCTTTGACTCCTTTCACCTTCTTTCTTTGCTGCTGGAAAAGAAAGAGGGGGAGGGCCATCTGAGCCCCACTGCATTTCCAAAGGCAGTGCAGGTGAGGGGACTGCTTTTCCCCAATACGGTAGATTTCAATGCATTCCTATGGGGAACTACATTTCACAAGACAATGTTTTCTATGGACAATTTTCTCAAGACAGCGATTCCCCCCCCCCCATTGGAACGCATAAAATAGATTTCAATGCATTCCTATGGGGAATCGCGTTTTGCAAGACGATGTTTTTGCAAGACAGCAATTTCCGCGGAGCGAATTAAAATGGTCTTGCAAGGCACCACTGTATTTCAAAACAGAAATAATTTTAACAATAAAAGTTTAAAAATAATGTTTTTTAAAAGTCCAATTTAAATTAAGAACTTCATTTAAAACTTTGGTTTATTTTACTAATTCTCACTTGTATCCTGACAGAAAGCATAATGCTACATTTATTTTAAAAGAAACAGTTGAAATTAACAGCTTGGGTTTATTCTTGCAATTCTCCAAACTCCTTCATCTATAGTTGGGGCAGTAAGATATTTTGAACTGGCATTGTTGGAACATCTGTAACTTGGTACTGTTGGATAGGATTTTGGGAATATGTATGAGGAGGGAGATGGATTTTGTGTATTTGGCTGATAATAGCACCGGTTTTGTCAGTCAGAGTTTACGCATTAAGCTGTTGCAGAGTTGCTATCTCCATAGCTGTTTCCAGAGAGAAGGGAAATTTAGTAAATGTTACCTCAAAAGCCTCCATGAGTTAGGTGTCTGGCTGTGGAGCCATAGGTTGGGAGTTCAATTCCCTCCTGTGCCTCTCAGAAGAGTCAGCCTGTATGGCCTTGGGCAAAACTGCACAGTCCCAGGAGAAGGGAATGGTAAATCACTTCTGAGTACTCTCTATTTAGAAATCCCTGAAAACGGTTGCCATAATTCAGAATTGACTTGACAGCCCACAGTAATTATTGTCTCAAATAAAAGATTACATTTTCAACATACAACTTTTTAACATTCCTTTCCTCTCACTTTTCCAATGACACTTCTTCCAGCTGTGTTGGCAAAGTGACAGAGGAGGAAAAAGAAACAGTCACTCTCAGATACATGGAGTTTGATTATTTGTGGGAATGATGGGCGTGATAGTGGGATTCTGTCACATGAGGCTTTATTATGCAATATTTGCAGTGATTATAACTGACAGTACTAAACTTTAGATATGTGATAGTGCATTCTAGTTAATCGTCAGAAATATGAACCTTTATAAAGGATAATTGGGTACAGCAAAACTCTTTTCAGTAATAAACTTGCAGAATGAGTATTAGTTCTTAAGTGCTTAGGAGACACATTTCATGGGCATGATGTATGCTAACATAAACCATTTAGAAGTTTCTGGAATTGACAGATCCCAACATCTTGTCAGAAGCCAGCTTTTAACACAGAAATAATCGGGGGTTGGGGATGGCGGAATCACCGGCGTGGCTCTAACTTGGTATAACCTGAACTGCTACATATTAAACTGAAAAGTCTGCTCTGCCTGAAGGAATTAAGTTGATGATGTAGTACTTTGTTCTTTCCAGTCTAATTAAGGAGAATTGGGAAACTAGGTAGATTTTGAGCTTATTGCTGTTTTATATCTATAATGATGGAAAAGATTAATTCTCCTTAATTCTGGGCAACATGTTCAGTATAATGTCTCCAGCACTGTCGTTGTCACATATGAATTGTATTCCCTATCATGACCCTGTATTCCCCTCAGAAGTATTCAGGAAGGCTGATCCAGAGTAGCATATCACTTATTAAGAGTTCGTAAACTTTTCTTTTGAACAGAAACAAATTATTGTGGATCCTTTGAACTTCAGTGAGGAGCGTTTCAGGCCTTCCCTGGAAGAGCGCCTGGAGAGCATCATTAGTGGTGCAGCCCTAATGGCTGACTCATCCTGCACACGTGATGACCGACGGGAACGCATAGTTGCAGAGTGTAATGCAGTGCGACAGGCCTTGCAAGATCTCCTTTCAGAATACATGGGAAATGTGAGTAACCATTGTCTGTGTTGTGTGTTATTTTTTGTTTTTATTGAACTTCATGGTTCTAAGAGGAACAGTGAAACTGTAAGGCTTGCATTTGAATAGATAGCATCTCTTTATAAATATGTCTAAAAACCAGATTAAGCCATTATCCCCCTATTGTCCCAGAGATATCAGTATAACATATTGTAACAGTATAACATCATCAATAATCCATGCTGTTTGACTTAAAGGTTGGAGGAAATTCAGGTATGTTATAAGGTCTTCTGGAGTAGAACGGTTTCTAGGCCTAAACTAATGTTTTACAATCTAGAATTGTATAATTACTGTTTTGTACAAAAACAGAGATTGAAATGGATCTTAAATGTGGCAAACATACAGCAGTGGACAGCAGTGTGTAGTAATCATGAAGTATAGTTGTCTCTTCCTTGTAAACATTTGCACCACACTTATTTTTCCAAAACAGCACAGTTGTTGCCCTGAAATGCAAGTCTGCCAGCAATGCAACATTTTAATAGTATGATTCTTTATTCCTGAATGTGAAGCAGCCCCCTTTCTCTCTGCCACACAACTTCCACTTTGGGCAAATGGCATTTTCCCATAAGATATAGATAGTTACAAATATATTGTCCTTTAGAGATATGGCAGTGCATAATGACATGTCTTATCAAGGTTTCACATAGTCCATTATATTACTCAGTTTGTTCATCAGGTGTTATTTGAAACATATATATGAGTATATGATGGGGATCAAAGCGACTGAAAAAGTTACCATATTTGCAGTTCAGAAATGACTTCATAATTAAAGATGTATATTCTTCCATTTCTAGCTTAACTGAAATAATGAAAAAAATGAAATCTGTTTGCAAATACTGTAGAGTGTTTCTGTTCATTCCACATAGTGTAAAACGTTTCAGTGTGATAACTGAAAGTGTCATGGCTGCTCCTTGTCTGTTAATATAATATGTTGAAAATTCTTTATCTTCTATCAAATGCAGAATAAGAATATCAAATATTTTTATAGCTAGGGAATATTGGCACATTGCAATGATAATTTGCAAATACAATTTTTTTTAAAAAAAACTTTGCTTTAGCTCAAGCAACAAATGAGGGGTGCCAATGTTATTGTTGCAGGATCATGCCAAGGAGAATAATGGAAGAAAAGATGTGAGCAGTTTGGGGAGCTGCATTGTAAGCTAGCTCTTGCTTAGAAAAGAACTGTATTTTGGGTATACACCCCTGAACCTTATGTGATAAGCTTTCTTACATTTTGTAGATTAGCCAGTATTTTTTCGCAGCTTCTTCAGAAGGCTAGTTAAGTGAAATGCTTCATGATAAATTATTTGTTTCAGCAACTGGCTGTTGTTTATTGGTTTTCATAGCTGCAATCAGAGGTGACCTCCAGCCCAACCTCAACTTGAGCAAAACAAAGCAACAAAAATCAAAGGAGTAAAACAAATTCTTCATCATTAAATTGCTGTTTAGGGTTAGGCTTAGGTGGGAAGTGGAGAAGGAATTACAAAAAATAGGTGGGAGGGAACTGGGCTGGAAGTAAAGGAAAAGTTGAAAGATATTAATAGCATAGAGGAAGAGGTTGAAAGGGGAAGCATGATCAGAAAGGAAATGGGAGGGAGAGAGAAAAAGAGAAATGTGCAGCAACAAGTCCTATGGTTGGGAGATGTCTTTGTGTGTGACAGTACTACTGCTGATGGGTGATACTGTACTGCATTTCTGACTTAATACTGTAGACAGGAAAACACTTGGCATAGATTCTTAGATAGTGTTTTCTGCTAAGCCAACTAGCCCCTTTTTAGAAGAAAGGCTAAGGCTTTGAGAAGAACTATGGTGTTATAAATATTTCATATACATTTTTCCTTAAGAGATGCAGGATTTCTTTCAGTTAAAGTATAAAGATGTTAGCAACCAAAGGAATGTATAATATAAAACACTGCCTGCATGAAAAAACTCAAGGAATAATTAATTGACATAAGAGCAGTATTTAAAATCATCCTGTGATGATTTAACGTCTGGGAGCAGAGAGGTAGTGCATATTCAGCCAAGTGGGAAAAAATTTTAAATTGCCCCCTTTCTGTAAAATATTGTAAATATGGAGAAGTACAGGAGCGATATGTCAAAATAACCAAGACTAACTAAAAGGGGAAGAGGGAAAGGCTAATGGGGTATTTCAACCCAGGTGCCTTAGGGCTGTAAAAAGTATTACACCCATTTACTGCATTCATAAAAGGTTCACCATCAAACCTCTGTCGTCTGTTTAATTGCTTTGCAGGTTAGATAATTTCATATGAGTTATAAGAGTCGCACCAGTTTTACTTTCCAGATAAGCTAAGTTTCTTATAATTACACATAGAAAAGGAACATTTTGTGTAGATATTCTAACACTAAGCTCTTCTGTAAATCTTAGAAATGCTGAAATATAATGCAAATACTTGGAAATGAGAAAGGAAATTCATTGATGTCTACTCATTGGTCTATAACATAGATTATCTCTTTCCAGCGCTTCATACCACTCAGATGTTGCTTGTGGTACAGCCATTGGACCTGGCACACTGTAGAAGAATACATTTGAATAAGAGTTGATTTAGTTAAAGCCAGAATTCTGATTTAAGGCTTGTTTGAAATTTGAATAGTTTATATTTCCGTTTCTAAGACATTTTATAAATGAAGTAGGAATTAAAAGAAGCTAATTTCAGAGATTTGAATCTAATTTACTTCCAAATTCTGGATTTCTTACTGCTGAGTTCCACTTCATGATGCCCTGACATAGTGTGCATAGCTGCGGCATGAAATTTGGATTTTATTTTTGTTTCACAGAGAAGGTTGGGACGTATACATGGAAAGCTTTCAAAAATGTAAAAATTGATAATGAAATCTCATCAACTAGAATAAGAAGAGAAGTTTCATCAGCCCAGTTTCTCTTCTGGTTAAAGTGGAAAGAAGCAGAATTCTCAGACAGAAAATGTTGGTTGAGGAAGAACCAAAATTATTTTTGCAAAATAAAAACTCAGTTCTGGAGTTCTTTGAGGGTATCATCCAACATGTAGATGGAATTAGTGGAAGAATGTACTTCAACACTCAGCTTTAATAGGATAGCAAAGCTGTATGTGAAAAGCCAATGAGAACTTAACTACGTGGTGCCACGCATAACGAGCGCACCATTTAATGACAAATCTGTTTAGATAGGGCAAAGATCACATTGCGATGATCGGTAAGCGTTTCGCTTACCAATCTTCACATTGCGATGTTTTTAGAACAGCTGGTCAGCGGTTCCAAAATGGCTGCCACATCAACAAAATGGCCGCCACAAGCATTTTCGCATGCTGCCCTTGCTTACTGAGGCGGTGAAAATGGCGGCGCTATGGAGGATCTTCGGATAACAAAGTTTTATGCGTTCCTATGGGGTTTTCGCCCCTGCATAGCGATGTTTCCGGATAGCGACGATTAATCCAGAACGAATTAACGTCGCTATGCGGGGCACCACTGTATTTGTGATATGAGAGAACAGGCTTTATAAAGTAATAACTAGATTAGAAGATGGGCAGTACACGATTGTAATGAACTGAACTGTTAACACAATTTGAGGTGCAAGCAACAAAGTACACTAAAGGTCAATAGTTAGAGGAATGAGAAAAGGGTGAGATCTCTGTCTCAAGACATTTTACAGGTAGAAGTATCTGCAACAGTGCAAATGTTAGAGTCACAGTAGCTATTTCTTTTAAAGCATTCCTTAATTTCTTCTGTGTTCACAGTTGACAAGGCAGTTTCTGCTTCATTAAGACATAGGCTTCCCTAATACTGTTAATAATGGCCAATGTCTAAAGCTCAGTGTGCTTGTTCTACTACTTTTGTATAGGTTTTTAGCTTTTCCCTTGTGGATGATATATGTGCTCTACTTGGGGTGCTCTAAGGCAGGACATATTGATAGCTGCTGCCAGACAGAAAATCAGTCACTTTCTTTTCAGCTCCTTCATTCATTATCTTTGGATCTCAACTAACATAATCCATAATTGCTTTCTACCTCTTCTAATGTTCACCAACTTCCAGATCATCCAGTTGTAGCAGACAATAATATCCATAAATGCAATTTTTGAGAAATCAGCATGACATTTTCATTTTCAGTTCAAGTGTTTGGATTAATAAGAAACCTAATGATAAAATGTCAGCCCAGGAAACCCAGTAAAATGTCATCTAAGACAGTCTAATATTCAACAGATATGCTTGTGCATAGAAAGTTGCTGCGCTATAGGCATTTGTGTTTTAAGACAATGTGTATTCTCCCCAGTAAGAAAATAGAAACTGATTTTTTAAAAAACTCACTTGGTCACCCCTCAGCAATACAGCTTTCATTTGAAAAAAGGACTTTAGATGTGTCCTAAATTGGGCAAATCTGCTGGGACTTTAGTTGTGAACAGCAAGTAGTTCCTGATATCTTAATCCAAATTTGAATATTCCTGCCAGTTTCAGAAAAAGAAAGGGAGGATTTGTCATAATGGCATTTAGGTAGACTTTTAGCATGTCCAGACTTCTTTTGCTGTTTTTATGTCTAGCACAGTGTACCTGTTTTTATATACTAAAGAGTGATGTGATAGGTTGCAAAATAATAATGATCCCTTTAATTCCACAAAATTGCTGCTTATTTTGTACAATTTAATAATAATTTAAAAGTCAAGACAGAATTCTGATATGTTATTCGCATAATTGGGACTCTTCAGCAGTTGCAAACTCCAGTTTTACTGGGGGTGGGGTTAAGGTGTGGGCCTGACACATATGGAAAGTTCATCAGCATTTCAGCATGCTGAATCAAAATCATGTTTTAAAGCAGAACATTGATGGTGAATACTACCACTGATATGCCACTACAGTTATTATGCTGTTCCTCAGCCCTGACCAGGTTGACCCAAATTTCTTTCCTAGTTTTCCCAAGATAAGTACCCCTTCACTTGCAGTGAATTTCAGGGAGCTCTAGAACTGGTTTTCCACAAGTGTAATTTTCTTCAAAAGTAATATGCAAGAAGCGGCAAGATTCAGTCCCTTCTCCCTGCCCTTTGCCACAAAGGAAACAGAGAAAGTGAAGTGGTGGAACTTCTGGTTCTCAGCCCCCTTCAGAAGTTTTGGACTTCAGTAAATTAATCTCTGTATTGTCACAAGTAGCTCAAGAACTACAGGAGACCTCATTAGATATTGCAGTCAAGAAGTAACGTTGACAGATGTTTAGTTAGTGCTCAGGAGAGAGTGTGTTCCTGAGAGAGGGTAGATTATTTCAGAGCATGACATAATTCAGGCTGTTATCATAATCCAGAATGTACAGACATGTGGTGCACATATGTTAAGCAAACACCCAGTACTTTTCAAAGTAGAAGCAAAATAAAGAGTACTGCAAACCAGATAGGTAACTATTGTGGAGTGCTTTGTCCTTGGTGTATATTTTGGGGGATTCTAAGCATTTTTAAGTTTGGAACTCTGCTTCAGTGGAATAAAGAAAAGTTGTACTAAAGTGAGAGATCTAGAAAGTGAAATGAAGAATAAGCTTAAAATTCTCAAAATAGTTGTTCTTATAGCATGCCTGTTGCTGTGTTTGCCCTAAAGCAAAGTTCCATGTTTATCTGTTACTAAATAAATCTTGAATACATGAACACCAAACATATTTCTGATATGTTACTCTCAGTTCTGTTTCTTATACCTTTGTGGTATAATCCCCTTCTAAACTGAATAGTCAACTCTTTTAGTTCGCCACATCTCTGCTTGGAGCACTCCCTCTAGTTTTTCATGATGTCCTGGTTTAATGCTAACCTGTGGTTCAGCATTAAATTTATGAGCCCCAGGCTTGTGCATACGGTCTTCCTCCCTGATCCTCTGACACAGTTGCAAGGAGGCGATTATATGATTTTACTTCAGTTTTTAAGCTGTTAAATATACTGTTGCTTCTCAATCCAAGTAATGTCTGTTTTAACAGTTTTGCTTCATAAACAAGTCAAAATTGGGTTGTTTTGCGAATCATTATTAAAGTGAACCATAGTATGCTTGTGTCTAGACACAAATACTGTTAAGCCACCTTGGATTGGATCCATTTTAAGGAGAGAGGTGGGGGTAAAAATATTTTAAGTAAATAAATAATATATAGGGCACTATGGCTTGTTAAAAGAAAAATATGTTACTGTCCTGAATGCAGCTTTGTAGGAAAGAGGGAGAACTGACAAGGCCAGTGTTTGACCAGTGCAAAACTTTAGTTTAGCACTGTGTTAGAACCACACCAAGGTGTTACATTTTCATTTTAAGACAGGAGAAAAGTGTGTTCAGGCCCAGTCGCCCTCTTCTCTCCCCAAAAAATGTATAGGCACAACAACCGAGAACGCTAATTGTCCTGTGCTGTGGCATTAGAGGAAGGCACTGAAAATTCGAATCTATAGGCATGTTGAAATCTAACTGCTTTAAGTTTGCATGTCAGGAAATTGAATCATTTGCACTTCTTTGGCTCCTGTTTATGAAAAGAGGACAAGACCTGCTTTACCTAAGTTAAAAGAGTTATCAAAACAATTAACAGCATTCACAGGCATTAAAGACATGCCAAATAAACATAGGAATCTTCTTCATACCTAACATTGTATGGTACTTGTTCCTAGATCACCAGAGATTATTTTCCTAAATACGTTTAAAAGTATATCCAATAGGATTCCAAGACTTTTATCTATAAGGATTTAGGCTTGGGTTCCAGGTAACCAGCTCTTTTTGTGCATGTTAGAAACTTTAGATTTTCAGTTTAAAATATTAAGAAGCAAAGTGATAAGATCCCATTACAGCGGTACCTCATAAGAATGCATTGAAAACCATTTAATCCGTATCTGTTGTTTTTCATTCTTAAGTCAAGGCGCTGTTCTTAAGTCGAGGCATTAGTCCCCATAGGAACTAATTCAAAGCTGATGAATCCGAATCTACCACTAGGGGGTGATTTTTTTCCTTCTTTTGACCTAAGATGAACTTAGGTCAAAAAAGGGCAGGAAATGTTGGGGTTTATTTGTTTGTTTGTTTTTGTTCTTAAGTTGAGGCTCCGTTCTCAGGTCGAAGCAACTTTTTGCAAATGGAGCTGTTCTTAACTCGAATCATTCGTATGTAGGGACATTCTCAAGTCGAGGTACCGCTGTAATGGGATCTTATCACTTTGCTTCTTTCTTGTTGTAGTCCTTTGTTCAATTGTTCATTATATCTTTCAAAAATAGAGGCATTTGGTAAGAGATGGGTTTAAGAATTACATATGCAACATGTTTTTATTATCCAGGTCACTGAAGTGAGAAGATTGTCACTTAATGCAAAAACTTGTTCATGGGAAATAGAATTTGAGACTGCTTCACAATCTGCTGTTTTGATGTTTCAATAAAATCCTCAATAAATCAACTTCCTGCAAATAAAAGTGGAAAATTCAGAAATACTTGTAATCTTGTTACAGAACTATTTCAGTTAGAGGCAAATGGCCTGTTGGGTTAGCAAAGATTTTGAAGGACAGTAAGTATTTTTCTTCACCAGCTTAATATGTTTGCAGGTGAAGGTAACTTGCATGGCAGTAGGAAATTCTTACTTCATATCCAAGTCTAACTGTGTGTACTAGAAAAGTATTTGATTTGAATGAGATTTAGGCTTCCTCAAGAGGAAGAGTCCTTTGGGTTAAAAAAAAGTTGCAGTTGTTTCTTATACTGCTTTGGAGAAATGGCTGCTGTTAGAATAGCCTGTTTCCATGGGGGCAGTCATTTCTAAAATTCTGGCACAGTGCACATGCATGTTGTCATAGGTTTGTTGTTGCCAACAAAAATCTGTGTATTTTGAAAATTTGATAAAATATGAATAGCTCTAATATCTTAATGTTCTCTTGTGTATATTAGCATAGCACAGAATAACAGTTTCTAGATGTGACTTGGTATTTATTCATTATTGTTTGTAGCATATCTGCTTTTCATTATGGTATACATTGTTAGAGAAGATAGAGTTCTTAGAAACAGAAAGTTGTTTCCATGTTAACTCTGATAAGTAACTTCCTTCTACAAGAGAACATGCTAAATAAGAAAATATTTCACAGAAATATATAAATGTACGCACTGCACATCTTAGCTCAGATTTTTAGTCTTTATATGCTTGCAATTCAATATATGAGAGCCTGTTACAAATTGTATTCATGAAAATCTTGGGCAGACCTCATGACTATTCTACAACAGTTGTCCGTTTTCCCAGTGTGTCTTATGTAAAGAGATTGTATTAGTAACTCGACATCATATATACTGTTAGTACTGGGAATTTACTGAGCAGTAGAATTTCATTGAGATATAATGGAAGATATAACATCTGTATGGCAATAAAAAAGCCTTCATACTAAAAGGAAGTATTTCTAGGCTGCTTGTATTGCAGGAACAAGACTGCTTGTTTTTTAGACTGCTTGTCACAGAAAAAGCTAAAAGCTTAGTTTTTCTAGTTTTGAAACGGCACCACAAAAGAGGCAACTTCTGTTTTTACAGTATGCACACTTTTTTATTTTTTTATTTTTGTACACTGCACTTAACTGCATTATGAATCTCTCTCTTCCACCAGAATATGCATTATGGAACATTACTAATACAAATCATTTGGAATGTCTGTTAATAATTTCAGCATTGTGGAAACTTTCCAGGGAAAAATGTAGTAATAACAGAAATCATGAACCAGAAGTATAGCAAAGACTGTTGAAATTTACACCATGGATGTGGCCACCATTTTGTTTCTATTATTATTTTATCATGTGACATATTTTGCATTATTTTATACCCCAATAAACTATCTCTCACCCACCCACCAGTAGTTGTTGCAATATTAAAACTATGGTTCACCTTTAGCATTATTAGTAGTTGGAAGATGATGACAATGAAGTAAATTTTGTGTCTCATGTCTTCAGAGTATAAAGAACTGTAATATTGAATATAATTATCCTCATAGTCTCTTTCTTCCCACATGCACTGAATTTTAATTCTGAAACTTGCTTGTACAGATCTTAACTTTTGAAAGTAAGGGCATATATGTTGATAATAATAATTTTTGCTGATGAGGAGGATTCTGATCATCATTGTTATTTACTGAGTGGTTTGATAAATTAAAAAATGGGTCAACTTGATTATTTTCTCTCTGGCAACTGTGGTAACTAGTGTCAAAGTGCCATCTGTAGAAGCTGTTGATGATGGCATGCTGCTATTAGAAATTAAGTAAAAACTACAGAAGCCTTAGATGGGAGCCATAAACCAAGCCATAAAATAAAGTGTTTGGGAAAATCTACAATTGTTTTATAACAGTGAGGTATGCCAGAGCTTTTGGATCAATTAATAAATATGTGTACGTCACTTCATCTCTCATTACGTGATTAGTCAATACTTGTATGTGTCTCAGGTGTGTATGAACTGTCCATGTTAAAAATTATGTATTGATTTGTTGCCAGTGCTGGGGTTCGTATCTGTAACGGCTCTTCGTGTTCAGGTCCTTGGTTGACCCTATTACCAGCATAAGTCTGCATGTTTGAACTGGTTTTCATCATGTTCAACTGTTGGTAAAATAATATTTGGCATTGCTACTAATAATAGGTTGGATGTAATTTGAATGGCCAGTTTGCCATGCAGGAAAACATCCCTTTTTCTTAGAAAAGAAAACAGAATTGAGAAATGTAGCAGACATTAACTATTGGGTGGCTTTGCTGTATAAAGTTTATTGTTGGTGAAATTGGTCTATTTTGGTGGTTACTGTTGATTTATCATGCAGGCCATACAGTTCCTTTTGTTTGATTTAATATTCACTGTTGGCCTTGGTTTGAATAATCAAGAGTTCATATTGAATGGCATACATTCCATTTCTGTTAAAGCAGCCGAATGTTGACATGTTGGGGTTTTTTTTAGCAACATAGGTATCTGTGGAGGAAGGGACAATTTATGTACTCTGGTCTTTGAGTCTTGAAAAATAACACTCAATTCTACTTGGCTGGATATTGGCAAGGAGAATAGAATAAAATGATCTGGTATGTGGAGGAGTAAATTCTACACTGAGAGCTTTTGAAGAGAACAGTGAAAACATGTCAGCCTATATCCAGAGTTCCTCACATTCAGTGGTATCCTAACCTGCAATAAGCATGTTAGTATAAAAAATCCTTCATAGATGTTCTTTGGGTAGAAGAGGTAGTGGTGGCAACAGAAAATGCTACTGGTACCTCTGCAAAAGGCTGAAGAAATTGTCTCATTGGGAGGGTTTGGAGACTATCAGAGAATTTGGCCAGCTAGTAGGTTCGGCTAGTTGGCACAGCTCCTGTTTTACAGCTAGAAAAAGTAATGAGAGAACCTTGAGCTACATTTGTATGGGGATATTCAGAAGGATGCAGAAAGCATTTTGGGGAGTCCATGATTGTTTTAATGGGGTTCAGAGGGCAGCATAACTCAAATCAGTGTTTACTGAATACTAAAGAATTCATATGTTATTGCTGCATATAGTGAGTGTACATGATCCTTACTAGTAGCAAGCCTTCTGCAACCTATAAGTAGGAGGAAGGAGCCTCTGGTTTTAAGTACTGTAATTCTTTGCAACATATACAGCTTTGTCAACCCTCATGCACAGTCACAAACAACTGATTTGTTGGCAAGATGTGAAGTGATCTATGCCTGTGTAATTGGAGGAGAGCTGAAGCATAGACAATCGCATAAATTTAATGTTTGTAACATTAGTTTCATTGAAACATAATTTTTTTTGGAAGATATACTTAATAGATTCATGGTGGATGCAGTGTTTTAACACAGAAAACATTTCCCTTTATCCAGATGCATAGAATATACATTATATGGCTAAAATAATAGTTTACTACATGGAGAGATTAACCCATCTGTTTTTACTCAAATAGTAAACAGTCAGTGACTTAAGATAACTAGAAAAATAATTATATAGGAAGCTTTGTATTAATTTAAAATAGTGCCCGATATAAAACGCTGTAGCTAATGGATACTGGGTATTGACTCATTGGTCTTGAAGTCTAAAATCTCCAAACCACTCGCTTCATCTCATAGCACTGTGATAATTTATCGAAATACTTCACAAAGGGTTAATATTCATATAAAAATGGATTTTGAGTCTGATTTGACTGAAGACTTTGCACCATAGTACAACACACAATGTTATATATTGAGTCGAATAATCCAAGCACCAATGTTTCTTTTCTCTTTTGTATACTTGTAAATGTTGTTGTTGTTATTGAGCTTGACATGGTATTTTAGACCTACATATATACATCCCCCCCCTCCAAGTTTTATAGCTTTGGTTATGTGCGCATGATTTTTGAGAAGTTACACTAAATTTCTCCCCAGTGGACTTATATTCAAACTGCATATACGCACAATAAATTTAATTCCATAACACACTCTGGATACAGTGTTTTTCACTAGAAATTGACTGTCCATTTTTCAGGGTAGTTTTGTACTGCTTTAAATGTTATGTCTGAAGCATTCTCTGTGAGGTAAAACATTCCAAAGAATATATTATAGTTAAACCATTTTTTATATCTAACTCATAGTTTAAAATACTCATGCTCTACCCTGGGTACAATACCGAGTACATTTACTTGGCTAAAAATTCCTGTCAGTGAGACTTGATTTTGAATAAACATAATTGATATATAAATTATCCAGGATTTGGGTTTCATAGTGGTATCTTAGAACTTGTCCTGCAAGGGTTATGTATTAACCTGGAGAATTTCCTAATTCATAAAAGAATTCTCATCGAAATTGACAAACAAGGGTAGAGAACAGGAAGAGGTTAGTTTTCTGTGCTTGCTTTATAAAAAAAAACTTGTGTTCATTTTTAAAGCGTATATTGGATCTTAGTCTAAAATGTCCCATTAAAATAAAGACAGGCTTAATAGAACCTTGAGGACTAAACTGCATATTACCAATTATCTGCATAACGTTGGTATTTTGAAGCAGTGACTATAATCCTGATTTATTCCAAAGTGTCAACAACTATTTTCTTAATTCCGAACATTTGGTTAACCAGAACTCTGAATATGAACTCATTGAAAATAATACTTAATCTTTCCTCTTCTACACCTTTCCACTGTAGAACATGTGTCTGAGAATCAGCTTTTCTTAAAAAAAAAACAAAAAAACAAATTACAATTCTTAAATTTCTACTTCAAAGACAGTCGATCCGGCTGAAATGTTGGGGATCATAGCTATAGTGCATCAAATTTGCAAAATATTCTTTTTTTCATTGGTTCATGTAAATATATACCTAATCATATCTGTTCATTCAAGCTGTTCTTCTAAATAAAATTTGAAGGCTGGAGAGTGAAGATTTTACATATATAATTACATAACATGAAGCAGTTTACATATTTTGGGTTGAGCATATTTAGACTTCCAAACACCAGGAGTGCAAATTTAATGCAAACATTGCTGCTTTGACACCGAAAATATTATGGATTTATTTAAAAAAAAACTTTAAATACTTTATCACTCAAATAAGTAGCCTAGAAAAATCCAGGCTTTTTAAACATGTTTTTTTTAAAAAATCAGTGTGTTGGATCCCTGCAATTTAAAATAAGTTTTATCTGTTTTTATTACCTGTAGATATTACACTTCACATTCTTTATAGGGTAGTTGCTGACACTTGCACTGTCCATAGCCATTAATGATGATGAAAGGTCCTTCATGGGTAGGTTCATATTCATTATATGGTCCTTGGTCTGACATGTTTGACATATGTAGCCGTGTTTGAGATCGCAGTTGCCTGTGACTTTGAATCATTGAGCACTGCCTAATTTTTCTTAATGTGGGAGGGCAGCACTTCCTGGAGATGAACACTACAAAAATGATAAAAAAGAAAGAAAATAATAAAGCCATTGTTCCTGTAATTACCTGTTGGGTGAAGATGGCATTGTTTGGCTCAGGCAACTGCTCTTCTGTGGTTGTGGGTATGTCTGTAGTAGTTGAGATTTCTTTGTCTCCCACATGGAAATTTGAGGAGCTTATTCTTTTTGTGTATTCAGTTGTTGGAGCTCTGTAAGTTGTAGCAATGGATGTAACAACAGTTGATAAATTCCAGCAAAGCTGAAAACCATAAACTGCATCTAGAATATCCTCTCCCTGGGTGTGGTTTGGGCTATGACAAAGTATGGAGTGTTCCCACCGACCTTGGAAGCCACTCAGCCATGTGGCTAATGCACATATTTTGGGGCTGCATTCCCAGGGATTGCTGGAGAGGCCCACCGTAGTTAGAGTTTTAAGTGAATATAAAACCTTGGACTCCAGAGTTGTTAGCTTGTTGTTATCCATTAGGAGTACTTTAAGATTAGGCATCGTTTCAAAAACTGTCATATCAATGGCTTTGATCTCATTTCCAGACAAATCTAGCTTTTCTAAAGTGCCCCAGGTCCATTCCATCCCGCATGTCAAGTTGCTAATTTTATTCCCCTGCAAGAAGAGCATGTGCAGATTGCTTAGCCGTAGGAAATGAGCAAAGTTAATCTTTGTCAGCTGGTTGTGCTCTAGGTGAAGCTCCCTCAGTTTGATTAATCCTGCAAATCCATTGCGTGCCAAACTCCGCAAGCGATTTGTGCTCAAATCCAAGAAATCCAAACTACGACAGTCTGAAAATAGACGGACTGGGATAGTCCTCAGGGAATTAGAACGTAAACTCAAGGTTTGCAGTTTGCGAAGGCCATAGAACAATTCAGGATGCAAAGCAGATAATTGATTGAAAGAGAGGTCCAAATGTTGCAGGTTAAGCAGTTGGCTAAAAGTTGTGTTTGGCAAATAAGAGATTTTGTTTGAACTTAAAACTAATTCCTTGAGTTTATACAGTCCTTGAAAACCATCTTCTCTTATAGTGTCAATTTGATTATGGTCTAAATGAAGCCAAGTAAGTTGACTGAAGCTTGCAAACTGATCCCCTTCAAGTTCCATAATAAAATTGTGCCTCAATGACAAACCTAGACAGCCCTTGTCAGTGGTGTTTGGCACTGAGTGAAACCCCTGAGAGTCACAGTAAAAGAACAGCTTCTCGCAACGGCATTTTGGCGGACAAGCTGTGCCCAAGGCAGGCAGCATTTTAAAAACAATACTCATTGCATATAGTGCTGCCAGCATAGGAGCCCCTAATGGCCACTTGAAATGTAAGCCTGCAGAATATAGTTCAGGGAAACAACAAAATAGGATATTCTTATCAGATGTATGTTTACAATAAAAAGGAGAAAAATGCAGATAACAACATGCATTAAATTGTTCAGATCCTTTACATTTAAAACATATTTGGTATGAACATTTAGAACATCTATTTTAAATTTTGAAATTACCGACAGGCATTTCCAAGTTGTCTTTTTTTAAAAACAAAACAAAACTATTGTTGCTAACGTGCGTTTCTAAAGCAGTATTGACAGTTCATAGTACAATAGATTGAAATGTATAAACTTACCCATTCTTTTGAGTACGTTGGAGGTTGCATTCAGTCGTAGTTTTAGACTCAACACAGTGAGTCTGTGAAAAGCTTTAATGTTGACAGCCTTTTAATAAATACTTCTACTGTCCACGGATGTTAGAGTAAAAATGACTTCACATCCCCTTTCTCATATATTCCTTTTGAATTCATTTCCTTGATTTTCAGAAGACAGGTCTGTTAATTCCTGATCAGCGCTGGATTGAATTCCTCCGTTTTTTATTCCATACAGCTGTTTAATTGAAAGCACTTTCCACAGCTATGGCTTTTTTTTTCTTTTTTTGTCTTAACTTGTTGATGGCAGATGGGTGGCTTATTGCTGAGAGAAGCTTCTGTAGTCGCTTGAATGCATTTGCTGAAAGGCTTTCAGGGATACGGTACAGGAACGCATTTGATTATGTGCTGCGACCACACAACTGTATATAGGCTGACGTCACCTTGTGACGTTCCTTTTTGTTTGGGTTTTCCAGAAGCTTTGCAGTTTAAGGCACTGTGGTGCATACTGTGAATTGTGAGATTAGACTACCACTAAGAGGAAAAACCTAACTGTAAGAATTCTTCATTTGACATCCAAGGAATAGGAATGACTTTGCAGAGGTCTCTTTTGCAGGTTACATGCTTGTTAGTCCAACCTTGAGCCATATGGTAGAATTTGTGAAGTATAGTCACGGTCATGACTTCGGTTGTGCGGTGGTCCTACTGATATTCTTCCGTCTAAAAGGGCTAACAGAGATCCATCAAAGAAAGCTTAAAAAGTGATCAGCATTACTAGAAAAATAAAGAATCTAGCTAAAAAGGAGGAAGCTATTTAATGTAACTTGAGAAGGCAGGATTTTGGTAAATGTGCCTCGAAATAAATGCAACCAAATGCAAAATCTTTTAATAGAATTTTTTTACTTCAGATCTATTTTTTAAAAATGTCCATTACTAATGCTCTTGTTTATATTTCTGAATACTTCAGATAGGATGTAAGAAGAAGCAAACACACTTCGATGAAACTAGATTAATAAATATCCATGGCAGCCTTGAAATAGATTAATGAGGATGTATGCAGACTTTTTCTTCCCTGTTAGCAAGAAGTCATTTGATAGGAATAACCTGTGCTACTCAGCTTGTAGGTGAAAGGTGGTTACATCAGTCTTTTCAGTTCATTTGGCAGAGATTATAAATACAGTGGTGTCCCGCATAGCGATGTTAATCCATTCCAGGATTAACGTCGCTATCCGGATTTGTCGCTATGCGGGGGGAACCCATAGGAATGCATTAAACTCCGTTTAATGCATTCCTGTTGGGGAAAAACTCACCGCTATGCGGGGAATGCTCCATCCGGCTGCCATTTTCGCCACCCGGTAAGTGAGGGCAGGGCACAAAAATGCTGCGGGCGGCCATTTTGTTGACCTGGCAGCCATTTTGGAACCGACGATCAGCTGTTTGTAAAACATCGCAATGCGATGTTTTCCCTATCTAAAACATTCCAATGCGATCACATATGCGGATATGTCGTTAAACGGTGCGCTCGTTAAGCGAGGCACCACTGTAGTCTATTTCTTATATAGGGTAATATGGGGCAGGTCAATAATCTGGTTAAGATTCTTGTTAGAAGTATGATACTTCCATGTTTTTTTAAAAAACTGAACAGTAAATTAGTTCTTAAAATGTATAATACTAGTTGTTGTGGGTATTTGCATCACTTTTATTTTTAGATTTTGAATTATGAATTGTTTGTTTTTTCATGGTGGTATGGATTTATAGAACTTCCTCTTTCTGTGTGGTAGAATCCCAGTTTCAAATTGTTCATTGGCACTATTTGTCATAAGGTTGGGAAGGAATATCAAAGCAGAGACAGGCTATGTAATCAAATGCAACTTTTAGTTAAATTCCTAAATCCATTTGGTACTCTGAAGTAACATAGACCTGCTAAGTCAGCAGGAACTTGGTAAATCCGCACCTTTGTAAATTCTAGTTGGGACTAATAATTGGTTTTAGGCCTGAGTGGATATAACCTAATGTCTAAGAAAAATACTTTGAAGCTTGATCTGATATTAGCATTAAAAACAGTAAACATTTTTTAAACATGATAATACATATAGAATCAGTTGGCAAACAATAAATTCTCACTTACATTCCTTGTGCTGACTGTAATAATGATTAATAATTATGTGCTGTCAGATTGTTCCAATTTATAGAAACCTATCCCAAGGTTTTCTAGGTATGATTTAGCTTCAGCAGTGTCACTGTATCATTTTCCTTAGCCATGCTTGTTGTTGCTCCCAGTATGTACAACTTCCTCAGACCCAATACAGTGGTGCCTGGCACAGCGAGGTTAATCCGTTCCAGATTAACCCTCGCTGTGTGAAAGCATCGTTGAACGGGGCAAGAAAACCAATTGGAACACATTAAACAGTGTTTAATGCGTTCCAATTGGGCTGAATACTCAACGTTCAACGATGCTGGCAGCCATTTTCATGCCCTCCCCTCGCTGAACGAGGGCGCGAAAACGCTGCGATCAGCTGTCCGGCGGGTCCAAAATGGCCACCGGAACAGCCGAAGGGGGGGAGGCGCAGCGTTTTCGCGCCCTTGGTAAGCGAGGGGAGGGCGCGAAAACGCTGCGCGCAGCCATTTCGGCTGTTCCGGCAGCCTTTTCGCACCCTCCCCTCGCTTACCAAGGGCGCAAAAACGCTGCGCCCGGCCATTTCGGCTGTTCCGGCTGCCATTTTGGACCCACCTAACAGCTGATGGGCGGGTCGCAAAGCGAAGGTTGGTAAGCGAACCGCTTACCGCCCTTCGCTCTGTGATTCCTGCCCTGTCTAGGTGCTGTTTTGCGATTGCAAAAACGGCACCGTTGCGCAGATTCGTCGCTCTACGGAGCGACCGTTCTGCGAGGCACCACTGTATGTTCCAGGCTCATGCTTGCTTTAATATGCCACCTCTTCCCAAGACCTGAGACCCAAAGGTGTTTGCAGTATAGATAAAAACAACAGAAAATTTATTACAAAACAAAGTCACTACACTTCTGCCTAGTACATATGTTCTGCAATTTGAGAGGACCTGAATTCAAGCAACCTTGGCTATGTGATATTGGAAAGCCATTCTCAGTATAGTTAGAACCAGTGGTCTTTCTGAGCCCATGATAGCTTTAAAAAAATCAGTCCTCACTCCAGGATTAGAGATTCCTGTGGTTATCTGTGAAGTATTCTAGGGATCCCTGGCATTATCATTTCTCAGGGGGGCTCTGTTGGCTCTGAATCTGTCCAGTCTCTTCATGGGATTAAGTAAAGTAGATAGAATATCCACAGCAGACTATGGCATTTGCCTTTCATGGAGATTGATATGTATGTGGTTGAGATAACTTACAACTAAAGTAGGAAAGAACTATAGTCAATCTGCCTTTGCAGTATCATTCAGAGCAGCACTTTTATGCAATGGCTGTAATTGTTCTCCCTGACGATCACTGCTGTAATTGTTGCCGGTCTCCTACATGGTTCCAGACATAGGCCTTTTCTCATATCTGTAAGCAATCCTTGTAAAGTGCTGGTTTGATACACAGAAACAATAAAGAATGCCTGTAGAACAAATAGTTAGGCTGGTGAAAGAGTAAAATACTCTGTTCCTCTTTGGCACCTGGAACAAAACTGAGCAGATCCTGCTCTTTGTAGAACAACAGTGGGTTGCTGTAGGAGCTATTCATCCTCTGGTAGACCCAGGATAAAAAAAGTTGTCTTATTTACAGGACTGGAGTAAACATAGGGAAGAAAGATGGGACATTTCAAAAATAGTATCAATTATTTGCAGTAAGAGTGGACATCTTAGGTAATTTTGAAATATCTTTGTACAGTTGCCCTACTTCCCTTTCTGCATGGTCTGTCTGCCACTAACCACTTCTTTTAATTGGGTTTTCATTTTGTATGCTACATGATTACTTACGTGAATGGGGACTCTCATTTAAGGATAGGTAACATGATTTCAGTGGATCTTTGCTTTTAATGCCACTTATAGTTGACTAAATGAATGTAAGGGTAGCAATGATGGTCAGTGCTGTGGGCTTTTAACAGGAGAGTCATTGAGTACCTCCTCCCTCAGTATCCTTATCTTGCCAAATTCATTATTTGTTTACCTTTGTGGAGAGGCACCATCTTCCCAATTGTAATGTAGCTAAATTTTGTTTTCTGGTACGTTTTACTATCCAGAGTCTTGAGGCAGACAATCAGGGAGACAAATATTTGTTCTGTAGTTTTGGGAGAGCTAGCCGGATAGCTCAATGAGTTAGGTATCTGGGTGGGGAGCCAAAGGTTGGGAATTCAGTCCCCCACTGTACATCTCAGGATAGCCAACCTGTGTGATATTGGGGAAGCTGCACAGTCTCAGGATGCTACCAAGAAGAAGAGAATGTGAAACCACTTCTGAGTATTCTCTACCTAGCAGAGGCTCACCATAAATCAGAATTGACTTGACAGCACGATCATTATTAGTCTTGGGAGATGTCTGATCTTTGAAAGGGGATGTATAAATAATTTCTCATACTTTACACAAATCATGCACCATATGTTGCACACAGAAATTGATTCATAGTGTCCATAATCCTACTGCAGCATCTTCAGATTATCAACAGTACTGTAAACTTTAAAATCACTTCAAAGTAGGTGAGGCTGAGGTGTTAAAAATAAGACATAGGTAAAGATCTTCTGGAAGCCCAAATGCACACTTCGTGTTCCAGCATGTGAGCAGAACCTCAGAGCTCTTCTCCAGTTCCCTCTCTCCCCACTGTGGAGTATAGCAAAGAGTGGTGAAGTGTGCAGTAAGACAGTGCTTCTAGACAAGGGCAGAATGTTCAGATTCCCAAAGGAACACAAGTTTAATGAGATTATATATTTGACAGATAGGTGCTACCTGTCTATACTATAATTTGAGACTATAAACAAAGTAAATATATTTACTCCTAAAACTCCCTTACTGTATTTCTGAATATAGAGATGTTCCACTTGTTCTGTCCCTTAAATTCAACAGATGTTTTTGCAGTGCAACACTGCCACCTGTGCAAAAGGTGACTTGGCTTTCTACTATTCTGGGATCCTGCCTGAGCAGTGCCATTCTTTCCACTCTGTATCCCCCTAACACCCTCATATGCCTGGCATGGGGTTTTATGATCTGACACTGTATTAGCATCTGTCATGCTGAGATAACAGTATAACCTGGCTTGTTGTTCTGTTGCTGTGCAGACTCCAGATTCACTGGTCAGAAACAAGAGCCCTTAGTGCAATCTTTTTTCCTTGACAGTTCCTTTTGCTGTTGATAGCATCCTGCTGTCATTGGAGACTGTAAATATTGTGACATAAAAGGCCTGGCTGAGAGTCCTTGCCACTGTTCTGCTTTTTGTATGTACCTTAATTACCACAGTCGTACCTTGTTTTTCAGTCCTTATTTGTTTCTAAAGTGTATTGCAGTTGAAAAGCATATGATGGTATTCTTAGGAATATGTGCAGGAAGGTAGTGACAAAATAACAGAAGTAGATTTTGTCCAGGGACCTCCCAACCCTGAATGTAGGTAGTCTTGCTATTTTTCTACTTATAAAATTGTAGGAATCAGCAGGTTTTGAAACTGCTGGAGCCCACTTCAGTTTGCTCATTATGGAAGCAAAATATCTAGGTTGATGTCGATTATAGCATTTTTATGTATGTGGCAGATGTCTGGAACTAATATCTATATTAGTGAGTTCGTATATTCAGACCCCAGCAGGGCTCCTGAGTTGTGCGTGGAAGCTGAGTTTTAAACACATTCTCTACTGACTGTTTGCCCTTGAGACTGAAATGAATGAAAAAGTCCAAGTGTGTGTAAGCTTTGAATTGCAGCCATTTTAGCGGGGACAACGCATTAATCTAACTTAGTTTTATCTGTTTTTCTAGGCTGGACGCAGAGAAAGAAGCGATGCTCTAAACTTGGCAATAGATAAAATGACAAAAAAGACAAGGGATTTGCGTAGACAGGTAGAGTATACATGTGGATGAAATTCTTATTCAGAAAGTTTTGCAAAATAACATTCCATTTTTCATGTCAACTTGATTCTAGAAGTCTTTAGATCTGTCCATTGTAGCTGAAATCTAAGCATTTGGGTTCATTTGGAACTTTAGCAAGCAGATGTTGAGAATAGGGATTCCTATTGTTTTCACAGAAAATTCTGAAGTATTGTTTTAAACAAACTGAACTGAAGGTATGAGAAACCCATATTCCTCTCTCTCTCTCTCTCTCCTCTCAACAGCACGGGTCTGTTGTGACCACACAACTTCTTGTAGGAATTAACTCCCTAGGATGAACTCTTTTTTGGTAGAGAGCACGTCAGAGAGGCATTAGTGAAAATAACCGTGTTAGTTCTGTGGCTTACATATTTGTTTTATTTATTATTTATTTATTTTATTTATATCCCGCCTATCTAGTCGGTTAAGAGCACTCTAGGCGGCTAGGTTGAACATGCCAAAGAGGAAGAAGCTGAAATCCAGATGAACACTGAGATGTTTGGAGCATTGTAGTCATACTTCACAAATGAAATGTACCTCACAGCTTTTAAAAATTAATTTGCTTTTCAGCAACCAAAATTTGATGGATCTTCTACACTTTCATTTGTAACAGGAATAGAACTTCCAGGTATCTAGGAGCTGCACATGCCTTCCAAAACCTTGGAAGACCACACCTACTCCCAAACACCCCCTGTCAAAAATGTTTTTCTTAATTTTTTTAAATTGAAAAAGCCCCTTTGCACCCTCTAGTGGCTTCACACAGCAATTGGGCTGCTTTTTCTGCTGCTCCCAAGTTGTTTTGATTGGCTTTGACTTTGGAAAAAAAATCAGAATCCTCAGTCTGAAATAGATGCAGAAGGGGACATTCTGAGCTAAATATTTTTAAAAGATAGCAGAAAATGGGTGCGAGAAGACTGGGGCTGTGTTTTGCACCCCTGAAGGATGCACTTCACCCATATATAATTTTGAATTTGTTTATGCTGCAGAGAGATAGCAAGATAGCTTTGTAGGTCAGATCCAGACTTTTTGAAAGCTCTTGTTAATTAAGTGGTGAATTATAGATATTGGAAAACTTGAGCTGTTTCAAAATCTGTGATTATTGGGGAGTTATAATTCAAAAGTTAAGTACTGACCAGGTTGTGTAGCTATAGCATCAAAACCTATAGAATTTACTTGTGAATGGAAATTTTTCTGAGAATAGTATTGGCATAAAAAGCATTTAGAGATGACCATGAATCACCGATTCAGTGGTTCATACTTTTTCATCTATTGATCCAACAGGTGTTCCACAATCCTGAGCCCCACTCCCTCCGGTGGGCACCCACTCAGGCAGCACTCGGGTTTCCCTGCCCTGCCTCCTCTGGCCGCTGCCTCTGAGTGGGGACCTGCCAGAGGAGGCAGGGCTGAGAACAATGGAACACCTGATGGACCAACAGATGAACTGACCCAGACTGGCAGTTTGTGCCCATCTGTATAATATTAAATATTGATAGCTAACCAGAGACATTTACTGTTGGATGTAGTTCTGTTTTAAATCTAAAATAGTACTTTTAAACAAGTTCTGTTCCCTAATTCCAGGCAAATATCTCCCAATTATTTTGGAATACTCTTTCCTTTTAAAACTATTTTAAAGTGGAGATGTTTGCAAGACATGTTTATAGATTATGTCCATTGGAAGGAGATTGCTTCAGAATAGGCTTCATTCGGTTGTGTCAATTTATACTGAAGTGAATTGTGTTGTATTTAGTAGAAGGACAATGGACAAACTAAGATGTTTTGACTTGTATTAATATAAGAGTTTGGCATGACAGTTATTTTGGTGAGAGATTAATATTGTTTTTATATTTGTTCATAGCTTCGCAAAGCTGTTATGGACCATGTTTCAGATTCCTTTTTGGAAACAAATGTACCACTTCTAGTTCTTATTGAAGCTGCCAAGAATGGCAATGAAAAAGAAGTTAAGGAATATGCCCAGGTTTTCCGTGAACATGCCAACAAGCTGATTGAGGTAATATGATTAAATATGGATGCTGTTTTGCTTTGTGTTAAGACACTTACATATTGTTACTCCTGAAGCCACTGCTGATAAGTTTTACTGAATGACCTTGGGCTCTGGTATGGTGAAATAAAATCTCTTCGTCATGATTTGATATTTCTGTTTAGAACAGATACATGAATTAGACGTGTCTTTGGGCAAGCAGGGGAGCACAAACTAATCTCTTAATTTTATAGATCTATAAAGATAAGTAGAACTTGAAGAAATCATCTCAATTGTCTACTGTTAGTTTCTGGCATGCATGCTGTTAAAATAGTTTTATGACGAAGAAGTAGTACTTGCTAGAAGAGAGAGCGGCCAAGGTCCTGTTTTTAATGGTGGATCATAACTGCTCCATAAGGCAGCATGCTGAGCCATTCTCAAGGGATCTCTATGTTGTGTTCATAGAGGCCAAACTTGCCCAGCTGGGGCTTATGCTTTCACAAGAGGGTAGCAAATACCCTGTTGCACAGCTGGTATATTTCAGCAGCTATGTTTTATATAATGTACAGTGTTGCCTCGCAAGACGATTGCCTTGCAAAATGATGAATTCGCTAGACGGTGGCTTTTTTTGAGCAATGTTATGCTTCCCAAAGCGATTATTCCTATGGGCAATTTTCGCTGGAGGATGTTTAGGTCCTTGCCTCACAAGGCAGTTTTTTTTTAAAAAAAAAAAAACTGTTTTGCAAGACAGTTCCCCCCCCCCAATTCGAACACGTTAATTACATAAGACCTACTTTTTTTATCCCAAAAAAGTATATGCTGCTGGGACAAAAGTGTATGTTGCTGGCTTTTCAGGGTCTGCCTCCTGGAAAAAAAACAGCATACACTTTCTCCCCCACTTTTTTGGGATAAAAAAGTACGTCTTATGTAATTAATGTGTTCTAATTGGGGGGGAAACCATCTTGCAAAGCATTGCCAATGGGGCTATGGCTGCAAATTTAAATGATAGAAAGTGGTGAAAATAGCCAGAAACCAAAGGATAAAGAGATTGTAAAAAAAACAGGGAAATCATAAATGTAATCCCCTTATTAACATAAATTATGTAGCTGAGTTCCCCACATTTAGGGAAATCACAGGGGTCAACAGCACACCCAAAGTGCAATGGATGAACCTCCCCCTGGGAAAACCATTTTTATGACATGGTATTTACCCTGCAAGGTATGAGTTAGATGGCCCTTGCATTTCCACCCCATTCTGTCCCCTAACCCCCCCCAGTCATGCTGACCCCCTGGCTGCACCTCCCACTCAGTATAGGGCTGCACAGCCCCAGTCCTGCCAGAGGCCAAGAGAGCTCCTCCGTGTTTTGGGGTGCCCTGCGGGACCCCCATCAGGGGCTAAGTGTTCCTCCCACAATCCTCTAGTGCTAATACCTTATGCTAGTACCTGTGCACTAGAGGATTGTGGGAGGAACACCTAGCCCTGATGGGGATCCCGCAGGGCACCCCAAAACACGGAGGAGCTCTCTTGGCCTCTGGCAGTACTGGGGCTGTGCAGCCCTGTACTGAGTGGGAGGTGCAGCCAGGGGGTCACCATGACTTGGGGGGTCAGGGGCAAAAGGGGGTTTGACTCCTTTTACCCCCTTTTTCTCTCCATCAACAAAGAAACTCTTTCTTTGTTGCTGGAGAGAGAAAGAGGGAGAAGGCTATCTGAGACCCATTGAATTTCCAAAGGCAGTGCAGGTGAGGGGATTGCTTTTCCCCAAGATGGTATGGGGAACTGTGTTTTGCAAGACGATGTCTTTCTTCTATGGATAATTTTTGCAAGACAGTGATTTTTTCCCCAATTGGAACGCATTAAATAGATTTCAGTGCATTCCAATGGGGAACTGGGTTTCACAAGACGATGTTTTCGCAAGACAGCAATTTCCATGGAACGAATTGAAATCATCTTGCAAGGCACCACTGTATTATGTATTTTTGCTGCAGCATAACTTTGCCAAACGAAAGTACATTTTCAAGCAACTCTGATACTGCTTTTGTCATCTGGAAGTATATGAAACTTAGGTAGTGTGTTCCCTTGCTATACAAAAACCATTCTTGCCTACCACATGTACACAAACTTAAACAAAATTTAGTTTCCCCGGTGTTCAAACTTTTTACATATTATACATATTAGTTTTTCTAAACTTTTCTGATTTTTAAAAACCATGTCAAAGTAAGTGATGTTACATTTACCTTTTGTACATCTGGAAGCTTGTCTAGGGTTACCCATGCAATTTGTTGTTGCTGTATGCTAAGTTACTTCTGACTTATCATGACTATGATGGGGTTTGGAAGATATGTGAGATGGTCATGGAGTGCTTCACTATTGCCACCCCCAGGGAATTACCCAGCTTTCCTTAATCCTGATCCCACACTGGTTTTCAGTACAAATTACGTTTTATAAAATCCTTATTAACAAGTTACAGAAGAAAGTTTAGAAATATGACTGCATAAATACTGAAGATAAAAGCCTCCATTTGGTTAGTGCCAAATAATTGAACTTTCCAAGTATTGGTGCTTATGGACTTGAATGATTACATTAGAAACAGCTGTGCAGTTTTATATGTTTCATTGCTGTGGGAAATGATGTGGTTATTATGAAAGATTGAAGTAAAGAAGGTAACTTCACTTCTGCATTTTATTCACACTGACGTGTTGTTTCTGTTTATTTTACCAGTACAACATACTGCTTTTAAAAGGAGCATAGAAACGGTTTATATTGATGTGAAGTCCTTTGCAGAGAAGAGCTGTAATTTTTAAGTTAAAAATTCCTCACACTCTATAATGATTGGTTAACACATACAGTGGTGCCTCGCTAGACGATGATAATCCGTTCCACTGAAATTGCTGTTTAGTGAAATCATTGTCTAGCGAAAAGCATTTCCCCATTGGAATGCATTGAAGCCTGTTTAATGCGTTCCAATGGGGAAGAATCGTCGTTGTCTAGCGAAGATTGGCCATAGGAAAGCTGCTTTGCAAACCGCCGATCAGCTGTTTAAATCGCTGTCTTGCGAAGCTTAGGTCCCGAAAACACCTGTTTTGCGAGCACGGAGGATGCTGTCAAAATCGTTGTCTAGCGAAAAATGGTTTGCAAAGCAGGGACCAAACATTGTCCAGCAAAATTCCTCCATATGAATCACTGTTTTGCGAATCGCTATAGCGATCACAAAAAGTCAATGTCTAGCGAAAAAACTGTCATGCGGGTAACTGTCTAGCGGGGCACCACTGTCCATAAATCTCACTTATTTCATCAAGTGATGACTTGGATTTATAAATGAACCATCACCAGTCAGTCACGACAGAAAAAACTGTATTATCTACCATATTTTTCCATTTATAAGACAACCCAATGTATAAGAACCCCCTTTCTAACCCCAAATTAGAAAATTTGATCCCTGCTTTCCCCTTCATTTTGCTAAGCCATGGAGCTTAGCAAAAGGAAGGAAAAAGCAGGGATCAAAGGGCTCCCTTTGACCACTGCTTTTCTTTGGCTTTTGCGAAGCCTCAGGGCTTAGCAAAAAGGAAGGGAGCCGCTGCTTTACCCAAAGGGAGCCTTCCCTTCTTTTTTGCTAATCCCCATGGCTTCTCAAAAGGAAAAGTGGTGGTCACTTTGACAACCACTTTTCCTTGCCTTTTGCAAAGCCATGGGGCTTCAAAGTGGCTTGTCAATTTGACCGCCTTTTTTCCTTGCCTTTTGCGAAGCCATGGGGCTTGGCAAAAAGAAAGGGAAGACTCCCTTTGGTCGGCAGTTCGCAGCCCTTTGATCCTGAATTCATGGTTGCTTTCCTAAGCCCTGTGGGGCTTAGGAAGTGGTTAAAGCAGCCATGAACGAGCTTCAGGATCAAAGGGCTGCGACTGTGCAGCCCTTCCATCGCTGCTTTGCCTGAAGGGAGCCTTCCTTTCTGCTAAGCCCTGTGGCTTCACAAAAGGCAGGGAAACTGGCTGCCTTCTGTGTATAAAACGACCCTCAATTTTTTGTCTAATTATTTAAGGAAAAAGTGTCATTTTATACACGGAAAAATGTGGTAATTCAAATCTCACAGTATTTTTTAGTGAAGATTATTAATATATGGGACTGAGATGTCAAGGGGCTGGATAAATAACAGAACAATCATATATAAAGCCAGCACAGATTAGCACACAGGTTAAAGGCTCATTTAATTGCTGAGCAAAAATTTGAGGGAGCTACAGAATTAACTGATATTCATACAGTTGATTTCTGATTGACATCAAATGGAAGTGCCCCTAAATAAGATTAGAACAACTAAAATTTGCAGTTACCGTATTTGCCGGCGCACAAGGCGACCAGCCATATAAGACAACCCCCCCAACAGGAGGAGGAGGAAGAGGGGAAACGGGCAGGGGCGGGCGGGCAAGTGAGCACGCGGCTGGCTCAGCGGCGCAGGGCAGCGGGCAGCCCGGCGGCGGCTCAGGCATGGCAGCGAGAGGGCGAGGAAGAGCAAGAGGAGGAGGAGGAAAAGGGAAACAGGCGGGTGGCTGGTGAGCGAGCGCGCTGGCTCAGCAGCGAGAGGGAGAGGAAGAAGGCAAGAGGCTGAGGAGGAGGAGGAGAAGGAGGAAAAGGAAACGGGCGGGGGCGGGCGAGCGAGCATGTAGCTGGCTCAACAGCGAGAGGGCGAGGAAGAGGGCAAGAGGCTGAGCGGGCTCTGGCCGCTCAGGCATGGCAGGCTGTGCTTCCCTCCATCCATCCAGACCGACTGCCTGCCTGCCTGCCCGCCTGCCTTCCTCCCCGGCCAGCGTGGCCCCGCGTCATTCAGTGCACCCGGCGTACAAGACGACCCCCCCACTTGGAGGCATGTTTTTTGGGCCCAAAGAGTCGTCTTGTGCGCCGGCAAATACGGTAGTTTTTTTTTTTAAAGCTAGCACAGCATCCTGTGTGAGTATGCATGTTTGTATTATCTAGTTTATCTACCTTGGCTGAAATGTGTAGGGCTTTTAAAGAAAATAGATGCCCAGTCCTTGAAATGCAATTCAGTAACTAATTTACAACTTCTAAAATAACCTGTCCTTTCCCACAGAATTAATCCAGTAGGTAATACTTTGTAGACTTAACAAAGTAGATTGAATTTCATTGGTTGACTAGTTTGACTTCTAAACCATTTTAATGAGCCCCAAAGTGTGGCAACATAGCCATTGTTGGTTAGGATTAATGATAAGCTCTTGCAGTACTTTTGAGTAGTGACTTTTCATGATCCATTGTGAGAAAGACATCTTAAGCAGCAGTCAGGAAATTCTGAAGACTGGAAGTTTGATCCATAGAGGCAATGATCATTATTTGCTTGGTCAAATAATGGAGCTGTATGCTTAACTTTCACCAAGTAAACTCGTCATAGAACCAATAATGCCTCACTTGAGACATCAACCTAATTTCTTATTCTAGTGTCATTCTTAATTAACTTCAAAGCAAAATTTAAAGACTTGATCTACATTTAGAATGGACAGCCTTCTAGAAGACTACCCAGCCCTCACATTTCTGTCTCTAGCACATTAGCTCAAATTGTGGCAAAGTGTTACAGGAAAGTATTGTGTGCATGCATTTGTTACTATTATATCTGGCAGGATTGTCACTTGAGGGTAAATAGTAACTTGTTCATCGAAATGCTGGCAGTAGCACTAGGCAGCCTCAGGTCATCCATGCCTCATAAGATGTAAGGGGCAGGTTCTCATAGATAGGTTACAAACTTGGCAAAAAGTACATTCTTTGCTAACCACATTAAACATTTATTTGTTCTACCTGTACTACAAGAAGCATTTTCAAACTGTAAGCTACTTGTTCCTTTTCATTTGGTCAAATTGTTATGTATCTACATAGAACGACTTTTAACTGCATTAGAATAGACATCTCAGTTAATCAGACTAAATATGTTTGGCAGAACTACAAAGTTACTCTATTGAAGGAAGAAGACCTATATTTGTTTTGTGGTTTTTACTATTTTACAGTCCTTTTTAAATCTCCACTTAACATGGAGACAATAGCACTTTAAACTGTTTGCATGTGTGGGTGCCAGATTTAGCCTAAATTTGCTCTTAAGTTTTCAGATTGTCAATACATTTTCTGGTTTTGGCTTAATAAAAATATGATTTTTAATTCTAAAGATTGCAGTTAATATACCGTAAGTCTTTGTATTAAGTTTATTTGCTATATAGGATGCTTTCTTTTCATAAGTTTAAAACAAACATGACACACACCTCATGATGTTTTATAAATTTAATTCTCACCAGTGTAGCTACCCGAGTCTGTTACTTGGTACTGTCATTGAAGAAAATCTCAAACCTATACCTAGAAAAAGGTGCATATGTGCATGGGAGCATGTGAAAAGAGATGTCAGAATAGCTAGATGTACTTGTAGTTGCAGCCCGGAGTAACCGTAGCCATAAGACTTCGAACATCCAATGCAAAATGCAAGCCCCTCCTTGCTTTATTTTATAACATTGAAGTTGTCTGTGTTATTTGAAAGAAATACATTAACATGCTTTTAATGTTCTGTTCCTGTGTTCATGCAGGAGTCTTTATAGACACAATTAACTTGTTAGCAGAAACTGGTTTACTGACCAGTTTTGATTTCCCTTGGGAGGCTGCTGCTAAAAGGAGGCAAATTTTTAGCCAATTCAGTGGGAAGGAACACAGTGTTCTTGTCTTTTTATGCTAGTTTTACATATTTCTGTGTGCAAAATGTACGCTTTAAATAACAAGCTGTCATTCACCTGTCAGCTAATAACTATAAACCATTTTAGAATCCCTCCTCTGAGAAAAAGTTCCAAAATATAGAATGTTTTCACTTAAAAATAACATAACTTTCTGTGACTTTCATTACCCTTCCAGAAAATAATGGAAGGTCTTTGTCTCTATATAGCAAAGCAAGCCTCCAAGCAGATCTCTAGAAACAACTAGTTTTTGTCATCTTCTGCACCAGTTAGTAGCAATAATTATGGTATTGAATGTTGAATATGAACTTCTTGCACATAAGTGATCTTGCTACACCAAATCACATTTTTGAGAAGCCTACATAGTTAATTGAAATTATAGGCTGTAAAACTGAGTTCACTTTTAGCTAATATGTATGTTCTCCTTCCAGTGGTTAGTTAAACTGACTCATATACAGCTGACACTGTGTTGCTATTGCATAAAGGAATGGCATTGTATTACCAAATAATGAAAATTGTTCATAATATGTGCAGTAGTCTACAGTTATTTGTACATAAGAGCCTCTGACTGTTCCTAGATGTTAGCTTTGGCTAGCAACAGATGTCAGCTTTAAACGTGTTTGTGCTTCCTTCTTTTATTATTGATTGCATTGGTGGTGGTGATTATAACTGTAAAAGGTATCTGAACTAAAATTGTTTCCTTGAGACCAGCCACTGGACATAACAGATTGAATAAGGCTATATTTGATATCAGAAGCAAGATCTTGCTAAATGCCTTTGCTTCCCATACACAGGTTGCCAACTTGGCCTGTTCTATCTCAAATAATGAAGAGGGTGTGAAATTAGTTCACATGTCAGCAAGCCAGCTTGAAGCACTCTGCCCTCAGGTAAATTATATTCTGAATTCCACTTTCACATGAAATGTAGGGATATAAAATAGCTCTTTAAAATATATATGATAATTTTTGTCAAGGAAGAACAATTAGTTTATTTTTCAGATGAGTGTATAAAATCGTCTTGATGCAGCACAAACTTGAGGAACACTTGCTATTGGTTGATTAAGGCAAGGAGAGTTACATTTGCCAGGCATTGCAGCTCTCAGTCATTTTTTTAATGAGAAGGTCTAAAAGATGGCCACATTTTAAGTAAAAATCACATGTAAATGCTGGACTTTTGCCTAGCTTGTAAAAGCCTGTAACAAGTTTAGCACTGCTCATATGTTTTCACTAATTCTATTGAGTTTTAACAGTGATAAATGACTGATAAAACTCACTAGTTCATCTTTGTGTCTGATAATAAAATTTTATTATTCCCTCGGCCATAATTATCTGAAAGCAGTATTCTCCTTTGTGTTCCATCTCAGTTGTTAGTGGCTCATGTAAGGTCTGTTTGTCCTGATAGCATCCGCAGCATTTGACTGGAATTCAACAAAAGATATTCTCTGTGGGTGTTCTCAGGCTTTGCAATATCCTACTAAGGAAGACCTGGGTGGTTTTTGGCCCTTTCTTTATCTGATTTTAATCATTTTGCAATTGATTTTAACTGGTACTTCTTACACATTGTATTTTGCCTTTTTCTCCTTTTGATCTGTTTTGCTTTTCTTTATTTTATTGTTCAAGCACCAGTTACTGAAAGCTAGGATATAAATTTAAGAAAAGTCAGAAAGTCCCTCACTCACTGAAATTTGCATCTTGTCTTGAAGTAACTCTGGGGAGCCTTACCCAAGATACTCTTGACCTAAGACCTTTCCTTACACCATCATTGAAAGGCAGGACTGATAAAGTGGCCTGCTGGTTTCAGAGTGTGTAGTTTATTTCAGGTACATAACATCTGCAAATTGTTGAATGGGATGTGAATTTTACTTTATGTTGCAGGTAATCAATGCAGCATTAGCTTTGGCTGCCAAGCCACAAAGCAAGCTAGCTCAAGAAAACATGGACATGTTTAAAGAACAGTGGGAAAAACAAGTACGTGTGCTGACAGATGCTGTGGATGACATTACTTCCATTGATGACTTCCTAGCAGTATCAGGTAATGAGCGGCAGCTTACTAAGACTACTTCTGTATTTATCATTTGTTACGTTTGAGTAGTATCTTTTGGAATAGCTGTGTTAATTTTAGCTACTACCTTTCAGTTGTCTAAGGTAGACTTGCACAGCTGTTAGGATGGCTTCTTACCTTCATTTTAGTTTACTATTTTGCCTGTTGAACTCTGTACCTTCAGGACTGTGACAGGTTTCCCCAAAGTAGCTTGATCCATGCCATGTGGTGATATATTCAAGGATATTTCTGAAGGTGATTCTCATCTGCATCATCTTTGTCATTCTATGTATAATTCTTCTGGTATAAAGTGTTACTGTTTACATGCTAACATTATACTAAAAACCTTCTGCCAAAAAAGTGTTCATGATGATAAACAATAGCAAAAGATAGATTAAAAACAAAATCTCAGATAAAACAACACAATGGAAATAAGTAAGATTTTTTTTAAAGATACAGTAATAAAGTACATAGCCAGCATTCCAAAATCTCATTATGTTTGGCCTACTGCTATGTAGAAAGAATACAGTAAAGTGAGAATCATAGTGATTGTTTGCTGTTGAAGTTACCATTTATATAAAGAAAAGCTTGCTGGAATCCTATTAATGTTCATATCAGATTTGCATAATTTGCTGTGACTAATTCGCATTCATAGCTGTGCTATGGTATATCTTGGTTGTAAAGTGAGAGACATGACCAAGATACATCCCAGTACTGTATCATTCAGAACTGCTGTATGGGTCAGTAATACAGCTATCTGTGTTGCCAATGGTTAGATACCCCACTGTTCCTCCTTGATATAGGGGCTGAACTCCCATCATCCATCAGGTCCCTTCCAGCTCTGCAGTTGTAAGATAATATATTGGCCACTTAACATAAACTGCACAAACTCCAGTAGAATTCTGGGTGTGATTGGGCTCTTCTAAATTTGGTGACGGTTCCTTCATTTTGGCAGGAATGAGAGACGGAGACGATTTGAAATGTCCAACTGCTTCAACTTTATTTTCATCAACTTCTGGATTAACAAGGTTAAATGGATCAAAACAGCTTAACTCTGGAATTGTTCTATAACTCAAGATCTTCACTTCTGGTGTGAATATTTCACTCCTCACATTGGGGCTGGTCCAAAGCTCTTGCGGTCGGTCATCAGTCTCATGGGGGTACTCCTCACTGCGCACATCGTCCCACACCAGGGGTGTCTTGCCCAATTCCCCTCTGGGGGTGGGTTGTTGTAGGAGGGACTGGGACAGATCACTTTCCTCCCTCCACCTTGATTGCGGAGCTAAGCCACGACTGTCCATTCTAAAGGTTTCACCACCTTCCCCTCACTGCTAGGCATTGGGGTCTGGGAGCAATCCCCCTCCTGTCTTGAGATTTGGGGATTCTCTTAACAAATCTCAGACCTTGCTAGCTGCTTCACCACTCCCATCTGTCCACACCACACTGTCTCTCATGTCTTTTCCTTTCTTGTCAGTTTCCACCCTCCATTCCTGCGCTTCGCTCCACCCTTTTACAGCCTCCTCCCATACTATCAGATCTTGCTCCTCCCCTTTGTTTCCTTCCTCATCTTCCGCTAAGCACACCTCTATCACCTTTCCATCCTTCACCTCCTCCTCCTCTATTTTTATCGCCTCTACACATCCAAACGTCTCTTATCAATCCTTTGTTGAGGACAGCACACTAGCCTCCTGTCCTTCCACTGGGATCTTTGTGCAACTGCTTTTCCTGTATTTTGCTAGAATAAGAAAAAAAATCTATACTATTTATTTGCTAACCATTGTTTTGGATAAATGAATAGATACAGCTGGTGCTATAGTTTAATCTCTTCAGAAGCTGTTTTGAATAATGTATTTTATTTGTGACATAGCCTAAAGCCAGGGTTATGTGTTCTCTTTCTGTTAGAAGCCTTAATGCTTCAGGCATGTTAAAGGCAGTAAAGCATATGATGGACTTTATCCAATGACCAAGCACCATTGGTCACTGATGTCTGACACTTCTAATAGCATGCAGAACCAAAAGTTATGGCTTCCTCCATTTCTCAGTTGCCCCAAAAGAAAGATGTCTTGGTGGACTATAAATCACTTGGGAAAAGTAATTCACTTACCCTTTTCTGCCCAAGCCTTGCTGTACAAAAGTCCACCATGAGCCAGCAAATTCTAGGGCTGCTCTTCCCAGGCTGGCCATTACCCGCCCATTTCTGCCATGCTCTACCAGTATAACCACCCTGCTCTGCCTGGCATTGAAAATTGCTGTGCTGCCTCTGCTCTGTTTACTTCCCCCCTCCTTTCCTATTGTTTGCCCATTTTCACATTCAGGCTTCCTCATCTTGTTTCCCTCCAAAAGGGAGGAATCTCTCAGAAAGCAAATTTTGTAAAGTTCCTATTTCACCAGAGTGGAGTTCTTCTTCGTGGTCTCTGTAAAATCATGCTATAGAATTTAATCTGCGCTTGCGCAGAAGTTTCCGGAATATTCTGGAGCTTTATCGCGCATTCACCAGGACCGCCTCCCTCCTAGTAAATGTGTTTCACCCATCCTGGTGACCGCCTCAGTTCCTCTTTGCCTCCACTTTATACAACTCATCTCTCATTGAGCTCTCCGTTTGCCACTGCTTTTGATTTCTTCTTAAAATAAAAATAAATAGGGAAAATTGTAAGAGACTTTTCAAGCTATTTCTCCCTCTTTTGATCGCCCTCCCTTTCTCCTTCCTTCCCCCCATTTATGGTCCCTGTAGCAGCTCCACCAATATCCCCCTCTCATACGGACATAATCTTTGTCTCTTCTTCCTCGGGGAATCTCACCAGCCATCTTTGTGCCAGTTTTGCAAAAACTTAACTGAACAGGCTCTCAAGTTCTGACAACAATGTATCAAATCCTTTCTCTGGGAAAGTTCTCTATGCCCAGCACAAACAACTATGGAGGCTTCCCAAACTTCTCAGCCCCATAAAGGATCCCCAGATGTGCCCACCGCTTCTCCGACTTCAAAGCTACTGACTTCCAAATCCAAATCTAAATCCACTTCTAAATCTAAGTCTTCGGCATCAACGACTAAGTCGATACCAACATCAAACCTTCCTTCGGTACCGGAGCACTCCAAACCTAAAAAGTCCAAGAAATTCTCTTTGGATTCGCAATCCACTAAAAGGTCTATTCAGTTGACAACCGATAAAACTCTACGGGATCAACCAACTATCTTCCTTGACTCTCCAGATGATGATTTCATGCCACCGCCATCCGGTCAACCACCATCTCCACTCCTTGCCCAATCTCCATCCTGGGCCAACTCCTCAGCTGAAGTGACAGTTGTTTCGCACTCAGTACATTCAAGCCCTAGATCCATGGGTTGCTCAGTGTGTGATTGAGTCAACATCTGGTTTAGCTGACCCATCATCTCTGCATTAGCCGTAAGCAATCCAAGAAGACACCAGAGACAACCTCTGACTTCTACGGGGCTGTTGGTATTGCATGATTCTTTGACTCGATATCAACACCCAAACCGAGTCACGCTGTATGAACCTCCGCCGAAACGCTATCGACATTGAGTGTATCGATATTGGCAACCTGATACCGAACTAAACATTGAGCCTAAATGCTCGTGGTATGGATATTACTATCTATCTGATGTATAGGATTCATCATCTCCTCTTTGGTACTGTTCGCAGTCCCATGAATATGACCAAACCTCATCCGAGGATGACATCACACCTCTACCTATAGTACCATAGCCGCATAAGTCCTCTTGCAAGAGGAGTAATTTTCCTGAACCTTTCATAGGTCAACCACATTGCAACAGCATACACATTCACGCTACCTGGTCTCAAACCGAACATTCACCAATCTTGAACTGCTAACCATTTTCAAAGCTGTCCGCGCCTTTGAACCTATCATCACTGGCACAGATGTGTAAGTAACCACAGACAATACTAAGCGCTTTTTAACATAAACAAGCAGAGAGGCACTTGCTCTCTACCGTTGCTGTACCCTGCCGTTCAACTATGAGAGTGGTGTCTCAAATGTCACATTTTTCCTATAGCAGTTCACATCACCACTCACGACAATCATATACAGTGGTGCCTAGCTTTACGATTGCCCAGTTTAACGATGAAACCACATTACGATGAACTTTTTGCGATTGCAAAATGATGTTTCCTATGGGGGAATTTCGCTTTGCGATGATCGGTTCCCTGCTTTGGGAACCGATTCTTCGCAAAACGACGATTTTCCAACAGCTGATCGGCAGTTTCAAAATGGCCACCGGGTAAACAAAATGGCCCCCCGCTGTTTTCTGGGACGGATTCCTCACTGCACAGGCAGCGTAAATGGCCGCCATATGGAGGACTGTGAGTTTACAGCCCTTTGGAACACATTAAATGGTTTTAATGTGTTTCAGTGGGTTTTTTCTTTTCGCATTACGTTTTCGTTCTATAGAGATTTTGCTGGAACGAATTAACGTCGTAATGCGAGGCACCACTGTAGCAGATTCTCTTAGCAGGAGTCGGACTCAAATGCACAAGTGGACTCTCGACCAGGCCTTTGCAAACTGTGGGGACGGCCTCACATAGACATCTTTGCCACATTCCAAAGCTCCAGAGCAGGCATAGTCCCAGGCTCCCTCTGGGATGTGCTCATGATCAGTTGGACCACACATCAAATTTACCTCTTCCCGCCTATACCTCTCCTCAGGATGATAATCAAACTCCGTCAAAACCACTCAAACACAATTCTCATCGCTCCGTGGTGACCCAGGCAGCCGTGGTTCACCATGCTCCGATCCATCTCCACATATTTCATCCGCCTGCCCCCCATCCCTCACCTCCTCACTCAACATTGAGGCAAAACTTACCATGCCAACCTTCATGCTCTCCACCTCACAGCATGGAGGATTCACTCTCAGTAACTACCATTTTAGCCAACGCCTTCTACAACAATTTATTCTTATAAATAGGCTGCCTTCCAGAAATTTGCAACTCAACGTGACCTTCCAACCAGTCCAACAACTCTTCATGCAGTCCTTACATTCCTTTCTTATCTTTTTAGTCAACAGCTTTTCCTGTCAACCCTCAAGGTTTACATTTCCACCATAGTCACACATCAACCAAAAGACTCAGATGCGGCCCTACTTTTCCGTCACCCTACTTTGAAACAATTCTTCAAGCGTGTCTCCAATATGCAGCCTTCTAGACCCCCTCCCCTTCCACAATGGTCTTTACACGCCGTCCTCCGACATCTCACACTCTCTCCATTTGAACCACTTGCAACTATGTCCGAACGTTTCCTCTCCCTTAAGACTCTTTTCTTAGTAGCTATTCTTTCTGCTCGCAGAGCTTCAGAACTTGCCACCCTTTGTGTAGACTCTCCATTCCTTCAACTCCACCCTGACAAAGTTATACTTTATCGTGATGTCTCCTTTCTTCCGAAAGTTGTCTTGGATTTCCACCTTAAGCAACCTATTATTTTACCTACCTTCTTTCCATCACCAACAGCCGACCTGGAACGCTCTTTCTATATGTTGGATGTTATACGAGCCCTCCTGTTTTATGTTTCTCGAATTTCCTGCATCCGCAAGTCAAAGAGGCTTTTTGTCACTCCACACTTGCTGCGCAGAGGCTCTCATGTTTCTCCTCAGACCATCTCCCGATGGATTGTCACAACTATACAAGTGGCATACCAACTCACCAAGAAGCCTCTGCCTGTAGGCATTGAGGCTCACTCCACAAGAGCTGTTGCTACCTCCACAGCTTTCCTACCTCTCCCAGACATCTGCAAGGCTGCTACCTGGGCAACCCCTTCCACCTTTGCCACTCATTACTGCCTAGATGTCAGGGCTAAGACTGATGTGGTCTTTGGCAGGGCTGTGCTCTCTTCTATCCTTCTGTAACGTCCCTCCTCTGGTAAGTTGTTAATCACACTATAGTGTGCATTCACAGAGACCAGGAGGAAGAGAGGTTACCTACAGTACCTGTAACTCTGGTTCTTTGAGTGATCATCTGTGAATTCACACTTCCCACCCGTCCTCCCCTCTGTCCATCACGTCTGTCTCGCCTTTGATGCAGCGGCGGACTGTTCCTAGAAACTGAGGTGGTTGCCAGGATGGGCGGACCACTTGCACTAGTGGGGCGGTCCTGACGAAGGAGTGATAAAGCTCTAGAATATTCTGGAAACCTCTGCACAAGTGCAGATTAAACCCTATAGTGTGAATTCACAGATGACCACTCAAAGAACCAGAGTTACAGGTAGGTAACCTCTCTTTTGCATTGCTAGTTTTCAGTTATGTGTGCTTTGATTGTGTGCCTGTGTGTGTGTGTGTGTGTGTGTGTGAGAGAGAGAGAGAGAGAGAGAGAGAGAGAGAGAGAAGCCTGGATGTTCATCATTGACTTCTTCACCTCTTTGATTGCAAGAGTGTATGGACTTTGTTTTGAAGGCCTGGGATGGGAGGTGCTTTTGCAACCCTGAACAACAAGACATACAGTGCCAAATCAGGCAAGAGGGAAATGAGGTTGCTTTGCTTCCTTGGTTATTACAAAACGAGGAGTGGCTTTTAGGGGGGTTTAAGCATTCCTTAAGGCTGTCCAGGGCAAAAATTAGTGGGCTGAGGGCTTGCAGCTAAGGTGGGGGCAGAATCAAGTTGGAAACCTGCAGTCTGGATAGAATGTGCTGGTGTTTGCTGATTGGAGAAGAGGTGTGATTTGCTATCCTTTCTCTATATTTTAACTTCCTCCAGTTGGGTATTGGGCAGCATTGATTCATTTAGACTGGTGGCCTTCTGCAGTGGTACATTTTATGAAGCTTTCAATGTTCTGCTTAATTAAGATCATTCTCTGCTGAGAATAAAATGAACAACATTTGCATCTGTTTGATTTGAGGTAGATAACAAAATTTGTACAGGAAACCCTGTACATTATTGTGGATGTTCTGAGCATCCTGGCCAGGAATTTTTCAGGCTAAGTGCAGTAGCATCTGAGAGATGGCCAAGAGGATACAAACTAATTATGCACACACTGGCATCGGTAGCTAGTTCTAATAAGGAATGGCAGCTATTTAAGCATAGTTCACACTAATCTACCTGTATAGAAATCCTCATGGATGGCTCCTCAGTTAGGAAAGAACAGTGTGCACCATTGCTGTTTTAAGTGGCATGAATGTGTGCTTTCCATGCTGCCATGGAAACAAACTTGCTATGGTGCAAATGATGGCAACAGTTTTTCCTTATGGCCAAAGCCACTCTCCAGGATAGACCACATGTTCATCTCAGCTGTAACCGTGTCACATAGCAATGGAAATGTTAAGAGTGTCCTCTAGGTTTACCTAGCATCACTAAAGAATTAATGTGTTGTCATCACTTGCATTGGAGGCAAGTGTCACTGACAGGCATATTTTTCTGTATATCTCCATAAAAATGAAGTCTCTTGAGAGGCCTGAATTCCATGCCCTTACTCCTCAGAAGATTTTGAGTGATTGGAATGTAGAAACACTTGTTTGTGCTTCCTTCAGTCTCAAGCTGGTAGTGGAGGCAGCAGAGCAGGGTATTTTGATTTCTCTTAGGCTGCGGAATATACTATCAGATGCTTCTTTCCTGTCTTCTATGTGAACAGAAGAGTTGCTGGTAGTCACTGAGAAAGGAGAATTCAATGAGATGGCAAAAATTGCCAGGTCTGCTTGAAGCAGTTTGTCCTTTGGTTCCACTCTGGTAGGAAGAGAAACTCATGCTGTTATACTTATAGTAACTTAAAAACGTAGGTGTGTCACTACTTGACTTCAGTGTTATTTAGAGTTAATCTATTTTCCTACTGCCTAGTTGATGTGCATATGACTGCAATTTTAATTTCTCTGAGTCTATAGAGGGACATCAGCACTCTGAGGATCCCTTTAAAAGCGGGGTTGAGGTAGTAGAAATGTGCTAAAAGAAAATTGGTTGTACAACCTGGAGACAGGAAGGACGGTGTCCTCTTACAGTGCGGATTTTATGGGGTGGTGGATTCTGGACTATAGAGCCCAAAGATGTGGGCTGAAACTGAAGGACTGAATTCACATAGTGAATTGGATATACCAGTGAAGATTTGTACTACACATTTCTAACCACATAGGGATTGTACAAATTTAGGTTGGCTTGCAAAGTACATCCAGCCTGCCAGGGACTGTTTCTGGATTTCTGGTTTCCATTAGATTGTTTAGAATGGATTTGGTAATGTCAGAAAGGAATATATGTGGGAAACCTAAATGAGGGCTGAATCAATTAAGGAAATATTTTTTACAGAATACCACTCACTTTCCCATAAAGCAGCATAACGCTTCAGTGCTAATATTTAATACGTTAAATGCAAAACAGAAGTATCTGGAAAACCAAATACCATAAAGTGTGAAATTGTCAGAGATGCCTGAGAAACATGGGCAAAATACTGCCAGTTGGAACTTAAAACATCTTTATCTTCCGGGGTTTTTAAAAATTGTTCAGATTACCTGGTGAATGTATGCAGGATAAGATTCTGTTGCTGAAAAAGTTCTTAAGATGGTGTGATTTGTCTGGTGCTCCTGATTTGCTGCCAGATCAATCTGTAAAGGATTTTAAAACATTGACAGGAACACATCTTATTCCCTACCTGCTTCTCAAATAAAGTAGATTTTAAACTAGCCAATGGTTACTGTTGTCTTCAGTTGAAAATTGAGATGGAGTGGACCCTATCAATGGAAACTCTTTAATTGCTGTGTAACCATGTCAGGCTTTGGTTTTTGACAGCCTTAACCAAATGTATTCTATTAGCAGTGCTTCTGCTTTATATATAATCAGTCCGATTTATTTTTTTTTTCTACCAGAGAATCATATTCTAGAAGATGTAAACAAATGTGTGATTGCTCTCCAAGAAAAAGATGTTGATGGCTTAGATCGCACTGCTGGTGCAATTCGTGGTCGTGCTGCAAGAGTAATTCATGTTGTCACTTCTGAAATGGATAATTATGAACCTGGAGTGTATACCGAAAAGGTGTTGGAAGCAACAAAGCTATTGTCAAACACAGGTGAGATAAACTTTTTAATCCTACTTTTAATTTTGGGATATTTAACAAATATGGCCCTGTTCTGCATTTAGCTTGGGGTGGAGTCCAATCGTGTCCATCCGCTGACCTCGCAGGAGCTGCCAACAGCAGAGATTCCGTTTTGCCCTGCAGCATGCCCCCCCCCCACAAAAACATATGTTTCCCACAGTATACTCGGAAGGATTGAAAACCCTCAGGCAGATTTTAGAGCTACAAGGATTGCAGAAAGGAGTTTAAGGACAGGGTAAGGGGTTCCATTGCACAAAAATATGTTTCCTTAGTAGAAAATGTAGCCCTTGGTATTTGTAGGCATCGTGCACAGCTATTGGCATGTTTTGGAGTGTGTGAACTGCTTAAGGCTCAACTGATACCCATATTGTTTTGCTGGCATATTTGCTTCAGATATGAACTTATTGTAATCATAATACAATTTTGTATGCCCACTTGAAAGTACAAAGGATATATTCACCAGGAAGTTATTGGACTGTAGCACAGTTATTTAACTGAGCAAATGGCAGCCTTGGTCACAGCTGAGATGTAGGCATCCAGGCTCAAGGACAAATCGAGATGGTTGGACAGGGTCATCGAAGCTACCAACATGAATTTGACCCAACTCCAGGAGGCAGTGGAAGACAGGAGGGCCTGGCATGCTCTGGTCCATGGGATCACGAAGAGTCGGACATGACTTAACAACTAAACAACAACAAAGTGAACATGGATCTGCCTGGAAAAGGGACTGTTAGTTTCTATAGACAAGTGGTGTAAACTCTAAAAGCTGGTGCTAGATTCTGTCTCAGTGCATTGCTAATTTTTGACATACAAAGGCAAGGAGGGAACATGGCCACTTCCTTCTTTCTCTGTGTGTGGAACTCTGTCTACATGATGTGACTTAGTGCAAGATAGAGGGGTCTTGGGCAAAGGTAGGAATTTCTGCTGTAGGTGTTAAATTGAAATCAGCTTTTGCTGCAGGAGCATGTCTAAATGATGTGCCACTGAACTGAATGTATAAAGCAAAAAGCAAAGTATGCTGCTTATATACTGTCCCATAGTGCGTAAAGCATTCTCTGGGTGGTTTACAAGTTAATTATGCAGGCTACATATTGCCTCCCCTGCCGCCGCCCCCCAGCAAGCTGGGTACTCATTTTACCAACCTCAGAAGAATAGAAGGCTGAGTCAACCTTGAACCGGCTACCTGGCATTGAACCCCAGGTTGTGAGTACAGTTTTGGCTGCAATACAGCAGTTTAACCACTGCGCCATGAGGCTCTCCGATAAGTATGGGGGTGCTGTTGATAAATGAAGTGGAATCCTTCTGGTACACTGATTAATACAGTGTTTTCCCAGCATCAATTCCTATAGTTCACACTTCTCAGGAATGGTATGCTGCGTGGAGGTTTTTGGAAGTATGCAGTATATGTGAGGTTAACATGAAATCAAAGAACATGAATTTTAAACTGTTATTTATGACTGGACATTTGATTTTACTTCAGAAAGCACTGATTTGATTGCGTCTTTCCTTCCTGTGTACGTATCACTAAGTTAGCTTTCCCAGAGAGGCCCTGTACAGCTGTACCTGATTGTACATGACATGTAAAATTAATACAGTGGTGCTTTGAGTTGTGAACTTAATCCGTTCCAGAATGATGGTCATAACTCAAGTTGGTCGTAACTCAAAGCACCATTTCTCATAGGAATACATTGAAACATGATTAATCCGTTCCAGTAAAATAAAATAAAAATTCCAGCAGGGACTAAAAAGCTCACTGCAAGAACCATCATAACCCCACCACTACCCAGCCCAAACCTTAGTAGCCACGGAATCAAACAAACCCATTCCAGCAGGGACTTTAAAACACACTGCAAGACCCATCACAGCACAGAAACATAACACCCCCCACCCAGCCCAAACCCATGCTGCAAAACCCTGTACAGTACTCGCCCAGAACAGACAGCTTTTAGAATTTTAAAAAGCAAAAAGCAGTACCAGGCAGTCCAAAGCCTCTCTGCGAACATACACTCTCTTAACCGCTGGGGTGAAGGAGCTACAGAGAAGCAGCCTCTTCGCTGACCAACAGTTAGCAGTTCAAATTTCCTTGTCTTTTTCCTGGTTGCAAGTCAAAGCAAAATGTTGCGACCAGAGCTGGTCGGATATCAAATTGGTCACAAGTCAAGACGGTTGTAAGTCGAGGCACCACTGTACTGCAGTTCTTGGCAAATTTTGATTTTCTGACTGATATTTTTTGTAACACTGTTTTCTCAATAAGTACCTAATTGTTAACATTCTTCATTTAGCCCAGGAAAATAGCTTAGCCATTTTGCTCCAGGTTTAGACTCTACCATACCAATAAAGTATTGTCTTCCAGAGCTGCTCATAGTGTGGATTCCAGTCAATTAAGTACAAAACTAATATAAATACATCCACGCTTCTAACCTCATGGGAGATGTGAGGAACTGGAATAGTACCAGGAGCCAGGGTATCTCCTAGGAGTCAGTTATTGTCAAGGGGCTCCACTCCTTGATGCCTTTTAGACTCGTTTCCTAAGATCCTGGCACCTCAATCAGAGAGTTTCCTTTGTTCTATCCTCACCTTCCCATCTGGGAAAGGCAAGGGCAGAGCAAAGGAGATCAAGGCATTGGCTCAAGAAACATTCCTTGACCTGGCAGGTCAGCCGTTCTTCTGCTCCCTCTCTATGCTAAAAGCCCCTCACCTCCTCTACCTGCAGGAGAGTAAGTGTTGATCAGAAGTTTAGGGTACTAATTGAGTTTAAACTTTACATTCAAGAAGCAGAAAGAAGGAATAGTGTACCAGTAATGCTGATGAATTAGTTCTGCTTTTCAGTATAGGATCATTATAGAACCTTAATCTTTTATACTCTGACTTTAAGTTGTTGTGTTTTCTATTTGTTCTTCAGTTATGCCGCGTTTTAGTGAACAAGTAGAAGCTGCTGTTGAAGCACTGAGTTCTGACCCTGCTCAGGCAGTGGATGAAAATGAATTTATTGATGCTTCACGATTGGTATATGATGGAATTCGTGACATCAGGAAAGCTGTATTGATGATCAGAGTGAGTAGAGCTGTATTTTCTTGAAATAGTATTCTCTGTCCTTTTAAACGGATTTTTGTTAATTCAGAGCATTTCACATAACACTAGATATTCTTACTAAAATGCACACTTCTAAAAGATAGCCCTTACTATGACGTCATCATCGTCTTAGAACTGGATCCCCTGGATCATCAAGTCCAATCCTTGTAAAGGAGATGCAGTGAGGAAATAAATTATCAACTGTGGCTCTGCAGCCAGATACTTAAACCACTGAGCTATCCAATCCAATTTGTATTTGTCTAAAATTAAATATTCAATTTTCCTGTTTTGGAATAGTCTCCGTATTTTTCTCACTAGCTTCATATTAGTGTGCAATCCTTTGCATGGTATTTAACCATTATTATAATTTCTCACACTTTTAACCACAGTGTTAAATGATTTCAGACGCTATTACTGCATTGCAGTTGCTAAAGACATATTATATTGGAGATAAATAGTGAGGCAAAGGCACATTTAGAGCAGTGTTTTCATTCATCCTTTCATAAATGACTATCTCTGCTTTATGCGAAGCTGTAACTGGCTGAGATCCTGTTGCTTAGTGAACTAAATTGCACTTGGAGTAGGCCCAGTGAATCAGTGGGGATTTGGTAAGTCAGCGCTTCTATGGAACTACTATAGTTGTGACTTACTGTACTAAGCAACAGGATTTCAGCCACTAATTATGTTAGAAGTGTCCTTTGGTACAGAATGTAGTAAACTTCTGACATCAACAGAACAGTGACTAACATCCTGTTGCTTAGTGTAGCAAGTCTCAACTAGAATAGACCATTTGAATCAGTGCAGATTTAGTCTGCAAGTTCCAATGATTTAGTAGGCCTATTCTAGTTGTGAACTTAACTACACTAAGCAACAATATTTCAGCTAATACAGTATTAGCAAAACCATAAAAGCCTAAGATGTCTTTGGGAGCCTTCTCATATTGGTGTTCTGTGGCAGAATAGGTGCATCTGACTATTCTGCCTGTCTCCTCTGGGCCCAGTGGAGTGTCTGAAAGGTATGTGCATTGAACAGGAGCATCTGTATGGTGAAAAGATGCATGTGAAATGTTGGCATTATTAGGACTGCATGATGCCATTAAAATTATGGAGAAAGCCAAAGAGTTCCAGAAAAACATCTACTTCTACTTCATTGACTACGCTAAAGCCTTTGACTGTGTGGACCACAGCAAACTATGGCAAATCCTTAAAGAAATGGGAGTGCCTGAGACATCTATATGTGGGACAGGAAGCAACAGTTAGAACTGGATATGGAACAACCAATTGGTTTAAAATTGGAAAAGGAGTACGACAAGGCTGTATATTGTCCCCCTGCTTATTTAACTTATATGCAGAATACATCATGCGAAAGGCTAGACTGGAGGAATCCCAAGCTGGAATTAAGATTGCCGGAAGAAAGATCAACAACCTCAGATATGCAGATGATACCACTTTAATGGCAGAAAGTGAGGAGGAATTAAAGAACCTCTTAATGAGGGTGAAAGAGGAGAGCACAAAAAATGGTCTGAAGCTCAACATCAAAATAATTAATGCCACTGGTCCTATCACCTCCTGGCAAATAGAAGGGAAAGATGTGGAGGCAGTGACAGATTTTACTTTCTTGAGCTCCATGATCACTGCAGAGGGTGACAGCAGCCACGAAATTAAAAGACTCCTGCTTCTTGGGAGGAAAGTGATGACAAACCTATACAGCATCTTGAAAAGCAGAGACATCACCTTGCTGACAAAGGTCCGCATAGTCAAAGCCATGGTTTTTCCATTAGCAATGTATGGAAGCAAGAGCTGGATCATAAAGAAGGCTGGCCGCCAAAGAATTGATGCTTTTGAACTGTAATGCTGGAGGAGACTCTTGAGAGTCCCCTGGATTGCAAAGAGAACAAACCTATCCATTTTGAAGGAAATGAACCCTGAGTGCTCACTGAAAGGATAGATCCTGAAGCTGAGGCTCTAATACTTTGGCCATCTCATGAGAAGAGAAGATTCCCTGGAGAAGACCCTGATGTTGGAAAAGTGTGAAGGCAAGAGGAGAAGGGGACGATATGGGAAGCTGCCAACATGAATTCGACCCAACTCTGGGAGGCAGTGGAAGACTAGAGTTCCTGACATGCTCTGGTCCATGGGGTCATGAAGAGTCAGACACGACTTAACGACTAAACAACAACAAATGTCATTAAGTATGAGATTGAAATACTGTTGAATTATCAATTTTGTATAATGTGACTTAAATTTTTGGGGTTGTGTCTAAAAGGTTATAATGTTTTGAATATGATGCTTCTCATAAGTGTTGTGATCCTCTTCCACTTGGCCGTGGCAGATAATCAGGTTTCTCTAATTTTATCTTGAGGATACCTAATGAAACATGTGGGCATAGTGTTAGTCTCTGCAATTAAGTTCCATATTTATTCAAAATCAACAATCTATGCCGTTTCACTTCTGGTGTATCTTTATTTGTTTAAAATATTTATATCCAGCCAATCCATCAGATGCTGTGCATGATTCCTTGTGTACACATAACTACGTTAACGATTGCATCATTATGCATGCTTTAAATACTATCTGTTAACTACACAGATGCAAAATTTGATGTTCAGTTTATCTTGCAAAGGTGAGAAATTGCAAAGTGAATAACTCTAGAGATGTGCATTCCGTTGGTTAACGCTTAAGTTTGATTTTGCTTGAATTACTTTGTAGACTCCTGAAGAATTGGATGATTCAGATTTTGAGACAGAAGACTTTGATGTCAGAAGCAGGACAAGTGTTCAGACTGAAGATGATCAACTTATTGCTGGCCAGAGTGCAAGGGTGAGAAAAACTGTTTTGATTACTCGTGTTCAAATTTTAATGAATGTGTTAAGAATATGTGTACCATACTGAAATGAGAAAAGTAGCGTTCCTCTCTTTCAATTAAAAAAAATTAAGGACAGGAAGTGTTTTATTTAGTTTTGATAATCCCTAATATAGGGATGGGCTTCTGCACTGGGAGAAAAATGAAATAAATGCATATATTTAAGCCAGGACTCAGGGTCGACAAACCAGTGTCTTCCAGATGTTGTACAATACAGCTCCCATAATATCTGATTGCTAGCTATGCTGGCATGTTTTATGGCAGATGTAGTCCAAAACTTCTAGTCCGGAAGGTGCCAGTGTACCGACTGTCTATTCATGACAGATGGACCATTTCCCTTTGCATGATGGGAGCTTTAAATAATATGGGATGTAGTTGGCTAGAAGGTTACATATATAGTGGTGCCTCGCTTGACAAGGATAATCCATTCCAGCAAAATCGCTGTAGAATAAAATTGTCGTCAAGCGAAAGTAAAAATCCCATTGAAATGCATTGGAAACCAGTTCAGTGCATTCCAGTGGATGAAATACCTCAGTGTCCAGTGAAGATCCTCCATAGGGCGGCCATTTTCCGGTGCCTGTAATGCGAGGAATCCGTCCTAAAACACAGTGGGGAGCCATTTTGCACAGTGGGTGGCCATTTTGAAGACCCGACGATCAGCTGTAAAGATAATTGTTAAGCGAAAAATCGGTTCCTGAAGCAGGGAATCGATCGTCGTAAAGCATTTTTTCCCTATTAAAACATCGTTTTGCGATCGCAAACATCGTAAAGCTATTTTCTCATCTAACGAGGTAATCGTCAAGTGGGGCACCACTGTAATGGATACAAAACCAGCATATATAGCAAAGTCTGGCTCATCTTCACTCCACTCAGGAGCATCAGCCCAGTAATCTGTCTCACTCACCACCACCACCTCCTCCTTCCCGCCAACTGTCCACAGCTCTTCCATTTGGTGGGAGCGCTTGTTAGTGGGCCTTTTCCTGCTCCTCTCCTCTTCCTGCCTACCCAGGCCTTTCCAGTTTCTGAGATCCATTGGAACATTCTGTCTCTGGTAATGCCTGAAGAAGGGTTCCACCCCATGCCCATACGACATAGCTTTGACAAAAACTCTTGGAGGGCTATGCGAGACAAGCAGGTAGACCTTCATGAGTGCCCAAGCTCGCCCATTCATAACGTACTACATTAAACGTCAAATTTTGCTAATGTTGTTTACTTAAAGTGCAGCAAGCTAGAAGTAAATCTTTAGACAAGCCAAGTATCACTTTTGATTTGTTATCTTTTCTTGTGCCTCTCTTTGCATGTGTGCAGCACACACATAGAATACCACAAGAATTATTAACCAACAAGATATATATCAAAACGGTGCTTAATTTGTGTTGCTCCTCAGATCTGCCAGTGCACTGCTTAAAACTGTGGATGGGCATGCCTCTAACTTGCAGGTGCCTCAGACTATACTCTTACTGTTTCATAAACCCTACAATGCCATCCATAGTTTGCTGTGGAGACTTTTGTAGAGTTTTAAACTTGGGGGGGGGGGCAGTAGATCATCTAAAAAATGTTGGCCATTTGTTTAAAACAGTGCCTCAGAAGGTATCCTTTTCATCAGTGTTTTCTTTTCCAAATAGTATTTGCTTGTAACATTAGTAGACAATTCATATAGTCACAAAGTTTGGATCAAGATGGGAAGAACTGTTCCTGTCAGCCCTTTAGCTGTAATTTAATCGTGCCCCTATGAATTTAGTGTAACCCAAAAAGCCTTCATAAATAGAATGATGCATGAAGCAATTCTTCATTCCAGGCTATCATGGCTCAACTCCCTCAAGAGCAAAAAGCCAAAATTGCTGAACAGGTTGCCAGTTTCCAGGAAGAAAAGAGTAAACTGGATGCTGAAGTGTCCAAGTGGGATGACAGCGGTAATGACATTATTGTTCTGGCAAAACAAATGTGCATGATTATGATGGAAATGACAGACTTCACCAGGTAAGGCTTCATAGAGATTTTACTGTTTAAGCACTTTAGAAGAAACTTTGCAAGGCTTATTTAATTCTGTTTCATGATATTAGTCCCTAAACAACGTTGATATATTATAACATCCTGCTTGGTATTGTTCTTAGTCTTTTCATTTAGTTGCCAGTAATTATCCATTTGAATCCAACTTGAGATCTGAAACTGCTTTAGTTCGGTCATCTGTGAGATGACCACTTTCAGAAGGGGGTTGAATCAAGGTAGCACAACTCTGTGTCTTATGATCTCTTTGCGCCGTTCATGACCAGCAAGCGTGGCTTCCTTCTGAAGAGGGAGGCTTCTTCTTTGGAACTGGGCAGGCACTTCTCACAGTTACTTGCCTTCATACCTAGATAGCCATTTTAGAACGTAGTGTGAGAGGTGGTAGTGCTGTGTTCTAAGGCAGCTGGGCTCTGGACACTATAGCTTTCTGTCCAGTTCCCTGTACTGCTTCACGGCTACAGAAGAACTGAGAGAAGAGATGCTTGTGCTTAGAGTGTGGTGTCGTTGGTGTCAGGTTGATCCTGACAAAGCAGTGGTAGTGGGAGATTAGCCCCATGCCATAAGAATAAACCCAGACAAGCACTTGGAGGAGATTGCATTCTGCTACCAAAAAAAACCTCATTTGTATTTGGGCTGTGCTTGCTCATTGAGTTTTTGAACTGGAAAAGAAGGAATCTCTGTAGGTCAGCATCTCACTAGGTTAAGCTTCTATGTCATCTGTATGACTATTTGGAGTGACATAGTTTTTCTTCTGCAATCTTATTCCTGATAATCTCCCATTTGGATTGTTGCAATCTTTTGTATATGAAGGTGTATTCGAAAACATTCAGGAAATTTAATCTGTTAATCAGATGGCTGGATTAGTAACTGGGACTGAATATTAAGAATGTAATATACCTCTAGTTTAGGGACGTGGTGCTGCTGCAAGTTAAATTGCAGAAGCCTCTGTGCTGCAAGGTCAGAAGACCAGCCGTCATAAGATCGAATCCACATAACGGAGTGAGCTCCCTTCGCTCGTCCCAGCTCCTGCCAACGTAGCAGTTCAAAAGCATGTAAATGCGAGTAGATAAATAGGTACCACCACGGTGGGAAGGTAATGGCGTTCCTTGTCTAGTCACACTGGCCACGTGACCACGGAAACTGTCTTCAGACAAACGGGGGCTCTACAGCTTGGAAACAGGGATGAGCACCGCCCCCTAGAGTCAGACATGACTGGACTAAATGTCAAGGGGAACCTTTACCTTTATACCACTAGTTGACTGCTTCTGTCAGCCCACAATTTTGTTCCAAGCCAACAAAAAGTGCTCTTGAAGCTTCCCTATAAAAAACATATTGAAGCGTAGCCTGGTTGTAGTGACTCCTGTCCAGCTGGACATAATTTGCAACTACAGATTCATTTTCCAGGGTGACACTGCCATTTGCAGCCAGTTTTATGGCAACAGATCCTTTGATTTAATCATGACAGTGGTGGTCTGTTGGCTCCAGCCACAGAGTACCCACAGCTGGCAAGTGTGAATAAAATATGTTTTTTGAAAGTTGGTACTTCACAAATCAAATAAAAAAGCATTTGGTTGCATTCCTGATCCTAGTGGACAGAAACTATATTCCTTTTTCTGTTTCAGAGGTAAAGGGCCACTGAAAAATACTTCTGATGTGATTAGTGCAGCAAAAAAAATTGCAGAAGCTGGTTCAAGAATGGACAAGCTGGGAAGAACTATTGCTGATCATGTAAGTCACAACTGATTTCTTCACTAACTTTCAGTTTGACTTTAGTCTTGACTTTTGAGCTCATAAGCACCCTGAAGCCAGTAGCTTCATACAGCGTGTCTTTCTAAAATTCTTAGTTTCTTGTTTCCCACCAGTGGCTATTAACTTTTGTTTATTTGTCCAGCTACTGTATCTAGGCTGGCCATTCTCAACTTTGGGGGGGGGGGGGAGCAAAGCGTGCTGCTTATATACCGCCCCATAGAACTTAAAGCACTCTCTGGGCGGTTTGCAACTTAATTATGCAGGCTACACATTCCCCTTCCCCAGCGTGAGCTGGGTACTCATTTTACCAACCTATGAAAGGATAAAAGGCTGAGTTAACTTTGAGCCTGCTACCTGGGACTGAACCCCACGTCATGAGCACAATTTTGGCTGCAGTATAGCAGTTTAACCACTGCGACACAAGGTGACATATATAAACTGAAAGAATATGAAAGAAACACAGGCTGGCTGAATCGTGATTATATAAGTTGCATAAAGAACCATATAAGGTGGGGTGTGAAGAATTGTTTCTGGTCTGTGGCCCTTTCAAATGCTCTAGAGCCCCCCAGAGGGCCAAATGGCCCCTGTCGAAAATGGCTGATCTAACCTACTCCTATGCTGGATTTTTGTAAAGCACTGCCTTTGTTTCCAGTGTTGTACGTAGCATACAGGTGTTCGAGAGAAAAAATCCTTCCTACTCTTTACCAATACAGTCTTCTGCTACTGTTTGCAGCTTGAGTCTCCTGTCTGCCGCTGATTCAACTTCATATTTTTAACACTTGAAACATGCATGTTTCTAGGATTGGCAAATTCAGGCTCTGTTACGATCTTTCATCTTCTTTTTCAAATAATTTGTCTATATGCACACTTAACTTTATACCTCCGCTTTCATATGCAAGATACACTTTTCATAATGGAGTTCTGTGAACTATTCTCATTTGCACATAAAGACTTCATGGAGATTCAGGATCCATAGGAGAATTAGTCACAGAGCACTAACTATGGCTGTCTTGCATGTCCAGGCAAAAGACTGAAATTGCCACTGTTTACACCCCACTTACAGGGGTGCTGGCATTTTGGATCTTGCAGCTATCCTATAGATAAGAGTAAAAGGAATGTGTGTCTTTTCATTCATAAAACACTTTCTCACCATTTAGATGAATTTTCACTCCTTTTGAGAACTATTTGTTCAGTTCCCCTATCCTGTTATTACCTTAATTAATTCTGCCTTTTCTATCCTATTTTGCAGTCTGTGTGTTCGTGACAAAAGCAAGTGCTTAACACATTTTGCAGCCTGATTAGCTGAAACAGGAAGCTTTGCCTCTCTGTACATATAGTGCTGTTTTAAGCATATCAGTGGCATAGAAGTATTGAGAGTTCAAGATCTTCCCATTATAGACTGAAAGGTTTACATATGATTAATTTCTAATACAGATTATGCTTTTCAGTGGACTGCATTTGATGTAGATGTGGAAGAAAGAGAGCATAGAAGTGTGATAAAAAATCCTCTGTTTTCAGAGAGAGGCATCACTTGATGTGGTATGCATATATTACTGCCATTGGTAAACTGTAAATATTCTCATCTTGATGACAGAACTACAACAGAAATACATAAAGAGAGCTCACCCTTGTCCCCCAAAATGCACTGCTAGGCCTAGCCTTCAGTTTACCAGTGACAATATATATTTTACCTAAATCATTTGGTTGTTTAATGGAAAGGGGTGACACAATGGTGACACTTTTAACTTGTCAGAACTAAATACCAATCTTCTTTCTGGCTTCAGTGCCCAGATTCTGCTTGCAAGCAGGACCTGCTGGCATATCTGCAGCGTATTGCTTTATACTGCCACCAGTTGAACATCTGTAGCAAAGTGAAGGCAGAAGTTCAAAACCTTGGAGGAGAACTCGTTGTGTCTGGGGTATGTATATTTCTGAACATTTATGCTTTGTCTTCTATATTCAGCTGTTGTGCAAAGTGCTGTTTTGTTAAACAGCTGGCTAGATAGCTCAGTGAGTTAGGCATCTGGCTGCAGAGCCAGAGGTTGGGAATTCAGTTCCCCACTGTGCCTCCTAGAAGGGCCAGTCTATGTGGCCTTGGGCAAGCTGCACAGTCCCAGGACGCCCCCAGAAGAAGGGAAAGGCAACACTTGTTGTTATTGCTGCTCCTACTCTTTTAAGTCAGAGGTTGTATTGTATACTTGCAATATTGTGTCACTTTTTTACAGGTCTAATATGCAGGCTAAATCCAAGTGGTATTTTGGAAAAATAGTACAGAGATCTGTCTTCTCACTTCTTTCCAAAAGACCATTGTCGGAAAAATTTGCGTCTCCATAATGAGGACTGTACTCTTGCATACATTATTTCCTCTTCTCCACTCACCCCCTTTTATAACATTTTTTGAAATGTCTGATTCGTTTAGGACAGTGTTTATTTTATATATATATACTTTTACTTCCCTTTACTTTTCCAATATTACAATTTTTGTTTAGATGTATTACATCTCCATTTTAGTTACTGTTTGTTTTTTCGTACTTTTAAATTAGAGAGAGAGAGATCACTTAAAAGTAAGAAAAAACAAACAGTAACTAAAACAGAGATGTAATAAATCTAAACAAAAATTGTAATATTGGAAAAGTAAAGGGAAAAGGAGGGAGCAGAGAGAAGGAGAAGAAACAAAATTAGGACAATGCTCAAGTATGGCACCTGCATGAAGTGCAAGACAGCATGCTTTTGTTCAGCAATGCAGGTCTTCTCCAATATTTCCAGGTTTTAATAGTTTAAAGGCATAAATAGACTGTCTCGCTATATCCCACTTGAGCAAACCTCCCCCTTCCTTCATTGTTTATGTGTCAATGAGAAGCACACTATATGACACTTAAAATGGTTGAGCTATAGCATGTTTCTTTCTCTTGTTCATTTTGATCTGTTCTGGCTGTTCATGAAAATATTGATCCTCGCCTTCACAACTGGTTCAAACAATTACTGTAATGAAAAAGCATGTTACAGGGTGTTGGAGAAAGGAAGGCTTCCATTCATAAGCTTTTGATGCTGGCAGTTAGAGATAAACTAATAACAGTGAATTGTGCCTTTGACAAATGGTGAAGCAAAAAGAACTCAAATGGTACTATTGGTAATGCCATTTATGGGTGAAGTACTTCTCAAAGTCATAATAGACTGTAGATTTTTAGCACAGTTCTCATCACCATAAGAGTCATGCTAGTGAGAGTGGCAGCAGCAGTGTTCAGATATTGAAGGTTTCTCACTCCTGACTTGAGGTTCCCAAAGACACTTCCTGTTGAAAGGGACCCCAAGAGAGCCTCTGAACATGGGGAAGGGGCAATGGGAAACTTTAAATTAAATATTATCAATAGTGGCTGGTGACATCATCAGGATTTATGACCATGCAGCTCTGCCAACAGGTTTTCAGCCAGTGGGTCCTAACTCATACTTCCCATATATAACAACTAATTTATGATCTGTGCTGCTACAGAAACTGCAGAAAAGAAAGGGCAGCTTGGTCTGTTGATTCTGAGGTCATTTCATGTCATTATTTTTCCTCTTTTGTAGAATTCTGCTGTAACTTCAGATTCTGAACATTACCTCAAATCTCTCATATTCTCATCTGGCTATGATCTGTCACAGCAGACCTGATACCACTTTGAGTGGATGTCCATGTCCTTTTGACAGTACAGTGATGTGATGCTCCTTGCCCAGATGTTAATGTGATATATATCAGTGCTGGCAGATAGAACAGTCTTGTTCGAGACAAGTGCAAGTACTGCATAGTGGTCACGTCAGCAGTTGACCCAAATCTATTTTGACACAATAGAAACCTGCTGTGTACATCTCAGATTTTTTAATTTCCATCTGTTAGTTTAACTGATAACTTGCTAGAGCAGACACCACAGTTCATGTCAAGGTTTGGTGAATAAATTGTCAAGCTGTTAATTTACCTCAGTCGTTTGCCTGTAGCACTTGGCAGAGGGAGGCAACGTATATAACAAGCCAACACAGACTCTCCTATCAGACCAAAGCTGCAGATGAGATGCTATAGGACTAATGCTTAAGATGTTTGCTTCCTATAAACAGTCATTAATGCTTTTTTTATTTTACAGTACTTGTCAATTTCATTTTGCCTGCCCCTTGGCTCATTGAAGTGGGCCAGAAATCTCACTGTGCATCCAGAATAGGGAGTTGGTTCCACAGTAGCCTTTGATCCATTTTGTTCCTTATATTTCTATTTGATCTGTCTGCTACAAATACTGTATCTGTCAGAGCACTCTAGACTATATGGTACCAGAAGAAGAGAGCTTCAGGAGGACTTGGCTGAAATCCTTTTGCAGAGGAAGCTCAAGCCTAACTTTCTCTTCTTCCCTGGAAAACAGAGTATCGCTCCTGTGATTTTTAGGAGTTTGCACAGACATTGACTTGCTATGTGTGTCCATGTTCACTGCTGAGAATCACAGCAACAGTGGTTGTTTATTGGAAGAATGGACAGGAAGCTACACTTTGGCTTACGCTACAAACAGGATTTCAGCCATTATAAAGTATTCTCCCCCCCCCCTTTTCCTTGCTAGCCTGGCCTAGGTCATCAATGGATACACAGTTTTAACAGGATGTTCCAGTGATAACGGGATTCAGCCACTCTTCATAATGGAACGGGTCCTTGAAGTATATAAAAATGTACTTTGCCACTCTAGAATTTGGTATAAAGGGTGACTGGAAGCCTCTTCTATTCTCTGCCTAGTAGGCTATGTTCTGGATGCTGTTTAAAACTAAGGGCAGTTCTTCTCGGTGATCTGATTTTAGGTGGATAGTGCCATGTCTTTGATTCAAGCTGCAAAGAACCTGATGAATGCTGTGGTACAAACAGTGAAGGCTTCCTACGTGGCCTCCACTAAGTACCAGAAGTCTCAGGGGATGGCTTCTCTGAACCTTCCAGCAGTGTCTTGGAAAATGAAAGCTCCTGAGAAGAAACCGCTTGTCAAGCGAGAGAAACAAGATGAAACACAGACGAAAATCAAGCGAGCCTCCCAGAAGAAGCATGTTAACCCAGTGCAAGCACTCAGTGAATTCAAGGCAATGGAGAGCATTTAAACAGAGGGAATATTCTGGGTTTTATTATTACTGCTTTCAGAATTTCTTCCAATACTCTGTGAATTATGTTATAATTCATTTACTTAATATTTTAATAAAGTCATTTAGAGTAAGAGGAAATAAACAGATTTATGAAGCATGACAATACATCTTTAAATCAGCAGACATGTTAATTTTAGTATGGAAATGCTGTTTAGAATGCTGTTGCATTTTTCTAGCTGACTTTTTAAAAAGTATTAAATTCTGATTTAAATCTATTTTGTAACCAAAGGTGAATTTGCAGTAACATTGATCCTTCACATAGCTGGACAGTGTTGTTACTTTTTAAGAGAAGTGAGCATTCTCCACATTAAAATAGGATGGTTTTATTAAAGTATATATTGCTTTGAGTGGGTAGGTCATTGTATGTTGAAAGAATTGGTAAAGTGGAAGAAGCTAGATGCTGCTTGTAACATTGAGACAACACTAGGAAACAGTTTTGAGAAAGTAATACTGTACTCTGTACCATTCCTTTTTAATTTAAACAGCTTTTGCCCTGCTTTCTTTATCTGAAATGGGACACATTGATGCATTTCTCTTGACTTTCTGGAATCCAGGTTGCTTTTAATGATGTGCATGTTAGAAATGGCTACACATAGAGGAGGTGACTTATTGCCACCCTAGCGTTTCTGAAATACTTTTCAGTAGATCTCTTATAAGGGTTTCCATGGAAGCCTGTATGTAGAAAGACAATCTAGAAAAAAACTTGGTGTGTAAATGCATCATGAAGACTGTGTTGTTTGAAAGAATAAAATGTTTCGTTTAGTTGCAAATTACTGATCTACTTTGCCACAAGACTAATAAAAGTTGCTTTTACCAGGCAGTGCTGTAAATGTTGCATGTTTTCTCTCAGCATTCTATGCAAATCCATCATTGTGTTCTTCTAATAATTGCTGTGCATCCAGCCTTGGACTTAAAAAAGAAACCTAGCAAGTAGTGTATATTCCAACTGCCATTTAGATTTTTGTTTATCATTACGGGAGCTTGGTGGCATAATTTTGCTGTTTTGAAATTTTTATGAATATCTGTTTTTATACCTTTTCCAATAAATTCTAGTGTAAAAACCAGTTACATAGTTCAAAGTCTTTTTTTGCACTCCTGATTCTAAAATGAACTAGCCATGTGATTGATGGTGGGTAATTTAAAGGACCAATAATTTGTGACTGACATATGAATCATTGTGTTACTTAAGTTAAAATGGAAGTAACAGGAGGTCTACTATAGTTTCATTGCACCCCAGGTGAAATCCCTCTGCTTGTATCATGACTCATGCAGTGTGCAAGGCAGGGGGGTTTCGTTTAGGAGACAGTTGGCTGGGTTCTTGGCATACTGTTGTAGTATTTGTTCCAAAGGGTAGCCGACTTGGAGCTGTTTCTTGTCTGTCCACGGTTAAGTACAGTCTTTAAAAAAGAGCATACTGTAAATCGGAGGAGTAACCTTACTATCATCACAGTAGCTAGTTTGTCAGCATGGGTGATTCAGAAAGCATTTAACAAGATGCTTTGGATGCAAAACCAGTACAGCGAGATTGCAGAAACCAGACCTTTACTTCCCTGATCAAGCTGACCAGATGGGGGATTTTTTCATGAAAATGACTTTTGGGACATTCTCTTACACCTGCAAGTGTTACCTTCTTTAATGGTCCAGAGGTGAAATCACTGAACAAATATTAATCACCAAAACTTCTACCTCAACTTAAGGTAGATTTTCTGTTGCTAGCTTGAGTGACTTAGAATGTCATTGATGGTCTGCGTCATAATACAGAACTAACTCTGGTACTGTTGAACGCCAGGTCTGTAGCCAACAAGCCCCAGGTGATTCACAATCTTATCCTGGAGGAGAATGCAGACCTGGCATGCATAACCGAGATGTGGATCAGCGGGGAGGGTGGTCCTCCCGTGGTTCTTGTCTGTCTGTTCGGTTATGCTGTCCAGCACCAGGGTAGACTGGAGGGGCGGGGGGGGAGTAGCCATTGTTTATAAATCCAGCTTGGAGGTTACTAGGCACTCCTCGGTGGTAAAGCCGGGTCTAGAGGCACTCCACGTGTCGATTGGGGCCAGGGATGGTATTGGGATTTTGCTGGGTTAACCGCGCTCCCCGCGATCCAGCCACTTCCCTTCCGGAGTTGACCGACTTTGTCTCCGCGGCACTATTGGGATCCCTGAGGCTTTTGGTCTTGGATGATTTCAACATGCACGCAGGGGCAGAGGCATCTGGGTCACCTCTTGAGTTCTTGGAAACCATGGCTTCCTTGAACATGTCCCAACATGTCAACGGCCCCACCCACGTGGGTGGTCACACACTGGACATGGTCTTTTCCTCCAGTTGGAGCGAGTGTGATCTGGTGGTGACGGACCTCATCCCCTTGTCATGGTCAGATCACCACCTAATAAAATGTAACCTCACAATGGCTCTCCCTCCTCGCAGGGAGCAGGGACCTATTTCTATGGTAGGTCCTCGAAGACTACTGGATCCGGTTGGATTCCAGGACATCATGAGAGGGGTCACGCCAGACCTGGCTAGCGCTCCTGTCAACACTCTGATTGATAGCTGGTCCACCTTTGCAACCAGGGCTATAGACACGATCGCGCCTAAACACCCTCTCCGTCGTAGAGCTCGGTCAGCACCCTGGTTTAACCAGGAGTTTCGAGTGATGAAGCGAATAAGGAGAAGGCTAGAGCGTAGATGGAGGAAGAACCCGACAGATCATAACTGGATAGCTGTTAAGGTCGCAACTAACCTTTACCTGAATAAAGGCTGCGTGTCGATCATTCTTCGCTAACCGGATAAGCGAAGCGCCCAACCAGCAGGCGGAATTATTCCGTATAGTGCACGACGTATCCGGAACTGGTTCAGGTGATAGGCCTCCCCCTAGTTTCTCACCTGACCAGTTTGCAGCCTTTTAAAAATCTAAAGTGGAGGCCATCCGCCAGGAGTTCTCTCCTTTTTTAAATACAATGAGTCGAACAGAGAAGTCCAGCGCCCCGTCTTGCCCAGTGATTTTTTACTCCTTTCACCCTGTGACGCCTGATTCTGTGGACAAGGTGCTTGATCGCTGTCGAGCCACCACCTCCTCCCTTGACCCTTGCCCGGCCTGGCTAATCAAAGCAGCCAGGCCAAAAACAACAGAATGGGCCACAGCAATAATAAATGGCAGGTTTCCATCTGCCCTCAAGGAGACAATCATTAGGCCCATTAGAAAGAAACTTAATATGGCGGCGGACGAGATTGGCAATTACAGGCCCGTCGCCAATGTTCCTTTCATGAGCAAAGTGGTCGAGAAGGTGGTCACTGATCAGCTTCAGGCCCACTTGGATGAGACAGATGCCCTGGATCCATTCCAGTCGGGCTTCAGGCCGCACCACTGTACAGAGACGGCATTGGTCGCCCTGTATGATGACCTGTTGAGGGAGGCTGACAGGGGCAAAGTGTTTCTGTTGGTTCTCCTCGACATCTCGGCGGCCTTTGATACCGTCGACCATGGTATCCTCCTGGGGAGGCTCTCCAAGTTGGGAAATGGTGGCTTGGCGTTAGCCTGGCTCCGTTCCTTCCTGGAGGACTGACCCCAGAGAGTACAGCTTGGGGAGAATGTCTCAGCCCCGTGGAATCTCAATTGTGGGGTCCCACGGGGTCGATTATCTCCCCAATGCTGTTTAACATCTATATGAGACCGCTGGGTGTGGTCATCAGGGGGTGTGGAGCCTCGTGTCATCAGTATGCTGATGACACCCAGCTCTACATCTCCTTTTCACCAACTGCAGGTGATGCCGTCCTGTCCCTCCAGCGCTGCCTGGGGGCCGTACTGCAGTGGATGCAAGAAAATGGGCTGAGGCTGAACCCGGACAAGACGGAAGTTCTGAGGGTGGACGCCCTTGGAGTTGGTGGCCTGGGTGGCTCTCACATTTGGGGGAGTGACCCTGGCTGCTAAGAGTGGGGTTCGCAGCCTGGGGATACACCTGGACCCGACGCTCACCATGGAAACCCAGGTGGCGTCGGTAGTTCGCACCGCCTTTTTCCACCTTTGGTGAATTGCCCGGCTGCGACCCCACCTTGACATGGGGGCGTTCAGTACCTTGGTACATGCGCTCGTAATCTCAAGGTTAAACCACTGTAACGCGCTCTACGTGGGGCTGCCTTCGAGGCTGATGTGGAAACTTCAAGTGGTGCAGAATGCAGCGGCCAGACTCCTTACTGGAGTGAGAAAAAACCAACATATGTCTCCTATTCTGGCCAAGCTGCACTGGCTGCCCATCCATTTCCACATTGAATTCAACGTTCTAATGCTTACCTATAAGGCCCTAAACGGTTTAGGACCTCGATACTTGGCGGAGTGCCTGCTCCCACCAAGATCTACTTGGATCACCCGCATGAGTCAGGAGGTGAGGCTGAGGAGCCTGACGCCGAGGGAGTCCCAGATGGAAAAGACTCGAAGCCAGACCTTCTCAGCAGTGGCTCCTTGCCTTTGGAACAACCTTCCTCCGGAGATTCGCGAGGCCCCTACGCTGGGTACTTTCAAATGCCAGCTGAAAACATGGCTGTACATCCAGGCCTTCCCTCCTGTCAACTACAGATTTCTTTCGCTTTACTATTTATTATTTATATATTCCTGCACTATTTGTTATTGTTGTATGCTAATGTTTTTATGTTTTTTAATTGTTTTGATATTCTATAAGCCGCCCAGAGTGGTAGAATATACCAGATGGGCGGGATATAAATTGAACAAATAAATAAATAAAATAAACTTCCAGAGGCCCTCACCAGAACTCCTGGGACTTGTAGTCCAGGAGCATCTGGGCATAAAAGATTAGTAACCATTGGTATAAGACATAAAGCTTGCAACTCAATGTCACTTTTGACTTACATTCTGCATGTGCCCAATTGTGGAATTTTGAAGCAGCACTCAGTTTAAACTACTGCAGCTTAGACTGTAGTACCAGTGGATGGATTCATAGAACTGTGCAATTCCTGGGGCTCTTACCAGTCACATGAGAGTAAAGGGGGCATTTATATGACAAAGAGAGTCTTTATATTCCTAAACTTCAACATATTCAGGCTCAGTAGCTTCCCAAAATACGATAAGAGGACCGTAGGAATAGGAAAGCTACATGGTGCCTTTCACATATTTCCTAGGCAAGGGGACTTAATAGTGCATTACAGTGTTTGTAAAACTGATATAGCTGTAAAAGAGTTGCGAGCAAGAAAGGACTGAGATGTCCATGAAGCTACAAATGGTGGAAGGGTTGCTTACCAATAATGCAGAAGTGTGCTGTTTTTTTAAAAAAAAACTTGGTTGTGTGTTGCCCAGGCAATATTTTAGCCCTCTCCAACCTCCTCTTTTCAAGAAAATCAGGCTGCCTTAAATACAGTTCCTTTGCAGTTTCCCATTTGTTCAAAGATGTTGAGCTTTCCTGCAATCCTCATCTCTCTTCGTGAGTATAAACAAAGATGACCTGAGGCTAATCATACATGCAATTAATTTGAAACCTTATTTAAATCAAAGCAAACAAGAGAATTGTTTCTATGACATGAAAGGATGATGCATTAAAAAAAATGAAACCCAAACCAAAGATTCTGAAAAGATCACACTACAGTGATTGCATGGAATGTGTACTGTACTTTAGAACTTGGATTAAACATCAGAATGAAGTTAAAACATGCAGAATTGTGATTGGCCCTTTTATAAAAATGCTACATTTACTTCTGTTCTTCCACCAATACTACAATTAAAGTTTACTGTAATTCCACCCATATAGTATCTTTTGGCCTAAAATAAAGTTTTGTGAAAGTAGAAAGACTTAAGCTATTAAGTCTTGCAGCTTGGGGCTCCATCTGGATCTGGCACTTACCGTGGAAACCCACGTGTCGTCAGTGGTCCGCACTGCCTACTTCCATCTTTGGTGGATTGCCCAGCTGTGTCCCTATCTTGATGTTGGCGCGCTCACCACTCTAGTCCATGAGCTTGTAGTCTCAAGATTAGATTACTATAATGCGCTCTACGTGGGGCTACCTTTGATGCGAAAACTTCAAATGGTGCAGAACACGGCAGCCAGACTTCTCAAAAGGGTGAGAAAACATCAACATATCTTCCCCCGCCCCCGGCTGGCTGCCCTACATTGGCTGCCCATTCATCTCCGCATTGATTTCAAAGTATTAATGATGACTTATAAAGCCCTAAATAGTTTAGAACCTCAGAATACCTTCTCCCACTTAGATCTACCCGAATCACTTGTTTTAGCCATGATGAGCGGCTGAGGAACCCAACACCAACGGAGGCCTGGAGAGAAAGAACAAGAAAATGGGCCTTCTCAGCAGTGGCCCCTTGCCTCTGGAACAGTTTAACCCCAGAAATTTGTCTGGCTCCCTTGCTGGGTGTTTTTAAGAGCAAACTTAAGACTTGGCTTTTTAGGCAGGCCTTCCCTCCTGCCGTTATTTAATTTTTTCTTGCCATCTTGAATTATATTAATGCTGTTTTATTTTATATTGTTATTATTTTATGAATTGCTGTTAGCCGCCCAGAGTGGACATTGGTCTAGATGGGCAGGATATAAATTAATAATAAATTTTAAAAGCAGATTTTTTTAAATATTTGGCTGAATGGGGAAGATGATTCTTTTAGGAAAATTTGAAGTGTAAAAATAGTAACGTCTGAGCCTCACTGTTCGTGGGGTTTGGTTTTGTTTGTTTGTTTTGGAAGGGGTTAAAAATAAAAGGGGGAAATATAGGGAATCGTAGTTTAAACAGAACAGTCCACAGGTCAAAAATCTCTTCTAGGAAAAGACGAGTTCTAAAAATCCCAAGGGATAATTCTGATGGTGTGCAATTTCCTGAACATGATGGCCTAAACCATTGTGAAAATTAAAGCTTCTTCCAAAGGTAAAGTGAAGCCCTGAGGCTCCAGAACAGGTAAATGCTGGAAAAGCTAAAATAAGTTTAAAAAGCCAGCTGGTGAAGTGTGATCCTTTGCCAATGTGCAGGCAACTTTGTTTCCTCATTGTCTTTCCTTCTTATGGGTCTCTTTTCCACATCATTAAAATTCAGTTATGTATTGGTAAATGATAATTCAGGGTGAAAGTTGCATTTCATTTTGCATTTCACCACCTTTTTAGTTACTAAAAACAGATGTTTCTTCATCTTGGGAGAAACAATACAATTGTGGGGTTCTCACAAAGGTACACTTGAGCATAGGGCCATTGGAAGCCTTCAAGCTCTTCCATTCTCTTGTAGCTTGTTCATAACTGTAATTACAGGAGCCATTCATCTTGTGTTTGAGCATTGTGTAATCCAAAAGTGTAGGGTGAAGGAAATCCTCTGCTCTCTGTTCCAACCATAAGCAACTGATTGTGCTATTTCTGAACAAACCAAGAGTGCTCTCTCTTCCATAGATTGGTTCCCCATTTCAAAGGACTGTAGTCCATTACTGTCAAGTCTACTGCCTGTGAACCCCCGAAAAAGGACCTGAGAGGTTGGTGCTTGAGGTCTTTGTCAACAGGATCCTCACTAAGAAAACTCTAGTGTAGAGTTGTTGCTTTGTTAGCTCTTTCTGCAGCCTTCAATAACACCCACCGTGTGAACTGCTGGATTGCTCAGTGGTTTAGGCATCTCGCTGCAGAGCCAGAGATGGAGAGTTTAATTCCACACTCTGCCTCCTTGACAGGGGCTGGACCCGATGATCAACAGGATAGCTTCCAGGTCTGCAGTTCTGAGATGAAGATGATGAGAGGTGCTGAGAAGCTGATGGGTGTTCCATTCATGGGGACTGTTCAGGACTGTTCATTTCTACTTGTTTAGCAGGAAAATCCCAGAGAACTTTCTCCACCTCAACCCTTTTCCCCCCCTCTGCTCCATGTGTATGTGTAGTTGTGGGACAAAAGCTATGGTGACAAGTAGTTTAGCCCATAATTAGATTCAGTCCTAAAAACTACATGCAGTTCCTCTCTCAGAATGTGGTTGTCTTTCCTGTGATTGGCCTGCTTGGTCACTGCATTAAGTCCAAGAGTTATTCCCTGGATTTGTATCCCCTCTTTCTGCATTGCAGATGCAGCCATCCCAGTGCTTAGTTGTCTAAGTAATGCAGACAGAGAGATGCTTACAGCCAACAGATGTCATTTTACAAAGCATACGTATTAAAAGGCATCCATCCAAATGTTTAAAGCTTTAAACCTATTGCAAGACACGAAGCAGGTAAATGAATAAGCCATTGGTTGAAATACTGCTGTTAAAATAGTTTTTGAAATACCTCTACCTATCTGCAGTCAAATACAGAAGACTGGGCAAGTGGTTGCTGAGCTGGCCACTGTGTGCCAGGTGGTAACAAATGGGTGCACATCACTGTAGCTTTCCTCTGGAGCTGTTTTATATTTGAATATGCTAAATCAAGCTTGGGGCATGATCAGATGGTTGTTTAATTTTAAATCACTTTGCCAGACTCATGCTAAGCACTGATCTAAAACAGTTCCCTGCCTTCCCCCCCCCCCCCGCTAAGCCGGGTTCTCCTCCTAAGCGGCATGCCAAAAAAGCAGGGCATTCTTCAAGCCAACCAGAGAGCGAGAACGAGCTCTGGATGAGATGCCTTGGGGGCTTCAGAGTCAATGATGTAGTAAAAATCGGAAGGCTGCAGGAGGAAGAAAAGCACAGCCGAGCGCGGCGAACAGCATGCAGGATGGCTAAGATTGCTGAAGCTTACCAGGCACAGGGAAAGGGACAAAGAGCACTATGCCTTTTTACAGTCATGACTCTGGATGAAATGGGGTTATGCAGCTGCATAAATGGCCGTGCAATTCTGCTCTTGGCAAATAAATAAGAGGCGTAAGAGCCACAGAATGTACTTTTAAACAAAGACCTTTTTTAAAAAAATTTCTGGGTAAGGAAAAATGATGGCATGGGAGAGAACAGCGGAACTGGAAACTTAAGAAAGGAGAGTTTTAGTCCTTACCTGAAGCATCCGAGCCCTGCTCTTCTCCACCCGGCCATCTGTGGGGGAAGAGGAGAAACCGGGGCGCAGGTTTTGTCTTCCTGTGCTGGAATGTGATTGTGCGGCCAGTCTGAGCCGGCGGTCAGGCGCTTCCTTTGGATGTCTCAGCATTCTGTTGCGAGTGGAGGTCAGGCCTTGGCCCAAGAGTGGGCCAAGTGCCGTGTCCTCTGTATGTTCTTGGACTGCAACACCAGCCTTGCTCACAACGGGAGGGGGCAGAGGGGAGTTAAGGTGAGCCCCAGGTCCCACCAGACTTCCCCAGCCCCCCTCCAAAAGAGGGGGAAAACATTCTTTGCTTCAACAACCATAATAACAAAGCTGAATTGTTGCTCCTGGAGTCCTCGAAGCCTGTAAGAGTAAGTGGGAAAGTCTCTTTCCGGACAGGCTGCACGGCTCTCCCACCTGCAGTGATGAGTACCAAAAATACCCTCCCCCCCCAAAAAAAAACAACTGGAAATGAACTGACCACATGCTGTTCCTTTCTAGAAAAGTTGTTCGACTGTGACATGTCATGCTGTGTTTTCCAAACATAGCAGTCACTCATATGTAGGTGTGTCTAGTTTAAAATATTTCTCACACTGTGCTCCATTGGAAAGAATATGATGGCCTATCCAGAGAAAGATTGCGGCTTGCTGGGTAAAGCATCTGCTTTGCACGCAGAAGATCTCAGACGTAAAGGTAGGAAGGGATCTGGCTTCCACCCTGGCAGAGCTTCAGCAAAGGCAATGCAGCCAGTGATGGACCGGTGGGTGACGGTGTAAAGTAGCCTTCTAGGCTCCATCCTGAAGGATCCTGGTGGAACCTGGGTTAGCTACATACAGTAGATGAAAGTAGGTGGTAGTATCTATTAATAATTATACTAATTGGTACAATCCCCCTCTCTCTACAGTTCCTACATTTCAGAGTCTAACGTGGTTGCCTGCACTACCCCTTTCCTACAATTGAATTTATCACGGATTTATCATGTCAAGCCTAGAAAAAAAAGGAAAACATTGTCATACAAATAGGTCATCTTGTCTCCTAATGAAAAATAATGTGTTCCTCTCTCTGCCACTGCCTGAAGGAGCGTACTGGGGACTGGGCTTTGGAAGTGAAAAGGTCCGAGTTTACAGCTTTCGCTGTGTTGTCATTTCTTCAGCGCCGGTTCCAGGTTTCAGAGGCACAGCCATTGTCACCTCACAGTTCAAAACAAAACAAACACACCTTCCCAATGGTTTCTCGACTAGCTAGAAGTGTTGTGTTTTTTTTTAAAGAAAAGGATGTCCCTTTTGTGTAAATGCAGAGTTCCCATCTGTTCTTGTCAGCTGTCCCCAGCCTGTATCAGGGCTACCTTTCAGTCTCTCAGCTCCTCTGTTGTCTGTTCCCTTCTAACGTTGGTTTATGCATCCCATTCTGTTCCTGGGAACCTCAGCCTCCCCTTGCTCCCCTAGCAGCTGCTAAATGGATTACCATAATGGGTTTTGCTGCGTCCTCCTCTTGTCCTAGTAAGGCTTGACAGCGAGCTGATTTACTTACTCTTCCTTGGAATATGAATTTTTATGATCCCACAAAGGACTATATTTTATGCATGACCATTTCAGAATCCAAGTAAAATACTAATAGGCATGAATTCAGCGTGACCTGACATGACAGTTCCTTGCTTGTGCCCTTGGTAGCAGTAGCACTGCAGTCCTAAGCATAAGTTTCAGTGAGGACATCTCATAGATGCTCTGCGTGTGACTTCTCTTTAAGCAAGGGCTGTGAAATAGCAACCTGTGCACCACATTTCATAACTGCGAGGGAAGTCCCAGAAAGTGAATAGATCCTAATGGGCGCTATACACTTTTTCAGTCTTTCTTTTCATCCTTCCCCCTAACTATGCAGAGCAGGTCTTAAGAGTAGGGGTGAGGGAGAATCTGCTCTGCTGTTGGAGATTGTTCTTGGATCAGATGGGCATGACTGGCCATTGCCCAGTGGGTAGGGTTTTTTCTCTTGCACCTGCATGTGACACCCCCTATAAGACGAAAGGATGCAAGCCCAAAACATTTAGAACACTTTATGTCAAGGGTGAGCTGCAAGTTTTGCTCCTGCTCTAGGATGTGACCCCTTTCCTCCCACAGCAAGTCCTATGGAAGTGCCGCAGACGTGTAACTGTAGGGGTGGACCTCATGCCTCCATCTCTTGTTCTGTGGGAACTGAATCTTAACGAATCTTCATAGAACACATTTGTGTCACGTCCTATGAGGGAGGTGGAGGCTGAGCTGCAGGCAGTGCGTGAATCTGGACATAGTTTACAAGGATACACAAGAATGGGCAGCTGATGGATGTGCCAGTAGCCTAATTAGTATTGTCAATCACAGCAGATCTGAACACTACAGGGATTCTGCTGGATCAAGCCAAAGTCCACCTAGACTGAGAATTGTATTCTGCTCCCCATGACAACCCCAACCCTGACCCAAACATCTCTCTCTCTCACACACACACACACACACACACACACACACAGAGAGAGAGAGAGACAGACAGACAGACAGACAGACAGACAGACACAGACAGAGCTTTTTCCTCCCGATCAACTCTGAACCTGGAGATTCCACCAATCATGACAAACAGCTATCGGCAGGCTTCTGTGAGTTTATCTGATCTCCTTTTTAAAAATCCATCTGGGCCACTGGTTTGCACTGCCCATTGTGAATATGAACGCCATAAATTTATTGTGCATTTTGTGAAGAAGTGCAGTCCTAGAGGTTTGGAAGGCAGTAAGACTATTAAAAAGATTGAAGGCACTTTGATTGATGTAATCATATTTGTTTAAGTTGATTGATCTAGTATTTTCACGGGCTAAATCCAGCTGTTAGTGCCAGCTAGAGGAGACACAGGGAATCAATGGAACTTAGGTAAGTATTGATTTAAAGTCTTTCTTTCTTTCTTTCTTTCTTTCTTTCTTTCTTTCTTTCTTTCTTTCTTTCTTTCTTTCTTTCTTTCTTTCTTTCTTTCTTTCTTTCTTTCTTTCTTTCTTTCTTTCTTTCAGAAAGTCTGTTGTAATTGGGACTAACAATTGGATTTACCCCCCTCTTGAGTTTCAACATTTTCTAAAGCAAGAGGTGTTGTTCTGTGCAGGTTAGCAGGCATCATCTTTAAAAAGGATTGCCATATTCCAGTGCCCTAAATCCAAGTGTCTTATGTGGCATATTATGCCAGTTAAGCACATTAACAATTGCTTTTCTACCACCATGTTGTGGCCTCAGCGTTCTTTATTTCACAAGCATTGATCAGAGAAGCCCGGTCTAGTAATGTTTAGAGAGGTCAACATGGAACAGTGGGAGACACAAGATCATATCCTTGCTCCCTCACCAAATATTCTGGGTGAGCTTTAACCAGCCACTACAATGTGGCTAAACCCCAGCAGGATAGTTGTGGAACTAATGAGGACAAGCAAACCATCTCAACTGGCCAGAGCAATCCTAAGTGGTCTTTTCATTGGACCCCTGTCATTTCTTGTCACCTGTTTTTGTTTTTGCCTCTCAGCAAAACCGTACAGATCCATGAGAATTCCACAAGAAGTCCCCACAGTTGACACACAGTCATCTGACTTGCAAATGGGGTGGGGGAAATGCAGAAGACAAACTTCCTCAGAATGTTTTATTTCTGAGGAGCAGATCAAACACTTAAGGTAACCAAGAATAGTCTAGTTTATTCTATTCAACTTCATCCGAATCAACCCTTTACCCTACTCAACTTTTCATCGCAAACCATGTTTTAAAAGCTTGAGGTAGCTGTGACACACACACACACACACCTACTGTTTGTTAATGAACCCAGTTAAGGAAATGACTTGTATTTTTTGTACTTCCACTCCCTCTCTCTCTCTCTCTCTCTCTCTCTCTCTCTCTCTCTCTCTCTCTCTCTCTCTCTCTCACACACACACACACACACACACACACACACACACACACACACACACACACACACACACACACACACACACACACACACACACACACACACACATATACATCCAGGCATCTGGTAAAACGGGCTGCACTCCACAAAAGCCGTGCCAAATAAACTTGTACATCTTCAAGTCCCATAAGACTCTTTGATGCTTTTGCTGAATGATTTAACGCCACTACCTTCCTGACACTTTGAAAGGAGTCTCTGTGACAGAAGAAAATATATTTCAAAACAAGTGTGAATTGTAATTCACACAGGACGTCTATGTGAATTACCAATTCAAAGGGCTACACCATATATCCAAAACAAGTAAATATGGAATGAGTCATTCCAAAGCAACTTTGTCATTTCTTCAACATTTAAAACCGTGTTTCAAAAATCTTAAGAGTCACAACTAGTGGTATCTCTCCCAGTAAGATCCTATGCACCCTCTCTTTCTCTCGTCTCCCCTGAATAACAACCAGCTTAGCCTCCAAAGGCTTGTAGAACAAAGAGTGGCCAAACGGGGGGAGCTTGGGAAGCCAGTTTTTGCCTCTAGCCCCCACTATGGGCAACACCAAGCCCCAAAATGGCCCATTTTAGACACTGTTTTAAAAAGAAATGTAGGAAGACCCTCTCCCAAATGCAAGGGTCCCCACTGCAACAATAGGGCCGAAGCCCTGTTGCTTAACCAAGTAAATGACATGACGGTAGGCCCATTGACTCAGAGGGGATTTGGTGAAGCAACTCCTCCATAAGTTCCACTGGGTAAAATGGGCATACTCGAGTTGCAACTTAGTAAGTTGCGAGTAGACCCCTTTGACTCACAGCTGATAGTTTGGGATCCTGTTTGAGGTATCAAAATCCATTTTTGCAAAATTTGCAACAGAAGGCACCAAAAGAGAGCTGCTTACCCCCCATCTTAAGACAAGAAAAGTTGTCAGGCTTTGTAGCATTCCAAGGCACCGGTGGAGTTTGTTATTAAGTGAATTACAATGAGGACAACAAGAGTTGAGTTGTCTGCAAAGACAGACTTAGACTGCCATCAGCTGTTGATGGCACCAAACTCTGATTAACCTCCTCCAAGGGTTTCATGTGTACATCAAACATTCCAGACAGGAAAAAAAAAAAGCATGGCCAGAGAGAGTGTGTGTGGCGATCCCCTCTGAAGCCCCTATTCCCTCAGGTCTTCATGAGGTTCTCGCTCTTCTTCTTTTTTCGCTGCCACCAGGTATTACTACTTCAATACCATTTAATCAAGGAGACAAGTGTGCTTTTAAAACTTAACTCTTTTATTAGATCAGAGAAGTTAACATATGATTAATTTTCGATAAGTAAATCACAAGTTGCTAATCACTTGTATTTGTATCAGTCCTACTATGACTTTAAACTCCTACTAACACTCTGTTCCATTCAGAGTTCTTACAGATCTCTAACTCAAAGTTCACCTTTAAGTTTCACACAGTCTCTCACTCACAGAATCTCTCTTCATCCTCCATACAGCAGCCTTTTATATCCAGCCCCTCCCCCCTTGGCTCCACCTTCCATCCTCTCATTGGCTCCTCCTCTACTGCTCAGCTGTGATGGACAGGTGAGGGCAGGGCTGTTCACTACAGTGTGGCTCCAGGCCCCATCTCAGACCCGGTTGGCCCAAAAGGACATCATGGCTGCCAGCAGCAGAAACAGCCAAGAGGTCCATCTGGAACCAACAGGGATGTATTCCCACTGACCACTTCATGAGGTTGGTCACTCCACAAAACACCCAGAGCCTGTCTTCTCCCATCACCAAGCGTCAAGCCAGACTGATGTGCACCTGTATATTCCACTCTCCCTCAGGATCCCTGGGTTTGGGCATCTTTAGTCAGCAAGGCGAACGTGTGCAAAGAACCCAAATTCTGTCATCAGAATAAAAAGATATTGCTGTGGACAAAGGTTCCATACTCAGAAGCTAGTTATTTCAATACACAGATTCCAATACACAGATTTGCCACCATCACATCAGGTTTGCCCCCCTCTCTCTCTCGAGCTTAACTGAATCCAGGATCCTGAGAGAGGCTTTCTGTTAGTACGGACCCCAAGAAAAACCCTCAAAGCCATGTTATAACATTTAATGAATGCAGACAGCATGTGCAGTGACCTAGAAATGCAAGGCACTAGAGGAAAGAGAGAGAGAGAGAGAGAAGGAGTAGAAAAAAAGGAAAATTCCTGGGCAATGGCGATGGTATGTAAGGTAAGGAACGCTGGCTCCAGAGTGTGGTCCAGGGACAGTGAGTGCAGGTTAAAGGGTTACTGGAGTAAAGGGAAGAGCCTGCCTATTCTGTTCCTAATCCCTCTGTAGGAGCAGAAAGTGACACTCCAAGCAGGCCACGTCAAGGAAGGGCCCACAAGCATTCCCCTCAGAAGTCTATCTACTGAAGGTCCTACACAGGGGGTCCATGTCATGTTGTGTGCCCACAAGAAGCTTCTTTGGGAAGAGGGGAGTGGCTTCTCTATCTATTTACTCAAGAGGGTCACACTTATTAGACAAGGTGAGGCTGAACCCTATACTATTACCGCTCTGTCACATGGCTTTGCTCTTGAAAAAAGCCATGGAAATTGGAAGAAAAGGAACACCCCTCTTGGTTGGCTTCAGGCCCAGTCAAGAGGCCGATGGATCTGTGCTCACCGAAGTGAGAGGAGTGAATGGGTCAAGCAACAAATGCTCAGGATGGGCTTTTCATGGCCAAAGCGCAAGACTCACAGTTGAGTGCCCCAGTCTAATGTTGCTCCACAAGTGCTCCTACGTGGAGTTAGAAGGGGGTGGGATTCTGTGATCAGGCCCAGGGAACCTTTGATTACAACTCCCATAGTCCCTTCCTAGTGGCTATCCTAGTTGAAATGGAGTGGGATTGAAGGCCAAAACCTCTGCAGGACCAAAGACTTCCCACCCCCATGCTGGTTCTCAGTCCCCAAAGCCTGCCTGTAAACCATTATTCCTCTCCTTGCTGCTCTGCCTTGAAGAAACCAAATGTGCACTGTGTGGCTTGTGAGAAAGCAAGCACAATGTATCCCCTGTCCTGGCAACTCCATAAAATAGATGTGCCAGCTCTGCTTGTTCCAAAATTTGATTTTCACCCTCACTACCCACTGAGAGGCTCTGGGTAGCATGACAGATTCTCCATCTACCCACTCAGCAACAGGACTGTGAGGGAGGCTGGATGGAATGTGTGTGTGTGTGTGCGTGTGTGCGTGTGCGTGTGCGTGTGCGTGTGTGTGTGTGTGTGTGTGTGTGTGTGTGTGTGTGTGTGTGTGTGTGTGAGAGAGAGAGAGAGAGAGAGAGAGAGATCCAAAAATTACTCAGTGCAGAACCAGAGCACCCAGTGAGCTTCGTGGCTGCATGGAGATTTATACTGTTTTGCTTGCTTTATTCTCATAAAGAATATCACAGCGCTATAAAAACTGTAGCACCTGCAAAGGAAAAGTCAACAACAAAATGGTGTTTGCTTTTAACATGCCTACAACAGGTCTACCACACATACACACACACTCCACAGTTTAAGCTCTCTCGTTTTCAACAGGGTGATCTCCAGCTCAAAGGTGCAATAGAAAAGGTGGGGAAGAAGAAGGAACATTGTGGAAGTCACCGATAGAGAAAATTGTCCTTTTCATAATAGAATGACCAGACCACAAGGTGAAAGCGATAGCAATGAGGGCTGTGAAAAACAAAAGGAAATTCTAACATACAATTTTCAACTTCAATGCCTTCATTATCACACATTTCTTTAAAAAAAAAAAAAAAGACTGGACATCCATTCATTCGGAGCAATGGGTTATGAGTCTGGCCGCTCTTTCCTTTGGGCTCTGCTATGGCAGCAAGAATTTGGCCTCCCGTTGGTAACAAGACTGGTTAACTCTTTTCGATAATAAGATGAACATTGCGTATGGCCAGCCTCATCTGCACCAGAGAGACACGAAAAGGCGCATTTTTGGAAGAGAACGTGGATTTTTCTGCTGTTAATGAAGAGGAAAGCTTTTTTGGCCTGGCTGAAGCCTAAAAGAACAGCTGGCAAGTTGCTGCTGGAACAGAGACTGTAAATGTCTTCTTTCAAAGATAGCAGGGCCTTGGGGGCATTTGTCTGCAACAGGCAGAGTTTGGGGACATACCAAGTTCCGCTCAGAAAATCAGAGGTTAGAGGCAGGAGACATCCTAGTGGGGTCAATCATTTTGGCTGGGTTGGCCCTACTATTGGGCAAAGTGAGCATACACTCTATTAAATTTTACACCATTGAGATAGGCTACTTTCCTTTTTTGGCTTGCAAGTAACTGCGTTCAGGCCCAAACCACACCCAGACAAGTGTGCACAGTTGGTATGTCCCCAAGTTAGGAATGACCCCACCATTCATATTTCCGCCTCACACCTAGGCGCCTTCTCCCTGCTCGCAAAGCCTATATGATTCTGTGGTACGGGATTACACTCCCCCTAAAGGACAGGGTCCGCAGCTTGGGGGTGCTCCTTGACTCCGGTCTGACCTTAGAAGCCCAGGTGGACTTGGTGTCCAGGGGTGCCTTCTCACAGCTGCGGAGAATATATCAACTTTGCCCTTACCTGGATGATCGGAGCCTAGCAACAGTCACTCATGCATTTGTAACTACCAGACTAGACTATTGCAATGTGCTATACGCGAGGCAGCCTTTGAGGTGACTGCAACTGGCACAGAACCGGGCTGCGCGGCTGGTAAGTGGACTCAGATCACTCCTGTTCTGAAAATTTTACACTGGCTGCCGGTTGCTGCTCGGCCCAATTCAAAGTGCTTACTTTGACATAAAAAGTCCTAAAAGACTTAGGATCTGGTTACCTAAAGGACTGCCTTCTTCCATAGGAGCCTGCCCGTCCTCTAATATCAGGCCAGGAGGCCCATCTGAAGGTCCCATCCCTGAAAGAGGTGAGGGGGGTGGCATGTCGAAATAGGGCCTCCTCAGCTGTTGCCCCCCAACTTTGGAACACCCTCCCTATAGAGATCCGCCTGGCTCCAACACTTTTGGTTTTTTGGCGCCAGAAAAAGTCCTTTCAGTTTAGCCAACATTTTAATTAAATAATGTTCTTTAGCTGGCCATATGAGCAACAGGATTTAATAATATTAATGTTTAATGATTGTTTTTAATATAGGATATTATTATAATGCCTATTTTAATGGTTTTAATGTTTTTAAAGTTTTTAATATTGTTGTACACCGTGCAGAGACCACTGGTAATAGCGCACCTTTAAAAATCTTGTAAATAAATTAAATAAGTAAATAAAAATGCCCCACGCCAATTTAAATGCCTGAAAAATAAAAATAAAATTCCATTGAGCATCACCGGATGGCCTCCCTGTGTCCCTTTTACCTGGAAGAACTCTGCCTGGAAGCAAAAATGATTAAACTGAGCACATCATGAGAAGACAAGACTCACTGGCCAAGACAATAATGTGCAAAAAAGTTGAAGACAGCAGGCAAAGAGGAAGACCAAATGGGAGATGGATTGAATCAATGAAGGAAGCTGGAGAGCTCCATAGTTTGGATCTCTAGCTGCAGAACAAGAGACTGGGAGTTCAGTTCCTTACTGTGCCTTCTTGACAGAATGATCCAGAGGGTCCCTTATGGCTCTGCAGTTCTAAGATTATTGTTATTATTATTCTTATATTGCCATAAATCAGATGACACGCAACAACAACCTGGAGTGGGATAGATTAGGCTTAGGAAACCAAGAGACGGAAGGGAGCTTCAAACCTTCGCTACCTGCATTTTGTAGGCTCAATCTGAATCTTACAATTAAAAAGACAAAAATGTTTTAGCTGCATACTATATTTGAGTTAAATCATTTCAGACTTTATTTCAGGGTAGGATTAATCTCTTGGTGCTTTACAAAACAATATTATTGGGAGGGGAGTGTTTGTGTGTAAATTTGTGTCTCGTAGATTAGCTGTGGGCACTCTTCTGCTGGGGGGGGGGGGGAGAGAGGTGAGCAGGCATTTTCTCTCCGGCTCAAATGCCCAAATATATGTGAGGCCGGCTCTGATTTCCAGGTTCTTCAGGGTGGGCAAAAATAAGGCCATTTGATCAAGGGCTGCTTAGCAACCCCAGGGAAGCGGCTGCACTCACAGTTCATTCTCTGTTAGGGGGTTTCCTGGCCATGCTTCTCAAAAGAAGGGCTTGTGTTACAATCCCACTTGTTAACAGGATCACAAATGCAGAGTTGCAACATGCCTCCTAATTGTCTGTGTTAGATAGATTTACAAGTCAGTTGGACAAACACGAAGCATCTTTGTGTTTGCCTTTCAAAATGTTTTACGCAACAACAGTAAACCAACACATCGTTATGGAAGACTCTTTGCTGAATACCTAACGCATTGACTCACAGCAATTACTCTTACTAAATTGAACAATGTTGACAATCAGCTGTATCAACATCTATATTATATTCTCAGTTCTTTTCCAAGGAATGTGTCATTAGAAGTTTTGATAGCATAAAATTTATGTGTCCTTTTTCCAAACAAATTTAATTTAATTTAACTTGGTTCTGCATAATCCAAAATTAAAGTGTCACATTTATAATAACTCCAAGTTCCTCTTAGTGTCTAGAGAATTTAAGCTGGTGGAGTGAGAATATCTGTGATCAACCATTCAAGAGAAAATGAAGAGAAGGGGAGATATTTACTTTGCAGTGCAATCCTAGGCATGCTTACTCAGAGGTAAATTCTGGAAAAGTATATGCGGCTTAAGTCTCATTTATGCATGTACAGTTGTGCAAAGCTCATAATGTTCCTTTTGGAACAGGATCCAGATTCCCCCAGCCAGACTACCTGGGAAGTTTGGGAGTTGTTCAAAAAACAGATTTCCCCGAGTGTTGCAGGCTAAAACACTGTGCAGAAATATTTGCCGATTGTCAGTAAAACATTGAGCAGAACCAATTTAGAGCACCTAGAGAGCGTTTTTGGTTGGAACAGGATTTCTTCTCCCATAAAAAGTTTATTGAGCAAGATCCCCAGAGAGATTATCCAGGCACTGGTGTGTGTGTGTGTGAAAAGAATAAGCTGTTGTTGTTGTTGTTGTTGTTGTTGTTGTTGTTGTTGTTGTTGTTGTTGTTGTTGTTGTTGTTGTTGTTGTTGTTGTTGTTGTTTACTGTCAAGTAGCTTCCAATTTAGGGCAACCCTATGAATGAGCCATCGCCAAAATGTCCTGTCCTCAACCGCCCTGCTCAGCTCCTATAGAGTCAAGCCTGTGGCTTCCTTTAGGGAATCAGTCCCTCTCATATTTGGTCTTCCTCTTTTCCTATAGTCTTCCACCTTTCCCAGCTTTAATACTGCCTTCTCATGATGTGTCCAAAGGAGGACAGCCTCAGTTTCAAAAAATGTTTTAACTCCAGAACTGGTTCAGGTTTGATTGCATATAGGCCCACTTGTTTGTCTTTCTGGCAATCCTAGGTATCGGCTAAGCTCTCCTCTAGCACCATGTTTCAAAGAAATCAATTATTTTTCCTGTCAGTTTTCTTCACTGTCCAGCTTTTACACCCATACATGGTGGCTGGAAATACAAGAACATGGATGATTTTGGTCTTGGGTCTCCAGTGACTCAGCCTTACACTTGATAATTTTTTTCCCTAGGTCCTTGGCCTTTTGCCTAGGCCAGTGGCCCCCAATCTTGGTCCTCCAGATGTTCTTGGACTTCGACTCCCAGAAACCCTGTCCAGCAGAGGTGGTGGTGAAGGCTTCTGGGAGTTGTAGTCCAAGAACATCTGAAGGACCAAGATTGGGGACCACTGGCCTAGGCGATTAAATGAAAAAAAGACATAGACTTTCAAAGGTTACAGGCAATAGGTTTCTAAAAATGCAGGGTTTTCATAATGGAATTCTTTGGGTTTTAATGATAGCAGTAATGTTTATTCCCAATCATGTTACTGTGTTTTTAAAATGTATTATTGTTGTGTGTGTGTTTTTATAATTATCATCACATTTCAGCTATTTATGGAAGTCCTACTTTTGTTTATATTTACTGCTGACATGATTAGTGTAATTTGACTCCCCTTAAAGTGCACAGTAAGAGGTCAGGGCAGTCCCTCTCCCCCCAAAAATTGGCATCTTGTTGTTGTTAAGGTGGGCCCAAGCTCTGTAACGGAGTGGTCCATCGGATGGAACTTATAAAAGGCTGAGATGAGAGAACCGCTGATCTATGGCACCTGGTGACCCAAATGTACAATTCTGTAATATGTCATATTATAGTTCGAATAGTATTATGGTATAACTGTCCTTATTTTACAAATTAAAGATTCAGAGTGGTAACCATATATAGACCTTTCTAGTTGTCTAGATGTTTTAATAACTCTGCATGGGCTTTTATGGGTCACGACTCATTTCTGCCAATGCTGTGTGCAGAACAACTAAAATAGGTTTTAATAGAAAGCTCTCTGTGGTATCTTTCAGTTTTCATAGATGGCTGAGCAATAGACTCAATACATTGGGCTTTAAGTGAAAGGAACTCAACCTCTACCCAAACTCCAACTGCTGGAATGCCAGGCTGAGATAGAATGGGTTTTCCCCCCTTAGGGAAGTTTGCAATATTTTCAGTTTTGTAATATATGAATCAAGACAGTTCTGCCCGTAGAAAATGTGAGCTATCATTTTGCTTGAGAAAGCTCTTTGGGAGGACTAACTGAAAGTCATCTAATACAGTGTACATAGTTGTAGGGATTGTGGATTTGATAAGGAGGGATCTGTTGCAGAGTTTTGAATTTTTGGTTAATTTCCTCTAGATTCACAGGCATTAGTAGGAGAAAGAAAAAAAAACCATTTTCTTTACTTACAGTTGTGAACAGATCAAATAGCAAACGAATAAACGTGACTGCTTTTAACAATAGACCTCAACAGATGGGGGGGGGGGAGCACTGAACAGAAGTGAGGGAGATCTCTTTGAAATGAAAGGCAGGGAAGGAAAAATTGGTTAATGCTGGACAGATTAACAATCACCCCAACCCAGAAAAGTCCCTCACAGTCACATCTACTTAGAGGCAGAATGGGAGGCTGCAAATACCCCAAAAGGACATTTCATGAAGATTTGTTCTTGAGATGTTTAAAGATCCAGCATTGTTTGGATGATTGTCAATCGACCAATGCAACATGACCATCTTCTTTCCAAAGTCTATCACTTTAATTGGTGGAAAATTCTTAAAATTGTACTGGAAATGAAAATGTCTTAAAATTCCTCTCTGATACCAGATGGGAGGCACATGCTATGACAACAGCAGCAATTTTGAAATATTTCCTTAAAATTTTAGAAGCATTAGAATATATAGCCGGAGACCAGTCACAAAAGGGAGACACTAGAAGAGAAGCAAATAATATTGCAGATAAGATGCAAGAGCTAGAATTTGTTTTTATGTTGAATTTTTGGAATGAGATTTTGCAGAATTTTCACAGAGTAAGCCAAGTTCTACAAAATGAGGATGTGAGCTTGGAAACATGTGCAGATCTGTATGTATCATTAGCTAACCAACTGTGCACTTCACGAGATGAATTTGAAAGATATGAAGCAGCTGCAAAGGAAATGCCACCAGATGTTGATTACAAGGCAGCTACAATTCGCAAGCATATCAGAAAAACGGTACCCAATAACGGAGATGCACCAGAAGTATATCTTTGCTGTCAAGTTGGTACCAACGTATAGAGACCCTAGTAAGGGCTTTTAAGGTGAGATATTTGAGGAGTGGTTTTACCCATTCCACTCCCCTATTGAGTTTCCATGCCTGAGCAGAGATTTGAACCCTGGTCTCCAGGGTCCTAGTCTGTCACTCTATCCACTATACCACACTGGGAATCCCCATTATAGGGCTTAAGAGGCTAAAAATAACAGATGCCTATCCTTATCATTATCATCTGATTTGTGCTCAAGCTGGTTCCCCCCCACACACACTGGGTGGAGCAAGCAGCCAAGTCTACAAAAACAGCTTGCAAATGTTTAGTAATTTGTACTGCTGGACAAGATGAGAAAAGGTTGTAGAAGTATCAGTTAGCAGGCCAGCCCCTGGGAAGCTGGGTTGTTTAGAGCCTTCATGCGATAGTGGTTTTTTTTCCTTCTTTCCAGTGTCCCTGCCCTGACTGCACCTCTCATCATGTAATCAACTCACTCATTCACTCACTCACACACACACACCATTGGGCCTACAGGAAAGGGAAATGCTTACATGAGTTCTCTCCTCCACTCAAAATTTGCTCAATTAGCTTCTGACCAATGTGATTAAGTTTTTCCTCTTCTTCCAGCAGGCTCAGTAAGCAAGGACTCTATGTTACCGCGTATTAATATATCTTTGAAAACCACATGCAGAAGGCTAATGAGGCAGCAGTTACACCGATTCTGCTAAATGTCCTTTTATTAGTAGTGCTGAAAAGACTGTGCTTCATTCCCCTCTGGTTAAGAACATACCATCCGGCAAAACTGGGTAGAGAGTTTGGCCAGTCCAGCAGTCAGGAACTCGGATAAATCTAGAAGCATCGTGTCCACCTCCCAAAGCTAATCGGTTCCATTGTGGTACTGCTCTAACAGTTTAGAGGTTTTTATAGTCCAGCAATATCTAAAGGACCACACACTGCCCAGCCCTGGTCTCTACCTATCTCTGGCAATCAATGTAGCCTGCCTGACCTTTTAGAAAAATCAGGAATGAAAGACACAACTTGATGTGAATAGGAAGCCAAGAGGGGGCCCATACGTTCTCATGCTTGTATTCTATCTAAAATGAGATGTTCATATCTCAGTGGAGGTTAAGCCCAGTTTTTGCAGGCCTGAGGTGCATCACAAGAAAGTTCAGAGCCACATCATCAAGAAGAAAAAGAAGCCAAAAATTTCAAAGCTTACAAGCTGTGGATAAGACTGAAAACAACAGTTGGGATCACAAGTCCCTACTTGAGGGTCCTCATAAATGAGGAGAGTGACCCAGTTTTAGGTAGAACACCTCCCCTGTGAACTTCCAGAAATGGAGAGCCAGGAAACGTCGGCCCAAAGATTCTGCTATAAACGTGACCTTTTCTACTCAGAATATGGCTTGCATAATCCATAAGCCCCCATTTCCCCCAACCTTCTCCTCTTGCTCACTGTGATTTTTCAAAAATTATCTTTCTGTGGGCTGTAAATATCAGTCTGTTTAAAAATATCATGAGAAATATATTTGATGACACTGCATAAATGTGATGTTGGAAGGGAAGGAGTTGCTGGCGAGACGGGGGTAGATGTTTTATCATCATGATATTTTTGGTTAACAGGAGGCAAAGGCCCTGAGATTAAAGATACGCGAGTGGAACTCTATTACGAGAAGAGGACAGAGCTGGCTGCTCCACAGGAAATGTAGCTACACACTAGAGGTGTTTGTTTTGTTTTCTTCCACAGGCAGATTCTTGTCTTTCTTTTTCTTTCTTTCTTTAGAAGAGTACATTTTCCCCTCCTAAAATATGAAGAAATTTGTGACTTCTAGTACATTCTTCCCAGTGTGGTGTAGTGGGTAGAGTGATAGACTAGGACTCTGGAGAACAGGGTTCAAATCCCCACTCAGCCATGGAAGCTCAGTGGGGGAGTGGAGCTGATAAAATCACTCCTTAAATATCTCACTCACCTTGAAAGCCCTACTAGGGTCACTATAAGTCTGTTCTGACTTGATGGCACAACACACACACAAACACTACATTCTTCACAAAAGGAACAAAAACAAAACCGTGCTGTGTTTGCCCACTGATAAAATTACAGCTATTTTAAGCATGAGAAAGACCATATTGCATCTGCCTGCTGTATCTGTATTCAAGTATTAGGGCCAAACACCTGTTTACACCACAGACATCGTTCTCTGGCACCCACAATTTCCCTTTTCCTGGTCCTTCCACAAAGGGGAATTCACGACCCTCTTGCAAATGCAGGAGCCCCATTGCTTCCGGTGGGGCAACTTTGGGCTTGGACAAACAGGACACTGGCCTTTCCGACAAAGAGAGAGAGAGAGAGAGAGAGAGAGAGAACAGGACAGAAGCTCTAATTTAGCACCACACACATGGCTGAATACAAAGGGGTTTCACACCTAGATCTTTAAGAGCGATGTTGTACTCAAAGCCCTTGGGGTAGATAAATGAATCTGCCAGTTTAAGGTTTTTCCCTACATTTACATCTCAAGTTGTTTTGGATCACAACGCAAAGAAATGTGTGGATATTGGTAACTTCTTAATTAAAAAATAAATAAATAGGGAGAGATAATAAACTGGAACAAAATTCTCCCGCATCCCAAATGCCTATCTAGCAACACAAGTCCTTGCCTTCTACTGGCCCTGGACTAAGACAGCCAATGGTTTGGTCCACTGGTGCCTTTTTAAATCTGCTCCGTGGAGAGTAATGGAGCAAAGTCCCTCTCAGAGTTTTGGTCCCATGCTTAGCTTATTAGCAACTGTTTGGCATCATGGTGGGACAATTCAGGAGAATTAAAGCAGATTCAGGAACACTTAAGAACCAAATATTCTTTTCAGAGAATAGAAAATGGAGGAACAACAATAATAGAAAATGGCTTTTTACCACCACAATCCTGTCCCAAAATTGCTGCCCAGACTTCTTCCTCCATGTTCCCCTGCCATCTGAAGCTAGGCAGGTGGTGACTCCCAATGACGGCCTTCTATCCTCTGGCACCCAACCTGTGGGATGCTGTCCACACGTTAGCCTGCACATCATTTGAGGCCAGGCAAGGATGTTTTTATGTTGCTGCCTGGTCTACCCTCAAGTCTAAGCTGGGAACCTCCCTGTCCCCATAAACCATTTCATGACTATTATATTCAGGTTGAGATCCCTTTCTTCCTTCTTGAACCTCCACTGGTCTATGGTACACTGTGGGTCCAGGTTAGAGACACCAAACACATACGACTGTAGGTTAGGTTCAGGTTACATATACAGCACTCTGCATAAACAGAGAAAGAAATGTTCTAACAGTGCCAATCACAGTAACAAAACAGGCATCTTCCAGCTACCATCTGGCAGCATCTTTTAAAAAATGTAAGGAAAACAAAGCGTTAGGTGCCACTGTTCATTATCCAGGTGCAAAGATCTGAGAACACCTCCATCCCTGTTTGCTCACCACGTCCTGTTTCTGCCACATTTCCAGTCTTGCGCTGGTTGAGACTTCCTTGACATGCCTTGTTTGTTCGGTGCAAGACTGTTCCACTGGTGAGCGTCAAAAAGAAATGCCTGTGGGTATATAATTATTCATAAAACGTTCTGTCTTCGGTGTCCTGCTGCTTTTCTAAATTGTTTTCTTCCCTTACAGTGCAAAACCCTCCTTTACGTCAGCACAGTGTGCGCGCGTGAAGCCACCGCTCTACAGATTCATGTGACATTTGGCCATGAGGTCCTTGTCAGGACATGCGAGGAATGAAAGCCTACGACCTCGCAGAGGCTCCTCCTTGCTTCCCAAATCCTTCAGCCCAACTGCCCGGATGTTCGTATTTTCTCCATAACGGTCTCTGCTCCTTACTCCTGCCTCACTTCACACATGGCTCAGCTGTATCTGGATGTGCATTTGAAATGCATAACTTCCAGTGCAGCCAATTTTCTAAGACCTCTTTCTGCTAGGCTTCTCAAAACCAGGGCTGCGTGTCACCTTAGAAGCCCTAGCTCTGGCCCACCCACTGTTTTACCTGAGGATTACTCTGAAAATGGTTGCTGGGCGTCCACCCCCTGCCATTCACAGCCAGCCCCCTCTGCTTTTCACACTTCTTGAGTAGGACGTGGGAGGAACAGAGGAAGGCCTGGGGAACCCGTGACCCTCCAGAGGTTGATGAACAACCCCTCCTTTTATCCCTCACCATGGGCCAAGCTGGTGGGCCTAATGGGAGCTAGAAACAAACAACATGAGAAAGACCACAGAGTTCTTGAGCCTCATCTTAGGGAGATGGAATGAGTTCAGGGTTGGACCTATTGGAAAGCAGGACAAGACAGTCATGACAGGTGGCAGATTCTGGGTGTTATGAAGAGGTAGCAAATTATTATTATTTTTCAAAGGCTGGGCATTGGTGTAGGGGGAGAATAATTTCTGCTCCCAACTGAAGCAGCAGAATGTCTTGGAACAGCCCTGGACATGGGTCTACTGCTGCCTGCAGGATCCTGCTTTGAAGATCCAGCCTTAGGAATCTATTTCCAAAGCTGTTCCTCTGCACACCACCCAGTAGACAAAGCAACCTCAGAGCTGCACAAATTAGCAAATTGATAAAATTAAGAGGCTGCGGGCAAGGCAGGGAGAGCAGAAGCAACAGACAAAACATTGTGGCACTTTCAAGGCTAAGAGATGATTTCAGTGCAAGCTTTTTATGGTCCACGATCCACTTCCACAGACAAATATTGTAGGACCTGATGTCTAAAAGAATAAAAAAGATGGATTGCAGAAATACACATTTTCTGTTTGTGTCAGAAGCACCACAGTACAGTTAACTAATTCTAGTGTTCTATAGATGCGAATTGCAAAAATATTATTAGTGGTATTAGTGGTGTGTTACATCTCTTGGTGTGAACACAGCTAAAAACCACCAAGTATGTATAGAACAATGCCTGTCTGTTTCCTTGAAAAATCCACTGCGCACATACAGCACATGTATTATTTCTACATTGGGCTGAAGAAGCTTTTGTATTCTGTTTTTGCAGCAGTGGCCTGCCATCAGATGGAATGCGGATTTCCTTTTTCCTTCTCCTCCCCCCCACCCCACCCCAGCTAAGGCAGTTAACAAAGCCTCTGTGTATGTGTGTGTTTATTGGGGCCATCCGTGGCGGGCAGCCAGCGGGCAAAGGGTGCTTCAGTTCATTGCTGCTTAATCAGGCTGCTCTTTGCCGGAAGCTTGACTTTGCACTGCCAAGGCAGATCCCAGACAAGGCTCCATAGAGAGGCTTTGCTTCCATGTTTCCGAGTCGAACTTGCTCGGCTACACGTGGAACACCAGCTCTTGGAAGAAGAGATGTGAGTAGACAGAGAACAAGTTCCCTTCAGGTGTTTCCCTTCTGCCACAGTCAGGACTCCAGCAAATACGGCTGTCCCCATTCTCCTCCTCCTTTTTCAAAAATGTTTAGAAGGAAGAGGTAAAATAAAAATAAAAACATCTGAGTAGGCAAACCAGCAGCTTCTTACTTCCCCCGTTCCTGGGTCTTCCCCCCAGTCCCCCCCCCGGCTCTGAAGGGGTGCCTTTTGCGTGCTTCCTGTCTCAGCAGAAAGACCCAAGTGAAGCTGTTCCTGCCCCATTCCTATTCGCTGGCCTTTTTTGCTTCCAGGCCTTCGGGCTTCATCTTTCTCCTCAACAAGGAAAACGGGACTAGATGAACCTCTGAACTGCTGCAGCCGATCCCTCGGTGATGCTGCATGCAGTTGGTTTCTTGTCCCTCGATCTCAGTTCCGGCAGCCCAGAGAGATTAAGAGAGAGAGAGAGAGAGAAAAGAAATGCCTCAAACAGGAACTGATGCCTCATATATTATAGTCCCGTAGCTGGTACAGATGTAGTTTGTTTCCCATTTGGCCACACTTGGAAAAGTCCTCTCCCTCCCTCTCTCTTGTTTAAACAGAATTCCCGGAATCCTCCAGCCAGCATGTCCCACCCCCATCCCCCCCCCCCAAAAAAGGGAGAATTCTCTGAGCCCTGATCTTTGCATAGGCCATCTTCGCTGTCCGCTCCATGCAGTCTTCAAGCGAGCTCACCTCCTCTAGCAGACAGTAGGGGTTTTCCCACCGTGGTGTGCACTTCTTTTTATTGGTAGTATCAGAACTACACGTGCATAGCTAGCTTTAGCCTGCAAAGCCTCCTCTGAACTACAGTGCCATCATCAGGGATGTAATGCAAATGTAGCAAATGTAGAGTCCATAGACATCGTGGCCTGTGAGCTGTTGACAATCTGAAACATGCAGAAAGCATCGACGGTCTCGAGATCAGGGACAGAGGGATCTTTTTGAAGGCATTAGTCTTTTTGGTATAGTACAATTTCTTGAATATTTCACAAGTATTACGGCATCACTCTTAGCCAGAAAGAACGTCATCAGCAAGTTTTTTAACAGCTCCGGACTGAAAAGATCGCAACACAAGCTACGATCAAAACATGTTCGTCTCTGCTCCTTTCGCTACCACAGTGTGGTTGTCAGGCATGATGAGCTGCATCAATGCGGCCAATGTGTGCGATTTTAATAAAATGGCTCCTGCCCTGTTGTTGCATTTGTGAAAAGAGTGGGAACATACTGCAACAATTCGTGGCAGCACCAGCTGTGGCAACCATCTTGAAACACAGGCTGGATTATCCAGTTATGTTGGCAACTGAAAATCTGTCATGTTTTTTGGGCGAACTGCCCTTATTTTCAAGGTATTTACAACCCCTGAAACCAGCAGGGCTTCCCAACAGTTGCTCCAGAATTAGGAAAATCTCTCAGAGATGATTACAGTAAAAATTATGGATTCAAACAGGGTTTTTTTAAAAATTGTAACAAAATGTAACAAAAATAAAAATTTCCAGCTGCCTGGTCATGGGAGGTGTTCCTCAGCAACTGAGCAGAGGTTGCTTAGAGTGGTCTCAGTTGCCAAAGTAGTACCAAATGGTCATTATTCAGCTTCATTTCAACATTCAGCAGGTCCAAAACACAACAGCCAGATTTCTGAGGATGGCCACAGGGAACACATAACACATACACCACCACCCCTGTTACGGCAGCTCCATTGGCTGCTGATCCATTTCTGGGCACAACTCAAAGGGTTAATTTTAACCTGTGAAGCCCTAAATGGCTTGGGCCCAAGCTATCTCAAGAACGACATCTCCCTGTATGAGCCTCCTTGAGTGTCAGGAGAGAACTTTGTCTCGGTCCCACCAGCTTCACCGATGCACTTGGAGGAGGAGACGGGAGAGGGCCTTCTCTGTTGCTGTTCCCAGACTCTGGAACTCCCTCCCACAGGAGGCCAGGCTGGCCTCCATCTTTGCTGCCCTTCTGCAAACAAGTGAAGACCTTTTTTTCAGGGAAGTTTTTACTGAGTAAATATGGCTGCCTGAGTGGCATTTTTATACGGATGGTTGTATCTTACTGCTTTAACTAAGTTTGTTGTTGCTCTTACCATTTTTTTAGCGTAACATTTGTTTGCTCCCTTTTAATATTTGTATATTTACTGTTTGTAGCTTTAAATATTGTCTCGTGCCGATGTAAGTCGCCTTGGGTCCTTTTAAAGGAGAAAGGGGGGGGGGGGTAAAAATATATAAAAGAAATAAATAAAAGTTCTTTGCAAGTGATCACTTCAGATCACTGGGCAAAAATGCAGTCCTTTCTATGCAGCCGTTCCAAAAAGAGATAGGATGAAAAGAAAAGCGGGAGAGAGACAAAGCCAGCACTGGGGGGGGGGGGGTCATCAGAGAAAAGAAAAAGGGTTGCCCACCCCATTTTGCTTCTTTCCCCCACATGGGCACGCCTCCCCATCAGCAAGAGAAAACATAGCCTTAGTTCTGAATCACTCGGTGCTCACATTCTGCCATGGTACTTCCCACACGAACACTTGGGTCTTGTATGTCTCTCACTTTTCAAGCGCAACCAGCCGTTGTCTGCTGTTAAAAACATGCCAGCAGATTACAGCAGTGGTTGCCACCCCAAAGTGATGGTCAATCAGAAATATGTAACGCATAAAAAGAGGGCATTGTTCCTTCTTGCTCCGGAGGACGCAGCTTTACAGTCGCACACTCTGAACAGGCAGGAAGCGTTTGTAACACAAGGAGGGGCAGCCTTTTTCTTTCTAGCACCACCCTGTGCGAGCTGCCAGCACACTGATGTATTCTGAAGCACTCGTGTTTTACTGCTTCTAATAATCACATGCTGTTCCCTGGGGAACGTTTCCTGTAAAATCCCTTTATTCCCCCCCCCCATTTCTGATTAAAGATAAACAACCAAAATGCCACCAGAAGGAAAATCAATGTCTATAATTACTTCTGCAACTTAATAGCGAGAGCCGAAGCCCTAGAATCTGCAAAAAAAGAGAGTAACCAATGTTTCCAAGTCCAGTAAGAAAAGGGCTATTAGCTATTAGCCTTAAAATAACCCAATCGATAACAAGGCAAGTGCTATCCATTCACTTTTAGGAGGAGGCTGTCTGTTTTCAGCCCCAATAGATATAAATTTATTTTGGTGTTCGCTGCCTGTGCACTGACTGGGTAGATCGTGTTCTCAGGCAAGAAGAAATCATATATAACCTTCTTGAAGTGGAAGGCTCTTCATGTGCATTACAAAAAAAATCCATGTACTTGTTGTTCCCAAAGGCGAACAGTAACGTATGGTGGAGACCAATGTGCATTCTAAAAGGGCTTTGGCTAGGAATGAATTAATGCGATCCCAAGCTTGTTCACCTGATTTTTAGCTTGTCTATTTTCCACGGAACTCAGGATGGAATAAATGCCCCCCTCCTCACATGTTGGCCTTGTGACATCACAGGCTGACCACTGAAGAAGTGGGACACACCAATGCCCTAAAGGCGCCTCTGAGAAAGCACAGCTTCATTTCTCAGCCGAACAGGTGTTTGGCACTTCAAAGCCCTGCCTTCTTCTGGGGAATGACCACTCGGAGGCAGCAGCCTGGCTTCCCCGCCCTACCTCATCCAGGCACTGCCTCTGAGTGGGCGCTTTCCGGAGGAGGCGGGGCTTTGAAGTCCCGGACGCCTGTTTGGCTGAGAAATGAACTGGCGCGAACCACCAAAGTGGCAGTTCGTGCCCATCTCTACCAGCCATTCTGAGAAAAGGCTGTCATATCCCTTCTGCCACCATCGCTGTTCAGGGATTGCTCTTGAGTCATGGAAGATTCTGCAGACTCTCTAAGCATGACTGGAGTTCATACACTGCACTGGCCAGGCCGGCTGGTCTTCTTCACTGTCTCTTTGCCCTCAGTAGGAAAAACACAGTCATCTGAACCATTTGTAGACCAAAATTCAGGGTTAGGCAATAAATAAATCTTTACTGAAATTCTAGAGATTTGCCAATTAGGTGGACATTTGAGTTCTCCAGAGCAAGTCATCAGCAAAGCCAGTCTAAAACTTCAGAGGCTGAGCAGAACACCCAAATTTTTGGACCAGATGTGAGGCCCATAGCTCATGCAGTCAGTCTAAAAACTACTAAGTACGGTAGGAATTTTAAATGGAACTACCGTCTGGACATCAAATAGATTGACCCACTTCAAAACTATGCACAAAAAAAAATCCACAAAGGCTGTATAAGACCTGTTTAGAATGAAGACTCCCCCTGCTCCACCAGGAAAACTGCCTTTCCAAATAAGGCAATTTTTATATGCTCACACCCTTAATATTCATGGCAAAACCCCATTTCCATTGACATAAGCCAAGACTGGAGCCCTGCTTAAACCTACTTCAAACTGCCTTGCTTATTTGTATAAACAATTTCCCTGGGAATATAGAAAGGGTGTTGTTGTTTTTTTTAATGAGTTCAGAATAGGAGATGCTATCTCTTCCTACCCAACTGCTGGAAAGACACCTAAATCCTGCTGAAGGAGGAGCACTTCTTGAGATTAGTTCCAGGAACAAAACATGCCCTGAATTGCTAATAGGAAGGCACCTTTTGTTCCATAATGAGCATATGGGCTTACTTGCCGCATCCAGGGACTGCACAAGGCCAAAAAAAGGTTTGTTCAATGGTTTTATTATGCAGAATTATTTCCAAATTAACCAGTGAGTCTTTGCATTCCTCTAAGGCTGCAGGAGTCTTTATTTCGGCTGTTGGGCGATGCTATTTATAGAGCCAAGGAGTTCCTTAAAATAGCCATTCTCTTCCCCTTCCTTTTGCTCTTCGGCTGCCAGCTCTTCATATTCTTGGCAAAGAAGACTCAGGGTGTGGTTGAGGCCACGATCCTCCAGGTAGCTCTCCCTGCAAAAGGCCAGCAGCACCTGCACCGTCTTGAGAATCTTCTCCCTGGCGTCATGCTCGGGCATCTTCAGGAGGTCAGGAATAATGGTGCACCAGCCTTGTTCCACAATGGCAGGGACCAAGTTCACTTGGCTGTACTGCTCAAGCCTCTCACGGGTCTGATCGTGGTCTCCAGGCAAGTCCTTCTGCAGCAACTGTAACAGAATTATCTCAAATTATTGTTTTTTTTTTACCATTGTCCTACTCTATTTGTTTGCTTAAAAGAAGGGCTAGGAAATTATAGCTTTTCAGGTTTGCTGGACTCAACCTTCTATCAGACAGAACCAGCACAGACAATGGCCAGCAATTATAGAAATTTTCTGGAGCGACACAGGACCCCACTGCAGACATATGAAGACTGCAACTGTACCTCAACACTGAAAGAACCTAGATGGGACTTTCAGCCTTCATGAATATGCTGTGTGTGTGTGTGCGTGTGTGTGTGCGTGTGTGTGTGTGTGTGAGAGAGAGAGAGAGAGAGGGAGTCTTTGGAAGGGGGTATTTTTCTGATTTGTTCTGCTCTGTTACTGACCTGATGAAATAGTAACATTTTTATTTACTGGTGACAAGAGGAGCCACTGCAGAACAGAAAAAGGCATAAAAAAATCCAAATGGGTGACATCATGGCTAATCAGCAGAGTCAAGGAAGTGTCAAAAGATAAGATAAATTTAGAGTGGATGCCTAGCCAAAATGAAGACAATAAAAGGGGGGGAGGAGGAAATGTCTGAAAACCAAATGCAAGTTGACAATAAAAGCAAGCAGAGGAAGAAATTGCTAAATATATAAGAGCTAATCACTGGGAAGGAAAAACCATTTAGAAGTAAGATTTCAGCCGAAGACAGGAGAAGTGTTTCATCACCAAAGTGTAAGAAGAAGACAGGAAAAGTTGGGGAGGGGACTTCAAGCATCATTTACATTAGCTTTCAGTGCAGAAGCTGTTATAGACAGATCTGACCCACTGTCAGCAAGCAGAGTGATGCAGGGTTTTCAGACTCTGAACTTAATGGTCTTATTTCAGAAGGGTGTCTGTCCTCTTTAGATAGCAGCATCTATGGCTTTAGCCCCTTCAAAATGTGGTCCTGGTGTATTTGGGGGTCTTGTTATCCCTTCTGCCATGAGAGCTGTGAACCTCCATCTCACATTCCTAGTGCAGCAACATCGCTCAGCGTATATCGCACACAAAACAAAGGAGATGACAAGCAACTGATGAATCAAGCAATAACAGTGACCAGGACTGGGATGGCATTCAACCATTAATGTAGCATAGAAGAAATAAACCCTAACCCTTTGCCCAGAAAAATGTACATGTGTGTGGCAAGAAGAATTGTTCACCACAATTCGCCAGCATTTACAATTGGCCAAAATCCTGTTGCAAAAGACATAACTTTTAGCAGTGAATGATGAATTAAGAAATCTCCCTTGGCATATTTGCTTGCCCCTAAAAGTTAACCCTTTTGCATAACTGCGCACTAGGATTTCAGCCATTATGACATCAGCCAGCAGTAGAGAAAAAGACTTCACCCAACAGTGCTCAATAAAGCACCAGAGGGCAAGCAACAATTTCTTGGGGCAGGTAGGCCAGCTGTTCTCTCTCCCTAGTATGAATTCCAATGCCAGTCTCAACCCCACTTTGTTGTTGTTCTGTGCAGTCAAGTTGTCTTCAACTTATGGTGATCTTATGAATGAGCAACCATCGACATGTCCTGTCCTCAACCACCCTGCTCAGCTCTTGTAGACTCAAGTCTATAGCTTCCTTTAGGGAATCAGTCCCTTTCATATTTGGTCTTCCTCTTTTTTTTCCTGCGGCTTTCCACCTTTCCCAGCACTCTCGTTTTTTCCAGAGAATCCTGCCTTCCCACGATGTGCTCAAAGTTTCATCATTTTTACCTCCAGATAAAGTTCAGGCTTGATTTGATCTGGGACTCCCCTTTTCTCGAAGTCCAAGTTATCCTCAAAGCTTTCCTCCAGCACCAACCCACTAGCCTGTCTTAAATAAGAATTTCTCAGCCCAACTGTTGTGCAGTGGTAATCACCATGGAAAACATTCAAGGGCTTTGTAGCCCTTTAAAACTGACAGATTTATTTCAGCACAAGCTTTGATGGATTACAGCCCACTTCCTCAGATGCACTAGTGGCATATCAGGAAGTGGGATGTACTCTATCAAAGGTCATGCTAAAATGAATCTCGTAACAAAACAGATGTGGCAACTCCTTTGGAAATCCTCACAGAGGCTGATCTGAACAACTCCACTGAAAAAAAGCAGGGAAGTATTGGCAAGAATGAGGTGGCTGCAATGCTGACAGATTTCCTCAAAATGCTGAAGAGTACCAGCAATGGCCCTGAAGGCCAGTTAACTTTGCTGTGCCAAAGAAACCCAACTTCAGCAAGAGATTTCCAAAGATGAATAGAACAACTTCACCTGTGTCCACTGAGAATGTAACAGCAAGTGCAAGTGTGTACTGTATATACATGCTCAATACTACAGTAGGAAAAAAAATGCAGTTTGGGCATTTATCGCAACAAGCCCTAGATAAGAATCTAAGAAGATAGTTCTCTTCCTCAAACTATGAAGTAACACTTCATCTCAAGTTCAGCAACAGGTCCAGCAATTTTTGTCTCCACCAAAGGCAAGTCATCTTGATAGCCTGGTCCAGACCAGACCACCCCAAAAAATTTTGTATCACAGCAGAGATAGTTCATAACAATAGATTGGTTTTGGGGCAATCTGTTTCACAACTCCTTTCAGGTTCAGAGGAGTGGCAGATAACACCACTACCTCTGCTAATCAAAACGACTCTCTGCTTCTTCAGCCACACCGGTCCCGGATCCACCGCACTTCTACACAGGTAGGCCCAGCCCTTCCGCTCAATGCCCCATCGACATCTATCCTCCTGCCACTTAAAACCACTGCTTTTATCTTCTGTCATCAGCAGGAAAAGTCTCCTTTCTGGTGACCTCTTTAAATGTTTAACAATTTTTCACCAAACAAGACAATTGAAGCCGACTCCTTTTTGGAAATTACCAGTGTAACAGAACTCGAGGGATCAACTTTCTTTATTAATCAGACTAAACTCCCACTTTTAACACTCCCTGGACCCCCCCAGAGAAGTAATCAAAACCACAGATGACTCAACAAATGTAATGCTTACTGCAAAAGAAAACATGCAACAGGGAAAGGATGGAAGCTGGGGGTATGAAAGCAAGCAGAACAATAAATAAATTCAAACTAACTCCATACGTATATAACCATTCTACGCACAGTACCTTAAATACATTTTATGTGCCCTTCCCCTTATGTGCAATCAATAAGAGATGTTGTATTTTAGGAAAGGGAATTTCTATTTGAAGGCAATGGAATTCTCAGCTGATTCCTGGTTTTTCCCCACCAGGTCATGTACCTGCTGGACGAGAACTCGTCTGCCTTCTTTCTGAGAAGTCCCCCTGTGAAGTTCTGTAACCTCTGCCATATGAAAATCAAATTCATATGCTTCTCTTGTGTGTGAAACTACTGTGTAACACTGAGTACTGCTGGGCACACAGTTTATCTCACTTAATTAAAAAAATGTAATTTAGGCCATGAATGGAACCAATTTCTTACCTCCAATCAAAGCGAATAGCTAATAAAAACATTTTAAGCATAAAAAAGGAGAGGTTACCTACCTGTAACCATGGTTCTTCTCGTGGTCCTCCGTGAATTCACACAATTGGGGTTGTTCTGCGCCTGCGCAGGACGTTTTGAAAGTTTCTAGAGCTTAAAAACATGTGATAGTGAGACATTCCCCCGTGGAGCGCATGCTCCACCCTCCCAACGTCCCCTCAGTTCCTATAATAGTCCACTGCTCTCAAGGCACTGTATTAAAAGACAACGTGACGGACAGAGGGGAGGAAGGGTGGGATGTGTGGATTCACAGAGGACCACTAGAAGAACCATGGTTACAGGTAAGTAACCTCTCTTTCTTCTTCGTGGCCTCTGTGAATGCACACAAATGGGGGACTGGCAAGCTCACTTACCAGATGGTGGGACATCACAGTAGAAGACATGTCAGGATCGCTCTGCCAAATGCATCATTCTTTGCCCGGACATCAAGGCGATAATGTCTCACAAAGGTTGATGGGTTAGACCAAGTAGCTGCACGGCAGATGTGTGGGAGCTCTATTCCACGGTGGAGAGCAGTAGAGGTCGACAGTGCTCTAGTAGAATGAGCTTTTAAGTGCTCAGGAGGTGTCTTGCCTGAAAGCTCATAAGCCAACGACATAGTCTGAACAATCCAATGAGAGATGGTTTGAGATGAGGCTGGAGCACCCTTATGAGGGCATTGAAAGCATAAGAAAAGTCTTGGGGACGTCCTATATACTTTTGTCCTATTAATATAGAAGGCTAGAGAACGTTGTACATCCAGCATGTGGAGCATGCGCTCGAGGGGCGTAGAGGGAGATGGAAATAAGGTTGGCAAAATCAATGGTTGATTAAGATGATGGTGAAGGGGATGTAGAGGGTGAATACCCTGGTGTTATGATTGGATCATCCCTGTCTGAGGTTGAAACAGGGGCATCTCTAGATGATTCCTCGAGAATAGGTGAAGGAATCACTGGCTGAGGATCAATTTGAGTTGATTTTGTCAGTTTCTTTGGCTTTTTTTTTCTTAGTCTTATCCTTTTTAGATGAGTCATCCAGACGGGTTGGAGCTCTCGAGGTGGAGGTTGAGCTCGATTTTGTAGTAGATTTCAAAAGTTCTTTCTGACGAGATGGTACGTTGTCAGGCTCAATATGGAGCGAACTGTTTCTCATGAAGTTGGTGATGTTGTTGGGTCCATGGCTGTATTGAGGGACTGTTCCCACAGGTAAGATTGCAGTCTTTGCAATCGTAATTTTAGGGCAGGTTTAGTTGAGTTTTTTAAACGCAGGACACGAGTGAGTCTGATGCTGTTCTCCTAGACAGAATAAACAGCAATTGTGCCCGTCTGTGAGTGGGATTTTGTTGGTGCAAAGGATGCACCGTTTGAAAGGCCCTAGGGGGCCATAAAAATAGGAGAAAGGGGAAGGAAAAAATGGCGATTGTAGGGGTGGAAGAAAAACACGGAAAGAGAAGAAAAATTGTGAAAGGAGGAGACAAATTAACCGATTATCACAGAGGAACATCCAATTAAAAGATGATTGAGAAATATAAAATGAAATAGCTGATTATAAGAAATACTCGCTGCGTTAATCGCTCTAGTGTTCCAAGATACGTCCTACTGAAGTGGCGGTAAAAAGGAACTGAGGGGATGCTGGGAGGGCGGAGCATGCGCTCCACGGGGGAACGTCTCACTGTCACATTTTTAAGCTCTAGGGATTTCTGAAATGTCTTGTGCAGGCACAGAACCCCAATTGTGTGCATTCACAGAGGCCACGAAGAAGAAACAAATATGTGAAGACTAATTCGTTACACCTCTGCACAGTTTTAGTTCGCTCTCTTCCTCCTGAGTCCCTGAGTCATTTAATTAACCTAAACCAGAAGTAGCTAACATAAGTTCTGTAATCCCCCAGCATTATACTGTGTGCATGTGTGCCTATAAATACTGCAGAATTTGGCAGCTCTTGGCATGCTGGAAGATCTTTCTTGTAGGGACCAATCTTTCTCCAATTCAAAATGGATGGGTGGAAATGAATTTGATCAGGTGATACACTGAAAAAAATCCCAGAACAAACATCCACTGAATTTAAGAATTGAGATTTTTTAAAAAAAAAAAAAAAATTGGCCCATCCTTAACAGTTCTGGCACCCAACCCTACTTCTAAGCTGTCATGCAATCTCTTGTGAAATGCAGGTGAACCAGGTACTACCTCCCAAAGGATGGATAAAGGAATGGCATTTGTTGTGTCTTCCCAAATATATAGAACACTGATCAAAGGAATCTGTGCATTTTAGCTGTTACGTAAAGGTACATGCAGACAGCTTGAACCACAGGAAGAAGAGAACAAGGTGAGGTTTCTCAGGCCAAGCAGATCTACGACAGGAGTCTAAGACAAGCTAAAAGGTAAGAGAGCTCCCTACTGGAATTCATCTGCAAAGTTTTACTTATCTTCATGGCCTTTACATCTTAGTTTCACGCTTCCTCTTAAGTTAATAGCCACACTTACAGAGCCATCTTACACATGTCTGCTCATAAATAAGTCTTGCTGCACTTAACCAAGCTTACTTACAAGTAAGTGTGCATAAGATGACACCAAATCTCTTTGACGCAGGAAATGAAAGAGCAGTTTTTCAGATTTTTGAGGGACTCAAGATGGGTTAGGGTGGGGGGGTTAGTCTCATACAGCAGAAACAGAAGCAGTTGGAGGTTTCACTTGGTTCCACATTCAAAATCCTTAAGCCTCAGCTTCCTTCTCTATCCAACATGTGATAAGTAAACTGTGGCAGATTCTTCAGACACAAATTAAAGGATAGATGTGCTGGCCAGATTCAATAGCTACAGTTAGTCTCACTATGGAGAGGCCATGTTGAACCTGCCTGCCATGTTTGTGTTAAAGCGAGTTCTCAGAGAACGAGGTGGTTATTCTAATTCAGCACATACACAGCTGAAAACACAGGTGTTCAAACCTAGCCTTATAAAATTTGTGAATTAAGGAGGCATAGCCTTGGGCCCAGAGGGGTTAATCTGTGTTTTTTGGTTCCTCTCAGCTTCTTACAAAGAAATGTGCATGTTTTGGATGTTTCCAACTAAAAAAAAAAACTGAACATTTTTCTCTTACCCATATTGCAAAGATTTTCATTAACTGAATTAATTAGGTGCCACCAAGTTACTGATGATTTATGACACAACTGCCGGGGTTTTCTACTCAAAAGATCTCAAAAGTGGTTTACCAGTCCTGCCTTCAGGTGGCGCTCTGGGACTGTGCAGCTTGGCCGCGTTGGTTCAAGGGGCAGAGCATGTCACCCCCACCAGCCACACATACTGTAGGTGACTTTGGCTGGCCCCTCTTCCCAAAGCACAGCAGGGATGTAAACCCCTAGCTCCTGGGGTGTGCAGCCAGGCACTCCAACCCACTGTGCTACAACTAGGTCTCAGATATATCTTTCACCATTGTTAAAACCAAATATATTCCCTATGAGTGGGGGGAGGGAGAGGGAGAATGAATATGTGTGTGTGTGTTTTGCAGGTTCTCTCTCCTGTTTCCTAAAAGAGTGTATTAAACTTCCAAGAAGGGTGATCCATATTGCTTCAGTTGAGGCCACTGAACAGACAGACATACAGTATATGCATTTGGGCTGACAAATAATATGGGACTATGGGTTGATTTCCATGTCACTGACCCCACTCCTCAATCCCCAAAACACTCTGGGGACTCAGGAGGAAAAAAGAACTAAAGGCTGGCTGCCTATCCACATGGGCATTAAAGACCACCCTCCCCCATCCCCCCTTTTTTAAGTAGGATACGCTTTGCTAAGGAGTGGCATCAACTGGATCAGAAGCTTCCTGCATTCCGTTCTAATCTGTTTCCTCACTCTATTGCTTCCATGAGGCTGTTGAAATGGCAGCAATTAGACATGAGCAAAAAAGAAAAAAAACATGCTTTTCCTCCACAGGGATCCCTCCCCTGTCACCATTACACTGTCTCCCTGGCTGATCAGGGTTTGTGCTATAGTACTACTAGTAGTAAAGAGGAAAGCGGTGTATCTTGTTCCCCAGAAATAATCATCTGGACACAGCCAAGAAGCTCAGTTCCATCCGCAAAACTCCCACGTGAGCCCTGCAAGCCAGCCATCTGGCTCAGCTTATGAAGTAAAAGGTTGCTTACAGCACATGGTTGCCAGAGACAGAACTCAACGGGGGCCGGTATTCTTCTTCCTTGTAAAAGAAAATTCCTTTGCTTCACTTGGCAGCCTCCTGTGTTAATTGCTATATATGTGCTTCATTAATTAGATCCTAATCACAAGAGTCTCCTTACTACTATATTATAATTAAGGAAGATTGTTTCTATGGGTTGAGAAATGCAAAGTCAAGTCAAATCAGCCAAATTATAGTGGAAGGTGCACCAGGAACACGCCGTGCTCCCTTTACGTTTTGGGCAACACAACATTTAGCACATCACCGAGATATTTGAAGGTAACCTCTTCCTCGAGGCTACACGGTCGTCGGCTGCATGTGGGACTGGGAGTTGTAAAAAGGAACAGGGGGGCTGGATAAATGAGCAGGGGGCCTAAATCGGAGAACTGGGACCACAGAACTGAGTGCCTTCTGCTGCTCCAAATGGCAATGTGGACCCAGAGGCTCAAAGTGTGGCAAAATGAGGCTGGCTCATATCCTCTTACTCACAACACCAGGGAAGGAAACCTTGAGCCTTCCCATTGTGATGGTAGCTGACAGCCTGGGTTCCACAGCAGGAGGATGTCCTGCTCAGTTGATGGGCCACTGGTTGTTGCTGTTGTTGTTGGGCTACAAGTACAGAATGGGAAGCTCCTTTCAAATAATCATTAGTGATGGCTATTCTTCCCAGGATAATCTGAAAGGTAACTTTACTTCTCTGTTTCTCAATTTACTTCTCTGTTTCTCAAAAGTAACCAAAATTGATATTTTCATAACCTAAGCGATACTCCTACCATTTAGAGACCAGACTCACAGAGCTATAAAACAAAGTTACAGTTAGGCTGCAAAAGGAAAGACAGTTGCAGCTACATTACAAAAGGAATGCAGTTATCCCTGAATAAGTTTCAAAAGCAATATAAGTTGATTAATATATAGTAGCTATTGCAAAAAGGAAAAAAAAAGGGAGAGGGGAGAGAGAAAGAAAAAGAGAGGTATTAATTATATAGTAAGTGACTACTGGAAGTTCTTTAATTAATGTAATTGAATAAATAAATCCTAGAGGGTCACCAGTTCTCCTGCAGTATCAGTCGATACCCTGCGCAGAAAGAAGTAGCAAAATGAGCCAACAGCTTTCCCAGAAGGAGGTTACGCCCGGGCTCACCCAGAAAGAGTTGAGTTCAGTGGGACATGGTAGACCTCGTTAAAAACGATGCAATCATCCTCTTCTGAACCATTACACCAAACTTCCAACAGAGGGGTGCCACCAATGTACCTAACGAGCACATCTGCACGTACAAAAACATCACAGCAGGCCAGGGAAGCGGTATTCTATGAATAGAATATAATGTATTCAGGGGACGGCCTCTAATTTGTCACTCGCTACTGTGCGGCACGCCAAGGGCAGCCATCCATGACTTTTGCGAAGACTTTCCTCTTAAGACAAATCTGGGGGACAATGAGTCATCTACACAGGGCTCAATAATTACCTTTTCCAGAGCCAACACAAGGGAAATGTGAGCAAGCGAGTGGGAGTTGATCTAGCACAGCCGCTAAGAGGCAGGGCTGCAAGTTGGAGTCCCCCAGGTTGGCTTTGTTACAAATTACTTTAGGCAAGCCATGGCCTCTCAGCCTCAGCTTCCTCCTGGCAACAGATAGATAATGACCCTGAACTACCTCACGGGGAGGGGGGCACTGTGACGTGCAGGTGAAGCACTGATTACTCTAAATTATTCCCTCCAAATAGCTAACCCAACAGAAACAGAACCCCAAATTCGATGAGAAGAAACAACAGGGAGCTAAGATCATGTTTCACATCATCTCAGGTTTTGTGGAAGTACAAAAAGAGACAGAAAGAGAAAGAGAGAAAAAAAGAGAGAGAGAGAGAAAGAGATAGTCAGCATAATTTAGTAATCCCTACATCAGGGTAGGGGAACAATGTGAGATTGCTATATTGCAACTCCCATTACCATGATTCAGAGCAGCTGATAATGAGGAATCCCGTGAATGGCAGTCTAACGTCTGGAAGAACACAGCTTGTCTGCTCTTGCCCTACATATGCCACTTATTTATTTACAGTATTATTGGGTTTTTCTGCTGCATTCTCATAAGGAAGCTCACTTCTTCTAATTCTTCCAGAAAAAAAAATCTACTTCAAAATAAAATTACAAATACGTGGCACTAGAAGAAGGGGCTCATTTGACAGCCAAGAGCTGGGAAAGAAATAATTCAATAAATATAACTATAATGTTAGTTGGAAAGACTCCATAGCTCTATGCATGGACCTTAGAGTATGAACTTCCCACAAGCTGTGATGCACCTCTTAGAATCTGTCATTCCATTTCCCTGTGCTCTTTGATCAATGGTAAGAGGAAAGGTCTTGTTTTCCTAAAAACAGTATTTGGAAGCGTTTTGTTTCTCCAAAGGGACTCTGTACATTCCCATGTTCTTTCCTCTGAAAGTTGTGAATTATGCCTCCTCTTACCTTTTCCACTATTAAGTCATAGAGAAGTGTCACAATGCGGACATGTAACGGTGCCATTTCTTTCTCGGTACAGAGATCTCTCAGTACTTGAAGGCCTCCGAGCTTGAGGAATTGCATCTGAGCATAGGGAAAGTTTCGCAGCATTGACGACAAAGCAAAAAGAGCCTAGAAACAAAACAAGATGAGTCCATGGTCTTCTGATCCATCCGCACTTCCTTGCATAATTTCTTCAGCTTGTACGTGAATACTTTATAAACCTCTAACAAAGCACATCACTTGTATTAGGAAAAACTTCTTAACTGTTAACAGTAGTACAATAGAACCAATTACCTCGAGATGTAGTGAGTGCTCCAATGTGGGATGCATTCAAGACAAAAATTGGGCAACTGTCTTTGATTTGATTTGGATTCCTGCCTTGAGCAGGAAGTTGGACTTGATGGCCTTATAGGTCCCTTCGAACTCGACTATTCTATGATTCTATTAATACCTTCTCACCAAAGTTTGGTTTTGAGGAACACGCACAGTGAGCATTGGAAGCATCCAGTGAGCCAATCAATTTAATCCTCCACTTGACAGGTGGGAAGGAGACCTCCGTTAAGGGTGGGGCTGGTTGTGTTGCACAACATGGTGTGGCACTGAAGTAATAAAACCAATCCCAAGCAGAGCTAAAGGGCAACATAGCTTTGAATCCAGAATTTCCACTAGCAAAACTCTGCTCACAGGACAATTCCATTGAAAGATGGAATGGGGAGATCATTTTTACTAATACCTCTTCCACCCTGCAGCCCCTGACAAGCTCTTCCCAAGGGACGGGTGGGGGGGGATTCCCCTGGTAAGAATAGTGAGGTGCCGTGACAATTGGTTAAAATCTGCTCCCTGTGCCTCCACTGACAGCCTCCCCTGGATTTTGAGGCCCTTCCAATTGCAGAAAGAACCCTCTAAGAACCCTCCTATTGTATAACATAAGCTTCTGGATGTTCCTCCAGACATCTTTTCTTATGGCCACCACCACCATCACCATTTTATATATACTTCCAGCCTATGTGCCTCTGTCTGATGAACGGTATAATTTTTTGGAACCGAGAAGCAGGCCAGCAAAAACACAAGGTGGAAGGGTGCCAAAGAGAAGCAGCTGCACACCTCCCTGGGCGCCTGCTGCTCCACACACATATGAGACAAGGTAGAAGCACAACAAGGGAGAAATGGCTCTGGCTAAATATCCAGCGTGTCCCAGCTGCTTAAGCAGAGACACAGAGGCCCTTTCCACTGTTCCATTTTCTTCACGGGACCAATTCAGGAATCAGTGGAAAGCAGAGAATGAAAAAGGTTTTGCTTTTCTAGCTGAGAGGATTCTAGAGTTGAAGCCCAAAAAAGAAACTTTCTCAAGTTCCGGAGAAAACTAAAAATACCTATATTGGGTGGTCTTTCACATAATTTAATTATGATCATAGGGTTTTTTTTGTTTGTTTTTAACTTTATCTCCTTGACTTGGGAAAGAATCTGTAAAATATTCTGGACAGAATTTTGTTAATATGCCATTTCAGGGTGGCATTTGTAGTGGAAATCAATGCAAAACAGAAGATCACAGGACTGGTCACTTTAGCTTTTCTGTTCCTATCAAGCAAATGGGCCACCGTGCCCCAGTTACGGTTCTAGATCAGATCTGCTGGACTGCCTTGACCCGAGCAGACACCTTTAGCAGAATGAAAGTGGGAGAGACCTTTCTGGAGAGATCTGGGCAGACAGCGTTTCCAGATTCCATTCTTCCTTTCCAGTTCAGTTTGTTTCCCTATTACATCCTCTCTTGCAATTTAGTGGATGCGCCTGCTGCTTCTTTATCTAGGCTATAGCAAAAGCGTGCTGCGATGCTTCAACTCCCATGGCATGACAAATTAATGGAAAATAAATCTCTCTTGTGTTCTCACAGTACCAGAATTCTGATGCATGTAAGTAGCTCTCTCCTTGTTAAATGCTAATGCCAAGTGCTTCCCCATCCAGCGTCAATCCACTCTTCCCCTTACTCAGAGAAGGGCTACAAAGAAACACTTTGGAAGGAATTTCAGATCCATCTATATTGCCAGTTTTTGTATTTATTTATTATTATTTTTTAAAGATACCTCATCCTATATTAAGCACTGATGAGTACTCCTACTGATTTATTTCAGCCTTTATTTTTGGTTCCTACTGAGCACTTCCACCTCATGGAAAACATACAGATCTTTCTCTCAGTTACACAAATGTCTCATTTCCAACACAGTCCCACACCTTTTGCTGTATTTGTATTTTTCCCCTTGACAATTTTCAGATCTGCATTTCAACAAAGTCACAGAGATGTTAATCATCTCTTGTTAATGTCTTTAGACACCATATATGTAGTAGGGATGGGGATAAATCATGGATGAGCACAGTGTCCCCAGTGGTATTTTTTTTTGTCACATTCTGTTCTAGTTCTCTCATTACCAGGGATGTTGAGTCATCTTAGATACATTATTATTATTATTATTATTATTATTATTATTATTATTATTATTATTATTATTATTATTATTATTATTATTATCGTCGTCGTCGTCGTCGTCGTCGTCGTCGTCGTCGTCATTATCGTTGTCATTGTTGTTATCGTTGTTGTTGTTGATATTGTTGTTATTGTTATTATTATTATTGCTGCTGCTGCTGCTGCTGCTGCTGTTGTTGTTATTGTTGTTGTTGTTGTTGTTGTTGTTGTTGTTATTATTATTATTATTATTATTGCTTTTGTTGTTGTTGTTCATCTATCATCAAGGCAGTTCTAACTTATGGCAACCCTTTTCAGAGTTTTCTAAGAACAGAGTACTCAGAAGTGGTTTACCCATTCCCTTCTTCTGGAGTCACCCCGGGACTGTGCAGCTTGCCCAAGGCCACCCAGGCTGGCTCTGCCTCTAGCTCCACAGTCAGATTCTTCACTCACTGAGCTACCCCAGCCAGTCTTACATGCATACACAGAAATCAACCAACCAACCAAATAATGTTTAGTTCAGGCCCCTGGCCCCTGCCTTTTCCCCCCGGATATTGGATGATGGGCAACAGAGGTGAGGTTGGGGAATCCTATGGTTCTGAACCTTTGTTCCGCTTCAGGTCCCAGCAGAACAACTTCAAGCCTACCTGCCCTCAACTCACCAACTTGCCTCTGCAGATCAGCCAGAGCCACTGTCATAGGAGACAGAGGGAGTGGTTCAACTGGGACTTGGAAGAAGCCAGCTTGAAGGCCCCATGGAGCCATAAAACTCACTAGGTAGCCCATGGCCAGTCACCCTCTCACTCTCAAACTGGCCAACCTCACAGGGTTGTTGTAAAGGGAAAGAAGAAGAAAGAACCCCAGATGCCACCCTGACCTCAATGTAGGAGAGGTGAGATATATACAGTATGTAACTAATACATAGGCATGTCTTCTAGAGCAGTGGTCCCCAACCTTGGGCCTCCAGATGTTCTTGGACTACAACTCCCAGAAGCCTTCAACACCACCTCTGCTGGCCGGGATTTCTGGGAGTTGAAGTCCAAGAACATCTGGAGGCCCAAGGTTGGGGACCACTGCTCTAAGAGAACCTCCTAATCTTTCAGAAACTTCCCTGCCTGTTCTGGATAGCGTTCAAAACATCGGCAAGGACACGCTCCGTTCTCCACATCATCTCCTTTGTCAGAGGTTTCATTTAGGGCTGGGACGGTTAATGCAGGAGTGGCTTGACACGGAAGCCCGATCCAGGCACTGCTGTCTTCAAGGCAGGTTGACAGCAATCTCTAAAACAGATTGCCTCTAACACAAGCAGGTTAGGTGCTCAGAAGGCTAGCTACAGTCCTTGTTACGCATGATACAGTTTCTCTGTGGGAGTCTAGAGGAAGGGCTGCAGTGTAGTGAAGTACTGCTGTATATAAGCTCAAGGCAATTTGAAGAAAAAGCCCTCCGGAGTCACGCACCAAAGTCAGATTGGTAAAATCAAAGCAGAGGGATCCAAGAGATTCCATATACATCACCCCCGTCCACCAACCCACCTCCACTATCTATGTTTGGACACTGTTAATGGGCTGACGGCAGAGAGGGACATCCCCTCTACTCACCTCAAGTGGAAACACACTACAAGAATGCAATTCTGGCAAACCAAAGGAGACCAAATTCTCTGCTTGCCTCCCCTTCTTCCCTATAGGATGCAGGGAGAGTGCTTTGTAAGATTAACAGCATACTTTGCGTAGCTTTCAGAGACATGCCGTAAACATTTTTCTGCAAGCACAGCTTTATATAAGGGCCTTTGCCTAGAAAAGGATTCTCCCTCAGGAAGCATTCTACTCTTATACGAACATCCTCATCAGTCTTCTTTCTTTTCCTGGGACACAACACACATCCCCAGAAACCTCGGGGCTTTAAAGCATGGCTAAAGGGTAATATATTCCAGGGCGCCTTTGCTCAAATGTTGGCAGCACAGCTCTGATTAGCTCAACAACACAGAGTGTGTTGAGAATACCTACAAGGAGGAGCTGCCCATTCAAGTTACTGTTGCAAAAGGGTGCAAAGTTATATTTTGGGATGGCAGCTCCAGAATTCTCAGCCATCACATATACCCCCCCCCCATTTCAGTAGCCATGCTAGCTGGGGGATCGTGAGTGTTTTGCCCCCTCCCCAAATTCACTGCTCCAGCTTCTGGCTGAATTAGATACAGAAGAAGACTGACCATTTATTTGTGCTCAACAACAGCTCTGCAACTCTCCCTGATAAGGATAAATGGATCTCATGCATCAGAGAGCAAATTGACCCCTGAAGAGCCCGGGAAGAACCACCCCTCCAGCCCTGAGTTAGTCCATCCTGATCATTTTGCTCAGGGGCTTGATCAAGCCTTTGTCCCGTATGAAAACATCGGATATTGGTCACGGCTAGAGGCGGATTACTGAGCAGCACAATGCAATTATCTCATTCCCTGAATGTCTCCTCCGATGTTTGTTTGGCTCCAATATTCAGGCCTGCCAGTGGGATCGGAGTGCAGCCCTCCTGACAATCAGCCCTGCAGCCAATCTGCAGACCGCGGTCACGCAAACTCCATTTCTCCTTTCAAAAAGGCTTCTGGGCTACTGCACCATCATAACACATCTAGCCCAGCAAACGGCAATGTAACCCAGCAAAGGGACAGTGAACATGCAACTGCATCTATTTATCATTCCAGGAGAAAAGCCTTGCTCAGCTGGAGCTGCAGAGGAGCAACCCTACTGGAGTACCATAAGCGCCTTGTCTGTCAAAGCCCTCTGTGAGCCTTACACCCCTTGAGATGTTTACCCCTTGCTGGATTTGCTCCTCCACTTCTGCCACACTCTGCCACCCAAAGCTTTGGGCCCAGGTCAACAGACACTCCTGTTAAGACCTCGCTCCCCATATGCTTGGAACTCTTTCCCAGAACACCTGCACGATGATGCCATTCTATTACCTCGGCCAAATCCCTCCCTCAAAACTCAATATTGCCACCTCACAATGTTGTTGTGGGAATAAAGAGGAAGGGGGAAAACCATGTACACTGCCTTGAGCTCAGTGGGGAAAAAGGCAGGATATAAATGTAACAGATTAACAAACAAATTAGTTCTTTGTATTCTCGAAGGCTTTCATGGCGGGGATCCGATGGTTGTTGTAGGTTTTTGGGGCTGTTTGGCTGTGTTCTGAAGGTTTTCCTTCCTAACGTTTCGCTAGTCTCTGTGGCCGGCATCTTCAGAGGACAGGAGTTAGAACTCTGTGTTATGGTGTAGTATGTGGGATAGTTGGGTATTTGTAGCTGTGGGATCAGCTTTTTGTCCTTTTCAGAAGGTTGTGTGATTATGGTGATCAGGGTGTTTTTTGTTATGGGTATATTGTTATGATAATGGAGGGAGATTATCTGTCATTGTGATTGATGGTTGTCTGCTGGTGTCTGTGGATTTCAATGGACCCTGCAGGGCTTCAACAAAAAAGAAAAAAGACTAAAACTCAACAAAGTCTATCTCCCAGCACTGAAAAATACAGCCTGCAAAACGTCAACGAACTCTACCCAGCCAAAAGGACTGGTGATCACTGCACACAAAAGACCAGCTGACAGCACCCATCAATTACAGTGACAGATCCTTTCCCCCCTTATCACAACAATACACCCATAACAAAAAACACCCTGATCACTGTAATCACCCAATCTCCTGAAAAGGACAAAAAGCTGATCCAACAGCTACAAATACTCAACTATCCCACACACTACACCAGAACACAGAGTTCTAACTCCTGTCCTCTGAAGATGCCGGCCACAGAGACTGGTGAAATGTTAGGAAGAAAAACCTTCAGAACACGACCAAAGAGCCCGAAAAACCTACAAGAACCAAATCAGTCCTTCCCATCCAACACTCTTGATGGCTGACAACCAGAACAATTAAGCAATTTCAGTTCCCAACCCTGAAGAGTTCTCTTATCAGCATTTCTAGATCACACATGTGGGCAGCTTTGGATTCAAGGATGTCTTCCTTGATCGGCAGCAAAAGCAACAATGAGTCTTGAGGCATCTGAAGTGCAAACAATTTTTTTAACATTCATGGACTGCAGCACACGCCTTCAGAAATGATGAAGACATGTAACAGAGCACTAGTTTTGGTTGGGGCTGAGTTTATAAGAGGTACTTTTTTGAGACCACAAATACCAGAAGTCCCCAATTTGCACAGACAGACCATAGAAGGAACTTTTCCAGCTTTCGCTCTTGGAAAAGACACTTTAGGATGAAGAACCAGGCATGAACATGTATCCAGGCCATCAAAACCACGTATCTCCTCCCTCCTCCTTCGTTTCCCCTCTGTCCTTGATATTGGACATACTCTTTTACCTTCCCTATATTGTATCATCGGATACCCAGTGTGGTGCAGTCGTGGACAGGCGGACAGACTAGGACTCAGGGGTCCTAGGCGTGAATCTCCACTCAGCCATGGAAATGCAAGGGAAGAGAGCCTCCTGGCCCTTAGAAAATCTGTCAAAACCCTGCTCTTCAGAGAAGCTTTTCAAGGCATCCTCCTCGCACAATACCTTATCATGTTGTTATGTTTAGTTTGTTTTCTGCCTGCTGTTGCACTGGGGGATTTTTCTTTAGGTGTATTTTCTTTCTTTGATGTGAGGTTTGGTTGGTGCAGGTTGGTGTTTTATGTTCCTGTTTTTTGTATGCAAGCTGAGCAACAGCAATGCCACTAGATGGGTGGGTTATAAGTCAAACAAACAAACAAACAAACAAACAAACAAAGAGGAACTGGTAAAACCACTCCTTAATTACCTCGCTTACCTTGAAAGACCTACTAGGGTTGTTATATGTCACTTCGAACCTGACAGAACTAGAGATAGGAAGGCCTGGGGGGGGGGGGACAGAAAAATTGAGGGGGGAGGATTTTTTCTGTTTTTTTCCAAAGCCATGTTTTGTTTTTGTTTTTCAGAAAAATTGAAAAACAATATAGTATGAAATGTGCTGTTTTACAATGATAAATAATGTGTCTATTCAAACTATATAACAGGAAGACCTTAATGAAAGACTTGTGAGATTTTTTTGTATTTAAGATTTCTCTCTAGAGATGCAAAATTTCTGAAAATTTCCATTTTTCCCAGAAAAAAACAGGGGAATTTTTTTTCTGTAAAAAGTGGAATTTTTTGTGTTAGTCCGATACCTGCACAAGGTATAGTAAACAAGGTGATTTTATGTCACCCTCCCTCTAAACAGATACTGTGCCAGCCATTGCCACCTAAAGCCATTACCTCAACCTATTTGAAGGCAGGATCCGCATCACAGCACTTCAGGGAAGCACTCGCTGCTACTTTAAATAGATGATCAAGCACAGAAATGACTAGATTGAGGAAAGGAGTCCATCTTAATTGGGGAAAGGGATTTTAACCCAATACATTGCTCTGACCATTGAATGTATGGCCCTTGAACACGATATGGCTTAGATCTGCATGCATTCTAGTACAAAACACAGTTGTATGCACAGCTCTGAGAAGATCGTTAAAAAAAGATGTTGCTGCCCCCTTACCTTTTTCTTCACAGCCAGAGACTGGTCTGTAGCCAAAATAACCAGAAGTTTTTGTAACGCACCCCCTTCAATTGCTGCAACTTGCACTCTGGGGTTGCTGAGAAGAAAGGAAAGAAAAATGTATTTGCCTCGCAGACATTTTGGTGCTCTTTAACCTCTGCTGTAGCCTGGCTCCTTCTACAAGTGACAACGGATGGCACAAAGATATTAGGAGTAATATATTGTTTAAATGAAAATGAGGGCCTTGAGCGATACCGTTGAAGACAGCATCTGGGTCTATTTTTGCCTCAGAAGTCGCCACCTGGTGGCGGCCAACTTAAGAAAGTCAAAAAGCTCCAAGCCGCCGGCTTTTAGGAAGTTTATGTGCCCAGAACTTGAGCCAGCTATTTTTAAGTAATTCCTTTTCTCACAGCTGAAGTATACCTAAACGACATTGTAATTGTAACTTACTGAAGAATATCCTTAGTTCTTTGGTGGCGTAATTATTGTTAAACGTACTTTTACCCGTGGCAGGGATGTGGCCTGCCTCATTAAAAGGTGCAATAAAATCATGAGCATTGGTTTATCTTGCACCTCCTACTGCCAGTGTTCGCACAGAGGGGGCAAAAAGGACCATATTTGTAATAACAGGGTAAAAACAGAAGCATCTGGATGTCACCACCAGCTGAGCATGAGGGGTGCAGAAGGGAAGGCAGCCAAAGGGCGGATGGGAATGTCAAGGCTTCATGACTGACTGGCCGAATCCAAAAGATAACATTCCTCCTCCTTTCTCTAAATGTCGAGCGCTGGCAGAGACAGGAGGAGGGAGCTAGAGACCTCATTTTGCATGCAATAAAGATGAATGCGACTTCCGACTTGCCATGAGGTACAACAGGCATTCCCAGTCCTCTTCAAAGTAAACGGCTTTGATTTGGGAAAGAAAAAGCAAGCCTTTTAATGCAGCCTGCAGTGCCAACCACCATATGAGCTTAATATTGCAGAGCAATAAATATTTCAGGACTGTAAACGACAGAGGGAGGCTGGGGGAGAAAAACCTACTAGAGAATCAGCAACACAACAGGAAGGGAACTAGGAGTAGGATGTCTTAGACCAACGGCAACAGGACATCAAGGGCATGCCAGCCATTTCAGCGATACCTCTTCAGTGCCACAGCAACTTTTATTAATAAAGCAACCTTCTTTCACCAAAGGTGCTGCCTTAGCAAGGGACTCTTTCTCCCAGTGCTGTCTCCCCCTTGGGTTTCATTTATGCAGATTAACAGAATAATGTCACATCTGTTCTTTTTTTCAACATTTTATTCAAGCTCATTTTCTACTTCTCCGAGGCTCTTCTGTTTCTATTAACATGATGATTTATTCAAACACTTATTATTATCCACGGCTGCACATAATCTTATTCTAGGATCAGTCTTTCAGCTCACAGAGAGGAAAGGTTTCCTCCACCAAAGCCTGGGGAATAACAATTCAGATGCTGTTTCATTTAACGATAATAAAATAAGCCGAGTTGTCTTTAGTTTAGCTGGTGAATCTTATTTATTAGGTTACATCTATATCCTACCTTCCTTTCACGGTGCTAAGGATATCTGTGAGTCTAGGGATCCTTCTCATCAAGACACTGACCTACCTGTGCAAAATCTGCTAGACATTTCCTGTCATTATTTGCACAGTATATCAGGCAAAACCCAAAGAAAAATTTAAAAAGACAAAACCTTGTGGCACCTTAAAGACTTAAGCGTTATATTTTAATGTGAGCAAGTCCACTTCTTCAGGAGTAAAATACAAAGTCCACAAGTAAATATATTCATGCCAGCTTTAAGAACCAGTGGTGTATGGCTGCATCTCGCATGAGCAGTAATTTATGACCTCTGTTTGGTGTTCAGTTCTTTTGAAGCCTGGTTTTGTAAATATTCCCACAGGAGACAGAAAACACAAAACAAAGCACAGCATGACCCTTAAAAGGCACAGGAAGGACAGGACTGTTATTTAGACTGCTGCTAGCTCTATGATAGTACTGAAGGGTGAAGATTCAACAATTGACCAGACTGAGCTGATGGATTTGGCCTCTACAAGGAGTTCCCTGCACTCAGGGGGAAGCATCCTTTGCAAAATCACACTACTATATGTCATGGAAGACTGAACAAGTCTCACTGCAAAGGCTGGATTCATTCCCACACCAATTCACAGCAGTAACCGTTCTGCTAAAGTTGGCATCGGGAAAGGAAACGGGCATCTTTGTACACAGTTCTGGAATTATTTAATTAATAAAACCCTGGAGCATGAAGGCTAGCATGTTGAGACCCAGGAAACAATAACAGTATTTTCAAAACAGGCCACAGGTGGTACTGCCACTCAACCCTTTGTTATTGATCTAGCTGCTATACTTTGAGCTAGTTTCACTCCCTGGACCATTTCCAAAGGCAGGCCCACACTCAGTTCAGTACAACCATCCAGCTTGGAAGTCACATGGACAACTGCGGCCAGACTATCTCTGACAAAGAGAAAATAGCTGTTACTACTGCTATAAACGGGTTTGATGCCGCTCCTTGTATACTAGGACTTCCCAAAGTAAGTCGCCGCTGCATATTGTAAATCTGGAAAACATACACAGGAAAACAGTACCAATAGCAAGCTTCACCGCAAATCCAATGCCCCTATAGAAACCAGTCAGTGCACCTAATTCTGGACATCCCTTTTGGACCAGAACACTGTCTCACGAGCATTATCCTTGATCACCATCTGCTTTTACAGATACTGTACTTCCTCATATTCTTATAGGAGTTGTGTCTCGTAACACCCACCGAGACCAAGCAACCGAGGGATGCACTCTCCTCTGCCAGTCATCCTGGCACTCCACAACACACATCTGGGTGACTCCATCTCCTCCCCAGAAACCTCCAGGCTTTTGACAATTACCTCTACAGCATCTCTGTTTCACCTCACTGACTAACTTGAGTTTTACAAACGGGTCACACTGGTCAGCCTTTTGATCGTTCTACAAAAGTGTCCATGACTACAGCATTTGAGGAATGCCTTCAAAAGACACCACTGAGCATTGCTGGAAAAGCCAGCTTTGTCCAGGAGGAACACTCTCCCCACACCACGCCACCTCCGCCCCATGGCGAGCAAGGTGTGAGGCAAAGTTGTTTGCCAAGTAGATTCTATTGTTCTCTGAAAAGTATGAGGCTCTCCTCAAGCCTTTCAGGCAGGCCCGCCCTCAGCAATTGTTGCCATGGTTATTACACTTCAGTGCCTTTAAGAAAAAAGGGGGGGGGTGAATGCGGGATTGTTCCCAGCGGCTGTTATTTATGCGGCAGCAGTTATGAATAATGTCCAAGTAAGCTGTCAGCCCCCACTTTTTGAGGGGGGTTTGTTTGATCCTATCACCTTCTGGTCTGCGCCAGATTAAAGTGTAGAGGAGAAAGGGTAGTAAATACTGTAAGCATCGAAGAGCAAACGCTTCTGAAAGGGAACAAAAACATTTATCCAAAGCGAATATATATTAGATATAATCCTTTAAAGGGAAAACCACTTTTCAAAACATCAGTCACTGAAGGTCATAATAGGGCAGGAGCACTAAAACTGATGAATACCATTACTAGGTGCAGTAAGCAGTTTCATACTGCAACCATTTCCATCTCCTCCCAGGAGATACTATGGGGGAAAGCCCCATAACAAAGGGCAAAATCAAAGATAATTTTTTTTAAAATAACCAGGACACTGTAACTCCATTCCAAGCTCAAATGGAGGGAAGGAACAGGAAAAATCCAGGCCCAAAAAAAAAAAAAAAAAAAAAAAAAAAAAAAAAAAAACCCAAGCAGAAAATCCCAATGGAACACCATGTGGCATTTTTAGAGCATCGCTCAGGGGCTGAGTTTTTAAATTAGCCAAGCATTTATTTACTGTCCTTCCACCAGCTTTACCACTCTTCACTGCAAGAGTGCCTTTCTACCACTGTCAACGTACAGTAGTTTTGAAAGTAAGCCATATGCCATGTCCCAAAATTCCTTTCTGACTATGGAATAATCATCTCTTTCACTAGCTTGCTTTATGTCCCAGTAGTCTAATTATCCCTTCATGACAACAGCACATTAAGCTCAGAGCAATTTTATCAACATGCAAAACTTCTAAAAGAGTGAATTAAAAGAAATACGAATGCACACCACGAAGGAAAGAAAAACCTCACTGGCTCTACTGAAAGTTTATTGAACTTGACATCTTATTAGGCCACAACACAAGCATGCAGGCCTCCTTTGCAGGGGTGTCTGTAAAAATCAGAGAATGTTTCCTAAAAGTGCTCATGCCCTGAAGATGTATATGACTATATCAGAAAAACAAAACTATAGTGGAATCTCACTGCAAAAACCATGAATTTGCTTAGATTGATTGATGACGTACAGAAAAGCCGAACATAGTCCTTTACTAGGCATTAGAAGGCTAGTTTGCATGATTCCTATTTTTGTTTTAAGCAAATATTCATTCTTGCTTTATATTGCAGTAAATTAATTCTGCACTGACTCCCACCTTCCCATGCACACACAACTTGATCTAGATTACTGGAGACCAGCCTTGCCATGTCATTTTCTTTCCTGATAAGTGGTACTTGTTGAGACAATGAATGGACGGGCCACACATACCGTTTCTGTTACTTTGGAAGGGTAGGCAGGCACTTGCAAATACTTATATACTACCTGACATATACCATCTACGACCTTGCAATTTTATAATTAATGCCTACCACACTCCACAAGAACCTGGCAGGAAACTTTCCTGACCTTTCTCAGCATAATTAAAGTAATGATCCCAAATCAGGAGAGCAACTGTTAGATCAAATAACTACTATCTCACCTTTTGCATTTCAAATATTTCACATTGTTCATTTTTCGTCCTTTCAGAGAATGAAAGTAGAGGCCGCCAGACAATTAACTGTATTTCAGCCATTGCTACTAGCCTCAGAAAATCTCCAGCAGGGGCTAGCTTCAAAATCATATGCAATACTAATTGAACCCCACTATGAATTACATTAATAACAATAATCATGTGCTGTCAAGTCAATTTTGACTTATGGTGACCTTTCCCAGGGTTTCCCAAATAGAGATGGGCATGAACCACTGCTTTGGTGGTTCATGCTGGTTCAGTTTTTGGTCTGAACAGGTGTTCGGTGCTTCCCAGCCCCCGCCTCCTCCAGCAGGCACCCAGTCAGAGGCAGCACCCTGGCTTCCCTGCCCCGCCTTCTCCAGACGCTGCTTCATTTTTTTTTCTTTATTTTATTTAGGAACAGGGATAGAGGGTACAGAAAGAAAGAGGGGATAGGAAAGGAAAAATGGTTTTGGGGGATAGGAGAGCATAAAGTATAACATCATCCAATCAATTCATATTACTAATACATATCAACTTTTTGCTTTTTCACAGTTTGATTACCCTCCTGCTTTTATCTTATCATTTAATTTTAATTTTATTCTATGTTATTCCAACATTGTCTGGTAGCTGCTGCCATTTATACAATACATCCCATCGTTCAGTTTCTTTTTGAATTGAACAGTCTTTCAGCCCATCTGACAGAATATCCATTTTTTTCACTTCCCATATTTTCACCATAAAATTATCTGGTTTCAGTATCTCTGCCTCCTTAAGATTTTTGTCATAATGCTTTTTAATTTTGGAAGCTGCATGGGTCACTGGATAACTCTCTACTGCATTCATATTACCTGGTGTCATGTCTAATACAGACAATTCTAAAGTCTGTACAACTTCATTTAAGTTTTGTTTGGCATCTACTGTCCCCTCTTTCGTCCCTTTCATCAAATTTTCTATTTTGCTAAGACCTGCATTCACTTGCTGGAACCCTGTTAATATTAGCCTTTGTATATTAATCTGCCATTCCTTTTCTATTTCTTGCACCACTATTCCAGAACTTTGGGATTGAACAGACCAAGTCTCCATTTGTTCTTTTGAATTTTTGGGGTCCATCTCAGGCTTTGGGGTTTGTATAAATACCACAATAATCACCCCCTAGAAATCCTTCCACAGTTTCCACAATTTTATCAACAATTCAAACCCCTCATCATAAACCTCCCCTTAGATCTCCCTCCAATCTTTGTCCAAATATTGTAGTATAAAAATCAACTTTTAGCCCAGCAAATACAATATCAATTAGAACCGTGACGCAGTTATTTCTTCTTCTCCTGAGTTCAGCAAGCTTCTATTATTAGACTCACACGTGGTCACAAACAAAACAACAGTCACAGAGTCTCAAACTGTCCAGTAGATTGTCCTTGGAGCTCGTCTTGTGATCTTCATTAACCCCTTAATGCTCCTTAGTCCAGTTGGCCACGTCAGCTCCTTCTCCTGAAAACCACCAGATTCTATTATTTATAGTTCACAAAGTCCAGAGAAGGCAAAGAGTAACGTATCCCAGCCACACTGCATCCACCGAAGTCTCTTAAATTCAGTCAGACGGTGTTGCTGTCTGGGATTCTTCTCCAGAAACATAAGATTTATTTTTCCATCTCAGACTCTCGGCTTTAGAATCAGCCTGGCGTTTTAATAGTTCACTTGGAGAAGCTTAGTTTCGCTTTTGAGTCAGACTGATAAGATAAACCCGCCGCTGCATTTATTCTTTCCGCCAAATATTTTCATTCTTATTTCAGCTTAATGAGGCTGTTTCATAAATCAGAGGCTTCGGCTTACTTACTTGTTATATATTTTTAGTTTATATTGATTGCTCTCCTCTCCCCCGGTAAAGGGTTCCTCGCGGCTCAGTGCCAAAAAATGGCGCCCGCTCCAGTCCGTGCACGGTGATTTCTTCAGAAGAAAAAAGTCCGGGTCTGCCTCCCTTTCTTCTCCTTCTGCTGCTCACCATCTGCTTCAGAGAGACTTCTTCTAGACTCTCCTTTGATCCCCATTTCAAAAGGGGGATCCCGGACCGGAGGGTTCCAGCTTTTTCCAGAGAGAGCTCCTCTCTGGAGTTGCTGGCAGCACCGCAACAAAGCCCCGCCTTCCAGACGCTGCTTCAGAGAGAGCATCCGCCGGAGAAGACAGGGTTGGAAAGCATCAAACAAAAAAAAATGAACCATCACAAACCATAAAACTGATGGCTTGTGCCCATCTCTACTCAGAAGCCTTGGGTCCCAAAACAATTTCGGAAGGCGATCTAGGGTTGACCATTTCTGATGGAGAGTGACAGGCTCTATGGAACAAGGCTCCTCTCAGATCAATCTCCTCTAAATTAGAGGAGCGTTCTATTAAGCTTCTGCACAGGAGGTATTTTCTATTACTCCATTTAAGTAATATCAATAAAGCAGTCAGTTCAACCTGTAGGAGGAACTGTGGTAATGTCAGTACAGACTTTCAAATGTGATGGATATGCCTTCCAATCCAGTTGTTCTGGTCCAGTGTTTTTACAGAAATAGGATTAATCACAAGGCAAAAAATTATAAGGTCAACAGATCTAACTCTCCTGTCTTTGTTTTCAGGCAATAAGGAATAGCTAATTCATGAACAACTGATTGTCTTTTTCAGGATGGCAGTGCTTTTGTCATATACTGGAAAAGGAATTTAATTTTACATGCACGGAGAGATAGGTTATGGCATATTGCTCTAGTGTAAAAGATAATTCATCAGATTACTTAAACAACCAGACTCCCAAGATGATTTTTTTTCAATACGCGGTTTCCTTTCATTTATTTTGTCATTAGGGATGACAAGACTTATCTTCCACCAGCCTCCCATCTCAATCTAATCAGTTACTAATTGCAGTGATGTGAAGGTATTATTATAAGATTGTACATTCCTGATGAAAGACCTGTACTATTGTTCTGTTCCTGTTTTTTCCACGTTTTTTCAATAAAGCTTAAAAGAAAAAAAAACCAGTGGCACGAACTGTTAACTGATATGCTGCCTCCTGTTGCAGCACATCAACAGAAAAACTTTACTGATAAAGTATCCAAAGGACCTCTATATCCATGGGATTAATAGTTAGCCACAGCCCTATATACAACATGCAAGGACATACAAGGATGCCCTCTTGTGGCCTTTGTCCCACTCCCTTGTATGATGTATAAGAGGATTCTCTCATATCAGCAGTTTCAGGCATCCATGGCAGTTCATGAAACTAATTCCTCAAGGACATGGGGGTTCTACTGTATCTTGATTACAGTACTGTATAGGTAAAAGTGATACTAAAATGTTTCTTTCCTTCAAGCAGAAACACACAACTCCGCCAAAAAAGTTCTATGTGTGCTTGCTAAATTGCTGCTATTCTTTTAATAGGGTACAATTAAGAAACCATCTTTCATCAGACACTTGCTGAGACTTAGTTGCTTAGTATTTACCTCTACACATTGTCAAGATTTTGGATTTTCATACTTTGTGGCAAATACCAATCATAAAGCATCTGAAATGCTGTCCAATAGATTTGAACAGGCAGGTGAGAAGACAAGAGAAAAAAAAACTGATACTGTATTTGAAGAGCAGCATTCATTTGCTGTTGTTGTTGGTGCTTACTCGTTTAGTTGTGTCCGACTCTTTGTGACCCCATGGAGCAGAGCACGCCAGGCCCTCCTGTCTTCCACTGCCTCCCGGAGTTGGTTCAGATTCATGTTGGTGGCTTCGATGACACTGTCCAACCATCTCATCCTCTGTCATCCCCTTCTCTTCTTGCCTTCACACTTTCCTAACGTCAGGGTCTTTTCCAGGGAGTCTTCTCTTCTCATGAGATGGCCATTCATTTGTATTTAGCCATATATTGTTGCTTAGTACAATGGTTCTCAAACTGGAGTCCCCAGATGTTCCTGGACTACAATTCCCAGAAGCCTTCACCAGTTGCTGTGCTGGCCAGGATTTCTGGGACATGCAGCCCAAGAACATCTGGGGACTCCAGTTTAAAAACCACGGGCTTTGTGCACATTCAACTACTGCCAAGCCAAAGTACACTTGCTGGCTGGATTGATCCTGCTATTTGATTTCTGTGGTTTGAACCTCAATGCTGAAATGCATGCTAGTTATTTTCTGTGCAGTTCATTAAATCAATAAGGGTCATGTTTCCTCACATTGTCCTGTACTCAATTTCCATATTGATTTTTTTTGAGCACTTGATATTCCAGTTTGTGTAAAAGTTGTCTGGCAACTCAAAGCAAATCAGCAGCATAGAGAACTCCTTGTATCACAGAGCACTAATGAAGTCACAGGTCAAACACAGGACTGGATTCTGAAATAAAATGCTTTGACGTACTAAAATTATAATGGATAGGAGGTGTTTTAATGGACTAGTCTTAGCTTCACCATCTTAATAAGCTTAAATTGAATATAGAGTAGCTACCCAGAGTTCAATGCCCCAGAAAGTCACATACATATTGACAAAGAATGACACCAGTTATAAGGAGTTTAGCAATACCAAATTCCAAGGGGCAAAGACAGGTTACTGACAAAAAGAAGCATATTTAAACATGATATACATGCCACTACAGAGGGGAGCTGTGGCAACCCATTTCTACCAATTATTGGTGATTGTGGATATGTGATTAAAGCTTAAATTAAAACCAGAGGTTGAAAACTTTGCCCTAAGAAGGACAGGTCTGAAAGGGGTCTGTAATGTGAAACACATTTGGCTTCTTCTCGCATGCTATCAAAGCTGTGCAAAATTCTTACACATCTGATAAGGACTTGCACAGGATGTCAGCAGAAAACCCAGGAGAAATTTGCAAACCTGTTGTCCTTGGCCTTCTCACTCTCCTGCTATATTGCAAACTATACAGCTATATAAAATACTGTTCGGGAAAGACATTCGCCTTTGCCTATGTCAGGAGCAGGGGATGTATGGCCTCTAGATGCGGAGCACTTAGAACTCCCAACGATTCCTCATAATCTACTAGAGTTGATGGGAACTGCCATTCCCCTTTATCAGGGGAGCCACATGCTCCCCAAACCTGGCTTCTACAACCATGCTTTACCTATTCGGTGCCTTTTAGGCAGTGATGGGATGCAAGTGGCCTACAGCTCCCATCATCCCCCATCACCAATGGTGTTGGCTAGAGCAGATGGGGGTTGCAGTCCAGCAACAGCAATGGGGCCACACTAGTCCTTGTCCTTACTTCTGAAGCTTTTCAATGGAGATGAACATATGCTTTAACCTGCCATAGGGAATATATTCCCAAATATATTCTCATCCAGCGCTTTGTTCCTGAAGGGCATGGAAGCCTTTCATTAAGGCATATCTAATTACCATCTAATCACCATACTGTCTGTTCCAACACCTTGTTTCCTTGTTGTAAAAGACTCTGAAAACCTCTACCCGAACATTTAGATGGGGTCAGTTCATTGCTCCAGCCGCCACATTTCAACGACTGGGCAGCTGCTTTGCTATTCCCAAGGAAGACACAACCTTGTGCTGTTGCCTAGTAGCTGTAGAAGATCTTTAATCATTCTAGGGTCGAGCAATTCTGACAACATGAACATCAGACGGTTGACCACACATCGTGCTACCAGAATTTGTGCTCACCCTGCTTAATCAGGTGGTCTGACACTAAATTTTCTTAAAGTAAATATTTCGTTTCTAAAAATACACACAGAAACTATGCATGCATACACATACACACTCACCTGGAGAGCGCAGATCCCAGGACGAACGAGACATATTCCTTCATCAATGGTTCGGTGCTGTTTAGTCCATTAATGAGAAGTTGTAGGCCCCCAAGTGAAAGTAAATCTTTTGCATTGTCCACCTATGAAAGATATTGGTCTGTATTCATACAGAAACACATGCACGATGGGTCTTCTTTTTCTAAATTATAATTAATTTTTTAAAAATCATGTAAAGCAAAATCAAAACGCATTTTGCACATCCGTAAGACACTTAGAAGAAAGGAGGAAAAAGTCCAGACCAAAAAAAAAAAAAAAAAAAAGTCCATGTGCAAAATCCCAAACCGCCGATGAGTAATACTTTATTGGACTACAGTACTAATATGCCAAAAACAGGCTAGCTTTTGAATCCTGAGTGACTCTTCATCAGACTGGGCACTACCAAACTGGGGTGGAAGGGGAGCAACAGCCAGTCTCAAAATCCAAAGGAAGATACACGAAGGAATGGGAAAGATGCTGAAGGACTGGTAGCCCTTTGTCTATGGAGAGGAGAAAAGACAATGCCATCTTCATCCCCGGGTGTGAAATCTGATACCTCAGCTGATTCTATAAAGATGAAGCCTCCATTTGGGAACTTCCTTTTGATTTACAAGGACTTTGTCTAAATATCTGGCCAAGATAGTTTTGACACCCCCTTTCCTCACTCCAAGCTCTGCCTTCCGCTTCAGAACAAAGCCTCTGGGTTCAATCCAACGCAGAAGACATCAGTGAAACTTCAAATGGTGCATTAATTTATTAAAGCCTTTTCCAGGCATGGCACTTACTAAAAGGAAGAGCAATGTGAAAGAAATACAAAGTTGTTCCTTGTTTAGAAGACCACTGTGAGGGGCCCAGGGATCTATACATCATTCCTGCATGTTTTAAATTTTTATTTAACTGACAGGGTGACGGAGTTTGAAATACTTGGGGGCTAACGATAACCGTTTGTATTATTGATTAGAAACTCATCAGCTAGAACAAATGAGGTGGAAAGAGAACCAGGAATATTGATTGGAAGATGGCTGAGCCAGCAATGTGACGTATTAACAAAGTGTGACATTTAACACTGATGAATTGGGGCAGACTTCTTAATCAGAAAAAAAAATACTGCAGTGGTACTTTTGTTCACAACACAGACAAAACCATCCATGAAATGCAGCTTCCTCATTGTGCTACAGAAGTTCAGAGAGAACGAATTTCAGTTTAGAAAATCCAGTGGAATGAAAGTAAAATGATAACAGAACTGGAGAATTTTTCATGAGCAGAGGACTGTGGCAGCTTCACCCCCCCCCAAAAAAAAAAACATTATAGCTTCTCTATGAATTCTACAAACATACCGGAAGAGGGAATACAGAAGAGTAAGGTAAGCTACTTTCATTAAATATAAAAGACACAAGAACCGGTGGTTCTGAAATAGAATTAAAAACTAATATAAAAACCAGAAGGCTTTTTATAACTAAGGATCTGCAGAAACCAGAAAAATGCTGCTAGCTTTATGAAAACTCTTTCCACTTGCCTTGAAGCTCCTCAAATATACTGCTTAAGAAATTCCAAGGTTTACCTTAATGGAAATTCTGATGGCAACATTCTAAGTCTTACTGATTTCACCTGAAGTTTCATTAGGATTTCAACTCTGTATTAATACTGCAACAGTCTCCTTTCTTGTGTGCCTCTGCATGCATGTGTATAAGAAACAGCAGCTTCCAAATGTTTACAATCCACCCAATTTCACACATGATAGTGCTTTCTCCCTTACAAATGTGTACATCTGTGTAGGTAAAATGTCATGTGTGAAGAAGCTGAGTGCTGCTATTCCATAACATCTGCTGCTATGAGAAAGCTATTCTTATGCTTCAACGTTCCTAACATATCACATAACAGCTGCTGATGCTTTTTAAAAAATCTTCTTACCTGATGAACATAGTATTCAAGATCATGAAGTGCTGTGATTTTCTCCTCCAGTGTTGAAGAAGAACTGTTGAATTTATTGATTAATTTAAACATAATTTCAAACTCTGTTTCCATCTGGACATTGAGTTCCCTGAACTCTTCCTTAAGCTTTTCAATGGGACGAAACCTTTGTCTGACATCTTCCTGATGAGCCTTGAGAAACGGGGAAACAAACCACAACAGAACTCTCCAGGTGAACCACGGTAGAGATTACTTATTTTGTTTCCTGAATACCTGCCACAGCTTGCTGCATTGTTCGGACACAAATAAACAAATTATCCTAAAACAGCAAAAAGCAAACTATAATGTATTGTTTTACATATGTCGATTCTACAGCTGTATATTTTATTTTGAAAAAAGGGGAAAAACCAGGTGCAATATGGAGGTATACATGGGGATCTCCTGGATTTAACACACACACACACACACACACACACACACACACACATATACATATATACATATATACATATATACATATACATATACATATACATATATATATATATATATATATATATATATATATATATATATATATATATATATATATATATATATATATATATATATATATATATATATATATATATATATATATATATATATATATATATATATATATATATATATATATATATATATATATATATATATATCTCCAGATCTCAAAATGCAGTTGACGGTAGACCAACTGTGTCAAGAAACATTCATTTCTTCCCAAATAGTAAAAGTGCCATTTGCCCCACTTGAGCCAAAGGCATATGAAATAAAGGCTTAAATGTTCCTCCTGCCACCCCATTTCCCTTGCCAATTTGGCTCTGCCCTGGCTCCTGCTGCAACTTTTGGAGATCTGCTTATTTTAGTATTTCCTGCATCATGATTGGGCTTTTTCTCTTTTGAGGGGGGCAGGAGGATCCAGACATCATATCCTGTCTCTTATTTGCTCATTTAAATCTTTTTATGGAAAAGTAGAAAAAGTGGAAAAAGTACAGAAGGTGAGGACATCTACAATATAATCCAGCTTCATTAAATTGGCATTTCTGGCTTCAGAGTACACCACAATTGCAGAAATGGACCTATCGTCCTACGCAAGTTCCTTTCTTGTTCTTCACCTTGCTCATGGGAGAAACCCACTAGAGTATTTAAACAACTCGCACAAAAGGTGGAATAAAACAGATGCATCAATCTTTCAGAAGACAAGATGCACAAGAGAGGCAAAATGACCTTCCCAAGTTCAAAGGGAGGCAGCTGCCAGAATGAGTTTAAAAAGAACAGAAAAGAAAGAAAAGAAGAAGAGAATTATGATTTAGAAGCACCCAGCAAAACTCTTCATTATTGACTAATAATGCTTTCGTAAGATTACGTTCTTCACTCTACATGGTAGTGAGCAATTAAAAATGCTTAACAGATTAGGTAATCAAAGAGACATCAAAGAGGAAAATTAGATGTTCTCTTGTGATTTCCCCCTCCTTTCTCTGACAGTTTCTGGAAATCAAATGTGACAGGATACCTGTCCCTTCAGAGGCACAAGAGATTTCAACAGTTGTACACACCCAAGGCTAGAGACGATTCTACAACAGTTTTCAATTAAACATTTCCAGATTTAGAAGTGCCAACTTCAAGCCCAGTCAACTGATAATTAATTGAGTTCTAAATTGCTGATGGGGAACATGGACTATCAAGAGCTCCACTGTAAAAAACCCAGTTTTCTTCCATGAAAAATTATACAAATGATACAAGGGTTTTATAAAGAACCTATTTTTAATTAGCAGTCAGAGATTCTACCATAATAAAAGAGTAGTGAAGATTCAATCAACAGACCTCCCCCAATTTGGGACCTTCCTGACATTGATCTAGCAGCCTACACTAAATACTGTGCTTTAAATTGTTCTCTTGTGTTTACATTACTCTGATATGTCTAATATGGATTATCCAACCTGATACGCCCAAGGGAAGCTGAACTATATCCAATACATTCACACCTGAGCTGGACAGGTGGGAGAAAGCTGACCAAGTCTGCAAGTTACTTTTAAAAGCCTTGTTCCTCAAAATCTAACTGGCTGAACTAAAGATTAAAAACAACCCATCAAAATTTTCCGGGGCGGGGCGAGGGAGGGAGAAGACTGGCAAGGACAGAACTTCTTCCTGTCTTAGAATTGCAGTATTCAGGCAGATCAGCTACAAAATCAGGCTATTTCACTGAGGAAAAAAACCTTACCATTATATTTTCCTAGAATTTTAATTTTATTGGTGTTGGATAATTTACAGACTTAAGTCAGAGTTGTTACTACATGTCAAAACCTGAATATTTGTCATGAACAAGATTTAGGTTGAAATTTTATATAATGTGTCAATTCATGCTATTTGGCCAGAAGTGGAAAACCCAGGTCCCTTGGGATTTCTGCAAATCCCTTTCTTTAGTTTCAGGGCTGTTTCTCCCTCTCTCTCTCTCTCTCTCTCTCTCTCATTCATTCATTCATTCATTCATATTCTGCCCATCTAGTGCCTAAACACTACTCTAACAGCAATTAAAAACACAACAACCCACCCAAGTCCACAAAAGACATAAATAATGAGATGCAGACCCAAGCAGCAATAATCCAAGATATAAAATAAACCTAGAGGATAATGGTTAATCAAGACCAATATCCAGTTTGTTGATCCCTGAGGATGTCAAAGAGGTAAGAATGTCCTGAAGGCCTCTTCAAACAATATACAGCAGTTTTTACCCATTTCCTAAAGACCAAAAGGGAGCAAGCCTGGCATATACTGTAACTGTGGCAAATGCATTACATAGCATTGGTGCCACCACTGAAGAAAGCCCGGTTCCTGGTGGCATTTTTATGGCCCTCTCTAGGGGTGGCCACCCATAACCGCAAAACCTGGGTGGCCTGAGTGGACAATCTTAGGGAGAGATGTTCCATCATATAATAAGGAGAGGCTTGCTTACTGACTAATAATTACCTCTTCAAGGAACAGAAATGGGAGGAAAGAAAGAAAGTCTTCTAGCTTCACCAAACTAGTCTCCCTTTCCCATAAAAGAGGTGGTGGTAGGAAAAGGATTAAAACCAAAGCACAAATTCTACCAGAACAAATTGACTACATAAAAAAAAATTAAGACCTAACCTAGAACACAATTACCCATACAATCATATATGCAACAAATTGATCGCACTTTCTACTTCTGCCCAGGCAACATAGTCTCAAAGAATTACCATATGCCATTTCAGCTGCAAATGCAATCTTTATAGCAGAATATTTGAGTTTAAATCACATACTAAGGTTCCCTCTTATTTCCTACAGTTTGACTGAACATTTAGGCTAGGTATCCTACTGAGCTTCCACTGAGCAAAAAATTCCACCAGCATAGTTAAGTTGGAACTGCACCATATGCAGTATTAATGCTGTGTGTATGGTGATCTCCATGAAAAAAACCTACCCTTCCCTTCCAGAACGGCAACACTGAGCCTCATGGCACAGTGGTTAAACTGCAGTACTGCAGTGAAGACTCTGCTCGTGACCTGAGTTCGATTCCAGGCTCAGGAAGGACGCCTGAAGTTGATCCAACCTTCCAAGGTCATTAAATTGAGCACCCAGCTTGTAGGGGTGGCAGTATAGTCTGCATAATGTATGGCTTGCATAATAAAATTGTAAACTGTCCAGAGAGCTTTAAGCATTAGGGGTGGTATATAAGCTGCACACTTTGCTATGGCACAAATGGGGCAATCCTGTATGATGACAATGGCAGGAGTTTCCGCTCAGCAGAAACTCAACAGGTTACTAAGCTTAATTGCTACATTTATAGCAGCATTCTACTGATGTCTTTCCGAACCGACAATACCTTTTCTTCCAGTGTGTCTTCCGTCTTCTTACTTTTTTTCATTTTAGACAAAGCCTTTTTGAGTTCTTGCGTCGTATATGAACTTGGGTCAATATCTATGGGGCCCAGCCTTGTACAAAACAAAAGCATAAATCATGCATTGATCAAAAGTGGGGGGAAATATGCAAGAAAACATTGGAAAGCCAACAGATATCATGGGCCTGTTTATTTGATTTAGCATAAAATATACAGAAACAGCAACATTGCAACTAAGACTCAGTGCTGTGTTCATGTTAATACTGGTGCTTTAAGATTGTAAAAGAGATCCAAAGTCATAAAAGCAGGAATTTGGTGATCCATTTTAACTACATTCGCCTCATAGCTCTTTGGGAAGTATACAAAACAGATCAGGTGTATCTGCAAGGTAAAAATCCAGATGTTGCCAGTCAGTCATTGTCATGGAAATCTTAATATTAAACCTTGACAACAAACAGATTTGTATTCAAAAGGAACACATCAACACATTTGAGGGCACCACAAACATCCGCAAAAACAATGGAGAAGAGAGTCCTCCAGCAGCTCAGTCTGAGTTGTATTCTTTGTACATGTTTACAAGGATACAAAACTATTATCAGGACCTCCACTTAAGAACTAGGAGGCATTCAGGCCTGGCTTGAAGAACAAGGGCATGCAATTGTTGTTGCAATGCTCTTCAGAATTAAAACTCAGTTGAAACAAAACAACACAGAGAACAGATTCCATGAGAATTTTTTTTTTAAGTCTAATGGAAAGCACAGGTGATTGAGTGCCCATCATTTTGGAAGTAGAATGGATCTACTAAAAAAAACAAGACATGGCTTCTGAATACAGTACTTAGGAAATACTCTAGGTATACATAAATAAATAAAAGGAAATGATAGGAAAAAAGACTCAAGTATCTGACAAGAACCTGCAAGGGACGGCACTCAGCCTACAGGAAGACTGGGCTGGGGGGAAAGGTCTGAGCAAGGGGTGAACAACTAAGCCTCTCACAAGGTTTTCGGACCACAACTTGCAGAAACCCACTCTACCAGCTGTGCTGCTGACCGGGGTTGTTGTAGGCTGTAAACATCTGGAGGGCCACAGTTCCCTACTCCTTATCTAAATAATTATGAAATTGGGTGGATCGTACAAGTTGACCAACATGGTCTATAGTTATCTATAGCTCCTTGTTATCCATGGGAAGGGATCCCCCTAGGCAGACGGGGCTGAATGACTGCACTGTTGACCCAGGCCCTAATAATATACAGCTTCTTAAACTAATCTCCCACTGCCCCAAGGCTGATATCTGAGTAACACAAGTCTTCTCTAGATTAAAAAAATACTCACCCTTAGGCTACTGCACTCTACCAGTAAAGTGCCACATGATCCTAAAACCCTGATCTTGCAGGTGTTTTCTGGGGCGGATAGAGGATTCCCCACCCCACATACAATCTCTTCTGAAAAAATTAATCTACTTGAAATTTGTATGGCCCCAAACCAAGAAGCTGAACTGTAAAAAAAAAAAAAATCTGAGTTCAGTTCCAATTTAACTGCAACGTACGGTAATATGTTAAAGTAAAGTTAGAGTAGGACCATTTGAACCAAAGGAACATATAGAGGAGCTGACTCACCAAATTCTGATTCAGTGAGCCTACTCCAGTGTGATTTACCACATAAAGCGACAAGACTTTGGCCTATACACCTAATTTCAACAAGCTACTGTATGTATTAACTCTCTTTGCCCTCTAGAACTGTCTATTATACTTGTCCATTGAGAGGATGAAATGAATTTCAGTCCCTAAAGATATCTTCTACATTTCTCGTCTGGGGCGGGGGCTCTCTGCACGGATACCACTGATTTCCCAACTTAGATAACTGTACTGGCTATATCTCAAAATTATTTTCCCCAGAGCCCCAGCTGGGTCCAACGATATCCAGCTTTTAGTTGCAAGTGATCATAGACATTTGTTAGGCTTTTTTGTTACGCATATCATATAAATTGAAACTCCAAAATCCTTTTCCTCCAGCTACTTGTCCACAGGTTTTCTGTCAACACTCTTTATCACATGATAAACACGTACTGTACTGCAATCAATATTTCAGAACAATATTTCAATATTACAAACAAATATTATAAACAACATAGCCCCCCAGGTACCGTTCTTTTAACCATAACGAATGAATACAACTATGAAACTAAATGAATGAATGCAACTCTGAAGCTAACATCTCCTAACATCTAAATAAGGATCTCCCATTTTCTGGTGGGTGGAATGAATACTGAGCAGGAGAGAAAAATAAGACCAGAACGTGGACAAAAAAAAAAAAAAAAAAAAGCTGAGGCAGGGGAAGAAGAGTGAGAGAGCCCAGAGGTGGCACTGGGCCTAACAGATTTTAATCCAGGCAAATCAAAAAGGGTCAGTGTAAGTCAGAACTGACTTGACAGCACATGATAGTAATAAAATCTGGGTACCTTTGCAGATAAATCATAAAGCCACAAAGCATAAGCAAAGGCAATTTAAATGATGAGAGTTTTGGAATATCTTTTTATGAGTTTAGTACGTGGAAAAAGTTTCCAAAGTTGATATGACAGAATGGTTGAGAGAGAGAAAGGGACTTTTTTCCTCTGGCTGTCACAGGCACTGAGGTTGATAGATGGCATGTTCAGAACTAAGAAGAAGGAACTTCTTTACACAGCACGCAGATTATCTCATAACCAAGGATGATTGATATTGTTGAAGTAGATGTGTTTCGATATCCGGATTTTCTGGGCAAATTTCAGCATAATAAAAACAACTTTCGTAGAGATGATGTCTCTCAAACAGAGCCAAGCATGAAGCTTCCCCCCCCCCCTACAATTGCTATTCATTTCCTATCCACCTCCGCAAGACACATCAATTTAGAATGCACAGGGAAAATTCTCAATACCTCCAAACATAAGAAGTCATCTTCAAAATCAAAACATGGGAGGGTGGCTGTACTTGTCATCATGGAAATTACAGGGGGAGGAGGAAACCACTTCTCTCACAGTAATTGTATGAGTAAGACTAAGATGACACTTGACCACCACCATCTGGCTTGTTTGTAACATCAACATCCTTAAGTTCCTCCATATATAACTTGTCCTTCCTTAAGCATATACAGTATACAGGCACATGTTTCCACTGAAGAAAATGAATAATTTAAAGAGAAAGCTCTATCAACAGGCAATACATTTCCCATGGAGCTAAGAAATCATAGGCTTTAGAAGTATGAAATTTCAAGTGTTTCAGATTAAAAGGGTGATCATATCTGCATTGTGGAATTACTAAGTCTGAATTTGGAGTTCTCCCCATGTAGTTCTTGAAATGTGCATCTTGAGTCCATTATTGCACTTACTCAACAAAAATGACTCCTTGATGCTTATCAGTTCTATTATACAGATTTAGTCTAAACATAGACTCAGCCCTTCCACACTCATTTTTCTGTTCCAGGAGAAGGACAATACAAAGATCCGATTCAGATAAATCAACAAGCCAGGTAACTGCAGAAAACTGGCTTTTCATGCATGAACCAAATGCAGCAAAGGTCAACTAAGCAAAACATGGAGCTCCATGATTTACCCATTGTGCTATCCAAACACATACAGTGGGGTCTTGACTTAAGAATGGCTTGAGTTAAGAACATTTTGACTTAAGAACCACTCTCATAGGAAAATATTGACTTGACTCACATACTTAGATTTGAGTTAAGAACTGAAAAAAACCCACGCGGGAGGCAGGGAAAGTGCAAAATGTGAACTTTCAGTTAACTGTTGGCCAGTGAAAAGGGTGCCTGTCTGCTTCCTTACTCCTCCCAGCGTTTAGAGAGTGGATTGGGAGACAGTCTTCAGACTGCCTGGTACTGCCTGGACTGTCTTTTCCCTGCCTTCCCTGAACCTTTCTTGACCTAAGAAAAAAAGAAACAAAATATCCCCCTCTAGTGGTCGAAGGCGGAATAGCAGCTTCCCATTAGTTTCTATGGACGGAAAAGAGCAGATACGGATCAAATGGTTTTCAATGCATTCCTATGGGAAATGCAGATTTGACCTGAGAACTTTTTGACTTGAGAACCGCCTTCCAATACGGATTAAGTTCTCAAGTCAAGACCCCACTGTATGTTCTTTTTGCTGTTCTCTCAACAAACCAAGGAAACAAATGCCAAACAAAGCCCAGATTCTTTCTGTAGTCCAGAGGTTCCAAACCTTGTGTTCCCAGATGTTCTTGGACTACAACTCCCAGAAATCCACAGCAGTACAGCTAATGGTGAAGGCTTCTAGGAGTTTTAGTCCAAGAACACCTGGGGTCCCAAGATTGGGGACTACTGCCCTAATCCACTGGAACACAAACAAAGAAGAGGAGAAGAGGAAGCACCCATGTTCAGACAAAAAGATAAACAAAAAATGGAAGAAAGCTCCATTGTGAGACCAGAAGTAAGAGAGAGAGAGAGAGAGACCCCTCTCATGGGAGTGCCGTCCCTCCCACCAACCGCTGAGAAAGAATGTCAGACCTCACCAGTTCCCCCACCCAGGAAGACAAGACCACCTGGACAAGACCCGGGGAACCTAGAGAAGGGTTTGAACGAACTAACGGTTAAAGATACCGGGACTCTTTTGGCGGGCACAGGAGAAAAAGGGCGGGAAGTAGTGGAGGCGGGGTTGGGAGATATAAAAGGAGGAGGAGGGGAGTTACCAGGTAATTGGGAATGGATTTGGATAGAAGACCCTTGGACAGAGCAAGTGGAAAAACTAAGGATTCCAAAGGAAGAAGCGGATGCATGGAGGAGGAGAGAACCCACGCCCAAGCCATCCCACTGGGGTGAGAAAGAGACAAAAGAGAGGCAGAAGAAATTAAGGGAAGAGAAGGAGAAGGTTGAGAGGGAGCGGAGAGAGAGGTTGGAATGGAGGGTGTGGGAGATGCATCAGAGGGGATTCGGGAGACCCCATGGCAGATGGGGGAACCCACCCGGGAGTGTGGTTGCCCCAAAGCTGCGTTTGTGCCCCTTCAGAGTCCCACACCACTATGCCCAGTTTGCTTGCAGGGAGAGACTGGTGTTGCTCAGTTAGAGCCCAGTGGTGTGTGTAAAATGGCCCCTGACATTGCCAACTCATTCTCCACACTAGACTTATAGTTTCTGTCAAAAAGATATATATTAATCACTCTGAAGTACTGTAATGTAAAATAAAATATTATCACTACAAAGTCTGTTTGGACTAGATTCCAAAAAATACATGTGAATCAATTTAAATTAGAAAGTATCAGCAACATTAGTAATAATACCAACTCTGAGTCAAATTAAAATAAAATCTCATTTATAAACACACTTGTAAGCCAACAAATGACAAGAAACCCCTCAGTATGAATCACTGCAACATTTAACCACACACTTCAATCATGCATGTCTTATAAAACAGATATTAAAAATCATTTTTTACAACAAAAATCACATTTCCTCTATAAGATAACTAGGGAGTCAACCAGGAACCACCTGGCCTGAAAAGATGACCTCATCCTCTAAAAGTGTATCAATCAATCAACATTTATTTGCATTAGCCATATGCCATAGCAAGGTAAAGGTTCCCCTTGACAATTTTTGTCCAGTCGTGTTCGACTCCAGGGAGCGGTGCTTATCCCCGTTGAGTATAAAAGCTACAAAGATACAGATTCAGTTTTCTAAAAGTGTATTTCAACTAGGCTTTGGAGACCTTCAGCATGCAATGAGACCAATGTCAGCAGTAACTCTTGGATTATGTTTCACTGATCATTTTGATCTTATTTTTGTATTTAAAATGCAACAGATGTGATCGTATTTTTTAAACTATAACCTGATTTTATGCTATGATTTTTTAAAAAGCAAAAGCCCTACTGCTTATATACCGCCCCATCGTGCTTCAAGCACTCTCTGGGCGATTTACAAGTTAATTATGCAGGCTACACATTGCCCCCCCCCCCCAGCAAGCTGGGTACTCATTTTACGGACCTCGGAAGGATAGAAGGCTGAGTCAACCTTGAGCTGGCTACCTGGGATTGAACCTCAGGTCGTGAGCACAGTTTTTGCTGCAGTACAGCTGTTTAACCACTGCGCCATGAGTGGTTTCCTGAATTCCCGACTGCCTTGAAAGTGTTTACAATGACATTTCTTAATGTGATACTACATTTTCAGGGTTGGGCCGTGTCACAAGGCTGCCACCTTTGGCAGCAGGTGTTGAGTAGGAACAACAAGGTGTTGAAGGCCAGAACTACGCCTGCTGCCTGCCTGCCTGCCTGCCTGCCAGCCTCCCCTGGTTGCAGCAGAAAACACGCCCCCGCTGTCAAAGCTGTAACAAGGCACAACTGCTGTCCTGCTTGCCTTTTGAACCTTAAAAGAGACATGGGCCATCCTTATGTATTTTTATGTTTATTACAGGCCCTTCTATATATGGTCCACTAATGGAAACTGTCTTCGGACAAGCGCTGGCTCTACGGCTTGAAAACGGGATGAGCACCGCCCCCTAGAGTCGGACACGACTGGACTCAAAATGTCAAGGGGAACCTTTACCTTTACCTAATGGAAACACAGTTTGCAACTAAACCAAAACCTCGCTCAAGCTATAAAACCAATAATCCTCAAACTAGCTTTTGACTGTGGTGGTCACATTTGAGAATTTTACTTTTTCTGTTAAAACAGCAAAGAACAACTTCTGAAAGCCCACAGTTCCCCCCCTCCCATCCAAGGTCAAACATCTCACTTCAAAGAAGAAGAAGAAGAAAACTGTCAGAAACTCATCTGCTTCCAAGTCTAGGCAGGTGTGTAGGTATTTAAGCTGCTATACCTTTTGCTTTCTGGATGGTCTTTTTTCCCATGATCATCATCTGGAAGCTTGGCTAGTTTTTCTCCTGTCTGTAGATTTAATTGCACATGTAACCCAGCAGGAACAGCCTGACCTGCAAATAAAATGTTAAGAGTCTTAGGGCACACTTTTTCATTTTAAGTTTGTTGTCGTCATTTCAAATATTCAACATACAAAAGGTAGCCAATCAAAGAGTGTTAAGCTAAGTCAATCAAACACAAATATAGGGTCACCTAGAACCTAGCTTAATGCTGAAAGCTTAGGCTAAAAAATCTTTTCAGTCTTTAAGGTGACATAAGATTCTTTGTCTTTGTTTTTCACTTCAAAGAGAAGGATGAGGTATAAAAATGTCAACCTTTTTTTTCTGGAGTACAGTTCTATTATTTGTATGCTTCCCTTTTAAAAAGTCTATTAGAGAAGAAACCTGCACAAGATCTCAATGGGAAGACTATAAGACAAAACCAAAAGAAAAATTTAAAAAAATCAATAAAGACAAAAGTGTTGTGGCATCTTAAAGACTAACTGCCATGTTTTAATGTGAGCTTTCATGGACAAGCCCATTTTTTTCTGACGTAAGAGATTACATGGTAAATATCTATACATTTATACATGGGACTGTTGCCAGAAGAGACTGTTTTTTTTTTCTGGGTACAAGTTGCCAACAACTTGTACTGATTTAGTGGTTGAGCAATTCTTTGGAGAGAGTGTTGCACAATCTCTCACTGTAGTCAATGGGGTATGTGGACAATTAAGTCCCTTTGGGGTGCAGTTCTATTGTTTCATTTGGTGATGAAGACTATCTCTTCTAAATACAACAATGGAAAGACTGTAATGCAAATATCTGAGGTCTTGAGACAGGAGGGGAGGAAATCCAAATTACCAAAAAAAAAAAACACCACAATAAATAAAATGCATATACTTTTTAGAAGAAAACTTAGAACAGTGAGCATGAGAGATCTGTATGAATGGAGCCATAAACAGCTAGAGAATCATATACCATGGTATACAAAAGTTGGAATCTTATATCCTTTCAATTGAGAGTAAGTTTAATTTAATTCCACTGCGTTAACTAAGTTGTACATCTATATATTTGTGCTCTAATTTACACTGATTTTCATATTCAAAGTTTTAACTTAAATTGATAATCATTTCAAACTGCAGGATTATTGAGGTAAGGGATGAGCAATGCTTTGAACAGTGTAAATGCTTATTAATTATATGAGTGCAAGTAAAAGGACCAGAATACTAAGATTCTTGCCACAAGAGTTACAAAAATTTACAGAAATCTGACACACACTCCCATTGCAGATGGTGTTCAGAGACCACCAGATGGTGACTATAACAGTTATATTGATGGAAATATGTGGGATCTACAATTTTTTTAAACCTGGCGATTGCTTATAATTAAAGTATTGACAGAAAAGGGCCATGAAATCTGATTCTATTGTATTAGGTTCAACTGAATAAAACCTGTCAATTATGACTGCCAGGGTAACTCCATCCCCCTAACTTTCTGCACCAAATAATCATGTGTGACAAGAGATTCTTACATTGATTTCTTATCTTGCAGCAACTCACCACTGAAAGATATGACAATGGCGCTGCACCAGTGTAAATATACAGTATCACCATCTGCAGATGTTGTTTAAATGGCTACCTGAGACAGACCACTTGGATATTCTGTACACTTGATATTTTGTATCTAGCAAAGCCATGATCATTCATACAAAATTCAATGTTTACTGGTTGCTTAAATGTGCATTTCCTTGTCTCTATGATTGTTCTTAAAAGATATGCACAGACCAGAAAATCTCAAAGGAAGCGAAAAACACTGCAAGAAATTCAAGCTAGAAGTGTTCCAGTTTAAACAATCATGCACATTCCCAAATACTCAGTGGAAATGTCTCTTTAAGATACTGATAGAAATGACGTATAGAACAGTATGACTGAAATCCAGTTCTGTAAATGATATTGTGTGAGACTGAGGACATCATCAACCACAGTGATTTTTGGGGGAGATAAACTATTTCTGATTTACACAACACTCCTGGGGGTCCCATAGAATCCCTTTCATTGCGGGGAAGACATTTACGATCACAGGACAGAGACGAGGGATACATACGGGTTGAACATGTTTGCTATGCTTCTTCTTTTCCAGGAACAGTATTAACCTTGTGAAATGGGTTTTCTCTACGAATAAGGAAACTTTGGAACAGGGTAACAGATGGTTTTACTCTTAGGACCGGGACTGAACTGAACTTTTTTGGCATCTCAGTGCATCTGACGTTCGTATAGCGGATTGCAGCCTATTTCAGTTTCTATGCAACTTTTCTTATTAACACAGAACATTGTGATCGATAGAGCAGTATAATTAGTTTTATTTACTTTACCTGGCCGGACTGTCTGCCACTGATTTGTTGGGTAAAACATTTCCAAGTCTTCAGGATCAAGTTCTTCCTCTTCTTCCTCCTCCTCCACTAACTCTTTTTTATTCTGCTCCTTTAAGTCACTCTCTTCTTTTTTTGTCAAAGCAAACTCCTTAGAAATAAGAGACAACAGATTTATGATTGTATATAAGTTATTCTGTTATGGGCGAAAGATTTGATTGCTAACTTTTGCACGGAGTAAAGGGCCTTTCAGATGTCTGATCACATACGTAGTTAATTATCTGCATTGAAAGTACAGCATTTCCAGTTTAAGATTGTTTTCAGAACAAATCCGTATGAATAATCTCATTCTATCAACACCATTCCATTCTGTTGAGCTAAATTTCCTGATACAGACTTTGTCACTGTTCAATTATTAAGGATACTTACAGCAACTCTGTCATTTAAGCATGGATATAAGCTTGTTATAAAAAGCAGCACGGCCACCAGGCTGAGCTTTGTCATGACGGACCCAAAATAAATGCTGCGAGACATTGAAACCTGAAATTAGAGAGGTGATTTATGAAGTTTTCCAATCATTTTCATCAGATCAACACTACCTTCAGAAAACTGTACAGCTTTACTACGTAGCAATATTCAACAAAATGTAAAAATGCCATTAAGAAGTATGCCCTGCCCCTCCAAAGGTTACACCAGAATAGATAGGTAGTGGACTTCACAATGTTGTTGGGTTGAGACACCCATCAGTCCTAACAAGTGGTGAGGTACGATGAGAGTTGCAGTCCAACAATAGAAGCAGAGTCGCAAATTCTCCACCCCAGTTTACAACCTCAGGGTCTATCTCCAAAGGCACTGACACACCAATCAGTTTTGTGGAATGAGGTTACGAGCAGAGATGTACACCAGCACCAAAATTCAGATTCATATTTGAAATTTGAAATGGCCACCCTTCGGATTCAGAATTTTCAAAATTCAGAATCTCCAGAACTCCATTAAAGTCAATATGGGTACTGTTACAGTCATTATTGTCCCCTTTAAAATACACAAACTGGCAAAGCATTTTAAAACAATTTGTTTTGTGTCCTCTGATACCTTCCCAGTAATTGTGCTAAATAAAAAGAGTGCACAACAACAGTGGCCAGCTATTTAGGAAATGACTGTAATGGGGATACTGACTGAACCCTGACCAGTGGGAATGCCAGTAGGAAATGTCAACAGCATTGGGGAAGCAGAGGACAGGTCACAGTGGGAAGTGGGCAAATACCCTGGGCAGCGCTGGCAGGCAGGCTGGAGCAGCCAAGAGCTTGGGGGTGATTGGGAACTGTGCCAACCACATGGCACACAGCACATTTGAGTAAGTAAAGCAAAAGCAAAGCAAAGCATGCTGCTTATATACCACCCCATAGTGCTTCAAGCACTCTCTGGGCGGTTTACAAGTTAATTATGCAGGCTACACATTGCCCCCATCCCCCCAGCAAGCTGGGTACTCATTTTACCGACCTCGGGAGGATGGAAGGCTGAGTCAACCTTGAGCCGGCTACCTGGGATTGAACCCCAGGTCGTGAGCACAGTTTTGGCTGCAGTACAGCGGTTTGACCACTGCACCACGAGGCTCATCACAGTGAGTACAATCTTGGGAGTACAGTTGGAAGAATGAAAGAAGCAGAAATAGGGGGCAGCAGATGGAAGCAGGGCATACCCAGTACTCTCAGCAGAGTACTGTACGTCATTCTCTCTTACTTAAAGGGAGCTTCAGGGAGGCCCAACAATGGTAGGCTGACCTTAAGAAAAGTAAGTTTTTCTACAGATTCAGGCATGACTGGTGTGGACCGACTATGTCCCCTGCTTGACAGAACGCGCTCTCAGTGGGAAAGACACTGCCATCGTGGCCAGACCTCCCAAACAGACTCTTCCTAGGGCCAATAAGATAAGCAATGTGTAGCCTGCATAATTAAATTATAAATTGCCCAGAGACTGCTTTAAGCACTATGAGGTGGTATATATAATCAGCAAACTTAGATTGATAAAAGATCAGTTTGCAGGGCTTCTGTAATTATGCCTCTGCCAGGTCCTCCCTCTGGGGTGGTGTCTCTGAAGGACAGGCCCCTGCCATGCTTGTCAAGACAGTGTCCCAGAAAGCTTGCCCTGTTGTGGCCAGGGGAGGGGCTCTAGAATGCAGCTGCTGGTGCCGCTGTTTGGGATACCATGAGCATTGCTAGTTTCTTCCTGCTCTGTGTGTGACCCCCCCCCCCTCAGTGCTAGCTAAACCTTCTGCATTAGCTGCTGCTGGATGTGATGGAAGGTTGACTGGCTTTGCCCTCTTTTAAGAGTGGTCATATAGACCAGATGGGTGGGGTACAAATCAAATCAAATCAAATCAAATCAAATCAAATCAAATCAAATCAAATCAAATCAAATCAATCAATCAATCAATAAATTCTTGCCATTACTTAATAGCCATTGGCTGCTGTTTTATTCAGGGGTTGAAGAGGGTTGCTAGAATATACTCCCCCTTCTTCCCCAAGGAGGCAAACCTGTAGGGGAGCAGGTCCTGTCCCTCACCGGCCAGGGCCACCACTTCGTGCGGGAGAAAATACTGTTCTCCCTCTACGGAATTTATTTATTTGTTTGTTTGTTTGTTTGTTTGTTTAGCTTTTACTCCACCCATCTAGATTCAAACGTCCACCTAGTATCTTGAGCCACTGGAGATAATGGCTAGTCATGCGGGGCTATCATCTACCCCAGGCAATGAGGAATCCCAGCATTCTTATGTTTGCAGAAGGCCTTTTCCTGCACCCCTCCAAGCTCCTCCAAGGCAGACAGGAACTTATTCTTGAAATGTGGGTCTGGCATTTGCTGCTTCCCTGTTTGTCCATTGGCTTCCCTTCTTCCCTGGGCTGGTGTCTCAGGTTCTGCCCTCTGATGACTCTTACCCTTCATAAGGAAGCCCTGATAGTATCCACTTCATTTGCCAGTAGCAATGCCCTTCAAGTGGGTAAGCATGCTGCAACTGAAGAAGTGGCCCATGTTCTGCCCATGCTTGAGCACCTTCATGCAGCGCAAGTACTCAGCCATGTGAACATCTGTTGCACACTGTTGAAACTGCTTCCAGATTATTGACTTCTTGAGAGCTCCAGTTTTTGACTACATGTTCCTAACAGGGTTGCTAACTTGTCATCACTACAAGTTCTGGCAAGAGGTGGGGCAAGTGCAGCTGGAGAAGCAGGGGTGATTTCAGTGTCCCTTGCTTCTGAAACAGGGCCCACCGGGAGCCTTCCATTTCCTCTTCCCCACATCAGATGTGTCTGTACTTGAAGGGAAGTTCCCACCAGCCACAAGGCTGCTTTGCACAGGAGAGATCTGTACGGGAATAAGAGCTGGGCAGTAAGACCTTCCTTGAATATGACTGAGCTGCATGGTATGGAAGGCAACATCTGCTGCTTTTCATTGATCTTTTTCCCAGCCACAAAATCAGCAAAAATTAAATTATCATATCTGTCTATATATGACAAAAGCACCGGAGCATATCTGAACAACACATGCCCAGGGATTTGTGAGCACCTATGCCCGCCTTTCAATTTCTTTCTAACCTACAGAAGAAAATGGGATTCTGAATATTAGGAATTATTATTACAGATATTTGGAACTACCAAATTCAGATTCATATATATTCGGAACTACCTGAATATGCCATTATTCAGTGAATACTGAGTATTTCTGAATCCAAATGCGCATCTCTAGTTACAAACATACAATTGGCCTCACAAAAGCCTCAAATATGGGTTTTTTAGGCCCTGCACTGCATCTTCTTGTACACTTACACCATCAGCATATGAAATCATTTAGTATCTGAGTGCTCACCACATAGCATATATAGCAGAGTTCATAGTAATCAAATGAACTGTGCAAGATATTTCTCCATATTTTTGGCAAGCTACACCCCACACATATAATGTCTATGTCTAATTGTCAGTTCTCTTTTAAGGCAAATGCATATTTCCTCCTCTTGCAACATTATCCTTGCAACACAAATCTTTCAGAGGCCATACTCCTGTTGAGTAAATTGCACTTGTAAAAAGGTGATGTCATTTCCAGCAGGTGGAGATGGCTAGTAAAGCAGATGACCCACCCACTCACAAACTCTTTTAATTAGCAGCAATGCCCCAGATGCTATTAACAGCACCAGCAGATTGCCAGTAACTAAAGAGTTCCTACTTCAATCTTGGGGCTTGTCTGGCTCACCTGCAGTGAGACTGATGCTGGCACTCCGCTTCAGGGGATTCCTTAGCCCTCCAAATCAGGATTTCAGGGTGCATGTGACCTGCAAGAGGAAGAGGGGGATTGTTGATTATAGCAGAAGCAGTGTGATCCAGCAGAAGTGCAGCACTGGATTCTTGCCACAAAAAGTGATAAACAAGGGCATAAAAACCAAAATAGATGAGAAAAAATGTACCACAAGCAATATTTACCAATGATTTGAAAGTTAGTATTAAAATAGGAAAAGTAGGTGGCTTGATAACAATAAGATGGCACAACACTGTTACTACAGTGGACCCTTGACTTACAGACGGCTTGACTTACAGACTTTTTGAGTTACAGACTTCTCTGGCCGCAAAATTTAGGTTTGACTTGCAGACTGAGATTTGACTTACAGACCAGAAAAAAACCAAAATAGAACAAAAACGGCCTGTGACGGGATTAATTGGTTTCCAATGCACTGTAGGTCAATGGAGACTTGACTTACAGACTTTTTGACTTGAGAACCGCCTTCCAATACGGATTAAGTTCTCAAGTCAAGACCCCACTGTACTGCAGTGTATCCTCAGCACACTCTGCTCAGTCTGTACCTAATGTTTTGCCTATACAGTACAAGTACCACCCATGTTATGTTGTCTACACTAAACAATACAATATCAAAATACACTTTGGCATCTTTTAGTAGGCTCATGGTGCTGTAGCTGCTGATGCAATATGGCTTCTTCCGAAGGTAAATGTCAGCAGGTCCAGGTCATGTGGCAGAAGACTATGTTATATCTCCTCCCCATTCTAGCAATGTCAGCATCAGAAATTAAGGCAAGATTGGCATGAGTAAGAGACACAACCTGTGTTGGCTTACATGGTTCAGGATCTCCCATGCCATGACGGTGTGGGGAAAAAATGTTACCATGACAAATAGACCTAAATATCACTCCAGTCCTCAACATGTTTTGAGAGAAAGATAATGACTAGAAGTTCTACCTGCTGGGATCCCTGAATCCACCAGGTTTCTTCTGCAGGAGATGGGGAGGACTTACAGCATTCACAAAATGAGACTCATGTAATTCTTGATGCTGCTCTGAACCATAAAACGTATCCACTCTATAATTGTAAGCCAATTAATTAAAGTCCCCCCTTCCTCAAAGCCTTGTGAATCTTGGGAGTTCTTTTGTCAACATAATTTAAATCTGATATTTGAGGACTCCTGTTTTAGTATGTGTTTTGTACAGTATTTATGATGCTGTAATTAGCGAGGGTTTTTTTTTGTTCTGTTGTAGGTTTTTCTGTGTGGCTGATATCCAGCTACCATCCATCTGTCAGTGGAATGGAGTGGGAGATGATTCTAGGCAATTCCTGTCCTGTACAGCCTACAACCCCCCCCCCATCTGCTCAAGGACCCCTCAATCATGCAGAACAGATTTGTGTAGTGCTAGAAGTGGGCTAGGGATTGCTAAAAATATCTCCTTCCTATTCCATTGATAGATGCTTTCCTTTAGCAGAGGAAAAATAGTTGGATACCACTCTCTCGTTATGATCATCATCTTAGAACTGCAGAGCAGGAAGGGATCCTGTGAATCATCAAGTCCAGCCCCTGTCAAGGAGGCACAGTGGGGAATCGAACTCCCAGCCTCTGGCTCTGCAGCCTTGTACCTAAACCACTGAGTTATCCAGCAATTCTTAGTGATAACATTAGATATTAATAAGTAGATTCCAAAAAAAATAGTGACTCACTGAAATACTACATCATATTCACTACTAAGGTATTGGATCTGGCAGCGGGGAAAAATAAGAACATTTTCATTCAGGAAGTCACTTTTCATGACTAGAATAATAACTATACCTAAAACTATCAAGTACCAGTGGCCTGCCATTTAAATGTCCCCTCACAATTATCTAAAGTCTCTCTAGATTTAAAATTACATTTAGTTTGGCAAAAACTGGAACTGTACATGTAATGGTTGCCAGTACATATTTTTAGAAACACTGGGCACTTCAGCTGAATGATGACTGTAAAACAGATACCACTTTGTAGTAGATGATATGGGTGTGTCCAGCAGTGATTCTTTTCCCGATAGAGATATTATATTAATTTTATACTACAAAAAAACATTTATGTTTGTAGACACCTGCTGTATGTACTTTTAAATTATACTCCTGTGGCTTAGAATTAAACAGATGGTCAACTTCGCTGGATCTTGTGTGCTGCTCTAATATACCACCAAGTTGCTTCTGGTTTATGATGACCTCCCCCCATTAAAAACCTCCCAAAAGTCTTATCATTAACAGATCTGCTCAACTCTTAAGAACTAAAGGCGATGGGCTCCTTTATTGAATCAATCTACTGATCTTTCTTCGCACCATATGGTTAAAGTACAATTGTGTTGATTTAGTAATTTTGCTTCTAGTGAGAGTTAAGTTTGCTTGGCTTTTGAATCCACTTATTTGTCCTCCTGGCAGTCAATGGTAAAGATGTAATGAGTATTTGAAAAAATTCTTACTGTCTGTAATTTCCTAAGCCTCACCACACCAAGACTTCCTGAAAACTTTCCTCTGCACCAGTGAGATTTTCTGACTTTCAGCAAACCTCTCATCCCTTCCCGCCTCTTCCATTGTTCTGTGCAGAAAACACACAACAGTAGTTACTACAAAAACAATCTCAAGGCTAAAGCATATTGGTATGAAAATAATGCAGCACTTAATGTGTATAATTTGCATAATATGCAAATACTATACATATTATAAAACACTATGACCGAATCTTTTTTGCATTTTATGCAAACGAGGCTGTCTGCATAGATAGAATTGTATTACATTAACTCTACACTCACAGTGAACTGAACTGTAGGAATGACAGCGGTTGAAATGCAAAAATGATCTGACTTGTTGAGGATTATGATCTTTGTGGGTTTCATATTAACAACGCTCATGCGGCATCAAGTCAATTCTGACTTGCAGTGACCCTTTTCAGAGTTTTTCAGGTAAAGAATACTCAGAGGTGGTTGCCATCCCCCTTCTTCTGGGGGTGCCCTGGGACTGTGCAGCTGTTGCCCAAGGCTACACAGGCTGCCTCTTCTCCCAGGAGGCAGAGTGGGGGAATTGAACTCCACTGCCAGATACACTGAGCCTATCCAGACAGCTACGGGTCTCAAATTAAAGTTTTTAAAAGACCCAGTCATTACTTGACCAGTTAAATGTTATAACTAACCGCAGATCTCCGCCCATATGGCACTCGTGTGCGAACCTACTTTTTACACATGACTGGAGATTTAACCCTTCCTTACCCCTGAGCGAACCTGATTTTTGCCACACAAATCACCTGTAAGCTTCCTAATATATAAGAGAGAAATCAGTGGGCAGTGCAGGCTTGCCCTCCAGCCTCTCTGAACGGAGGAGCTGGAAGAGGAAACCCTGGGAAGGGGCGGGAGTGTCAACCTCAGACTTCTGGCTCTGAACCAGGGGGCTAGTTTGTGCCCGGATGGCAGCCCTGCCAACCCAGGGGCTCAAGCACTGAATGACACGTCTTTGCCCACCTGTAACTAGGGGGCCGAGTCCACAAAAACCTGTTAGGCCAACCCAAACGCTTTGGTCCTTTCAGATGCCACAAGCCTCGGAGGTCGGTTTTCTCTACACGTCCTTGGCATCGTGATAGGATGCCAGGAGGAGCTCCCTAGACACGTGTTCATGAGGAAGCGTCCGGCCGCACATCCAGTCCTCCCTGATACACTGCCCTGGGAGGCGGTGCAGCCCCAATGAGGGCTCGCCCTTACGGTTTGCCTCCGGAGAAGGCAAGCAAGCTGAGCGGGAGGAGGAAGCAGACAAGAACCTATGCGCCTAATGGCGGCGAAACAGAGCCTCTTAAGGAAAGGAAAGGCTCCCGGATACTACCCTCGAAGCGGGAAAGGAAAGCTCCCCTTCCTCCCTCTCCCCCCCTCCCTCTCTCTCTCTCTCTCTCCCCCTCCTACCTCTTCCCGAGTCTTCGTCGCAGTAGCAGCCAAGGCCGACAAAGTCTCGCTCTCCACCAATCAGAATAAGCTACGTCAGGGAAGGGAACTGACATAGCTCCACCCACGCAAGGAAACCCGGGGCTCCACGTGGCTGTTTTGTTGAGGTGCCCGTAGAGACAAGAAAGAAATAGAGGCGCGCATTCAGGCTGTTGGAGATGACACTTCCTGCTTCTTTTCGTCCTCCCCCCCCCCCTTTTACTAAGCCGGAGTGGGAGATGCCCTCGGAAGGCAATGGAGAAAAACCACGTTTTAGTTGGGGAATGACTCCAAAGGGAAGGGAGGAGTGAGGTGTGCATCCCTTCCACCCGATCTACTTTCCTACACTCTTCACTGAAAATATGTTGTTGTTTAGTCAAGTCATATCCGACTCCTCGTGACCCCATGGACCAGAGCACACCAGGCCCTCCTGTCTTCCACTGCCTCTTGGAGTTTGGTCAGATTCATGTTGATAGCTTTGATGACACAGTCCAGCCATCTCATCCTCGGTCATCCCCTTCTCCTCTTGCCTTCACACTTTCCTAACATCAGGGTGTTTTCCAAGGAGTCTTCTCCTTTCAGTTTACATATTCTGATTGATGAAGACTCCCTTCCAAGGAGTCTTCTCCACTGAAAATATAACTTTACTTAAAAACTGTAACAAAACTGCTTGCTTTCCTAACCATTACTTGTCTATTTGGCTTCTTGGTCTTTACAGATTGGTTCATTGTGCAGCACATGTTTAGAATGCCAGCGATTCTGAGATCAATCTCAGAAGACTTAAGGGTATTGACTAGCATGAAGGAGACAGCCAATGTGGGCTGATCTTTTTGACTGGTTGCTAGTAAATGAGCAGGAAAGAAAGCGGAATACACAAGTCTGTCACTTCAAGCCATTTATTGAGACTACATGCGATTCATGAGAAAGGGTGGACTCTGGAGAACTTGTAGCTATTCTCTTCTGTGGATCTCTGTAGTGTGTAGCAAAAAGATAAATTTTCCATAAATTCAAAACTCTGCAACGTTTAGTTCTACCTGCAATGTAAGACTTGTTTTTGAATGTACTATTGTTTGCAACGATTAATATTTGTAAGAATCTTTGATGTCAGTGATACCTACAGGTTTTCACAAACTACAAGAACAGATTTCTTTTTAAGCACTTGTACCTACAGTCTTCTAAGAGGTGTAAGAATTTTAGTAAATATTGTGTCTTTGGTATAGAAGAGCACTTTGTGTGTCTGACAGCTGCCGTGCGAGTCTTTCCCCTGCACCCTGGGCCATTTACCTGTCATCCCTTGTGGCTGGGGTCCTTCTGCTCTGGGGGCACACCAATCGGTAGGAGCTCAGGCTGCCCCATCCCTACCTTCTCAGGCAACTGACTACTCATTAAGCTGCATGGAGAGAATCCCCATCCCACATCCTTGACAGCTGCCTGAGGAGGCGGGGATGGGCAGCCTGAGCTCCTGCCCCGATTGGTGTACTGCTGGAGCATAAGGGCCCTGACTACGTATTATGACTCGTACATGGCCCAGCCAACCAGCCTGGGGGGTGGAGAGAGTGAAAAGGTCTGCTTCACAGTTGTGGTGTCATGGTGACAGCTTCATACAAAGCTGCCAGGCACACAAAACACCCTTCTCTAATCATAGACAATCAGATTTGTGCCTTCTACTTATTTGGCTAATTTAACATTTCCCAAATTCCAAGAAAGCTTTTACATTAGCCCAATTTAATGTCTTGCTTTCTGAGATCTGGGAGCAGAGATACCATAAAGCAGCAGTCCTCAACTTTTTTAGTGCCAGGGACCAGTTTTGTTGAAGACCATTCTTCCAAGGACCAGCTGGGCTGCCTCTGCCAGCGTCCATGAATGGGGTGTGTGGGGGGGGCACTTGTTATGCAGTAGGTTGTTGGAGGAATTTCTAAGTCATTAGATATACCATGGAACACAGTGAAGACAGGCATCATCAAGTGGAGAAAATATGGCACAACAGTGACATTACCAAGAACTGGACGTCTCTGCAAAAGTGATGAAAATACTAGAAGAAAATTGGTCAGGGAGGCTGCCAAGCGGCCTACAGCAACATTAAAGGACCTGCAGGAATATCTGGCAAGCACTGGCTGTGTGGTACATGTGACAAAAAATAACCCTTATTCTTCATATGTATGTCTGGGCTATGAGGTAGAGTGGTAAGACAGAAGCCTTTTCTTATGAAGAAAAACATCCAAGCCCGGCTAAATTTTGCAATAACACATCTGAAGCCTCACAAAAGCATGTAGGGAAAAGTGTTATGGTCTGATGAAACCAAAGTTGAACTTTTCAACCATAATTCCAAAATATCTGTTTGGTGCAAAAACAACACTGTGCATCACCAAAAGAACACCATACCTACAGTGAAGCATGGTAGTGGAAGCATCATGCTTTGAGGCTGTTTTTCTTCAGCTGGGACAGGGACCTTAGTCAAGCTAGAGGGAATTATGAATAGTTCCAAATATCAGTCAATATTGGCACAAAACCTTCAGGCTTCTGCTAGAAAGCTGAACATGAGGAGGAACTTCATCTTTCAGCATGGCAACGACCCAAAGCATACATCCAAATCAAGGAATGACTTCACCAGAAGAAGATTAACCTTTTGGAATGACCCACCCAGAGCCCAGACCTTAATCCAATTGAATATCTGTGGGGTGATTTGAAGAGGGGTGTGCACGGGAGACACCCTTACAATCTGACAGATTTGGAGCGTTTTGGCAAAGAAGAGTGGGCAAATATTGCCAAGATGTGCCGTACTGATAGACTCAAACCCAAAAAGGCTGAATGCTGTAATGAAATCAAAAGGTGCTTCAACAAAGTATTAGTTTAAGGGTGTGCACACATATGCAGCCATATTATTTAAGTTCCCTTTCACGGTCACAAAATGCGAAGGCTGATAGTTTATGTGATCCCAAGTAATTAGGATAGCAAATAGTCTTAGAGAGAGAACTTAAAGAAGTCAGCCACACACACAAGGATGTCTGCCAGCAGTGCTCCTGATGGGCGACTAGTAGAAGACTACCGCCACACCTCCAGGAGGACTCTATTTTATTAACCTTACAAGCTCACAGAGAGTTGACAGCATGCAGATAGTTGACAGAGTTCAGATAGGACAATGGTTACATAATGCCATTAGGATTGGCCCAAAGAAAGGCTTTGAAGTTAGCTCTCCATCACTATGAGAAAGAGGAAGAATGGGTAGTAGCTCCTCCTCTCAGAAGCAGCTATGACATCATCCAGGAGAGTTTTCTCTACTACTGTAGAATCAGCCAAGAGCTTGGGGAGAAGCGTTCCCCCACACTTCCCTCCACCTAAAAGATTTCAGTTTGTTGTTCAATTGAGTTGTACAGTTCATAGGTCTCATTAAAGGCGGAAAAGGTTCTGAAATTATCTTTGTCTCAGTTTTTACACCGCAGACACGTGACATTTTCACAGGGGTGTGTAAACTTTCTATATCCACTGTATTTGTTTGACCTTTTTTTAGTATTTATATGCTCACTTGGGTTAGCCTTAATTTTGTCTTTTAATGTTGTAAGCTGCCTTAGCTCCTTTCAAGGAGAAAGATGAGACCAAATATTTTTAATTAATTAATTAATTAAGGAAGCTGCTTCAGACCATCTCACTTTTCTGGCTATAATTCCACGGTAAATTCCAATGTAGCTACATAAGCCCAAAGGTAAGCATACTTTACATTTTCTGGCTAAGAAGTTTAAGTGACATAAATATCAATCCTGTGCATGTGTATACCTAAACATGCCCCATGGAGACACATTTGGATTCAGTATATACAGATTTACAGTTCTATATAAATATGTAAAATACTGTCTGAGAATATTAGCTAAACATATTACTGTAATTTATCTTAGTTAAAACCACAGGCTTAAGTTTCTTGTTCCACTAGACCAGACTCATCCAATCTACTGATTGATTAAGCCAACACATGTAAATCTCACTGATTCCTCCAGTCTACTCTAACTGGAATAACCAGTTGGATTTAGGCTGTAATCAACACTACTAAGGTAAAGGACATAAATTTCAGATTTGCTTAGATCAGGACTGAGAAGACAAACTAAGAAAACACTACCTACATAAAGAAATACACTCTTATATAAACAGCACTCTCTACCTCACAGGAACAAGCTAAAAGTCTTGAATATCCAAATACAGTACCACATTGCTTGCAGTTTTAAAATGTATAAGCAGCACTACTGGACTATGGCAAGATTCCCATGGGCATTATTTCATCTATGCTGCCACCCCCCCAACAAATCCCTCTTAACTGGGGAAAGTACAATCAATCAATCAATCAATCAATCAATCAATCAAGGAACTGCTCACAGTTCATGGCAAAAAGTAAGCATATCTCATTCAAAAAGAACGTCTTACACAACTACTGAATATGACATGGTTTTCTCTGTAACTCTGGAAGTGGCAATCCATGTTGAATTCAGGGAGACAGGTTGCCCTAATAAAGACATCTTGATAATGCAATCTAGATGTTCTCCTATCTGTTTCTCAAGATACTTATAATATCAGCAAGAGATCTGCTCCTTCCCCATTTTTTAACTTTAGTTCATTTTCACTAGATTACGCTCCTCTTGTCACTTCTGCCACCCACATAGTAAAAGCTATGGTTTTTCCGGTAGTGATGTATGGAAGTGAGAGCTGGACCATAAAGAAAGCAGACCGCCGAAGAATTGATGCCTTTGAATTGTGGTGCTGGAGGAGGCACTAGAGTATGGTAATACCTTTACTGAACCACTAAAAAAAAATCACACAAATTACAAGCTTCCATGAGTAAATATCTCTCTTCCTCATGCTGTGCACCACAGTGCTGAAAAATTGTAAGTCAGTTTCAGCACAGACATCTGCCATGAATTTTTGAGACTCTTGTCCTGCAATACCTATATTTTTTTCTGCACTATGGTGCACAGCCTGAGGAAGTGGGATATTTACCCATGAAAATTTGTAATCTCTCTGACTTTTAATGACTTAATAAAGGTATCATCCTAGTCTTGTTTCTCTTTAGAGAAAAGTTCTTAGTAAGCAACTGTGAAACAAGTGCAGTGGTGAAGCACTACACATCACAAACTTTATTCAGCTGTAATCCCAACTGGCTTCTGGTAGATATGCATAGCGATCACTCTTATCACAAGGGAACCCTGTTTCCTTAGGTAAAACCATAAGTATCCCAAGAGGAAAGTCAAACTTCAAGCCTGTTGAGAACACAGACACAAGCCGAGAAGAGAAGGCAAGCCCTTCAATTCTCGCGATATGTGGAAGACGAGAGGCGAGGCGTCGTTTCGCTCTAAAAGCACATGCGCAGAAAGCTCTCCGCCGCCTGCCCGTCGACGCATGCGTAAGGTGGATTAGCGGTCTAGTATCGAGCGGCGTGAGGAGCGGCGGCTACGCAGCTTCGTGGGTGGGGAGCGTTTTTTTTCCCCCTTTTCTCTCTTTTTCTCTCTTTCTCTTTCTCTTTTCCCGGTTCCTTGTCCTAGTTCATGTTTATTGGGTAACGGCAAATAAGTGAAAAAGAGGCGTCTTTCCCTTCGCATTGAGGTAGGAACGCTGTAAGTAGCCGGAGCCTTTAAATTCCTCACAGGCCGCGAGTCCTTCCTTTCTTCGCGCAGTTCGGCCTCGACCGTTGGCGGGGCGGGGGAGGGGCGAGAGAATGGCCGAGGAGACCCTTTGCGCCTGCGCGGGCGAAGAACAGAGTCGCGGCGGCCCAGCGTGCTGAGGAGCGGCCGTGCGGCTCGCGGGAGAGGAGAAGGGCCATGGCGCCGTATTGGGAGAGAGGGAGGGAGGTTGGTTGGTTGTGCGCAGGCGCGGGCTTGGGACGCCCAAGAAGCACTTCGCCGTGGTTCCTCTTTGTTCCTTTCCTTTTCTTCTGGAGGCCGCGGATTTCTCGCTGATAGGTTTTGGCTCCTAAAGCCTGGAGGTTTCAACTTACGTTGGATGCTTTTGCCTCGAGAAGTCCTGTTGCAAAGAAGCCGTAGGGCCTGTTATTGACGCAGTTCGAACAAGACGTACTACTTTTAAGGGCAGCTTCGAGTGTCTTGTTACAGCTTGAAGCACATTTCACAAACTTACTGTTGGCAGCCGTTGTTAGGGTGTCCTGGTAGGCTTTGATATCGTGTGTGTTTTTAAACGGTAAGAGTTTACGCAAACAATCTGAACATACGGAATCATTCTTTGCCTTGTTAAAAAGTATCCGACAAAGATTGATCACGTTAGAAGCGAGGTCTAGGTCAGTTCGGCTGGAAATCCTATATTCCCTTCAAAGACCTGGAGGGGGCGTTGGTTTGCGCTAAATACTGTAGGCTTTATTAAAAGTGAGGCTACAGCCATTGTTCACACATGCAGGTTCTGACACGATGAAAAGTGTGTAAACCAATCCTACTTGTTACAACTGAAAATAAGTGTTTTACAGACCTCACATGGTTACTTTCCTGGACACTTTAAAATCAGCAAATATTCTTTTGTCCTAAATGTTTGGAGGTATGTTATATTTTATTTAGTGTTTGTGTCAAGTTTGCTTGATGCATGAATATTTTACAGTTATTTTCAGTAGTCTGGAGCAGATGTATTGAGCTAATAAAGATGTGATGTTGTGGCTTTATTTCGGACCGATTAAGTGCTTTTTGTTGGAATTTTTCTTATTGGAGTACATGTAAGTATGTTAAGTAGGCTTATATTTCATGACTTATATTTCACCTGGATTATTTATGCATTTTTCAAAGAAAAAAATGAATGCATTGAAAATGTACTAATTTTACCATGTGTGAAAATTTGTTCTCTGTGCATAAATGTGGGTTCTCTGTGGATAAGGTTAGTAAGAAAAAAGTTAGTTACAATATTGAAATCAAATTTAATGCATCTTTTGCACAGCTTGAGTTGCATTGTTTGTTCCTGTTTTATTACTCTTAGGAAACAAATTATAAATGTGGAAAATCTAATGTCCCACATTAGTAGCTGTAGCAGAGAGGCTGTTGGTTATAACTTCAGTTGCTTGAAGAGGTGCTTCAATTAAGTAACACACTTTTTTATTTTAAAAAAGAGCCACAAGATACTACATACCATTTGTGTTCTCACATCTATCATGGGCTAGGTTTGTGCATATGAACTTATGTTCTAAAGGAACAAAGATGGTATCTTTTTAAAGGCTAAGATACCATCTAAAGCTAAAGTAGTAGTTTTGCTTTAGAAACATATTTACTCTTAGATAAATTGAATCTATGATTACATCAGTTAAAAGTTGTAGGGTGCATCAGTTAAAATTTTTATAGTTGGCTTGCAGCACTCGTTTAAATATAACATGGACATGATGACATGGGAGAAAGCTCAGATATGATGCATCAGGCTACATATGCCGTCTTGCTTTCGACTCACTGAATGATTGTGATTTACATCTTGTGACTGCAGTTTTATCCACAGTCACTTGGCCTTGCTGGGTTTACTTCTGAATAACATTTATTTATTTATTTATTGGACTTATATACCGCCCCATAGCGCTACAAGCACTTTCCGGGCGGTTTACAATTTAATTATACAGGCTACACATTGCCCCCCCCCCCAGCAAGCTGGGTACTCATTTTACCGACCTCGGAAGGATAGAAGGCTGAGTCAACCTTGAGCCGGCTACCTGGGATTTGAACCCCAGGTCGTGAGCACAGTTTTAGCTGCAGTACAGCGTTTTAACCACTGCGCCACGAGGCTCATGTAGGGAATTGTGCCATATCTTCAGAAGGATTGTATCGTGGAGGTGTGTGTGTGTGGGGGGGGAACACAGCTCACTTGATTTTTTTTGTTGTTGTTGTCCATTTCTACTTTGTGTTACAAAAATCGCCTGCTTGGAAATACCTGTCTCCCAAAGGACTATTTAAGTAATAAATATAGGCCTGAATATTGTTGGTCTTGTGCAGTGTGGGTAGATAGTAATGGAAGTGAGGCTGTCTGTGTTGCCAGCCACCCATCATACTCAACTTTTAAAACATTGAAAATTGTTCGTTATTACTTGTAATTTTGGCCAAAAACGGCCTAGTTCTGTTCCTTGATGCTTCCAGTGATATTCACTGGGGAGGTGTAAATTGGAAATGCCTGTCAAGGTGATTCCTAATTATTCTTAATGACCATTTTTGGGTCTGATATAGCCTGTAGTGGAGGAAATAATATGACTTCCAAACCTCCTGAGATCATATACACGTGTATCAGGGAAAATATCGGCAGTGCATCTCAAAAGTAGCTTGAGACTGAGTTTTCATCTCAGACTGATGCTAATGAAGTAGAAATAGTACCCAGTATGCATAGAAACTAAAGATAAGTTCTTGTGTTCCTAGAAAGTAGTCTCTGAATTCTAGTCTTCAGATTTGTCAGCTATTGTCAAAACATTATGAATCGGCTCCAGTTGATGGTACTCATATAGTATATGCCTCATATCAAAACAAAGGTATTTCAGAACAGTTCACAATAAATAAAACTAAACAAATATAATATAAATTTCTAAATATTAGAACTAAACACTAAAATAAAATGAGCAAAGAATAGTGAAGCATAAGACTTGAATAGAATTCAGTTATTGCACATAATTATAAAGCATCAATAATAAATTAAAACAAGCCCTGTTTCTCAGTCCAAAACAGTAACTTGAGTTTGAAAATTCTCTGGAGAGTTTTTAGTGCATTAAGGAGAATGTGTTTTACCATATTTTAAGTACATATATTGTAGGTAAAAAAAAAATTCCCTACTGTCTCATCAACCATAATTGTTAGAACAGAAATATTTGATCAGAAAAAAGGCAAGCACACATATTAAAGTGTCATACATAAATGAATTGAAAAGTTTGAGGAAATTATTTTGATTGACTTGTAGTCTTTATTAATTTTATATATATATATATATATATATATATATATATATATATATATATATATATATATATATATATATATATATATATATATATATATATATATATATATATATATATATATATATATATATATATATATATATATATAGTAAAGAAAACAATACAAAACAAAAATTACTCCACAGTACAAAAATACAAGCTTAGGTATAAAAATAAAGCTTGATAAACACTACGAAATCCAATTCTGCAACTACAAAGAAGTGCATCCCTGCACCAGGACCACTGGGGACATACAATTTCCCCTTGTAGGAAGCCCCAATCCCTTCCCAAAACTACACTGAATCTTGCAAAGGTACAAGGTCCCTTTTATTAATACATTAATAATAATAGATCCCTGAATATAACTGAAAACCTTATTTATTGCCCCTTGTTAACCTTAATATCGTAAGTTAACTTATAATTATTAGCTATATTTGAAATGTCTTTGTTAGTTGCTTAATTGAAAATCATGCTGTGCTTTCCAATTCTTTGCTATCATTAATCTTGCAGCTGTTAATAAATTTGTTATTAATTTTGTGATCATCCATTCCCAGTGTTCTCCATCAGATATTGACCAAAGTGCTATTCTAAGGTTTATTTTTAGAGTTCACTTCAGTGTTTCATTAATTTCTCTAAAAACCAGTCTCCAAAATTTCATTGTTTTTACATTTCTACCACACATGGAAATAAGTACCTGGATCCTTGCCACACCCTCAACATATATTAGAATATTCATTATTCATACAATTCAGTTTGACTGATGTTAAATACGGTTTATGTATTAATTTATAAAAAACTTCTTTTATTCTTACTGACATGTATTTTAATATTCTCTTATCTCATACATTTTCATTACTTACATCCCTTCCTAAATCTGTTTTCCATGACACATTAAGAGTATCATATTGATCCTCCACTGCTTATACCTTATAAAATATACTTGTTATCTCTCTCATCCACATACTCCCTTGTTTTTCCTTGTGTACTGCCATCTCTTCAAATTTAGTGAAATCTCTACATTTATCAATTTTTATGCATTCTTTCATCCAGTGGTTCCCAACTTTGGGTTCCCAGATGTTCTTGGACTAAAACTCCCACAAGCCTTCAGTACTTTTTCTGCTAGGCAGGATTTCTGGAGGTTGTAGTCCAGGAACATCCTGGAACCCAAGATTGGGAATCACTATTTTAGTTTATTGTTCTAATTGGATCAAACAATGCCAAGTTAACTTTTCCCTTTCTAATACTGTCTTTACATTTTCTTACTATTTATCTTCTCCAACCAATCTTTTAACTTAATAACTTGCTTATTCTTCAGGGTTTTTCCCAAACTATCTCTCAAAATTTCTGGAAATCTCTCTTGAATTCTGTAACTGGCTATAATGGTGAAATTTGTAGCATAAATACCTTCCTGTACTTGTTCCAAATCTGTATCATAGTCTTAAAGATAGGATTTTCTATCTTCTTTTTTTTTTTGTTAATACTCATCTTGGTGTTTTTTAATCTACAAAAGACCACACAACTTGTTGACATTCTAATTTTACCCATTATAAATTGTTGAGTTGTAATATATGTGGTATATACCTCATTTGATTTGCTACATAATATAATTTTATGTTAGGAATCCTCTTATTTTTTGTGATTTGTATCTTTTAAAAACGTTTTATACTTTTTAATACTCGTTACAAAATTTATCAATCAGATTTTTGCTGTTCCTTCAGTTCTTTTCCTGTTACAGTATACTAATTGGTGACATCATAAACAAAAAATAATCTTAGATTAATTTTTCATTTAAAATGAATGCTATTATACCAAACTGTAATAATCCAATATTTCATATTTATTCAGTTTCTCCTTAATTACATATTTCAGTTTATCAAAATTTCCTTTGTAAACTCTAGATTTCTTGTAATATTTATATCTAAATACTTTACAGTACTGTATATATTAACTTTAAATTTATTCCTAATCCTCTTCGCTTCCTCTTTAATACAATTACAGTGGGGTCTTGACTTGAGAACTTAATCCGTATTGGAAGGCGGTTCTCAAGTCAAAAAGTTTGCAGGTCAAATCTCATTTCCCATAGGAATGCATTGAAAACCATTTGATCCGTATCTGCTCTTTTCCGTCCATAGAAACTAATGGGAAGCTGCTATTCCGCCTTCGACCACTAGAGGGGATATTTTGTTTCTTTTTTTCTTAAGTCAAGAAAGGTTCAGGGAAGGCAGGGAAAAGACAGTCCAGGCAGTACAGTACCAGGCAGTCTGAAGACTGTCTCCCAATCCACTCTCTAAACGCTGGGAGGAGTGAGGAAGCAGACAGGCACCCTTTTCACTGGCCAACAGTTAACTGAAAGTTCACATTTTGCACTTTCCCTGCCTCCCACGTGAGTTTTTTTCAGTTCGTAACTCAAATCTAAGTACGTAAGTCAAGTCAATATTTTCCTATGAGAGCGGTTCTTAAGTCAAAATGTTCTTAACTCAAGCCGTTCTTAAGTTAAGACCCCACTGTAAACAACATCATTTCTGATTTATCCCAGTTTATCTCTAAACCCAATATCCCCCCAAATTGTTCCAAATGTATTTTAACTCTATCCATAACCTTAAGTGGATCCTCTGTTGTTAGTAAGGTGTCATTAGCAAATAAGCTAATCTCAGTTTTATTCTTAAGCCTTTATCCCTTTATATAACATAATTCCTAATACTATTTGCTAGTAATTCCATAACTAGAGGAAACAATACCTTTGGCTGGCACCTTGGCTTAGGATGCCCTCTTCCCCCTATAGGAAAGTATGAATGAATAGATACACTGTTGTTGATCTTGCTAGTCTTTTGGATTAAAAAATTATGAAATATGACCTTTAAGGGATGAGAGTTCAAAAGTTTTCTTATGTTTATCTTATGAATGGTCTGAAAGGTGGTAGGAGCATGTATATTAAACTCTTAGTGTGCTTTATGAAATATTTAGTTCCTATTGAAACTGGAGTAGAATCATTTACTTAAGGTTACTAGTTGAATTCTTAGTGATTGCATCCAATCCTAATTCAGTTTTGGAATGTTCAATTTGGATTCTGCAGAACTAGGTTTTTAGTTAGTACTTTTAAAAGGTTTTATTGTAAGAATATTTTACATTTCCTACACACAGGTATTACACATATAGAATACAGTGTCAGTAGATCAGTGATTTTAAATTTTAATTTTATATTTACCTAAGGAATACATAATCCAAACAACATTCCTAAGACTGACATATTTAGATCTGGCAGTTGTTTGGGGAGCATTTTGTGCATAAACATAAGCTATTCATTAAAGGAAATATCAATTCTGTGCTCTTTGCTTCAAGTCATACTGTATCTTCCCATAATTATGTGCTGTGCTATTCTCCTAGATTGTGCTGTTTTGTGAACTAAGTTAGTGTTTCCACTATGTGGTTGGCTCTGCTCTTTAAGTTAAGAACAAGCAAGTGAATATGGATTTAGGTAATATACTCTATCTCCTTCAGGTGTTAGGGAAATATCTTTTAAGATGTTTTCTGTTCTCAGCCACATTTCCAGAAGTCTCCTAGTGGCAGGACAAGAGTCATTGTTTGTGGATAGATCTGTTTCTCTACATTCTTGTTAATGTCTGTTGGTGGTTAGTCCATGAGTGTCTGTTGGATGTCAGATGGAAGATCTGGGTTTTAAGTACCATATGGCTCCATTGAGAAACTGTCTGAAAGAATTCTTAAATTCTGTCAGTCAACAGTTTCATTCATCTTCAAGGGAATTTGACATGCTGTTTCTTGCTCAGATTCTTTGCTTGACGCCATGCCAGCATGCCTTGATACCCCACCATCCTAATGACTTATGTCTGACCATAGAAAAATCATTAAAAACATAGGTCTCTTGTAACAAAAAAGAGCATCTTTTGCAGTTGCTTGCATCACTTTACTCTGTATTAATAAAAAGTGTGGCTCAATTCAAAACTTTAGTAGTTTCAAGTATTATGATTCACATTCATACAGCATTGGTGAAAAACATAAATGGAGTTTCTTTTCAATGGCATTAGGAATTTGAAAAGTTGGTTTATGGTTGCTTGCTGGTGTAAGTTTACCAATTTCTTTTCTTTCCTTCTCTTGAATTTTCTGTTCAGTTTTCACGATGCTAGATCATATACCAGCAATTTAAGAAGAAGGTATTGAAAACATATCTTTCTAGCTTTTACCTTTGTTGTTAGTTTTTACATATAATTATTTCACAATGAATAAAATTGTCCCAATTGATATGGGGTATTGTTCTTATTGTCCTCTTTCCCCCTTCCCAACCCCAATTTCTGCTTGCCCTTTTCTAGTGTTTTGTTTTTGTTTTGTTTTTCTGATAATCTGCTTTTTCTTTGTAGGTTTACATCGATTTCATAATAAATTGGCCAGTTGCAGCTTGTGTGGAAACCAGGCTATTCAGTTGAAACCATCTGCTGGTCAGCCCAACTCTGTCAGGAGGTACTCTTCAGATGCTCCTGGGTCTTACATTGTCCCAAGCTTTCAGCAGCTGACTAAAATCTAAAATGTAAAATTCTGCTTTTTGTCAGGAAAATAACCAGCCTTGCAAATAAGTCTTCCCATGTGTATGTGGATTTAATAACTTTTCAGAAAGCAGATTAATGTTCTTTGTTTTGAAACATTGAAAACCGTAACTAATCGATCTAGAATTGCAATACCAGAAAGTAAAGGAAAAGCATCTGGTAGGTTTTTCTTTTTTGAGATAACTTTAGAATGGCAGACATGCACACCCCAGAAAAAGAGAGGGAACAGATAGAAAAAACAGCTTGCTGAAACATATGTTATCTTGCTAATTGGTTCAGACTCAGACCTTTAACAATAAAATAACCATTTATGCCACAGCTTTACAGCTAAAGTTTTTCATTCCTGTCTTCGTCACCCCCTACATCACTACTTGTTCACTGCGAAATAAATGAAGTAGTAGGACTACAAAGGTTACCATTGTAGCCTATGCCTAGACTAGAACCTGTTTCTGATTTACTGAAAAAGAACTTTTGACTTTTTTCTTCCATCTGCTCTACTCTGGGCTTTATCTGAGTCCATACTTGCTATATTCTGTCTGGACATCTGCTTCCATTGTCAAGATTCTACCTAAAACATTGCCCAAGAACTGCTGCAGTAACAGGGCATCTAAGCATCACTGTTGTACAACCTTAGTGAGCCCATATACATTAACAGAGATATGCAAAACAATATGATCCAGTGTCCTCTGTATGCCTTCACTCTGTTTGTTAAACAGAAACTGCTTTATGCATTATGGTAAAATGTATTAGCTTTTGCCAGTAAGTAGTTCTGAGGCCAAGTGGGGAGCCTTCAATTAAACAAAGGTTTTGAACTCTAAAATATCAAACTTCTCAGTGCATCTCTGCTCTTGCAGATAAGTGAACAGGAAAGCTGGGCACTTACTTTACTTCTATTGTGAAAGTCCTGGCTATATAAACCACACCTGCTCTGAAAAGTGACTGGATTCTGTACCAGTTTTCAAAAGGTTAGACTAATCTGCTGCTGTTCTGTGGTGGCAGCTGCTAATGTGGGAGGAATTTGTTTGCCCTAAGCAAGTGGTAGCTTAGAAAACAGTTTTGCCTTCTAGCTAACAAAAACATCTTGCTACAAAGCACTGTGCAGTGTTGATAAACTTTTGATTGCCAGCACCGTATGTAGACCTGTTAGAATGATATTTTATTCAGAAAATCCTCAGTCAATCAGTGTCATGAATGATATGTTTTGTCACTTGACATTTTCTTTCTTTCTTTCTCTTCTACTTCCATTGACATCTGCTCTGCACTTGCAGTATCTGAACTATTCTTCCAGTTCTACACTTGCATCAGCGCTTTTCAGTTTGTTTCTCACTCCGTTTAATCTGGAGAGAAAATACAACAGAATGTTACAGTAAAACATTATTTAATTATAATAGTGACAGAACTGTTTACTTGCTAATTGGCTAAGGAAAGCAGGAACTTAGGAAAACAGTGTTCAGGAGCTGTGTGCTTAAATGGCCTTTGTGTTAATCTCTTTGAAACACAAATACTGTACAGACTTCAACACTTTCATTTAACAGTGAAGCAGGATATGTCATTTTAAAACAGCATAACAGAAAATGTGCCTGCAGGTTTGTAGTCTTCTGCCCATTGGAAAACTGGATATGGAGTATATTCCTGTTGAATTACGGAGTGGTTTACCACAGCTTCTGACCCACCTGTAAAGTGTTCATTTATAGATGGGTGGGTTCTGTAAACATGAAATTAGTAGGATTCTCAGAAGTAATCTAGACCTCAGGTGTTCCTTAGGATTTGACAATACTTGTACTTTTTGTACTTTAGAATACTTTCACAAACTGTTCACTTTTTATATAATCTCTTAGTAGAGGTGAGTGAGCCATTTGATGTTTACTTTTGGTGTAGAAAAAGTAGACAGATAAGCATTGTAACATTAGAAGTCTCATTAAGAGAATGGGCCTGCGAGTGTGTCATGAGGATTATAAACACCTGCAGGAATAGCTTGATGTCATGATTTCATCCGCAAGATAGCATATGTCATTGAACAGTTTAACTGGGATACATTTTCTCTTCTTCAACCAAAACTGTGTTCAAGTATGACAGGATTTGGTCTTGGTTGGTTTGAGAAATTACAGCACAGTCAACATCCCATGTCTTACGGTGTAGCATTAAAATATCTGGATACAGTTCATATGTAATGCTAACAACATATAAACTGTTACACAAACAAGAGGTCTTGTGTGCTTCTACCAAACTTGAACATATTTTCTTTATCAAGCTCTTTCTACTAGTTCAGTTTTACTGAGTAAATAATACTGGATCGTGTTCCTTAGATACTTGTCCAGATATCAGCTAATCTTAAGTTTCTTCTCTTTTTCTATAGTGGTGTACTCTTTAATTTTCAAAGAATGTGAGTTACATTTCTTGGTTCCACACTTGTATATTAAGGCCTTTATTCCTCTTGAATATAGAGCAGTAACATAAGATGTATGCATCTTACAGTTTAAATAAGAAAGCTTACAATTAGACCATTCTAGACATCTAGTACTTGAGCACCATTTATCATCAAAACAGAAGTGCACATTTATAAATGTTAATTTGTGCCTTACTGTTGGTGAGAACTTTATTTTATCATAAAGTTATATATAATAGTCTTGGGTGCATCCTCATTCTGTTGAAGCTACATATTGAAAACCATGTATGGTCTTAAATTACTTTTAGATCAACATGATGCATACATTTTAAAACTGCATCTGCATAAAGGGTTTTATGACTAAAATTGCTTGTTTTTCTACAGACTTGACTGGTGTTTCTCAGCTTGAAGAAGATCTACAGTCATTATTGATCCCTTTTCTTGGCGTTACCTTTTTGAAGTGAAGTTTACCTAGCTTTCTAGAGTGAGCTTTCCTTTCAGACATCTCTAACGTTTGATCCATAGTAGACAAGCAGTAGTGCAGCAATGTCCAAGCCATTCCACCAGTCATCTCTAAATAGGGATTCCCAAGGTCATGGACGTGACCTTTCTGCAGGAATAGGCCTTCTTGCTGCTGCTGCTGCTACCCAGTCTTTAAGTGTACCAGCATCTCTTGGAAGGATGAACCAGGGTACTGCACGCCTTGCTAGCTTAATGAATCTTGGAATGAGTTCTTCATTGAATCAACAAGGATCTCATAGTGCCCTGTCTTCTGCTAGTGCATCTTCCCATGCGTTACAGTCTCTATTTAACCTTGGAAATAGAGGCCCACTCTCTCTGTCCTCTCAGCACCGTGGAGATGCAGAGCAGGCCACTAACATTCTGGCCAGCTTTGGTCTGTCTGCTAGAGACTTAGATGAACTGAGTCGCTATCCTGAGGACAAGATCACTCCTGAAAACTTGCCTCAAATACTTCTGCAACTTAAAAGGAGGAGAGCTGAAGAAGGCCCTTCACTGAGTTATGGTAGAGATGGCAGATCAGCTGCACGGGAGCCACCATACAGAGTTCCTAGGGATGATTGGGAAGAGAAAAGGCATTTTAGAAGAGATAGTTTTGACGATCGTGGTTCTAGTCTCAGCCGAGTGGTTGACTATGATCATGGAAGTCGTTCTCAAGAATCTGGTTATTATGACAGAATGGATTACGAAGATGACAGATTAAGAGATGGAGAAAGTGGTAGGGATGACTCTTATTATGGTGAAACTTCGCATAAGTATCGTAAATTTGACAGTGACTATGACAGAATGGGTCGTGGTCCTGAGAGATCTCTCTTTGAGAAAAAAAGAGGTGCTCCTCCAGATAGCAATATTGAAGACTTCCATGGACTCTTACCGAAAGGCTATCCCCATCTGTGCTCTATCTGTGATTTGCCTGTTCATTCTAATAAGGTGAGTTAAGCATCAGATGCTTATTTTTCTTTACTTTGTAGACCCTGTTGCTTGTTTCTTGCCTCGGTTTCTGTGTTCTGATTACTTGCACAAAGGTCTCAGAAAGTTTTAAATAGAAAAGACATTTGGTGTGTTTTAAAGGCGTCATTAGCAAATACATGAATACAAGACTTACATTAATACATTGTTTCACTCATTGGCTTAACACTAGGTCAGTTATCATCTAGTCAGTATTGTGCATCTGTATGGTCTCTTAACTTAGTTTGGGTTAGTTATTTTCTTTTAATTTTGCAATTATTCAGAGGGCAGAATCAGCATTCCTTCTGATCTATCTTAATTGCTGATTGATATGTAGTTAGTCCTTGCACAGTTCTGCTTTTTTCCTCTTGTCCATGGCCACAGAGGGTTGATGTATATTTCTGAAACACATTTACAGGATTGCAGTTCACATTTTTAAATAAATTCATTCTTACTTTTTGAAATTCATTTTAAAAACTTATTTCCATACTGTGGCTGAAACATCTTATTTTTCCTCACTTTTCACAACCTTCTTAAATACTTCAGAGTCACTTTTTATTATTACATATTGCATCTGTCCGTGTTTAGTATCTCAGACATCAGCCTCCTGCTGCTGTGCAGTATCACATTCTTGTTGCCCTTCTCTACTTAGAGTCGATTCTTACTAAATTTTTGATCAGACCACTCTTTATTCATAATTTGGTTCTTGAACAAAACAAATATCCTTTATTCAGGTTTTCTGGTTGTTTTATGTTCCGTTCATTTTTTAGTTGTATACTGTAGGTGACTACCGGTATTAGTGTGCTTCCATTTTTTTAGAGTGAGTTGCAAAACAAAACACACACACACATAACAGGTAAGATTGCACACTGTTCTTAAAATTGTTTCATTGGATGGTTAACTTTTTTTTTTCACAGTAACTGCTTGGGAGGCTTAGATGCCTATGTTCTTTCCTCTTGGGTTATAATTGGTGAAACAGTGCTCTTCCAGAATTAGAGGAAAGTAAAAGCTATAACTTACTGTTTCATCTATATCTCAAAGTTTGTAAAAAAATTTCTGAATATCATTATGATAGATAGTGAAGAAAATTTTAAAGCCACAAGAATTTAAAAGATATTGCTGTTTAAAATGTCAGCAGTAGAATGGTTCTTAAGTATGGCATTAGTTACAAAGTTAAGATTCCCTTTTGCACTTGATTCCTGTTCTGCTATTCTAGACAAAAGCTTTTACCTTTAAAACAGCAGTCTCTTCAGCATACTAAAATTTGTTAGTTGATGTATACGGAATGGCTGATTTCAAAAGTTATGAATTTTAAATTTAATTTGTTTAATGTTTCTAATAGACATAGATGAATTATGCCTACTGTGTTTGAAATTTTGGCAGTAATGATGAAAACAATATACAGTATATGGATGGAAAGATGTTGGTATAATTTGTGAAAAGAAACCAGTGAGGTTTGCTCTCTCAGTGGTTTAACAAATTTTGGAGGATTTGTAGAACCTACACATATTTTAAAAAATGCTAAAATACCTTTGAATTGGTAGATTTAAGACTTCCTGTCTCCTATTTCATCACTCAGAATACTCCTGAGAATGAAGATATAGGATATAGCACATAAGTTTCAAGCTGAGAGCTTCTAGATTAAACAGTTGCTTCATTTTTAAATCCTGGAAGTTTAAAAGAACACTTCATGTTATGGAAAATATTTTAATATAGGCACGTGTGGAATCAGGTTTCTTTGGTACTTTATGCCATCTACCTAAGGTATGGATGCAGCAAATTTGCTTCAAACTGATCCATGTGAAAACACCCATGTAGGCTTCTATAAATGCCTGCCTTGGGGCTAGTAAAGATGTGATGTTGTGGGTGTGTTAAATTGTCTCCCCTGGCCCCCTCTACATATCCTTGCTGGCCCAAATCCTCTTCCTTAGCATAGAAAATTGCAGCAGAGTAGGCCTATTTAATCAGTGGGGACTTAGTGATTCACCTGCTCTGTAAGTTCCATTAATTCAAATAGACTTTAACTACAGTTTACTGTGCCACAGTAAGTCATAGCGAAGTAGACCTAAGTGAATTAATGGAGCTTACAGAGGAGTTGATTCAGCAGATCTCCATTGATTCAAGAGGCCTACTGTAGTGCAGTTTGCTATGGCAAACACAATTTGAGCCATTGTTAGTCCATTGAAATCCCCATGCCTTCTGCTTGGCAGCCTTCATTAGGAAGCCAGGTGGGTGAGAGGTTACTTTCATTTCCTCATCAGTAGTGTCACAGGATGTCACATACACACATCTTTCATGGCTTTTAAGTTTAAAAAACAGTGGGAGATCTGGTCTTGGATTATATCTGATTGGGCACTTGAGCAGGTGGCTTCACCCTTGCATTTGTTTATCTTAAACAGGAAACATCTTATTCTAGTTTCAGATTGTTCCAGTTAATGTTGCTCATAGATTTTCCTAAACTAATTGCATACATCTAAGGCATCTGTCCAGACTTAAAATACAGAATTTCTAAATCCTGTATAGCAACACTGTTGGAACAGATTTATTTCTTTTTCCTTTAAAAACAAACAAAACACTTCAGGAACTGTTGTATGGAAATGAACTTTCAGTCTGTTCCCGGAAGGTTTAAACATAAGAGTTAATTTAAGTAAGGAATAAGAGCCTCATTAAATACAATCCCCACCCCACCCCAAGCTCAAGCAATTTAGAATAAAAGTGTTTAACTGGGATGGGTTAGTCTTTTTGGTGTCAGTTCCAGAGTTTCTCACTTGGCAGGTTTGTTCCATTTTCCACATTGGTTAGCATGTTTAAAAAGAAAACATTGGCAGACACTACAAAAAAAAGAACAAAAAAAAGAACAGTTTTCTATATCCATTTTTGGCAAGCCGTCTCCCCTCATACGTATGTTTGGGAATGCTGTTATCCCAGATATATGCTATTTTCTTAGTGTACCCATTTGAGTATAGTTTTGTAACACCTTTAATAGATTTTGTTAAATTCTGAGAAGTTTGGAAATGAAGACGTAACTGCCTTTTGGTTCACATATGGCTTTGGGAAGTCCAAATTAAAGAATGTTAAGATTTTGTTAAATTCTGAGAAGTTTGGAAATGAAAGACATAACTACCTTTTGGTTCACATATGGCTTTGGGAAGTCCAAATTAAAGAATATCTTACTATATTTTTCCTCCATCTGTTACTGATAAAGTAGGCCATAGGCTGCAACCAGTTATGTCATAATAAATTTGTTAGCTTTCAGTGTGCTGCAAAACTTTTCATTGTTGTTTCTGCAATAAACTAATACAACTGTCCCTTTGGAAATTCAGGAAAGTAACTGTTGACTTTGAAAAATGCACTATTTTCTCTTGGGAAGTAGAGGAGGGAAGAACTACTCTTTTTCCTCCTTCCAATGTTAGCCATGGATCACAGCAAATGATCTGTATGGCAGATATTGTAGATCCTAATCCCAGCACTTCCCCTTACCTACTAGAGGGGATGTAAATAGAAGATACGGAGATGCACTGAATTTTTAAGCTGATTTTAAACATCTTATTGCTGCAAAATCACTGCATTTGATTAAATTAATTTGTAAATCTATCTTTGATTTTAAAATGCCCTGAAAGCAACATGTTTTGTATAAGTCTGTTTTTGGGTGGTCAGGGTCAAGCAGGAAACTGCAAGCTACTTAAGCAGTTGCTTGAAAATCCTACTTGGACTCCCTCATTTGTGAGATTTCACCAAGCATTGCCTGTGCTCTTCTAAGACTGTCTTTGTAATCACAAGAACTAGACATTTGCTTTAAAATTGAAGAGACAGCTTAAAATCCCCCAGTTATTGAATTTTTAACTCATGTTACACACTGTACAATGTTATCCTGTGGGGAAAACAAACAGTTCTGTTTCGAAGCAGCAAAGTAGTTTTGTTTTTTAATAATGAGGGTCAACAATGAAATTTGGCAGAAAGATTATTCTGCAAAAGAAAGGTAGGGTGGCAACAAACTAAAGCTTTTAATTTAATTTTAATTTACTTTTTAAAGTTAATGCCTCTCAGGGGAGTGCTCTTATGGTTCAACCCATGCCTGAACTATGGATGAAACCTGGGGGACCATCCAGTGCCAGCCTTGCCTACTGACAAGGGTTATTGGCACTTTTATTAACATAGTTAATCTTAAGCAAAAGTAAACAAGTGTTTTTAAACTGTTAGTAATATACACAGTTAGCATTTCCTGTCAGTATAGGTCTTCAGTTTATATAATATAATTTTGCCTAGGGACTAGGGTGGATCCAATTGATTTCAATCATGATTTAAATTTTTAAAAATGGGTGTTTTTTGACAATGAAAATTTTTTAAAAATCAATGTTTTATTTAAATTGTGATTTAACTTTTTTAAAAAATAATCATTGATATATCCGCAGTTATAAGGGGTTTGGTGCATCAAGGTTATCTTGGTTTACTAGAAGTTGATGATAGGATCAGAAATAGTAAAGTAGTACCCAAACTTCTCTACTATTTGTTAGAGTTGTGTGTGCTGAATCTGATCCAGAGTAAAAGATGTCAGCTGGCTATCTTTGCTGTAAATATAAGGAAGAACAAATAATCTATTGGAGAATACAGTGGTGCCTTGATTTAAGAACTTAATCCGTAGTGGGATTATCCATTATTTCCCATAGGAACTAATGCAAAACCGGTTAATCTGTACTCTACCACTAGGGGGGCAGAGGGGTGGTAGAGACCTGAGTCTAAGCTGCATTTTAAAGCCTTCTTGCACCAACAATCAGCAAACATTCTTCCAGCACAGAACTCCTCATCACAAAAAGAGACCATAGAGAGATTATTCTTTTTTTTAACCTAAGATTATTTAGGTTTTTAAAAAAGACAGGAAAGGAGGGAGACATAGAGAGAAAAAACAATGAGGGAGACAGAGAGTTTGGAGTCTAAAACACATGCTAAACCAACACATATTAAACTCACACATTTTACACCAACACATTTTAAACCAAGCCAGCACAAACCATTGCAAAAACAAACGGAACAGATCAGAAATGAAAAGAGAACAAAGCAAAAAGCATGCAAGACACATCGGAAATGGGAGAAAACCCCCCCAAAAGCAACCAGACCCCCCAAGACATGTCGGAAATGGGGGGGGGGGAAACAAAAAAATTCCCCAAGACCCATCAGAAATGGGGGAATAAACACTCCGAAAAGGAACCAACCCCCCCCCCATCGGAAATGGGGAAACCAAAACAACACACACACACCAAGACCCATCATAGCATGGAAACACCCCCCCAAGCCAAAAATCACGCTGCAAAAATACCCAGAACAGTTTTTTGAAGTATAAAGCAACACCTTACCTTAGCAGGCAGCCTCCTCGGATCTCACACTCTAATTGCCCAGGGAAAAGAGCTACAAAGAAGCAGCCTTGTTGCCACCTACAGTTAGCTATTTGAATTTCCTTCCCTTTTCCCCAGCCTTTTTTCTGTTTGTAAGTCAAAGCTCCGTTCACAAGTCAAAGCAAGATTTTGTGAACGGAGCTGTTCGTAACTCAAAACATTCGTAGGTCAAGGTGTTCGTAAGTCAAGGCACCACTGTATACCCTTCTAGAGAGAATTCAGGTGTTAACTACACCAAGACCCTCTTTTATTAGAATACATAACATATGTGCAATGAGCTGTATCCATCGGTGTCTTTTTGTTAGTGTGGAATATTTTTCCTCATCCAAAATGAGTCACTTTGTTTTTGCTAATCCTTACCCTCTGCAAGATCTCTTGCTTTCCAGAAGCTTCTCTTGAGCGTTGGGAGACTATGAAGCAGTCTAGGAAATTGTATGGAGGGTTGTAGTAGGATGATTGGAACAGTTGTCTGACTTGCCTTCTAGGAATGTTTTTCACTAGCACTTAGGTACAATTGGGAACAGTCCAGTATGACAAACAACATATGAATAAATAATAATGGCTATGTAAATGTTTGCGTAACTTTTTCCATGACAAAATTCTTCACGTCCTGGGTTCCAAGTAAGTTCTGATACTGATACTGTCAATATCTTTTGATCATAGTACATTGCTTAAGGTAAAGATATTCCATTATGTTTTTTCAGTCGGAAAGCTAGTTGACTTCTAAATTACCTTTTTACTTAACTCCAGGTTTGGAGTTTATATTTTAAAAAAAACAGTAACAAAAACATTCTGCTCCTAATTACTCTGATTTTTGTACTGTTTCTGTAGGAGTGGAACCAGCATATCAATGGAGCAACACACAGCCGACGTTGTCAACTTCTCCTTGAAATGTATGGACTTGAGCATTTTAAAATTTTCCTTTTTTTATTACAGTTGCTGTATGCCCTTTCTGAAAACACAAATGTTCCATTTATGAAATTTGGAAATTAGCTTACAGTGTTTTGGTGAAACACATCTGCAAGCTGACTGCTTTGAAGGCAAATTACATTGGTTTGAAACATCTGTGAAATTGTTTCCACTTTTGTAATGACATCTATGGCAGAGTATACAATACACAGACAAGCTTCAAGCATCACTTCTGGCTTTTACATAACACACCTGGATTTAGGAATGGGATACATATTAACATTACATAGCATTATGGTTTTGAAACACAGTGTTTCAGGTTTGAATATTTTTAGGAGTCAAGTTAAAACTTGTAATTTATTATGGATTCCACCCTGCTCAATTTTTTTAACCAAGGCATTATTTCTACTTAAAAATAGCCCAGTCTAGCTGCACTATTTAAGACATATCAGGTACAGTACTTCCAGGCCACTGTTTTATTACGTATTATTTATGCTTTAAAACAATTTAAACTTTCCTATTAATGTAGTTTAGGAATTATAATAACTTTGTGACTCCTTGTACGCATATTTTGCTGTTGAAATGTGTTAGCTAAAGTCCAGCAGTGAAAGTCACCTTATGTAAGGCTGATTGTATCATTGGCAGCAGTCTCTTTATTTCCAAGATCCCTAGGCTCCCTTGAAATCCCTTTTGTCACGGGACAGCCCTAGCAGGCAGTGGAACAGGGCGTCTCTAATTTCCAAAAGTCGGCATCACCCATAAAATCCTGCTGGTACCTTTTTTTTTTAAAATGAAAGGCTCCTCTGTCCTTTCCCTTGGCTCCCAGCAGCTTCCCATTGACAAATTAGATCTGAAGGCAGCATTGGGACCTTCTGGGGATTTGGGAAGATAAACATTTTAATTTATGAAAAATAGCCTCAGCTGATCACAGTCATTTGTGCTTTAAAGTCATTATGTTAGCAGCCAGCAAGCAGAATGCCCTGTGGCAATGTATTTCATAGATTAGTGGTAACAAAATTTATCTGTTTGATCCTGAACTTGTTGCAAATCAGTTGTCAGAATTCTAGGCCATGGTTTTACATCATGGATGGAATCAGACTTTCTTTCCATTTAACACTACTGTATTAATATTTTAAAATTTTCATTTTGTGTGGTGGGGGAGTACTCAAAAGTTAGCTTAGAGATACAGTCAAATCTTAGTGTTTAGCTTATATATTGTATCAAAAGAGCTCTACTATACGTAGTAGATTATACTGTCCTGCACATATCCATGGAACCTAACTACAGGTATATGTGTGTTTCAAGAAAACGGTATTCTGGATACCACAAATAACTACTAGATTGACTGTGTTGAGGTACTAGTACATTTTTATTTTGAGGTTTTGCCCTGGGATCACAATTATAAAATTATTTCTGCTAATTTATGTGTTAAGATTTTAATACTGACATGGAAGATGTAACTGCTTAGTATGTTTCTCGGCATAACTTTTCAGTTGCAGACAATGATCTTACTAATTTTTTTCCTTTAAAGATACCCGGAATGGAACCCAGATAGTGATTCTGGACATGGACTGTGAGTAAAATTATATAACAGATAGGTGGAAACAAGTTGGTAACAGATAAGGAATTAAGGGGAGATATTTCCAGTTTAATTTGTAATTGCCTGAAGCTGCTGCATTGTGGGATTAGCTAAGGAATTTCCCATTTAGACTGTTGAGGCCTAGGCCTTTGTAGGTATGTAGGAAGCTACTCATCTACCCTTGAAACTCAGCAGTACAATGCAGGGTGAAATGTTCTTATTTGCTTCATGAAGGTTGTTTGGGGCAGAGAAGAAACAAGCTGCAGATGGATTTGTGTTTTTCTTTCTTTCTTAAGGCAATTTAACGTTTTTAATTCTCTGCCTTTTTCATGACCTTTTTGGAGGTGAAGAATTTCAGTCCGAGTGCCTTCTCTATGACCCTAATAAATTTCTCCATCCACCACAAGACTCCTAGCTTCAGTGTGATGAGAGCTGAAGCATTACCTTATTCTAGACTCAGACTTAGTGTGCCATTTCGGATTCTAATTTGCCTCATGCCTGCATGTGCTCTCTTTCATGTATGCCTTGCACCACCATTTCAGTTTGAATACATAAGAACAGTGAATACAACCCAAAATTCCATAGGGACCTACTACTAACCACTATTACCTGCCCTTTAAAGTAAACTGAGATCAGTGGAATTTATTTTAATTGTCTTTCATCTATAAATTTGACACCTCAGTACCTGTGTACAAATTTAAGTGGAATTTATGTAAAAGACCATATTGTTTAAAGGTTGGTATGGCTTAATTTTTCTGTATGCTCTTCCTAGGGGGGATCCATTTATGTTGCAATCAACTAATCCAGCCCCAGGAATTTTGGGCCCACCACCACCTCCATTTCATCTTGGAGGGCCACCAATTGGGTCAAGAGGTAATGATATTAAGTGCATATTTGAGTGGACCTTACAAAGGCTAGTAGGTCTTGCTGATCAGTGTGCAGTCTTGCTGTGTAAACATTTTCAAACCTGGAAGGTGCAACATGGGAATCTAGAGTAACAAGACTTTAAAGACATTTGGTGGGCAGGCCAGCCATGGTAGTATAATCCAGAAAAATCAGCAAAAGAGTCTTGTGGAAACTTAACGTCTAAAAGTTTTATTGACATAAGCTGCAATGGACTGAAATCTACAGAAGTTCACCAGATATGTTCTTCTTTAAGATGCCACAATACCCTCTTAATGTATGGATTTAATTTAAATAATTTATGAAAATTAGGTAACAGATGTTATTTAAAGTACTTGTTGCATTACCCTTGTTAAAGCATTATGAACAAAACCATTCATATTCCGTAGGCTGCCTGAAGTAAACACAGTGGTGCCTCGCTTAACGGGTGCCCCGTTTAACGACGAAATCGCATAGCAGTTAACTTTTTGCAATCGCTTTGCAATGTTCCCTATGGGGAAAAATCGCTTTGCAGTGATCGGTACCCTGTTTTGCTTACCGATCATCGCAAAGCGATGATTTTTTAACAGCTGATTGGCGGTTCCAAAATGGGCACCAGGTTAAAAAAAATGGCCATCCGCTGTTTTCTGGGACGGATTCCTCGCTTACCAGGCAGCGAAAATGGCCGCCGTATGGAGGATTTTCACTTAAAGGTGAGTCTGAAGCCCATAGGAAGGCATTGAAGGGGTTTCAATGCCTTCCTATGGGCTTTTTAATAACGCATAGCGACAAAATCGCTTTGCAACGATTTTTGCTGCACCGATTATCGTCGCTATGCGAGGCACCACTGTATTAAATTCACATGCTTTTGTCATCTGTAGGTTTCATTTAGAAATGACCATGGAAATAGAAAGCAAAAGTGGTTTTACTAGGACCAACCATAGTATCACAAAGGTCTGAGCTTTCAGGAGGAAAAGTCTGAAAAATTTGGCCAGGCATTCTCTCATTTATGCCCCTAGACTTGCACCTAACATGATTACAGATAGTGAAGAGGAGGCAGGTGTGCAGGTATCACTTGAAACCCAACGTTATTTGCTTGGATAGATAGAAAGCAGCCATTAACTATTTTTAGAGACAAAGACTGGATGAAACTTGAGAGATCTGATCATTGGAAGTTGTGATCTCTCAGACCTTGGATATGGAGCTAAAACATACAAAGATTTGTTGTCTTACAAGGTATAGAATAAAAATTGTCAATAGTCTTAACTCTTTCCCATAGTTTCTAAAAGACTCATGCTGTGATATACGTAGTGTCAAGAGTCTCTCTAATTAATGTAACTATATTCTCTCTCTCTCTCCCCCTTTCCCCATTTTTGTATGTTAAGGGGCTGGAAATGGAAATATGCAAGGACCAAGACACATGCAGAAGGGCAGAGTGGTTAGTATTGAAGTAGATACGGGAGTGTCAGCTTGTGGTGGGATACTCAATATGAGAATTGCTCTTAGAGATTTGGGGCCATCCTATCAACATCTAGTTACAGGAGTACTCGAGTCTTTAAGAGCCATACCAGAATTGTGCCAAATGGGGGGGGGGGGGGTAGGATTTCCTTCTGCGGCTGTATTTGCTTCCAAGCAAATCAGTTTGCTTGTTCTTTACCTAGTTTGCCTCAAATGAATCTGATTACACTGGTTTACGTTCTTGTTAAAAATGTTGGCAGGGACTTGCCCTTAAGTTAATTGCATGAGACATCCTGTACTAAAACAAAGCATTTTAATTTTTACTGTACTTTATATGTTTCATTATTGAGCACTGTTTTTACCATTAACAGGAAACAAGCAGAGTTGTGCACATTATGGACTTCCAGAGAGGGAAAAACCTGAGGTATCAGCTGCTGCAGCTTGTTGAACCATTTGGAATGATCACAAATCACCTAATCTTGAACAAAATTAATGAGGTAAGTATTACTGCAATCTTGTGATGTCATGACATTTTCCTACATTGACACATTATTAATGTCATTATGATTTATTATTTTTTGACATACAATTTCTTGAATAATTCGTAGCTTAACAGAAGTAATTTTATGTGTGAAATGATGGAACCAAAACTGGAAGGGGATAGTATAAGGCTTCAAAACCTATTTTACTTGGAATATGGAGAATCCTTAAGTTCATGATGCCAGAAAGTTTTTTCCTAGTTTATATACTTGCAAAGAGAAATTAGAACATGCCAGGTTAATACTTCTAAAAAATGTATTTGTGTAAATTAAACTAATGGTCTGTTCTTGGTTAAAACCAACTTACCATTTTAAAACACTTTTCTGGTAGATTTTGATAATAATGCAAACCAAGATTCTGCATTGATTAGATATTTCATAATGTCGTCCCTCTGGAATAACTAAGTTACTTTATATAATTCCAGGCATTTATTGAAATGTCTAATACTGAAGATGCACAAGCTGCAGTAGAGTATTATTCAGCAACACCAGCCTTAGTGTTTGGCAAACCTGTGAGAGTCCATTTATCACAGAAATATAAAAGGATTAAGGTATGTGCAGCAGCCTTTATCTTATATTTTCATGCATTGAGTTCAATCCATTTTTAACACTAGTTTCTGGCATTAAGGCTTAATTTTTAGTATAATGCATTAATGAAGCCTTCTCTAAATCTGTTAGAAACCAGAAGGGAAACCTGACCAGAAATTTGATCCTCCGAAACAAGAACTTGGTCGTGTGATCCATCTCAGTAATTTGCCACATTCAGGCTATTCTGACAGTGCTGTACTTAAACTAGCTGAGCCCTATGGAAAAATAAAGAACTACATTTTGATGAGAATGAAGAGTCAGGTAAAGTATACAATGCTTGCACTGTGTATAAATTTATGACTTGTTCAGTAAAGTCTGCTTGCTTAACATTTTGAAAGAAATGTCCAGTAGTAAGTTCCTAATGAGGCTCACACATTTTTTTCTTGAAAAGATGAATGTCTGCTGTCCGTGTCCAGATCTTTTGTATTTTGTTGCAAGGGGATAGGTATAACCTTTACTTCCTTTGTTACACAGGACTGCAGAAATGGACACGCATTCACTAAGTCATTATGGGTAACTGTTGTAATGGAAAAAACTTAGAATACCAAACAAATACTTTAAAAGCATATGCAGAATGAATTGTAAAAATCATATAAATATGTATAATCAGGGCTTGAAAATTTTTTGAATGTCTCACCAGTCATTCAAAAATTTCACTAGTCAGCATGACTGGACTATAGCCTTGCAATTTATCGGGATTGGGAACCACTGATTTATACCCTTAGACTTGGGTTGCTTTATTACCTGCGTGCCTGTGGGGTCATGAAGCTTGTATTTTGAATGCCTTTCTTTTGAATGTCTCCAGCAAAAATAAAACTGAAAGCAAAAGCGCCCAGCCTCTTAAGGAACCACAGTTCCCTCATATCCCAGGCTGTATCCTTGTTCATTTGAAATTGGGAGCAGGGAATCTCCATATTCTCCAGCATGGAACTACTCTACATTCTCCTGCAGAGCTATATCTCTATGTGCCGCTCAAACTCTTCTTGCGAGAAGAGGGCAGTTTTCCTTTTGCAAGGGGAGGGAGGAGGGGAAGACTGCAGGATTAGAGAGAGAGGTGGAGGAGAAGCAGGCCGGGAGGGAGCTGTAACTCATCGAGCAGCATGTTTCACTCGTCACAGACAAGTGGACAAGTGCATTTTTCAAGCCCTATGTATAACACTGATAGAATGTATTTATTTATTCATTCATTCGATTTATACCCCGTCCCTCTAGACAGCGTCTACTCGGGGAGGCTTACAAAATCATAAAATATCACTAAATGACAATAAAACATCACAGTCGAAATAAACAACATTCATAATCATAAAAACATTTAAACAATAATATGGTATGATCAAGGTGGGGAATGAAAGAACAGAAAGCTAGAATTCAAGAATTGACAGGAGGGAAGACCTGCCTGAAGAGCCAAGTTTTTAAATGGCTCTTAAAAACACCCAGCGAGTGTTTGGAAGGCTATTCCATAGTCAAGGGGCCACTGCTGAGAAGACCCAGTTTTTGGTTCTTTCCGGGCCTCTCAACTGACCCGCCTGGCTGTGCCAAGTAATTCGGGTAGAATTATTGCATAGCTGCTGGTGCAAGGAGTAACATAACCCACAGGAGCTAAATTGTCGTTTGCTGTGCTTACACTAAATTTGAAAAAGCACAACTGCTTTTCCAACATACCTTGCACTAGCACAATGATGCCATTTGATACATGTGATAAAATCCACTGCCTTAATTCAGTTTTTGGGGGAACTTAGAAAATACAGCTTTCAAATGGTCTAACCATGTTTTACTGGTAGAGTTTATATAGCAAGCACAAGTATATTCACATTTTGTTTTCTTGAAATTGTCAAACATCTGAAACTTCTTTTTATTCCCTTGTCCCCAGAGGTTTTGTAAAATTTGGGAGGATATGTTTTTGAATGTGCACAGATAGTAGTGGCATCAATTAGATCATATTTTCCTCTCATGACTTAAACTTCTAAAGCTAGTTCAAACTTGGTAGGGCGAGTTAATCAACTAGGCTTTTTCTGGTCTCGTTAAGAAGTTCATCATTGATTGGATGGAGCAAGGGAACTGTATTAAAAATTATAAAACAAAATATCCTTAATTTTTCTTTAGGCTTTCATAGAATTGGATACCAGAGAGGGTGCTGAAGCAATGATGGAGTACTGTTCCAACAAGGCTCTCTGGTTCCAGGGGAGATGTGTGAAAGTAGATTTGTCTGAAAAATACAAGAAACTAGTACTAAGGGTAAGTACCTTGTGATGGTATATCAGGCAAAAAAGCCAGAATAAAGCAAAACAAAAATGATAATTAAATTTAAAGATTAGTTGCTGTAGTTCATTGTGAGCTTTTGTGGATCAAGTCTACTTTCTGTGACATTAGAGCAAGACTATTATTATTCTCCTATTTATACATGTCCCCATGAAGAGGTGATGATACAGATAATGACAAAGTGACACAGGTTTGTTATTAAAGAAATAGGACATCAGACCATGAATAATTTCAGTTATTATTTATTTATTTATTTATTTGATTTATATCCCGCCCATCTGATCTGGTCGACCACTCTGGGCAGCTTCCAATAAGGTGTATACAAAAACATAAGAATTTTACAAACAGTCCATAACACATACAATAATAAAACAAATAATAAATGAAAGAAAAAATAAAGGATTAAATATTGACAGGAGGGAAGGCCTGAACATACAACCATGTTTTTAGTTGACTCTTAAAAGTGCCCCAGCGTAGGGGCCACACGACTAACCAGAGGAAGGTTATTCCAGAGGCGAGAAGCCACTGCCGAGAAGGCCCGGTTTCGTGTCCTTTCCATCTGGGCCTCCCTCAGCGTCAGGCTCCTCAGCCTCACCTCCTGGCTCATGCAGGTGATCCGAGTAGATCTAGGTAGGAGCAGGCGTTCCGCCAAGTATTGGGGTCCTAAACCGTTTAGGGCCTGATATGTAGGCATTAACATTTTGAAGTCAATGCGGAAACGGATGGGCAGCCAGTGCAGCATGGCCAGAGTAGGAGAGATATGTTGGCATTTTCTCACTCCAGTAAGGAGTCTGGCCGCCGCGTTCTACACCACCTGAAGTTTCCACATCAGCTTCAAAGGGAGCTCCACGTAGAGCGCGTTACAGTAGTCTAGAGATTACGAGCGCATGTACTAAGGTAGTGAGCGCCCCCATGTCTAGATAAGGTCGGAGCCGGGCAATCCGCCAAAGGTGGGAAAAGGCGGTGCGGACTACCGACGCCACCTGCGTTTCCATGGTGAGCGTCGTGTCCAGGTGTACCCCTAGGCTGCGGACCCCACTCTTTGTGGCCAGGGCCACCCCCCAAACATGAGGGAGTTTCCCAAGCCACCATCCACAGGGCCACCCACCCTCAGAACTTCCGTCTTGTCCGGGTTCAGCCTCAGCCCGTTCTCCTGCATCCATTGCAGTACGGCCCCCAGGCAGCGCTGGAGGGACAGGACGGCATCACCTGCAGTTTGTGAAAAGGAGATGTAGAGCTGGGTGTCATCAGCATATTGATGACACGATGCTCCACAACCCCTGATGACCCCACCCAGCGGCCTCATATAGAGGCGCGATCGTGTCTATAGCCCTGGTTGCAAAGGTGGACCAGCTATCCACCAGTGTGTTGACAGGAGCGCTAGCCAGGTCTGGCGTGACCCCTCTCATGATGTCCTGGAATCCAACCGGATCCTATAGTCTTCGAGGGCGTATCATAGAAATAGGTCCCTGCGAGGGGGAAGAGCCACTGTGAGGTTACATTTTGTTAGGTGGTGATCTGACCATGACAAGGGGACTGACATGAGGTCCGTTACCACCAGATCACACTCGCTCCAACTGGAGGAAAAGACCAGGTCCAGTGTGTGACCACCCACGTGGGTGGGGCTGTTCACATGTTGGGACATGTTCAAGGAAGCCATGGTTTCCAAGAACTCAAGAGCTGACCCAGATGCCTCTGCCCCTGCGTGCACATTGAAATCACCCAAGACCAAAAGCCTCAGGGATACCAATAGTGCTGTGGAGACAAAGTCAGTCAACTCCGTAAGGGAAGTGGCTGGATCGCGGAGAGCGCAGTAACCCAGCAAAATCCCAATACCATCCCTGGCCCCAATCAACACGTGGAGTGCCTCCAGACCCGGCTTTACCACCAAGGAGCGCCTAGTAACCTTCAAGCTGGATTTATAAACAATGGCTACTCCTCCCCCCCGCCCCTCCAGTCTACCCTGGTGCTGGACAGCATAACCAGACGGACAGACAAGAGCCAGGGGAGGACCACCCTCCCCGTTGATCCACGTCTCGGTTATGCATGCCAGGTCTGTATTCTCCTCCAGGATAAGATCTCCCCAATTAGTGTCTCTCATATCTCAAAGTAACAGTAGCATTATTTATACATATGTTTTATTGATACCTTGTCTTTCATGGCCTCTGTGAATCACACCCTGGGTAATTTGTGCTTGTGCGGAGCCTCATCGGAAGATTCTAGAGATTCTGCGGTAGCAATAAATACATTAGAATATGCCCCTTCACACCTGTATAAGTAACTTGGCACCAAGCGTCCTTTTTCACTTTCTTTCAACTGCCGTGTTAAGAGCCTCATAATTCTGCTTCTGTGAATGAAAGAGAGCTTATTCTTGATTCCTTCCTGTTACCAGTCTTTTTTATCATCAGAGATTTTTTCCTTTTCCTCGCTCGGCCTTCTGCCTCAGCACCTCCCCTTAATCATCGTTTTTTCCCTCAATTATTTTCTCCTATTCATGGCCTCTTCGGGCCCATTTAAGCACTGTGTTGTCTGTGATAATGAGATCCCACTTTCCAACGGACATGCTGTGTGCCTTTTCTGTTTGGGAGAACATCAAATTTCTTCCTGTACCCATTGCAAAAATTTTAAGCATGAAGTTCTTCAATCTTGCCTCTCGAGGCTAAAACTCCAACTTTGGGAACAGTCCTTACAACCAGTTCAAATGGCCCAACCTCCCTGTTGGGCCACTTCCCAAACCAAAGCAATGGAAAAAGCCATTACTGAGTCATCAAAACAACTTCCATCGACTACACCAGCTAATTCCAATTCTCCATCTGCATCATCTAAGACCTCGAAGACACACAAATAGAAATCCTCAATACCGAAAGCCTCGACTTCGGAAGCAACTTCTAAACGTCAAGAGATCTACTTAAGCTGCTCCAGCTCCAGAGCCTGTTCCTCCTGAACGAGCTAAACAGTCTAAGCCTACAGACATCCCACCACAACCACAACTCTCTGAATCAATTTTGGTCAGATCTCCCTCAGATGATGACAGACGTCCGTCCCATCAACCCTGTTCTCAGTCTCTAGAATGGGATGATAGAGTCAACCAATTAACATCCTCCCAGTCCACAGCCTTCCAAAAATCCTTCGGTTATTCCATCGCCCGAGGATGGAGTTCCATATTCGATGCCCTTGGATCGCCCACTGATCCCTAACCAGAACCGTCAACAACAATCTCGACAGCTCACTTCATTCAAACCCACATTCAGCACATGCATCGGGTTGCCATTTGCCCCGACCAGTGCTCTGCTCGACAGACTGCACTGACTAGTCGACCAGGTGTTTTACCCTGTTTGAAAATACCATCTAGTAGTCGGCCTACGTCTCGACAACCATCGGTGTCGAAGTGGCCACATCACCGAGAGGTAGCTATACCTCAACCTGCTCTCCACTTGGTATCTAAAAAACCCGAGACCGTCGAGCAGATTTCATCCACACATGAGTCTTTTGCAGCACCAGCCTCCCGATACTTTCCTACTACAATAGATGATGGAAATCACTCTTCACGCTCGGCATCGCCAGCGTCCTTTTATTCTACTGCTATGCCATCGCATCAGCAACCTCCATTTCGACATCACAGAGACACAGGCTCTAATATTGACAATCTTCAATATCTATCCTGGTCCATGGACACATGCTGCATCATTACATCAACACAGTTCCCGTCCTCTGGTAAATTGAAGTCATCAACCCTGGCACTCTTATGACACTGAGCTTGACACTGAGGTCCATCCCTACCAGTCGAGGTCCGTCAACGCTCAACCACCATCTTTCAATGTAAGTGATCCTCGACATCAACATGGCCATGGACACGCTGCCTCCATCTTTTCGACTAATAACCTGCAATAGTACGAAACTCAGCCTCTCAACACCGAAGTTGATCGACAGTCCGTCAACTCCAGACACGACCTCAATGACTCTGACCATGGATCTTGGCCACAGACTCTATCGGTATTACTTACTTCTCCAGAGTTGGACATTTTTGATACTGACATCATTGGCAGAGGTTTTCCAGACCTATACCCAACTTATGATTTGCATGGCTAAATCCCTTGATCTGCAAATCCACTGACCCTCGACAGAACCAGCCAATCTATGTGATCTGATCTCTAAAAATACAACCATTCCGGTACACATATCGATGTTGCCAACTCTCCTTAGTACAAAACCAGCTTCCTCCCATACCATGTCTAAGCAGATTGATAACCTCTATAGAATCCATGACCCAGGAGTCATTTTCCTCCAAAAACAACCAGCTCCAAATTCTATATTTGTTGAAATATCTCAATAGAGATCTTGACACCGACAATCTCTCATACCACCAAACAGACAGCTGACGAATAGATTCCATGGGTAGATGGCTTTACTCTTCTGCAGCCTTCACCATGCAAGTCGCTAATTATCAAGGAGCCATCTCTGAGAGTCTACCTTTTGGCAATAATATCATACCAACCTCCAAATTCTCTAGCTGCAGACTTCTTTAAACATCCAACAAAGAAACGTTTTCTTAAAGGTCTCTCTCGTATTTACCCCGATACTCGACCTCTCTCTCCACAGTGGTCACTAACTCTTATTTTGAAACACCTTACCGAAGCTCCTTTTGAGCCATTAGCTACAACTGACTTAAGACTCCTCACCTTTAAAACAGCATTTTTCGTAGTCATCACCTCAGCTCGATGAGCTAGTGAATTAGCAGCTTTACGCTATGATTATCCTTATCTTCAATTTTTTCCCAATAAGGTGAAGTTATTCATGGACATTTCCTTCCTCCCCAGAATTGTCTCTCATCCTTCCCAGCCAATTGTCCTTCCTCCATTTTTTCCATCACCACCTTCAAATCAAGAAAAAATACTCCATACGTTGGATGTCAGAAGAGCTCTTGCTTTTTTTCTTCAATGTACTCAACCTTTTAGACTGTCATCTTGTCTCTTCATAAGCCATCAACTACCTACAAAAGGCCATCAGGTGACTTCCCAATCTATCTCCAGATGAGTTGCCTTTATCATTCATTTGGCTTATCAACTTGTTCGACAACCAGCCCCTACAGTAGTTCGCCCTCACTCCACCAGGGCAGTGGCAGCCTCTACAGCCTTTGTCCATGGCGTACCTCTTCTGGACCTCTGCGCCTCTGCCACTTGGGCACAGCTGTCCACATTTATCTGTCTTTATAGACTCGACCTCTGGCAGAAGTCTGATGCTTTTGGACATGCTGTGTTATCCTCTACCTTGGCTTGACACCCTGCCTCCGGGTAAGACAGTTTGTCACCTAGGGTGTGATTCACAGAGGCCACAAAGAAGAACCTGTAATTGTAGTTCTTCTAGTGGACCTCTGTGATTCATACATCCCACCCGTCCTCCCCTCTGTCACGCCATTGTTAGCTTACTATTAAGCAGTGGTTGACACAACTGAAAGGGGATGCTTGGCGCCAAGGTACTTAGACGGGTGTGGAGGGGCATATTCTGATGTGTTTATTGCTATCGCAGAAGCTCTAGAATCTTCCAGTGAGGCTCCGCGCAGGCGCAAATCACCCAGGGTGTGAATCACAGAGGTCCACTTGAAGAACTACAATTACAGGTGGGTAACCAGTCATTTTGGTATAAGTTGATTTGTAACTCTTGACTGAGGAAATTGATCAGCATGAATGACTTTTAGTTAGCTAACTAGCTTCAGATTAGCCAGACTTCCACTGATCTTTATGGTTGGAGAAATAGGGACTACAAGAATCCTTGTTGTTTTGAGTTTTGGAAGCATAGCATAAGAACAAAAAGTATTCTATTGTGCATACCTCTCTGCTACCTCCACATTTGAGAAGGAGGGTGACTGATTAGACAGAAACATCCAGGGAAAATGCAAACTCTGTGATGCATCTTTAAACACTTCAAGTTTTCTTGCATATGCTACAGTCTTAGGATAGATATATTCATATACCTATGAATAGAAAGGCTTGTGTTCCTGTTTTTTGTTTGCAGAATAATAGCCTGTTACATTCATACTGAATGCCCGTTGGGCTGCAGAGGTTAGGGTTTGTGTTATGAACACTGTTTAAAGCAGACAGAACTTTGCACAAGATCTATTCATGTTTGGTTGTTGTTGTTTTCCTCCATATTGCTGTAACTTCAGAGAGGAAATCAGTCCCACATCCTAGATACTTAACATCACTATTATTAATGTTATTAGTGTTTCTTTTAGTGTGGCTAAAGTGAACCTTTGTCATGAAGATTATGAGGCAGATTTTGAAAATTTGGTGTCTTGCAATATTTAACTGTGACTAATTGAGTTGCATTCAAAAGCATTGTGTTTGAAGAATGGAAATGTTCTTTCACTTGAACAACCATGGAGCATACTCCGAAAGCAGAAATTCACAAGGCTTATTATCTTCTACACTTTAATACAGGGTTTCATTTTTTTTCAGATTCCCAACAAAGGAGCAGATTTGACAAAGAAAGAGAAACCAAGGTAATAATCTTTTAGATTAGTGTGTTTAGAAATGCAACACGAAATGAAATGGATAGCAATATTTGTTTTCTTCTTTTATAGAAAGCGAGGTCTTTCTCCAGATAGCAAAGACTCTGGGAGTGAAAAAAAATGTAAGACTGATGACAGTGAGAAAATGGAAACCAACAGTACTGAAGATAAAGATGAGAAGGGAGATGAATCAGAGAAGCAAGATGCAAAAGACAGTGAGCAGGCAGACCAAACAGAGTCTGCCTTACTTGTTGAATCGGAAGATGAACTGTTAGTAGATGATGAAGAAGCAGCAGCCTTACTAGAGAGTGGCAGCTCAGCAGCAGATGAGACTGATGTGGCAAACTTAGGTGATGCGACAACTGAAGAAAAAGAGACAACTGGTGATGATACTACTGCGAAAACTGAAGATGGTGCTGCAGCAGCAAAAAAACTCAAAAAGGCAAGTAAAAAAGATTATTACTAGGAAAGATTGTTGGTTTTTCCACAAGAAGTCTAATTATTTTGCCTATAGAGAGAGGACATCCTTACAATAGGTAGTCCTTCCCATTCACCTTGGTAGGCAGGAGCTAAGCACCAGTCTTTTTACATTGGCTGGTGCTTAGCTCCATCCCACTAATGGAGACGGCAACCCAGCACTGTAGTCTGATTTCCTGCCTTTGCCTCACTAGGACACTTATGTCAATCTCCTCACTGCTTCTATTTTTTTAAAAAAATTCTGCTTTTCTACTGCTTTTCTTTCTCAGATGTCAGACCAAGAAGATATCCCAGGGTTCTTTATTGACTTTCTAATTCCCTGAGGCATTCAGTAGTTGAGCCTGAGGCTCTGCCAGCCAATTTCACCAAGCTCCCTGTGCAAGTAGAAAGTCCACATAGTTGATCTGCCCCATGTGCCATCCAGTGCCCTTCTGGAGAGCTCAGTGGGATCAGTAATTGGGCTCAAGACTCCCTTGTCTCCAGTCATTGATGAGCATCCCTTGCATCCAAAGATTTTCTATTGGATCAAGAGCATTTGTTCTGAAGGAGATCCACCCAAGCCTTCCCAGCAGAACAGAGCTGGCCAGAACATGTCAATTCCTCTCCCCATTCCAGTTTACTTCAAAGTTCAGTGTACAGGTCACTCACACAGAGATTCCTCTTCCTTCTTCTCTTCCTCCCCTCATCCAGTTGAAGCGTAGGCAACAAGGCATAAGGGACATGCATGCTATTTTCTCCAGCAGGCACCATTTTACCCACGTGGAAGGGAAGGGGGGAGGAACAGCACCCAGCTGCCATTTTGAAGAGATCAGCCCATAGTTTCTTTACTGGCATAGGTGACTGTAATCTGTAGCAACGTCATAAAATGTCTTGTCCTAACAAAGCAGATAATAAAACATTCAGCAGAATAATTGTTGAAAAGATGAAACATGTATTAGTATTCTGTCAATGATTCCTGATATTAGTCTAGGGAAGGAAACATTGAATAAGCAGTATCAAAGAAAGTGACAGATAACATGAATTTTCATGACCCCACTTAACCACTGTGAGGTCCATAATATGAATCATTGGAAGAAACTCTGTTTTAAATCATGTGCTTGAATAGAAATGGGTATGTTGAATCATATGTGAGTGCAGTAGATACCCGGCATTAGCTTCCTCCATGGGAGTGTGTCTGCTTGTGGAGGTTGTTGCTTCCATGTGCTCCCTGTAGTGTCAAGGCATGTTCCATTGTACAGAAGCTCTTTTGTGTTAACAGAACAGAAGATTAAATAACAGAACATTAAGCCCCATCCTGAATGCCCACGGTTAGTATGTTCTGTGGCCATGGAGGCCCCATTGGTCTCCAAACCCACTTCTTTGGTGATCACTATAGAAAGAAGAGTGAGCTTCTGTGTTTCAGAATTGCATCTTGAGACATGAATATAAGATTGTCACAAACTACATCAGTAAGAAACACTGTGTCTGATGTAATAAATAGGTAGAATAAATTGTTTCAACAGAGACACGTAGGTGGATTTCCAAAGAGCATGGAAGGTTTTGTTACACTCGACGAAGTTGGTGATGAGGAAGATTCAGAGCATCAGAAACAACGAAAGTCTGGCATGATGAGGTCTGTTGTGAAGACTGAGGACAGTTTAACAGAAGAGATGGGGCAGGAAAATGAGGCATTGGAGAATGGTGGCAAAACAGAAAACTCTAATGTGGAGCAGTCTGAAGCATCTGAGAGCACAGCGACACAAGAAGGAGAGAAAAAAGAAAATGCCGATTTAGAAGAAACTAAGACTGCATGTGAAAAACATGCTGCCCCTGATGAATATAGCATTGGACCATATCAGCCAAATGTTCCTGTTGGTAAGAATATCTTCTGCACTCCCTGTGTAATTATGTATTAGATATAGACACCTGAACAGTATCTGACTACTTTTTGGCCTTTTATTAAGGGGCACTGGCATAGAATGACTTTTTAAATTTATGAACATGCAGAGGGAAGGATCTCTGCTGTCAGCATATTTTTCAGAGCAAACAGAAAAAATAGAAATTCCCTTGCTGGTTCTTTGAGGTACCCTGCATAAAATTTGCAATAATATGTGTGTCTGTCTGTTTTCCTGTCTAGGTGTAAATTATGTGGTGCCAAGAACTGGCTTTTACTGCAAATTGTGTTCTTTGTTCTACACCAATGAAGATGCTGCAAGAAAGGTCCACTGCAGCAGCCTTGCACATTATCAAAAGTTAAAGGTAAGAAAAAATTCTCAGGGTACATTTGTATGCATCATGTGTTTAAGGAAAAGGTTTAAAATCTTAGGGGGATATGGATAGGTACTTTTTTCAAGAGTCTGTTTAAATAATACATGGCAAATTAGAAACCGTGTTCACTGTTCTTAATCTGATTTAATTTTTCTAATGAGGGATTCAGCTATTGAGATGGAATTGGCCATTGTGTTTACACAGACTTCAGTTAGGTACCACTCAGGATGATTTAAGTACTTCATAGTTCTTCATGGCTTCTGTCAGTCATATCTTGGGTAATCCACGCATGCACGGAGCCTTGTCGGAATATTCCAGAGCTTCTGCAGTAGCAAAAAAACCATTAGTGTAGCCCCCTCCCTCTTGGCATATGTACCTTGACACCAAGACTCTCCCTTCAGTTTTTTCAACCGCCGTGTTGAGAGCCTCGTTCATTGCGTCTGTGAGCCTTTAATCTAAAAAGAAAGAAGGTCCATTATTTAATCTCTAAATCTTCTCTGTTATTATTATGCTTATTATTTCAAAGAAAGAAAAAGCAGAAAGGAAAAAAAATGCTCCAGCCTTAGGGCCGAAGCCCCCCCCCCCTTTCCCTAAACCATTTCCCCCTCGTTTGATGGGCCCGGTGTGTCCGCTTAAATGCTGTGTGGTCTGTGACAACAATATCAAATTTTCAGACTGCCATGCTAAATGTCTTTTCAGTCTCTGTAAGGCTCAAAACCTCTGCTTGCCCTCACTGTAAAAACTTTAAACGCAGAGCTCTCCACAGTCGCCTCTCCAGACTTAACCTTCGACTTAACCTTCTTGCAAATCCACCTCGCAAGCTAAGGCCATGGACAAAGCCATTTCCAAAGCGACAAAACAGCGTCCTTCGGCCACTCCATCCTGCTTCGATGTCCCCTCAACATCCATCAAAACAACAAAGATGCACAAAACCAAATATTCAATATCAAAACCCTCGACATTGAAAACTACTAAACGGAAACCGTCCACCGACGCATCTTTGGCTCCAGAACCCTCAACATTGAAAAAGGCTAAATCTTCCAAGGCCAAATATTCCAGAGTTACTTCTCCAACTCCATAGCTACCAGAATCCGGATATGGATTCTGGTATGCGTGGGCTCACCCTCAGATGAAGAGGGATTTCCATCCCACCAACTATTACCATCACAGTCACCAGAATGAGCTTGACCAGCTCACATTGTCTTCTGCTAGCCCTCATCAGTCTGGCTCTCCTAGTGAGCCCTCCCCAGTTGCTTAGCCCAATGTCCATGGAGTGGAAACGCATCCTGACACTCTGCCCTACTCTGTTCCAGCAGGCCTACCACCTCGGCCTCTGACACGCCATCAAGGGCACCAGCCACATAAGAGTGTCCACTTGCCCTCATGTGCAGCATCGATTCACGCTCAGCACCATCATTGGGTAGCCATTTGCCCTGATCGGTGCCCAACTGCCAGGCCTGCCAGGCAATATCAACCCGTTGTTTTCCCTTGGTTTGGCAGCAGTGCCATAACAAGGGTCTCACTCACGAGAGCCCTTGGTGTTGAAACGGCCTTATTATCAGGATCGTCATGGACTGCATGACATCTATTGCAAGCTGGCACCTTAAAAACCCAGAGCAGCTGATCATTACCCTTCGGCTCATAATGCATTCGCAGCACCAACAAGCCATTATTTTCCGGTACATCAGGATGATAGAGATTGTTCATCCCGTTCAGCATCACCAGTGTCTGTTCCACAGTCATCCATTGTGGTCCATCAACATGCTTATTGTCTCGACAGCAGCCTCAATTTCGTCACCATTTGGATACTGGCTCAGATATCAATGATGCTCGATATCGACCATTGTCCATGGACGCACCTTTGATGCCTACAGTGGTTGACGATCTTTGATATCGACCTCTGTCCAAGGATGCTCCATCAGTGTCTGTACCAGTTGATGGTCCTCAATACCAGCCACTGTCCATGGACGCAACATCAACAGCTAGGCGTCTACATCAGTACTTAGAGGCGCAGCCTCTCAACATCGATATTGATCATCAGTTGATTGATTCATGGCACGAAGCCGAACAGTGTGAGCATCTGTTTTGTTAACGTCTCCAGATTCTGATTTAGCAGATGCAGACTCTCCAGTGGAGGATTTTCAAACTTATGCCAAACTCATGGTGCGCATGGCTAAATCTCTGAATCGCCAAATCCATAGACCCACAACTGAACCAGTGGATCATCTCTATAATCCAGTCTTTAAAGACCACAATTCACATTTCCATGCTTCCATCTTTACTCAGCACAGGCGGTCCTGGACAGAATATGTCCACCTTCATTGATGCACTCCCAGAAGACAAAAGGGTGCTGGCACAAACCTTTCAAGAGGAAGGACTCTTGGTTGCCAAACAACAAATGTTTTCTGCTAGACACACTGTTGATACCACAGCCAAATCCGTGGCTACTTCTGTAGCACTTGGGCGTTTTTCTTGGCTGAGAACCTCTGGCCTCGCTGAAGATGTACACGCGCATATTGAAGACCTCCTGTTCGACAGGGCAGATCTTTTTAATGTGGAGACAGACGACATCCTCAAAAATGTCCAAAAGAAAAGAACAGCTGCTAGACGTTGCGGAGTTTACCCTACATACCAGCAACGTCCTCAGCGCACTCAGTGGCACCACCCTTACAACTCCTACCAAAAACTGCAGCATGAACCTCAGAGGCAAACATCTTACATGCCTTACTACAAACAACAACCTTACCAGGCCAAAGCCCGCCAGCAGGCTACAACTAGGCACAATGACCACAAGCCTAAACATCATGTTTGACATACAGCCGGCCAAGATCCCAGCACACTCACAATCCTTCTCCGGCCCTTTGGAAGCACTTACCTGCATGGGAAAGCATCACCACAGATGCTAGGGTCCTTTCCATCATCTGAAGTGGGTACCACATAAAATTCCACCAGCTCCCTCCATCATTGTACACAGTTAGACCTCCATCTCAAACCCTGTAGGATGAAAGAAATACAAGTATTGCTACTCAAAGACACTATAGAACCGGTACACCAGATAAGCAGAGTTTTTTTCTCTCATTATTTTACCATTCCCAAAAAGATGGAGGCCTCCGCCCCATCCTCAACCCCAGGGAACTAAATCAATACATCATCACCACCAAATTCCATATGGTTACCCTTGAATCCCTTCTCCCCTACTCCACAAAAGAGACTAGTTTGCAGTCATAGACCGAACGCATGCCTACTTCCATGTATCCATCCATCCCTCTCACAGGCCATACCTTCCAGCTAGGAATCCAAGCCTGTCAGTTCAAAAGGCTCCCATTTGGACTTGCAACAGCTCCCAAGGTTTTTACCAAATGCATGGCTCCTGTAGCAGCTTACCTCAGACTTCACAAAATAAAATTTTTTCCATACATCAACAACTGGCTCTTCATAGCTCGCTCCCGTCACAAGGCACGAGACATCCACTTCACACTGTCTCTTCTCTACAATCTCGGCCTTGCTGTAAACATACAAAAGTCCAAGTTAAAACCTACAAGGCTGGTTCATTACATAGGAGCACTCAGACTCCAAACACGCTCAAGCAATCCTCCCAACAGACAAGCGTTTCGTTCGTATCCCTGCTTCACATCTTTACCTCTCATGCACTGGTGCCTGCATTGACAGTTCAGTGTGTTAGGCACCATTGCGTCCATGATTTCTGTAGTGCAACAAGTATATCTCAAAATGAGGTCACTCCAAGCATGGTTCCTGGCTTTGTTCAACCCAACAACAGACCCACCTCGTGCTGTGTAACAGGTCACCCTAGAACTCGCCGCCCAGCTTTCCTGGTGGTGCTCCACCCAAAATCTTACAATGGGTCAATCTTTCCAACAGCCACGTTCTCAAATACAAGTCACCACCGATGCCAGCTTCACAGGCTGGGGTGCTCATTGCAAATCCCTGCTGATTCATGCTCAATGGTTACAAAGAAGGGAGGCTACTCCATATCAACAAACTGGAACTTTTAGTGGTGATAAAAGCTTGCAAGGCTTTCAGAAACCATCTTACCAGCAAAATGGTTCAAATTGCTACTGACAACACTACCACGATGTACTACATTCTCAAACAAGGGGGCACCCACTCTCCAAGCCTCCTTTATCTCACTGTCGACCTTTGGGAATGGTGCCTGTCCCATCATGTTTGCCTCATGGCAATACACATAGCCAGCTAGGACAACAATCTAGCAGATCTTCTCAGCCGCAAGGAATCTCAGGTCCAAGAGTAGGAACTGGACCAAGCCATCTTTTTCCTGCTTTGCACACGCTGAAGGTCTATCTTGCTACAGTCTTCTCTTATCAGCTGCCAACCTCTTCACAGCTCAGTTTTTTGCACACCCTACTCTGAAGCATTTCCTTAAAGCAGGGGTTCTTAACGTGGGCGATAATGCCCCCCAGGGGGCGATTTCATTTTTCAGGGGGGCAGTAGAACGAAAAGGGGCAGTGTGGGGGCGCTGGAGCAGAAGGGGGGCGGTAGGGGGGCGCTGGAGCAAGCCAAACCTGTGAAGATGGCTGCAGCCTTTTTACAGTGTGCATGAATATATATTTTCCTCCAATCTTAATTTAGTTTCAGAGTTTTTGTCTTGAAATTTTTAGTTCCTGCATTGCGGTTTGTTTTTATGCCCTTTTTATACTGTATTTCTTTTTGCGTCTTAAAATTCGCTTGCAACTAAATTATTAAATTTTACTTTTTGGGGGCATTTCATTTTCTTGGAATTGAATTTTGTTTTCAGGGGTCATTGGATTTAAGTGTCTTAGATAGATAGATAGATAGATAGATAGATAGATAGATAGATAGATAGATAGATAGATAGATAGATAGATAGATAGATAGATAGATAGATAGATAGATAGATAGATAGATAGATAGATAGATAGATAGATAGATAGAATCACCATGGGGAGGGGGGCGATGATAACTTCCTCAATGGCTCAAGGGGGCGTTTCTTTCAAAAAGGTTAAGAACCACTGCCTTAAAGGACTGTCGCACATGTATTTAGACATCTGCCCACCATCACCTCAATGGTCCCTGACAGTAGTCCTTCAACAACTTACAAGGACCCCATTTGAGCCTTTAGCATTAACTGATCTCAGACTACTCACCTTTAAGACAGTGTTCCTTATTGCTATAACATCGGGTCATCGTGCAAGTGAACTTGCAGCCTTATAATTTGTTTGTTTGTTTGTGTTATTTATTTATTTATTGCATTTATACCCCGCCTATCTAGTCATTTCGACCACTCTAGGCGGCTATTTGATTAAAACAATTTGATTACTCTTATCTCCAGTTCTATCTGGATAAGGTTAAACTGTGTGTAGCTATTTCTTTTTTGCCCAAAGTTGTCTCCCAGTTTCATCTGTCCCAACCGTTGGTTCTCCCGTCCTTTTTCCTGTCTCCATCTGATTAGGCATCCTTCAGTCTCGAAAGACTATGGTAATGTGCTCTGTATGGAGGACTTGGAATAGCATCTAGTGTGGCTGAGAAGGCCAATTTAAAAGTGACAATCCTTTCCACACTGAAGACAAATACAATCTGTCCCCTGTCCAGCTCCCTGGTTTTGCTGCTTTCGGGACTGCCTCTTTGCCTCGGCCTGCTGGACAAGTGTCTCTAAAAAATGGGAGAGGCTGTGCTGCACTGCCTGCTTCCAGGCTGAATGCTCAGATGTCAAGGTTTCCCATCTGTTGAGGTCCATTCCTAAGGCCTTCAACTCCCACTTGCAGATATCCTTGTATCGCAGCTGTGGTCTCCCTCTGGGGCGATTTCCCTGCATGAATTCTCCATACAGTCTCCATCTACTCCTCAGGAAAAGATCCTTCATGCCTTAGACATGAGAAGGGCTCTCACTTTCTACTTAGCCCCCACACAACCCTTTAGACATTCAGCTTGACTTTGTCAGCTAACAACTACCCACTAAGGGGTTTCAAGTTACATTGCAGAAGATATCCAAATGGGTTGCTTCCACCATTCACCTAGCTTACCAGCTTGCTAGATTACCAGCTCCACAATCTGTTCGCCCTCACTCTATCAGGGCAGTGGCAACATCTACGGCATTTCTTTGCGGCATTCCCCTCCCGGACATCTGCACCTATGCCACGTGATCACAGCCATCCACATTCATCAAGCATTACAGATTGGACGTTCAGCAGAAGTCTGATGCTTTTGGACATGCTGTGTTATTCTCTACCTTGGCATGACACCCTCCTCTGGGTAAGACAGCTTGTTAGTCACCTGGGGTGTGATTCACAGAGGCCACAAAGAACGACAGGTTACCCACCTGTAATTGTAGTTCTTTGAGTGGACCTCTGTGATTCACACATCCTGAACCCAACCTCCCCACTGTCACACCATGCTTACTTTTTTTTTTTTGCGGTGGTTGACCTAACTGAAGGGAGAGTCTTGGCGCCAAGGTACATATACCAAGGGGGAGGGGTCTACACTAAAGGGTTTTTTTGCTACTGCAGAAGCTCTAGAATATTCCGACGAGGCTCTGCACATGCGCAGATTACCCAGCATGTGAATCACAGAGGTCCACTGGAAGAACTTCAAATATAGGTGTTCCATTAAAGTACCTGATTCTGATTGTATAGTTTACATATCAGTTGCAGCATTCCAGTCATGAGATACATCAAATGCAATTTTGCTAACCACTCCACTTGAATAAGATTCCAGTTTGAATGAATTATGTTTTTAAGCTCGAAACCAGGCCATGTATGACTATGCACACTAAGACCTTGCTTAGCAAAATTTTGACTCAACCCTCCTTATTTTCTTTCTTGCAGAAACACATGGAAAAAATGGCTGATCAGAAACAGAAAAAGGAGACTTAAATGTTGAGATGAAAGGCTTGAGAATTTAAGGAAAATGGTTTTATTTTTAATGTTTCTCAATACATAAAATTGGAAAAACACTATATAGATTTTAGTAGAATGAAAAGTATAATTCTGTTATTGTGTTTTAATGTTATGGCAAAATCTGCATAATGTTTGTTTTTTTTAAAAGGTGATAACAGATTTTGATGCTTGAAGCTACTGAAGGATTTTTACAACATTTTGAAGACCATACAGAATTTCATCAGCATTTGGTTTTGCAGGCTTCAAGAACATCTCCATCAACTTTTTTTTTTTTAATATAAACAGTTATTATTTTATTCCTCTGGAACATTCCAGTTAAGTCCAGTTGATGATATTTTCAAGGGACTTCCATAGGTTCATTTCAATGTTGAAAACCTTTATTAGAATTTGTGTTTTCTTTAAAAGATGAAAACATTTTCTTCTAGTATTCGTGTGTTAGATAGCGAGTAGAAAAACATAGCCAAGTTTAACAAAAAAAATCTTATGAGTGTTTCCTTAGAGCCTTCAATTTCTGTCCCGTTCTAGCAGAAAGTACATGCTTACTCTTCAGATCAGTATTATTTTTCAGTACTTTTGCTTGCAACTTGAATTTAGTACTTTTCATACATCTTCAATATAAGCAAAAGCAGCATTGAATCATAAATTGTAAATAGTTACCTTTTTTATGTTTGTATTTCAATTCTGATGCTAGACTTCATTAGTAAGGCGTCACTGACCTTAGTGGGACTTGTTGCAAATTAACATGTTTAAAATTGGAGCATACATCTTCAAACTGATTTTGTTTTAGGCTTGTGCTCTTGATGTACCTTCACGTAGCTGATGTGAATGAGAGCTTGTGTGTAAAATTTGTATTCATGTAGTTCATTTTAACAACATATATGTGGGGATCAGATAGTTATGGTGTCAAACAAATAAACTACCAAATGAGTCAAGAGTAAGTTCTTTGAGCCTTTCTAAACCCAGCGTATCAGCAATCTTACCTATGTACACAAACAGATCAGTATGTTCAACTCGGCCTTCTAGATCAGAGGTCCCCAACCTTTTTCACCCCACAGACTGGCTGGGGAAGGTGGGGCACCCCCGTGCTCGTGCACATGTGCGAATAGCAGCACGGTGCTTATGCGGGCATGCTGAAGCATGCACGCAGGCGCAAACAGGCTGTGCAAGGGTGAGTGCGTGGGGGGGGGTGGGAGGTCTGTCTTTGTGGCCGGTCTGGCTCAGGCACCGGGCCACCGACCAGGGGTTGGAGGACCTCTGTTCTAGATGAAAAGCATTCCCAGCCTGCTATTCTTAAAAGTCGTAAGAATGGTTGACTGAATCTCACAATGCAAGTTCCTCCTCTATGGAACATCATTTATCACAAAGGTTAGTTTTGTCTGATCAATGTTTGCCTTAGGAGCTTATTACTATTGTTACACAAGTTGCACATCCCAGGTTAAAGAAGTTGTACATCCCAAGCTTTCCTTGAACTTCCAGCCTATGTTTTTTTCTTCACATGCTTGTTTTTTAAAATGCTGTGCATGTGCACTTCTGAACATTGGTAACCGTATGAAACTACTGGATTTCTGTGTCTGGATTCAGCTTCAGAATGTGCATATTTAAACCATTACCTACAAGTGTAGCAGACTATCCAGTATTTTGCGAACAGCTTTCTATTGAAACTACTGACCCATTGTTTTGCATGACACAGAGGCATCTGCAAAAGCAATGCTGAAACAAGATGTTGTGCACATTAATGTACAGAGTCCACTGTGAACAGTGTTAGGATTTTTCCAGAATTTTTGAAGTATCTCATGGCACCATTGCCAGCAGAAATGATATGAGCATCTGAAATATCAATGGTTGACTCCCATGTTGCTCAGAACATGTGTAGCAAGAACCATTCTATACTTTAAATGGCAAATGTATTAGAGTTCTGAAAATAGATGATGAATGTTTAATAGCAATAGCATAGTTAGGCTGCTGAGAGTTTGCCAAGCAATAGAAAAAGGACAGGAGCAAGAAGACTGACCTTAACCAAAGTTGTCAGAGAAGGTGACAGGATACAGTTTTACAGTTGAGGAAAGAAGGGATGAAGAAAAATGATGGTTGGAAGAATGTGAGGCTGAGGCAGATAAGTTAGGTATTGTAAATGTGGAAGCAGAGACAAGAAATATGGGAAATAAGGCAAAATACAGAACGGGGCTTCAGTGGAGTAAACCTGAACTGATGGATAGAAAGTCAACAAAGTGGGACAGTGAATCTGAGAAGTTAGGGCTAGTATTTACTTGCCAGTTTAGCTATTGTCCAGTCATGTCATATGTCCTTCCATTTGTATTTCCACTATTTTGTATGCCCCCAAACTAAGCTGTACGCATACAGTTGCACTCATCCAACTATCAAAATGATATATTGCAAATGAATTAGGAGGGATAGGCAACTTGTAAATTTCCCCATGTTAGGGGACTATTCCTCCCTTCATTCCTAATCAGCATAACCAACAGTGAGGGGACCTGGAGTTTCAACAACTGGAGGGGCACAAAGTGCTAACCCCAAAACACAGCAATTCACTTTTGCTCACACATGTTCAGTTAATTCTTTTCAATAAAATATTTTATTTATTTAAAATATTTTTACGCCAGCCTTCTTAAAAAGGACCCAAGTTGGCTTAATAATTAAAAGATAATATTTAAAGCGGACAGCTACAAATACCGAAAAGGATTTACCAAATGCCACATTAAAAACAGCAACAAAAGTAATACTCAAAACAGTAAGGTACAACAATCTATTTAAAAACCCAACTCAGGCAGCCAGTTGCTAATACAAAGCTTCCCTGAAGATTTTGCCTGCTTGCAGGACATCAAAGATGGGGCCAGTCTGGCCTCCTGTGAGAGGGAGTTCCAGAGTCTGGGAGCAGCAACAGAGAAGGCCCTCTCTTGTGTCCCCACCAGACACACTTGTGAAGGTGGTGGGACTGAAAGTCCTCCCCTGATGATCCTGACACCCAAGCGGGCTCATAAAGGGAGATGGTTTTGGGATAGCTTGGACCCAAGCTCTTCTGAGCATTATAGGCAACATGGTAATTTGTACAGCTGAAAGGTGCTAGTATTTGATAGTTAAAAGGGATATTAATATCCCTGCACAGCTGGAATTGAGCCAGTCCCTGGGGCCAGACAGTCCACTCACATGTACAGCATTGGCATCCTTCCAATCACTCCCGGACCGCTGCTCTCTTCCCACTTGCTAGGCACTAGAGATGGGGTTATTTGTATATGAATACGAATATCCCCGCACAGGTGGCAATAAGGGTCCACTCACTGATCTGCTGCTGCCACGGACGGACGTCATGATTCTTCCAATGGCTCTGCAGATCACAATCTGTGAGCCACTCTTCAACCTTGCAGTGATGTTGCAAAGCCATCATGATCTGCAAAGCCATTGGAAGAATCGCGGCAGCAGATCAGTGAGTGGACTGTGTGGCCCCATGGGGCTGGACCCTTGTTATCGCCACCTGTGCTGGGATATTTGTATACGAATACCCCCATCTCTACTAGCCACTCAGCAACCGTGCAGGGAAATTAGTCTTCCTCTGCCTGGAGTGGCTAGTGAGCGAGAAGAGAGCAGTGCTCAGGGAGTGATTGAAGGATGAGTGATGATGACGATGCCACTGGATGAGTGGATGGTCCGGCCCCAGGAGCTGGACCCTCATTAACTCCAGCTGTGCAGGGATATTTGTACAGTATATAGGTGCAGATACCCCCATCTTCAATTGTTACCACAACTTCAAAGTTAAACATGGTTACTCTTGTTTTATAGATTAAATGAAGAGATGCAGCAAGACTAAAATGAATTTATTAGTACAAGAGGCTGTAGTACTTGAACCCTTTCCCACTGATTAAACAAATCCTGGTCATGTTACCCAGTTTGTAGATAAGTTGTGAAGTCCATTGTATGTCTGGGCTCACATCTGGAGTCCCTAGTATCTGGTTAAATAAGATCCCCACATGGAAGTGAGACAGTACTAACTGGATTGATCCTACTCCACCTAGGGACTGGTCAAGTTTGAATGGAAACCCATTTTTCCTTCACTGGTAAGTGCAGTCTTAAAAAGACTGCAATCCAGGCCTATGCTTGCCCTCTCTCTAGTTTTCCTAGCTATTCCTATATTATCACTCATCAATGTTAGTGTGTTAACCAGTTGTATGTTACACTTTTGTCTTAAATCCAGAAATGTCTAGATACGCATTTTAACACAGCGAACCACATTCCTTCTTATTATTGATTTAATTTATATACCGCCCATATGAGACAGGGCCACTGAGCGATTCACAACAAACAGAGTAACAAAATAATACATGTCAGTTCTAAAACTCCAGCAGGGAGTAAATTTCATTGGCGTTAGCGGAGCTCAGTTTTAACCAGGCTATGATTGTTTATAAAGGGACACAGAGCAATCATACGCATCTTCTCACATTTCCAATGCTTGTCCCGATTAAATCTTAAAAATATGCAAACAAGCTTCTCGGCCTAGATTTACTGAGCAACGCTTTTTAAACCCTTTTTTTCCCGGTGTGGGAAGAATAGCGACTGTAGAAGTTACCACTCCAAGCAACAACGGTATAATATCCAGCTTTTGTGAAACAGCCTCCCCGTAATTGGAGAAAAAAAAATGACCGCGGCTATGATTATCGTGTTATTTTTACGGTCGCTCTAGCCTTTGCCAACTCTGTGGTACCTGCCGTCTACGTCCTTGACAAGGTAGGTTTTTTTTACCCACAGGAAGTGACGAAACGCGCGCACAAAACCATAGAGGCTTCCCTCCCAAACACAAATGACGGAAGTGACTTCATATCCGGCTAAGGGGTGGTTGTTGTGTTTCCGAAGGAAGGGGGTGGCAAAGGAGAAGGAAGGAGGGGACCCGAAGAAAGAAGGGAGAGAAGGAACGGCTGGCTCGGACTTTCTGCGTCTGTCCACACGAGGTGCGGCCTAGCGGAAGAGAAGCCAGGCGGGGAGGGGGGGGGAAAGGGCTGAGTACTTTGCGGTGCAACATTTTCCCCCTCCCTCGAAGCTGCCTGAGGGCGGGGGGGCGAAGCGAGGAGTTTCCCTCAGGGGATAGAAAGACCCGGTAGTTGGCTGGTTAAGTGCATGCCGTGGCTCCAGTTATATCTTTTCGCCCGTTTTCTTCTCCTTTCTTCCTCTCTCCCCCCCCAAAAAAAATCCGGGTACCTAGAGTGCCGCACTACCTGTCTATTAGGGGCGTGGTGCATGATGGGATCGGGCCGTTGCTTTCCGCCGGGAGGGGAGGGGAGGGCAGGCCTTCCTTTCGCCTCAGGAGGCAAACAAAGAAGGAGCGTGGTGGGGGTGGTGGGGGTTGCCCGGCGGGGTGGGCGGGGCTCCGGTGAGGAGGCGGAGGCGAGGGCCGCCCCGACTCCCGCCCCGCCCTCGGGTCAGGCCTCGGCCTGCTCAGGCTCCTCAAAATCGTTACTTTGCCTGAGCTTTGCCGGTGCCTGCCTGAGGAGTGGCTGGAGCTGCTTCTGAGAGAAGGAAAATACTCGAGCCTTTGGACCGAATTCCTTTCTGGACAAACAAGATTAAGAATGGAGAGGGCACCGAGGTAGTCCTACTTTGGGCACCTCATGAGAAGGCAGGAAGGAGTCTCTGGAAAAGACAATAATGCTGGGAAATTGGAAGGCAGCAGGAAAAGAGGAGGACCAAATACCAGGTGGACTGACTCGTTAAGGGAAGCCACAGGCATGAGTTTTCAAGAGCTAAGCAGGGCGGTTGAGGACAAGACTTTCAGGAGATTGCTTATTCATAGGGTCGCTATAAGTTGAGGGTGAGTTGATGGCACAACGACAAAGAGGATGAATATTATTTCATACATATGGTTTGGAGAGAAACATAGAATTGTTCATATTTGGGAAACGAATGCTGGTCACTGTAGTTGTCTTTAAAGAACAGTGAAGTCTAGCAGGATGGACATAACTACTTCTGCACGTTACACATCTTAAACACACAAACAGGGCATGAGCTGGGGGTGCATGACACAGCCATTTTGTTGAAAGTAAGGACGGCTATGGTTTGGCCAGAGAAGGTCACCTAGGTCAGGCGTAGGGAGTTAATGTTGATGTGTCACAACTTGTCACCCCACCCAGCATAGTTAGTGGTGAGGGATGGATTTGGGGTGACCATCCAGCAACACTGAGAAGATCATGTGTTTCCCAGCCCTGCTGCATTAAACACTACTTTGGATTTTACCATAGAATAAAAGCAGTATGTGTCTGTAGTAAACAAAAGCAGAATGCACCACAACAGTGCCTGTTAATGAGTTCAGGGTGGACTAGATTTACTTTTATGCCCTTCACATTATTGAAGGAGCTCACAGTAGGGTACATTGTTTATCTGATTTCAACTCAAAACCGTTCTGTGAAAGTAGGTAAGGATGGCAGCTAGTGATCAGTATCAGGTCCCCCAGGGAAGGAGGATTTGAATGTGAATGTGACACCCCAAACCAGTTGCCATCCTTCATATTCTTCCACATTCAGTTGCTGTCCTGTGTAAAGTTTGTTTATCCATATTCAGCTATCCATGTCTGTTGGAAGAGACAGGTCATTCCTGAATGCTGGGTGCTGGAACAAGAACAGTGCACGGAGATCATTGTCATATCTTGTTGGTGCCATTTGGGAGACTCCTAGCTATTTTTCTGCTGCATAGTGTAACTGAGTTCCCTAATCAGATGTTTGAGAAAGATAATGTAGGAGTTCTAAGAGTTTAGGTTAAAATGTATTGGGCATTCAGCATGCTGTAATATATACCCTATTTTCCAGCAATAGATTCAGGCTCTGTATCTTTTTTTTTCTTTGTGGTACTTTTGGTATTGGAACAATAATACCCTTTTCTTGGTGTGACTGGGGTAGCAGTGTTCATTATTTTAAAATGGTGCCATGCAAATGAGTTTGATGACAGTCTTTTTAACTTGAAATGTGTTAATGTTTTTTCTTTTCCCAGTCTAGTTCATACTTCAGGAATGATGAGAAATGGGCAAAGATCCTGTTCTGTAACTTACTCCTGGGAAAGGGTGATGTCGGCATAGGCAGGGGGAAATTTGTGGTAGTTAAAAATTTACAACTCCTGTTGCATGGCTTTTCCATCTCATGAGTAATTGCTTTCATCACCATAGGACATAAGGGAGAAATAGTTACAGTAATTACCAAAAACGTGCTTCTGCCAGTAATGCTATAACTGGCAGCAATTTTTGTCATCACCCTTCTTCAGGTGTAGTTACTCCAACAGGATTTCAGCCACAAATTTATATATTTGCAGCTTTTTTTTTTTTGAGAGGAAATAGGAGCAGACTGATTTAGGGGAACGCTAAATGCAATCTATAACCCAGATCCAATGATAGAAGCAAGTAATTAGACAAGCATAAGAATTAATGCCATATAATGAATTTTATGTATTTCTATGTTAATCAGAAGACTCAGCCAAAAAGTAATGCATCTGCTCATTTTTCTGTATTTACTGAACAAGGAGAATGCTGATTCCACATGTTTATCTCACTTGGCCCAAGGTGTTTGTGTGTGTGTTTGTGTATTTGAGCAGATGTGGGGTGAACACTACAGGGGGGTGACACATTTAAGTGTAGTTGAAAGTATTTATGGCTCAGGTTTTGATTAATGGAAGAACTAGCATATAGATCTTCATACACTGTTAAGAACCATTACTCTCAAAGAGAGAGAAAATGCATTGAAACATTCATCTATTAAATGCTACTATTAATAGTTTTTCCTAAGTTTCCAAATTGATTCTTAAGTGTAAGTGAGTCAACTGTCCCCCATGCTATTCAGTATCTACATGAAACTGCTGGGGGAGGTCGTTAGGAGGTTTGGGCTGAGGAGTCAGCAATATGCTTCTCAACCAATCCAGGTATGGCAGTTGTCATTTTGAACTCGTGCCTGGACTCGATAATGGACTGGATGAGGGTCAATAAACTGAGGCTCAATCCAGACAAGTCAGAAGTGCTGCTGGTAGGTGCTCCGCCAGATAGGTTAAAGGGCCATTTCCCTCCCTTAGATGGGGTTACACTCCCCTAAAGGACAGGGTGCACAGCTTGGGGGTGCTCCTTGACCCAGGTCTGACCTTGGAAGCCCAGGTAGACTCTGTGTCCAGGGGTGCCTTTCTACAGCTGTGGAGAATACCTGGATGAGCAGAGCCTTGGCAACAGTCACACATGCATTGGTAACTACCAGACTAGACTTTTGCAATGCGCTATACGTGAGGCAGCCTTTGAAGATGGTCTGGGGACTGCAACTGGCACAGAACCAGGCTGTGCAGCTAGTAAGTGGTGCTGCCACGCGGATTCATATCACACGCCGGTTCTGAAAAATTTACACTGGCTGCCGGTTGCTGCTCGGGCCCAATTCAAAGTCCTTAGTTTGACATATAAAGCCCTAAACGGCTTAGGACCTGGTTACCTAAGGACCACCTTCTTCCATACAAGCCTTCCTGTCCTCTAAGATCAGGCCAGGAGGCCCTTCTGAAGGTGCCATCCCTGAAAGAGGTGAGGGGGATGGCATGCTGAAATAGGGCCTTCTTAGCTGTTGCCCCCCAACTTTAGGATGCCCTCCCTATAGAGATCCACCTGGCTCCAACACTTTTGGCTTTTTGGCGCCTTTCTGTTTAGCCAGCATTTTAATTAAGTAGTATCCTTTAGCTGGCCACATGAGCAGTAGGATTTATTAATACTGTATTAATGTTTTAATGACTGTTTTTAATATAGGGTGTTATAATATTGCCTGTTTTTGATGATTTTAATGTTTTTAAAGTTTTAATATTGTTGTACGCCACTCAGAGACCATTGGTAATGGCTTGACTAAAAAATCTTGTAAATAAATAAATAAACACACACTTCTTGAAAGAATTCACAGTCTGTCACATAAATTATTCCTTTGCAACAGCCATGTCAGGAAAGCTAGTGGCATTGTCCCTATTTTACATGTGGGAGGTTGAGATAGGGCCAGCTACTGCGTTCATGGCTAAAATGAAATTAGAACCACGAGTTTTGCAGTTTACGATATGAAAAACTAAACACTGTGCTATGCTAGAGCTGTTTGAAGTTTCCCAAGTTGTTACAAAGTTGAAATCTCACATTAAACGGTCATTCACAGCTTTCCCTCATAATGAAGCTATGCATACATTTTAACTCCCATGTGACTTAGTGTTGTAAAATGGTGTTGATTATTTCAGAAAAATGTTTATATATATTACTTATAATCTGATCTTTCAAATGTGCTTAAGGCAGCTAAAAGAATAAAACACAGCTTTTTAAAACATAGTGTAAAATGCATTTTAAACATGAAAAACACCATGATAAAGTTGTCAGCATCCAGTAGAGCAGGCCTGTATGACTACAAGCTTGCTGTCAAAGACCTTCATGTATTAAAAATATATTTGCATGCAAGTAGAATAACAGCAGAATCTGTTCAGATTGCTTCCCTCAACAAGAGACATATGCATTTAATACTGATAGTGATTTCTTTGTTGTGACATACAGTAGTTGGTTTCTGTTTGTTATTACAGTAGTGCCTCGCTAGACAATGATAATCCGTTCCATTGAAATTGCTGTTTAGCGAAATCATTGTCTAGCGAAAAGCATTTCCCCATTGGAATGCATTGAAACCTGTTTAATGCGTTCCAAAGGGGAAGAATCGTCGTTGTCTAGCAAAGATCAGCCATAGGAAAGCCGCTTTGCGAACAGCCAATCAGCTGTTTAAATCGCTGTCTTGTGAAGCTTAGGTCCAGAAAACACCCGTTTTGCGAGCATGGAGGGAGCTGTCAAAATCGTCATCTAGTAAAAATCGGTTTGCAAAGCAGGGACCAAACATTGTCCAGCGAAATTCCCCCATAGGAATCACTGTTTTGCGAATCACTATAGCGATCGCAAAAAGTCAATGTCTAGCGAAAAAACTGTCATGCGGGGTAACTGTCTAGCGAGGCACCACTGTACTTTCAAACATTTTATATCATGCTGCCCCATTTAGCTCTGATTCATTGCGGTGTGTGTGTGTGTGCTCAGGTATCCATTTTGTAGTGCTTGACAGAGAGGCCCAGTCTACATTGTGCTGGAGGTAGACCAGGACTCGGGGACTCCTGGCATAAGATATGTTAAAATGCCTCTATTTAGCAGTAATTGGCTAGCACTTCCTTTCTTGAACACATTCTGAATGATAAGTGGGGTGTCACTGTAACTCAGAGGTCACCTAGAACAATCATGTTAGCAAAACCTACATTACACTGCTACTGTTGTTTTATACTAGCATGAAATTCCCCTAACATTTGAGCTTAAGAGAGGCTTCTTACTAGGGATGGGCATGAATGGTAGATGAGCTTTATTTCCAGCTAAGCTTGGGCTCACATTTGGTCCTTGAGGACTCTGTGACAAGGTATTTGACAGCATCAGGATTTTTATATTTTGAAAACCAGTGATATAGGAAAACCAAGGGAGGCAAGGTGTCTTTGTGAAGAGCAGGATTGTGCAAATGGAAGGAAAAGCTGGGCTTAATTGAAAATTCCTCTTCTACTTCTGCAATTCTTTTGTAAAAGCCAATGAGATCTGACTCTCAGTTGTGTCTGAGAGCCATGCATAAGTAAAGCTGTTAGTAGAAAGACCAGAATGGAGACATATTAAAGTTTAAAAGCACAGGAATCTTGCCCTCCTTTGTGTTTGAATAGTCTCACCTATCAAACTATACTAAAATCTATGATATACAGTATTGCATGGCAAGTAGGGAAGCTGTTCTTTTAGAGTAAGATTATACAGGTATTTGGTATTTGGTCATATTTTACATCATCTCTCACATGTGAGGTTTGTGAGGTCACAATTTCATTTGACATCAAGATCCTATGAATTCCTGTATAGCAGGATCCAGTAGTAAGAGACATAAAGCTGCCAGAGGGAAGTCTGTACTTAAACACAGCTCCCTTTGAATGTTGCAAATGGAGAGAGCAACATGATGAAATTCCTAAGGTGACCTGCAGTTTAGATTTCCTGCCTGTTTCATAGAATCTGTGTGCTTTTAAAAATTAACATGGATGGAATATTTGGTTTGAATATAACATTCAAAGACATTTTGATCAGAGGTTGGAATACCATGCAAGTTATAAAATTAACCTCAGATTTCTCAGACAGTTCACTACACATTTCAGACAGTTGATGGCAAGAATAGAATGCTGTATCATTATAGAATAGTTTTGTTCATGCAGTTCAGATATGTGAGTGTGTGTGTGTGTTATGGTAAGTGTGGATTTTAAATTGCAGATTACCATAATAATCCACTATTATCCATTTGTTCTTTTAATAAGCAGTCTTTAAGAGGCTTTGTCAAGACACTGTTCTTCAGTAGTTGTCAGCTAATGTCTGATATTGGAAGGTTCCGAACTAAGTTAAAACAGTAAGTGCCTACCTAAGTATTGAATGGCAGATGCAGAATCCTGAACTTGTGTGTTGAAAAAAAATACCGTCTCTTGAATATTTTCAACAATATTTGTAATGTATTGATGCAGGAGCACTCAGTCTGAATGCAGGGTTTAATCACTTTAGCAGATGTGTCTTTTCTTACTGAGTTTCCAGAATGTTCCTTTCAAGGATTTATGCATGGTTTTTCATACTCTTTTTTCAGTTGGATTCTAGAGCCACTTGTACAGAAAAAAAGGCTATTTTTATTCATGGAAAGATCTAGGATTTGGTATACACTGTGACACAGGAGAGGCAATTGCTGCTCATTGCCCCTTCCAACGAGATTTCCACTGTTGTAGTAAATAGAGTGATGGACTAGATCTGAATCCCTACTTGGCCATGGAAACTCACTGGGGGAGTGGTACTAGTAAAATTACTCCTTAAATATTTCACTTACCCTGAAAACCCTTTTAGGGTCATTATAAGTCAGTTACAACTTGATGGCATAGAACAACAACAACAAACCCCTTCCACCAACACCACCTCCTGTTGTTTCCTAACCAGGCTTCAGCCTATTAAATGACTTCCACATAACAGGTGGTTAAACTTTCTCAAGGTTCCATCTGTTTTAAGGGTGGATAGTCCTTTCTTTCTGTTTTATAATTGTGGCATTCTTTGCTGTTTCTTCAAGATTCATATATGTTCTTTAAAAAATATTGCTTTGATTTTAATCTGGGATGGGCAGGATTGTAGCCAAAGAGTAGATGTGCATTTGATGTAAATGCCTTTTCACTACAGGTTGTTACTTCTCCATATGTTATGGGGCACAGTTACTAGACTGTGTGTGTGCTGCATCTACCATTTTGCATGGGCTAAACTATATACCACACGGGGCTAGCATAGTCGTCTTGTGCCATAGTGCAGTATTTCACTGCAGTACTTCGGTGAGACACTGCTCACAACCTGAGTTCAATCCTGGGCTCAAGTTGCCATGTCAGGGTTAACTCAACCTTCCATCCTTTTGAGGCTAGTAAAGTAACACCTGGGTATGTGGGGACAAAACTATGATCTAGTTGGACACCCTTCCAGATAATCTGAAACCTCCAGGATGCTTGCTTCTTTCTCAGACGGAAGGCACATATTTGAGTCTTAGTTTGATATTAATTTCTATCATAATATGTGCCAGATTCTGTTCCACTCTCTGAAAGTTGTCTGACTGAGTAGCAAGTATGAGATTCTCAGCATAAATAAAACTTTTGGTGCCTTGGGGAAGTCCTTGGTGGTTGGTGTAGACAGTAAACAAAAATAGGAGCTGGTATGCTGCCCTGGTGTAAGCTATTCTTGTAAGTCCTCCATTGACTGCATTTTCCTTGAAGATTAACAACAAAACTCCAGTTTTTCAAGAGTCACTGTTACTTTGCTTAATCATTGATGAGATTATAAAGTGCTTCCAGAAATAATTGATGATAAGCATTGTCTTAAACAGCCAAGAGGTCAACAAAACCTACTTCCATGATCTTCCTAGTTTCAAAGTCCTCCTTGATATGTTGTGTGAAATGTAGGATGTGTGCTGTACAGTGATTCTTTAAGCCTAAAACTAGTCTATTGTGGGATGAGGAATGGTGTACTACTTCCATCAGATTGGTAAGAATCAATATTTCCTGGATGTTATAAGGATGACAAAAGAAATGAAATCAGCTTGAAATTGGGAGGGGTGTGTGTCAATGAGTTCCTTACCACGTTTCAAAAAAGCAGTCACTTGTGACTTTCTCCAGATTTTTGGAATGCTGAAAAACTCAAGACAATCTTTCCAGTATTAAGGAGCCCCTCTTATTATTATTATTATTATTATTATTATTATTATTATTATTATTATGAGGAGGAGGAGGAGGAGGAGGAGGAGGAGGAGGAGGAGGAGGAGGAGGAGGAGGAGGAGGAGGAGGATGTCAAAATGTTTTACTTTCCTACACAGAAAGTAAAACATCCAAGCCTGCTAACTTGCCAGTTTTGTACAAATAGTTTTTTCCAATTCTTTTAAGCCGAATAGACTTGTAAAGCCATTGGTTTCCAGTTGCTTGTTTCGCTCAAGTTTTACATTCTGATTTCGTATGTCAGTGTTTGGTTCTGCCATTAGGTGTAAGGAGCTGAAACATTGACATGAGTAGGACTTTTATTTGAGTCATTGTTAAGATGCTTTAATCATCTCCAGGACTTTTTAACTGTTTCTTGATATGTTATTTCTTCCATATGTTTTATCTAATTATCCCTTTTAGTTCCTGAGACCAAATTGCTACTCAGTGAAAATATCTTATTTGCTCAAAGGATTGTGTTCAAATAGTGAAAAATAGTGCAAATGAAAATTGTTTAGGGCAACGTTCCCTCTAATTTTCTATCCCATTGCACAGGAGCCTTGCTCCATGCTTGTGGGGGTGGGTGGGGCTTCATTTGAAACGGGAAGTAAACAAACCAGATGCTGGTGTTGCGCTGATATGGTGCTCTGGGTAAGCACACCGTGCTTAGAAGGAACATTGGTTCAGGGTTTAAAGGGAAGAAGTTGCATTAGGCAGTTTATAAACAGAGGATATGCAATTACTCAGTTCCACTGTTATTACTTATATATCATCCTGTAATATAGTACTTCTATACTCTCAGCTGCCTCAAGCTGTATATTTTAGGGCATTACTGATCATACAGTATATGATCTTCTGTCTTAGTGTTTATTTCAGCCTCAGACATATGTCAGTGAAGAAAATTGCCAAGAGTTTTCACTTTTGAGAAAATTAAATTATGGATTCAGTTGAAAACTTTTAACTGTTGTAGTTTTTCCCTTCCAGGCTTAAGCTCAAGAGTGCAACCATGAAGGACCCAAGTCGCAGAAGTACTAGTCCAAGCATTATCAATGAAGATGTGATCATGAATGGTCACTCTCATGAAGATGATAATCCATTTGCTGAGTATATGTGGATGGAAAATGAAGAGGAGTTCAACAGGCAGGTGGGCTGACACAAATGTGATTCCTTCTACATCTTCATGCAAAGAGTCTTTTTCATTCTGTTTTATTGTACGTAAGCAGAATAGCCTGGACCAGGATTTAATGTTACTCTCCAAACAAAAAGTATATGATATGCCTGTATTCTTTTCCAGTTATGTTGCTTGGTTACTTCTCTCCTAAACACAGTTTGGTATGTTGGTTATACTTTTGCTTATATGTGTGAATTAGATATTTAACATTTAGGGCCAAGTGCTGCATAAATATTTAATGAACATAGTCTTATAAGGCTAAAGAATTCCCAAGGAATGTGTTCACATATTTGCCCCAAATACTATACTACAAAACTGCAAAATTTCAGAATGCTTGAGATGGGGAGAAAACGCATTTCAAGCAACTTGTTCAGAAAGAAGTGTGGTATAATCTGATATTATCAAGGAATTATATTCTCCCAGGATATTCTTTTTTTTATGTATCTTATTCCTTCTGGACTTTCCTGTTCCTGGTAGGTAGATGCCATCAGAATTAGTCTGCAAAATTTAAGGAAGATTTGTCATAAACTCTTGTTGGATAGTAAATACAAGTAATACCTATTGTGCAAGGGAATTATCAGATTATTATAGCATGTGGTAGCATGTAAATGCTATAAACATATCTGCACAAACTAAAATTGAAGTTCCTTATTAAAAGGAACTTGTTATGTACATTCTTTCTAGAACCATTCAGATTGCAAAAAAAAAAAAAATCACAAGGAGAAAATGTCAAAAAGTAGGTGGTTGAATGCTGTATAACTATAGTACTCTTTCATATTCCAATGCCAGATTGAGGAGGAATTGTGGGAAGAAGAATTTATAGAACGTTGCTTCCAAGAAATGCTGGAAGAGGAGGAAGAACATGAATGGTTTATTCCTGCCAGAGATCTCCCACAAACAATGGATCAAATTCAGGACCAATTTAACGATCTTGTTATCAGTGATGGCTCGTCACTGGAAGATCTGGTGGTAAGTGCTTAGTTTTTAAAGTTGGATTTTTATTCTAACTAAACACTTTTATTCAAAAGCTGCCAGTGTATCTTGCTGAGCATTTCAGAGCATGGCCTCCTTCACACTGTTCATGACAATGGTCAAACCACTGCTCCTCTTCCATTTTACCTACTTTTCTCCCTGTGTAGTACAGCAAGTAACGATCCCTCCTGTTTAATAAAGATGTATCCACTGAAGGAAGGGGAGAAGTGAGAATCACTTTAAAGCATTTGCAAATTTGGGAAGTCCTTGGGAAGTAGACTGGAGCTAAGTGATTAGGAAAGTTGCACAAGCAGTGACAGTGATGTTTGGCAGATAAAGCTGGAGGCAGCCAAGGATGGTTTGCCAGTATGTGATCCTATATTCCTAGTAGCAGAGAGTTGGTCCGAATACCATTCTTTCTGATACTCTCTTACAGCTTGAACGCTGAATTTTTAAAAAGTTATATATGAGAATGAAGCTTCCATCCATTTTAAATTAATAATAAATAAAATGAGAATTAATCAGTGTGTGAATGTCTAATATTTACTTTTCCTCACATTTTTCTAAATTTGTTTCAAATGCTTAGATTCTAAGTACATTTAGGCTGAAATGGTGCTCAGGCAGATATGGTCACATAAAGCTGATTACATAATCAGCAGTGGCAATTTTTCAAAAATTGAATACTTCCTACATCTGTTTCACATATTACGTGTAATCCCTTTCACAGTTTCGAAGCCACGGGACAGAAATAGGAGGTGTTTAATTACCAAAATTTGCCACTGCTGGTAATCTCATCCTGGTGGCAGCATTTTTTGATTAATAAGATTTCCTCTTCCGATCCCACAGCTCCCACACTTCTAGAAAATGAAAGGGATTATCCAGAAGCTGTGGGAGAGAAGTAAGAAGTGTTTAATTTCTGAAAGAGTGATCCAGTTGATTACATCATCAGTCTTACATAGGCATAGTTGAAAGAACAGGATTTCAGCCTTAGAATTACAGTGCAAATGTCTTGGTGGGAATAAAAAGTTCATGAATTTGGCTCTACATGTGTTCAAAAATTGGTAATTAACTATTGTTTTAATCTGTTAAAGTTACCGAGAATCATCTGAGAGACTAACTGGCATACCGGTTAATGATATAGGACTGTGCCTGCAAGTTAGCCTCTTCCATTCCCACCACAGACTGTGGATTGTAGGTGTGATTTTAAAATGCAAACAGGTTTATTTCAGAGAGATTTCAATATTTTTTTTCCAAGTGTAGAAACTTCTGATTACTCTCATAGACTATTCAAAAGAGTTACAGTCTTAATACATGAACATCCAAGGGTCCTTCAAACCCGCCATTCAAGAGCTAGAGCATAGAGCATTTTTTGACAGATGGCAACAAGTTTTAAATAGCTGGTGTTTAGACAGTGACTGTAGCTCAGTGTGTTTTCAGCTAAAAGGTTTGAGTGGCTCATGATGAAAGATGAGCAGTTTGAGCCTGAAGAGTACTTTTGTGCATTTTACTTTGTTTATAAATAACTCTAGCTAAACCTTTTGTGTATCAGCAAGACTTTCATTACTTCATAATCTAAATCTCTGATATCTCTCTGCCTTCCAGGTCAAGAGTAATCTGAATCCAAATGCAAAGGAGTTTGTTCCTGGGGTGAAGTACTAAATATATGAGTAGACTGGGCCCTCTTTTGGTGGATGTAGCACAATTTCCACACTGTGAAGCCAGTATTAGAAGATTTAATTGTTAAAACGCTCTCTCTTCTTGTCACTGTGTTACACTTACGCATTGCCAAAGTTTTGTTAGTCTTGCATGCTTAAATAAAAGTGCTGAGACTGTTATTAAGTCAACTGCTGTCAGAGGTTAATGAAATGAAAGAATACAAATAGACCCAGGCCTTTTTTTCTTTTTTTTCATTTTAAAGGAAACATTGAGGTAGGAAGCACCAGTCAAGTTGAGAAAAGCACCAAGTTTCTGAGAAACTCTTGCATTTCTATTTTTTAGAAGGATTTGGACTTTGACAAAGAGTGGTCTGTTTTAATTAAAACATACAGAGTTGGTGTTGATTATGCACCTGATAATGCCTTAATGTGACAATAAAAGCAAGGTTTATCTGATTATGCAGATTAGCTGAATTTCAGTAATGCTACTAACTCTTCCCATTAGCAAGCAAAACTTAACTCATGCTCTTCTTTTTTGAGAACAGTGTGAATTACGTGTTAGCCTGACCCACTTTCACAGACCTGTACAGAGACCTTTATCTTGGCTACAGATCTGGTAGAGGGCTGGGGGGAGGAGAAGCTGGCAGATAGATTGTATCTACAGCAAGTTATCATGTTGGAATGATTGTCCCACTTCTGAACTTTTCATTTAATGTGATGTGAGTTGTATATCGCAACTTTTGCCAGGAATCCAAAAACATGGCACTGCCTATGTAAACTTCTACAACCTTAAGAGTTGGTTGGTTTACCTGTAAAACTTTAGCATTAGAAATTTGAGTGGTGCTTTTCCCTTGCTTTGTTTGACCATCACTACACAATAGTCTACAGCACAACTTTTTTTTAAATAAAACTAGAACAGTTTTGGCTTCTTAAACTTCATATTTGGGTAGCATAAGCTGCCATACGTGTTCAGTGTGAATAGTGTTTAAGTTGAAAATATTGTAAAAAAATTATATTTTTTCAAAAATATTTAAAAAAATAAATAATAGTAGAAAAGAGTTCTTGATGATGTCCTGAGTATTCATTGTACTTAGAATGTGTTGTATGTCTTTCTGGGTAGAGAGCAATGGGCTTGACCCTAGGACAGCATACAATTTTGTACATTTTGGTATCTTTTTTGTAAATTGTGAAAATGCAAGCAGTCTCAAGAGTAAGGCAGAATGGCTAGTTTATGAATATCTAATGTTTTCACAGGGGGCAGAGATTATGATAGTTTTTAGGCTATTGTATATAATTTGTATTTCCAAACATTTCCCTTTCATCCTGGGAGTTAGTTGATCCTGTTCTTTAGCTATGGGCTCCTTGAATGCTGAGTTTCCTTTTCAGTCTTTATTGTCATTCTATAAAATACAGCTTAATTTCTGAAGAACAAAAAACTACTTTATTAATTCTGAAGTAACAGTGATCAGTGTTAGTGAAGCTGCTGCATAGTGAAATTGCTTCATATTAGAAACAAAGTTCAAAAGATATTGATAGGCTTAAGCACTGGGCTGAATGAAATTTAACAGAAATAAATGCAAAGTTCTGTGCCTAAGGGATAAAACTCAACACACAGTTACAAGCAGAAGGATACTTGGCTTGGTATGAGCGAGAAGGATCTTGAGATTGTTGCAGACCACAAGCTAAATATGAGCCAACAATACAATGTGGCTGCCAAAAAGGAAAATGCTATTTGCATTAACCGAAGTATAATCTCCAACTACTGTGAAATAGTAGCTGCCCTCTATTCAGCACTGGTTAGGCCTGATCTTGAGTACAGTTCTGAACACACTTTAAGAAGGATGCCAACAAACGAACAAGTTCAGAGGAGGGCAACAAGGATGATCACAGAACTGAAAACCAAACCCTATGAGGAAAAACTGAAAGAACTGGGCATGTTTAGCCTTGAGAAAAGGAAGACTGAGAGAAAATATGACCGCTCAAATACTTGAAAGATGGTCATACAGAGAAGGGGCAGCAGGACTTGTTCTCAATCATCCCAGAGTGCAGGACACATAAAAATGGGACTAAGTTACAGGAAGTCAGATTTCAGTTGAATATCAGGGAAAACAATTCTAATTATTAGAGCAGTATAACAGTGGAGACAATTATCTCAGGAAGTCATCAGCATTCCAGTGCTGGCGGCATTCAAGAGAAAATTAGACAGTTGTCAATTTTACTTTGATTTGGATTCCTGCATTGAGCATAGAGTTCAACTTGATGGCCTTATGGACTCTTTCCAACTCCATTATTCTATATTTTTATGATAAACGATTTTCTAAGTTGTAAAATTTCATATCTAGCAAGATAAGTTGTAATAAAAAGGAAGTATGTACACTACAGCAAGTTAAATGTGTCAGAGCACTGTGGATTAGAGTTGTGTATTTATTAACTTGGAATTATAAGGAGCAGGATCCAATTAATGTACTATGTTTCTTAATGTTGACTGTATATACATATGTATATACATACTGTATGTACATATGCACCAGAAACAGAATTTGGTGCTCTGAGGAATCTCAGCATGAATTTTTCTTCAGAAAAAAAACCAATCCTCATAGATGTAGAGAAGAGTCTGGTAGTATATGAGAAGAATTCCCTTCATCTTTTACATGAATATTTTTTCCTTAAACGTGAATTGCAAAAATACAACAGTGTAAAATCAAAGTTAACAAAAGGCAATGAAACTTGACTGTCTGACTTTGACTGTGAAATGTTAGATTTGTTTAACTGAACCAGTGCACCTCTTTTTTTCTAAGCTAATACTGAATTGGCAAAATCCAAAATGGTGGCAGGTGGGTATACTGCCTCTAAGTAAGCATGTCTTGACAATGCTTAGATTACAAGAGGGTTCTGGGTGGTCCCTTAAATATTTTTTATTAATGGAGACAGAAAAGTGAATAAGCTTTGACCAACTATGCTTGTCCTCATATAAGTATAGTCTGCTTTACTTGAGGCATCTCTGCTGGGGTGTGAGTTAACTATGCTGGAACCTCACACAGTCTCTTTCAACCAAATATGGTCCTTCCATCTTCTGCGATACTTAATAGGGGTCTTTTCAAACCTTTGTGCATACGGCTGCGATATCTGTCACATTTGTTATCTGTTCTGATGTATCAGGGTCCCTCTGTGTCCTGGAGTTAAACCCCACGAAAACTGGGCACACTGGCACATATTTTAACCACTGGATCCTTCTAACCGTGCCCATTCCAAAGGGGAAATCATAAGTCTTCAGTTTTGCAGATGTGTCACTGTTGGCATGTGCTCCAGCCTTCCATTGTACTAAACCACGTTCCTCTTGAGTCCCTGGGACAGAATACAGATTATCAAACACCAAATGAGTTCAGAACAAAAAACAGATTTACCACCATTTAATTTACTACAAAGTATAGAGTTAAATCATGAAATTGTGTAACCAAAAAGCCAAAATTGAAAGAGTGGTTTGTCTCTGTGGCGAGTGTAATAATCTCAGCTTTGATGAGACAGCAGTAGTTACAAGAATTGAGATCTGACTTTACACTCAATCCAATACATCACGGATTATGATGCATGGATATCAACTATGTTGCCTATGACTGACAGGCCAAAAGCATGTAGCAGAGATGAGCCAGGCGCATCATGTTGCAGTCAACCTGTTACTCTTAAAAGTGCTGCAAGACATTTATTTCCATGCTATAAATGAATTGGTTCCTATATTGTGTAGTTAATTCAAATTACTGTATAAGCCACAGTATGAATTGTTAAAAATATATGCTACCCAGCAGGAAAATAATAGTACAAATTCAGTAACTGATCTGTGTTCAGTGGTGTAGCGTGGGAGGGGGCACGGGGTGGTCGCTCTGAGTGCAAAATGTTTAGGGGATGCAAAGCAGTGGTGTAGCATTCTTAGGGGCATGTAGGCTGACCTGCGCGCTCCCGCAGCTGCTCCTGGCACTCCTCCCTCCTGGCAGTCTGAGTCCAAGCCACCAGGGGCGTCGGGCCTGCTGCCACCACCAGCACAGACCTCGAACAGCTCCACAATCACTTCGTGGCGCCATCCTGGGGGCTTCTCATGACCCCACCCTGAGATAGCATGTGACCCACACCCTGCAATACTTGCCTTGCCCCAAGTGCTGGCCACCTATGCTACACCACTGTCTGTGTTTGACAAGAGTTTTATTAAAACATTTTTATAAGAGTAGCCGTGCTAACCTGTTACTGCAACAACAACAACAACAACCAACAATTTTTGTGGCATTTTAAAAACTAAAGCATTTATTCTGGTGTAGGCTTTCTTGGACAATGTGCTGAAATGTATCCTGGCCTGTGAAACATTATTCCCTAATAAAAGGTTTTAAATTTTAGGTTGTCATCAAACTCTGTTTATTAAAACACAGAAAATCTAGATGTGTTTCAGGTACACTCCCTTATTGAGGGGGAATATTACAGGCAATAAAATGTTAAAGTGCCTAGAACAGAATCCCCAGGGCCATAGAATAGATTGAAAGCCACATTCTGAAGGCAGACATTTTTCTGATCTTGGAGAAGGAGGTCTAAGCTCATAGTTACTCTCCCTGTCTACGGGGGAGCCAGACTGCTAGCTAGCCCTTTCAGTGCCAGAGGGAAGGAAAGGATCAGGCCTCCAGTATGGGTAGAATTGGGGAAGAGCTGGATCTTCAGGATCCAAAGCCCTCCCGTTCCCCCAATATACTCCTATTATGAAGAACCATTTAGAAACATTGCTAGAACTGATCGGCACAATTTCCTTTCCAGTGCTCCCAGTGGAAAGAAATGGTAACTAACTGGGGTAAGAGTGCAAGAGGCCCCTCCTCCTGCACATCCTCCCTCCTGGCAAAAAACAAGAAGAATTTGGCAATTTGGTTGCACTGTAAGCCTTTTAAGAGCCTCTGTGTGCTTCCCACTGCCCTTCCCAGGCTAGCCTGTATTTCTTTGAAAATATTTTCAACGTAGCAAATTAATTACAAAAAACAGAGCACTGGAAGGTTAATGTTCTGGAGGCAACTCTCATCCAATTCAGGGTGATCCTCATAAGGTTTTTAAGATATTTGAGAGATTTAAGGAGCAGCTTTACTGCATCAATCCCCAGTGAGTTTCTGCTGTCAAACAGGAATCCATCACCCCAAAGTGAATGGCTGTACAAGTGTGAATCCCTTGTACAGATCCATATTTTCTCTCACCTTGCCACTGTCCAATATGTAGACTAATTTGGTGGCAACAACAATATCAGTCGCAACAAGAAAAATACAATGCCATTGCCTCTAACTAAGTAGTTTTGTTCCAGAGTCAGTGAAGGACATGTACATGAGCTAGATTGTCTTGGATACACATTGGATGCCTACGATTCTGAGTGCAGTCAAGGCATAGACTATAAAAGCCAGAAAAGTGTATGGTAGTTACAAAATAACTGTACCTGGAACTGTATTGTCCAATACGAAGGCAATGCTGCCCCCAACAAACATTTCTGTGGTCAACAGCACTCGTAATATTTGGTCCACTTCAGCAATGCCTACAAGAAATGAGGAGTTTGCAAATATAAAGTTAAATACTGTATTGGCCTACAATTAAGATATTCCAATGTGCTTCTCTTTGTGGTCTTTTTAACTCACACATACGCTCCTTAACACTGTGCAGAACCATGTCCAGACTCTCCTAGAGCTGAGTAGCTTTATAGCAGGAATCCCCATGTCACCCCTCACCACACATGCCTAGATGTGCCTGAACTTCATGTTTGCCATTCCTTTTTGTCTGCTGGCATAAAAGCAGTCACACTGCTTCAGTCCCGGAGAAGTCCACATCTTCTGTGACGACGTCCAGATCTCTACTGATTTCAGCGCTGGCCTCCTATTTCCTGCTATGCTGTTGGATTCTCCCACTCCCATCATGTCTGTTGCCATAACTCTCACCAATCTCCCATAGCTCTTATTACTGACACCGTTCGAGCCACTTGTTTCATTTGTGCCTTCAGTATAAACAGGCTTTAGTGCTGCTGATCTCAGTGGCACTGCACAGCCTCCTAGGGATTACTGCTGAAGATGTAGTTTGTCTGGGTTCGTTTTCAGAAGGGGATGGATATGACCAAACACCTGCACATATCTTTTCTTATTACCCTGCAGGACACTGATCATGGCAGCAGCCCCATCATTCAACCACCACAGCACCATTTCTGTTATTCTGTTCTGCACCATCATAGTTGTTCATCGAGGTACATTTCCAGTTCTCCTAACATAAGAGATGTTACGCCATGGTTGGGTTCTTCTATTGAATCGAAGGATATTCCCTGGAATCCTTCATATGGTGACCCTTGATACAAATGCTAGCCCCAGTCCTGATCATGTCACTGTTACTGATTTTGAAAACTTGCTTCAATCCTGTTTTTACTAATCACCTCATTATTATTCCTTTTAGTACTGCTGCTCCACCATTCCTCCTCCATCAGGAGGAATTTCATAGTAGATAGGAATACATTATCAGCATCCATGGGCCTATCACTACCAGCACTTGCTAGCAACAAGTCAGAGTTTGACCATCTTCACTGTACCGTGTTTTAGCCACTGACTCATTCTCCACTTGTGATATCAACCTCCTTGCTACGCATTGTTACTTCAGCATTACCATCTTACTACATTTCAGCCCTGCCACTGACCTCAACAGCCTCCATTCTAGTTTCTCTCCAAAATGACACTTTACGGGACATGCCACTAATTTTAGCCCTCCAGCCCTTGGCCAGCCCTCAAGAACTGTGTGTTTCTCTAGTGTCTACTTCAGCGCCACCATCAGTTCTATGGGCCAGCAGCAGGTTCCTCGGGCATATAATTCACCAGCACAAGAGGATGGCCCTAACCGTTCCAAGAATCCTTCTAACGCTTCACCATCCTGTATGCTGTCATCCCTTGAGCCAGTCATTGGAGACACTGTACCTCTCACCCCATTGGAGGGCTTCAGACCATATGTCAACCAAAGACTACAGATGGAAAAGTTCCTCGAGTGCTCAGTATAATCTGCCAGGGGTATGCCATGGAACTCCACTCCTTACCACCGCTGTGTCCCACTTGTCTTAACAGGTTCTTTGAGATGGATTTTTTTTAATTCTACTTCAGAGAAAGACTACTGAGTGAGCTCCTCAACATGGTCATCACACACCAGCTTCTTTTCATGGCACCTCATCATTTTCGAGTAGAACAGCAAGCTTGGGGCTATTTTGGTTCTTGGGGATCTGAACCCATTCATCAAGATAAAGGAATTTTGTCTGGTTTCCCTCCCCTAGGTTCTTTCCCACTTCTCCATGGCAACTGGTTTGTGTTGACTGATTTCTGAGACACCTGTTTTCATACTCCCAGTCATCAATTCCTTCATCCGTACCTCCATTTCATTCTTCGGTAAGTGACTCTGCCAGTTCAGGATGCAGTCTTTCTGGACTGGCCACTGCGCGCACAAATGTTTACCAAAGGCTTGCTCGTGATTCTTCACATCAAGGGGATCAACTTTTCTTATACTGATGATCAATTGCTAGTGACGAGGTCCCATTTCCAGCTCCAGTTAGATATCCAAGTTACTCTCAACCTTCTCAACAGCCTCAAACTGCAGATCAGTTTCATCCTGCCCACACTATCCACAACAACACCCGAACTCTGTAGCAGCTCATATCTTCCTCCCATCTGATGGGGGTAAAAACCTCGGCTGCACTGACTTTTTGAATGTCACAGAACCGCTTTCCTCAAGCCACTCCATTCAGTGCCTATTGAATCTCCTGGCTTCTACAAACAGCAATGATACCATTTGGTTCCCGTATGGCACTTCATTAGAGGATGGTTTAGAGGACTTATCTCTTCAGCTCCCTTCATCATGTTCAGCTTGATTTGATTTGGTGAACCAATCTTGCTCTGTTTTCTCATTTCGCCAAAACTCATCTCTCTGTTTCAGTCATGACAGATGCTTCTTTAACCACCTAAAGAGCACATTGTTGAGATCTTCACATTCATACAAAATGGTCCCTGAGGAAGGAAGCCATCACACACCAACATTCTGGAGTGTGTCTTGTTATATCCAAAGCCCTCGGGCATTTAAAGATCTTTCCACAATGGACATGGTTCAAGCAATAAGAGAGAACACAACTCCCATGTACTACCTAAGCAAACAGCATGACAGAGATTCATCTGTCCTACACTACCTAGTGCATTATCTGTGGGAACAAGTGTATAAATTACATCGGTTTGACAGCAATTCCCCTGTCCAGGAACTGCGCTGATGGTGCTGATTCCCTCACCCAAACTTCTTCCTCAGTTTACAGGGAGGAAATGACAATGCAGTCCATCCCTTCCTTGAGGGGTCACCTGTGAAGTCACACAACTTGCCTGGGTCCCTTCTCCGTGACCTGCTCCATCCAGTTGCTTACCTGGTGCCAGATGGGAACTGGGAAGGTGCTATTGAGGTGCACCTGTGCATATGCCCTGAGGGGTGGGATCAGTGTGCCATCAAAAAGCTCTTCAGCTCTAGAAGATTCCAGGCACGGTGCTGCACAGGTACAAGACCCTGTATGTGTGAGTTTGCAAAGAATCACTTAAGAGCCACAGATGCAAGCAAGCAACCTGCTCTTCACATCCAAATTTGATGTTTGTACTTTTGCATGTAAATTAGCCTCAGATTAGTTCCAGCGCCTCCACAGAGTCCTTCTGACACGAGATACAAAAACATCTGCATGGCTTAACCATAGAAGCAAAGCTCTGAATTTGGCAATATTCTTACCAGATCAGTAACAGTTGCCTTATTTGTCACTTTCCGGCAGGGAAAAAAGGATGACCATCATTAAAATTTGTGCACCACCATCGCTCCCTGTGTGTTCAAGGTGGAGTACAGAAACAGACGGAGCGGGCAGCTAAACCTTACTTTTAACACTGGCAATGGACACTGGATCCTGCATCACATCTGAGGACACCAGGCCAAGTTAGAGGAGGAGAGGGTGAGAGGTATACACAGCGTTGCCTGACCCCTCCAAGAGAAAGGAAAGGCCAGAGGGTCCAGGAGGAACCGCTGGGAGCTCCCACCGTTTCTTCTCAGCATCTGCTCCCTGAGGGTCTCTTACTCACTCAGCACTGGGCCTGGGCCTGCATCTCTTCCATCTTCTGTGTGGTATCACTAGCTAGTCTTCTCTTAACCTCTTCTTCTCCAAGCTAAATATCCACGGCTCTTTTAACCATTCCGTCGTGCTCCCCTTCCTCTGCACACAGTTCGTACAGATCTCTCTTAAAGTCTGGCACCCAAAACTGGACACAATGCTCCAGATACAGCATGACTAGCACAGAACAGGCTGGGGCAGTGATATGTGAATAGGGAATGTGTATGCTGGTTCTGCCCCCCTCCCCCTCTCCATCATCCCCATCTGCTCCCCACTCCAACCTTCCCACCTTTGAGCTAGAAAATCTGAAGGGAAAAGTTCTCTCCATAGAACTTCTTGGCTGGGAAAGCAAAAGTAGAAAGAGCAGGACTCGTGAGGGAAGTGTAAGGGGCAGCTGGGCTGGTGCATACAGGGAGGGCCCCTGCATAAACCAAAACCTTTTATTCAGGCATAACTTTGGATATTAGGCTTCCGTTAATGCAGCCTAGAACTGCAGCTGGCATGTTCAGCAGCCGCATGGCCCAGCTGGCCCACGTTTGGCTTAGGATCAACCGAGGCAACGACAGCCTGACCACTGGACAGAGGGAGGCAGCCCACGTCAAGCAGGCCTGGTGCCTCAGGGGTGGTGGGGAAAGTGGCCCCATCTGCCATGTCGAAAGAAGTTGCAACTGCCCGTCCAGTCAGCCTCTGTACACAGAAGTGGGGACTCAATCTTTGTCTTTTTGCCCTGTGTAGCAAAAAATCATGAGATACTGCTAGATATATATATTTTTTTCTTCAGATGTGCTGCTCCCAAGCCTGGTCTCCCAAATCCTATACTTGTGCTTTTGGTTTCTTTAAAAATGCAGGACAATTGGATTTCATCATTTTGGATTCAACCCTGTGCTCCAGCAGAGGAGGATAATAGTTGGATCTGGATTCTGTTTTTTTAGGAGGTTGCTTTTCCCAGCATCCCATCATCCACAAACTGGCAACAAGCAAATGTTAATTACTGCTTGGAGCACAAAGTCGAGAGGATGGAAATGGCTGAGGGGCTCAAGAGGACTGACCGAAAGGAAAGCTCCTGCCACTCCCCACCATCGGCTGCTTAAGGCAGCCATCTCACTCTGCCTGAGGGTCCAGCCATGATCACAGAGAGCCACAAGGATTCAAGGAAGGCCTCCTTATCTCTGGCGAGGGAAAGGTCTCAGTGGCATTTCGGTACCTGTGCTGATCGCATCTGGATGTGCATCCAGGTAGCTTGGGAGCGTGAGTCCAAAAAACATGGAAAAGCCCAGGACGAACAGGTTGCGGGAGGAGTTCATGTCCACAAACTGCAGGTTGGAGAGCCCCACCGCTGTGATCATGCCTGCGAGAGAGAGAGAAGGAGGGAGAGAGGGAGAGGGAGAGGGAGAGGGAGAGAGAGAGAGGGAAGGAAGGGGATATGCGGCTTTTTATTTTGCTTTAATAGACTCCTGAGCCAGTGCATGGTCCCTTTCTCTCACGACTGCCATGCCGACTGTTTGTTACATCAAACACCTCCTGGCATTCTGTAAATTAAAAAATAAAAATAAAAGAAAGCAAAGCCACTTTGGGAGAAGACAGAATGGGAAGATAACAAAGGAAAGAAGGAAGACTAATTAACCATTTTCTGCTCCAAATCACCTCCTCCCAAGTAGCTTCCTCCTCCACACAGTTTGTTTGTGTGTGTGTGTGTGTGTGTGTGTGTGTGTGTGTGTGAGAGAGAGAGAGAGAGAGAGAGAGAGAGAGAGAGAGATCATACTTCAAAAAAAAAAGTATGGCTAGTGCCAGGAGTATATGCAAATTTGGAGTAGGGAAAGGGCTGACAGCCAGTTTTTCTTTGGTTTCCAGCAGTTCCAGCATCCCCCAGACAGGCTACTCTAGATGGAGGGTTAGAGGAGTTGCAACCCAAAAAGTCACCTCTTTATTGCTATGTTAGCCATAGTAAAAGTAAAGGTTCCCCTTGACATTTAGTCCAGTCGTGTTCGACTCTAGAGGGCGGTGCTCATCCCCGTCTCCAAGCCATAGAGCCAGTATTTGTCCGTAGACAGTTTCCATGGTCACGTGGCCAGCGCAACTAGACATGGAACACCATGACCTTCCCACCCGTGGTGGTACCTATCTATCTACTCGCATTTACATGCTTTTGAACTGCTAGGTTGGCAGAGCTGGGACAAGCAGCGGGCGCTCACTCCATCGCGTGGATTTGATCTTATGACTGCTGGTCTTCTGACCTTGCAGCACAGAGGCTTCTGTGGTTTAACCCACAGCGCCACCATGTCCCTTTTATGTTATCCATAGCAAGGGCTTTATGTAAGCCCTTGCCTGGCTAGAGTCCCAGAGGCAGCCCTTGCATATCTCCAAACCCCTGGACGGGGTGTCAAAGGTTGCTAATATGGCGGATGCACCTGGTGAAATATAAGAGGCTGGGGGAAGGGGGAGTTTCAGTAGCATTTGTTTAGCACTGTACAGAAAAGAAACGCTTGTAGAAAAACTGTGAGAACACAACTGCCCCCAATTAACATTTTAAGGGGATGTTTAATTTGCTTAAAGTGGTTGATTTTGGTTTCCAGGAATCAAACCATTATTATAGTTTTTACTTCAATACCATTTTCAGCTACAGCTTAAGTTATATCCGTTTGATTCTGTTTAGGCCCAGGAAGTGTTTTAAACACAATAAGTTTATTTTTGCCTGTGGAACTGCCTGACATTCCTTCCCTGTCCACAAGAGAACACCTGACATCTCACCCTTCATTTAGTTTTAGCCCAAACGGAGATAATCTTTGGCCATTTTCAATGCCATCTTTGGCATTGCCATATTTGCATAGTTTCCAGAATAACCAGGAGGGCTAGCAACCCCTTCTTCTCCAACAGTGGTCTCAGTCTACTAGAAATCCTGACACTACTGACAGTGCCCTGCAGGTATCACTGAACTTTTCAAAGTTCCATTGCCCCCCACATATTAGTAAATGACTGCACTAGCAGTATCTACATTTCGTTGCATCATGGGGCTTGCTATGCAAATAAGAAAGCATAATCCTCTGTGGGTGTTGTTGGTGTTTTTTTTTTAAGTAAAAGTCTTCTAAACAGTGCATATTTGTGGAGAAATACCAGAGCAAATGCCCAGCAATAACCTAAAAATGCTCACAGAAAAATAATGTGTACATTGTTGGTGTAAAAAGAAAACCAATTATTGTAGCCTGGGGGGGGGGAGGCAGGGGTGGAATCAGCTATTGTCACTCCTTGGGAAGACAGTCCCTTCAGAGTTGTGGTCACTTTCCACTCAGTCTGATTTTAAGAAGAGTGTAAAAACCCATCTTTTCAAACTGGCATTTGATGTTCAGCCTGCCCTCATGCATTTTTCTTAATGCTCCTGTTTGTTAACTCTGCGCTTTTAATGCCTCTGGTTGATTGTAATGGCTTTTACAGTGGGGTCGGTTTTATCTGATGCTAAGATTTTACAGTTGAATTCAGTTTTACCTGTTGTTGTTTTTTTTTAAAAAAAATCCTTATATGAAGATCATGAGTTGCTTTGAATGCCACTTTCTAGTGGAAAGGCAGATTATAAAGCAAAAAAAGAAGTATTGTACAAATTATTCTCTATTTTTGTTTGATTGATTCATAGGCCATCTCTCTCCTGGAGAGGGGAGTCAAGGTTACAGCTGCAATCCCAGGTCCCCTCACGTTTCAAAAGGAAAACCAGTTTCCTAAAATAAATGAGTTGTGGGGTGTTTTGGTTTGGTTTGTTTTGTTTCGCAATCCCATAGTGTGGCTTGATGTGTCATTGTCATTGCAATATGATGCAAGATCACTTACCAAACAGAGTGCAGAACATCCCTCCCAGGATGGGGTCGGGAAGGGAGGCAAACAGAGCAGTGAACTTGCCAATGGTTCCTAAAATAAGCATGATGCCAGCACCGTATTGCACCACTTTCCTGCTGCCCACCTGCATAATGAAGACAGCCACACAGCCAATTATTCACACATTGGTCCGTCTCGGTATTATTATTATTAATCTTCTATAGACGTCTGCTTCCCATGGTGATATTGGCTGTTCTGCTCTAGAGAGAAGCCCTCAGGATGTGTGTACACACATGGGCTGAAATCCTGTTGCTTAGTAACACTAGAGTCAGCCCACTGAATCAGTGGGATTTGGTGAATCAGCTCCTCCATAAGTTACACCGATTCAAATGAGCCTATTGTAGTTGCAACTTACTACTGATTCAATGAGTCTACTCTAGTGCAACATTTTACATGAAATGGCAGGATTTCAGCCACTGTCATGTACCGGCTGTAATCTTCTAATAGAGTTTCAATTTAATACAGAGGTGACTATACATACTTATTTCCACGGGCCGACTGACATTCGGAGCACTTTTCCTGTCTGCTTAGAAATAAGCCTCTTGAAATTAAATGGGCCTTACTGAGCAAAACACTTCTCCAGGTTGGCTTTATCACTGTAAAATTGATCACGACACGGTGCAATATGCCAAATGTTGTTGTTCATCTGAGGTTGTATTTACCTAATTTTCAGACTTGCTAAGAACCATATGATTTTTCAATATGTTCCAATATGTAAAGCCACACAATTTAAAGAGGGTATACTTTCTTTGTCACATGACTCTACAGTACTTACTCAGATAGAAAAATAGCTTCACTTAGTATAAGATCATCTTGAGCATATTTTTTGGCAGAAAAATGAGGCATACATTTAATTAATTCATAAATGAAGTAGTTCCCTAATTCAGTCCTGGCATTCCGTGAACTTCCCCTCACCGTCACCGCCAAGAGATAACTGATTTATTCCAGTGATTCGCCTGGCAATAAATTATAATGTGAATGAAACCAACGTAATTATTCAGACAAGGTTACAAGAGTGAAACCTGCTGCTTATATTACACAAGTGGCATAAACTTGAGGTTTTGTGCTGCTTCTGGAGGCACAAGACAGAAGCAGACATGAGCCCTGTCCAACTCCATATTATCTCCACAGACTGTGACTAGCCAGAATCTAGCAATATTGAAGCTGGCCCTACCCTTATACAGTGTGAGCCACCTACCTCAGACATTTGTTACCAAAAAAAACAACAACATATTGATAGTAGTTATTCATTAATTACATTTTTGCTGCCGGGCAAAGGAAGAAAAGAGGTGCTTGCGGGAGTGTCTAGTTCAGGTACCCAAATGCCTTAACGGTGCTTGAGTGGAAGGTACCTTGGCTTCATGGGGAGGGGAGGATCATTTTATCAACTCCCTCAAGCAACAAAATGTCATGGGTCAGCCCCGAGCAAGTCCCTAGAAGCAGAAGATGCTGTCAAGCATGGCAGGACGGTACCTTGGTGATGCCCAAGACTCCAATGTTGGGGCTCGAGGAAGTAGAACCATTGCCAGTGCCCAGCAAGCCGGCAATTACACAAGAGATTCCCTCTGTAAAAATGCCCCTGAGAGGGAAGAAAACAAAAGAACCCCAACAATTTGCATTAGGCTTTCCATGTCTCTTCCCAGTAAATTCCCCTCCGCACTCCTACGGTAAAAATGTAGGTCTTCTCCACACACCCCGACCACCCACATGATCTGGGAGAAGACTTTGAACCTCTCACAATACCAGCCTGGAGCCAGTTTCTTCCACGAAGCATCTCCTGTACAAAGAGGCAAGGGGGCTCACACCCTTGGCATGCTTTTCTGAGGTAGGCACACCCAAGCCCCCATGAGGATGCTTCGGGTCTCTTACCTGTTGATGGCATGCACAGGTGGAGGAGGAGCCCCTGCAAGCCTAGCACAGGAGTAATAATCCCCAATGGACTCAATGATCCCAGCCAAGGTGGCGCTGAACATGCCCAGCACAGCTGCAGCTGTCACTGTGGGGAGCCCCCACTGGCCTAGAAGAAAGCAAAGGACAGCAAAGGCTTAGCTGGAGCATCTCAAGCCAAGAACAGAGAGCAGGTTTAGAAACAGAGGTTCCCAGACTTGGGCCCCTGGAGGATCCTGGACCTACAACGTCAAAAATAAATCCTAGGTAGCCCTGCCAACGGTTAGGGAGTTGTCTTCTAAGGATATCTGAATTGGGAAGCTTCAGTATTAAAGTTTAAAATTATAATTACATATCTATCAAGGTGGCATTAACTGGCTCTCCTCTTCACTGGTTTACTCTCTGACAAATACCCTGTCAGATAAATCAGGCTGAGAGAGTAACAAGGCCAAGGCGATCAAGGCCACTCAGTGAGTTCCATAGTTGAGTGAGGACTAGAACCCACATCTCTCTTCTCTCATGCCACAACCCTAATTCTTCGCCACACCCCATGGGATCTGTCTTTGGCCTTTTTAGCTCAACCCCCCCCCCAAAAAAAAATAAGCCGGATTCCTCAACCATTCTATATACACAGGCATCTACTTGCTTATAGATCGATCCAGCTGACATTTGAATGCAATGCCCACACAACCTTAAAGGTTCTGGAAGATGTGTTGATGTGTCAGAGTCTAGTTTTTGTTGTAAATGTGGGGTAGAATGCAAACAGAAAGGTCAACTCCTGTTCTGGAAGGATCCAAATGTCATGAGATCAAATGAAAGCAACTGGAGGGAGCTAGGAGGAGGATGACTAGGGCAGACAGAGGGAACTTGCCTCTCTCTAGAGGCTCTTGGGCTACAATTCCCCTGATGCCTAACCATTGGCCATGCTGGCAAGGACTGACGGGAGTTGCAGTGCAACAACATTTGGAGGGCCACACTTTCTCCTCCGTTGGGCTAGGGTGACACCTTCAGTTCTCTCCATGTCTCTTTTTTTTCAGTCAGTCCCATTTTCTACTTTTGATGCACTACTGTTTTTTTTTTTAACTCTGTCTAGATCAGAGTATGGAAACATTATATATATTTTAGACTACATCTCCCAGAGTCCCCCAGCAAGCATGGCCTAGAATAAAATGCCAAACAGACATCTTTCCCAGCTTAAAGAAGCCCTCCTACGAATACCTGTTCAACATATTATCTGATTAGTGCCTCAGAGACTGGTAAAATGCAGCACCTGATTGGCTTTATGATTTTCTCCACCCCACGTTGACACACAGATCTTTTTCCCAGATGAATAAGTAGAGGCAGAAAACAGGGGAACATTATAGAAAAGAGAAAATCCAGTTTGTCCATCAGATAAATTGAGCCACAGTTCATGTTAGCTGATGCTTCAACATATTAACACCATTCTCCCACTGCATTTTATATACTTATTTTTGGTACGGTGGTTTGTCTGGGATGGGAGCATGGGACAGATATCCCAAGGGCCATTGTAATTGTTGGAGGACAGTAGTGGTGAGTAAGAAAAGAATATATGAATGGGGAAAAAACACAGATGACGTTCCCCAAGAGACAAATGATGAGGCAGACACAAAAGCACACAAGTTCTTCTCCAGGAGCAGTTTTCATACAATGCACAAATGTTTTCAAACATCAGTTCATAACAGATTCATTGTCAAGCTTTAAAATGAAAAATACTCATTTCTATCAAATTCTGTATGGAATTCTTAACATGCATATGAAAATCACAAAGCATTCACAGCCCCTGGTGGGTACTCTCCTTGATCCATCACAAATGCAGGGGTTTTCAGAAGCAACACTTATCTGACCCTTTTTTCCAGATTCTGTCAGGGTCTCCCCAGAATTTTCCAACAATGTTCCTCTTACCTCTCTTTGTACCAGGCTTTAAAAAAAAAAAGTTCCTATATCTTTTTCTCCCATTCAAAACCTTTTGGTTTGTATCTTTGTGTTGATTTGTACTAAAGAGCAGAGTTCAGTGCTGTGGCACTTTGTGGCCCTTTTAGCAGGAAGCTCCAGCACAGCTCTGGAGCGCTGAAGTCCCGCCTCCCTCTCTGGCTACAGGCTGTTGCTTCTCTAGAGAGGGGGAAGAAGAAAGGTCCCTTGCTTGGGGCAACCATTCCTCTAATCCCTTCGGCTTTAGGTTTGGTATCACACAGAACTCACCCACACAAGCATACCTCCTCCTTATAACTGTGTCCTCACTGAAACTGCCCTAGTGCCACTTTGCCAGCTGTCAAGAAGAAGGAAGCCCATGGAAATGCCAGACGCTTCCTTGCATTGGTCATTGTGGGTTTTTCGGGCTCTTTGGCCGTGTTCCAGTCCTCTGAAGATGCCGGCCACAAAGACTGATGAAACGTCAGGAAGAACAACCTTCAGAACACGGCCGAAGAGCCCGAAAAACCCACAATGACCATTAGATCCCAGCCGTGCAAGCATTCACAAATACTTCCTTGCATTTTTCTCATGTTGTAATCAAGGCAAATCCTCATCGCCAACACTCTGATGAAATCTTTGGCAGAGAGGATGGGGTGAGGTGTTGGCAAGCATTGAGACCCGTGAATGCAAGACACTGAACCATTCATCCCAGTAAATCCCATGATTTCCTGACACAAAGTGGCAAACAACAATCAATATTGTGTCTGGAAGACCTCTTTGACCGGCCTCTGTCAGAAGAATAGCACAGCAAAGTTTATATGTTGTGGCTGGGCAGGCTGGAAGAGCTTGTGTTTATATCTTCATTCTGAAGCCCAGGCCTTATGTACCACACAAGGTTATTGTGAAAATTACATGGGGAGGGAGGGAGAGCCAAGAGTGAACCCACCGCTCACTACTTACATGGGTAAGGAAAGCGGAACCACGGTGCAATGGACATGATTTCTCCTCTAGCATCGGTTCTGGCTTTGTATCCATAGGCATTTACATCACGAGGAAATACATCAGTTACGGTCAGAATGTAACAGAGCAGCCAGACCACCAAAATGGCCAGTATTATCTGTTGAAGAAGAAACGCAGGAAGATATTGCAAACAGTTCTGCTCCCTTCCAGGTACAGTCAGTTTGTTTCAGTCTGGAAGGGGAAGCAAAACTGCAGGAAGACAGAACAAACCCCTCTCAAAAACTGTCCAAGGGTACGATTATACAGCAAGGAAAACTTAGAACCACTGTGATCCCCAGTTTTCAAGATGGATTCCTGCTGGTGAAATCACTGTAGTTATCCAGACAACTGCAACAAATTTCTCATGACTGAAACAGATGTTTCTTTTCACTCCAATAGTGGACTAACCGTCAGCACCTTTGATCTGACAAGGTCAATTTTCACCTCTATTTGAATTTTTTTCCCCCAAAGTAGCTTAGCAATGATTCATTTCAGCACTGATGTTTAAAGCCTTCTTTTTAAACTGTTTGGGGACAACAGGTCCTTGACTAAGGGAAACGGGCATCCTTTTGGGTTGGATCTGAGCGGAAAGTGGACGAAAGCTATGCCAGCACATCGCAAAATTAAACAATCTGGTCAGCTAAACTGGAAAAAAAAACACTAATTGCAAAAAAGATGCCTCCCAACCAGGCTTCTTTGCACTTAGCTTTGCTTTGTATAATCACCAGTTTTAATTTAGTTTTGTCCACTCTGTGTTCAATTCAAACTGTAAATGACCTGGGTAGATGCCCCTTTGGTAATATAGTCAGAGAAAGCAGTTTCAGTTGGGTGAAACAGGAGTTTCTAATATAATGACAAGGGAAAAACCAAGTAGATGAAGCCACATTCCTGGAAACAGCCTGCATAGAGGGTTTTTATTATTATTATTAACATTTCATTGTTAAATTCAGCCTGCACAGAGTTTTTGACTTAGGCTGAGACAACTCCAAATCCCTTTTGGGTGGAGAATAAAAATAGGGATAGTTGGGTTCTGGATCTCCCAGACCTTATTAGGGGAAGGGTAGATGAAATATGTACTAAATAAAACCAGTCCTTTAACAATAAGCCTTTTGAGTCAAATCCTTTGAATCTGACCATACTGTGACCGCAGTAAACCTGTTCCATCAGCCAACCAATAAAAGCAACCCTCCTTACTGGAAACATCTTGAAGATCTGCACCCGGATCAGCGTGAATCCTTTGCCCCATTTGTAGCCGGGCAGGAGGAAAGACACATTTCGTAGGTACTGAGCAAACAGAATGATCAAAACAATTGACCTGTTAGAAGGAATAAAGAAAAATAGTGAAAAAGCAGAGTCCAAGGGCAACCTGCAGCCAACTAACTCACCAACTCACAAGACTTAACTCACAAGACTTAACATTGAATTTGTTTGTTTGTTTATTTGTTGCTGTTCAGAGTTTTCATTCATCATCACCTGACTGTTCTCCGGCCTTTTTCCTTCTGCATGTTTTAAACAAAACTTAGCATCAGCTGAATATCACATGAGTGTATTTTCACAGAGCTGGAAGAAGACATTTAACATGAGAGAGGATTTGATCTGATTTTCTTAAGTGACTTATCCCTTAACAGTGGCCTATTCTTTTAGAACCCTGTTTCCCTTTCCTCTCCAGAAGTCATCAAATCAGAGCCTCATGGAGAGCCTAACGCGCATTCTTTCCATTCTGCCTTGAATAGTTGCAACCATGAGAAAGTTGAGCCTACGTGATAGTTACATGCTTAATTCCAAAGCTAGTGTTTCTTGGTCTGCACCAAAATATTCTTAATATCTCCTTTCTGCCCCCTGCTTCATTCATGTCACTTTCATTTTACTTTGCAGGAGCAAAGTACATATATATATATGTATAAGGCCTCTATTTTAATTATCCCACTACTATCATGGGGTAACAATTCCTAGGGCAGATCCCAGCAATTTGGAGTAGCGCTGCCACTTCTAAACTACAGTGTTAGGCTCTAGGGAATAAAGTTTCGAGCTCTCGTCCGCTTAGACCCAGGCCTATATAGGTTTCCTATACCTTGTTGCACTTGGATCAGCTCTAGCCAGCATGGCCACTAGTCAGCAAAGACTGGGGTTCTTGTATTACAAGAGCCGGAAGGCTCCCATTTCCCTATTTCTGCTTTTGAGCAACAACGTTCTGTCCAACCCACTGGTGACCATTTAATTCATTTCACATGAAATCCCAGATCTGGTTAGGAAAGGCCCAGAATTAGGCTCCTAGGGCCCAATTTCAGTGCAGTCAATGGGAATCACACACCAGTGAGCTACAGGCAGTTCACCCACTGTGGTCCTACATATCTGTTCCCCAGTGACGGCAACACAGTACAACAATTACGCATGCATTCATGTAAGCACACATTTTTCCATGGACATACAGGAGAACTGCAGAGCTATAACCCCACAGAAATGGAGACTGAAGCACTGGTAGCAATTAGTATCACTGTTACCATCACTTCCATAATTACTATCACCCTTGCTATGCTAAACCTATTTTTATAATCTCCAATGCAGGCCTCCTTAGTATTTTTAATTTAGCCAGCTACCAACACATTATGCTTCCAGTGCTAGTTCATCTCTCCTCTTTTCATCTCTGTGTGTGGCCAAGTGCACAAGCTTGCACAAATGCACAGTTGTGCACTCACACGCTCACACGGTCTTCCTAAAAACCTGACCAGTGAGAAAAACAGTCACTGGGAACTTCACGCATTGCTTCACGTGAGTTGGTCTGGCAGCAGAGGCAGCTGCCGAGGGAGCGTTTGGGCAACTGGATGGTCTGCACCTCTAGAATTCATTTATAGTTCTCCAGCTCTATAGTGCTTTTCCTACTCCCCTACCCTTGCTTCAGTCTGAAATGCCAAGGCACATTAAAAGCAGAGCCTACAATGCTGCGATGCCCCAGTGGGATCCAGCTCGGTCCCCTGCCGCTTGGAAGACGGAGAGGCCTATTAAGGAGACAGTGGGTGTGACGGTGAGAGGCCCGATGTAGCTGAGCAGGGCCCCGGGGAGGCCCATCAGCCCAATTGCCACTTCTAGAAGGCTCGACACGATGATGGCTCCTTGGATCTATGGTAGAAATGGAGGGGAGAAGGTTGTTGCATTAAGCAGAGGTGGAACATGGGGTTGCTAAAGCACACAAGTAAATTCACATTTCATGGGGAAAAAATCAACACCAAGCACAAGCCCCTGATGTTTTCGATAGGGTGGCCATACATTCTGTTTAGACTTCCTTCTATGTCGTGGCATCCTGTGTTGGAAGGGCACATGGGCGGTCCTCTAAGAACCCTCTTCTAGCTGAGTCCAGAGGGCTCCCGGATGCAGTGCCCAACACTCAACTGCACTTCATTCATTCTTCCTTAGCTCACTCTTCCGCCCCCAGATCCCTAAAGAATGGCACTTGTTCTTACTCTTTCTTTTTAAAAGCTCCTTTAACTTTCAGCACAGGTTGGGCATGCTCTGGAGAACACTATAGTCTGACCCATGTCCTGATGGCCTCTGTGCTCCCTTGAAAAAGGTCCCCAGGCATGGCAGGAAAACCAACAAAGTGCACCTGAAGTTCTTTAATTCTGCTGCTGCACGGCAAGATTGCAGTGGTAGGAGAACCAGGAAGAGTGAGGTGGAAGAAGAGAGGAAAAACAGCTCTGTGAGTGGGAAAGGAGAACAGTTAGAAAGGAAACAGAGAGAGAGAGAGAGAGAGAATGCTAAGCTATTGTAGGAACAGGGAGAGAAACGGATGTCGTCAGAATGGGCACAAGCAGGAAGGAAATGGGGGGAGCATCCAGGATTGTGGCAATGCCCCGTGCCCCTGAGAACATCACTAGGCCAAGGTAGGGGGGTCTTCCCATTGGCAGGGAGGAGATTTGGTTCAACTTACTTCTCTTATCCTTGGTTGCCATACGTGAGATGTGTTCAGTGGCAATGTCCAGTTGCCATAGATCTCCTCTGTAGAGTGAGGGAAGAAAGGCAAACAAACACATGAGAATGGGAAGAAAGGGTCGGCAGAACAAAAGGGTCCTATTATGAGGCGAAACACGGCCTATAAATAAAAAAATAGAAGCAAAGGCAGAATCTTTTGATACCCACCAAAACAAGTGACGGTGGTCATCCAAGTGATCCAAATAAAACAACCCGTGCAGACTGGCTAAATGTGAATTCTTTACAGTACCTATATACTGTGGTGCCTTGCACAACGAGCGCCCCGTAGAGCAATGAATTCGCTCTACGGTGACGCTTTTGTGATCGCTAATGCGATCGCAGAGTGATGCCCCCAATGGGCGAAAATCGCAGAGTGAAGGTCGGTAAGCGGTTCGCTTACCGACCTTTGCTTTGCGACCCGCCGATCAGCTGTTCCGTGGCTTCAAAATGGCCGCCGGAACAGCCGAAAGGGCCGGGCGCAGCGTTTTCGCGCCCTCCCCTCGCTTACCAAGGGCGCGAAAATGCTGCGGCCGGCCATTTCGGCTGTTCCGGCGGCCATTTTGGACCCGCCGGACAGCTGATCGCAGCCATTTTCGCGCCCTGTTTAGCGAGGGGAGGACGTGAAAATGGCTGCCGGCCATCGGAGAAACATTGCTGAACGGTGAGTACAGCAGCCAAATGGAACACATTAAACACTGTTTAATGCGTTCCAATGGGCTTTTCTGCCCCGCTCAGCGATGTTTCACACAGCGAGGGTTAATCTGGGACGGATTAACTTCGCTGTGCGAGGCACCACTGTATTCTTTACAACACCGTATCAATTTTAATATTTAAATGTTACAGAGTCCATTCAGGCCCAACAATTAAATCTACAGTGGTGCCTCACTTAACAACGATAATCCGTTCCAGGAAAATCGCCATTAAGCGAAAACATTGTAAAACAAAATTAAATACCCCATTGTAATGCATTGAAACCCGTTCAATATGTTCCAATGGGGTAAAAACGCACCGTCCAGCGAAGATCCTCCATACGGCAGCCATTTTCGCTGCCTGTATAGCGAGGAATACGTCCCTAAACACAGCGGGGAGCCATTTTAAGCACCTGGTGGCCATTTTGAAACCGCCGATCAGCTGTTTAAAAAAACATCGTTTTGTGAAGAATCGGCTCCCAAAGCAGGGAACTGATCATCGCAAAGCAAAAAAACCCTATTTAGACCATTGTTTTGCGATCGCAATTGTGATTGCAAAAAGATCGTCATACAGCGATTTCGTCATAATGCGGGGCAATCATTAAGCGAGGCACCACTGTATTGGGAAGCGCAGAGGTCTTGTTCCATGGTAGCTCATGGTCTAGAACAGGGGTCCCCAACTCCTGGTCCGCGGCCCGGTGCCGGTCTGTGGCCATGGCAGGACTGGGCTGTGGAGACAGATCTCCCACCCTGCTCCCCTGCAACACTCCTCCACCCACCCTACCTGCATGCACAGCCCACCACCCACACGTACGGGTGCCCTGCCCACCTGCAAGCACCCCCTGCCCCTCCGCGAGCATGCCCTGCCCCTTTGCGCATGCACACAAGCGCATTCCGCCCGTTCGTGCATGCACATGAGTGTGCCCCATCCCTTATGGATAAGCGGGTCCTACTGTATATATAATTACAAATGGTGACATGAAACAAATTAAATAACAAAACCTAAAAACAAATAAATAGGTAGACAGGACTTAAGGGAACATCCTTGCTAGTTCTCATGACAGGTTCAGATGAAGAGGACAAATTTAACCTTAGTTCCAAAATGCAGTAATGAGGGCACACACAAAAATTACTTAGACAAGATTGATATTGGGTGCCACCCTGAACAACCCCCCTGTCTCAGAGTGGAGGCAACCAAAGAAGAACATCTGATGAAGTCTGTACTGGCAGGCAGATTGACAGCACAGTTCTACAAAGGCATGTTTATAACACCTTTGCTAGAAGGGGACTGACGGTACAATTTTATATATAATTCTGGAGATACTTCACTGACTGCATTATGACTTAATAGCAAGTATGCATAGCATTGCAGCCTTAAATGTCTCTAGGCCAGGATGGGGAACCTGTCTGTGTTGCTGGCCTACAGGTCCCATCATCCTCAGCTGCTGATCAGACTGCCTGGGGTCGAGGTAAACTAAAATTCAAGAGCACGCGGAGTGTTGCAGATTCTGCATCCTTGCTGTAGTTCTATGAGGGAAAAAGTCCTTCTAGTACAAATTGATAACTACCCATGTGAAAAATCAGTAATCTGGGCAAATGATAACTAAAGTGGCTTTCCCCCTATTACGGAAGTGGGTATATGATCAAATCCTTCTCATTCCAAAGCAGAAAATCAGTATCCCATGCAGGTGAATGTTTATAATATAGTACATTACTCTTTGGGAACTGGCTGGCCTTATTAAACCAGTAAGAGGCCCTCAGGTTATTCCAGTTCTGTTGTAGGACTTGCACTGTCTCCCACTAACCAGCAGGTTGTGCCAGCTTCACTTACTTTCCGGAGGACATTTCCATTTATCCAATGCCAGGATAGACTTGGCAGGAACCAGGAATGCGAGAGCACTGGCTTGAAACAGTGGAAGTCTGGATTGTCAAGAAGAAAAAAACATGATTTGCTAGTCTATGCGCTGATCTTTCCCTTCCCTGAAGGGCGTCAAAGGCAAGCTGGGAGCAAATTTACCTAATGCCCACAGTGCTTTGGATGAGAGTGGTGATCCCCACACAGCTGAAGATGGTGCCAATGAGCTGGCTGATGGTATACTGGTCCTTCCCTACACACAGGGACTCTGCCAGGAGGAAAGGAACAGCGATGGTGCCACTGAAACAGGTCAGATAATGCTGAAGGGGAAAATGGGGAGCGAAGGAAGGAGGGAGGGTCAAAACAGCACAGTTACTAAACAGTTCCTCAGAGGTAAAGCACAATCAGCTGCCATTCCATTCCTAACAAACTAACAAACACAGTAAAATACAAGTGCAAGAATTTGTGATATCTTTACAGACCACTAAAAAAACCATCACAGAGTGAAGAACTTACAGTCTTAACATTCAAGGCAAGATGGATTTTGCCAGGAAAGTTACTCTTAGATTTGAGTATGTAGGTCTAATGCAGGCATCAACTATATCTTATTTTTCTATGATTCTCTAATGTCAGTGATTGGACTTAGAATTGCCAGGTCCCAGGGTGCTGGCTGACTTTTAAGAGGGTGATAAATCTCAGGCTAAGCAAAGTGATAGAGAACATTTGATTTTTATGTCTGAGGCAGGTTTAAAGGCAGAAAATAGAATCCATACATGCCCATTCCCAGGCAGTAACACACCATGCTGGCTCTCAGTGGAAAGGTGTTTTGATGTGTGTTGTGCTAACACAGTGTGTTGGACCGCCAAAAATGTCAGGAGTGAAAGGAGGAGAAAGTTGGTGGGTGCACGCCCTTAGACTTCTCATGCAGTTGGAACAAGGCAAGGGGGACGGCGAAAGCCCTGCCTTGTTGCTCAGGGCTTGGTAGATGTGATGTGTACAATGGGGAGAAAACCTCCCCATGGGCTGGCAATGTGCTTTCCATTAATCCCAGCAGCAGACTAGTACCTGGAAAACGACACATGTCATGTGTGTAATTGCTATGGTGGCTACCACTGCAACTGCTTGGCTAGCTAAAAATACAAGGCTCTGAGGGGTAATGAGCAGTAGTGAATGGAGTAGAAGCCATGCTGAGGTGATAATAAAAGCTAAAAGTAAAGAAAAGCTAAGCAGAAAGTTGTTCTTGTATCTGGAAAAAAGAATTGTCCAGACAGGGAAATATTGTGGCAAGGGTTGTGAGCTTGGGAGTAGCCAAGACAAGCTGCTTGGAAAAGTGCAAGTTAGTTATAAGGAAAGCCACTGAAAGAAAGGTCCTTTTGGCTCTAGTGAGGGAAAAGAACCAGTTGAGTTTAATAAGAAATTGCATTATTTATGCCCACCCCAAATGAAGTAAAAAGTCAGTTATGGAGGCAGTTGAGCCTCAGGGTCCTGAGGGAAATGGGAACCCTCAAATTCAAAGTGAAGAAGAAACTAAGGGCTCACTAATAATTGCCTCAGAAGGAAAAAAAAATCCAAAGCTCCCAAGATTTTGAAAAATGGAAGCTAGAACAAGAATTTAAACCGAAGGACCTAGGTCTGAAAAACCAATTAGAATTAGAGAAAAATGAGAGAACTTGAAAGAAAAAGGGAATTTGAGTACAGAGAACTTGAAAGGAAAGGGGAATTTGAACAAGAACTGGAAAGAGAAAAATCAAAGAACGGGAAAGGGAAATGCAATTCCAAATAGAGATGAAGAAATTGGAATTAGCTGCTCAAAATAATAATAATAATTGCAGTGTGATAAATCCTTCAAATATCGACCTAAAGAAATTTCCCCAATATTGGAATGGAGATTGTCCTGAATCTTTCCTGATTTCTTTTGAGAGAACTTGTTGGGACTTCAGGGTTAAAGATGATGAGAGGATGATACTTTTAATGTCACAGATAGGGGGAGTTTTATCTGAGATCTATTCACAGATACCTCTTGAACAAGCTAGAGATTTGGAGGCTTATATAAAGATGGTGTATTCCAGATCTGGGATTAATTCAGAGTACCTCAGAAGAAAATTTCACACTGTTTCAAAGAGATAAAATAGAGGGCTTTTACACAGAACAAACAATATTCGATAAACTTCTGCTGAGCTCAAATACATTAAGAAAATGTATGATTATTTGCTAGAAATTAAAATGCAAGATGAGATGGTCAAAGAATGTATGATTAGGTGGGCACAAAATATAGGACATAATATTGATATTCATCAATGGTTGCAAGTATAGACAAATAACATAAAGCTCACAAAATTGGTAAATTTCAAGGAGAACATATACAAGATGTTTTATAGGTGGCATATGACTCGGGAAAAACTGCCAAAGATTTATACAGAGGTGTCAAATGTTTGTTGGAAGTGTGAAGCACAAGAGGGAAGCTTTTACCATATGGGGTGGACTTGTAGAGTAGCGAAACAGTATTGGATAGCAGTACATACTCTGTTACAAAAAATATTGCTTTGTAATGTTCCACTAACCCCAGAATTGTTTTTGCTGAGCATTATTCCAGACAATATAGATAAGACAAAGAATTACTTAGTCATATATACAATCACGGCAGCCAGAATTCTTTGTGCTAAGAACTGGAAGAAATTGGAGATACCGAAACAAGAACTCATTGAGAAGATATGGGAAGCGGCAGAAATGGATATTCTATCAGAAGTGTTGAAAGACTGTCCAATACAAAAGGCAACTGAACAATGGGATTTATTATACAAATGGCTTGAGTCCCCAGATAGTGTTTGAGTAACATAGATTTAAACTAAGATGTAACTGTAACTTGAAATCTAGAGGGCAATTAAATTATAGAAAGGCGGAAAGTCGACTTGATATTGCAACATGAACAGATTGGATGACTGTATATTTTGTGTTCTCCTACCCCCCTTTCCCCCCCATATCCCCTTTTACCTTCTGTATTCCTTACATTATCCCTAGTTGTTTAAAAAAAAACAACAAAAAAGAGTTAAAGACATTGATTGTATCTTCATGACCTGTAATAATAAACAACTTCTATTTGGTTCTTTTTAAAATGACACATTTTAAAATGACACATGTTGATGTAATCAACTGGTGACAGTGACACAATATGTAGCTTGTGCCCTTTGATTGGTGAAACAACCAAGGAACAGGCAGGAACGTGACAGACTTTCTGTATAAAGCTTATGTAGGCATACCAAGTCTTACTCAGATACATCTCCTTAGAGTTCTATATCTGTATTTCTTTTTATTCTCTTCATTCTTACATAGAGTAATGTATCCAGCTGTCTTCACCTGTTACAGTGGTGCCTCGACTTACGAATGTCCTGACTTACAACCATTTTGAGTTACGACCAGCTCCGGCTGCAAAATTTTGCTTCGATTTGCGGCCGGAGCTTTGAGTTATGATCCAAAAAAGGCAGGGGAAAAGGGCGGGAAATTCAAATTGCTAACTGTTGATAGGCGAAGAGGCTGCTTCTTTGTAGCTCTTTCGCCCCAACGATTAGAGAGTGTGCGATCTGAGGAGGCTGCAGACTGCCTGGCTTCTGCTTCTGAGTGAGAATGTGTTTGTTTGCAGGGAGGCTTCAGACTGCCTGGTAAGGTAAGGTGCTGCTTTCTGCTTTTTAAAAACTGCCTGTTCTGGGTGGGTTTTGAAGGGTGGGTTTGGGCTGGGGGGTGTAATGTTTCTGTGCTGTGTTGCTGGGTGTGTTTTTTTTTGGTGATATTTTTCTTGCAGCCCCAGCACCTTCCAATGGGGCTTGCTCTGTTGTTTATTATTGGTTTGGGGTTTTTTTAAAGCCCCAGTGCCTTCAGATGGGGTTTGCTGTGTGCTTTTTTTTTGGTAATTTTTTTCCAGCCAGAATGGATTAATCACGTTCCAATGCATTTCAGTGGGAAATGGTGCTTCAACTTATGACCATTTTAAGTTATGTCCATCTTCTGGAACGGATTATGGTCGTAAGTCGAGGCACCACTGAATATACTTCTTTAAAACTGGTTTTTCACATGTTTAATATTAACAAAAAGTTCTATATATCTTCTGAGAATAAAACTCAGGTGGTGAATGCCAAAATGGGGCCAATGATACTGGGATACTAGTATGCTTGAGGGCACTGCGAGATTTGCAAAATTACAAATGGGTCAAAAAAAATCTAAATGCTTCTCCTTCAGCCTCTCCTATTATTAATAAAAATGCACATGTGCATGTGCTTGTCTGTATAACATTAATGCCATACCAAACTACCTGTGTGTGATTTTCTTTAAAAAGATAAATTGTCATGGATTATTCTGCTTTGATTGGATTCTTAGTACTATTTGTGTTTTCCATTTTTGCATTTTCCATTTCTCAGAGTGACTTTTTTTTTTTTAAAGTATATTTATGTTCTTGGCTCTAATATTGTCTTTTAATGATGCAAGCTGCCTCTTTGTACTCATTGTTCTTAGCTTTAAATATTATCTTTTAATTATGTCAACCACCATTGTATACTCATTGTTTCAACTTCAAATATTGTCTTTCAGTGTTGTAAGCCGCCTTTTCAAGGAGAAAGGCAGGGTAAAAATACTTAAATAAATAAATATACAGAATTTCTGCCTAGCGTGTTATCCATCTCTGTGCAGAATTTCCAAGATTTAAAAATGCATTCAAAACAAATGAATGACAGCCCATGGGAAATATTCAAAAAGTATAAACAAGACTGCAACACTACAGAAGTTAATAAATAGTACTTTTCATCACTGTAATTACCAGTAGAAGGAAAGTTTCAAGCAACCTATACAGACTTCATAATGACACATGGATAATAAGTCTGATATAATGGTCTGAGAGACAATCACCATGAGAAATATTTAAATTGAACAATCAGCTTTCTTTGCCTCCACCCACCCAAGGGTACCTAGTCACAGATGATACTTAATCAACCTGTTACCTGAAATCCCAGTAGGATGCAGAGGTACCAGGGAGGTGTGTCTTCAATTGTATAGATCATGTCAAAACCTGGTTCTTCAGGGGATATCGGTGGGCCTGCATGGTTCTCATTTCCCGCCTTCTGCTGAACATAAAGAACAAAAATTGGAATCCCCAAAGGATTTGCTACCTCATTCAACCTTCTGAAACCTTGTGGGCTCTTCATGTCTTTTACTTTCACTCCCATGATCTCTCCTGCAGCCGCAGTCAGATAGGTTTGATGGGAGCTGTAGTCCAAAGCAGCTGGAGGGTACCACACTGTGGGAAAGAAGCTCTGTTTTAAAGCAGCGCTTGTGGCCATACATGGATTCTTGCCATGTTCAAAATGATGTGCTGGCTGGGGAAGGGAGGGGGCAGAGCAGGTTGACCCCATGTCCCGAGACTCAGACAGTTGACTGTGTGTATGTAGTAGCAACCCTTTCCCAAACTGACAATCTACTTGCTCTGGCAGTACACTCGGTGCTTGCTACACTCTCTGTGATCATCAACCCTTGCGCTTCTCTTCCATTAATCTTCCACTCTAATTTATGGTACAAATGAAAAGCCCGGCTTTCACAGGTAAATAGGGAAAGATTGCTTGGGAGATCTTCCGACTGGACAGGGGCTTTATATCCTGAACAAACAATACAGGCAGTCAGGCTTCTAACCCTGCCAGTAACCCACTCAAAACAATCAACTCTGTTCAGAGCTCTCAAAAATATACATAGTTTAAAAAGGAGATTCCCCAAGAGCTGTCGTATGAAGACTGCAGGGGATCAAATGCCAATCTATCCTTTGAGTCCATGAAGGAACTGTGATGGTAGGCAATGTTTGTGGGCCAGAGGTGCAAAGTGGTGGGAAGTATTAACAAGCGAATGTTATGAATAACACAAATCCCTTAGGTTCCCAACTTTAATTTTATCCCAGAATTAGTTCTTCTAAGCACAAAAATACTGCTAAAAGAATGATCTCTGAAGCTGTTTGACCTAGGGTCAAACTGCATGTTGGAGACAACTCATCATTACCGCTGAAATTTCTTTTAGCGTTCAAAGAGGTGTGGATCAGGCAGATTTTTAAACCTGAGAAATCAAACTTGCGGATCAAAAAAGGCTTATGCCCAGACAACCAATCACAAACAAAGCAGGCTGATTTGCAAACCATGAGAGGCAAACAAAACGAAAACAAAACGTCCTCCTGTGATAATCAAACAAAACCAACATTTAAGGAATTCCATCTTCTAACAAGTTATCTGTAACATGCATTTTGGCCCATACAGACCATTGCACGTGGGGAATGAGCAAAGTCAACATGACTAAGCAATAGCAATCTGACTTGATAGCTGGCAAGGTGTGAGCTAATACAGAAGTATATAAAATTCTCTTTGCGCTAGGTTACTGCTTAGATTTCTAACAAACTTTTCATCTGCTTCTCGCATAAAATGTTTTTAGCAAAAGCAGATTCATGATTATGCTCATTCAGTATTATGCTTTGCATTGTACACCTTTAAATCTCTATTGAAGTTGAAATGAATATGAAATCTAATTGTTACCTTTTGCAAAGCATCTACACTAGTGATTATGTATTTTCTGTGTAACTTTTGTTTTTTCTCTCTTAAACGGCGTTTCATCACTACCAAATGCAAATGACTTAATTTCCTCCAGACTGCTTATTGCAGAGTTGGATGCTTCATTCCTTTCCTGCCTGTTCACTTACAAACTGGAGCTGATGGGTGGAATAAAAATGGAGCCAGTTTCTTTCTAGGATAGTGCAAATAACGTGTCTGTAACAGGCCAGGCGCTGGATAGGTGAGTGAATTAGATATCCGGATGCAGAGCCAGAAGTTAGGCATTCAAGTCCCCGTTGTGCATCTCAGAAGAACCACCCTGTGTGGCCTTGGGCAAGCTGCACAGTCCCAGGACTCTCCCGGAAGAAGGGGATGGTAAACCACTTCTGAGTACTCTCTACCTAGAAAACCCTGTAAAGGGTTGCCATGGGCCAGAATTGCCTTGGCCACACATGATGAACAGACATGGAGAAGAACAGATGGGAAAATCATCAATTTCTGAAAAATCATAAATGCTTGGAACATCAAGAGGTCATTCCGTGCCTCGTGCACAGCCCGCATCTGCTTGGATCTGGCACTTGTGGTTCACAAAGATCAAAAGCTGGCATCCTTCCGCCGCTCCGTTCTCTGGTCCAGCCCTCTCCTTCCCCTGAGCACCAGCAGAGAGAGACTGCTGCTCATTTTTTGCTCTCAAAAACACTTAAAATATCCAAGCAAGAACGACCACACCAATTAGAAATGGTAGACTTACCTTGAATGGAGAAGGGCCTTCAGAGCAGCCTCTCATGCCTGGGCAAAGCTGGGCCTGGCTTTGTGAAGGAAGAGAAAATGGAACAAGAGGCACACTTATTATCTTGGGAAGGACTTTAGTCCACAAAGATTGTGTGTCAATCTATAACTGGAGCCATGGGCTGCCGGTCGTGAAACAAATTGTATGGCTTTGGAAGTTCACGCATTAAACCCTATTCATGAGGACGTTACGTGGGTAAAACCTATCCTCCTTGTACAGTACCTTCCATAATGACAGCTTTTCATCGCTCTGTGGGATAAACATTATGAGAATAGGGTTATTGTGTAACTGGCAGGACAGCTGATAGTTTACACAAAATTCAACTGGTGATGTATAAAGCAGCTGAGATCCATTATGTGTCAGCCTGTTGGAATCCACAGTTTTGAAAATATCTCAACCAGCATGGTTGTTAATAGATGGCCAATGGGCAAAAATCCAAGTCAACCCACAAGGGGTTGCTTCATATCCACCTCGAGGAATCCTCTTCCACCTATGCAGCTATATTCGCACATGTACTGTTTTCTTCCCTCAGAATTAGGCAGCCAGCCAGTCAGCCTACCCTTCCCTCAATTACACTCTGCAGAGTTATAACTTTTAGACTGATTTCGATCTGCACCGAGCCGGAGGGGGGGGGGCGGAATTTCCAAAGAGGAATGAATGAGATTACACAGCTTTTGAACTAAAAAGAGTGACACTCTTGTCTCAAGTTATTAGAGAGAGAAGGCACGTACTGCAGAATAGGAACAGGTATATTAGTTGCTCTGGCTGTTATACAAGGGAAGAAAAATGTATTTATTCGACTAATTCTAGTTGTTTCAAGCTTGCATATTTTGGAAATGTGCATCATTAGGCCTAAGAGCACATTCAGACATCAGTGCTTACCTCTTTCTTCTTTGTTATTCTCCTCACTTTGGCTTTGGGAGTTTCTTACAAGCCTCTCTTTAGCAAATGGGCCGCTCTTTATGTAATTTTTCCTCCCCAACGCAAAGGTGCTTCTTCTTTCTCAGGCTGTGATTCACGATCCCCTGGTATTATCTTTTGTAAATAACCCCGAGTATGCATGCATACAGCCAGGGCAACACGCGCCACTAAACACACCCATTCCAATACCTTTGCTGCAGGTTGAAAAACTCCTCCCACCCAGAATCAGGGAGGAATCTGGAGACACCTAGTAAAGGAGTGGAGGATCACAAGAGATCCTCCTTCAAAAGAAAGAAAAGGCCTGGGGGTGAAAAGCTGCTGAACGTATGCAAATCCCAATTAAGAATGTTGTGATAAGGGCGAAATAGTGGAAGAGTGGGAGGATGGGTCCCACTAGTTGATGGAAAGGAAGGGCCAAGACGAAGTATGCCTGCGAATGGTTTCTGCTAGGTAGGACTAATGCTTTTAAGGAATGTTGGCTTTTTAAATCGATTTGTAAAAATGGTCTCCTAAATATTTCTGTTGTTATAGCTCATGGCTTCTGGGATTCTTCTTGGCTGAAAAGTGATAAATGAATTAAAGACATAATAAATTAAAAGCCAGCTGTTGTTTTTCAAAGGCAGGCCTTCGTAACACTAGCCTTGTGAAGAGACTACAGGGATGCCCTTGGGTATATAATCCAGTTTCATTTTGTTCTAGACAAAAATCAAGCCACCTTTCTCAATGCCGAAACAAAATCCGGTGAGCAGGACTGAAGTGAATGCTATTTGGGATCATGTGCGGCCCTTGCCACTTTGGCTAACGATGGCCAGGACAGCAGGTCCGTACCTCCAGACAACTGCATCATAGAGATTCGTTAGATAATTGCAGGAACCCTTGAGGGCACTGCAGGAACCTTGATGGTTCATGAGATGTACCAATGAGGCCGAGATATCTAGCCCCGTGCCATATAAATGGCAGGATATGACTTCCCAATCTGGCGACTCCGCAACATGCCATGAAGTAGAGGCAAGCTACTGAAAAAATGTGGCTGCCATTCCCCTAGCAATGAAGGTCAAGGTTGCTAGATCAGCAGCTTCCCATTTCCTAAGATTTTCAGAACTGCAACCTGGGACCATAGGATGGTAAGACCTTCTGGCACAATGCAAAACAACCTCTCCCTGTGTATATGCACATCAGAGAGTGAGACCTTGTGGATTTCCCTCTCTGTGAAGGCTGTATACACAAAACATCAACAATCACATCTGCACTGACCCAGTGTGCCAGTTGGGAATGGAAAGAAGATGAGCACCTAGGGGTTAAAGCCACCATATATAATAAAACCAAGCAATCTTTTCTTTCAGCCCTACTCGCGCTGAGATTTGTTTTCTCTCTGCCTGGCAATCCTGGGCAGGCTAACCATCCCCCAAGAGTTCTGCCAGTATCCTGAGACCTGATATTCCTAATTAGGAACAAGTAGGGTTTGATAGCTCAGTGGTTTAGGTATCTGGCTGCAATTTCAATTCCCCATTGTGCCTGCTGTGAGTAGAGCCAGCCAGTGAGGCCTTGGGCAAGCTGCACATGCCCAGGGCACCCCCAGAAGAAGGGAAAGATAAACCACTTCTGAATATGATCTGTCTACAAAACCAAGACAGAAAACGGTTGCTATAAATCAGAATTGACGTGACAGCACATTGTTGTTGTTAGAGTTTGACAGTTGGAAGAGACTCCTTTGAGCAGTACGAATTGGATCTCCCTATGGTTTCTCACTCTTTACATTTCTGTTCTGTAAACTCCCAGAGACATTCTACAGATCCTGGCTGTCATGACAAATAAAACCCACACATTTCTGTGTATCAATACAGAGGTGCAAAATCCAGATTAATGTACCATATTTTTCTGTGCATAAGACACCTCCATATATAAGACACACACACCCCACTTTTCTAACACCAAATTTCTTTCTTCACAAGAAAGTGGAGGGGGAAGGCAGGGAACAATGCGCTTTGATTCTTGCGAAGAAAGTGAAGGGGGAAAGCAGGAATCATCAAAGCGCTTTGATCCCTGCTTTTCCCCTCCACTTTCTTGTGAGGAAAGTGCTTTTCCCCTCCACTTTCCTCACAAAACGTGGAGGGGGAAAGCAGGAATCAAAGCGCTTTGATCCCTCCCCCCTTACTTCTGTGTATAAGATGACCCTCCATTTTAAATCTAAAGATTTTAAACAAAAGTATCATCTTATACATGGAATAATACGGTACATAGTTTATCTGTGTCTATACCCTAAACATGCACTGGTTTCTAGAATGAAAAACAAAAATCAAGTCACACATGCCACAGGATCTGGGATTCTCTGTAGATTCTAGACTTCCTGTAGGACATGTGATTAACAAGGCAGTCTGGTTCTTTCATCCATTGGCCATGTTGAATCATCACAGTAGCCTTCCTTGCCAAAGGTGGTGTGGGGAAAATGTACGGAGGAGGGGGATCTACCTCCCTCAATGACCCTAACTGCTAGAGTGAGGAAACTATGACCCTATCCCCCCCTTCTCAAATGACCCTAACTGCACATTTTCTCTCTGCTTCAGTTCACCTTTGCTCCTGCCATGCTGTTTAGTCAGGGGCCTGGCCAGGAGGGTCTTTTCCCCAAGACAAATATTGACCCACTTGTGCCCTCCCAGACCTGGGCTGAATGTTGTGTTCACCTTGCTGAGGAAAAGGACAGTTCAGTGTGGGGGGCACCATTATTATCATTCCATTTGTTGCCTGCAGTATTGAGTCCCTCCCTAGGACGTGCACAGAACATGGATGGTCTTCAAGGGCGAGGTTGGTGCGTGAAGTATAATCCAGTTTTGAATGGCCAATTCAGGCTGCTGTAGCTGGCCAGGCAATACAAGTGAATACAAACCATGAACCGGTGTAATGCTAGGAATTCACCTTCCACCTCTCTTTTGCTCTGCAGTTGTTTGGATGGTGCCTTTTGCATGAATCTTTTCCAGTGGTTCTGGGTATACTCCTGCTACTCAGAGCAAGGAGAAAGAAGAATGTTGTGCCACTTTGGTTGTGCATGCCCTTTAACAGGGTCACAAGAGTAATAAATAATAGGGTCAAACAAGTGCAAGGTTGTAGACAAATAGTTCTGTATCAGATTAGTAAAAAAAAAAAAAGAGAGAGAGAGATTAAAATGTACAGTCTAATCCAAACATAAAGAGTTGGACAATCGCATTTTATTTTGCACCATTATCTCATCCCAGACCTTCTTTCTTTATTGCGCAAGTCAAAACTTGCCCTGGTTCACAGACTGTTCCAGCAGGCTATTTTAAAGTAGATTTTGTCTTTTTGTTAATGTCACAGCCAAAATGCAGTGGATATACCACCAAACTTAATCTTTAGCATTGTGAGTGAGTGTGTGGTTTGGTTGGTTTGGTTTTGGGGGTGGTAGATTTATATTAATGAGGGTGAAAGAGGACAGCGCAAAAAAAGGTTTGAAGCTGAACATCAAAAAAACTAAGATCATGGTCACTGGTCCCATCACCTCCTGGCAAATAGAAGGGGAAGATATGGAGGCAGTGACAGATTTTACTTTCTTGAGCTCCCTGATCACTGCAGATGGTGACAGCAGCCACGAATTTAAAAGACGCCTGCTTCTTGGGAGGAAAGGAATGACAAACCTAGACAGCATCTTAAAAAGCAGAGACATCGTCTTGCCAACAAAGGTCCGCATCGTCAAAACTATGTTTTCCTGTAGTGATGTATGGAAGTGAGAGCTGGACCATAAAGAAAGCAGATCGCCGAAGAATTGATGCCTTTGAATTGTGGTGCTGGAGGAGGCTCTTGAGAGTCCCATGGACTGCAAGGAGAACAAACCTATTCATTTTGAAGGAAATCAACCCTGAGTGCTCACTGGAAGGACAGATCCTGAAGCTGAGGCTCCAATACCTTAGCCAAATGAGAAATCTCCCTGGAAAAGACCCTGAGGTTAGGAAAGTGTGAAGGCAGGAGGAGAAGGGGATGACAGAGGACAAGATGGTTGGACAGTGTCACCGAAGCGACCAACATGAACTTGACCCAACTCTGGGAGGCAGTGGAAGGCAGGATGGCATGCTATGCTCTGGTCTGTGGGGTCACAAAGAGTCAGACACGACTAAACGACTAATCAACAACAAAGTTTTATGTTTTGGTCTGGTTGTAGAGAGACAGTGCTCCCTTGTATGGCATGCTGGGTCCTCTCATTAGCAAGGTTAATCAACAGTAGAGATAGGGAGCTGGGCCAGAAATAGGAACATAGAGCAGGAGAATGGAGCATTCACAAGGGACCAGGAGATACAGGAGTGGGGTGCACTTGCTGGCATAGCTTACAGTCATTAAATGCAGGCCTTTTGCCCATTTTCAGTTAGATAAAACTCTGACTCAAAGAATGGAGGCTTTGCCACATGCAGGTCAAAGTCTATTTTAGTAGCTCTTCAGCTAGTGGTTTATTAAGGCTGAAATGAAATTAAGAATTAACTACTTTGCTGTGCTTCAAAGCATGTTTGCTGGTGTGTTATTGAGGAAGAAACATACCCAGTTTGATAACTGGTGCGTGGACCACCTTGAATATACTTAAGGCATTCATAAGCAAAGGTTGGGCCTGCCCATCCCCCATAGGGCTTTCAGCCATTCTGGCCACTCTTCCAAGTTCCAGGCAGTCTCTATGCTAGGGCTCCAAAAAGTAGCTTATGAAATTATTCTACATGGAATCCTGTGGACTTGGCAATGGCTGGTGGTGGTAATTGCTGGATAGCTCAGAAGTGTAGGCATCTGGGTGTGGAGTTAGAGGTTGGAAGTTTGATTCCCTGCTGTGCCTCCTGGACTCGATGATCCATAGGCTTCCTTCCGGCTCTGGAGTTCTAAGATGATCTACAGCTAGACTGTTACCTTACTCTGACCTGTTTCTCTAGAGTGAGGAAACAGGTACCTGCCATTCTTTTCCATTGTGCAAGTTTGTACTGCCACTATGAGGTAATAAGAAGAAAAGCCGTAATGTTTCACCACAATAGTTTACCTTGAGTCATTGCAGAGCTATAATTTTTTTAAGAAGGTGGGAAAAGTTGTGCTGAAAATTTAAAGCTAGTCAGGTTCTCTGTGATGGGCTGAAAAGGACAGGGTATTTAGAATAAATACACACTACTTGATTATGCTCCAGTTGCAAATGTGAATGCATGCATAACAAGAGATGTGTAGTCTCTACACTTGAGCAAGAATACCGGAAACTGGTTCTTGCTCAACTGCCCAGCATGGAGTTGAGCAGGAATCTCTCTTTTCTTTGGATTGATTGTTGACTGCTTGAAAAAAGTGACAAAAGAGGGGGCAGGATGAGCTGCAGATGCTAAGATGTTTGGGGAAAAAAATCTGTGTCACTGGAAGTAGTGCATTAGGTGAGATCCAAAACCCAAACACCAGGTCAGTGTGATGTTATGTGTTGCATAATATATAATGACATTGTTGTTGTTGTTCAGTCATTATCTGTCATAATGAACTAGCACTATGCCAGACTGCAAGAAATAAAAATATTAAAAATAATATCACAGTGGCAGCAGCAAGTGGCTGTAGGAGGCAGCCAGTGAGAGGGCAGATGGGTGCAGGACAGAGCCTCAATGAAACTACAATGGTGCCTCGACTTACAAACTTAGTTGGTTCTGGAACTCTGGTCGTAACTCGAAATGGCCGTAAGTGGAAGCACCATTTCCCATAGGAATGCATTGAAATGCAGTTAATCTATTCCGGCCGAAGGAAAAAAACACCAAAAAAACCACAAAAAACTACTGCGAGACCCATTGGAAACGCAATTAATTCGTTCTGGTCGAAGGAAAAAAAGCAAAGCAAAGCAAACAAACCGTGCAAGATCCTTCGGAAATGCAAAAAAAGCAAAGCAAAAAGCAAACAGGCTCTGCAAGACCCTTCAGAAATGAAAAAAAAAGCAAAGCAAAAAGCAGACACTGCAAGACCCTTTGGAAATGCAAAAAAAGCAAACCAAAAAGCAAACAAACCCTGCAAGACCCATCAGAAATGGGGGGGGGGGAATCCAAAAAGCAAACAAACCTTGCAAGACCTATCAGAAATGCAAACAAACAAACAAAAACTGCAAGACCCATCACAGCATAGAAACATAACCCCCCAAGCCCAAAACCACACTGCAAAACCCACCCAGAACAGTTTTTAAAAAGCAGAAAGCAGCACCTTACCTTACTAGGCAGCCCGAAGCCTCTTCCGATCGCACACTCTCTAACTGCTGGGGCAAAAGAACTACAAAGAAGCAGCGTCTTCGCCATCAACAGTTAGCAATTTGAATTCCCTGAATTTTTCCCCTGCCTTTTTTATTGTAACTTGAAGCTCTGATCACAAGTTGAAGCAAAATTTTGCAGCCAGAGCTGGTCATTGTCACATACAGCACTGATGGTACCTGTCTGTCATGGGTTTGGAGGGAAAGTTCCATCCTATGGGGAGTGGAAGGCGGGACATCAGGGGGAGGAGCTGTACTGTATATATATTTGGAGCTTGTGTGGGGAGAAGAGTTGGAGTCTGTGTGTCAGACTGAGTACAACTGTGTGTCAGTTAGTACATACCTGATAGGTTCAGGTTTCTTTCTAGGTAGCCAGAACTGATAGGTTCAGGGTCTGTGCGTTACCTTAAAGGGTTCTGTGGGAACCAATCTGTTATATGTGTATGTTTGGGGCTATGCCACGTTACAGTATCTTATTTACCTGATCTTTTTATTTACCCTGTTTGTTATTTAAATAAACCTTGTTCTTTTGTTTAGTAAAATCCATTCCTGGTCTGTGTGACTTCTTATAGGGAATGGTTGGTGGCAGCATAATTAAAGTGTGGCATACTCCAGTAGGTCTGGGGTTGTCACATTGATTGGTGTCCAGCGTGTGGGATACGACTGGTCCAGTTGTCCAGTAGTCCAGCAAAGCCTTGGCAAGTGTGCCCAGAGCAAGGGGGGTCTAGTCAGGGACAATCTGAGAGCGCGTAGGTAATCTTCTAGGCTTACCTCACGGGGAGGTACGCTAGTGGAAGAACGTGCCAACTCAGATTGGGGAGACTAGATTAGGGAGCTCTGAGGCAGCCCGTTTTGGCGGGAAAGGGCTGAGGCAAAGCTGTGTGAAGTAACAGTGATCTAGCCTGTCTGCTGAGAGGCCTAGCAGAGGGGGTGAATTCTGCCTGGCAACAGTTGCAAGTTAGTGCTGAAGCAACAGCAGCAATCTATAGAAGGCTGTTCCTGAGGCAAAAGGAAAAAAGTCGTCGTTTTATTTTGAGGCTTGACTTTTGGAGGCAGCCTGTTCTGGGGGGATTATGCCCTTGACTCGAAGCCAAATGGCAGAAATGGGTGAAGTGAGAGAACCACAGGGTTCTGAGGAGGAATTTGGCTCAGTGCAGGATGAGAACACGGGAGAACTGACCCCAGAACTCAGAAAAATGCTCCGAGCCCAACTGCGTGAACTGAGGGTGAGGGAACTGGCGTTTGAAAGGGAAGTGAAACAGAGACTGTTGGAAGTAGACAAAATGGTGTTTGAGCTGAAGAAGATGGAAATAATGAGTAGAAATAGGAATAACAATAATGGTGAAGGGAAGCCCTCAGACATGAAACCACCTAGACCTCAGATTTTGGAGGGAAAACCAAAACCAGATGAGAAAGACTCCAAGTACAGCAGAAAATGTTATTTCTGTCAGGGAAAGGGCCATCTAATCTCAGAGTGTGAGAAATGGAAGCAGCTAAAGGGAAATTTGCCTCATGATTTGAGTGGAACCAAGCCAAAAGCTGTGTTCTGTGTCCAGAAAGAGCAAAGCTCCTTGCCACTGAGGGAGCCTGTTGCCATGGCTACTCAATCTGGAACAGTGACATCTGCTGATCAGGCTGGGGAAAACGGTCCTCTTGTGGAGGTCAAGCGCTGCTTACTAGTGAGGACAGATTCGCAGTTGTTTGAGACCGCAGGGGTGGACGTAGGAATACTTGACCATCAGTATAGGGGGCTAAGGGATACTTGTTCCCAGGTGACCCTGTGCCATCCAGACATTATTCCTAGGAAGTATATAATCCCAAATGAGAGCTTGAAGGTGGCAGGGATTGAGGGGCAGGTGATCTCACTGCCAGTAGCTGAGGTACCTGTGAGCTTTCAAGGCTGGAGGGGAGTGTGGCGGCTAGCGATTTCATCGACTCTGCCAGCAGCCGTGCTCGTGGGAAATGACCTGGCTGAACATGTGAAACGGGTGCTAGTGATTACACGCTCACAAGCTACCACGGGGACAGTTCAGGGGGGTACTGAAGAGCCCGGGGCAGAAGCAGATGAGGGTAGTTCCGAAGCTGTGGTAGAAACCTTAACCACAGACAGCAAATTTGGCCAAGAGCAAAAGGCAGACGCCACTCTCCAAAAGTGTTTTGAAAAGGTGACAGACACCCAGCTAACACCTGAAACCCCAGCGAGATTTCGCGAGAAAAAGGGGATTTTACATAGAGAGACCCTGATGAATATCTCAAAAGGGGGAGATGGGATCAGAAGTCAGCTAGTGGTACCTGAAAAGTATCGCCCCATGATCTTACAAAGGGGGCACTCTGACATGTTTGCTGCGCACTTGGGGGTGAACAAAACACAGCAGAGAATCACACAGAATTTTTACTGGCCTGAAATAGGGAAGCAGATCAAGGAGTTCTGTAAACAATGTGATGTGTGTCAGAGGCAGGGGAATAACCGTGACAGGACCAAAGCGAAGTTGTGCCCTTTGCCTGTGATTGACACTCCGTTCAAATGTATAGGGGTGGATATTGTGGGACCTTTGCCCAAGGCCACAAAGAGGGGGAACCGGTTCATTCTCACCATTGTGGACCATGCCACGAGGTACCCTGAAGCCATTCCCTTGACTAACATCGAAACTAACACAGTGGCAGATGCCTTGGTGGGGTATATGTCCAGGATGGGATTTGCCTCAGAAATAATCACAGATTTGGGCACATCGTTTACATCAAAGCTCATGAAACGGTTATGGCAAATCTGTGGAATTAAACACAAGGAAACCACTGCCTATCACCCCGAAAGTAATGGGTTAACGGAGAAGTTCAATGGGACTCTGATGCGCATGATTAGGGCTTACTTGGCAGAGAATCCAAACAATTGGGACCAGAAGCTGCAATCCCTTTTGTTTGCTTATCGATCAGTGCCACAAGCCAGTACCGGGTTCAGTCCGTTTGAACTTTTGTTTGGGAGAAAAGTGAAAGGTCCACTTGATTTAATCAAACAAAATTGGGAGCAGATCACCCAGGATGACCCACAAGACGTTGTGACATATATAGACTCTTTAATGAATGACCTAAAGAGAAACCTAGAGCTAGCAGCAGAGAACCTGCAAGCTCAGAAGGTCAGACAGAAAACCTGGTATGACCAGAAAGCCAGGGAGAGGCACTTTAACCCAGGGGAGGAAGTGCTTTGGCTTAGGCCCTGCAAAGAGAACAAACTGCAGCTCAAATGGGCAGGACCATATAGGGTCATTTCCAAGATGTCGGACCTGAACTACCTTATAGAGCGGGAGGAACACCAAGCAAGGAGGGTGGTACATGTGAATGCCCTGAAACCCTACTACAGAGGGGAACAAAGGGTTTTATTTGCCATAAAAGCAGCTGAGAGTGAGGAAGCTGAATTACCCTTCTGGGAGGGTAGAGGGGAAGTAAAATACAACCCAGATGAGGTAAAGATCAGTCCTGCACTCACCCAAGACCAGCAGCAAGAACTAAAAGTGCTGCTCACCAAATATCAAAAGGTGTTTTCAAATAAGCCGGGGATAGTGAAGGGAGTGATGCATCGGATCCACACAGGGGATGCACCCCCGCAAGCAGTATCCCCATACCGAGTGACGGGACCCTATAGGGACAAGGTGCGGAAGGAGCTGGACGAGATGCTTAGGGAGAACATAATCGTCCCCTCTTCTAGTCCTTGGTCCTCTCCGATAGTCCTAGTGGACAAGCCTGATGGGAGCATTAGGTTTTGTGTAGATTACCGGAAATTAAACCGCGTAACCACTCCTGATGCCTACCCAATGCCCAGGCTAGACAACCTGATTGAAACCATAGGGGGTTGTCGGTTCATTTCATCGTTAGACCTAGTAAAGGGATACTGGCAATTAAGGATTGATCCCAGGGATCAGGAAAAGACCGCATTTTGCAGCCCTTTCGGTCTATATGAGTTTAGAGTCCTGAGTTTTGGTCTCAGAAATGCACCAGCCACATTCCAAAGGCTGATGGACCAGACCTTAGCAGGGCTCAGTGACTTTACTGTGGCCTACATTGACGATATAGGGATCTTCAGTAATACCTGGGAAGATCACCTGAAACACCTGGAGATAGTGCTGCAGAGGTTAAGTGCAGCAGGGCTAACGGTAAAGGCAAGCAAGTGTCAGCTGGGTAGCCCAGAAATAAAATACTTGGGTCACATAGTAGGGGGAGGAGTGATCAAACCCCTAGAGGCCAAGATAGAAGCCGTTCGTGATTGGCCCAGACCCAACACCAAGAAAAAAGTCAAATCATTTCTTGGGTTGGTGGGCTACTACAGAAAGTTCATCCCGAGGTTTAGCGAGATGGCGGCTCCGCTGACCGATCTGACGCGGAAGAAGACTGATGACCGCATCCCGTGGACCAGCGACTGTGAGGAGGCGTTCTGGAGGTTGAAGGAGGCGCTCATCAATTATCCAGTGCTGCGTGCTCCAGACTTCGACCGGGAGTTCATCATCTACACCGATGCGTCTAACAGCGGGGTAGGAGCAGTTCTTTGCCAGGAGGATGAAAATGGTGACCAGCATCCAGTGTCCTACCTGAGTAGGAAACTCCAGAAAGGTGAGAGACATTTGGCAACCGTGGAAAAGGAGTGCCTGGCCATAGTATACGCGATTCAGAAGGCCAAACCTTACATCTGGGGAAGACATTTTGTTCTGTGCACTGACCACTCACCACTGCAATGGTTAAAGACAATGAAAACCCATAATAGTAAACTTATGAGGTGGGCTTTAAACCTGCAAGATTTTGACTTTGAAGTGAAGGTGGTCAGAGGGTCAATGAACTGTGTTGCTGACGCCTTGTCAAGAAGACCCGACGAGTGAAGACGGCGAGGAAACCATGGACTATGTATATATTTTGGTGACCAAAAGTTAAATGTACCTGTTTATTAAACATGCTTGGTTTGTATTAATAAAGGTAACTTAATGTATTGTAAATGTTAATGTTAAATGCATAAGTGATGTGTGTAACCTAGAGTGTAAGTATGGGATTGTATGTTATTGTATAACTGTTTTTGTGTGTTTTGATCCTGGTTGTTTTTTGGAGAAAAGCACTTTAGCTTTCCCCCTGCCAAACAACTTATAAAGAGGGGAGGTGTCACATACAGCACTGATGGTACCTGTCTGTCATGGGTTTGGAGGGAAAGTTCCATCCTATGGGGAGTGGAAGGCGGGACATCAGGGGGAGGAGCTGTACTGTATATATATTTGGAGCTTGTGTGGGGAGAAGAGTTGGAGTCTGTGTGTCAGACTGAGTACAACTGTGTGTCAGTTAGTACATACCTGATAGGTTCAGGTTTCTTTCTAGGTAGCCAGAACTGATAGGTTCAGGGTCTGTGCGTTACCTTAAAGGGTTCTGTGGGAACCAATCTGTTATATGTGTATGTTTGGGGCTATGCCACGTTACAGTATCTTATTTACCTGATCTTTTTATTTACCCTGTTTGTTATTTAAATAAACCTTGTTCTTTTGTTTAGTAAAATCCATTCCTGGTCTGTGTGACTTCTTATAGGGAATGGTTGGTGGCAGCATAATTAAAGTGTGGCATACTCCAGTAGGTCTGGGGTTGTCACAGTCATAACTCAAAATGGTTGTAAGTTGGGATGTTCATAAGCTGAGGCACCACTGTATTCTAAAAGCCCGTTTAGCCCCCTTCACCAATATACTGTACTGTTTAAAATTGAATTAAATATTTTTCTGAGAGTATGCACGCATTCATCCAAAAACCATGTGACTACATGACTTTATCCTTCAGAAACTCCGATCCTTGTCATTCATTTTCATAGTGTAACTGCCCTTAGATATTGCTTCAGATATTCTGCCTCAATTTCTAGGTATATTCAGCTCAGTAGAAAGATGAGGGTCCTTGACACTTTATACTCTAGTTAGGTACAGCTCTTTAGGCATTAAACATGCATTTTGTAAATGCTCATTAACATTTAACTTTATGAAAAGCTTAACTGTATAAATACCTTTCTCTGTGTATAGATCAACAATTTGTGAACACATGCATTAGATATGGAAGTGGGAACACCTCCAGATGCAGTGTACTGCTCAAAGCCCTATCACACGGCATTCAGACTGGATTTTAATGGCCATTTCCCATCCTTCTATAGACAGGTGAAAGATGAAAATATGGGTCCCATCATGTCTCACCTTCATGTTGCTACCTTTACGTCTCACAATGTTTGGCCTTTATGTCACAGCTTTCAACACATTTCTAGAGGTGTAGCAATATTAGTTATTTGCGGCAAAAACAAGAAGAGCCTTGTGCCTTCTTAAAGATTTAACACATTTGTTGTGGCACAAGGCATGGCACAATGAAATGGCATCCGTTTCATGAATGGACGTCAGTTCATTTTTGCTTCTGATCAGTGACCTTTGTGGCCTACTGTCACGCAGAAAGGTTGCATGTAAATATTTTAAATAAGCAAACAAGAGGAAAGGCTATTTTGCTTATGTTTGAACAAATCCAGAGACATATAATAAGACCAAGACCACGATAATCCACACTCTTGTACTGTATTCCTGATTACACAATATGGTTGTGAAAGCTGGACAGTGAAGATAGCTGACAGGGGGAAAAATGATTTGCTTGAAAAATGATGCTGAAAAAGAGCTTTGCAGATACTCTGGACTTCCAGAAAGACAAACAAGTGGGGTTCAAGATCAAAGTTCAAGTCTGAACTTCCTCTGGAAGCAAAACTTATAAAACAGAGGCTGGGAACATTATGAAAAGGCAAGATTCACTCAAAAAGACAATAATGTTAGGAAAAGTTGAAGACAGCAGGAAAAAAAGGAAAAAGGATGGACTTCCGAAAGGAAGCCACAGGCAAGTGTTCATAAGAATTTTTCAGGGCTGTTGAGGAGAGAACATTTTGGAGGTCACTCACTCATAAGGTCACCTATAAGTCAGAGGTGACTTGATGGCACATAGCAAGAACAACACAACAGTTTTTATTGTGGTTTGGAGAAAATATTTTGTCACTTTTAGCAATTAGCCTCCTGTGTGGAAGTGCACTTAACAATGTTGAGAATTCTCACTAAAAAAAATAGTGAAGAAACCTTGCCTCAGCCACAGTGGAATAAGAGTCAGAAGGTTAGAAAAAGAGAAAACATTAAATTTTAACCACTCTTTCAACAGAGGCATTAGAAAATCAACAATGTAGGTCTTCAACCTTCACTCTCTTGCTTGATTTCCTTGCAAATGGCTGCTATGAGGCTTTTCCTTTTAATTGGTATAGTATTCCTCTTCAGTGACAAGACCTATGCCTCTGCTCTCCAAAGGTAAGTATTTATTTTTCTAGTGAAAGAGACAGGAAATATTTGACCAATGTAAATGCATGCTCCCAAAAGGTTGAGTGTGAGAAAGTCAACTGTACAGTACTTATTTCTGTTTGAGCAACAAACTGAGTACAATATAGGTGCTTTTGGGAAAATTTAATCTTTAAATGCCACCTGTAAAGATAAGTGTTCTCCATGGTTAAATTACACATGAATTTGGTTCAAAGCCAGTAAAGTACAGTAACATATTAAGGCAAACTGTTAAATCCTATAAATGTCTATTCAGAAGTAGGCCTCACCGAATTCAGTGGATCTAATACATGAGTGAAAGGATGTAGGGTTTGCAATTTTTAAAATGAAAAAAAAAACAAACACATTTTTTTCTTTCAATGTCATTCTTAAAAAATAACTTTCCACATTAAAGCAGAACCTTGGATTTACATGTTATTATCTTATTTCGTAATAATGTGAAATGGGTTTTTTTAAAGATGTAAATATGAGTAGATCAACTTTCTGAATCCTCAGTGACCGTAAATACAGGAGAAAAACATTAAAATATGGACCGGAGATTAAATAGTACTGATCTTCAGTGCTTTCTAAAATTCAACTTCAGAATAGCATTATTAGCTAAGAATAAATAAAAATGTTTAAATCCTATAAAATCCTCAGGAAAGACTCATAATATGGAGCACATTCCCATAATTACAGGTAAAGTTGATCAAAGAACAAGATCATATAGTATATGAATGGCAGCATAATACATTCATTTTAAATAAAATCACAGTATCATAGATTTACTGTGTATTCCATTTCATGTTCATTTTTACATTAAGATTGTTTAGTGGCCTTCTTATCAAGATGATGCCCATAAGAAGACTGAACTGCTTTTAGTGGGGCTTATTCTCTATTTAATAAATATGCTTATGATTGCAGCATTAGTCTTTGGCCTGTTCCTCCTGTGTAGGATTTCTGTTTGCAATGATTGCCCAAGAACAAGGTTGCCATGGTTACGGGCTGTGAGATAAAGAGAGGCACAGAACAGGACCCACAGAGATGTATGTTTGTTATTTCATGCCTGCAGTATCAAATGGTGCTTTCCTCTGTGAAGCAAACAGAACCTTCACTCAGAAGTAATAGGCGAAGCTGCCGTTTGGCTTCTCTTGACTTTTTCATGTCACGAGGAGAAATCTATTCCTCCAACATGGGCTTACGAGCAGTGTTCTTCACTTTATGAATTCAGCTGCGAATCATAGATTTCGAGTAAAAATGCTGGCTTACACTTGCTAATACTATATATCTGAGCTGAAATTGCTGCCTGGTCCAAATCATCTCTAGAGATCTTACTTCATTGCTACAGTAACAAGTCAATTAATTTTTCTTAAGCCATTCAGTAGATAGGGCTGTGCTGTTCATGGTCGAAAACCAGTTTCACTTTCTACATAGAGTAGACCCATTTAATCAATTGTGGAATGGTTAGTACAGTAGGAGCCCCTGATCTGTGAGATCAGTATTGACGGATTTACTTATTCGCTGCTTGAAAATATTAAAATTTAAAAACAACAACTAGAAATACATATACTTTCCACATTGTATTTACCAGAACTGGCCAGTAGATAGAGCCAGAGACTATGCTATGTACATCGTTCCCTATTTCTGCAGTTTTTCAGCATCTGCAGGGGTCCTCCAGCATCCTTAGAATCAATTCCCCAATGATACCATGGTCCTACTGTAAATATTTATGGGACTGATAGACCTACTCTAGTTGGGACTAGCAGTTGTATTTAGGTCAATATTTTAAGGATGGGGTTAAAAAAAAATTAGAAGAAACAACTGAAACGAGGCTGTGCTGAATGTTGAAACCCTAACTGAATCATGGCAATTACTGTGTTTCCATGGCAACCACAGGGCAGAACAAAGACTTCCTAGGATGGAGCAGCACCTCCCACAGATTCTTGTGAAATTCAGCATATTCTAGGGTTTAAAATGTGAAAAGTAAAAAAAGGTGTAACATGATTAAAGACAGGAAAAAGGAAACTGGGAGTATTAATACTGAAGAAGACACTGAACTGATACCAATAAGGGAAGAAGGCTGGCAGCTTTACCCACCCACCAACCCAATGAAAGCTAAGGCCACTCCTGTATATTCCAGTCCCAGAAACACTGAGAAAGGTCTCCTAGTGAGGTCACCTGGCTGTCTATTCTCTAGCAGTGTTAGCGCAAGTGAGAAATCTGCTTTAATTTCTGTAGCCTACACAGAGCCTGGGCATTACATTCTCAAACTGTCTTTTCTTCCCTTTCTTCATTTTAACTTAATTCTTGTAACTCACGATCAGGACTGAATGAGGATATGTTCATACATATTTGTATAGGCTTTGAGCCATCCATAAACAGAGCAATGGTAGGATGACCAATATGTAGGTGTGGATGACTTTAGTATGTCATTATATCAATTTTTCTTAAAAACAGACTTTCTGAGACCGGGCTGGTGGTCATTTCTCTGTCCTGAATTGTCATCTCCAGTTGTTTCATTACTCTGTATTTTTGCACTATCAAACGTTTGCCTGTCTTCCCTCCCTTCTTCTGTTCCAGTGATCAGGTTTTGTGGGTTCTTCCACGATCGGACTCACAAGTTGAATTCCTCCGGAATTTGACCACTACTTTTGAGGTAACAGCTTCCAACAAGCTACTGCAATTAAGGCAACTTTCTCCAATCATAGACAAGCCAACACAGTAGTAAATGCAGACACACATGCCTTATTAAAGTACTGACAAATTGCTGTGAAGCTAGAGAAAAAATGGGAGGCTATCTTTAGCAAACTTTTTTTACTCTGCAGGAGAACATTTACACTCTTTTCACGGAGCACAGTACTACTTAGTGGAGATGGCAGGCCTCTAGTTCCTCTCTGTGACTACTTGTTTTAGCTTCTTTTTTTAAAAAAAAAAGATTTTCCACCTTGCTCCTGTTTTCCACACTGAATAAATGTATTATTATTTTCTGGAATACACCTCTATTTATTTTATTTTATTTATTTATTCTATTTATACCCCGCCTATCTGATCAAACGACCACTCTAGGCGGCTTCCTCTCTGCCATCACTGCCCCTTTAACTGACCTGACTAAGATGCTAATTGTCCTTGGGGTAGCATTTAAATCAGTGGTCCCCAACCTTGGGCCTCCAGATGTTCTTGGACTACAACTCCCAGAAGCCGTCACCATCACCCCTACTGGCCAGGATTTCTGGGAGATGAGGTCCAAGAACATCTGGAGGGCCAAGGTTGGAGACCACTGGTCTAGATGACATTGGAGAAAAATAGCAACCTTGCGTGCTTACCAATACTGGCTTTCAGTGGGGGAGATTTTTAATACTCCGAGGGACTTTATTGGGCTGACTGCGCACCTTTCTCACTAACCTATTAGCAAAGTCTATTTGCCCTGGCTTGAGGAAAGCCATGCCTCTCTTCTGCACCTGTCTCTGCTTCTGTTCTTTGTTTGTTTACTCTCCGCTCTTCCTTCCTGAACTCTGTGAAGAGCAGAGATGAAGCCACACTGCTCCTGATCTTTCTGTTTTGTTTTGTTTTTTCATTTTGTGGATGCCACCATGGTGGTTTAAGCCTCCCACATGGTTGGGTGCAATTCTTTCTTTTATTCTCTTTGTTGTTCTGATTGCAATTGAGGATCAACTGTAAGTAAAGATACTTTCTTTTTCCACCTTAAGCTAGTTGTATGAGTAATTTCATATATACATGAGAGATGAATGAAGTTGGATTTTTAGCTATTCTTCCTTCCTGTTTTTCCCTGTGCTCTAGGCTGGATTTTTTTTTACTTCATACTCTGCTGATGAAAGGAATTTACTAAATCCCAAGATTCCACAACAAATGACACATTAAACCCAAACTGCATGTTGTATGTTGTTTTCTACAGAAAGATCATGGACCTTAAACCCCCACCCAACAAGCCTGGCAGTGTGTCTTACAAGTAATGTGATCCTCTTTGGTAAAATGAGAGTAGATAAGAATGTCCATTCGCCTTGCATTTTTATTTTAATGCTACCATGTTTTGGATAGTTGGATGGAAGTGGTATAAGAAGTAACATTTACTTCTTAATTCTCCAACATTCAAGAGGAGTTTGTGGGTCAGGAGGCAGTAGCAAAGTTTTAATACAGAACAATGGAATAATACATTTACTTAAAACACTGTTTTTAAGCTTATAAAGTAATGAATAGTGTCAATGCATTATACAGTCAAAACAATAAAGACTAAAGCAAATATGTCAGATTTCAAAAATAATATTGCAAGCTCTGCCCCTTCAGCTAATAGATGAGTGCGTGTTTAATTCATGTATTTATTTAGTTACCAAGCTTGCCCCTCTTGACCATACGTTTTAGCATTGTCTGCACAGTGCTGCAAACTACAATATTCACTGTTGCCTTGATTTTTTTTTAAAAAGCACCATCAGTGTCCTCTTTGATTGCAAAACTACTCAAGTTGTAGTAGAAGGGAAGGAGAAGGTTATTATGTCAACAGAAACCAATCATTCAGCATTAACTCAGCCGATGACTTTTTCTGCAGCTTGACAAGAACTTCCCTCTAGCTGAGCTGCAAGGAAAATGTCAGATCAACCTGCAGCTCAGTTTGTGGGTTTGAGTATAGCTTGGAAAAAGCTCCAGAAATAAAGTGGTTGCAGGAGTGGTAGCTATCGAGCCCAGGTTCAGGAGGACTGTGAATCCAGTTTTGGATTTTAATCAGCGCTTACAAGAATTCTCCAAGGTGCTGAATCAGTTTTGGGTACAGAGTTCAGCTTCTTGATTGACTTGTATAAAACTCAAACTAAACCCAAGAGTAGATTTCCAGCTGCCCTGAAACTGAAGTCACACCGACTGCTGCTCTTTTTCAGGTAGCTGTTTGTTCCATTTCCATTGGTATTCATTTACTTTCTTTTATTGATATACGTTTAATTGCATTTTCAAACTATGTTTCAATTTCTTAAAACGTTATTATTGTTAGCCCCATGGGAGAGAGGCAATAAATAAATACATGTATGTATGTTCAGATACCTATTAACCACCTTTGGTTTCAATTTTTTTTCCAATTGTTTTTTGGAAACGTAAAAGATTGTGCTTTGGCAACCTGACTCACCCAGGAACATCAAGAAAAACAAAGAGGTACATTTCTATGTCAATGTATCTGATGTCAATGATGTCAAAGCAACACTTGACCGGTCTGCCATTGTGTACAGGTATAGTTCTTAATTTCCTGCAGTGTATATGTAAAATTAAAGACATTTAAATATTTTTAATGGTTTCTTAAATGTTATGCCTTTCTTTCTTTCTTCATTCCTAGAGTTTTACTGGAAGATGTCCACAGGATTATTGAGACACAAACTGTAAATGACACCGTCACCCCTCGTAGCTCCAGATCATTTTACGAACAGTATCATTCTCTAAAAGTTGTAAGATATTTCTATTATTTATTTTATTTGTTTTAATAATCTGTCCTATCTACACTTGAGAGTTTTAGCAGGTTCATAAAACAATGCTATATTGTTCTATTCAAAGATAAATCTGACCAAATTAGTGGGGGCTTATTTATTTATTTATTTATTTATTTATTTATTTATTTATTTATTTATTTATTTATTTATTTATTTATTTATTTATTTGCCGCCCATCTAGACATAGTCTACTTACTCCCAGGGAACTGTGTCAAGGATGGCAGCCCCAGACCTGCAGGAAAAAATTCAAAACATGGTGCCACTTTCATCTGAGTAAACATACTTCTGATCTAACTGTTAGTAATATCTCTTGTGAAATCTCTGTATTGCTTTCTCCACATTTCCCCTTCGTTAATACATTTATTCTGAATTTTCTGATATACGATTCAATGCTCATTCCACTGTACGGTATGTAAAGCAACACAGACCAGTATATGTAAGATAAGGTTAAAGGCAAGTTCATCTTACAGAAGCTTCCCAGTCTCTTGCCTGATCCCTCTTACCACAAGAGGGAGACAAAGTAGAGATGGATCTCCTCAGCTGGTAGCTGACTTTGCTCTCCACTCAGAGACCTTGTGTTCTAACATACTGCAACAACCTTAGTATTGCAGAGCCATTTACTCTGGGAAAGCTTGCCTGAAGAGAAAGGTCTTTGCCTGCTTTCAGACGGACATCAAAGATGAGGCCAATCTCGCCTCCCATGGGAGGGAGTTCCAGAGTCTGGGAACAGCAATAGAGAAGGTCTTCTCTTGAGTCCCCACCAAACACGCCTGTGAAGGTGGTGGGACTGAGGGGCTCCTGATTACCCCTGAGCAGGCTCATAAAGGGGACACGGTCCTTGAGATAGCTTGGACTCAAGCTGTGTAGGGCTTTATAGGTTAGAACCAGTACTTTGAATTGTGCCTGGAAATGGACTGGCAAACAGTGGAGCTGCTGTTACAGGAGGGTGGTGTAATCCCTGTGACCTGCCCCAGTTCGCCATCTGGCTGTCACATTCAAGAGGCAGCCCTATGTGGCGTGTGTTACAGTAATCCTGCCAGGATGAAACTAAGTCATATATCATCATGGCCAGATCAGATCTCTCCAGGAACAGGCTCAGCTAGGACACTAGTTTTAATTGTGCAAAGGCACACCTGGCCACTGGGGAAACCTGGGCATCGAGAGTCAGAGAGGAATCCAGGAGCACCCCAAGCTGTGCACCTGGGTTTTCAGAGGGAACGTAACCCCATCCTGCACAAGCTGAATCCCAATTCTTTGATCTTTCATTCAACTCACTGTGAGGGTTCGACTTTTGGCTCCCCTTTCGATTCAAAGAAATCAGTAGATTTTTGTTGCTTCAAAACAGGTGAAAGATTTATTGGTGCAATTAACAATAAACAAGTCTCTGTAACATGATTATGAGTCTTTTCTCCTGCCAAGGGTCCAGAAGGGGTCTCCAATCTTCAAACAGGAACGGGTTGCCTTAACTATTTTTAATGGTCCCGGTAAATCAGCGGGTACCCAGTCTTTCACGGTCTACCCCATTGAACCTTCCAACAAGGTCACGGTCTCGTCATCCTGATTGCCATTCCACAGGGTTCGTGTCTCGGGGTCTCGATCCTCCGAGGGTCCTTCCTGTAATTCTTCCTCCTCATCTCTCTTATTCACCATTCTAGCCTCTCTCTCTCTCCATTCTCTCTCGTCTCTTTCTCTTCTCTTAACCTTTCTCCTCCACTCCCTAGCCTCGGCTTCTCCCCAATAGGAGGGTCTGGAGGGTATCTCCCTTCTTCTTCTGTAATCCACCTCCTTCTTAGGCACTCTTGGCCTCTCCCATAATCCCATCCAGGGATCCTCCATCCACACCCATTCCTCACTGCTTCTTGCCCACGGGCCCTGCCGGGAGAAATAATCTAGCTTAGAATGTTCCTTCCCTTTCCTATATTGAACCGTGAAGGTGTAAGGTTGAAGGGCCAGATACCACCGAGTGGGATTGGTGTCTTTCATTTGCACCAGCCACTACAAAGGGACGTAATCAGTTATTAATGTGGAAGGTGCCCCTTCAAGGCATGAGTGGCCCATCGTATCGCCAAAACTTCCTTCTCAATAACAGAACGTATTTTTGTTCTCTTGATGTCAACTTTTGGCTAAGATAGAGGACAGGATGTTCTACCCCATTGCGTATCTGAGCTAGAATGGCTCCTAGGCCCTTGTCTGAAGCATCCATGAAAAGCACAAAGGGGAAATTGAAATCTGGTGCAAACCTCACAGGTAAATCACATAATACCGATTTTAGCACTTGGAAGGCTTTTTCCTGGGCCTCTCCCCATTTGTACCAATCTCCCTGCTCTCTTCTTAGTCAGGTCAGTTAAAGGGGCAGTGATGACAGAGAATTGTGGTATGAACTGTCTGTAGTATCCCACTAGACTCAAAAACTGTTGTACTTCCCTTTTTGTCCTCAGGCAGTACCACTGAGTAATTTTAGTGACTTTTTCTTCTTGGGGTTGTATCTCCCCTCTTCCCACCAGAAAGCCCAAATAATCTACCATGGATCTGGCTATCCTACATTTGTAAGGGTTTGCAGTAAGTCCTGCCCTCCTCAGTTCCTCCAAGACCCTGCGTAAGTGAATCAGATGTTCCTCCCAAGTAGAACTATATATAATATCATCTATGTAGGTGACAGTGCAGTCTTGAACTGGGCATAAAACCTTATCCATCAGACGTTGAAAGGTGGCAGCTGCCCCATGTAATGCAAAAGGCATTTGGGTGAATTGGAAGAGGCCCCTCGGGGTGGAAAAGGCTGTTTTCTCTTTATCTTGGTCTCTTAAGGGGATCTGCCAATACCCTTTTCTATGATCAGTGATGATAGGTAAGCCTCGCCCCCTAGTTTGTCTAGAAGATCTCCCACTTTGGGCATGGGGTATGTATTGAATTTGGAGACCACTTTGACCTTACGATAGTCGATGCAGAACTGCACCACACCAACTGGTTTTGGCACCACTATGGGGTAGCTGCCCCTTGGCCTCTTGGCAGGTTCTATTACCCCAAGGTTTAGCATTTCAGTTCTTGTTCTATAACCAAAGTCAACTGCCATGGCCAATACCTCCCTGCCGACCTTACTATTACACCGGGTCTGGTTTCAATACTGTGTTCTACCAAATTGATGTGACCCGGTTTCTTAGAAAAAACATCAGGGAACTCTCTTTCAATCTGTCATACTTGAGCTTCCTGTGGTGGTTCTAGCCTTTCATCAATAAGTATCTGCACATCCCTTTCTGTCTCTATCTCTTCTACTTCTGGCCCCAATTCTTCTTCATAATCTCAAAAGAAGGTTTCGCTATCTACCCAGCGCTTTAGCAAATTAACATGTGGTACTTATAGTTTCTTTTTCTTATCTAAGATGTACACTTCATAATCCACCTCACTAATCTTTCTCACAAACTCATAGGGTCCCTGCCATTTAGCGAATAGTTTGGCTGATTCTGTTGGTAGCAGCACTAAAACCTTTTTACCTGTTTCAAACTCTCAGGGTTTTACCTGTTTGTCATATCTATATTTCTGGTTCTCCTGGGTCTTGCCCAAGGCCTCCTTAGCCAGGTCCCAAGCAGTCTGTAAGCTCTCTCTTATCTCCATTATCTGTTGTAACAAGGGTTTGGATAGGTCTTCCCCCTCTTCCCATTTCTCTCTGACCAGGTCCAGCAGCCCCGTAGGATTTCTCCCATACATTAATTTGAAAGGAGAAAACCCAGTCGACAATTGTGGGGCCTCCCTCACTGCAAACATCAGTGGGACCAAGAACAGATGTCATTCTCTTGGCTTTTATTCTACCAATTTTCTCAACATTCTCTTTAGTGTTCTATTAAAACTTTCTACCAAGCCATTCGCTTGAGGGTGGTAAATGGATGTCTTCAATGGTTTTACTCTGAGCAACTCCCACATCTGCTTGAATGTTAGGATCATAAAGTTAGACTCCTGGTTGGTCAAGACTTCCTCAGGGAATCCCATTCTAGAGAATACCCCTAGCAGCTCTTTGGCCAGCACCTTCATCGCGGTGGTACGCAGGGGAATTGTTTCTGGGTATCTGGTCGCATAACCAGTTATCACCAGAATATACAAATGCCCTCCTGCCAACTTCACTAAAGATCCTACAATATCTAAAGCAATGCGATCAAAGGGTCGGTCCACAGGGGCATCGGCATTAACTCCCCCCACATTGAGGCTTTGGCTGTGTGATTTGGCACTCAGGACAAGATCGGCAATATTCCTCTACTTCCTTGGCCATGAGTGGCTAGAAAAACCTGTCGGACTCTCGCCAATGTCTTTTGTATAGCCAAATGACTTGCTAGTGGCACATCATGGGCCAGTCCTAGTATCAATCCTTTAAGTCTTTTGGGAAGTACCAGTTGGGTTTCCTCCCCAAGGTCTGTTTTGCTTCCACGGTACAGCACTCCATCCCTCATTTCAAAATTTACTTCTCCCTCTTGCATACAGTAGTTCCTTCTGGAACCGCCCTTAGCCAGATCTCTTCCAGTCTCATGTCATCTTGCTGCCAATTCCTCAGTTGACCCCTGGACATGTTAAGCATTTCTTCCTCTAACATACAAGTTTCCACTTCCCCATTGTGCACCTCAGCTGTTGTTTGGGTTAGTTCTTTCACTCCTGGCCAGTCTCTTCCTAATAGCATTTCTCTTCCCAACCCAGGTACCACCCCGACTTTCATCTCTCTCATCTGGTCTCCTATCTCAACTTGGGCTAATATCACTCCATAAGGGTTAACATCCCTGTGAACACATTTGATAGACATCTGTTCAGGTAGTCTCTCCCCCTGCAAATCTCTTATAAGGGTGTTGCTACACCCCATATCAATGAGCGCCCTTTTCCATATTCCATTCACTTTTGCTTTTACTATCCAGGCCGGATGATCGCCTGTACCAGCCTTGGCCATGAGGGCATGTATGTTTGCCCATGTGCATTCTTTGGTTGGACAATACTTTTTAACATGCCCAAATTGTCCACAACCATAACATGCCACCATGCACTCCTCTGGTGTGGACCATGTTGCCGCTTGTTGTGCTTGGGCTGGCTCAGCCGTTGTCGTGGGTCTTGGTATCTGGCTGCCTGTTAGATTAACAAATTCTATACAGTCTGGCCAGGTTTTCTTGTAATCTTGGCTGTTCGGCCCTTTCAGGTTTGCACTCCCTGCTGCTTCGGCCATCTTGTCCTTACCTTTGTGTTTTTCCACATGCATCATTCCTCGGTTTAACAATGGCTCTTCCACTCCTAAATAGTCCTCCAACAAAGTTATAGCAACCCCTAGGTTGGCGGGTTTGTTCTTCATCACCCATTTTCTGGGACCTGCTCCTAACACAGATATAAGTTGTTCCATGATCACGATCTCTAATACGATCCACCATCTTTCCTTTGGGTTGCACCCTGTTGGTGTGGGGCCAAAACTCCAGAGCCTTAATGAGGCCCTGGCCTCAAGAAAACCTCTTAGAGTCTGGTTGAATATGAAGCTTGGCAAAAGCACTATGTTTAAAAGACAAGCCTTGAAACTTAAGGACACTAGTTACACAGAGCCTCCTATCAGACTGCTTCCATTCTTCCCACTTAACTTTAGCAAAGTAAGAGACTTAGAGACTTAGACGTGGGGAGAAAACAACATGAGACAGTTCTTAGTGATTATAGTATATTAGATATGGCTACACATATATACATGGCAATACACATTTGGCACAACATTCAGAGCAATGACATAGAAGTAAATGACCACCAGACTTATTGCTGAGTGGCAAAGGCCTGTTCTGTCTCTGTTACATTTATAGCCAGAACAACCAATCACATTTCACCCTTTACAGCTGGTCTTGCTTAACAATCATTCATTACATCATCTTGTTACACCTGTATGCTGTAAGTCATTACATTGGCTTTTACCTTACATTCCTGACTCTGCACTTCATTACAATATTAAAATTTAACTCCCTGTTCACCAAAAGAACAAAATCCTGACACACCCACCTCACGGCATTGACCCTCATCTTCTGTGCTAGGGTTCTGGGTGGATTCCTGGTCATAGTCATAGATCTCTAAACCGTCTCCAATACACTTCTTCATTCAAGCTCAGCATGTTTAAAATAGCTGTTTTGACCTTCGTATAATCTCCCGCGTCTGTCAGGTCTAGTGTGTCCACTATTTCTTGTGGTAGTCCCGTCAAGTATGGAGTGAGGATCAATGCCCAGTGTTTCTTTGGACATTGTGCCATTGTTGCTGATCTTTCAAATGTGTTTGAGGAATGCCGCCAAGTTGTAATGTGGTCCCATTTTTTGTATTTTTATGGTTGGCTGGTTTATTATCAGTGTTTTCTCTTGCAACGTCCTGATAACAGTGTGGCCAGGTGTGTTTGTGTTAATTGGGTAATCAGTAATTGCTGTTGATCTGCTAGTTGTTTTATGAGGGCTTCTTGTCCTTCTGTTACTTTGCGGAGCCAATCTTCTGTAGGGCCTCCCGATGTTGAAGGCACCAATATGTGAGGGTTCGGCTTTTGGCTCCTCTTTTGGTTCAAAGAAACCTTTCTCCTCCACTCCCTAGCCTTGGCTTCTCCCCAATAGGAGGGTCTGGAGGGTATCTCCCTTCTTCTTCTGTAATCTGCCTCCTCCTTAGGCACTCTTAGACTCTCCCATAATCCCGTCCAGGGATCCTCCATCCACACCCATTCCCAACCTGGTGGCAACTGACTCTCCTTCCTTTTTACCTCCCCTGTTCCTGCCTCAAACTCCACCCTCTTTTTTTCCTCTCCTTTCCCACCTTTTCTTCCTGAACCTCTCTCATTGTTACACCCTGCATTTCTTCAGTCAGCTCCACTATTTCTATATCTTGCTGGGCTTCTGCCGCAGGCTCTGGTCCTGGCTGGGGTCTTTCCTCCTTATCCTCACTTGGGGGGGGAGGGACAGCTCTCCAGTGAGCGGGCCATCCCTCTCGCCTTCTGTCTCACACTCACTAGAAGTACCTCTGTCTTCTCTGGTCTGGATTAAATATCATTTTATTCACCCTCATACTGTCCATTACTGACATGAGACACTGATCTAGAGCTGAAAGCAACTTCCTCTAATTTAGGTGGCAAGGAGAGGTAGAGTTGGGTATCATCCACATACTGGCGACACTGGACCCCCAAACTCTGGACAGCCTCTCCCAGCAGTTTCATGTAGATGTTAACTGACATAGGAGACAAAAGAGAACCCTGAGGGGACCCTGCAGGCTAGCGACCAGGGTGTCAAACAGGAGTTCCCCCCACCCCCAGCACCACTTTCTCCAGCACCACTTTCTCCATTCTCCATTTAAAAAGTGCCTCTCAGTCCTATCCCAGAGATACAGGCCAAAACCATTAATGAACCATATGATGTATCTCAGAAACTTTTAGGGTCACCATAGACTGGGAATGACTTGATGGCACACAACAACAAAATATCAGAATTAGCTGCTATAGCAAACTAGAGAGTATTTCCCCAATGTCTAACTTGCTGGTAATGACAATGCAAGCTGCTAATAATGCATGATGTAACCAATGACTTGGGCAATTGGACCAACCACTGGCTGAGAGATTATGAGCAATATAGTAAGTTCCTTTTAAGATATAAAACTCTTGACTATTGGTCTAGGCTAGTTAGCACCCGGGTACTCCAGATATACCGCTCTGGATTCCATGACATACAGGACCAAAACTGGAGCATTAATGCTATAATTCAAACACTTAAAAGCACCGCAAGCTGAAGCTGTCCATGCTAACAAAATTGTCTTTATTATTCCAGATATATTCCTGGATTGATGATATGGCTGAAAAACATACTGATTTTATCAAAAAAATATTAATTGGAGCTTCCTATGAGAAACGGCCACTGTATGTTTTGAAGGTACAGTTTGTCAGTAACTCCCTACCTTATGCTCAATGCTTTCGCCCAGCTCCCTACAGAATACCCCATCTACACAGGAGAAACAAAGGGTTGGAAGATGCTCCAGATTTCTGTACTGTCCTCACCTACAGTAAGTTATCACCGCCAATGGATGAGGGACAAGATGTTAAGAACCAAGGCAGCAGCTGTCTGTACCTTGTTATCCCCCCATCTTTCTGGGACCAAAATGAGATATCCTGTCTCTAAAGTATTTCAACTCGTTGCCTGCCTACCTGACAATATATCGAAGTGGAAACACTGTACTTCTGCCCCAGCATTTCCCATCTTGAACTGGAGGAGACTTTTGCCCTACTCATGCCCATAGTTATTTTCATGACTCATTGCTCATAGACTTTCTTGGAGATAAAATGCTTATTGCAACAGCAATCTTATTAACAACTGTTGGTCCCTTTCCCCTCATCACTGAGTTGGAGTTCAGAGAAAAGAGCCCTGGTGTCCTTCATTCAATTGCTGGGAATGCAGATGTTCAGGTGGCATCTGACCTTAGGCCTTAGGAAACACTTCATTAAATAAACAGCAAGGTAGAATCCAGTAGATCTTGAGAAGAAACCCTGGAGCTGCTGAACCAGTACACACAGATAGCTGTGTAACTCCTGCCTGCAGTTCAACTGAGGTAACAGTTGAAATCTTGTAAAACTAGTGCTGCAATTTTGACAGGCAGTTGTTCATCGTGGTAGTTTCCCTACCCATGAACAATCCGAGAAGAATTAAAAAATGCAGGCAGTTGTATTGATTCATCTCACTCTGTCTGTTTCTGTATCTATTTATGTGTATGTATACATAAACACACACACACACACACACATGCTTGGAGCTGAGTTATGCTTTGTGCACCTGAAAGCTTTGCATTGTGACTTACTCCTGAGAAGTGTGTAGGTAGAAGCCATGCTTTGTATGTCTGAAACTCAGCTGTGCTCTGTATTGCTCGGTGGAAAAATGATCATAAGAGTAAGAATCACATTTGTGTTTATGCATTCCTACATGTGTGTTGTCAGTCTTCCACCCACCACCATTACCACAGGCACACTTGCCGATTGGGCTATGAAACAAGGGCTATGAAATTTTTAAAAAGGTAGTGCATTCCTGCTGTGTAATTTAAGCTTTCCTGTTACACCCTTCTCTTAGCTTTCAAATGGCGACAGAACACCAAAAAATGCAGTTTGGATTGACTGTGGCATTCATGCCAGGGAATGGATTGCTCCTGCCTTTTGTCTTTGGTTCACAGCATATGTAAGTAGACGTACTGTCCTGTTTACAACTACAGTAATACATCTATGTGTACATATTGGTACCCAGTGTGGTGTAGTGGTGATGGACTTGGATTCTGGAGACCAGAGTTTGAATCCCTGCTCAGCCATGGAAACTCACTGGGGGAGTGGAACTCGTAAAATCACTCCTTAGATATCTCATTTACCTTGAAAGCCCCAGGACTCCTAAAGACGTCACTGTCTAAAATAAAAAGAAGACAACTTAGACAAAGGCAGGAAGTGGGAAAGTAGCACATGGAGTTCCATAAATGTAAAGTGTTGTTAAACCTGAGAATGAGGATTCAGAAGTAAAGCGAAAACTGAATTGGGGCCATACAGTTCATGTGGCCTGCCATGCGTTTTAACCACTGTCCTGGAAAAGTTGGGTTAGGGAATTTGAAGAGGAACAAAGGATACCGTGTCCATGGTCAAAAATAAATCTCCACAGATGGCTAGTGAATGGGGAGGCACCAAGGCAGAGTGTGGAATGGGCTCCTAAGACTGTTCAAGATCCTTCCAGGCACAAGAGAATTGTAGAGTGGCCTAAAACAAATACCTTGAATTGTCCATGCTATGTACATTTCTTGAATGGTCCAATATGGCTTAGTTCAGTATTGCATGGGCTGAAACATATCCCCAAGCATATGGGTGATCAACAGTGCCAACTCTGAAACTCTGACATGAAGCTGACAAATTCCCTCGGGTTTGTCTTCACCTTCTCCCATGTACCTTTTACTTCTTACTCTCTTTCTCTCTCTTAGTTATGTTGCCAACTAGTAGCATAGCTACATTTTCCATTTTTTATTTATTTATTTTATTTATATCCTGCCTATCTAGTCAATTAAGACCATCTCTCAGAAGTGTAGTTTGCTCTAAGTTCAGTTCATTGAAGTCAGTATTTTGTTGTTGATTCCAAAATGAGCTTCCATCGAGACTAAGAAATTAAAAAAAATCAGAGAGTAGAGTGTGAGGGCAAGAGGAGAAGGGGACGACAGAGGACGAGATGGTTGGACAGTGTCATCGAAGCTACCAACATGAATGTGACCAAACTCCGGGAGGCAGTGGAAGACAGGAGGGCCTGGCGTGCTCTGGTCCATGGGACCATGAAGAGCTGGGCATGACCTAACAACTAAACAACAACAACAACAACAGAAACCCTAACTGGGGCACTGTAAAGAATGGAAAAAGGGAGGTGATAAGAGGCACACAAAGCAGGCTCCTGATTTGAGAGGTCATTGGCAACGTGCCCCTGGTTGTCCCCTCTTACTCTAGTAAATTCATCTGTTGGTAGAAGCAGTGCAGAGGTGCCAGATGATTGTGTCTAGCCACTGCTTCAGTTTTCTGCTGTGCCCTTGCTGTGGTATGTCTGCAAGGGAGGGGCCAGACCCAGCTATTTCACACTGCTGAGAGCCTTGTGCCAGAAATTTGGTGACTGCTGTTGCTTTTTAAAGGTAGGTCAAGGCTAACTTTGGGCTCTGTCATGGGCTATGCCCTTTGCAATGGCTCAAGGATGTCAAGTATTCATATCGGCTACCCAAGTAGGAAAGTAAGAGAGGTTGTGTATTGCATTCTTCCCCAAATAATCTGACCAGTCCAGCAAAAAGAATATGCCACATGTTCTCTCTCTCTCTCTCTTTTGAGAGAGGTGGGTGGAACATGCACCATTCCAGTGGAAGAGTGAAAATTTTGTGGGGTTTTTTGGCCCTTTCTTTTACATCTTGTTCTTCCCTTTTATTCAGGCAACCCAGTCTCTCAACAGAAATCCTCGAGAATCAATAGATGTGTCAATGGCAGAACTTTTACAGCATCTTGATTTCTATATCATGCCAGTAATGAATGTAGATGGCTATGAATACACATGGACTAATGTAAGTGCCAAATTTTCAGAGGTTTTATGATGCTTTGTCCCGAGATTTAGGAATACTATTGTATAATTGCCAGCTACTCCCAGTTCTTGGTTCTAGAAGAAGCCCTGTGAAGACTATGGTTTCAGTCTAATATGGCTGAAAGCAGTGATCCAATATATTCAGTCTGTTCTCGAATGGAGCCTAGATCCTTAAGTGTTTCTAGAAAATCAAGGGCAAGCTAATTTCCTACAGATAACATTGTTCATTAAGGAGTTTGCCATTTTATGGACACAACTATTAATGTGCACAGTGAACTTTTTTTTTGCATTTCTTTCATTTCAGGTTATTTCAGAGAGTGCCTCATTTTCGTATTTTTGGTGTCCCAGTCATTTCATTTTACACAGAAGGGCAGTCCTCTTCTAGATTCTTTAATTTTGAGTTTTCCGTTTGTGATCTGGGCACTCCAAAAGCCTTAAGAAAACCCCTGAAAATGACTCCAAAGGAGCAGAAGCAAAGCAACAAGGGATCAATCTATTTCTAAAGCAAGCAGGGGTGCATAAGGAAGAAAAATCATCACATGCACACCCCACTCTACCTAATCTAAACCTTTAATAGAATAAATGTGCAGTGGCTGAAATCTAATTTGCGTAAATTGATGCCACGTAAGGCTGATGTCATCGGATATGGCAGTTTTTCAGAAATTTAAAATTTCTGATTTCATTCTCCCTCCCCACAAAGATCTGAGGATTCCATAAGATCCCTTTCACTGTTGGGAACCTGTTGGGGGCCACAGGATGTGAGGGTCTTTAATTTCTTTTAAAAAATCACTGCCACTGGTACAATCATCCCTAGCAACGGTTGATAGGTTGACAGGGATGCAGCATGGTAACAAATACCAAAAAGAACATGTAGATACTCGCATACCCTGAGGAGTTTCTCTTGAGTCTAGTTGGGCTTAATCTCTCAGGCCAGGTGCTGTGCAGATGGCTTTCCTTCGGCCACAAAGGAGGTCACACTCCCTGGGCCACCAAGCTGTCTTTACAGCCTAGCTTCCCTGTGTTGAAAATGGCTGGAAGACATGGCAGAAACTAACCTGACATGGCAAGGCAGGGAGGAGGCAAGAGAAAAGCTATTAACACGCTGCATGGCATAACCCTCTTCAATGATCAAATCAGTATTTTATTGCCTTGATAAGATAATCAACACTTAGAGCTAAAGGTTTGCAAGTTCACGATGCAACATGTAGTTTCTTCATATCCTCAGGACTCCTGTAAAGATGGTGACGTAACATGCATGGAACAGTGTGCAGCTGTGTTTTATAAAGCAAATTCCAGTTGAGCACATCACCCTGACACCCCTCCAGCTGATACATCTGCTCCCCAAGACTTTCTGTACTGAGAACCATGGTTCTCTACCTCTCACTATGTAGCACTGGAGAGACATAGAACTAGTGCAGGTGGGACATGAAGTTTTCCCAGTTGGGACTAAGAATATAGTCCCCCTCAATCCCAACGGCCTTCTCCAAGTGTGATATGCCACTTCCTACTGACTTTACCTGCCAAGGAAGATCTGTGTCCTTTTCCCAGGCTAGAACCAACTGAGGCTCTTCAGGGCCAAAGTCATTTGCAAGCTTCAACTAGCATAAACTCACAGAATCAATGAGACATGGTAGGTCACCACTGATGTAAATCTCATTGATTCAATGAAGTACTCCATCAGAAAAGTAGCTATTGGATTTCGGCCTTTGTGTTACTCCTAATCTCCTGTTCTCCCTGTCCCCACACCCTGTATTCTGAACAATAAAATAGAGTAACAGAATGTCTGTAAACATAGTAGGGTCATTTTTGGAAAAGTGCTTTTTTGTTTGTTTGTTTGTTTCTGTCACACAGGGACTTGGGTTCATTGACAGATGAAATGTTAGGTTGAGAACCCTTGCTTTGTTTGTCACCACAAAGTGAACATCAGTCACTCAGGGGCCCCCTTCTTCTTAATGTTCCCGCTCCTTCTCTCCTCATCAAGAGACAATGGCTTATTCCTTTTCTTATCTCTGTTTTCCTTATCCAACGGTCTCTTTGGAGTGTGTGGCAGAACACAGAGAGTGAGTGACACACAGCTCTTTCTAAGAAGTGTATTCAGACTGGAGATGAGATTGTAACCTGGTTACCAAGTCCAAAGATCACTCCCAACGGCTTCCTGAGAGAGGAAGGCCCCAGAAGGAAGGGCAGGTGGCTCAGTCTTATAACATTTTGCTTCTGTACCTCACAGCTATAAGAAAACTGGTGTTGATTTCCTTGTGGAATGAAATTCAAGGTGGCCAAGGGAAAAAAAAGGGAAGGGAAATCTCAGAGTATACAAAGAACTTGACTTGGATTGATACAGAATTAGTCCAGCATGTTTTCCACACCATTTACAGTGGGGTTCTAGATTATGAAGCAGGTTTCATGTTCTCATTAGATCATCGAATGGTCCTTGGCCTTCTACCTACCATGGTTAGGCCAACAGTCACACAGCTGTTCTGTGCTTTGGTGCCCCACTCCCTCTGGCAGGCACCACTGAGAGCCAGTATCTGGAGGAGGCCAGGCAGGGGAGCCAGGGTGCTGCCTTCAAGTGGGTGCCCACCACAGGGGGTGGGACACCAAACCGTCGAACAGCTGTGAGGCCATCAGCCAAACTGGCACCAATCACCAAACTGGTGGTTCACGCTCATCTTTAGTCTCCAGTGCTAACATTGTTTCATCTTTAATAATGAGTTACCTGTAATATTTTTGTTTCTGGTCCCAGAAATATTCCCATGACAGACCTATGTAAAACCAGTCCTATAACTGTGAAGCACTTAATCTGGAAAGGGAACATCAGAGCAAATCAGTTTATTCATCATTTCAGTCAGTTAGGAATCCAGGTTCAGAACCAAAGATTGGGAGTTCAATTCCCCACTGTACCTTTTGTGAGAGGAAACAGCCTGTGTGGCCTTGGACAAGCTTTGTAGTCTATAGCCACAGAGAGTCCTCCCCCACTGGGGAAGGAACTGGGAAACCACTTCTAAGCAGCGTGTGACAAACTCTGGAAATGATCACTAAGTCAGAATTGACTTGATGATGTGATTATTGTAAAACCCCACAGAAATGGCAAAGAAAAAAAAAGTAAAAAGCGGTATTCAGTTGTTGCTTTTCTTCTTAGAGTGTTCAACTTTTAATATTTTCTCTTTATTTTCTTAGGGTTTTTTTCACAGCCTTAATTTATATAGTAAAATGTGGTTGTTCCCTTTCATGCAGTGAAATCTCATGGATTTTTTTCATACTGTTCAGTGAGTTTGCTTTGACCCAACCTAGGCAGTCATTACAGATCTATGATTTTGTGATCAGAGATGGCCTTTCATCCCAGATTAAATGCTGGTGATAACCTTAAACTACTTAAAAATGATGGATATTGTATCTACAGAAACGAATGTGGAGAAAAAGCCGTTCAGAGCATGGCAACAACATATGTGTTGGCACAGACCTGAACAGAAACTTTGATGCAGGCTGGTGTGGTAAGAGGAAATTATATATATGTATGTTTTTTTCTTTAAAGTACACCTGTATGCATTTTGTATATGCCATAGCTTTTAAGGCTGCAAACCTATGGCCATTTATCTGGGAGTAAAACTCAGGGAACTCTGTGCAGTTTACTTCTGTGTAAACATGCACAGGATTGCTCTGTTAAAAAATTCAGTATACAGTATATGTGCAGACTGTGTTGATTAAACTTCAAATATTGTAGTTCCAAGCATTTTGCAAGTAATAGTGTATATTGATTCATGGCACAAAAGGGTTTTTTTTAAGCATGCGATCGAAATAGCAAAATGAAAATGAACTTTGTCAGTGTGCACCTTTAATCAGTGAAATAGTGAGTAATCTAGAACCTCAAAGATATGGAGGCAAACTCAGATGTCCTAATAGTTTTCATTTGAAAACATGCCACAACTTGGAAAAAATGGCTCTTCTTTTTCTTTGGACCCCAAGTCCTTGAATGCCAAGCCAGTAGCCATGCTGACTTGGGGATCCCATGAGCTATAAAGTTCTCCAAGCTCCAGTCCTCCTCCATTTGCTGACCCAACAAAGGATACAGCAGTTAAGAGGGCCATTCTGAATGCAAAGCTCCCCATAAACTCAGTTTTCTCCACAATATTAACAAGGGAGCTTTCTCACTAAACCATTTTGTCTCCAAATTTTGATGGGGAGCATGTGTAGGGATATGCACTTGTGACCTATAGACCTCTGGTGTTAGACGCCACTGCTGTAGGTGCACGCATGTGAGTATTTGTGGGTATAATTTACTTCAGCTGATCCCCTCCCTTTCAAACCTACTTTTGTAATTGCTTTTTTCTATACTAACCAGCTTGAAAACAGTAAATAAGATGCTGTTGCAATTGTCATCAAAATTATTCAACTCCCATTGCAAATCAAGTTTATTGTCAAAATTTAGACTTTCAGCGCTGTTTGCAATGAACAAATAAAATGAAAGCAATTGAAATAGCTCAACACAACGAAAGCTTCAGGTAGGTTCCCCAAATTTAACTGAAAATGCAACTTTTAATGAATTCGGCAGGCTTCCTGAGGAATCTTAACCCATTCCTCATGACCAATGACCTCCAGTTAGGAATATTCTTGGGTTTGTGTGCTGCAACCGTCTTCTTCAAATCCCACCAGAGATTTTCTGTGGGGTTCAAATCAGGTGACTATGATGGCCACTGTGGAATCTTCTAGGACTATTTCTGCAACCTTGGTGGAATGTGAGGAATGTTTGGGATCACTGTCCTGTTTGAAGATCCAATGACACCCAAGCTTCAGCTTCCTCACAGGTGGCATGACGTTTTCTCCTAGAATTTCTTGATATTTCAATGACTCCATCTTGCCGTCCACATGCTGTAGGTTTCCAGTTCAAGAGGATAAAAAGCAACCGCAGAGCATCAACCATGCTTAACTGTAGGCACAGTGTTCTTTTCAGTGTATACTTCCTTCTCATTCCTCCAGATATACCATTGATCCATTAGGCCACAGAACAAAATCCCAAAACTTTTATGGTCTCTTTATATGATTTTGAACATAATTGGAGCCAACATTTCTTGTGCTTATGGGTCAGTAGTGGTCAGCTGAAAGTTTGTAAATTTTGACAATAAACCTGATTTGCAATGGGAGTTGAATAATTTTGATGACAACTTTATATATCCTTGGATCCAGTCCTCAATTAGATTACACTCCCCTGCAAGACTACTGAAAAAAATCCCCATTTCTGAGCCAGACCAATACTTTAAAAGACAAAGAATCACAGTATTTCTTTCTGCATCTTAATCTTCCGGGGGGGGGGGGGGGGATCCCACATAGGATTTAATAGAAGATGATTGCATTTCTCATTTCTATACAAGTGTGACAATAATGCACCTTCTGGAAATGTATGTATGTTTAGTTCAAATTTAAATTCTAACAGGAATACAGAATGAAAAGTGTTCCTTAGCTTAGTAGTGCATTCAATAGTTTTAAAGGGGATTTTTCTTCTTCAATAAACCACTTTAATGTTGTGTCTTAAAGGTACAGGTGCATCTGACGATGACTGTGAAGAGATATACTGTGGACCTTACCCTGAGTCTGAACCGGAAGTAAGAGCTGTGGCTAATTTTATCAGAAAGCACAAGGATCAGATTAAGGCATACATAACAATGCACTCTTACTCCCAGATGGTTTTGTTCCCATATTCTTATACTACAAATAAAAGTAAAGATCATGATGAACTGGTAAGAATCTTATCTATGTTTTTATCCAACCGTAGAGGCCTACCATGTTCCAGCTTTGGGACAGTTAGTGATGGATTTTTTTCTCCTGGGATGTACAGAGAAGATAAAAATCTTAAGTAATGTATTAGAAGTGTCTGCTTATAGGCTCAGTTCAGACTTAATGATCAACCATAGTTTGATACTGTAAAAATGAGCAGCGAGGAGAACCTTGGACTTAACATATATACTCCCACTTCTACTTCTGGTTTGCTGTCCCAATAACAAGCTACAGCTTATCATCACATTTCTGAATAGCCCTGCCTTATTTTCTAAGGGATATAAAATATTCTGAGCACTATGTTGTTATATTTAAGTTTATTTATTTATTTATTTATTTGATTTATATCCCGCCCATCTGGTCTATACGACCACTCTAGGCAGCTGAAGTTCAGAAGCACATTCTAGCTTTCAATAGTGCATAAAATGTTTAAAGTAATCATTTAAACCAGAAAAAAATAATAATTACTAGTGATATTGCAAGGTATGGACTCAGTTTTACAGTTATGCTTTGTGTCCCTTCTGCAAAAAGTAAAAGTAATTTGCATCCATGCTTTAGGTTGTTTGTTCCTCAAAACCAAAACACTGAGCCAGAATATTTTAACCAGTGATGACTGGCTAAAAATTATGTGCATAGTAACTCTTGCAAGAATACAGGTTTTGACAAAATTAAAGCTATATATAATCACTGGACGAGGTCAGACGTTAATAAAATGCTAGCATGTTTATGGGATTGCTGCCGACTTCCTCTTGAGCCAGGCTTGGCATTCTGTTCAACGCATTTTCATCGAATACTTTATATTTTCAAAATGTTCAAAATAAAAACACATTTATTTAATATATAGTTTTTATAACAGCGTGAACATTGTGCGATCTAGGTTCCCACAGGACTGATGCACACCTCCTCTGGTGCCCACCTAGTCCTTCTTAGATTTGGTTAATTAAAAAAAATTAACTTAGTAGAAAATTAGAAGGTTGCCATGCAGCAAAACGAAACACTGGTGTTCAGTGCCATCTCCAAGAAAGGCCTGTGAACCCCAGAACCATTCTTTGGGAACATATATGATGAGGCAACTATAACCTAGTGCCTCATGTTTAAAATGTCCAAGGGACAAATGTTAGTAATGAGTGTCAGTGAAGCTGGGGGGGGGGGGCGCAGAAATGATGATAGAGGACTCTTTATGTTCTGCTGTCTTCTTGGATTTGTTCGCTGACTTGTTTTGCTGTGGAGTTTTGCTTGGAAGGTATTTCTCTAAGCACCACAGCTTTGCCTTTTGTGAAATGGGTTGTCTCCTTGGAAAATAGTATTCTGACAATGGGCCACATCCGTCACAGAAGCCATTTGGTGAACGGGCAAGCTTGCCCTCTAGCTCCTATTTTTGGAACATGACCACTGCACTTTCTCAAAAGACTAGCCACGCTCACCAGTCTCCATACTGGGGAATTCCTCTGCTCTGTGTGCAAGCTTGTGGTGTCTTAGCAGAAGCTGTTGTTGAAACAGAAACCCACATTTACCAGTGCTGAGTTTTCAAAGACCACTAATTAACTTTTTGTTTCAGCAATTTCTGGCTAACAAAGTAGCTAATACCATTAGACTTAAACATCAAAACCGCTATCTGGCAGGCTCCGGTGCACAAACCATATGTAAGTATATGTGTATTACAATACTAATGTTTTAAATATCTCTCTTTCTGAACAAACCCATAACTGAGAGAAGGTATCCGAGCTGGGCATGAATAATGAATGTTTCTGGTTTCCCCCTTAGATTTAGCTCCAGGAGGTTCAGATGATTGGGCATACGACCTTGGCATAAAATATTCTTTCACTTTTGAACTGCAAGACAAAGGACGATATGGATTCTTGCTTCCACAGCGTTTCATTAAACCAACTTGCTCTGAAGCACTCACTGGAATCAAAATAATTGTTTCACATCTTATAAAAAATATGTGAAATACTTAATTTAGCATTGTACATTACTGCATCAGTCAACTTGCCTGACAGCCTAATGCCTCTAAAATTGCTATAAAATAATGAAATTATTTTAATTTCAATAAAAATAATGTTTTGTGAGCCTGATGTTCCACACTTAAGGAAAAACACTGAAGGTGCTAATCGGGGAAACAGCATATTGCCATTATGGAAATACATTAATAATACCTAGAGTACAGAGGTTGAAAGTAACACAGAACCACCTCATTTTCTGGATGGTTCATTTCTTGGTTCACACTGAGAGGCCATGTTAGAATGTCCCTTGGGCAGATGCAAGAACTGTCCCACAGACAACAATAGAGAAACTTGACGGTCTTAATGTGGCTGTTACTGAACATAAGCATGTTCTACCCACCATTTTAAAAAGGCCACAAATGGAGGGAGGGGGAGAAGCAGCCCAAAGAGAATCAGGCATATCCAGAGGGCCGAACCACTATTTGATAAGGGAGATGGCAAAATAGAGGGGTAGCAGCTAGAGAATCTGACTAGGAGGAGCTTCGAACTGCAACATTTTGTTTCGGAAAACATTAAGATTGTGATATCTTTAGTATATCAACTTCCCATTTCCTGTAGCAGCACAATAAACAATGCTGTTTTCATAGGTATTATTATTTCCAGGTTAATGTAATGTTGCATACTGTTGTAAGGGATGGTTCTTGCCTCTGCTCATATTCTTTGGATTACGTCTGACACTGGCTGAGGAAGGACACAACCCTTGTCTAGCAAGGAACTTTCAGCCAGAAAGGCAGAGGCAACTGGAGGATGAAGTCAGCACATTCATTGCTACTTTGTGCCCTGCTTAAATTAAAGCATACTTGACAACTACCTTCAAGTAAGCATGGTGATATTGCTGGGACATTTCCCCCCCCCCAACAAATATGCTAACCAAAGCCTATTTCTAAGAATACAAGCTAGGATGCAATTATGGAGGGGGATCCAGGTTATCAGTGGATGCTTCTGAGTTCCCCTGCAGCCCTTCACACCACAGAAAATAAGCAATTAGAAAAATGGCTATTCCATTCTCTTCCTTCTGTACCAATGGAAACTCACTTCATGCAAGTTCCAATCCAATCACACAGTGTTCACACATCATGAAAATCAGATCTTGACTGAAATCCTTTTGGTGTAACTAGGCTTGTAAAAGGGTGATGACAACACCAACAGAAGACAATTTTCAGTAATTAAAAACTTCCAGCCTTTTATCCTGCAGCTTTTCTGACTCGCATTTCATCCCTTGCATTATGTGGAGATGGCAGAAAGGAAGGAGTCTTTTAATTACTGAAAATTCCTCCTTCCAGATGACATTCCAGCAGGGGGAAATTTTTGTAATTACAGCCTTCCTCCCTCCGTCCTGTGGCTCTCACAGCTTCCATGCAGTGAAAGGGATTACATAGGAGTCTCAAAAGCCACAGGGAAAAAATAGGAAGTTTTTTATTACTGAAAATTTCCTCTTCCTGTTGTCATTACTGTTGAAAAAATAATAATCTTGCAAGCAACGTAACACTGGGATTCAGTGGGAAACCTAACATAATTATGCCTTACCACCAACCTATCAGCAAAGTCCTTTTTCCTAGGCTTGAGGCAAGCCCTCACTTCCTGCTTGTTTACTTCCAGTTGTTTTGTTTGGTCTCTCTCTTTTCTGACTTTAAACGTTAGCAGATATGTAAACTTTTCCTTCTAACCTTTGATCATGTGGCAACAATGGTGGATCTCAGTCTAAGATGGCTGAGACGTCCATTTCTTTCTTTATCCTTTGTATTATTCTGATTGTAACTGAAGTTCTATAACTATAAGTAAATATGTTTTCCTTTTTCCACTTGAGCTATTTTTAGAGTGACTCTTAAACATAAAGGGCTAGTCACTATGAGAACAAAAGGGGTTGAGTGGAAGCTGGGTCTTTCAACTTTCTCCTTCACACTTCCCCTGCACAGCAGATGGCTTTTGTACTTTTTACTTTTTTAACTACCCTGTTTCTCTGAAAATAAGACCTAACCTGAAAATAAGACCTGGTATGGCTCTACCCCAAAAATACGCCCCAGTTAAGTGAAACCCCGCCCTCCACCATTATGCAGCCACCAGAAGAAGATGACATGACGGTACTTGAATAAATGTAGATTGTTGTACATGGAAAAAATAAAACATCCCCTGAAAATAAGCCCTACTGCGTTTTTGGAGCAAAAATTAATATAAGACCCTGTCTTATTTTTGGGGAAACATGGTAAAAGGAATTAACAAAAGAAATCATCCAACAATTATCACCCTTTCACAGCAGTTACACAATAGCTTTCAGCCCGTATGTGATTAACACATAGTTTCACATGAATATTTTAGCATAAGTCTGAACCCATGAGGTACAGATTATCCTTAAATATAGAGTCATACTGATAACAAATATTGCATACAAAAGTTTGTTTTTCAAAAAGTTATTGACAAAAATGAGAACAGTTGTGTCTTCTTAAAAATTTAATAGGTGATAAAACAGATCTTCAAAAATGGACATTTTCATACTCTTAAATACAAGCAAGTTATTAAATAAGAACCATGGTTAGAACTCAGTTATAAAACATGCAGACAAATGGATAGAGCATTCTTCCGATTTTGGTACACAATACTTTCCTTGATAACTTGTTTCATAATCCACAGAGTGGTTTGGGGCTAGTTCAGATGCAATGATAACCCAGAATTTGTCAAGGCCCTGGTTTAGCAGGAGCAAACACGTATGCTACTATGCGTCCCATTAACTTCTGCTTGGCTCCTCCTTCCAATGGAAGCAGCTAAATACATTAGGAACTCATGTTCATGGTTTGCCTAATGTTTCAACTAATTCAGGTTCCCTAGGTATTTGGTCTCCAAATAAACCAGAATTGTAACTGAAGAGCAAATGGAAGCTTATGACCCTACTCTCTTAGGAGACCAAAAAGGCATGGATCCAGTTTAGGTATGAAACAAATAAACCATGGATGTTTTCTGGCTCTTTGTTAATCTGTTCTTGTTAGGAGGAGGTGCCAAGCTCAAGGGATTGAGTAACATGTGTTGTCATGTTTGATCATTTGTGACAAAACACTGCTGTGGAAAAAAATGGATTAACATTACATCCAAACCAGCCTAATGCAAAAAAAAAAAATAAAAATAGTATTTTTAATTGGCCAGGACTGTCCTATTTTTTAAAAGATAGAAACATGAATATTGTTGAACAGTGAAAAAACCAAAGGGTGTGGCTCAAGAGACATTGGCTCAGGACATGCATATTTCTGGAGTATATGGTTGTGAAAGTTTAGAATCCTCTGTCTTTTCTTGTCCAGAACTCTGGTGCATAGTCTTGCGTTTAAACAATCGTAGACTTAACCGCAGTAATTCATTGTCCACCACTGGAGGATTTGTGTAAGTTTGCTTTGTTGTACCCTGTGTTGAATAGAACAACTACAAGTTAGTCATGTCAGTAAGGTGGGTTCAGATTTTGTTAACTAATAAACATAATGACATTACACATAATTGGCATTTGTGAAGCAATGGCCAGAATCCTGTTGCCAGAAGTAAAGCTACATAAGGTCAATGGCATCATCAGCCACTGCAATGTTCTGATTCCCTCTGGAGGTCTCAAGGCTTCCTTTGGATCCCTTTCATTGTGGGGAAGCCATTGGAGGGGCACACTACAATTTTCAGAAATTAAAGACTTCCTCTGTCCCATGGCTCCCAACAGCATCTTTACGAAGAAAGGGATACTAATGGAGTCCTGGAGGACATTAATTGGAAATTTTTATTTCTGAAAAATCATCACAGCCAATGATGTTGTAAGCCTTATGCGACATAACCTCTGGCAACAGAATTTCAGCCAGTGTTTGCTAGCCTTCAAAATTATGTATGTCACTCATTCTGTGAAGACATGAATGCTCAAAACAGGACATATGCTTAATAGAATATTTAAATTTCTCTGAAATGAAAAACAAGGTAATACAAGAGAAGAATATTTAACAGTCCCCCAAAAAATATTTTCACAGGAATTTTAGATTACATATAATCTTACTGAAATCCTATTTCTGAAACTACAACTGTGTAAGGCTAATGTCTTCGGCAAGGGTGATTTTTCAGAAACAAAAACTTCCTACTTGTATCCCCCAGTTCTCAAAGTTCATTCTCACCCTTTTATCACTTGAAACCATGGGAGCTGTAAAACAGGAGAAGGAATTCTTTAATTCCAAAAATTGCTGCCACTAGGATGGCAGCAACTGAAAAAGGTGTAGACGAGAGCAACTAAAATGATGACTGGGCTGGAGCACCTCCATTATGAGGAAAGGCTATAGCGTTTGGGGCTCTTTAGAGAAAAGGTGCCTGAGGGGGAACATGATTCAGATGTATAAAATTATGCAGGGGATGGATAAAGTGGATAGAGGGAAGCTCTTTTCCTCTCACACAATACCAGAACTAGGAGACATCCACTCAAATTGAGTGTTGGGAGAGTAAGAACAGGCAAAAGAAAATATTTCTTTACCCAGCGTATTGTTGTCTGTGGAACTCCTTGCCATAGGATGTGGTGATGGCATCTGGCCTTTAAAAGGGGATTGGACAGATTTCTGGAGGAAAAGTCCACCACAGGTTACAACTCATGATGGGGGTGTAGAATCTCTAGGCTTAAAAGGAAGGTACCTCAAAATGCCAGATGCAGGAGAGGGATATCAGGAGTGAGGTATCTAGTTGTCTCATGTGCTCCCAGAGACATCTGGTGGGGCCACTGTGAGATACAGGAAGCTGGTCTAGATGGGTCCTTGGCCTGAGCCAGCAGGGGTCTTCCTATGTTCATTCCCAGTAGAAGTAATTTTTGATGATTAAAGATGTCCTCCTCCCATTCTGTTGCTGCTGCGGCTTCCAAACAATCATAGGATGGAAGGAGGAGGTGTTTGATTTCTGAAATATTACTCTTGCTAATGACATCATCAGCCTTATGCAGCTGCTGAATGTTACATCAGAAGACAAATGTTTCTTAGACAATGAACAGACAGAACCTATTACAGTGGATGTTTGACTTATGGCTTATGAAATATGTTCCAGCTGTGCAGCTGGAGAACTCAACAGGACCTTGTCTTCAAAATAAGAGATAAAGCCAAGTTGCTTTAGATTTATTCCAAGTTGGGTTAGGTTTATTCAGACAGGTATTTCTTTTCTGTAGTGGCATGTAACATACACTTGCCTTTTCATTTTTCACCAGCTGTTTACGAATTGCAGAATCTCTTCTAAAGCACAGCGCTTTGCAACAAGGTCCAAGATTGCACAACAGTCCAGCTCGCTCTTCTTTTCGCAGTAGGGCAGCCATATTCAGGGCTCCAAATTCATGTTCAAAAAGTTTCTCTGCATCTACAAAGCAACAGCGCATCTAAAGATTATGAATTTCCCCTCGAAATGGTGAAGACATTATACAGCAATGCTGGCACTTTACAGAGTAGCCACCGGGAATCAAAGTTGGATGAAAGTACTAGTCTACAGAGTAACATACTGTAAGCAAGAAGCAATGAGTACCCAATCCTCAAGAAATTCCACAACTTTCTACAGCAGGTTGCAGGCTGTATGTGCAGAGGTTAGAATCTAGTCTCTGTACAGATTCCATTCCATCTGCAAATGGACACTATTTCCTTTTAGCCAGAGATCCCCCAAAAGCAGCCTGAAGTCTCATACGCCTGTTGTGAATTGGAGGTGTGAAGCAACACAATATACTTCCAAAGAAACCATAGAGAGAATTGTTCGTTTTTAAAAAGAAAATAAAAATGTCTGCAACAGCAGTCAAGTTTTAGCCTGGAAGCTGAAGCAGAGACAGAGAAAGTTACTGCAATTTTTCTCTCTACAGGAGCAAAGAAATCAAGCCAACTCTTGCACTTAAGCAGAAAAATCATCAGGTTAAGACTAATCACCAAGGAAAAGTGATTAAGATAGAAGCATTTAATCAAACCTTTTCTGCCTGCTTAAGCTGACCAGAAGCATTCAGCCCGATCTCTATATCACTCCCACACAAAACAAAAAGCAACAAAAATGAACTTTACACAACACAAAAAGAAACTTCAAGTAGGCTTAGCAATAATTTCCAGGTTACTGTTTTGCTAAGAAAAGACTTTGTTCTAAGGGCAACAATTTCAATAGCTGATGAGAGCAGCTGTAAAACCACAGGTGATGAAACATCTGCTTTTATTTGATGACTTTATTTTGTCAATTGTGTCAGGTTTTCATTCCTACTACTGTAAACCCAAAATATACAACAAAAAATCTGTCAACAATTACTTGTGCTTGTTGACTTTGGTTTCATGTGGAGTGCAGAAATATGTTAAATTAGCTGTTCCTGTTATGGAACCACCCTCCATTGAGCTTTGCAGAAACTCTGGATTGTTCAGGAGCTATTATAAGACTTCCTTGTTTAAGCTAACTTCTGACCTGAGCTAAACAAGCAAAGTAAAATCTGACTTTTGTATTTCAATACTTTTAAAACAAAATGCAATGCATATACACAATGGAATAGGAAGTAAAACACATCTGTTTTCCAAGAATAATTGGAACTATTTATCCCGAAGGCAAAAATTCACACACAAAAAATCAACTTAAATATGTAGAGATAAAATAAAAGATCTAAATTGTTGAAAACAGCAAATTGCACCTGTACATTAACATTTATTTTTTCATGTACAGAGAACCAGTGTGGTCTAATGCAGCGGTCCCCAACCTTTTTAGCCCCGCGGACCAGCTGGGAAAGGTGGGGCACCCTCCTGCACTCGTGCGCATGGGCAAAGGGTGGCACAGTGCTCGTGCGGGTGCCCTTGCATGCAGGCACAAGGGGCTATGCAGGGGAGGAGGTCTCTCTCCGTGGCCCAGTCTGGCTCAGGCCACGGACTGGCACCAGGCCGCAGACCGGGGCTGGGGACCTCTGGTCTAATGGATAAAATGATGGACTAGGATTCAGGAGAGATAGGTTCAAATCCCCACTCAGCCATGGAAACTCACTAGAGTGTGGCACTAGTAAAACTACTCCTTAAGTATCTCAACAGAAAATACTATTAGGGTCACTGTAAGTTGGTTGCAACTTGACGGCATGTAACATGTATCAGGATTATGCATACAAGTTCTGTACAAGCAGTGAAGTCTTGGATTCTGCATACACCCAGTTTCCCATTAGCACTCACCATCTTATGACTCAACACACCAATTGGAGCACTATTCCCTTCCCTCTTTTTGAGAGAGCCATAGTGCAATAATTGAGCATATATATGTGTGTGTAGCAAGCTTTCCAGTTATAATGTACTGTACATTTAAATGGAGGCAGGGGGCCTGAAAAGAAAGCCTAACTGTGTGCAGAGTTTCTGGGGAGCAGTATATGTAAGCCATCCCTCAGCCAACAATGCATATTAGAGGACATGGGAAGAGAAACCATATTTAATTACTAAGAAGGCTTTACCAAAATTTATATCATATGTTTAGAGGTTTCTACAGCCCATCACAGCTTTGTGTGACCAAGAAACAGAATGCAGGGTAAATCCACGAAGAGTCACAATGCTGCAGAGACCAAGCCTGATTCTTAACTAGTGAGGTTATTGCAGCAAGCAATATATTTGCTCCACCCACCCACCCTTTAGTGTCGCCTACTGGGAAAATCAAGAGCTGCATTTTATTTTTTATAGAGAGGACATGTCCCACCCTTCATCATGTGACCAGGCTCTCACAAGAAATCTGGACAGGAACACAAAAGACCAATATTCTGCTGGCATTTGCAACGACTGCGTAGGCTGACATGGCTAACTGATGGACGTTCAAGGGTACGTATCAGGTGTGTGATCTGGCCGCGAGTAGGCATGTGACAAACACATGACCAATAACTGATTGACAGCCATGGCAACTTACACAATCCCTCTGCAAACACCAATGGGATCTCTCTAATATATATTTCTTTACACATTGTTGTACTACTAGCAGAGTTACAAGCAGGTATTTCATACAGTTAATCTGACACAGCTTCTAAAGTATGGTGCGTGAGTAACAACAAAACAAAGCCAAATGCAATCCTTAAATCTTTTCTAATATATTTACAGGTAGTATTGGGAATGGACAAATTACCTTTAGGTTTCTCCAAAGTTCTCTGGCATGTTTCTTTGATTTTGCTGAAAAGTGGAGGGCCAGCCAGCTGCTTGGAAATGCCAACTCTCAACATAACAGCACCTGGAGTAAATTTTAAAAGAGCAGCTCCAGGCTCTCGGGGCTCCTTGGGCTGCTTGGGCATAAGGCTAGACCAGTCCACATCAATTACATCCACGGGATCTGTAAACACATAAAAGAAGACATCACCACTTTGTTCAAGGAAACAGTCAGAGAGAGCACAACTCAGCAGGCAGCCTTTAATCAATGACTACAGAATGGATATTATATAAATGGTTAAGAATCTGATATACAGAATTCCCCCAGCACCTGTTCCTAAATTAACCACAAGGTGTTTGCTCATTGGAAATACAGCACTGCATGGGGGGGGGAGAGAGAAAGGAGCAATATTTGTGTTTCTTCCTTGATGAGAAGGAAGGAGAGAGTTAAATTGTGTCAGAAGCAGCATGAAGGTGACATGTTGATAACAGGTGTAGGAATGCAGGAAGCACGGTGCATGATAGCAGCAAACACGTTAAACGGTGGTAGAACACTCTCCCTTCCCTGGCTATTAAGCTTATCTGTGAGAAGAAAGAAAGAGATCCTTCAGCAGTTCCTTTAACTACTGAAGTTTAAACTACTGACTTGAAAAAAACCATAAAGTGCCCAGATAGGAACTGCATCATGGCCTCTCTTCTCTCTCTGAATCATGTGGTCACTGTGTAAAAAGTGTTTCCCAGCTGTGAGAGACAGCAAAACCTAATTCAAAGGATAGAAATGAAGGGTACTTTTAAAAACACAATTCAAAATCAAAGATGGGGCTAATATATGGGCTTAAACTCTTCCTCAATGTCAAAAATTTGGGACTATCACAAATCTACTTGACTAAATGAATTCTAAGATACCTTTTCATTTAGAATAAGGCATTTCCCTTGAAAATTCAGACTGTGAAATGAATCGAACTATAATTCAGTGTTTCTAATTTAAAGACACATGTCCTCTTCATGGAACAGCTGGAAAATTATAAATATTTCTGGTAAGACAGCACATGGCCTTAAATTTAAAGATATCAGAACTGAAGTTGCTAGACACATTTATAACAGTTAGCAATTCAATTATAAAAAACAGATGCTATCTGCATGCTTTTTGTAAGGAGAGATACCAAAATCTCCTCTAAATGAAAAGATGCTACAGTTAATTTCATTAAGTATAATGACTGCATCCTTCTACTTTCTCAGTTCAAACAAAGTTTGTTCCCCTTGAAAGAAAACAGAAAACATATTCATCATGACACCTTATCAACTGTTTTTCCTGCAGAGATTAAAAGAAGGATAATGATGCTGTCCACATGGAAAGGCTGACTAAAATGAATCCTTATCAAACCGTTCCTTGATGTGATGCACTCAGGACTCTGATTCACCTTTATGGAATAACTGCATTCTAATTATCCTCCACATTGTACTCTGCTGCCTTCCTGTGAACTGAAGATAACCATTTTCAAAGGCTATATTACTGGAGCATAATTTCTTTCAGGTTTTATGAGGCTGATGAAGCTTTGAGTGCAACCTTAGGAGCACACTGTGTGCAAGGACCAGCCTATCTAAGTACAGAGAGACTCACTGCCAGGTTGGCCATCAGGAGACAAACTGATCATAGGCATTACGTATGGTATACTTGTGATCTGTATTGATAGAAGAGCTACCCTCTTCAATAAAATAACAGATCTCCATGTATACATTTTAAAACACTGCCTTCATTCTTAAAACTCCGCCTTAAAATGGGAAATCTGGCCAGGTTCGGGTCAACAGGCTAGAACCTACCCTCTTCCTTCTTTGCCAGTTCCCCACTGAGCCCAGCTCTGGTGTGAATATCCTGGTTTTGCAAAACATGTTATGCAATCATCATGCTTACAAATCAAGATCTTTTATTTATTCTGTTCTAATTTAATTTTTTTTAAGATTCCCAGAGATCAGAATGCAAAGATTCAGGACCTACCAAATTTCCTTCCCTTTCCACACATATGCAATCTACGGAGTCATCTAGAGTTAACATTTGTTGATAATGATGGAAGAGAAGTTCAAAGTTCTCAGAAGCTGTATGATGTTCTTTTTGTGCACAAACCTGAAACAGCAACAGTAACAAAAAAGGGATCTACCATGCTTACCTGGCATCTTCTCCTCATCCTGCTGATCCTCCCGCTTTTCAGCATCGCCTGCCAAAATTTCATCCAGTTCATCATCACTGATTGGCTCATATTCTCCAGCACCAGATCCCATGGACTGTATGTCATCTATTTTGGCTTCATCATCTCCACCTACTGGAAAAAAAAGAAGTGGGGAAATGGATTTATTTCTACTTTTCCAAGCTTGAGGTTGACTCAGCCGTCCCTCCTTCCAAAGTCAGTAAACTGAGTACCCAGCGTGTGGATGTGTACTGTATAGCCTGCATAACTAAACTGTAAACCACCCAAACAGTGCTTTAAGTGTTATGGGGTGGTATATAAGCAGCACACTTTGCTTGGCTTTAAACAGCAAAAAAAAACAAAACAAAAAAAACCCTAACTACTGTATATTCCCATATCTCAACCCACCACCCAATATTTCACCTTCTGTGTTTTCAGCTTTTTCAGCTTCAATTCCATCTTCAAAGCCTTGCAAGAGTCCCAAATCTTTTTCCACTCTTTCTTTCTCTAGGGAGGTTGAGTCCAGGCAGATGGCCTCAAAGTCTTGATGCTCTTTGCTTGGCTTTGGTTCACTGTGCTTGGGTAACTCCGTCTGAGAGGAAATACTGAGGCCCCTGTCTCTTTCAGGGTTCTCAGGAAGCAGCCGCTCTTTTTCACGGTCCATATCTCTCCGTTTTTCCCTCTGCCTGTCCCATTCTCGAATTCTGTCCCGCTCTCTGCTCCTCAACCAATCTTTAGCTGTATCTCGCTCCCAATCTCTTGGCCTCCCGTCTCGCCTTTCTCGGTCCCGTTCACGATCATGTTCATGTCTGTCTCTGTCCAGCCCTCGTTCCCTGCTGTCAAAGGATCCAGATCTGGAGTGACCTTGGCGATCTGATTCAGGAGAACTTCGCCTCGAACTGTGACTTCTTGAATCTTGTCGATCTGGACAAAGTATTGAGACAGTGTATTGTGATGTTTCACATGGAAGACATGGCTGACTGGATGGAAATAGACTAACACGGTTTAACTCTTTTAAGCTTCTGTTCAAAAGTTAAGAACAAGTCCTTCCTACGAACATCAAATTCTATGTTGGCTGTTACGATCACAAGTTAATTAACTGTGGTCACTGCCCACAAAATGAGTCATGGCCATGTGCCATCACTTATTGCCCTTCCCTCCCTCATTTCTAACTTGGCTTCAGTGCTAATATTTTTGTTTATTCAAACATTTTCTTGTGACACAAGAGCTGGGAAAGCATTATTTAAATACTGCTTCATAAACCACAACACAATCCCATGTGCCACAGAACAGTGCCAGCAAAACTTACATATATTTTCTTTTTCATTTCTCCTCTCATCCATTTCCATCCCTGTTTATTTGTTCATTAACTTTCTTCTCTTTCTTTCCCCACTTCATCTTTCTCTCTCTCCTTTCCTCCTTAGTTATACTACTTCTATCCTCTCCCATGACACCAACAAAAGATTTTGTCAAAGCCTTATTACTGCATATTCAGGGTCAATATTAAAAGCATACAAACTTCACTATTTTGTTCCCAACTGCGGTATCTCCAACCTCCACCCAGGCAGCAAATTAAGCTTTTAAAATAAACTTCCACTCACATTAACAGAATCTTTAAGAAGAAACACATTATTGAGGCATAAAGATTGGGCTGAACGGACAGGCCCATGTGGTTCCCCACCACTGCTCTAATTATGTTTTCTGATTCATAATTTAGTTTTTTTGTTTTTAACATGCCTTTTTATGAATAATATTGTCTTTGTGGCTCCCTGAGCATGAAGGCACACTGTCAGTGACAACAATAAGTAGATCCACAGCTAATCTACCTGTGAAGGCATACAGCTCAGCAGGTTGAAGACTGGGGATGGTACCCAACAAGCATACAAACAAAAGGCCACATTTTCCTTGTACTCTCATCACAGTACAAACCTGCAGCCACCTACTCCCTAGGGGTAGGGATATGGTCTGGAACGGTTAGGGAAACAATAGCTAAAAACCTGCTGCTCAGCATATTAAGTCATAACTGCAGGAGGTCTATTGAATCAATGGAACTTTCAAAGGCGCTAACCCCACAAATCCACACTGAGTCAATGGGCCTACTCTAGCTGGGACTGATTATGCTAAGCAAGTGGATTTCAGTGGGAGGCTGCAGTGAATACAAAGAAGAGACACTGACACAAACATAGCAAGTCAACTGGAATTTACCTGAAGAGGTGCTGCGACTAGGAACACCTCGTTTTAGCTGATCAATTCTTGATTTCCGCTCCCCAGACATTTCTAGACACCTTCTCTCTCTGTCACTGGAGCTGCTATGCAAGATCTTCTTCAAACCCATCTGGTCATCTCCACTGCGGTGGGCAGAGTCATTGGAAGGTGATCGGAGTCTACTGGAAGTATGGCTTCGATTGCTGCAAAGACTGCTGCTACGTTTCTGTTCAGCAGGCTTGATGTGGGGAGTATCTTCTACAACATGTAAAGTTTCCACAGTTTCAGCCCTTGTGCGATGACTAGTTCTATGGGATTCCTCAGAACTTCTTTCCACAGGAGGTTCTCCACGCTCCGGAACATCTTCATCTGACCAGTCACTAAAAGTCGTATCTTCTCTTTTGGGGGCAACTTCTACTACCACTGACTTCTCAGGTACAACTTCTACCAACTCCTCTCTTGCAGTTACTGGGGGTGTCCTTGGGCCTTTCTTCTTTTTCTGGTGCACTCCACTGTCTTCTTCAGAAGCCTCAGAATCTCCTTTGGATCTCTTCCTTTTCTTCTCTGTGTTTTTCTTTTTCTGACCTTTTTTGGGAGAAAAAACTTGGGTTTTCTCTATAGTCGACTCAGTGACATAGCGCTCTAGTACAACATCCTCTTCCTTCTTTTTCTTGGTGGCCTTCTTCTGCACTTTAGTTTTTTTCTTGTCTTCATGTACATGATCGGCAGCCTCACGGTCTTCTGAAACCCGATTACTTACAGTCTCCTGGGCCCTGGCCCTTGAACTTTCATTGAGCTCCCGCGGCTCTCGTGGTTTGTCCCCTGAAGTCCCTCGCTCTTTGAAGTCACTTTCTTCATAATGCCTAGAGCTGTCCTTTCTCTCTGGTTTTCGGTCACTGTCTTTCCATCGACTCTGCTTATCTTCCGAAAGATGCGCAGGGCTCAGTGATCGTGATTCTTGAGGTCGGACAACCTGACTTAGTAACCTCCGCTTCTCATCTATAAACGATGAAACACGTATCATGACATTTCATTTTCAAATAGGACCTTACATCTGGCTAAACTGCTTAAGATGCAGCTGATTGGCTTGCATGGACCAAACAATTACATCATGGAAGGAACAAGGTGTTCCATTTCCATATATACATTTCACAACCTCCATGACAACCATGCTCCCCCCACGCCCCAATTTTCCTGCCCCACCTCCTCCAGGTGCTGCCTCTGAATGGATGCCCACTGGCAGAGGCAGGGCTGGGAAGCGGCAAACACTTCGTTCAGTTAAAGTATGAACTGGCATGAACTGCCAGTTCAGTAGTTCATGCCCATCTCTAGTTACAACTACAGTAAAAAAAAATAAATGGCACTCATGTGGCAGTGGGCAAGAGACAGACTGCTGGAAACAGAACAGACTAACATGTGCAGTGCAAAATAAATATTTAAGGAGTAACTATTCACAAAAAAAAAAACCATGAGAACAGCACAAAATAAAACAAAGTTAAAACGGGAGAAGCCTTATTCTGATAAACCAAACTGTCTTTTTCTATTTCAGCCAGTAAAATGATGAATTATTTCTAACCTCTCTTGCAGTACACAGACCCAGTGCTTCACTTACTTTGATCATCTCCACTGTTGTAGGCATCACTGTCAGGAGAAAGCTCCCGGCGACGCTTAGGTGACTTATGTGGACTGGGGCTACTTTCATTTCTGTGCCGTTTCCTACATGGAATCAAAAGTATGGAATCAATCCCTATGCACTTTAGTTTCGTTTATTTATTTGTTTATTTTTACAATTAACGTACTTTGATTTCCTCTCTTCACGGCTGTCTCTCGTGGTTCTTTCCTCCCGGACATCTTCTCTCTTGTCCCTGCGTTCTTCTCTTCCTCTTTCTTTGTCCTCCCACTCTCTTGGGCGTTCTCTTTCTTTATCTCGTGCTCGCTCTCTTTCCCGTTCTCGTTCACGCTCTCTTTCTCTTTCTCTTTCACGCTCCCTTTCCCGTTCTCGCTCCCTCTCCCTCTCCCTCTCCCTGTCTCTGTCATGGTCCCTATCTCTTTCTCGTTCTCTATCTTTGTCCCTCTCTCTCTCTCGTTCACGGGCACGATCACGTTCACGTTCCGCCTCTCTCTCCCTTTCTCGTTCTCTCTCCCGGTCTCTAGTTCTTTCATCTCTTCTGTCTTCACTTCTATCTACCCTCCGTTCATCTATCCTTTCATCACGTTCAAGGTCATCGTTTCTCCCTTGGTGTCGCACTGGTGAGCTTGGCCTCTGATCTGAAAAAATAAACAAATTTCATTGCCATATAAAAAAATGAAAAAAAAAATTATAATCCAGTCCATTATCAAATGTTTGTAAACACTCATTTATTTCCATTTCGCATTACTGCAATGGGTTTACTTGCACAAACCGTGCAAATTAACACACATGGTAGAAGTTTTCAGTATAAATCTCCGGCATCTCCAGTTTAACAGAATGTCAAGCAATACCTGACAGGGAAAACCTTCAGCTTGAGACTCTGGAGAGGTGCTGCTAGTGCAAATGCACAAACCAGTCTGATGTGGTGTAAGTCATATAAAGCTATGCTATATAAACTCAGTGAAGGAATTCTTTGTGTCCCAACTACTTAAAGAAACCATGTGTAGAAAAATCTCAATATTCTGGGGTGAGTCACAAGATCTCAACAAACCTTAGTTAACATCAGCAGTGTGTTGTAAAGGAAAAGGAGATCAATATTAAGGAGGAAAAAATCTACCTTAATTGATTGTCACAGCTGATGAATGGTATTTGACAGGTTATCAAAGAGAAAAAGAAAAAAGCCAGAAAGTCCTTGTACACAATCTGAAGACAAGGATGGGTCTTATACTCAAGTCAGAGGTGTACATTTCAGATTCCGCCTCTGGTGCCTTTATTCTGCTTAATTAATATTGTGAACCACTTAAGAGAACTTTGGACAAAACATGGGTAAGAATCTACTACATGTTGTAGCCGCTATGTGCCGCTAACATTTTTTCTATAATATGGTTATCTTATGAATTAAAGCTCTTCAAAAAGTCTTGTCATTAACAAACACAAGGCTATGACTTCATTTAGAGAGTCGGACCATTTCATCTTACATCTTTCTCTTTTTCTTGAACATCACTTTGTTTACAAGGGAAATCAATGAGAAGGTCTTATAAGTTACTGCAATTTTGACATCTTTCTCTGGGACTGGAATGCATATTTAAAAATTTCAGTCTCTGGCCTATTGTTTTGCTTTCTGTATGTTACCATATTCCTCTTTGGATTTCTGTAGATGCGGTCCCTGTGGACTGAAAAACGTTCTACTGGTATCCCATATACTGTACTCTTGGTGATTTATTTCTTCCAACTCCTTTGAGGGCAGTTTTCACATTTTTAGAACTGAAGATTCTTCACCATAGGATTCTTTTTTGAGCAAATATATCATCCTTGCTCTTTTTCTGTACAGTTTTTAGCACATTGCTTCCATCTTTTTATTTTATTTTATACTAATCAGACAATACATTCCAAAGTGATATTTCAGCATCTCTAGCCGTGGTTTAAATTTCCTTTTGATTTCCTGCATCTTATGAAACAAATCTTCTTTTGTTATCCTCTTCTATTTTTGCAAGGATAATTATAATGCTCTTTGTCTTTAAGTGCAAACTGACAACATATAGGTTTCTAATGGTACTCTTGTCATGTTTATTTTTCTTTCCTCTCTGTTATTAAATCAAGTTTCCAGTTACCTTGGAGATGATCCAAAATACACTGACAGAATTTAATACTGACCATATCAGTTGGGACTCTCACTCAAGATTGAAATATCTGGCAAAATGCCATCAACAAAGCCACTGGAAAATTGAATATTAAAAAAATCAAGGATACACAAAGGAAGAGGGAATTGAGAAAGTAAAAATGTAACATCTCAATAGTCCAATGAGTTCAGCCAGGATCACCTACCCTGCTCCCACTGCTTCACTATCTTCCAGGCTTGCATTGAGCTACTCAGTAACCTTTGTGTCCTTCAACATGCTACTGGTCAAGATTAACTGTTCATTTTCTTTCTTCTCTAAATGGTAAATCTGATGGAAATGGTTTTCTTCAAAAATGAAGGATGAATTATACATACGTATACTAATAGTTTGCTCTTCTCAAATAGCTGACTAAGTGCCTTCCAATATGGGAGTCTCCTCTTGCAGCTCTACACTGTGTTTCATTTTGCATTTTCTCATCGTACAAATTTCAAGGCAAAATATTCAGGACCAGTTTGCCATTGCCTTCTTTCGTGCAGTACTAACAAGAGTTAAATTGAGCATCTCTAATATTGTCTATGAAAGATCATTTGGCACTGTTACCTTCCACTATTGCTGCAAATTAAGTCTAGTTCAGCTATTAAAAACGACCACTGTATCCCATAGAAGAAGAATCATCACCTGTGTTCTGGAACATAAATGACATTCCTCAGTTGATGTAAAAAACCCTGCTCCTCATTCCAGATCAAAGGGATGAAGGGGGTAGTGGAGTTTATTCCCATCACAAACAGCACCTCATCATGACAGTTAAGGACTGTGTGGAGGGAGAAACTGAATGTGTTACAATTCCCTAGGGGTAAAACCCCACCAGACTCAAAGGTAGGTTTTGCCTCAAAGTGCAACATGACTTCCCTCTATCACAGTGTATGCCAATGGTTACCCCCAATTTTCTCTCTGCCATTGGTGGCTGTAGCCAGACAATTGAGGATGGTTAGACGGAGCTTATAACAGTCCTGTTATATCACCTCCACTGGCTGCTGGCCAAGTCAAAATGGAGGTTATCACTGATAAAACCCTATACAGGTTCAGGCTATCTGAAGGACTTCATCTACTTGCAAGTCTTTCTCATAAACTTACTGCCTTTACAGACATGTTTTAGCAACAATGTGAGAGACAGCATTTTCAGTGGCTACTCTCAGGCTGCGAAACCCTCTTCCATAGGATAGGTTGCCCCCTCTCCTTCTTATTCTTCTGTAGCAGTGAAAGACTTTTCTCTTCAGTTGAGGTGCTGGCTAGTGGTTGCAGCAGAGCTGCAGAAAATTTATAATAGGGGATGCGGCGCTTCTCTTTGAAACTGTGATTTCTGTGTGCCTTTTGTTGTTGACTTTGTTTTTAATTTTAGAAGTCTTTGAACATTATTATGTTATGAAACAAAAATTTCATAAAATTTTTAATATTTCAATTTATGTATGTGTTGCCACCGCCGCATGCCTGCCTCCAGTTATGTATGCCACTTTGGATCTCTGAATTAAAAGAAAGGCAGGACATAGATGAAATTAAACGAAATTAAATGAAGGAATTGGGAGTCATGCCAGAGTGTGATAGATGGGAACGGGATTTTACAAATAAGATTCAATGTATGTCACTATATCTGTCAGACCCAGCATGCCACCAAAAACTAAACATTCCAACTGCTGAGCTAGTGGCTAAAACAGTTCTTACCCCTCTCTCTGTTGTCTCGCTTGTCCCTTTCTCCATGTCTCCTTTCAAAGGAAGAATCTCTTGCATGATCTCGACTTTCATAGCGATCCCTCTCGGGATAACTGCTCCTTGAGTCCCAGCTGTCATGGTAGCTGCTGCTAGTGTTGTGGCTGTCGACCTGAGATCCCCTTGTGGCTCGACTACCTAAAAAATATATATGCAGAAAACATGGAAGGATCTCTGCTACCCCAATTAATGTTGCAGAGCTACTAAAAATAATATAATATAGAAGTTTGCTACAGAGAGAAGACCAAACTGTTCATATTCAGAGAAAGAACTAGATATACTCATTATTGTTCAAAATAGTAAGCTAATATGATACCCTTATATACACTATAACTTATCTGTAAAGTGATAAATTTGCCATAAAAGAAACAACTATAAGGAAAAAAAGCTGGAAAGTACTGGAAGTTAGTCTCTCTTCCCTGTTAAGCACTCTCTTCCCTGTTAACAGCCTTCTGCAGATTAGGCAAAAAAAATCTGAAGTACAGAATACTGCCCACAGAGAATTACAAGAACATAATGATAGGAGCCTGTAGAATCATTAGTTCAACTAAGATGAACTCTGTAAAATGAGAGAGATTCATAGATTTCCCATAGTAATGGCAAAGATAGAGACAGACAAGACATTTAACAGTTCTCTCAGCAGCTGCACTGAAAGACAATAAATGAACACAATCAGTGGTGATGCAGAAAAATGCTAAAACATTAATTCTCTTAACAACAAATATCAAAAAGGAAGAAATCCACCTGATTTTTATATTCCCATTATGCCTCTACTCCTTAGAATAGCTTTTAGGCTGTCACACATCAAACAGGATGGCAGCTAAAGCTGGGTCTGTCATAAAAGGAAGGAGTCGATTCAGTTTTAAAAATATAGTAGGATTCCCCCTCTCTGCGAGATCAGTATCTGCTGATTCATTTATTCGCTGCCTGAAAATAATACCGTATTTCCTGGCGTACAAGGCGACCTGCCGTATAAGACGACCCCCCCCTACAGAAGAGGCTGGGTGGGCGGCGGGAGGAGGAAGAGGAAGAAAAGGGAAACGGGCGGGTGGCGGGTGAGCGAGCGCGCAGCTGGCTCAGTGGCGCGGGGCAGCGGGCTCTGGCCGCTCAGGCATGGCAGGCTGTGCTTCCCTCCATCCATCCAGACCGACTGCCTGCCTGCCTTCCTCCCCGGCCAGCGCGGCCCCGCGTCACTCACTCAACAATGGCGGCTCCTTCCTGGCCCCTTGGAGGCATTTTTTGCGCCCAAAAAGTCATCTTGTATGCCAGCAAATACGGTAAATAAAAAACCTCAGAAATATGTATTCATATATATTTCCAGCATGTATTCACAAAAAATGGCCACTAGAGGGAGCCAGAGATCATGCAATGTACGGTGTTCCACATATCTGCGTTTTTAAGGGGCATTGGAACCAATTCCTGCAGTTACTGAAGTCCTACTGTACTTTAATGAAATTTCTACTATAGTGATTTAGCAGACTTCTCAACAGTGAATCACACAACAAACTCAATATTTCATTTATGGTACCCTTGTCTGATAATTCAGTGGTTCTCCCTCTACTTCTTCCAGACGTTCTGGATTCATTTCTGGATTCACTTCTTGAGTCTGTCCTTGTTTCAGTGCGAGAGCTCTCTTCTCTGCCATGGGATCTTCCATAGCTACGTGTTTCCTCCAAATATTGTTCTTCCTTCTTATGAGTGTCTCGACACTCTCTCTCTCGATAGTCATGAGTGTCCCGTGTGGAACGCAACTCCCTCTGGTCACGACTTTCTTTATTGTCTCTGCTACAGTCCCGTGTATCCCTTGAGTCCCTGGTGTCTCGTGATTCTCTTTGATCCCTGCGTTCTCTAGTATCTCTGGTCTCCCTTCGATCCCGTCCATCTCGAGACTCTCGATCATCTCTGTGATCTCTGGGAGTACTCTGTTCTTGGTCATAGTCACGGTCCTCTCGGTTATCTCTGTCTCTTCCCCTTTTTCCTCTTGTTTCTGAAAGTGAATTTTCACATATTTGCAGTTAAATGTTAAATTACCACCATTATCAAAAGTGTAATGATTTCTACTAAAATGAGAGAAGAAATATATAAGGAAGTGGGTTCTCCCCTCCCCCCATGGAAGTGAGGCACTTATCCATGTTTTTGAGACATAGTTCTCTACAACATCCAATGCTGGTGTTTTAATACCATTTGTGTTCTTTAATTAAAAAGCTGTAGGAATTCTTTTCTATTTTGCAAGTGGGCAAGGATGCAGCACACTTTGTGTCATGCTCCAGACAAAGACTTCCAGAATCTACTTCCAAAAGGAAATGCTTCATGATCAAGGACTGCCACGGTTAGATCTCAAGCAACCGGAAGTTACTGCAGAAAACACTTTGTGATATCTTAAAAAACAAAACAAGCAAAAGTCTAGTATCCCTGCATGATAACCTTTCCTTTAACTAGCAATAATATCAGTACAAGCATTCAAAGCTTTCCCTCATAGCTCCAAAATAATTTCTATGAGCTACATCCTTCCTGCCACTCTTCTGCATAACTCACTTTGAGGTCTTCCACCGGTTGCTCAGAATTTTACTACTGTATATAGGAACAATGTTGTTCCATCATCTTCTAATTTTCAATCAGTTATAAAGTCAACCCTCCAAAAAGTTCTCCTTTCAGCTCACACATGCTGAGTTTTCCTCAGAAGACTTTTAGAGATGGCAAATGTTTTTTTTTAAAAAAATAAAATCAAAATCAAGCTTTTTGAAAATCAAGATATAGTTTTCATTGGTCACATTCCAGATATCATCCTCCACAGATGGTGAGGAATTACTTTTTGTGCCACATGTTCACTCTTCTTACCAAAGAGTATAAGCATACACAAGTGTAACACAAGTGTATGCTTACACTACAAACGTTAATATTTAACATTTTCCATCCATATATCCAGTGATGTTAACTCTATGGCCAGCACTTCAAGATCCAAGTTTAGGTACCCTGAGAGGAAGAGTACACAACCTCTCATAACATGAAAATTACAAATAGGTTGCAAGTATAAAGACTGCCTTTATTCTAATCCCTGTCCATACCATCCCTCCTTTCTTGGCGCCGATCATGTGACTGTGAAATCCGCTCACGATCGTGTCGGCTTCTCTCTCTAACTGGAGAACGGTGTCTTGAAGACGTCTGTTTTTGTTGAGGGGAAGCTCTGTGAGGATAAGGGGACGAAGAACGGCCTACGGGTGGGGAAGCTGTCCTTTTGTAAGAGGGGGAAGGAGTTCTTTTGTGACGTGGTGAGGGAGAGCGTCTCTGAATAGAAGAGCCTGACTGAGATGAAGAGGAGTGATGCCTTGAGGATACCGGAGAATGACGCTGAGTTGGTGGTGAAGCAGACCTGTGGGTGTACAAATATATCCAAGTTGCTGCTACAGGTACGCACATTTTGAGCTCTGCCACACCTATCCAGCTAATAACCTCTGGCTTAAATGGCATGTCTCTTGCTCACTAAAAGCACAGACTCGTGTACCTGATACTGACTAGAAATCCCCTCCAGGTCCATTTAAATATTCAAAGAGAGCAGCAGAAACCCCTTAACCTAGTATATTTCACCCTACCTTATTTCAACTTCACTAAGTTACGGAACAGTATATCTCAGCTTTGGCTGTAGACCTGATTTTTTAAAAAACTTTCATTTACTAAGTTCCTGTATTTATATATTAACTAATAACCAAAGGCTAGCTTGCCGAAGGTAATACTTCTCCCATTATCTACAGTACTGCTACTGTTATTTTCTTTACAACTATCAAGCCCATCTCTCATCAAAAGGCTCAAAGGTAAAAACTGTTGATATTCTCTATGTTAACACTATTGGTTCTTCTGCTACAGTCAACCCTCAACTTACGAATGGCCCTACATACGATTTACGAACAACTCCGTTGCCAAAAATTGGCATCGACTTGTGAACGGAACTAGACCTACGAACGAGGTCGAGGCTCCGTTCGCAAGTCAATGCCACTTTTTGCCAACGGAGCCATTCGTAAATGGCTCCCTGCAAAAAGGCAGGGAGAAAGGGCTGGAAATTTGAATTTCCTGCCCTTTCTTCCTGCCTTTTTGCCTTCGGAGCTCTCAAAGGGCTTCCGCCGATGTCGGGGGGGGGGAGTCCTTTGAGAGCTCCGATCGTGGTAGTGGGGACCCCCAGGGAGGTCTCCCAGAGCTTGCCCGCCACCATGGAAGACCTCCCCAGGGGCGGCGCCGCGGCGATCTGCGCCTTTGGAGCTCTAAAAGGGTTTCTTCCGATGTCGGGCGGAAAGCCCTTTGGGACCTCCGAAGGCAAAAAGGCAGGGAGAAAGGGTGGGAAATTTGAATTTCCAGCCCTTTGCCCCTGCTTTTTTGCCTTTTGAAATGCTGGAACAGATTAATTCCGTTCCCATGCATTTCAATGGGAAATGGTACGTCAACTTACGAACTTTTCGATATATGAACATTGCTCCAATACGGATTTATTTATTTATTCTATTTATATCCCGCCTATCTGGACATTGCAACCACTCTAGGCGGCTAGAGTGGTTGTAAGTTGATGTACCACTGTATCTTCTTTCACTTTTATATATTCTTTTTCCTCTTGAGTTTTTAACTGGATCTCAGTCTTCACACACCACCATACACCTCTTCTCTCCCCATTCCTTGTCCACAAAAGCTCACATTAAAATACAACTGCTAATCTTTAAAGTGTCTCATGTTTTTGTCTTGTTTTGTTTCTTCGGATTTTGCCTGATATGGTTTCTAGCAGTTACTACAAGCCTATCAAATGTAACCTCCTCCTTAGTGTGAGGTAGGAGGCCCTCAGTTTGGAATCTTCTAGACCAATGGTTCTTAACCTTGGGTTACTCAGGTGTTTTTGAACTACAACTCCCAGAAACCCCAGCCAGCACAGCTGGTGATGAAGGCTTCTGGGAGTTGCAGTCCAAAAACACCTGAATAACCCAAGGTTAAGAACCACTGTTGTAGACATTTAGGTGCCTTGGATCACTGTACCTACTTTTACTCCATGTCTCTTGCTCACAAGAACAGAACTAAGACAGTCAATTTGTATTTCACTGAAGTAGCTCAAAGAGCCAATATTTGCTTACTTTCAAGCATTCTTCAATCTAATATTATGCTGCAAAGACTGCTTTTAGTGAGGGGAGATTTTCTCCACCCCATTTTTGTTCATAACACATATGAAAATAATCCCTGCATATTATTCTGCAAATTGGGATGGCTTGCACAAGATACATAGCAAATGTCAGCTGTCTAATTAGAATGGGAATATCCTAACCATTTTGTGATGTATTAAGGAAGATAATCATTTTTTCCCATGAGATTCTACATTCTAGGATTTTAGACTGTGAAGAAGTAATTAGGTTTGATATTTATATGAGCAAGGCAATCTTAAGTGTCTTTATACACTACAATATACAAGTGCCACTCTGCCAATAGTGATGTATGTTCCAAGCTGCTGGAGCCCAAGCCTAACCGAGTATATGAAAGGCAATGGAACTTCTTCATGATATGCTATCATCTATTACAAGGAAGACATGTCCCTCATCAAATACTGGATGTAAAACTGCCTCATATTTTGACTTTCCAATTAAACACAATGTATTGAATTACCTGTTTACTACATTTCAGTTTCCTGGATATATATCAATTCTAGCTACTTTAACTCTCCCAACTGTTGATTTATATATAGCACCGTTCTCCCTATATAAGAGACTGAAGGAGACTTACAACATTTTAAAACAAGCATGTTTAGACACCTTTGTGAATGAATGAGCCCTAAAATGAATACTCAAGACATACAAGCATACATATACAATATAAAAGCAATCTACCTGCAAGAAGGTGAAAAAGAACGCTTATGGCTGCTGGACTTTGTTGGAGCCCATGATGTCTGCCTTCTCCTTGTGGTAGGGGAATATTCTCTTGAAGGAGAGGAGTTGCTACCAGAATGTTCTTCTGGACTAGGGGAACGTCTCTGTCTGTGGGAATTTTCTGAGGGATCCCTGAAGAATATACAAATACACAAACCAATGATGAAATGGAAAACATGTAGGTGGCTTTGATCAGATTGTCTTCCTCTAATGCTTGTTCCCTCTCAGATCTCTTTGTGCAGGATAATGCATTGGTAGGCATTTGAAGGTGGCAAGAAGGAACCTTTGTTCTGGGCATACGTTTTCCCTACTGAGGTCCTTCAGGACCTCCATGGCCCTTCTCCTGTTATAACAACTATGAGACAGGCCACCAAAATTAATGCCACCAGTATATTGACCCAGTCAAGGATCAGAACAAGCTCTGGCACGTTGGGTGCTTTCCCAGGGAAAGGCCGTTCCCTCTCACCTCTGCAGTCCTCCATGCACTCTCAAATATATACTCTCTGGGGGAATCCTCCAGAGAGGCTGGGGAGGCAGGTATCCCTGGAGAGGGAAGAAGAATGTTGCACGAGTGGAACCCTGACATCACAAAGCTGGCTTTCAGCCTCAATGTTTGGCAAGAATGATGGACAGTGTTTGAACAATGCTCAGTTCTCCCAAAACAGAAAGTGAAGGAGAAGTGGAAAAATATGCCAATTTGGTTATAATCACATAATTCTTGGCCAAGACTGCCATTCATTTCTGATATATAATAATCTTAGAGCTGCAGAGCTTTTCTGAAGCATTGTTTGTTCAGACTATTTGAAAAATACTAGTTGCAGTAACTATAGAAAATAACTTGAACTGTGTATATGTTCATGAAAAACGCACACAGAGAACAAATATATCCTCTTTACTGGAAAGTAGGTGTCAATAATCCTCCTGGATACCAAAGACAAGCATATTAAAGCATTATATATATAGAAGGTGGTTAAGGAATGTATGATAAAGTGGACACAGAATATTGGGTACAATTTAAGTTTGGATCAGTGGGAACAAATATGGAAAAACAATATAAAACTCACTAAGTAAGTAGCTTTTAAATATATATATAAAATGATTTATAGATGGAATACAACTCCCACAAAACTAGCAAAAATGGATATTAAAATTTCAAATCTTTGTTGGAGATGTAAACAAAAAGAAGATTCTTTTTATCATATGTGGTGGTCATGTGGGAAAGCCCAAAAATATTGGAAAAGGGTTGAAATGCTTTTGCAAGAGGTTGTAGAGATTCCGATAACTGTAACCCCTGAATTTTTTTCTTCTAAAAATAATCCCAGATCCAATGAAAAATATTTAGCCATCCATATCTTGACAGCTGCAAGAATTCTTTTTGCTAAACTCTGTAAAGACCCGGAGAATCCATCACAAGAGGAGTTAATATCAAAAATCCTGGAAAGAGCGGAAATGGATAAACTATCAGAATGGCTAGACTCAACAAGAAAGATGAATCATGGAGATTTTATTAGATTCATAAATTTTATGATTGGCTTAGAAATAGAATGCAAATTAGTATTTGATAATTGAAAGCCTAAGATTAATTTAGAAAAGGAATATGTATTATAAATAAGTTACACTGCAAACTTATGTATCTTTGAAATGTAATAGATAAGAACTAGCATTGTAAAATGTTCACGTTAATTTACAACCCCTGTTTATCCCACGTCCCCTGTCCCCTATCCCTACACCTAACCTATAAATTAATTTTTTAAAAAAAGTAGGTGTCAAGATGGAAATAAATAAGCCTTAATATTTTTAGTTATGGATTGCAGATTTATCAGAATTATGGAATTAAACAACTATACACAAGCACTGAGTACTTTTGCAAATACCTCTGCTTCTCCTTCTTTTCTTTATTGTGTCTTTCAAAGTCCCGGCCTCTCTCTTTCATTTCCCTTGGCTTCTCTTCTATCCGTTCCTTAACTTTATGCTTTTCCTTATGTTTTTTTGCTTGTGTGGCCTCTTCTTGCACTGGAGGCGGTGGACTAGGTGTTCGAGGACCTTTCTTTTTATTGTGGTTGCTTTTTGAACTCCTAAAAACCCAATAAGAAAACAAATAATTGATGGTTTTTAGTTGACCACACAGTTCTATCTGAACAAAATTGTAGCTTATTTTATAAATCTGCAGTAACACTCAGGGTGGATTTGAATTAAACTGAATTGATTTAAATCTCAATTTGAATTTTAAAAAACTGGATTTTTTTTGACGATTTAAATTTTTTAAAAAAATCATTTTTTAGAATTTAAATAATGATTTAAATCAATTTGATTTTGATAAATCATTTATTTTTATCCACTCTGGTAACATTCTAAACATTTGGGGGAAAGTGATCTAAAACCTGGCCCTTCAAAACTGGTTCCACTCTCACCCAATGTCTGCCACACCATTCAATACGGGCCTTTGCTTCAGTACATTTGTCCAATGGGAGCCTCATGTTGCTCTATATACAGACAACGGACGCCAATCTATTTAGTACATCTGCACACAAATAAAACTTCCCCAGGACCAGTATATTGTAACATTTTAACCTTCTCTTACTATGCCAGGCAAATGGTCTGAACAAAGGGGGTGGGGGTGGCTCTAAAACAAAGCTCAAAGCTAAGACGCACATTTTGCACCACTTTTTGAATGCTACAAAATAAAGTTCCATAAAATATATCAATTATATAGCTGAAATTATTTATTTATTAGATTTCTATCCTACCCATCTAGACCCAAGGTCTACTCTGGGCAATTAGAGAAGAATCAAATCTAAAATTAGAGAATCAAATCTAAATTAGAGTATAATCAAATCTAAAGTTACAAGGTAAGAATCCAAAGAGGTGGAAATCTACAGTGCATCATATTTAGCCCATAAATATTCAAACAAATTATTATAAAACATTATACGTGATTATTCTACAGTATTGTCTGAAGTTGGGTGATTTCATTATTTCAAAATCACATTTTTAATTATCAAGAATTCTGAACCATTTTTATTTCTCTAAGTGCCACGTTTATAAAAGATAATAGTACAGTTTTAAATACCAAAGTAATTTTATATACAGACCTGATGATTGCTTCAAAATGGGTGGCACAATGCATGGGCTGTTAACTTAATTCTGTTTAAGTACTGTGAAATGATGATTGAATGAATCCTGGAAAAAGTTATGGACCACCTATAAAATAGTTTTATCACAGTACAGGTACCTAAATGCAATTTGTAACAATGCAAATGAATTGTGATTGTTTTTTCTTTTAGGAGCACATGATTATACCATATCATGCCCATGATTCATAAACTATGTCTCACTATCCAAGCTATTCAATGCTGCTGAGGTTATTTGAAGCATTCTGAGTTCCAAGTGCTGCAAATAAAATAAACTGGCAACCTAACCTGCTATTTAAAGGAACTTCACATTGAGCTTAACACCACATATCACAAAACTAAACAAAGCAGAAATACAATTTTAAACACAAAAACATGTCTGTATACTAACCTCTGCTGGTCCAAGAGGGGTGAAGAAACCGCTGATGTCTTCTTTTCCCTCTTACTGGCAGAGGAGGTAGATTTGGGACTCACTCTTAATTTTGGCGATTTGCTAGATTTTCTTGGTGAAGGTGAGGATGATAATTTTGATCCAACTGCCTCTGGAGATATCTAAGAGATTGAATGAATCAGTATTTTTCACACCCAACTGTCTGCTTAATATTGATATGTACATCCCACAAACATATCTGCAAGTATCATATGCAACTTGGGATTCACATTAATCATGCCAAATCCTATCATCAACCTACTATCCGAACAATTAACTTCTATAATAGGTTTACAAAAGTGGAACTTCTGAAGTACTGTACAATACACTTGACAAGAGAAGAAGCCTCAAATTAACAGTAGGAAAACCTCAGGGGAGAGGGGGGAAGATAACGTTAGGGGGCACAGCCACATCAAGGATATGGCCGCACCCCAGTATATCCCCACAGCTTAAAAAAAACAAAAAAACAAACAAAACACCATCAGTGGGGGAAAAAAACAATCAGTATTTTGGCCAGGGACTCAGCCTCCCACCTCAATTGTCTACTTGGGTGTTAAATTTGAACTACTAAAAACAGAGGATTGCCCAGTTAATGGAGCAGCTTTGTGCTGCATTCTTCACACTGTGGCCCCAACACCTTTACTAATCTTAAACTGTGGCAAATGGCCAGAGCAGTAGGTCTGTCAAAACAATTTATATACCATCATGAAATTCTAAACACACTTGGGAAGAATACGTAAGACTAATATTTAACCTGACAAAAAAACCATGAAGGCTAACTGCTGTTACTCCACCCTTCTTTGTGGAAGAAAAAGGAAGCCTACACATTCAGTACTTGTCATTACCAACAGAAGACACTTTATTGATAATCCTGAAGATCAGTGCAGTTATTATTCTTAACTTTTGCTCACTAACTAGTTTTTTGTTCTTCAAAATACAAACCTCCTTTTTAATTACGATTTCTTCCCTTTTCTCCATATTTTCTTCCTCAAGCTTCATTAACTCTCTCTGGATCTTCTGGCGCTTCATTTCCAAAGAAAGCTCGTGATCATAATCGTAGTTAGCGTCTCCGTTATCAGAATCTTCATTTATTAAAAAAAGAATACAGGCATGAGAACTATAATATAAGGGATAAAAATATTTGGGTTCAGGCTCATTTATTTAACATTGACTAAAAGAGATTATGTGTCTTAGAATTTATATAATTCAGCAAATAATTCAGTGCCCAAATTTTACAATACAAAGAAGTGTATTCACTTCACTGTTTTGCCAAGGGGTTTAGAACAGCATACATGATTCTTCTCTCTGTTTCTACCCTCAGAACAGCCCAGTTTTATCTCAACACTGGTTATAACAGAAGCAAGTATCTAATACTTGTACAGAGAGAAGAGCGAGAGCAAAAATCTGAAAGGAAGGCGGGGAGAGAAAGCAATTTTAGAATTGGAAGAAGGTGGAAGAAAATGAAGCATTGCTCCTCTGCTCCCAACCATTCCAGTCAAAGAGGGCTTTTTCTACACTAAAGGAGGTTACTGGACTAGCACTATGCAGAGTTTTATATGCCAAGTTTGGCCCTTGGAAGACAGATCATTCTGAAATTCTCACTATTTCTCCTTCTAGTTAATAACAGGCTTCTTTCCTATCCTTCAAATGCCATGAAAGGACTCTCTCTCTCACCATCAGATCTGTGCCCATCTGTAGCTCTTCCTTTTTATAGTTCCCTCAACAACATGTCCCTCTGCACTCTATCCCATAAGTCACAACATGACTTAGGCTTGCTTCTTCCTCCTCTGTCCTGCTTCTGCCTTCCCCAGCTCTTTTCCTCCTTTGTTGAGTTCCTTGACAGTCTACAACAGTTTCACACTCTTCTCCAAATTCACACACTAGTGGCCTCTGGAGATGTAAGTAGCTATCACTATAGCAAGGTGGCTTCACAGACTGCAACTAAACCTACCACTGTGTCAAGAATCTACAGGTCAATGATACAACATGTGCTTTGCATGCATAAGGCCGGTGGTTCAAAATATTAAAAATTTAGTAGAAAAATATTTTTTAAAATTTTAACTGGATTTTACATTTGTTATTAAAAAGCATTTTGTGTTCAACCTCAAATATCTCATTATGCAACAGGCATTAGAAATTCTAATTCTATATTACGAGGCACTGGCTGAAATTCTTTTCATGCAGCTAAGGCAATTTGTAAGGCTAATGGCACCATCGGCTGCGGCAATTTTTCAGAAATAAAAAAATCAAATTCCCCTCTAAAACTCCTGAGGCTCCCATAGAACCCCCTTTCTCATTGGGAAGGTATCAGAGGCTTTGAGATGGGGAGAGGAACCTACAGTTCAATGCGTTCCAATGGGGGGGGGAATTCACCAAAAATTAACGAAGAGTCAGAACAAAGCCAAATTAAGTTTGCAAAGGTTTTACAAGGTGCACTAACGATCCCAAGCATTTAAAACAGTTTTTGAACATTTTAAGATACACTTAAAATAGCAAAAACGGACATCGCTAAGCGAAACAGAGGGACCTAAACTGTCATCGCTAAGCGAGGCAAGGTCCCGAACATCGCTATGCGAAATTTCCCCATAGGAAACATTGCTAAACGGAGCGGAAAATGCTCCAAAAACCTCATCGCTAAGCGAATACATCGTTAAACGAGGCAATCGCTAAGCGAGGCACCACTGTATATAAAGCACAATCTCTAGTTCCCTCTAGTGGCCAGTTTTGGTTATTACATCATGGGAATACGTACAGTATTTCTGATTTTTTTCCTTTTAATACTTTCAGACTGTAGACACATGAAACCATGGATAACAATCCCATGGTTATGAAGGTCCTGCTGTAAAATATGTACATGCATTAAGGTTACAGTGAAGATAAGTACACTTTTGGTAGGCAAGGTTTCACATGATTATATCAAGTCTTGCTGCATAGTGCAGACAGATTCAATTTGATTTAAATAAAATCTATCTGGACTCAAAACTCAGCATCTTCAGTTAAAGTGGATCCTAAAAGGCATGACTAGGGAAGGTCAGTCAACACCAACTGTTACAGAACAATTCTATGGGTGCGTATTCAGACTTAATTGTCACATTCAGTGTGCTCTATTCTCTAAAGAAGTGTTTTAAGCTTGGAGCCTCAATGCACCAATAATTTGCCATGGAGATCTGTAGATACTGTGATAACTCACTTTTGAATCCCAAGAGAGACACAATGTTAAAACAGCACTCATTACCACTTTTCACAGGCCTGAGAAATGCCCTTATCCTGTACACAATCGCCATCAGTCTTTAAATGTGGGATTCGGGCCAGAGCTTGCTTGAACAGGGCCCCCCCTCTGTTGTGGCAGCCACCTTTTGAAATGACTTCCCCAAGAAGATTAGACAGAAGCAATGTTGCCTCTAATTTTCATCCCCTGCTGAGTGGCAGTCTCACTTATTGGGGGGGGTGGGGTGGGGGGTGGTGGAGATTAATCCAAAACCCAGAAGAAAACAGGCATTAACACCGGCTGCTACTGCGCAGTGCCAATAGACATCCACATGTGCACCTTAGAGTGAACATTGGGCAGGACCCACAATTAAAGAGCAAGTTGTCTGTCCATATGTTTTGTTGACTGTTTCCCCCGTTAACATATGAATAACTTGTTTTTTTTAAAAATGAATTGCTCTTAACAGCTTTTACTGCTTTATTGGTTTATAATCATTAGCTATTGTTTTGATGGTGCCTATTTTAACTGTAGATGACTTTTAAAAATGAAAAGCAGCACAGAGATAATCTATAATGACCTCTAAAAATGTTCCCACAACAAGTGCTCCAAAGAACATTTGCACTTCCTCTGGAAGTTGCAGGAGTTAAAGTAGGAGTTCCTATGGGTCCTGAATCACATGCATATTGCAAGATAATTTTTATATATCCAACATTTTGAATTCTATATAAAAATTTTCATAGCCTGCTGATTATTCCTCTAAACAAGATAAAGCAACTTTATTCCTCTAAACAAGACAAAGTAACTCCAACAGCTTTCATTCACAATACCCACACTAATTTACCAGTGATAATCTTGCATTGGGATGCTGGGAACTGTAGGCTAAAACATTTGTAAGGCCACAGGTTGCCCACACCTGCCTTCAAGCAACAGTACTGGGCTTCCGAATGTGAGGATCTATGAGACCGTTTTCTCAAAACTAAAAAGCATGAATGTAGTCAGCTAACCTATAAAGCAAAGTAAAACAAAATATACCTAAACTCTCAATTGTGATTTCTGAACTATACAACCTAATTGACCTTTATTATGTACTAGGTACACAATCTTACATGCATTTCTTTTGGAAGGAATATAGGAATGCATTCTCACTTCGTTTTCTAATTCATCCACTCTCATTTTTGCAACTTGAATGTACTCGCATATTTCACCTACCCTCTCTATTTCCTTCCCAGTCAGGATTTTCTTCTTCACTTTCTGGTGTCCTTTCTTTTGTAATTTTAATATCTTCCTTCCCCCTGTGCCTCCCTCTGGAAGACTCTTTCTATAGAAGTAAAAAATACTATAAATCAACTGCTTTTAAACACATAAGTAAGAAACAGGCACGGTTACCAATATTGTGAATATCTTAGTTTAAGATAACACAGTGCAAAAACATTTAAATTGATTTTTCCCCTTATTCATTCCATATACTCATAATCAATAAGGGCAAACATTTGAAACTAACAAAATGGGCTCCCCTTTTCAGGAGATATATGCATAACAAATACTCAAGGAAGAAAAATACCTTATTGAACAATGGTTTTGGCATTATGAAAGACAAGCTCACATATATACTGATCCTCCTCTGTACTTTAGATGGTAAAATGTCGGACATTCAGAGATCTTCAGTCAATCCAGTATAGCTCAAGAATATGCATATTAATCATACAAAAATGATGTTCAGAAATAACTTTTGAGTGCATTAATAAGCTATATGATGTGCCCCTTACATTAATGCCCATAAGACTCTAGTAATCCTTCACTCTCAACCAAGTGCAAAGGGAAGGGAAAGAAGATGCATTTCTGTAACATTATCTTTCCTAAATCTGTTCTGCCATTCAAACCCAGCTCCTTAGAAAGAAAGAAAAAAAGGTGGGGGGAAAAGGTCTTTACTTGTACTCTCAAGCCTGCAGTTGCTCTTGCAATGTATAGTGTAGGGTTTCAGGCTGCAAATGAAGACCTAGCTTTTTGTCTTTTCATAATCGCCTGAAGAAACCTTGGGCCTTCAGCCTAAATCAGTCTTGGGCTCTCCAGATGTTTTGGATTACAAACTACACCATTCCTCACCACTGAGCACACTTGCTGGGGCTGATGGGAGATGTGCAAAGCATCTGGACAGTATCACACTGAGAAAGGATGCTCTAGCCCATCATTGAGGCAATGGCCAGGGCAGAAACAAGCATCCTTGTTCAGTACACGATTACAGACTAGCAGTCAATTGTGGGAGTTCTGGCTAAGTTCTGGAAGTTGGAGTCTGGTTGGTAAATCAAGGAGAGTGTTGTTTCCCTACAAACAATTTTCTGCTCCCTACTAGGACAACATTGAACTAGAAAGGGCAAAAAAGTAAAAAGCTAGCAATCAAATGTTGCTTCTACCTTGTTTGCTGATAAACTGTTCAATATAATACAATGTTCATAAACAGATCAACTGTTTAAAATTACCAAGTACAGGGCAGGTTCAATGGAAACATTCACATATGGCAGAAATGACAGTATGCTGTTGAGTAACAGTGATATAGAGGTTGGTGTATGAAAAAGGCCTAAAGGGAAGATCCAAGAGCTTGCTAACAGAGGTGATGTACTTGAGGGGCCTGTAATTGGTTAATGTATTGGAGCATATTTTAACGAGATCTGATGGTCCCAACATTCAACCTCATACATACTGTACGTACATAGTTTTGGTCAGCTCTTTCTGGAGAGATGCAAACATTACAGGGTACATTTTATGGCATATGCAATCTGCCAGAAATGAAAAGCATTCCCTTCTTGGAACAACTTGTATCGAAGTCTCTAGACCTGTTTTTACAAAAACCACCCAATATCTTTGATATTTTCATGCACTGGCTGGACAGATCCTAATATCTTTATATTAAATCAATGTGATAAAACACATACTATTATAAGCAAGATAAATAAACCCGACAAGTCTGCAACCAAATAAAAAGTTTTCTTGTTGAATCAGATAGTTACTGAATCGAAAATACAAAGATTCAATAACAGTGTCAAACAGTCTGCATAGCAAACTGTCCAAACTGGCATTGTTATTTATTCCAGTCACTTTTTTTTTTTTTTTTAAATGTAACTGATTGTTATTACGTGGTTGGTTGTTTTGAATAATAGCTACTATTTTGTTTGATTAAAAAAGGCAGGTGGCTAAAGATTTATTGCAAAAGAAGAAAGAAGACTTTAATTTCCCAGGCCAACGTCCTGGTTGGCTACCTCAATGCAGAATGTAAGCTGAAGATGGTCATGGATGCGCAGATGTTCTTGGACCGCAACTCCCAGAAACCTTCACAATCTGTGTTGATAAGGACTTCTGGGAATTGCAGTCCAAGGACTCAAGGTTGTTGGGAATGATTGATTTAAGAGGCACCAGCTACACAACTAGCATATCTCCAAACAGTAACGGCCCTATCCACAAATTGCATTACACACATATAATCCAATCAGATACCGATGCCAGTTTCTCACTGGCCCTGGAATGATGACATTTGAGGGGAAAGTGAAAAATTCTATGTTATTTTTCTTTGCCGCATTATATTTTAGGACACCAAAATGCAATTAAATTTTTGGCCAATAAGAATCTTAATTTTGTGAATTAAAATAGTACTATGGAAGAAATAACTTGATTCTAAGTAATTGTGGTATTGAGAGGAATTTTAAAGAATCCATTACAGGACTAGCTCCTTTGAGGAGACAGCAAAGCAAGGGATATTTAAGAGCTCCATTACTATCTTTCTTTCCCCCAACCTGTCCACAAAAGTGACAGTAAAAGATTCCAAGCCCTAGGGCCCTTGAGGAATTTATCTATAAACTATAGTTCCTGTAAATCGACATAAGGAAGTACAGGCTGTATAGATATAGCAGGCCCTACTCCTTGTAGCACGAAAGAAATAGCCAATTAAACATGGATATTCTTTGCAGTTTGTATTCCAGCTTAACAAGAAGTTGCTTTCTGTAAGAACTCTACTATGACCTCCTTCTAGTGGAAGTACCGACAGAAAACTGAAAATAATGGTCCACTGGAATACTGATGGTCTGAATGCCTTTATCTTTTGAGGCATACTAAATACACTCAAAATACAAATTAAACACATGCATTTCCAAACTGAATGGGAGGGAAACTTTTAAAGGTGGACTTCCTTGCCAACAATGAATGGTAGCACAGATTTTCTATACATACATATATGTTGTTTGCAACTGATTTTATTAATTACAAATTAATTAATTATTTAATTAGAAGGCAGATTATTTTTCATAATTTATAAGCTCAGTTGGGGCAGGGTATAATAGTGTGCATGTGTGTGTATATGTGTGCGTGTGCATAAGTGCACATGAAAGACAGAGCAAGAACCTGAGGTGAATTCCAATGCTGAACAAAAGGCCACAGAGCACTGCAATGGGAAGGACTGTCAAAAAAGTTCTGTTGAATGTGCAAATACCAGGTCATGAAACTGCAGTCAGCCAATAATTTACATTGAGAAATTACTGGTAAGACCCCAGAAAACTACCTCAGATACATTCTGTGACTGTGACATGTTACTGGGATTCCCACCCCTTTGGACAGCAGGCCCTTATGACATATCACAAACCACTTCTGAAACTTCCTCAAGTTTCAAAAATGGGTTGCTATGGGGCATGGATGGGAGAGAGGGACTGAATGGTTACTGTTGCAGAACACACAAACCCAATTTGACACACTGGCCAGGGCATTCCAAGCACATTTTAATTAACAGGTGTTAAAGACATCAGACAATGGAGCCCTACTCATGTTGGAGGAAGCAAAGCAGCCATTTCTGCCAACTTCTTCTCCCCTGTGCAGTTCCCTTTGCCCTCCCGAGAGCAGTTTTAGAGGGCGGGTGAAACCCCTGGAACAGCATGGGAAGCGGCCAAAGTGGCTGCAGGGAGAAGATGGTATTGGCGAAAATCATTCTACATATCCTTTCCTCCAGCATGAAGTTTCCACTTTCTCAGTTTCCTTCTCTAGGAACTGAAGGAGTTCCAGCCAGATGGACAGGGAAGTATGGATCCCATCTACTTGTGCCCAGCTGTTTTCCACAAGAGGGAAACTTCCATTGCAATACTCCTGAAGTAATCTGGGAAACAGATGAACCCCAACCTTACCCTAGCAGGAGAAGACTGCTCTTCTGTACTATGTTTCTGTGTTTCTGTTTCAATGTCTTGACGCTTATTCTTCATTCTTTCCCGAAGATCCCCTGTAGGCCTTTCTGGCGACCTGTACAAAGCAGATAAAAAGTACAACTGCTTCTACAGAATTTATTTTCAAAACATATATTCTATAACTTCTGCTCCTGCTTTCTTAATGTTCAGATATGTTTTCCAGTCTTCATATTTCCTATCTGTTTATCCCAGATCCATTCTGTAATAAAGATGATGTAGAACAATTACTACCTATTCTTACTAAATTGCAATTGAATCTGCCTTGGTTGAAGAAGCTTTGTCTATTTTAACCAAGTTTTGCAACTGCTAGAAGAATGGCAAAAATAATCCAAGTAAGGTCTAGAGAAAGTATTGCCCATAATGTTAAAGCCCTACATCCCATCCCAGCCTGAGAAAGGAAAGAACATTTCCAGATATTTATTATAGTCCTTCCTTCTTTGCACTATGCAAAATCTATTCATCCCAGACCAAATACACTGAACAGATATTTAAAAAATTATTGAATTCTAATGTCATTTGACAGCTGAGAGGTTTAGGAATCAGGCCATGGAGCCAAAAGTTGGGAATTTGATTCACCATTGTGCTTCCAGAGACAGAAGCTAGGCTGTGTGGCCTTGGGCAAGCTTCACAGTCCCAAGATGCTCCCAGAAGAGAATGGTGAACCACTTCTGAGTATTATCCATCTGGAAAACCCTGAAAAGTGTAAGAATTGACTAGACAAAACGGTGGATAAGAATGAATGTTTTTAAATATATCAATTTGATTTAAATCATGATTTAAACCAAATTTAAAAATTGATTTTTTACAAATTTAAACCATGTTAAATTCATCTAAATTAAATCAAATCCACCCTGTTTGATAGCTCATTATTATTATTATTATTATTATTATTATTATTATTATTATTATTATTATTATTATTATTATTATTATTATTATTATTATTATTATTATTATTATTATTATTATTATTACTGCTACTGCTACTGCTACTGCTACTGCTACTGCTACTACACCGGGCACAATCATAATTATAAAAACATTGTATTATATAAATAATAAAAGTTTTAACCAACACCCTAAGTATCTGTTAAATATTTGTGCAGTATGTATGTTGTTCCTAATATTGACATTTTTTGTAGCTCTGATGGTGTGGTTTCTGAGATCAACAACTCCTTATAGTATGTGAAATTTCTTGATATTGTTCCCAAAGCGCTGATGACCACAGGGACCACTGAAGTGTTTTTCAACCACAAGCATGATGTTTCGATTGTCAGGTCTCTGTATTTTGTTAGTTTTTCCAATTCTTTATTATGCATCCCCTGGAATTGCAGTGTCAATGATCCAGACATTTCTTCATTCTATTACTACTAGCATGTTTCCCCAAAAATAAGACAGGGTCTTGTATTAATTTTTGCTCCAAAAATGCAGTAGGGCTTATTTTCGGGGGATTTTTTTCATGTAAAACAACCTATGTTTATTCAAATACAGTCATGTCATCATCTTCTGGTTGCTGCACAATGGTGGAAGGCGGGGTTTCACTTAACTGGGCTTATTTTTGGCATAGGGCTTATATTACGAGCATCCTGAAAAATCATATTAGGTCTTATTTTCAGGTTAGGTCTTATTTTCGGGGAAACAGGGTATGTCTGGTGTGTTATGTATCTGGAAATCCCACAAGATCTTGACTTCTTCATTTTCTGTCACTATTATTATTATTATTATTATTATTATTATTATTATTATTATTATTATTATTATTATTATTATTATTATTATTATTATTATTATTATTATTATTATTATTATTATTATTATTACCCTGTTTCCATGAAAATAAGACGTAACCTAAAAGTAAGCCCTAGTATGATTTTTCAGGATGCTCGTAAGCCTCAGTTAAGTGAAACCAACCCTCCACCATTGTGCAGCAAGCAGATGACATGGCTATACAGTATTTGAATAAATGTAGATTGCTGTCCATGAAAAAAATAAAACATCCCCTGAAAATAAGCCCTAATGCATTTTTTGCAGCAAAAATTAATATAATATAATATATCTTATTTTTGGAGAAACATGCTGTTGTTGTTATTATTATTGTTTTTTTACTCTTATTGTTGTTATTGTTATTGTTACTATTATTGTTGTTGTTGTTGTTGCTATTTGAAATCTCCACCTTTTAAGTCTTTATTTTAATTTTTTTTTGTTAAAAATAAACTTCCAACATTCTTCCTGTTTACCTTTAAACAATCTAAGAAGGGGAAATCAAAATGACTGAAGTTTAGAGAGAAATCAGAGCTGCTCTAAACCAGGCAAATTATTGAATTTTAAAGCTCTGAACATAAGCGACCGTACTTGGAGGTGGAGCTCCAGACTTAAACAATTCTAGTGTATCAATGCGAGAACTGACAGTCAGGTCCCACTGATTTCAGCGTAAACTGGGACTAAATTAAACCCAACAGATGATAATAAGTCCATTCTAAGTATGACTCACTCATTCATGGGGGTCACCAAATTGTGAACTGACAGCACATAACAACAAGAAGTATGATTAAGTATAGATTCAAACCATAGTCAAAGGGGGGAGAGTTGTCCAGGATGAAATTAACATCAAGCTAGAATGGTTCCCTATTGTTTATTCTCATATAATGAGTTATTTCTTTTAAGATTAGGATATGCCCATTTTCATTCAGTCATTCCTTTCTGCAGCAATGAAAGAAGCCACCTTTCTATTAAGTATAATCAAGTCTTTAGGCACTCCTACTTAAGCTCCTTGTATATTAATATACACAAAAGGGGGGAGAGTTGTCCAGGCTCAACTATAATGGTAATGTAGCATCCATACTCTCACTTTCTTTCCACTTTGTCCCTCCTTACATGTTGCCATACATACTGTTATCATGTGATTTCTTGTACTATGCTTGATGAAACCAAACTGAATTGACAGACACTACAACAGTCAACTTTCTTAGTTGCCTTACTGTTTGTAAAAGACAGTTAAGTATGGAACTGTAAGTCTTAAAAAAACTAAACTGTGCATCCAATTTCACCAAAGATCACTTTTCCAGAGCTTTAAAATTATGGGTCACTATATCCAAATCAGTTAGTGTTTTGATCTGCGTCAGACATTCAAAGACAAAACTCTACTAACAAAAGCTTTGGGCATGTCTGATATTGCACAAGCACTATTAGGATTCTGGCCATTTTATTTTCCATCTTCTCCAAAGTTGGATAAAGCTTCCAGCCCCCTCAGCCCAGTTATAGCAGACTTCTACATGGAACATTTCGAAAAACAGGCCCTGGCTTCAGCACCCTTCACACCCACAGTCTAGTCCCGATATGCGGATGACACCTTAGCAATTTGGAACTACGGTGAAGAAAAACTGGAAGAATTTCTAAACCATCTTAATAGCATCCACCCAAATTTATAATTCACCATGGAAAAAGAAATAAGAGGGCCAACTCCCGTTCTTAGATGTCATGGTCCTACGCAAAACTGACCTCCGACTGGGACACAAGGCCTACAGAAAACCCACCCAGACAGACCGGTACCTACACAAAAACTCCAACCACCACCAACAGCAAAAAAGAGGCATAATCAAAACACTGGTAGACCGTGCAAATCGGAACTGTGAAGCTCAGTTTTCTCAGCACCGAACTCAACCCTACAGGCGAATGGCTAGTCCAATAATGAAATCAAAAGAGCCATCAAACCAAGAAAACAACACCAAACTGAAGAGGAAAAACAGCCACCCACAAATAAAGTATTTCTGTCATACATCAAAGGGGGCACGGACCACATGGGAAAACATTTGAGAAAACACAACCTACAAACAGTATTCAGACCCACCATAAAAATACAACAAATGTTATGGTCAGCAAAGGACAAAAGGGACCCCCTCAACACTGCAGAGTATACCAGATACCCTGCAGTTGTGGACAGGTATATATTGGAACCACAAAACGCAGCAATCACACCAGAATCAAAGAACATGAGTGACACTGCAGACTAAAACAACTGGAAAAATCAGCAGTAGCTGAACATGCCCTAAAACAAGCTGGACATGAAATTCTATTTCAAAATACAGATGTACTGGACAACACCAGCAATCTATATGTTAAGAGTGCACAGGGAAGCCATTGAAACCCATAAACTTCAGCATAGCTTCAACAAAAAAGAGGAAAGTCTGAAACTTAATAAGGCCTGGCTTCCAGCACTGGAAAATACAGCCTGCAGAAGGTCAACAAACTACCCAGGGATCATTGCAGAAAAAAGGACGAGGGATCATTGCAGAAAAAAGAACAGCTAAAGACACCCATCAACCACAGTGACAGATAATCTCTCCCACTTATCACAATACATCCACAACAAAAACACGCTGATCACCCTATCTCCTGGAAAGGACAAATGCTGTTCCCACAGCTATAAATACTCAATTATCCAACAAATAGCAACAGAGCATGGACAGAGTTCCTACTCCAGTCCTCTGAAGATGCCGGCCACAGAGACTGGCGAAACGTCAGGAAGAACAACCTTCAGAACACGGCCAAAGAGCCCAAAAAACCCATGACAACCATCAGATCCTGGCCGTGAAAGTCTTCGAAAATGCATTCCAGGTTCAGCCTTTGACCAATCTCTCTTCACCCTGAGTTAGTTCATTTCCTCACTCTAGCCTACTTTATTCATTTTAAGACAATCTGTAACAAATACACATACAGTAGTTCAACAACAAAGTAAAGCAGCTAATCCTGAATGAAGTATTCAGTTTGTGAAGACAAATCCAAAGACAATAAACCACCTCACCTTCACTAAAACCTATGAAATAATGTATACTATCACTCAAATACAGTGGGGCTTTTGGTCAGAGGGAAAGCCATTATATTTCATTTTAAAAAGTAAGTTTTATGGGTATAAATATTCACAGTGTATTTAGAATTTCTGGCTGGATAGCACAGTGAGTTAGTTATCCAACTGCAGAGTCCAAGGCTTTGATTCCCCACTTTGCCTCCCAGAGACGAACCAGCCTGTACAGCCGTAGGCAAGCTGCACAGTCCCAGAAGAAGGGAATGGTAAACCACTTCTGATTACTCTATACCTAGAAAACCCTGGATAGGTATGCCATAAGCTGGAATTGACTTGACAACATGCAATTATCATTGTTATTATTATTATTAACTTAAATTAATGGGGACAATACGTGAAGCTATTTCTCTTTCTTGTCACTAAGAGACTCTTCACCCATAATTCTTTTAAGTGGACATATTTTTACACATTTTTAACTTTACAGAGTTATAAATGTGTAAGGTGAATGTGAAAAATAGGTATTTGAAAAAAATGTGTATTTCATACAGGGATGAAAATGATGATTGAGCTAATACCCATATATTAAAGACAAGCAACCTGACAGTTGTTTAACAAGAAGTGAAAAATCCTGAATACCTCTACATATATTTATTTAAGGTATTTTTATACTGCATTTCAAAACAAAACCTCCTAAAAGCAATTCACAAAATAAAAAAACAGCAGAATATACAATGAAATATATAAAGAATAAAATATACATTTATTGAAAGCAAGGTATGTCTGTCAAATTGCTGCGACAATAAAAATCAGTATTGTAAAAGATGGGATTAGGTTCAATTAAAAGTAGCCTCTAACAACTAGGCCTTTAAGAACTGTTTCAAAACAGTCAAACAGAGAGCCACATACACATCCCATGAAAAATCATGAAGTGCAGGTAGAATCAACACAGAAAAAGAGCTCACTGATTGTGCCCACCAAAGTAGCAGATCTTCCCTGCGGGCCTATGAACTAGCAATGGCCCCCATGACTACCATAATCTTAGGGCCAGATAGTTTCATATATGGCCAAATGTAAGGCCAGGCAGTGCTCATTGTTGATAATTTTTTGCACATAACGTATACTGTCAATGTACTGTTTCAGTCATAGGATCAAACAGTATTTTATATTTTTGAAACAATTTCTTCACATTTGTACAACTAAATTAGGTATTCTAAGAATATTCTCAGATATTTTAAAAAGTGCCATGCTCCTTCAGAGCAGTTCCTCAATTTGCATCCATGCAGAAAAGGAAATCAGTAGATGAAATAATTCCTCTTAGGAAAATAATATACATCACTTAATGTATTCTCCTGATGAACAACTGTGTGAAATCAGAATAGACTTGAATATCATATTTACAAAATTAAAATAATGTGGTTTACCTGCAGGTTAATGCCACCACAAAAACGAAAAACTGTTACTATCCAGCAGTATCCCCAAACAGCATGTATTCACTTTCCAAAACAAAATCGAGTTAATTCAAGGTTTGTTCCAGTTTCGTACACTGGCTTGGAAAATGATTCTACACAAGCAAAAGCAGCAGAATTTTCTTCTAAGTAAACTGATAGATTAACTGGGAATCTGGAAAGCTTGTATAACTTTTTACAAATGGAACTGTCATTCAGCTGCTCAAAATTTGAAGGACAACAAGTTTCCTAAAAACATGTTGATGGAAATAATACTCTGCATCGGAGGTGGAACATGTGGCCCTAAACGTTACTGGACTATGAATTCTACCACTCTTATCACTGGCCAGCTGCTTGAAACAGATCAGTGTTGAATCCACCAACATCTAGAAAGCCATACGTTTTATTCTCCTTTCCTCATATGCACCTTGAAAACAAAATCAGAGAATTCAATTCAATCTCTGTTCTTTCTAATTTGAGCACAACATAATATATGAGTCCATTATGGCTCCAGTTTACACTGATCAGCCACAACATTAAAACCACCTGCCTAATATCATGTAGGTCCCCCTCACACTGCCAAAACAACTTTGAGGCATGGACTTCACAAGAACTCTGAACATGTGTCCTGTGTTATCTGGCACTAAGACATTAGCAGTAGATCCTTTAAGTCCTGCAAGTTGCAAGGTAGGGGTTCCATGGATCAGATTTCCAGCACATCCCATAAATGCTTGATCTGATTGGAACCTGGGGAATGTGGAGACCAAGCCAACATCTTGAACTCTTTGTCATATTCCTAAAACCATTCCTGAACAATTTTTGCAGTGTGGCAGGGTGCATTATCCTGCTGAAAGAGGCCAGTGCTATCAGAGAACACCATTGCCATAAAGGGACATATGTGGTCTGCAAGTCTCTAAGTAGGTGGTACTGTGACAAAGTAACATTCACACGAATGCTACGACCAAAGGTTTCCCAACAAAACATTGCTCAGAGCGTAACACTGCCTCCACCAGTCTGCCTTCTTCCCACAGTGCATTCTGCTGCCATTTCTTCCCCAGGTAAATAATGCACATACACCCGGCCATCCACCTGATCTAAAACATGATTCATCAGACCAGCCAACCTTCTTCCATTGATCCATAGTCCAGTTCTGACATTCAGATCCCCACTGTAGGCACTTTTGGCAATGGACAGGAGTCATCATGATCACTCTGATGGGTCTGTGGCTACAAAGCCCCATACGCAGCAAACTATGATGCCCAATGAGTTCTGATACCTTTCTATCATGGCTAACATTAAGGATTTCAGCTATAGTAGTTTTTCTGTGTGATTAGACCACACAGGTTAGCCTTCGCTCCCCACATGCATCAATGAGCTTTAGGTGCCTGCAACTCTGACGCCGGTTCACTGGTTGTCCTTCCTTGCGCCACTTTTGGTAGGTACCATGTTTCCCCGAAAATAAGACAGGGTCTTATATTAATTTTTGCTCCAAAAATGTATTAAGGCTTATTTTCAGGGGATGTTTTATTTTACAGTCATGTCATCATCTTCTGGTTGCTGTACAATGGTGGAGGGCAGGGTTTCACTTAACTAGGGCTTATTTTTTGGGGTAGGGCTTATATTATGAGCATCCTGAAAAAACATACTAGGGCATATTTTCAGGTTAAGTCTTATTTTCAGGGAAATAGGGTACTAACCACTGCATAGCAGGAACAACCCATAAGACTTGCATTTTGGAGATCTTCTGACCCAGTCATCTAGCCATCACCACCTAGCTGTGTCAAAGTCACTCAGATCTTTTCGCTTGCCCATATTTCTTGCTTCTAGCACATGAAATTCAAGAACTGACTGTTCACTTGTTGCCTAAATTATTCCACCCTTGAAAGGTACCACTGTAACAATATAATCACTGCTATTCACTTCACCTATCAGTGGTTTTAATGTTGTGGCTGATCAGTGTATATAGCAAATGAGACACAGTGTAGGTGTGGGGAAATGCATGCTGCAGAAGACACTGTAATCTACAATAAGAGTGTTTAATGTCTAGACGGACAACAAAACAGAAGTCTATTCGTTTCAAAGGCACTCCTCTCTACAAATATGAACATCTGCATATAAAATAAAGAAAACTTTACAATGTTGAAAAAAAATCAAACCTTGTGTATCTCTGTTCAAAATTAAGTCACATTAGTTACATGGGGTTTAGTCCTGGGTTGGCACAGGGCTGCAGCTTTAATCAATGACTTATATTTGTCTTCACTGACTTAAATTGATTTTGATCACTGATTCAACTGGCTTTGTTCTAAAAATCAATCCACTATCATCCAAATATATGGCTACTGCACCTCACTTTTCAAGAAAACATCTTACAATTCTGTAGTAAAGAAACAAATTGCTTTAATAAAGGGCACACTTGATCATCTTCACTCATGAGTTACTAAGAGCCAACAATAAACTAAAGTTCTTCTTTAGATGATTCATCAGTTTACCAACAGACCTATATGATTTTTACGTCTTCAGAATGGGAAAAACATCCCTGGATATTGTGCAACACAAAGGTAGTAAATTCAAACTATATTTAACATAAGTTTTACCTGCATATAAACAAAAGCAGGACCCATGATAACATGTTGCTTGGACTAACGAGAGAATGTTGTGTCCCAGACAACACTTCACTACTGCCTTTCTTCCCCCTCTCCAAATGTCTGTCTATTCCAGGTTCCCTCTTCCTCATGCCTCTCCTTTCAGCCTCTATCCTCCTGCACAGCCCTTCATTTCCCCTCTATTGCTCATTCTCAGGCTTTCCTCTAGCAAACTGGCTTTCTTCCTCCTTCTCTTCTTTGCTGCTTTTATTCCTAATCCCTGACATTTCTCCTGTATCCATTCTCCATCTTCTGTCTCTCTTCCCTGCTCCCATTATCTTTCCTGCCTACTCTCTGCATTTCCTATCGATTCATTTAACTTTCTCTCTCCCTACTCATCTCTTGCTCTCCAACTGATGTCTTTCCTCTTTTGTACTTTCCCATCTTTTCCATTATACTGTTTTAATAGTTCATAAGCCCCCAAGATACACCATGGGGAGAAAGGCAGACTATTAAATAAATTAATAAATTTCTGTTTTAGTAGCACCTCAGTTCTTGCTCCCTCCTCATCTTTTCATACAATTTCATGCATAAGTCTTATTCCACTTTTCAAGGGTTATGTATCCCACACCACGGTTCTATGATATTTTATCTGCAAACCTCAGGATTTATCTCACCATGCAGGAACCTTCCTCGTGTTACCCAGTGCCCTGTTTTGACTACAAAGCTGTTTACATGTGAGGACTGAGTTCAGCATAGTTATTATATGCAATCTGAAACCAAATTAATATGAAGTTACGTATTAAAGAATGAGGGAACAATCTTTATGTGGTGTTGAGTTTTATTTCACAGGTGGTCCCCTGAATCTAGTCAGTGTCTAGCAATACCAGGTCTGACTAATCAATGATCTGACTTGGTATAAGGTAGTTTCCTAAGATCATAAAAACCTACGCAGAGGTTATTAGTTAGTTGCTTACACCTTAACATATTACATTTCAGAATCATCAAATGCATCTTTTTAAACAAAGCAGATAATAATTGCAATTCCATGCTCAAATGATAATCAAAAATGTAAGCCAGTACTTCATATCACAGCTGACCTTCATGTTTTGTGCCATTTTAACATAATAAACATCCCTTTCCTTAAAATGCCATGAATCATATTTAACATTTTTCAGCTGTAGATAACAGTATAACTCTATACACACCCATCCACAAATCAGTGCAACGGAATTTATTCTCAGATAACTGCAGCTTAGGCCTCTTAGAGTAATTCACAGTATTAAATCTTAATTATAAAGGCATTTGAAAGACATTCAATCTGTATTAACTGAAAAAAATGCTGTATAAAACGAAGACACATTAGATTGTAGAGCTATTTCATGGGTTAGAAACCAAAATAAATATCTTACTTGAAGTCATATTTTAACATTACTTATGATGATGGAAACACAATTATGAAAACACTGTTCTGGCACAAAGGTGTGCTGTGTTATGAAAGCACAGTATGTAATTTTATTGTTGAGTTAATCACAGTGGTAGTGGCAAACTCATAAGGATATAAGGTGAGAATTTTAGGGTTCTCTTAAGCTGCTGCAAGACAGAATTTGAGCAAAACAAGCTGCAGAACTTGTTGATCAGGTAACAATCCATTTATTATGTTTTAAGTCCCAATTTGACATCAGGTGAAATTGTTCAAAAAGAAATTAAAATGTAACAAAACCTTTTTTTATTTCCTCAAACTGCATTCTCAATAAGCCATATCACTGCACTGTAATTTCAAAAAGCCTACAAGAAAACAGCTTTTGTAAGCATTTGAATATAAGCTGAGTTCTTCATTTACCTTCTGTAACTGCTGCTAAAGCCTTTACCTCGTGGTGAAGGGCCATGTACGAATCTACATGTGTTCCCATAGGGGCAGTTGCCAGTCTTCAGCCAGTTACGGCACTGTGTCTAAGAGACAGACATTACTGGGTGAATTTCAAACTAATTTTGAAAGTACTGTTTGAGTGAATAGTCACAGCACAAATAATTCCACAGATTATTCCCTCCCAATACTAATTTAATGCAAACTGACAGTCTTAGATCCAACAATGCTCCTTGCAGAGTTTGGATAACACAAGCCATTTCAGAATATACTTTCATAAATAATTACTCTCTCTTCTCCTTCCTTGATCAAGCTAGAGCCAAGTCTTCCATTACCTTGATGTACAATGCATGTGCGCTATCTAAGATGTGATTAATTATTTTAATGTCCTTTTTTAAATCACTAGGCATGGGATGTTTGGATTTTTTTTCACTACAACTACCATTCAGCAGAAATTCCACCAGCTAGAATTCTGGTAGTTTTAGCCAAAAAATCCAAGGTCTCAGAGGAGTTTCAGGATTCTCACCTGTTCCTTGCAAAGGCTCTCTCTGCAAATAAACATTAAAGCATAAGCATGGGTGGACTTTTCTAAGCTCCACTGGAACAGCAAAGCATTAGGGGGACAGACATTTCTTTTTACAGATGCACCTATAAGGGGTGTTTCTCAAAAAAAAAACCTACCATGTTTTTTGCGGCTCCCATGGAGCTTAGAAAGCTCCACCCATGTCCCTCCTTTAAAGGGAGTCTGCAGATAGAGACTTGGCAAGGAACAGATGAGGATCCTAAAACTCCTCCAAGAGCTTGGATTTTTTGGCTCGAACTACCAAAATTCTAGCTGGTGGAATTTCTGCTGAATTGTGGTAGCTGTAATGGGGGGAAAATCTGAGAATTCCATGCCTACTGATCAGCAGTCATATAACTACACATTTGAAGGAAAAAGCACTTAATTCAACCACATACATATCACAGCTCAAAGTATGGACATGTTTTATTATAGCACTTAGATTAGTGAGACAGAACTGGAAGAAAAATCACAGAAGATCATATGTTGTGCTCAATAGAAGACTCCTTCACACATTAATTCCCTAAAGATTAACACATGTAATCCACATTCATCTGGGTCATATGCCAAGACCAAGAAGATACTCTTCAACAATGGTATCTGAAAAAAAGCAGTGTCTAGATGGCTCCAACTATAAAGCTAAGCTACAATGGTTCAAGGCAAAACAAAAAGAAAAATACTACTGCATCAAGTCATTAATCCACATGACCTGGAAAAAATCCTTTTCCCCCAAAATAGGATTATCACATAATGAATACAAAAGTTATCTACAAATTCCCCAAGAGGAAGTTACTTTGTAAGCCAATTCTGATATAATGTTCCTGACCTTTTCTATTAAGCCAGGGACATGTATTAGGCCCCTAGTTTTCCTTTCACCTCCTCCTCCTTCATGAAACCCTTCCAGACTAACAACTTTCTGTACCAGACTGAGCAGAGAAAGATTTCATGTAGTTACTGAAATACCATGAAACCAAAGAAGATACAGTATTTAATTGCTAGATACCCAGAAGCAGTCCTGCACTCCTCATGAAGCAAGAGCTAAAACTGAGTTTGGTTTCTTGACGCTGCCAAGAAGGTAATCCTATTCTGCTTCAGTTTCAGAACAGGTAGCCATGTTAGCCTTTGCTATCTGAGGAAGTAGTCCACAAAAGCTCACATTAAAATACAGCAAGTAGTCTTTAAGGAGCCACAACGTTTTTGTCCTCTTTATTTTAAATTTTCCTTTTGTTTTTGCCTGATATCCTATTCTGTTGGTTACATAACTCTCTTGCATAAAAATAGAAAACTGCCTCCCCATTCTATGTGTCCAGCAAGTGCTACATTAAAAACAAATAATGCATTCCAACTCACCTCTGCAGTACTTCCAGTGCTGGGTCCAAGTCTTTCAAACACACTGGGTCTTCTGGATGTGCTATCGGATATGGTCTTGGTATTTTCCACTGTGACCTTCCTTCTAATTTTTGACATTTTGTACTACTTCAACCAAAAAAAAAGGCAACACTGTAAAATTCTCAAGTTGAGCTACTACAACTGAACTCATAGGAAAAATAAGTTATTATATTAACCTTTAGGAACTCCCCAAAAAATAATAACATAACATATACAGGACTATGTCTAAAAGGGTCATTTTAAATTTATTTCATAATTGTAAGAATTCCACCTTCTATGCCCTGTTTTGGTTTCCTCATCCATTTTTGGCTATTATATCAAGTAGAAATACCTAAGTAGACTTAAGAGTCTTCTTTTTCTTTCCTTCAGAATAGCAAGTGCAAGTACAGTACTTCATTTACTATGAATTTAGTAAATCTGAACTATATTCAATGGTTGCACAAATGAAGTCAGCTCATGCAGCAATCACTCTTTTTTCTTCCCCAACTTACTAGAATCCCAAATAGCCCCTGAAAGTCCTCCCCTCATGAGAGTGGAGTCCTAAACCAATGGGGCTGTCTTCTATTGGTCTGGTTGTATGAGCTGCTTTACACTCACACAAACAGAGGAAGTAACTTCAGCATACTAAATGCTACAGTATGTCAATAATTCTGTAAAACACCACGAACATTGGTAACATAAGCTATGCTTCTGGTGTATAATGTTGCATGCATGGAAATATTTTTGATTTATGTAACCTGTGCTAACTGGAATTTGTGAAATTCTCTGTCAATTTTTATATCCAGGTCCCTGCTAAACCTATTAAATGTTCCAAAGAAAATATGTTTATTTCACAGTTCAAGACAATGTCCTGCAAATGCATTCAATCCTCATTAAGCCTGCCTAATTCAGCATGCCAGTTTATAGGATGATAAGTCTTCAGAGGAACTTTCCTTTTCTTTCATAACCTTAAATACATCATATAAGAAACCCATCTGTCTTATCTATGGGAAATCATAAGCCATAGAAGAGGACAATAGAACCAAACAATATCTTAGAATGAAAACTCTGTAACACAAGCGTATGAACAAGACCGCATAGCAACTTTGAAAGTTGGTTTACAAGCAAACACATTTGTCCAAAGAAGCAAAAGGGAGAAACCACAAAAATCCTGGTCCAAGATATTCTTTGCTGGGAGAAAGGGAAATTGGTACACAGTGAAATATGCTAGTGTTCCTACTGTTAAATGTTTCACTTTTGTAAAAAGAATGTTTGAATCCAACATCACACCACAGATAGACACTGAAGGATTTTACAAAACTGGGAGTTCACTTCTGTCCATTTCTGGTTACATTTTGGGAAAGGGCTGCCAGACAGTCCGCAGTGAAACCTGAGAAGTGGAAGCTAGTTTTAGGCCCTATAGAGCTTGGATACCCCAATGGAGTTCAGTGTAGGTCCTCGCCAAGAGACCTTTACAAATAAAGTCATCTTTTCATAGGAAATGAGTTCCAAAGTGTATGACCACCCTTACCCATAGGATGATAACACCAGAATCCTGAAAATATGCTAATTTGTTTAGAGTGGAAGGAATCAAAATAAAGGTGTTCTTTTAGCCAGTTACGAAATGAAGACTGGAAGACTAAATAACTGCCAAGATATTAAAATGGTAAGAAAAATAAAATACTTAAAATGCGATATGTTGTGACCTGTCAATAAGAGCAACTGTCTCAGTAAGAATATCTACTATATGGGCATTCCTTATATCACATATATAATTTCATGCCATTTTAAGCAAAACCTCCTAAAGACTGCATCCAATGCAACATTTACAAAAAGGAAGTTAACTGTACTTTCTGCATTCCACCCTAATCAATGCTTTCCTCCCTAGCAGTACTCCTTATATAATGTGAGCTGAGTAAGAAAGGATACTTTTTGTCAATAGGGCTCCAGATGGAAATGATGACATTTCAGTGCCCTTCAATCCTCTTAGCACAGTGGTTGAAATGCTATACTGCAGCCAAAACTCTGCTCATGACCCAGGGTTCAATCCCAGGTAGCCGGCTCAACGATGACTCAGCCTTCTATCCTTCTGAGGCTGGTAAAATGAGTACACAGCTTGCCCAAGGGGGGGGGGGGAATGTGTAGCCTGCATAATTAACTAGTAAACCGCCCAGAGAGTGCTTTAAGTGCTATGGGGCAGTATATAAGCAGCACACTTTGCTTTTTTCAATCACTCAACATTTTACTGATGCACCAGATACAGTACTTACAATTATTATCTTCTACATGATTGGGGCAAATTCATATACATGGGGGCTAGGAAGCAGCACAATGTCCCCCATGCTGTTCTCTTCAGCCAGGAAATAGAAGTACAGAACAGCAAAGTCATGTGGAATGACTCTAGGGTGCTTATGTTGCCCTGACTGAAGCAAAGTAATTGTAACTGAGAAGGAAGTGCAGTTGGGATTTAGTCTTCAAAAGTACATGTTCTCCTGAAATACACACCAACTTTCATTCTACCACCATAACATTTAACAGAGACATCTCGCTAGGACATTCAAGTCATCCCAGTTCAGGCTATTCTGACATACAAAAGCATTTTAGTCACATGGACGTGTATCAATCAAACTAGGAAATCTCTAATTCACAACAGTTTCCTTTTATCAATAAAATGGGAAATTATTTGTGAAATTGTTTTCAAGTTGCTACTGCTGAAATGAGACAGGATCTTAATCTACAATTTGAACTTTGCCCAATAAACAGATTATGACTTCTTTCAAAGCAGTCAACAACAGTTTCCCTATTAGGACAAAATAGAAAGTAACAGCTAATTAACCATATTCTGGTATAATGAGTGTCTGCATAAAAGTACTCTGCATACAGGTGAAAGGTTTACGCCTATCTCAGGTTAATAAACAGAGATCACAATCGCATATACTACACTACTCTATACTTCTTTACATCTTTCTTATTGTCACTGATAATTTCCGTTTCAAACTGGATATGAACTGTATAGACTTGTGCTATCTAGATATCTACCAAATTTCACTCAAGTCAATGTTGCAAAATAATATTTGCAAAATTACTGTGTTATCAGGTAAAGTCAAATAATCATATTAAATGTTAAGATGGAAAAAAATAACTGAATTAAATTGTTTGACCATTAAAAAAACTAAGAACCTATAAAAATATATTAAGTACACTGTAAGCAAAATCTACCAGTACAGCAGCAGATTTCCACATGTGCAATGGGACTCTCTTCTCCCTTACTATGGGCAAACCTCTAAATCTACTGGAGAAGTTGCAGGATGAATACCCACATGGCTGAAGCCATTCCAAGAGGAGTCAATTAAATAACAGCCTATGTATGATTTATATGTGAAGTTTAAACAACATAAAAGCCTTATTTGCAAATGATTTCAATGCAAATGTTTTAAGAAATGAAAACTCAATAGACTTCTTTTACATTATTTAGACCCAATGAGGGAAATCTGAAGGCACTACAAATATTAACATACCAAACTGAGCATGATTTAAAACTGACTACTTAACTATCTTTATTTCAGGACCATTATGCAGTAATACCTCAAGAATCTGCTCCTGTAAATTCTTTCTTCCTGAAATTTGGGAAAAGAAGGGAATGTCCTCTAATTTGGTGCTCTGCACAGACATTTTCCAGTATCATAAAATTCTAAAAAATATGTGCAAATCAAGCCTATGCACATTATTAGCTGTGGTACAAATGCCTTAACCAGTACTAAAGCCAAAAGTGAAATTTTGATGTCATTCAGCCAAATGTTACAAATACAAAAAATAGTTGGAAGCTTTCTCCAATACATATTGGGGACCATTCGATGTTTGATGATGGGACAACAGAATGAAGCAGGAATCTTCCCTTCCTGCAGCAGCTTCCTGAGCATTCCAAAGCCTACTATGGAAGTTGGAAAACCGTCTGAAGCTACTTTTTGGCTCTGAGGATTGAAGAAGTGAGGGAAGAGAAGAAAATTCCATTGTGCTAGTGCTGTATCATCATTTAATTTGGACCTTGATTTGCCACCAACACTGGATCAAGCCTTTAAGTGGAATCACTTGCCATTCTTTACTTCAGGCTGTCTTCTTGATCTGTCACTACTTCGACAGGCCAGGCAGTTTATTTATGTGTATACTGCGCATCACTGAATAATAGAAGTATCCAAGCAATGGGATTTTAGCCATAAACAACATATAGAAATATTTATAGCATATAAATTAAATGGAGATAAAAATTTGGTTTGGAAACCAGAACAAGAGGAAGTCTTCAGCTGTCACCTTCAGATGGCATTAAAGCAGGTGCTAGGCAGGCTTCACTGGGAAGCTGATCCTGGAACTGGAAAATCACCTAACACACAACACCAGACCCAGTGCCACCACTGCTTACTCTTTTGCTCCTTTTGACTAACATTCCACACATGACCATATATATTCTGCAGCAATCTCAGCAAGCAGTTGTTGGGATGCTGTCATTTTTAAGGTGAGCTAATTTACTGATCATCTTCCAGTAGTCTGGAGCACAAATATCACAGCAAAAAAGTCACGTAGATTTTTCAAACAAATATTAAAAGACTTAAAATATTTCTTTCTTATGGAGATCCAAAATTTGGTGGCCATAATACAAAATATGTATTAGGCCTGCCAAATACAATGTGTTGCAAGGATTAAAAAAATACTTAGACATGACTGATTCATAGGACTACTGAAACTACTGCAACATACCCATAAATGCCCATCTGATTTTGTACATGCATATTCTCAAGTTCCTTTAAAGTTGACATCTGTATACATTTGTGTGAAACATGGAATACAAAAGGTAGCCAAAAGTGTTCAAAAGCACTTTTACATTACAAAACTAGACTCAATTTGGGATGCATATGGCTCGACATATGCTAATTAAAAGGGGCATAAATTATATTCATGAAATGTCAAGATATACACTTTCATTCTGATACAAATGCCTCAAGACAATGATTTGTAACACAACCAGGAAGTGAGAAATGTGTACACCTCACCCTAAAAACAGAAGATATGGCAATAATACCCTAACACAGCAGTACAGTGGGGTCTCTACTTAAGAACTTAATCCGTATTGGAAGGTGGTTCTCAAGTGGAAAAGTTCTTATGCAGAATCTGCATTTCCCATAGGAATGCATTGAAAACCATTTAATCTGTATCTGCTCTTTTCCGTCCATAGAAACTAATGGGAAGCTGCTATTCCGCCTTCTACCACTAGAGGGGGATATTTTTTTCTCTTTTTTTCCCTTAGGTCAGGGAACAGTGTTAAAAGCACTTCTGACGAAGCTAATTTTGAAGCAATGGACTGAAAACCAATTAATCTGTTCTGGCTGTTTTTTTGTTATGTAGAGGTGCGTTCGTACATTGAAGCATTAGTTCCCATAGGAACTAATGCAAAGCTGGTTAATACGTACTCTACCACTAGGGGGAGAACTTTTTTTTAACCTAAGATGAACTAAGGTTAAAAAAAGAGCAGGAAAGTTTTTTTTCCTGTTCTTATCTTGGATTTTTGTTCTCAAGTAGAAGCAAAATTTAGCAAATGGAGCTGTTCTTAAGTGGAATTGTTCTTAAGTAGGGACGTTCTTAAGTAGAGACCCCACTGTATAGCATTACGGTGAGTGTGCCAGACGAAGACATGGGAGACGACATTGAGTGTCCCCCTCACCAACCTGGCCATGAAGCCCACTTACATTACCTCAAGATAATCACTATCTCTGAAGATAAACTACATCACAAGACCGTTGTGAGGAAGAGGAGGAGCCAAGTGCCCCTTATACACAATCTGAAGACAAGGGTAAGTAACATTTCATTAGACCACTAAGAAATAACAAACACAAGCTACCTTCTGACCCTGTATGAGTCTTCCTCAACTGAACGCCACAAAACTGGTGGTGATGCAGAAGAAACACCACAGCCAAATGTAGTGGCTAGGCTTCTCTGTTTAGAGCAAGTATAAGATGGGGACTGCAGACTCAGGACAGAATTGCAGATTGCAGATTTCACCTCTACTGATGTGGAGTGGGAAGTCTTCTTCTGCAGCATTCCAAGCTTTGTTATACTGAGCCCAATGAAGACTCACATGGGTTGAAAGCTACCTCATGTTCCTTCTTCTTTTTTTAGTAGTCTAATGAAGGTACCACTTACCCAAGATTCCCTCTAAAGTGTGTGCCTGCATGTGTAACTCCACCCAGCTTTCCTCCTCCTCTGTGCACTGGCAGCGATCATTTTTAGCCCCATTGATTCTGGTAGCAATAGAACCCTGCGTGAGGGGCAGAGTCCCACTCTGCGGGGCCAAAAACTTGAGGGAACATTGAACTCATCCTTGCCTTTGGCCAGGATTGTTGAGTGGGTGATACTGGGGGAGCCACAGATTCTACCGAAAAAAATTTAGAGGAAAAGTGGGATATAAATGAAGTGAATAAACATCCTATGACAATGATATACCGACCATGGCCTTTTGCCCTGTCTTAACAGAAACTAATCTTTCTCTGCCCGAAAAATATTGTAACACAAAGCACACTGCTATGGATTAATTCAGTTTACAATTCATGTTCAAACTGTGACTGGATAAAGTACAGTTCTCAAGCCTCCGATAAAAAATAAGAGTGGGGCAAATTTTATTTTCTGGAGTAACTATATCACTATAAAAGCGGGGAAAGCACCCTCTCCACAAACTCCCCAAAGGCATTCCAACTCCCCAAAACAAAACTAGATGATGAGTTCCAGAAACTGCAAGTTGCTGGGATTTTTCCCCATTTCCAAAACTGGAGTGGCCCATGGTGGGTTCCAGGGCTGAAAACTAACCTCTAAAACCTCTAAAATTGCCCAACTACCCCAGAGCAAAGATTAACAAATCAAGCTCAAGGTTACAAAGAACACATAAACTGCACCTGACTCTTATTTTTAAAAAATCCTGAAAAAATTATACATGTAAATAGGAGAGTAGCTAATGATACAAATAATGTAGTATTCTAATCTTCCCTCTGAAGAATATTTGCAAAAAATGTTCCCCTTTATATCCTGTTCTCCCACCCTCTTTTGCCACAAAGGATTGCTTGTTTTGAAACATGAGACATGACTGCTGAAAACCAAAAACCTATACAAAATTTTGCAGCTAATGACGTGTTCACCATTAGTATTTAGAAGTCTCTGAGGACCTGTATGCCAGACATTTAGGCAAATACCGAATGGCATTTTACATAAATTGACATCCATCATTTTTTAAAAAAGCTTAAATGGGTTTAACAGACACTTCCTTTTGTGAATGAATCCTCAGTTGGATCCAGCTAATATAATCATTTTGGATATAGAGGTTTCCCCACATATGACTTATTAAGAATTGCAGTAACACCCTGTGCATGCATCCAAGTGCAGGTGCCACCTATTTTCACCACATAACTTTTCAACAGTATGCCCCCAGATGCACCTTTGTTCAAATCTGACAGAAAGAACCAAACAAAATAGAAGTATAATAAAAGTTGATTCATGGCACTGGTTTTCTGAACAATTGTACATAGTGATCTAACAATTCTGAACACTTTCAATAAATAAATTTCCTTTCCTTGAACTCTTTTGGTGAGGCATAACATTTAAAACATCAATTAACTTTGAAATCTGATATGCCCCCAAACACCTCTCCTTTGAGAGTTCAGGCAGAGCATGGGACCAAAGGCTTGAAGACAATTCAAAATTCTGGGTACTACAGCAGTACCAAGTTTTTAAGACATTAGGTAATTAAATGCATATATTTTACTTCCTCCACAGAACATGGAGACACTATTACACTTATTTCCTTCCATTCCAGAACCAAAGCAATCTCTCCCAATTTCTGAATTTAAAATGAAACCTCACACTTTCTAGTTCATTCGTTTGAATAAGCTTAAGGGAATAAATTAATCTTTCACCACCCTTTCATGTTTATAGATATCAAAAGGTAAGTTGCTGGCTCAGATTCTCTTGAGTGTGCACACTTGGAATATTATTCAAATGAACAGTAATGAAGATTTTTGGCTTCAATATTGAAGCAGACCATTTGAACCTGTTTGTATCATCCTAGCTTCAAAACCAAGATTAATTCAGGTGATTAATGGGATAATTAGCCAGATTTCTTTTAAAAAAGCAATGACAGCCACTTTACAAGCCTCAGTGATGGGTATTAGTGTAGAACAAGCTACCAAAGCTTTCCACCAATAGATCAAGACTGCAATAATTACCTTGAAACAAGTTCTATTGATCTAAAAGGGACTTACAGATTATTACACTAGAATCCTGTGATTTTTCTGCAAACCATCTTTCTGAATAGATTTTCCAAGCAAACATGCACACATGTGCATTTTATTTAACAATTAACATTTATCTTTAGTTTTGATTATACTGACAACACTGCAAATCTATATCTATTTACACAACAGTAAGTAGTACTGAACAAAAATTGGTCTACTGTACTCTAATCTGATGACAGACACTAGCAATAGATGTCTTTTCAACTGAAGATAGGGCATACCTAACAAATACGCAGAAGGAATATTTACAGCTTAGTTTTGTCAAATTGAAAAAAAAACAGACCCCACTGCACCTTTCTTGATAGAATCAGGCTGCAAGCTTTCATCAAATTTAGATAAATCTATCCTAACGCATTCAGGTTAAAGTGATTTATAGAGCAGTTCAATCTGCAAAGTATCAGATTTTAGGGTGCAACCAAACCTTGCTCAGACCGAGCTCCACATGCACTTTCAGATACACTGAAGAACGGAATGAGATTTAAAAAAAAATTTATTCAATCTTTTATTTATTTATTTATTTATTTATTTACTTAAAATATTTTTACCCCGCCTTTCTCCTCAAAAGGACCCAAAGAGGCTATGGTCTTAAAAGAAAGGAGAGACAATAACGACACGGAAGGGAGCGGCGAAGCCTGAGGCCCTCCGGAATGATGCCCCATTTAACGTTGTTTCCGTGCAAGGCTTTAAACACGGGGTCCCCGGCGATGTGGGAGTGAGATGGGTCAATACAAGGTCTTCCTACCGCTGGAACTTGACCGTTCGCCTAACGACCTGCCCTTCTTTAGAAACGCGACCAACTAAAGTGAGCCTCCGCCCCCGCCCTCACACGTAGCCCCCCTCCCCCTCTCCCTCCTCCCCCTTCCCCTCCGGGTCCCGAGGCCGGGCCAAGAGACTCACCTGATCCCTCCGCCCGCGACCTGCTCCTCCTCCCCGCCGCCGCCTCCGCCGCCGCCGCCCAGGGCGGAGAGGGGGGGAGAGGGCGAGGGGGGAGTCCGTCCTCCCGGGCCTAAGAGCCGCGCCGCACGGGGAGGAAAGTGAGGAGCGCGGCCCGCTCCAACCGCGACGCCAACCCCTCAGCGGCAGTAGTGGCGGCGGCGGCGACGCCCTGAGGCGGCCGCCGCCGTCTCGTTCTTCCTTTCCCCTAACGCCGCTCGAGACCACCGAAGGGAGGGGAGGGGGGAGGGGAGAGAAAGGAGCGCGAGCCGCCTTCACGAACTCCCTCCCCACCGCCGGTATCCCTTCCAACTGCGCCTGCGCGACCAGTCGCCTCGTCTCTTTCCCTCGCCTCGAGTGTCGTTGCAAGCTGCGTCACTTCCGGCACAGTGCTAGAAACGGAAGCCCCGAGAGAGGGGGGGGTCAACAAATGATAGTAATGGAAACGAAAGTCTGCAATTCGTACCCAAGCCTTTTCACAAAAGATGGGTAGAGTAAAAAAGGACACACACATAATGTTCAGACTCATGTCTTCCTCTCTAACAGCCACGATTCCGGAAGTTCCGCTATTTCGTTGAAAAGCGCTCTTGCCTATAACTCTCTATGTACTAAGAAAAAGGCCACTCTAGCACTTGGCACCTCTATGGCTAAAGCTGTGGGCTTTGCTTTGGAAATAAAAAAGGCGGCGCGGGGCTCAGAGCAGAAACGCGGGCAAGGGGACACGTGTTGCCGTGGATGCTGCTCAAGGTACTGGAGTTCAAATGCATATGTTGACGTTGGTTCCCATTCTTGGTCGTGCAACGTCCGCACCTATTCAGAAGGGGGCTTGATCCGGACTAGCAACTGGGGTGGGTCGGGAGGTGAGTGGGAGCCTGGTCATGTGAGCAAACTACAACGTCCAGGTTGCCGTGTGGTGGGGATGCTGCATCACGTGAACTGGACTCGCTTCTCGTCGGTGTTCCTCCCTCCCCAGCAGATGGAAAATGGCAGTGTTGACTCCCGGGGAGCGGTGGACTGAAGGTAACTCCTCATGCTTGTGATGATGCTGTCATAGCCTGGGAGAAACTGACCCTTGGCTGGGACTTCTCTTGCACGTGAGAAACGGGGAGGGTGTCGTCTGAGATGACCGCAAGAAAGAGCCATACAGGCTGAAACCTCTATTGTGGCGAAAGCTTGCCTTAGAGAGATTTATGCCTCAGATGCCTAGAAGGTTGGCATCAATTAGCTACCTGTGAGTGCTTTTTAGATGGATAATTACGCAATTGCTGCTTTGACTCGATTTTTAGTACTACTTGTGTTTTCCATTTTTGTCTTCTCCATTTTGCAGAATGGCATTGTTTCCCCCCCTTTTAATATTGTATACTTCTTCGATTTCAATATTGTCTTTCAATTGTGTTAGCCATCGTTCTATACTCATTATTTTCAACTCTAAATACAGTAATCTCTTTTAGTGTTGTAAAGTGCCTTGGGTCCTTTTCAAAGAGAAAGGACGGGTAAAAATATTTTAAATAAACAAATAATGAGCTAATAATAATACATTACTGCACCTCGGAAAAAGAAACCAAATGTACCATTGCAAGATGGGAGATACCTGGCTTAGCAATACTACAAGTGAGAAGGATTTGGAATTGTTGTAAATCACAAGCTGAATATGAGCCAACAGTGTGATATGGCTACAAAAAAGGCAAATTACTGTATGTTTTAGGCTGCATTAATAGAAGCATAGTTTCCAAATCCCACAAGGTGCTAGTCCCCCTCTGATCAGCACCTTTGATTGGTTGGTTGGTTGATTGATTGATTGAATTTGTACCCCGCACCATCTGTTAGGCCTCATGTTAAGTATTGTGTCCAGTTCTGGACACCACACTTCAAGAAGGATGCTAACAAATTGGAACAAGTTCAAAGAAGGGTGACAAGGATGATCAGAGGGCTGGAAACCAAGCCTTATGAGGAAAGACTGAGCCTGGAGAAAAGAAGGCAGGGGGTGGTGGTGTGATATGATAGCACTTTTCAAACATTTGAAAGGCTGTCATACAGAGGAGGGGCAAGATCTGTTCTCAATCATCCCAGAGTGCAGGACACACAACAATGGGCTCAAGTTACAAGGAATCAGATTTTGGTTGAATATCAAGAAAAACTTCCTAACTGTTAGAGTAGTACGCCAGTAGAACCAGTTACTTCGGGAGATGGTGAGTGCTCCAGTACTGGAGGGATTCAAGAGAAACTTAAACAACCACCTGGCAGGTATCCTTTAATTTGTATTCCTGAATGGAGCAGGGGGTTGGACTTGATGGCCTTATAGGCCCTTTCCAACTTCACTAATCTATGATTCCATGAAATCCTATGATCTATGAAATCATTTCCCTTAGGATATTTATTTCTAAAGCGTAATTGCCCAGGAAATAAATACAGTGGTGCCCCGCATAGCGACGATAATCCATTCCGGAAAAATCGTCGCTATGCAAAAAAAGCCCATAGGAATGCATTAAAACCCATTTAATGCGTTCCTGTGGGCAAAAAACTCACCGTTATGTGAAAATCCTCCATACGGCCGCCATTTTTGCTGCCCGCACAGCGGGCGGCCATTTTTTTACCCGGCGGCCATTTTGGAACTGCCGATCAGCTGTTCTAAAAACATCGCTATGCGGAAATTGGTAAGCGAAGCAGCTTACCGATCATCGCAAAGCGATGTTTTACCATTTAAAACATCGCAATGCGATTGCAAAAATGATCACAAAAAAACTGTCACTATGCGGATTCGTCGTTAAACAAAGCGCTCGTTAAGTGAGGCACCATTGTAACTTATTTACTCTGCGTTTAGTGCTGTCTTTGGCTTTCATGGGCTCTTGGTTTTACTGTTTCCACAATTTTTCACTGCATATGAAAGTATGGAGACAGATACTAGATATGTTGTTCTTTCATGCGACTGATCTGGTGATGCATTGGCCAAGATTCTGTTGCTTAGTGTAATACAGTACTTCATGAGTGTGATGTCACTGGTCCAGTGCATTCTATTTCCCAGTGATCACACAATGTACAAGAAAGCCGCCTAGAGTGGTCGAAATGACTAGATAGGCGGGGTATAAATACAATAAGTAAATAAATAAAATAAATAATGTTCCATGCCCAAGTGGTATTAATTTTGGAGACTGGGCTGGAGTGATTCCTTGATGGACAGAAGGGTTGCTTTTAAAGCATCCCTTTCTGGTTTGATCAGACTCACACTTTTTTTCTGTCTGATCGTATCTTAAGCTACACTAAGTAGGCCGAATTGAATCAACGAGGATTTAGTGAGTCAACTCCTCCGTAAGTTTCATTGTTTAAGATTAGCCTATTTTATCTGCAGTTTGCCATGCCAAAGTAAGTTGCAGTTAGAATAGGCCCATTTGAATCAGAGGAGCTTTCAGAGGAGTTAACTCACCAAATCCTTATTGATCAGCGGACCTGCTACCAGTGTGATTTACAATAGTTTTGCCCATTGTGTCACTAAATGTATTTGTTTTAAGGTATTACAAACTATTGTTTGTTTTTGCAGTGATAGACTAATAAAACTACCCCTTAGCGTTCTCAGATTAGAAGGGCTGAAGTATAAAGTAGGCTATAGAGCTGGATCAGGCAACAGGACATATACTGGGAGGAAAAGAGGTGGACAGATAGAGCCTGAGAGTGGAAGTTATGGATGGAAGGATTAATATGTGAAAAGAGATATTTTGATGGAGGGCAAAAATCCTAAAGTTGTATAACAAGTTGTCATCTTTATTACTTTCTGTCGGTATTGCAGATCATTGTGTAGGCTCGGTAAATGTTGCATTACTTATTAAACCTGAGTTCTACAATTATGTATTCCTTAGTTACTATGGCCTCAAGTAGGTGCTTAAGTATGTGAACAACTGAAAAAAATCATGGGTGAAACACCCCATATGGAACAGTGATGTAGTCTATATTTCAACAGCACATTCAAGCTGATCATCTCATGTTGAGAAATTAGGTGATGTAAATGTAGGTTGTGTATTAATTTGAAGTCTAGAATGATGATGTTAGGATCATCTGTTTTGTTTCCTGTGTCATTTCAAGCCATATAAATATACCTCTGCTGAGCCTACTATAACAGCATTCACTGCTAAACAGATTACAGTACAGTAGATGCCTTGCTGATTTTAAACAACACACAGTATATGGAGAGAAAGGTATAATTCTTATTGGTCATATTTACATTTCATCTTTCCTCTAGTGAGTTAAAGATGGCTGTGACGTTCCCCCTCGTGGCCCCTGTTTGTCTCCCCAAATACAGAGTTCACAAAGGCAGACCAAAAACCTCTTGACACGCTGCCACCAGTTGATCTCCTTATCAGTCTACAGTACTTTACTTAGAAAAGATGAAGGTCCATTCAGTACTGACTTTTTAATAGAACAGGTTTATTGATTACAGCTGGTTTCTAGGATAATTCATAAGCATATTCTTTCAGTTTCACCAAGTATCAATATTAATCTTCTATATTAAATATCACAGGTTACTAGTCACTCCTCAGATTAATCACTCCTCAGATCCCCAAACTATCTCTCTCTGATTCCAAACCCTGACTCAGACTCTCTGACTGACTCCTCCTCTCAAGCTCTGCCTTTTTTAAACATCTCTTGTGGCCCCACCTGTTAACCATATTAGCATATAACTCATGAATAATACATGACATTACTTAACAAAGGGTGAATGCTACATTCCTCCCCCCTTAAATATGTTTGTTTGGGAAACACGTTTTCTATCCTAAACAAACATGCATCATTGCATAAAAACTGTACTTGCCATCTGGTACAATTTTGCAAACAATACAACATCTTATACATCAAACACAATATCTTATCACTCTAAACTTCATTTAATGCGTTCCTATGGGGCCCAAACTCACCATTCAGCGAAGATCCTCCATAGCGCCGCCATTTTTGCGCCCTCGGTAAGCGAGGAAATCGCACGAAAATGGCTGTGGTGGTCATTTTGGGCGTCCGGCGGCCATTTTGGAACCGCCGATCAGCTGTTTTAGAAACATCGCAATGCGAAGATCGATAAGCGAAACGCTTACCGATCATCGCAATGCGATGTTTTGCCCATTAAAACATTGCAATACGATTGCATTAGCGATCTAAAAAAATAGATTGCTATGCGGATTTGTCGTTAAACTGTGCGCTCGTTATGCGAGGCACCACTGTACTTTACCTTATCATTTAAACTTACTACATTTAACATTTCAACCTTACAGAAATATAACATAATCAGGAAACTTTTACATAGATAATTAACTGGTTAATCAATAGCCCATTCAAGTTTATTTTTAAAGTCCTTGAATCATTCTCCATGTTTCAGTCCATCAATATTCAATTTTTTTCATCACTATACACAAACAGAAGATTTATGATAACATTACCAACTTTGTTTATTCCCCCATCAAGGTATCAGTAGCCACAATCTGAGTCCCTTTTACGCTATGAATTACAAAGTCCAAGTCTTTCACACACCCGTTGTCATCTGCTTGGCACAGAGCCTCTCCAAGTCCAATGCTCGATGTATCCATGATGATGGTGAACTCCTGGCTGTAGTCAAGTGTGCTGTAGACAGGTCCGGTCGTTACTGCCTCCTTCAGCTGTTCACACGACTGCCGGCACTCAGGGGTCCCTCTGATGATCTCTAGCTCCTTCTTCCACATTCTCTTCAGTTGACTAGCCGTCATAGGGCTCTCTGTTGTCCACTGGACGTCCTCTGCTTGCTGTTTCTTAGTGACGCCTCTGTCCTTCTGGCTCGGGACTTCACTTTCTCAGATAGGGAAAAGGGTAGGTGATTCCCCCTCCACCTCCCAAACATCTCTGGATGCGTCCTTCTTTCAGATATCAGGGCCTATGCCTTCCTCCTGACTCACAAATTCACCCACAGGTATTTTCATTGCAGAGTTTTCCCTATGTGGGGGACCACTATCACGGGTCACTTTAAGATTCTCAAGCGAGTTTCTTTTAAGTGCAGTCTCAAATGATTGGTTTGTTTTAGATGCACTGAGCTTGTTATCTGATTCCAGTTCTTTATTCACTGATAAGCTAGGTAGGGGTTTGCTTTGCAAGGTTTTATGGTCTACTTCAGCTACAGAACTACTAGACTCTCCTCTCCAGAGCTGGTGCAACACATCTATAGGTTCTGACCCTGACAAAAGCCATTTACTCCCCTCTGTAGATCTCAGTTCCACCACTTTGTTCTTAGGACAGAATGATCTTTTCTGGGCCTCATACAAGCCTTTTCCCTTTTCAGGAGTACTTTACAAGCTTGGCTCTGCCATTTCTAAGGACTTTTCCCTACATAAAAGATCCTTGTCCAGGCAAGATCTCTCAGGGCACTCAGGAGACAATAAAGTGGGGGTACTGGCCACTTCAAGGCAACCCACCAAGCTAGTGTCCTCCTTCTGCTCCAGGGCAAAACATATTTTTATTGGGATCCTTTAAAAGCATGAGTTCAGTTTCTGAATGGTTATTAAGCTGACATTCTAAGGAACTTTCTCCCTCCAGGCTTCCCTCTGCTACAGTATCCATTTCTACTGCAGTGGGTGATTTCTGCTCCCCTTGTGAGCGTGTAAGTAAAAAGCACTCTTAACATGCTCTATCAAGTTTAAACCTTCTCTATATGTCAGGTCTTTATCACTTATAGGGTGTCCAGGGGTCAGTGGAAGGGGATTTTCTTTAGGTTTTCTAATACCATCATTTAAAATACCATCTTCCTGCCGTTAACCAATACAGGAAGTATCATTAGGGGTTTTCAATGTACAGTGTGCCCTCGACTTACAAACTTAATCCATTCCGGAAGTCTGTTCATAACCTGAAAAGTTTGTAAGTCAAAACCAAATTTCCAATAGGAATGCACTGAAAACCATTTAATCCGTTCCAGCTGTTTTTGGTTCTTAAATCGAGGGGCGGTTCGCAAGTCGATTCATTAGTTCACATAGGAACTAATGCAAAGCTGCTTAATCCGTTCCTACCACTAGGGGCAGAGTTTTTTTTTCTTTTCCCCTTTCCCCCCCTTTTTTTGGGTTCGCTACTCATTGCCGCGTTCGCAAGTAGGGTCTATAGTTTCCTATGAGATCGGGTTCGTAACCCAAAACGTTTGCAACCAGAGCCGTTTGTAAGTTGAGGGCCCACTGTAACCTTATCAGCCATTTCTCCTACCTCAGGGTTCTTCTCTAAACTGGGGCATCCCTGGTTTGATTCAGAGGTTAGGGATTCCATTTTTCCTTCAGGGATTGTTAACTGCTCTCCCAGGGCACATGTTACCCCCAAAGCACTCTGCACATGCTTAGTTAGATCTAACCCAATTAAACAAGGTGCTGGAATTTGATCAGAAATTGCCACATCCCAAATTCCGACCCAGTCTCTCTAGTAGTTCATCTTTACTTTAGCCATAGGAAAAATCACTGGAGTAGAACTTATTCCCTTGATTGTAACAGTTTGGTTTAGAATTATTTGTTCTCTAGGATGACACAGGGTTATGTGGGAGCAGGTATCAATCACTCCTACATAAGACTTCTCATTAATAAGAATTTTCTCACCAGAGTTTTGTACTAAAATATCTTCTGTCTTTACAAGAAAACGCTGAATGACCTTGGCTAGTGGCAGATCAGAATTTTCTGTTGTGCTAGTTGCCATGGAGACAGAACCATTGTTACAGCTTCCCTGAGGTAATTTTTGAGGTAATTTTTATTGAAGGGTCTCTTATTGTTGTCCCAATTTTGCCTGTTAAGTTTTACCTCTGAGAACTTGTGGTTTCGAATCTCCCCAATGTAATCAGCTGTTTCACCTGCTTCTAATAGATTTTTAGGATTTTTGTCTTTAACTAAATAATGCAATTCCCCAGGCAAATAGAATAAAATTGTCCTGACCCAATCACATTTTTTATCTGCTCTAGAGAACATTTTCACGTTCCATCCATTTGTCCAAACATTGAAGCAGTTTAGCCCCTATCTGCGAATAAGATTCTTCAAGCTCTGTGGTAAGGGCATGAAATTTCTCCTCAGGTGTTCTGCATTTATGCTAAATCTAGAATATACCATCTTTCTAGCCTGCTGTAAAGGCATCTGAGAATACAGTTCTGCTAAATCTCCACTTATTTGTGATCTTAGTATTATCATCCTTTCTTCATCCTTGATATCAAAGTCCCAACATGCTCTCTCAAATGAAATAAGGAAAGATTCTGGGCAATCTTCATTCCTATATTGGGGAAATTTCTTTACCTCGAATTTTGAGAGATTTCCCTCAGTAGTGCTGTTGTTATTCTTGCTATTATTGTTTTGAGCAGCAATTTCCAATGTTTTCATTTCTATTTGAAATTCCATTTGTTTTAATACCATTTGTCTGGCCTCAGCCCTCTCCTTTTCTCTGATTTCTAGTTCCCTGAGCTGTAGCTCCTGAGCTTTCTCTTCAGCTCTGGCTTTTTCTCTCTCCTTAATCTCTAATTCCATGAGCTGTAGTTCCTGAGCTTTCTCCTCAGCTCTGGCCTTTTTCTCTCCATTTCTAGTTGGTTTTTCATAGCTAGTTCCCTCAATTTAAATTCTTGTTGTAATTTCTATTTTTCAAAATATTGGGCACCTAGATCCTTTTGTCTCTCTGAGGCACTCTCAGCAATTTCCTCCTGTTCCATTGGAGTTAAAGGGTCTCCTCCATTTCCTGAGGTAAACTCACTGCCTCATGACTCCCCTTTTTGCTACGTTTAGGGCATGTTTACTTCTGAGATAATTAGTCTTGATTTTAAAAAGGATCTGTCTTTCCGCTTTTAATTCCAGTCACTGAAATAATTTTATATCTCAAGCCTCTGCTTTGATTTTTCTATCCTGTCAGATCTGCTCTAACCTCTGGCTTCCACTGCTACAAGTGTTCCCTTAACTCTCAGAGCCTTGGATTTAAGCTAGCCACAAGGTCTCTCAAATTCTGAGGTAAATATAAGGATTTTTCCCTTCAGAGTCGTTCTCAGTCTTTAGTTCCCCCAGATCTGGGATCAGAAGACCCACCACTAAGCTGTTCCACAAAAGCTCTAGCTGGTCACCACTTCTTCACCACAGACCTCTGACTAAAAAGGTACCCTTGACTCCAAAAAATTCACTTTCAACTCTGGCTTTACTGGATTCTTTCGTATCCCGCCACTGGACACCAATTGTGACATTCGCTCTCGTGGCCCTGTTTGCCTCCCCAAACAGAGAGCTCACAAAGGTAAACCAAAAACCTCTTGACAAGCTGCCACCAGCTGATCTCCTTATCAACATACTTTACTTAGAAAAGATGACGGTCCATTCAGTCCTGACTTTTTAATGGAACAGTTGATTACAGATTGTTTCTAGGATAGTTCATAAACACATTCTTTCAATTTCACCAAGCATCAATATTAATCTTCTTTATTAAATATCACAGGTTACTAATCACTCCTCAGACTAATCACTCCTCAGATCCCCAAACTATCTCTCCCTCTCTCCGATTCTAAACCCTGACTCAGACTCTCTGACTCCTCCTCTCAGGCTCTGTCTTTTTTTAACATCTCTTATGACCCCACCTGTTAACCACATTAACATATAACTCATGAATAATACATGACTTATTACCTAACAAAGGGTGAACACTACAATGGCATATATGACTCTCCTCTGCACTTTGTCCTCAAAACAGTCCTGTGAAGTAGGCTGAGTGTGCCTGGCCAAAGTCACCCAGTGAGTGTAATGTCAGCACTGCAGACACTATATGTAAGTTATGATTTCATCGAGACTTTTTGATCCAAGTATGCTGTTCCATTCTCCCCCCGCCCCCACTCTGAACTACTGTACACAAAGGCAAACTTAAATTGTGAGTCCCCTACAAGGGTAGACCCTTTGAATCAATGTGATTTTGCTGCAACAATATTTATGTAAGTAGTGTTGATTCAGTGGATCTGCTGCTGTTGCGATGAACAGATTTAAGTAAAATCTCCATTTATTCTTGCAATATTTACAGTTTTTTTCTCTCTCTTTTTGGATGAATAACTATATAGAACATCCAGTTTCAGAGCATTATCCTTCTGAATACCACCTGCTGGGTTACTACATAAATATAGAAATAAGAGGCCTATCTTTCTTTGCAGCATTAATTGATGAGCTCAGAAGAAACCCATGTCCATCGGAGGAAATGCGAGACAGATTTGATTACTGTGGCTGTACTGACTGTCTGAGAATGAAGGAGCATGCATCTGACAATGGAAGGAACCGGTCTGTGCCTGGGGAGGGAAGCAGAACTTACACAAAGGACCAGTTATTGGGGGTGCAAAGGTAGGTAGGACACCTTTCAGATTAAACCAGCTTTTCCTTAATTGGTGCCCTCCAAGTGCTTTAGGCCACCACCACCCCAAGTGGCCAGCAGCAGTGCTGGCTGTAGAGCACTGGTCCTCAACCTTGGGCCTCCAGATGTTCTTGGACTACAACTCCCAGAAGCCTTCACCACCACCTCTACTGGCCAGGATTTCTGGGAGATGAAGTCCAAGAATATATGAAGGCCCAAGGTTGGGGACCACTGCTGTAGAGGATAGCCCCAAACCACTGGGGAGCCTAAAGAATGTATTCATTTGTTGAGCCTCTGTCTCTTAAATTAATGGATCAAAATGTTAGTAGTTAAGCTGATATCAGAAGCCAGTTTTCATCGTTATGCTTGAAAATTAATGATGCGGTTTAGAGATGGGATATTCATATTTGTCTCGCAGGTGAGACGAATATGAATATCATCACCACAGGTGGCTGGACCTGTTTGATCCTCCCCACAGGACCAGGCGGTCACTTGTAGCATTGTGTGTATGGCTCTGCCCGTTCATGCTGCACCCATTGTGGAAGTAGCCAGGGTGGGGCTTCCCTGCCTCCTTCCACTGCTAACCACTCAGCACCTGAGCAGGGAGACTTGTCATCCTGCTTCCTTGCCAGAGTGGCTGGCAGCACAGGGAGGTGGGCAAGCCCCAGATGGGCTACTTCTGCAGCTGGCACGGTGTGAACGATGGCAGCCGCGTGCACTGCAAGCAGTAAGTGGATGGCCCAGTTCTGGGGGAAGGGTCCAACTGGGTGAAAACGAATATCCCATCTCTAATGTAGTGTAAACAAAAGAAATCAAACTCTTATATTTTAATGGGCACTGAAAAATAATTGATGGTGGCTTTTGTTTCTCAAATGATACGTCTCTTTGATGCTACTTGCAAAGTTGCTAAAGGCAGTTACTATGAAGGTTGATAAAATGAAATTCTTCCCTTTTAATCTATAAATTATTTGTTGAGAGAAATTCAAGAGAAAGAGTACATGCTGTTATCGTTTAATTGTCTTCTTTTCCAAGGAACAGTGATCTCTCTCATGGTATGACTAGCTTTCTAGGTTTCCTTCGCTCTGTCACATCATTGAGGTTGAGAAATGTCAGCACTGGCATCCTTCATTTTCCTGGTCATTATAAGTCAAAAGGAACTGGGTTTTGTTTTTGAAAGCTCAACATCAGAGTCATCTTTGGCCCTTTCTGATACCCTAGAAACTCTGATGTACTTGCCATCAACCAAGTACAGAGGATTAGAATAGCTTCTTCATTCACGGAAGTCTCGTAACAATGGTTTCATTTTCATTACCAGAATTTAAAACACGCCTGAGCATCTTTTACGACCCTTTCTTCAAGTTTTATTCAGAAAAAGATAAACAATTCAAGGATTGTTGTTTTGTTGCAGAATAAAGAACAGTAAGAACTACTATGAGATTTTAGGCGTGGGGAGAGATGCAAAAGATGAAGACCTGAAGAAAGCTTACAGAAAACTTGCTCTGAAATTTCACCCTGATAAGAACTGTGCTCCGGGGGCAACAGATGCATTCAAAGGTACATGAAAATTACTAGATGAGGCTTTTGCCAAGTGTAAAGAGGGATCTGTGACCTACCGGCCAGTTGAAGAACAGATTGAAAAGGTAGAAGCAAGCAAAATAACCCCGAAGGGCTGCAGTGAAGGTTATTTACTGTTTTGTAAGGTAGCAGTGAGAAAGTCTTTGGACGAAAGCCCCAAAGGTTCACCCTAGCAGAACTCTTTTCCATTTTTTTCTGCTTTGGTTACAAAGGCACAGCAACAACAAAGCTATTGTTCTAACAGTCTTATTGCACAATGTAGCCCTGAAATGTTTGCAACCGATAAGCACAGCAGAATTCTTGACTACTTTGCTTGCTTCCTTATGACTTCCTCACTATGTGAAAAATGCAGATTTATAAAATGGTGATCACCGTCTACATGGCAGGGCATTGGTTCTTATAGTTGCTCAGAAAGAAGTGCCCATTTCTATTTCTTGGTATTTATTGATTTACACACTCATTCAATTTACACCCTGTCTTTCCACCACCCAAAAAACAAACTTCAAAGTAGCTAGTAATTAAATAACATTAACCAAGTTATTAACATCTCAAAACTAATCAATTAAAAAAATTTAAATAAAATGCATTAATTTAATGTATAGTATTGTGAGAATTGGATCTGGTGAAATGGAGAGAATAGAACCTTTGTGGAGTTGTCCAAAGATCTTTAGCTTTAGGGAATGATATTATGGTTAAGACTTGAAGGGTTACAAGGTGCTGGATGTCTAGTTTTCATAAAGAACAAATGTCATCTTCTTAGTAGTAGCTGAACACGTAAGAACTGGACATTCAAAATCATAAGCTCTTGCCATTATAACAAATTTATTGTACACTTTAATTTCTGTAAAAATTTTCTATTTCCATACGTGTGCAAGCATGGTCTTATTTGACAGTACCAGTGGTAGGTGCATATTTAGCTTCAAATCTGACTATAAAACATTTTTTAAGAATAAAATTATTGTTTTGTGTTTTTTCCAGGTGAAAGTAAGTTTTTATGTCAGTGGTATTTTCACAGATCTAAAATCATGTCCATTAAGCTATGCATACTAATTTAGCATCTTGGAAGTAAGATAAAAGATTGGAAATAACATATTCTTCCTCTGTTACTTCTGTTAAGTAAGCACAGCACTTGCAGTCGTCCCAGTCCTAATACGTTCTATTGTTCTCCAGGATGAGTTTAAAACTATTTGTTTCAATGGAAAGATCTTTCCCTCTTGTATGATCTCTTCATGTTTCTAAAGTACTTGCTATGTTGCTGTCCTGTGTTAGTTGCCATCAAATGAGATTTCGGTTCTCTTTTGTTTAGTGACCATTACGCAACTGTTCTTGTTCTTTCTGTTCCACACGGCAGCAATAGGCACAGCATTTGCAGTTTTGAGTAACCCTGAAAAGAGATTACAATATGATCAATTTGGAGAGGAAGAGGAGATTTGCTACACCAATGTACCCAAGCACTATCGCTATTATAGAGAGTTTGAAACTGATATCACGCCAGAAGAAATATTTAATATGTTTTTTGGAGGGAACTTCCCAACAGGTGAGTGCCCCTTTCCTGCTCTTGCTTTGAAGTGCAGCAAAGGATGCTGTTTTTTTCCTCAAAATATTTATATTTCAACCTACATCCAAAGTTTTCAGAACAGAGTGTTTGTTGTCAGATGCTGGGTAAGACATCAGCAACCCCCTGCCTGTGGTAAAAGTTTGTAGTAAAAGTCGAAGCTTCTATTAGTCTCATCCTCTTTGTTCATTAATTTACTAGTAAAGCTCAAGAAATTATGTTTTGTGCACATGCTTTCACTTCCAGGGAGCTTTGGTACGATCCTAGCTGCATTTCTGTGATGACTGGCAAAAGCATGAGGAATGTATCCCATTGTACCTGAGAAACAGGGGAACAAACTGTCTCTCCTCAAATGTGTGGATTGGTTTTACTCTGGAAGATTCTCTGTATTATAGTGGACTCACCATATTCATATCTCAGCTCTGGGAAGCCAGTCTATCCCAATGATAGGGAACTTTGTGGCTTAAATCCCATCAATCTCACCAACACAATCTGTGCCAAAGGGTTATGGGAACTGAAGTCTAAAACATCCGCAGAGGCAAAGCTTCCCCATCTTTGGATTAAGACTAGATCTTGCCAGCTAGGAGATGTATGGATGATACCTGGATTAGTCCTTCAGTAATTACAATCTGAAGCCTTTGTGATTCCATCCCAATGTGTACAAATGAAGAAAGGAACTGTAAACAAAAACTCATCCAATGTCACTATAAGATTTAGTATACGTAAAGATTTCGAGATGTTCATCCCTCTTTTCTTCCCATGGCGGGCCTCAAGGTGATGCACATCACAATTCAGTGACATGTAAAAAGTTATTATATCAAAATACATTCAAATCAGTTATATTATTGAATCAATTTAAAGATACATTGGCTAAAAAGGATTAGTAGAAGTATAGCAACCACTGGTTAAAAGCTTATTCCTGAATACACAGTCAGTAGCCCAAAGCCCACCAAGGCACAAAGGCCTTTGTCTGCTGACAGGGGGGACTACAGAAAAGCGGCCAGTCCAGTTTCCCATGGAAGGCAGTTCTATAGCCTGGGAGCAGCCACTGGGGGGGGGTGTCATTGTATTTTTTAAAAAAAACTTCAAATCCTAGAATTCTCCAAGAATTCCCGTGGCAGAATTGTGGGCATCCCAGCAGACAGACCTATAAGTGCAGACACCTTTATTTCACTCACCTGGATGGAGAAGGCCTCATTCCTGTTGCACAGGACAGTCAAGATCCAGACCATACAGTTAGTTCATTCTGCAACCTATAAAGGCTGGAACTTAACTTTTTGAAAGGAAAGCTATGTCATGAAAAGAATAAGGATCCCTCTTTTATCCTATGTAGATGGAACGTTTCTTACTAATAAGACAATCATTTTCTTTAAAAAAAAAAAAAAAAACAGGAAACATACACATGTTTTCACATTCATCCATGGATCCCCCATGTTATCCACAGCGGAACAGACACGAGAGAACCTGGACACAGGAAGAAGAGGAGGAGGAAACAAGACCTCAGGTACTTGAGAGGAAAATTGTTAAGTGCCCTCCAAAAGTGCTACATGTTTCTTATTCTTAGCAAAGAAGCTGGTATTGTTTGTAATATCCTAACATTTTTAAAAAGATGATATTTTGACATTTGAGAATAGCTTAGGCCAGCTTTGGAGAGAGAACCTTTTTATACAGTATGTGGGCATAAATCCTACCAAACTCTGTGGCATTTGTCTCTGAGAAAACACAGTGGATCAAACAGAATTAATGTCATCTCATGGAAATACTAAAAAAAATTGTTTTGATTATTTTTGTAAGCTGTTCCTTAATGGAAAGGTGTGATACAAATATAATAAATCAGTGAATGATTTTGTGGGTAAACAGGACAGAGATGAGTGTATCATTTAAGAGAACATCCTCTCTGAACCTCCATAAGTTTCTTAAAAAGCTGTCATACTTGTAACTCTGGCAGTGACCTTGCTATGTCCTTCAAAAGCAGCCACATTTTGTCTCCCAAGACGCCTGTGAGATTGAAAGGGATATCTGCTCAAGATCACCAGTGAGCATCATACCCATAAGCCCAGATCTATCAAAGTCCAATGCCGTATCCCATACATTCTTCATTGACACACCCTTCTGTTCCCTGTTAGCTCAGATCTGGCAAATGCATGTGTAAATATAGATTGAAAAAAAGGGGTTTTCACCAGTTCTGTGAAATGCACATTATTGGACAAATGTGCACACCTCTGATCTTTGTATCTCTCTATGGCACATTCCCCCTGATTCAGGCACATTTCCCCAATCTACTGGAGGGAGATGAGAGGCCACAGAGAGCAGTGGTAGGAAAGAATTTGTTCTGTAAGCTGTGCTTTGAACACAACTTGCCGACTATTCAGAATGACCTATTTAAAAAAGGATAGGTACTGTACCCAAGCAAATAATTCAGGGATGGGCAACCTCAATAGGCATGTGGGGATTTTTTACTTTTGTGGCCCATTGCAGGTATACCGTCCACAAATTTTCCAGTTCACTTCTATGGGCATTTTAAAACCCCAAATGCCTGTTTTTAGTGCTACCAATAGGCACAACCAGTAAGCCATCTCTGAGCACTCTTTACCCAGAAAACCTTGGGAAGGTTGCTGTCAGTTGGAATTGACTTGACAGTATATTATTGTTGTTAACACAGCACACCTTGTTTTAGAAGAAAATCAGGCTTTATACAGCCTTATTTTTTTTTGGCACGCACACACATATGTAAAATATTTTTGGCCACATGATAATGGTTGGTCATGGGTGCTCTGGAAGCTGCAAGAACTGGGGGGAAAGCAAGCAGCATGTTGCCAGGCTATGCAATAATTTACAGCTAGAGTTGCCTTCAAACAAAAGGATTTAAATACTTTAGAAAATTCTTCATGCTGCTTTACTTTCATGATAAAATTGCATGTCAGATCATAGCAGTTCAGTCAAACTGAACAGCTTTTTTTTACATTTTTACATATATATAAAATAAAAAGGGGCAGGTAAGCATCCTTTTCTGATGCCTTGCAAAGCTTTATGAAAGCAGTAATGTTTTTGCTATGTCAGTTGTGCTAACCTAAAGAACCTTGATCAGAGAATAGTAAAAGTCCATCGATATATGTTATCTCATCATGACTACTCCCTTTTAAAGATCAATTTGCCAGATGTTAATGTCCTACCTGAAAGCTATATTTTTGCTGTTATGAATTTGATTTCCTTCCATCTCTATCTTACATGCTTTACTAGCCCTTTTTCTTCATTTGCAGAATTCCTATTCAGCATTTATCCAGTTACTTCCTGTTTTTATTATAATAGTTGTGTCAATAGTAACTCAGCTGATGGCTACAAATCCACCCTACAGCCTCTTCTTCAAATCGTAAGTCCAGAGATTTTTTTCCTTCTTCGCAAACCTCGTTTAAGATTCCAGAGGGTTTTTCACATTGACCTTTGGGCACAGAGGTTAATCCCGAGTGTCGGAGAAGGCCTGTTGCTTGTTGCGTTCAAATACAGTAGCAGTTAAACTGGAAAGCTGATTAAAGCCTCTTGAACTGCAAAAGGCACTGCCACAACACTTCCCCACCTCCAATGGGGAGCTTTAAGTTTCGTGGTGAAAGTAGTCTTGATAGATACTGATTGTGGATGTAACATAAGAACAAAGAGTGGGTGCACACAGATTCAGTCATGCTTAGACACATGAAATCTATGGAACTTGACATTAGTCATGCCTAACTTGGCCTGGTGATTTCACTGGGTCTTCTCTCAGTTTGACATAAGACAGAATCCAACCCTAGATGTTTCTGTTTATATTCTATAGAAAGCAATTACTGTTCTTATCTTTAAAAAAAGAGTAATAAAATCCAGCTAGCATTTTCTGGCATCAGCTTGAATGATGTTAAAGCCTGAGATTCTCAACCCCAGACACTAAACAGATAGGAAAATCCATTTATCCATTAGAATATTTTGGCCAGTATTGTATGCAATATTTACACATGCAGAATTAAAACTAGAAAGCTGCCATGATGTCAATCATAAGAGCCTGGTCCCATGTGCCTGGCATTTTGTCAAATCACTATAACAACATCTAGAGTTGGGGCTTAAAGCATAAATTTTGAACAAGCAACCAGCTTGAGATGCTAAAAGACAAAATTATTAATAATGGATTGACTTTTTTCCGTTATCCTTATGCCAAGCAAGGTGCAAGTAAAACCCAAGTAGGAAAAGGATTCTGGTTTTATTTGGAGAGTACATACTTCAAACAACATACTGCGTTTTTAAGAGGTTAGGATGTAGATTAAAGACAGTTGCTTGGTGTTTTTTTGTTTTAACAAAGAAGGCTTATAAACTTGTTGTAAGAAAGAGAAAGAAGTGCTAAAAGGTTGATGGGATTTACTAAATATTTACAAAATGGAACAGCTTCAGTGCAGTAACATCCCATAAAATCCTGCCTGCTCTGTAAAATCAGAACGAGAGATCCTTTTTTGTGTCTCACCTAGAGTAGAATAGCAGTTAATGGCAATAAGAAAAAAGGGTCTTCTCGGTGGCTACACCAGGGCTATAAAATATGTTACCTCCCTGGGAAGCATGTATGGTTATCTTTGGTTGTTTGATGAAGATAATTTTATTCCAGCCACCTTTCATTTGTGAAGTATCTTATGTTTTGTGTGTAGTGTCTGGTTTTACTGTGTTTTTAACATAGTACTTTATTGCATTTTAAATCCATTTTCCTGTATGTTTTGAATTTGATCTAGATCCAATAACAGTGTAGAGCTCACATAATAAAGTTTTTCCCTCTCTCTCCCTTTCTTCCTTAAGTTCCTGGAGTTACCGGAGAACTTTGAAGGGTCTTCCAGCCTTCTTAGGCAGATTTTAGGGGTGCATGGGGGGGCTATAGGGCAAAGGAGAGGTTACCCCTTCCTGGTTCTGCACACAGAAGTCATCCCATTTGTGTATTCCCTCCCCCTCAAATGTGAGCTTTCTGTTTGTACAGTGATTATAAATCACCCTAACTAGCACACTGGCACTTAAAGAGAGGGACAGAGATACTTACGTAAATAAGAAAGCTAGAAATAACAAATCTTCATTTTAAATAATATAACATTGGTGATCCTTGAAGGGATTAACATTACATATTTTGTTTACTTTATATGTTCGCTTTATATGTATGTTTGTTTTTTTTAAAGTCCTACATTCATTACTGGGCCAATAATGTAAATAGTACTGATCCTCAGATACTCATATGAGCTAAAGGAGTAAGCTTTTTTATTCTAGTTCAAATTAATAGAATGCATAATTAGGGCAGAGGTCATTTGCTAGTAAAAAAAGTACAAATCACAGAAGGCTTTGCTTTAAATCATATTACTTCAGTGTTCCTTAAGACATTAGCATTATGTCCTCTTCTTGTTTGCTTTATAGCACAGATTCTGTACTACTGTAAATTTCAGAAACTAATCATAATACTGATCACATGAAAAACCTTTAATTCTTTTGAAATCTACTTGCATTTTTATGTGGATCCCATTTTAGCTGGATAGGACTGTGGGCATTGCAAAATGATGTAGATAAAAAGATGTTGAACATGTCTGATAAACAAAAGAATACAGTTTATATAATTGCTTTGATAAGAAGACAAGTAACTGCAAATAGCAGTATTATGTGTACAAACATATATTTCCTGACCCCACTTTTGAGTGGGCTGAAACCCTATTTTTTGCTTCATTACAGGAATATAGGTCACACAGTTGTTAGAGAAACACAGAACCTGCAGGTCCCTTACTACGTTGATAAGAACTTTGAAAATAACTATAAGGGAGAAGACCTTGAAGAGCTTGAAAAACAAATTGAAAGAGATTATATTGACCATATCCAGACTACCTGCAGGAAAGAAAAGCAACAAAGTAAGTCTTTTGTTCATTCCTAAGCATTCCTAAGTAGACATGGTCTAGAGGGGAGGGGTAAAAATCAAATAAATAAATAAATAAATAAATAAATAAATAAATAAATAAATAAATAAATAAATAAATAAATAAATAAATAAATAAATTCTACAGAGACAAAAAAACACCCCTTCATTAGATGCTGAAGTCCTCTTACAACATAACGAAGCCAGAAGGCCAGAGACCATGCTATGTATAGCATTTGCTACCCCGTTTCCCCGAAAATAAGACCTAACCTGAAAATAAGACCTAGTATGATTTTTCAGGATGCTCGTATTATAATCCCTAAGCCAAAAATAAGCCTCAGTTAAGTGAAACCCCACCTTCCACCATTGTGCAGCAATGAGAAGATGATGACATGACTGTAAAATAAAACATCCTCTGAAAATAAGCCGTAATGCATTTTTGGAGCAAAAATTAACATAAAACCCTGTCTTATTTTTGGGGAAACGTGGTATTATCCACTGTTTTTGGCATCCGCAGGGGGCTTGGAACAAATCCTCCACAGATACAGGGATCCCACTCTACTGAGGATGTCTGATTTCAGAAGGTTTGAGACATTGGAGTCTATTGTTGATAGAGGAAAAAATCCTTCAAAATGCTTGAATGGGCTGGTTAGCTCCTTTTGTCACTACTAGAAAATGTATGGCCAGTGTGAACCGGATCATTCCTAAAGCATTCTTACCTGCACCTTTCTGGGTTCTTGTTCAATGCTACTGTTTTTCAGTGCAGGGTAGGATTGTTTCTTTTTGGTTTATTTCCAGCATAAGCAATCACTGGGACTGAACCAAAGTGTATCTTGCTTTAAATTTCCTTTCCACTTTCAGTTTCAAAATACAGTGGTGCCCGCATAGCGACATTAATCCGTTCCAGGATTAACGTCGTTATCCGGAAACATCGCTATACGGAACGTAAAACCCCATAGGAACACATTAAACTCCGTTTAATGCGTTCCTATGGGGGGGAAACTCACCGGTAAGCGAAGATTCCCTATCCGGCTGCCATTTTCGCTGCCTCGGTAAGTGAGGGCAGGGCGCACAAATGCTGTGGGCGGCCATTTTCTGCATCCGGCGGCCATCTTGGAACCACCGATCAGCTGTTTTCTAAACATCGCAATGCAAAGATCGGTAAGCAAAACGCTTACCAATCATCGCAGTGCGATGTTTTGCCACCTAAAACATCACAATGCGATCGCAAAAAATGTGTCGATATGCGGATTCGTCATTAAATGGTGCGCTCGTTAAGCGAGGCACCACTGTACCATTAAGATGGCCTAAGAAGACACTTTAGCTACTTCATAATAATGGGAAATTAAAAACTTCCTCTGCTTCTCTTTGGAGGGGCAGAGGAAGTAAGCAAAAAGGTTTTTTTTTCCTCTTAAAAAAAGCCTGTTAAGACAGCACTGATGCACTATACCTTTTAGAAAAAAAATGAAAATTGAAATCTTCCTCCCAGAGGAAGGATGAGAGAGGAGGGCTCAAGGAGAGGGGTTTTAGAAACCAGTTTCTTAAGACACCTGAGCCAAATTGGGTTACTTGAGGTGTATATGCTGTGTGGATGCAAAGATTGCACTTAATGACACACCAGACCTTTACACATTAAGTGACCCTGTTTTGTTTGTTCCAGCCTGTTCAAATTGAATTGCATAGCCAAGTGGGTTCATTTGCATTTGTTCTGGGTTCATTTGAATTTGTTTTAATTCATCTTGTGAGCCCCGTTCAGTCCTGTACTGCAAGAAGAGCAGGATATACATAAATAACTCAGTTATGCAGTATTCTGCCAAAACATTGGCAGCATAGCAACACAGCTGAAAAATAATCCACATATCCACAATAAAAGTGTGCAGAAGACTCATTTTTTAAAAAATGAGGAATAGTCTCTTCTCTAAAACAAAGTGTCCATCTTCTGCCTGTTTATTTTAGTGTGGCAAGGTGTTTGCAGCAATTAGAAGTATTTTTCCCCACTACCTTTTGTCATTTCGCTGCTAAATTTAGACAGAATGCAAAACAAAAAATTAGCTCCTGTCCCATCTTATGGTCTGCAGCTGGCACCAGACCCGATGTTGCCTGCCACTGCTAAAAAAGAAAGGTAGGTATATAAGACGTTGGGAACAAGATAAGCTAAATTAAAGGAGATTATTATCCAACAACCTAGGGCATAAAATATTTATAGGAAGGCAAGGAAAAACAGAAGCAGGGAGGCTGGCCAACAGGCTGGCTAAAGGAATCATGACAATGTCAGGGCAGAGGCAACACATATTGTAGAACAATGGCCTGAAGGAATAGGGTTGGAAAAACTGACCTGGAAACCACTTTCTCTGGGTGGATGGCAGTCCTGTGGTCAAATGACAGGTACTGAGCAGGAGACAAACAAACACATAGTCCAAGCTGATGAGAGCAACGTATAATCAGAGCAGCTGGAACTCGTGCCTGGCAAGAGATGGTGATGACTTTGCAGAGCTTTGACTTAAAATGAAGTGTTTTATAGAACTGTAAATTTTGTTTTAAAGGTAAATATAATTTAACAATTTTGTGGGAGTCATGTTCCATTTTAAGCTAAATTATTTTGAAAAGATAGCATTTTGTAACTGCATTTGTTTATGAAGTAAGAACATCTGAATTAAAACAATAGCTGGAATCCTATTGCTTAGCGTAGTAAATCATAACTAGAGTAGGGTCATTAAATCAATGGAAGTTCTTGAACGGACACTCCAAACCCACTGACACAGTGGGCCTCCTGTAGTTCTGACTTACTACAGTATGCAACAGAATTTCAGCTAATCTTTCATTACTCAACCCTGCAGTTTACCCTTCATTTGGTTTACTAAATATCCTGTCATTCATCAGCCACTACTAGGACTTCCAACTTTGTTGATAAAGAGTCATTTAAAGTTACACTTTCTTTTTATACCTGCTGGTTGATCATCAGTTAAGACCTTGTAAAGGCCTACAGGATAAATTTTCTCACAGTCTCCTTCCTCTCATATCCCACCAGGCTTTCTGTACCAGAAATATGCAAATACAAAGAAATTCACAAGTGTTTGCACTACACATATACAGTACACATAATACAGACAGTGATGTCATAATCACTGCCCTGGCTCAACTTTGGGTTTCATAAGCCTCCAGTAACCACAGACTCTGTCAGCTATAATCATACATGCACAGTCCGACTTCAACTGGGTTAAAAACAGATAAATATAAATTAGTGGATTATTTGCTTTTCAAAATTATCCTGGGATCTGTGTGCATATATAAATAAACATGTTACAGCTGTATCAGTATGTAACTTCCCTTCACTGAATAGAAATTGCCTTTTTATTGTCCTAGCTTAGGTGTCAACACGTACTGTATATACTAAAAACAAAGGTTGCCCAAGGAGACTCTGTAATGCCGAGGCCTTGGCACCAAAAAAGAAAGGGCCAGCGAACCATGTTAATCAAGCAGTCTCCTCTTTCAAACTGTACCTTCCCCTTCCTGCAATATTTCCATGAGTCTTTCGTATTGTCTTAAAAGTAGTCCAGTTTGGGGGAAAAGATCTTAGATTTTTGGGGGGTCTTAAGCATAACCACCTTCTTTATTATTTTTCATCTTTCAGAATCAGAGTTATCTAATTTGGCAAAGCTATACAGAGATGAGCGGCTGAAACAGAAAGCGGAATCCTTAAAACTTGAGAACTGTGAAAAGCTCTCCAATCTCATAGGAATACAAAGGAGCCCCTAATTCATATGAGACACAAGAGGAGAAACAAGCGGTATTGTCAAGTCCGGTATGCTATTGGTAGGAATTTCAGCTTGGCTCTGTGTTCCTTGTGTGATTGAGAGGAAAACTGTACTATAGAGACATATAGAGACTTAGTACTGTTTTTATTATGTAGTCAGAGCTGTCTGAACTGAGCCAGCAAGGCAGCACCTGCTGCATTACATACGGTATATTTGGTTCCAAGGCCCAGTAGTATTCAAACATTTAGTGATTCTTTGGAGGTTTAACTATGTTTGGCAACAGCTTTCGTATGATACTGTCCTGCCATTCAAGTGCCAAACAAATGCTTCCTAGGAACACAGCCATCGTGCTCACTGTTCTTGCCATGAGCACAGAGCCTGCTCAATTTAGCATCCATAATCATGATCTTACACTGTCGTTCCCATAGTCATCCAAAGCCACTGTTCAACCTGACTTGCGATGGATGTTTGACAGAAGGGGCATGACTGGCTTTGCTCTTCACTCGTACGTCTATCAGTGCTTTAAGCGCTATGGGATGTATATACGCAGCACACTTTGCTATCACTATTCTGTTTTAACAGAATTTGCAAAGAAAGGGCGTTGAAGGTATGTTGTCTTTGTTAACTTATTACTATTTATTTATTATTTATTTATCACTTATGAAGTATATACAATTCCTTTTCATGGTCTATGTGACTTATACTAGTGTGTTTCCCTGTGCTTGAGGAGAATGATCTGGAATATTCTAAAGCTGAGCTGATACATCTTGGTGGGAACCTCACACCTGCATGTCGATGCCTATTCCCTCCAATTTCCCATTATTATTATTATTATTATTATTATTATTATTATTATTATTATTATTATTATTATTATTATTATTATTATTATTATTATTATTATTATTATTATTATTATTATTATTTCGACATACTGAGGCATACTCTTGTCTAAATTGGCTGAGTGTCTTCATTGTTGTAAATAGATCTTAACATTTTCTGTCATTTTACAGGTAAAATGTGAAAATTTAGATTTAAAGTTATTTTTTCTTGGCTGCTGAGGGCTTTCTCAGCAGATTACGACTGTTTGACACTGAAGAGTGGAATATTGATTTTGGCCAATGTTTGAAAACAGGTCTGTGACTCCTTTGGCAGTGTGTCATAGGTGCGTAGTTTTTGTTTGAGTTATTTTGCATCTGAAAGAAAGGCAGCAGATTGCATCTGATCTTGGACCTAAAAAATAACTCCTTTATATCAACCCAAAGTTTCTGAATAATCACAGCTGAGGGAGCAACTAAACAGCATAAAAGTCAGTGTAGGGAAGCCTGATGGGGAATGGTCTCTTTTCAGTGGAAAAAATCGTATTTCTTTGTTCTATCAGCAGGGGTTGCTTCATTTTGCTCCGATTCACTGGTATCACTTTTCCCCACTTTCCGCCCTACATGATCACTTGACCCAATGCAAAGTGGCACTCCTGGGGTGGTCTTCGTTCCCTTCAACCAAACTCCTGTTGTTTCCAAATGGTGTTTCTTTGAGGGGGGGGAGACTGTTCAAAGTCTGCACTGATTTAGATAAGCACTGTGTCACTTCAGGGAGGGAATGAAAAGGGAAAAGGAAAGAGTGATCCCAGTGGAAATGGCAAATTGATACCTTGTCAGATCCAAGGCTGTTTCTGCTATTGCAGCGCAGTGACAGTGTGTTTGGGACTTCTTCCAAAAGACGTCAGCTCAACTGTAGAAGATTCTAGATATGTCAAAACACCTTCGTTTTTCAGTTTTGGCACATACAGTTTATTCAGAGTGCGCTTACCCACCACATATCATTTCATCATACATGGACATTAGTTGCAGCAAATATTCTCATATACTAAATATTTGGGAATATTCCAAAGGTACATTTTAGACCCAATAGTTATTTTGATAGTGTCAGACACTAACATTTAGCCAAGGTTACAAAATATTCCTGCTTTATTAATTAATGATTTTTTAAAAAACAATGACTGGGTTGCAAATTGCAGGACAAATCCCTTCCTGAACATTTACAGTCACAATGAAGAGTGTATTTTATTTGTCTCATTTAGGCTATAGACAAATCTATAGCAGACATTGTAGCATAAACTAAAGACTTGGTTACCTTTAGTGAACTAGCTTATTATTAAATGTACTCCCATGTGTGCATGAGTTTTGAAAATATTCCTTTGTTCTGAATTTACTTATTTCACATCAAAGACTAGTTGAATATTCTTATTTATATAAATTGTTTGGTGAGATTTATTATTATGAATGTAAATATACATTGACAATATGGTAATTCTATGATCATACTGAATCTTGATTGTATAGTTCATTTTTCAGAAACCATTTAGATGTATATTGTATTCTCGAAGGCTTTCACAGCCGGGTTCTGACGGATCTTGTGGGTTTTTGGGGCTCTTTGGCCGTATTCTGAAGGTTGTTCTTCCTGACGTTTCGCCAGTCTCTGTGGCCAGCATCTTCAGAGGACTGGAGTAGGAAGTCACAGAACATAGGCAGAGTTCCTATTCCAGTCCTCTGAAGATGCCGGCCACAGAGACTGGCAAAACGTCAGGAAGAACAACCTTCAGAACACAGCCAAAAAGCCCGAAAAACCCATAACAACCATTAGATGTACATATTGTTTAACCAGTTCACAAGTGAATATTAACATGCTTTAAATACACATTTAAAAGTCTGGAAATATCCTGGGCTAATTGATTAGTGGATCTGAATGTAACAGTTCTCTGTTACTTTGGCCTCAGCTCTTAGGCAATCCCAGAAGTACAAATGAAGTGTTTTAAGTTTGCACCCTGTGACAGGAAAACAAATGTCGCTATGTGTATGTTGTTTTTTAATCCATTGAATTAAATGTAATGCGTTGTTTTCCTATAAAAAATGACAGCTATAGTTGTGTGGAAATAATAATGAAATAAAAGATACGAATATTAAAACTTGCTTATATTCAGGAGATTACTCTTGTTTCAAGCTACACAACTGTAGTCAAACCCCTATGACGGGTTGTAGAAGACAAACAAACTTTATTTATAGTCTCCTAGAGGCACACAATGCAATATAGGAAGAGCCAAAAAGTGTGGAGAAAAGACACATTGACCACTTCTAGTTCAAAAGAAACAACTGTGATCATATAAAAAGGTAAAGGTTCCCCTTGACATTTTAGTCAGTTGTGTTTGACTCTAGGAGGCGGTGCTCATCCCCGTTTCCAAGCCGTAGAGCCAGCATTTGTCCAAAAACAGTTTCCATTGTCACATGGCCAGCGCGGCTATACATGGAACGTTGTTTTACCTTCCCACCAAGGTGGTGCCTATTTATCTACTCGCATTTACATGCTTTCGAACTGCAAGGTTGGCGAGGAGCTGGGACAAAGCGACGGGAGCTCACTCTGTCGCATGGATTCGATCTTACGACTGCTGGTCTTCTGACCCTGCAGCACACAAAAGCTTCTGCGGTTTAGCCCACAGTGCTACCACGTCCCCTGTGATCATATAGATTTATTTAAAATTCAAGGCAGGACATAGCAGGGCACCACATTTGCTGGATAAGGAAGACACTGAAAGATCTGGATAAAAGCTGGATCCATGAAATCAAGACGAGAACCTTATGATTTCATATGATTTTTCTGTGCCAAACCATAATCAATTAATAGATCCCATCTGTGTGTGCAGATTACACCACAGAAATCATGGGTCTTTCAGTGCATGATTTGGCAATGGTGCAAAAACATGGATCTGAGGCATGGATCTTCATGGATCCACATGATTTTTATATAGGATCCTGCCCAAACCACTTCCCAATTATAAGCTCCATCTATGCTCACAGATTACAACATAGAAATCATGGGCCCTTCTGCACATGGTTTTGCAGTGCTGTAAAAATAAGGATCCCAGGCAAGAAATAGCAGTCATTTGTTGTTATGCACCAACAAATCAGAGAAGACTTAGAGTGACCCTGATAGGATTTTCAAAGTGAGTGAGGTATTTCAGGAGTGGTTTTACCAGTTCCACACACCCGGTGAACTTCTATGGGAGAGCCAGGGAATTGAAGCCGGGTCTCCTGAGTCGTAGTCTATTACTCTGTTCCCCCAAACTGACCACACAGAGTCATCTGCGGAAATGCGTCCTTGATAAGATTTCTACTTTGGTGCAAATTTCATCACAACTTTCACAGCTTCACATTGTGCATAATTGTCCTTATGGTAATCCCCCCTTTGTGGCCCCTATTTCCTTGGGCTCCACACAGGTAAACACGCCCTTTTCGCTGCCACCAGGTATTCTCTTAATACCACCTCAAGTCCCACACACAGGAACTGTCACCCCAAAAGGTCATATACTTTAGGAAGCAGGGTTTATGATTGATTAAGTATTATTTTATTATTCTTTAACAGGAAAATCATATGGGAATTGGATCGGGTGTTAATACTTTTAAGATCGTTCACTCAATCACTTTACTATCACTTTAATATCTCTCTTGTTATGTTTAAGCGTTTATTCCTGCTTGTTACATGCGTTTTACTTTCAATATTCTCTCCTAAACCTCTTTAACCTGTTCCTAAACCCTAACACTCTCTGTACATCTTCAGGTCCCTGACTCTTTCTACCTCTCCCTAACTCTAACAGGCTCTAACTGTCCTTCAGCTCCTTCTAACTGTAATTCTAACTCCGCCCCTTCTGCTCTATCCTTGGCTCCTCCCTCTTAACTGCTGTGATGGACAGGCAGGAATGCCATCACCTTTTTGCATTCCGCTACAGTCCTGCAAAAGTTGTGCAGTCGGGGGGGGGGCAGATATTGGAACTTGAGACCACTTGACATCCCCACCACCAAGGGGAAAGGTAAATAACCTTATTTAAACTAAACTGGGCCATTTGGGCCCTTCCACTTTGGCTACAATCCTTCCACTTTCCACTTGTCCTTCAACTGGGAATAGCTTATCTCTGTGTGAAGGTTCCCACACTTCTGGCCTTCCTGTGTAGCAGGAGGGGAAATGGTGCCAGGCTTGGAGTATCTGGAAGTCAAAGTGCTCGGCAAGGGGTGGGTGAAATCCCGCTTCCTCTTTGGTGCTTACCAGAATCCATGCGCTGCTTTGCGGCGAAGAAAGGGCGGCAGCCCAGGCACCATTTCTTACCAGCTGGAACTGGCATACATTTTCTTATAGGAGAAAGGCATGCCTAACTTACCCAAAGGCTTGAATCTTCTATCTTCATGTTGGCGTGATCAGAAGGTGGCACCCAGGAGAACAGGAGAAATAACCCACTCAGCAGATCGGAACATGACATCTTAAGGCAGCCCCTGCAAGAGCGGACTCTCTCCAGCCCAGCAAGGCAGGAGTGGCCAGTCTGGCCTCTTCGGGAAGGTTCCTAGCGATAGCTTTTCCCTGTCCTCACTTCAAAGGTAGACAATCTCTGAATACAGGAGCTCCCTTTCCTTATTTTATGTCCATTTATTGGGTATGACACCTGCCCTGCTAGCTGTGATGAGATTGGCCAGGCGCCAGCTATCTTTCCCGTGACGGAGCTAGAAAGGCATGCAGAAATCGCCGGGCACTTGCTGGCCCCCCCCTTCCATTTCCCTAGCTCTAAGGCAGACAGGACATCTGGGGGTGTATTTGGGCCAAGCCAGGGCATCCCCTCCTATCCCTGAGGTGATTCTCCTTTCTGAAGCTGATGGAGGATCAGAAAGTCCTCAAGGCTGCTCTGGCTGCTGTCTGGAGCTTCCACATCCATCAAACCCTGTCAATTAAAGAGAAATCCTGTCTCTTTAGTCCAAAAGATGTCCTCTGCTATGAATACTCTCTGGATCAAGTCAGTTCTCCCTTTTTAAACAAGGGATGTCTCTTCAGACAAGAGGCATCCAGAAAATTCACAGGGAAGATCCTTTTTGTGCATTGTGTCCATCACTGCTTGGAGTGAGGGTAAAGGTGATGGGGGCAAATGGGGTGGAGAAGCTGTAAGAGCAAGAGGAGGGTGCTTTCCTCTCCCCCCAAGACCCCTGTTTCCCATTGCAAGGCCACCCACTGCCCAGTTTCTCTCCCTCCTTGGGTATCTTTCATGCTTGAAACAGGCTTTAGAGTCCTGTGGTGCTGGTTGGAAGCAACGTTTGGAGGGTGGCCGGTTCCTCTCCTCAGCAACATCCTGGCTCCCAGTGCTTTGTTGCAGTCCAGGAGCAGGAATCCTTGCCCGTTTGTGCCTATAATGTGTAGGTGAGGGCCAAATGTAAGCCTACCTCATTAACCACCATGTTGGCCGTGTTGCAGCGTGCTGTAGAGTGGGACGGAACGAGTAAGGAAGACACCCTTTCATCCTTTCCCGAAACACTTCGAGGTCCACCGGTCTGGTCTCACACAACAGCTCCTCCTCCTTGTGCTCCTGTTGTTCCTGCTCAATGACACTGAGACGAGAAGACCCAGCAGGTCAGAAACTGATGGCATAAGAGCCCCATAGGATGAAACCAGGGGTCCAGCAACTAGCCCCCACTCCCACTTCCAGGGGCACTCATGAAAGCCACAAGCAGACCTTGCAGACCGCCATCCTCCTCCCCCCCCCATTTGCTACCCAGCAACTCATAAGTGCTGAGTTCCAGGAATCAACCGACAGAAATGGTCATGATGTACCTACAGCTTGTAAAAGGTGGACAAGGATTCTTAGTATTCCAGAGGCATATTGGGGGTTGGGGCTGGGGAACTGTCACCCCAAAAGTATTTTATTTTATTTCTTATTAGATTTTTTTTTATCCCGCCCTTCTAGACAGGCGTCAGGGCGGCTCGCAATATATTATGCACAAATGGATTTAAAAACAACAACTAAATCTACAATAATATAATCAAGATGGGAAGATAAAAAACAAAAAGCCAAGAAAAGTAAAAATCAAGTATTGGCAGGAGGGAAGGCCTGCCTAAAGAGCTAAGATTTTAATTGGCTCTTGAAAACACCCAGCAAGGGTACCAGGCAGATCTCTGGCAGCAAGCGGTTCCAAAGTCGAGGGGCCACTGCTGAGAAGGCCCGGTTTCTTGTTCTTTCTTTCCGGGCCTCTCTCGGCATCAGGTAAAGTAGCCTTTACAAGCTCTGTAGGACAAGATCCTTTTTAGAAACAGAGAAGGGTTTTCCTGAACCTTCTCTAGATGTGTCTTGCAGGGGATTTGAACAATATGAGAAGAAGCTGCGCCCAAATTCTGTCCTTTACACAACACCATAGTTGTGTGGGGCCTCTCACTGCTACGCAGAGGAAGGGCACCTGCTTGGTAATCAGTTCCTGGGATCTCCAGATATGAAAGGATAGAGGCCCAGTTCCTGGGATCTCCATTTCTGGAAGATTTTGGAGAAGTGCTGCCAATCTGAAGTCGGCAATCCCCCTCCCCCAGAACGACTCAGTGAAAAGTGAATGTTCACACAACCCTTAAGTTCCTCATGTCACCTAGCAGCCAACCTGAGCGCATCCCGAGAAAGCGCTGTTGATATATTTTCTGCCCTATATATTTTCTGCCCTAAAACTTCCATCTTCCCCCAGGAGTGGTCGCAAGACCAGATAGGCAGGATATAAAATAAATAAATAAATAAATAAAATAAAATAGAGAGGCTTCGCTGGAATGAGCCACAGGTGACTGACCACAATCTGAGGGAGCTGCAGGGCTTCCCTGGAGCCCAGGTACCAAAGGAGCACCAGTCCATGTCTTTGAAGTGTTGATGAGAGAAGACCTCCATAAGCCAATCATATTTAATTACAGAGCTGGGAGAAGTTACTTTTGGAAAAGATAACTCCCTGCATCCCAAAGAGATCAGGGCCAGCTAAGATCTGCTGAGATGTCGACTACAGGGGTCTCCGTGTACCTGCGGTTGCCCCTCTCCTCTCCTTCATCACCTCCAAGGCTAAGGAAGGAGGGGCAATTCCCTGCTCTTCTCTCCCTCCCTTTTCTCTGCTGATTAGAAACTGTGGGGATTCAGACTGGAGGGTCCCTGAGGGCAGGGTCCCGGGTTTCGTTTGGGTTTAGGAAACGTTTGCGATGCCAGTGCCTCGGCTGTTCGGGGTCCCGCCTGGCAGGTTAAGGACCAGGCCTTCCTCTGCTGGGGTGCCTGCAGAGCAGGAACACGGGCACCACCTCCTCACATGCTGAAAGAGAGAGAAAAAAGAGCAAAGAAATCAACGTTTTGAGAGGCAGAACTGTTTGGGTGCGATTAGTGCCCACCTGGACTGCCGACAAGGGATCATGATGGACTAACCTCTGAACTCATGTCTCTTTTCAAACTCCCGTGCCTGTCTATGGCTGTGCGAAGAAGACTGGGCGGTTTGGTCCTAGAGGGTAGGTTGTGTGGGATGTGTGTGTGTTGAACTTTATCCTTCTCCTTCCTCCCCTTTGGAGGCTTGTATGGGGAGGGGGGACCCAGCACTTCCTCTCCCCTCACCCTGCTTGGCTGCCCTAAATGTCTGGAAGACGCTCTGTTCTGTTACCCTCTGGGGCTATCTTGAAACACTCCCCCACTAGATCAGGCGGGGGCAGCAGTGACGGGAGAAGAGGGTCAGTTTCCCTCTGAGGATAGGATTGGCCCTTTTCAGGTCTCCTGCACCTGTTCAGGACCCGGGCTCTTTTCAAGGAAGTGGACGGGCACAGCCAATCCCCACTGGTCAGTCGCCGTGTTTCTTGGACTCAGGCATCTCTGCCCATTGACAGGGGCGGGAAAGTGGAGGCCCTCTTGTCCCTCTTGCTTGGGGAGGACTTTTGCTTTCTGCCAAAACTAACACCAGAAGCAGCAGCACTCAAAGGCTCTCAACCTCCCCCCTCCTAACGAGCAGTGGAATAATAATATTTTAAAAGCCCAGCCTGTGTATGCGAGTATGGAGTGATTCCTGGGACTGGGATCCCTCTGGCAGAACTAGCCCGGTGGCCAGTAGTCTCGCAGGCACATCCCGGCACAGGTGCTTGGGGCAGTTAAACTGAACTCTCCAGACCTTATTGCTTGGCTGTTTAGGGTACATCATTTTAGTTTTATCTGAAGTTTCTAGGGGATTTATATATATATATATATACACACACACACACACACATACACACAAAATTCTATCCAATACCCACAAACCCAGACAATTTCCCTCTCTTAACCCTTTCTTTTAGTTTCCCCTCCCACTTGGTGCACAGCTGCAGAGTTTTGTTGAGCTGTTTTGAAAATCCCTATTTTATTTTAATTTATTTTATTTTTAACCCTCTTCATTTCACTCAAAAGTAAGTCCCAAGACTGAATATTTATTTATAAAAAGACAATATTTGAAGCTAGCAACAGTAAGTATAAACATATTTTAAAATATCAAATACCACACTTAAAAAAACAGTAAACAATAGTAGCACCAACAACACATTCAAAGCAGTAAGGCACAATCATCTACAGTGGGGTCTTGACTTAAGAACGGCTCGAGTTAAGAACATTTTGACTTAAGAACCACTCTCATAGGAAAATATTGACTTGACTTACATACTTAGATTTGAGTTAAGAACTGAAAAAAAAACCACGTGGGAGGCAGGGAAAGTGCAAAATTTGAACTTTCAGTTAACTGTTGGCCAGTGAAAAGGGTGCCCGTCTGCTTCCTCACTCCTCCCAGCGTTTAGAGAGTGGATTGGGAGACAGTCTTCAGACTGCCTGGTACTGCCTGGACTGTATTTTCACTGCCTTCCCTGAACCTTTCTTGACCTAAGAAAAAAAGAAACAAAATATCCCCCTCTAGTGGTCGAAGGCAGAATAGCAGCTTCCCATTAGTTTCTATGGACGGAAAAGAGCAGATACGGATCAAATGGTTTTCAATGCATTCCTATGGGAAATGCAGATTTGATCTGAGAACTTTTTGACTTGAGAACCACCTTCCAATATGGATTAAGTTCTCAAGTCAAGACCCCACTGTATTTAAAAACCCCACTCAGACCACTTGTCACTCAGGGGAAGCTTGCTGAGGTTAAATACGGTAGTCAGGTTGTTGCTTTGATATGTAGCAAAGGAAGTGGGTTTTTTCCCCGATTCTGGTGACCCCTTTCCTAGATCAGAAAAAGTAGTTTAAAACCAGGATGGGCAAAATGCACTCCCAGGACATTGATGGACTGGGGGAGAGGTTTTTTGTGGTTTTTTTGAAAAAGTGGATTTTCTACTTTGAAAGGATTCCAGTAGCAATGATTTTTACATTATGTAGGTTGGGGTCTTCATCCTCCAAACCTCTAAAAAAAAAAAAACCCTAACGAATCAACACCAGAAGTACAGTAAGTGGAATTTCCCCTCTCCTCCTATTTTCAGTGTGCTCTCTGCTGGCCGGGGGCCAGGAGCCAAAAGACGCCCACCAGCCCTCCTGGTCGCTCACTCCGAACGCTCTCTGGACATCCTTCTCAGCACCATGATGTGCGGATGCTGGAGATGCTCGGTTGAAGCCAAAGTCTTGCCCACAACCAAGAGCCTCCAGCAGGAGAGCCCTGAAGCCGCTTCTCTCAGCAGCCGGGTCCAGAGCACGAATGACCAGTCAGTCGCCCTGGGCTATCTGGGAATCGTGTTGCTGCGGCAGCCACGTAAACAGACCAGGCTCTGGAATCCTGCAGAGCAACCACCCATTTTCGAATGAAAATACTAGCCTAGGCTTTCACAGAGCTCAGTGGTGGTTATGCAGGGTGGGCTGCCAACTGCTTCCCTGGTCTGGCTCCTGTGCCTAGAAGCAGCAGGCAGACGTCTTTTGAGGACACCTGCCGAGTTGCCGAAGGGTCATGTTAACTTCTCACAAACACAAAACACCATTTCTTCATTCCTTCTCGGCATCCTGGGCCACTTTGCTCTTCTTTTTCTTCCAGAATAAAGGTTCCTGAGAAAGCAGGGGTTGATCCTGGAGATATGGGCTGAAGGACCCATTATCTCTGTATTGTAGACTGTGGATACGAATGGGACTTACTACAGTATTTGACAGTGGTTTGGGAGCAGATCCCACATAAAAATCATGAGGATCCATGAGGATCTGTGCCTTGGATTGCTGTTTTTACACCATAGCAAAGCCAGGTGCCAAAGCACCCATGATTTCTCTCGTTTAATTTATGATTTGATGGTGATTTGATGAGGCATCCAGATAAAAATCTCATGAAATAATGAGGATCCGTTCTTGATTTCAAGGATCTGCCTTTTACTTTCTTCTGGCACCGAAGAAATTCAGAGAAGTCTCAGGGCGGCAAAAGTAACAAGACATATTAACTTTTGCTGTGGAGGTTTGGATGGTGGCGAGAAAAGAAGCAAAGTTGGAAGAGGGCAAAGGATTGCACAGGGCAGGGGACACAACTTCTAAATAACGCACTCATTGGAGTCTCTGGCTAAGCCAGAGAGGTTCGGGATTTAGTTCCCCACTCCGCCTCCTTGGCAGGAGCTGGACTCTTCCAGCTCTGCAGTGCTAGAACGATAATAACGACGACGGCTACAATTTTTATTAATGAGGGACAAGTGTTGTTTATTTATTTTGTAGTACTGTACCGGAAACAGCCGACACCACGATTCTTCCTTCACCACTTGAAACCCTATACTGCCCCCTTCCATAAGTAAAAATTAAAAAATAAAAAGGAAAATTCTCTGGCCACAATAGCGATTCCACATCTAAGCCACTCAAAGGGATACTGGGTTCTCGAACAGACTCTAACTAGAGGTCCCGCCGCTCCCTCTCCGCCTTCCCCGCGTCTTTGCAAACGACGTCAAATTTGACGCTGGAGGGCGAGCAGAGGGTTAAATTTCGGAAGAGAGAAGAGCCAATAAGGGGCTGGCTTGGGGAAATCCAGCCTGCGCTTCTTGCGTAAAACCGACCACTAGCTTCCACTGGCATATTCCCGCGCCGTTAGTACGGGTGGGGGCGCACTAGTTGTTTGGAAATCTCGCGCGGGCGCCCGTAACTAGCGTTTAGGCCTGAGTTCTGATTGGTCGGAGGACGAAGCGCGGCCGTTTCCAACGGGAGCAGGCTGGAAGTCGGGGTCCGACGGCAAATTAAAATGGCGTCCCTGGCCTTCCAGCAGTTACGGGATTTGGTCGAGTTCCAGGAGGCCTTGTTGGACAGCCTGAGGCGGCAGGTGGGGCCGGGCGCTGTCCCTGGGACAGAAGGCAGTGGGATTTAAGGAGGCCTGCGGTCCCGAGCCTTTTTTCTGGTCTCGCTCAGAAATTGCAAAATAGATAGGCTTGTTTCTTGCGACTGTCACCTGTCTCCCCTTTGGCAGGTTATAGCAGCAGCAGCAGCGGTCTGCTCCCGCCCGAGAAGCTAACGCCAGCCTCGGCCTTATGTTGGGGAGCGCCTTCCTTAGTCGTCTGATTCTGTCTGCCCAAAATTGTACACACACAAGTCATTCTTTGAGGGCTCCCCTGAGAACAGTATTTATGGTGTATGTAATACACATTTGCTCAAGGAGCTCAAGGCAGCATGCACCTATGGAGAAGTGTGCACTCATTCAGCAGGATAAGGCCTGGTGTACTTGCAAAGCATAGATGGGAAGCTGGGGTGGGGGCTTCTGTGTCAGTGTGCAGGGGCTGCTCCTGAAAGTGTAGTGGCCAAGATTTAGCACAAGAAGGGTCATATTTCCCAGTGTAATCATGCCCCCAGTAGCCCCTCAAATGGTTGTGTGGCAAACAGAGAATAGCAAGGTTTAAGCTAGGAAGAAAACACATGTGAAGGGGATGGATCATCCTGTGGAGTCCCTGGCAAGAGGTGTAAAGCAGTCTGAGGACACAGGCAGGGGTGACTTAAACCTCAGCATTCCTGTCCCCTGGGCCCAGGAGTGTGTGTGTGTGTGTGCATGCACATAAGTGCATTTATCAGTTTGTGATTCAGGAGAGGAATGGCTCTGTTCAGCTATACACAGTGACGTCCTTCTGACCACTGTCTCATTGCTTAGCATTGCACGCAGCCCTTGGCAACCTCCTTACAATAGAGTAAGTCAAGCCTCGCTATAGGTGCTACCAAGATGACACTTCCACGTTCAGAGGCGTCTGCGAATTATGGTGGCTACAAAACAACAATAACGGGGGTAGGTGGGTTAGCTTTTAAATTCCTGTCTAATCTATAAAGCCCTAAATGGCTTGTGTCCAAGCTATCTCAAGGACCATGTCTCCCTTTTCTCTCAGTCCCACCACCTTCACGGGTGCTTTTGGTGGAGGACACGGGAGAGGGCCTTCTCTGTTGCTGCTCCCAGACTTTGGAACTCCCTCCCACAGGAAGCCAGGGCAGCCTATCTTTTCTGTCCTTCTTCAATCGGGCAAAAACTTTTCAGACAAGCCTTCTGTTAGTGACTGGCTGCCTGAATGGTTTTTTTAATGGATTGTTGTACCTGAAAGTGTGTTTTCAGAGCTGCTTTTGTTTACTGTTTTTAAGTGTGGTATTTTTCTGATCCTTTTTAGTATTTGTATACTTACTGTTGTTAGCTTTAAATATTGCCTTTTACTGATGAAAGCCACCCTGGATGCTTTTTAAAGAGAAATACAAGGTAAAACTATTTTAAATAAATAAATTATTGACTTCATGGAATCATCTAGCTGGTCATTGTGGGATTGGTCTTATCCTATAGGTCTCTTATATTCTTATTCAATGTACACACTCAGCTGAAAAGTGAAATTAATTCTGAAGTGTAACATTATTTTTATAGATAGCAGTACAAGAGGAGACCTCCGTAAGCAAGATTGAATATGAAGGTGTTGTGAAGAAACTGGAGGTGTGTTTGGCCTTAAATTTTAGAATTTCTCGTTACTTTAGATAAAGTAGCAATAGAGAGTGCACATTGTCAAAGTTTTGCACAGTAGCTAGAAAAGGTTGAACATGATGTTTTTGATTTGTTGATCATTGATTGTAAGTACATCGTAGTGATTATAAAAATGAGGAAGTAGCATATTAATACTTCAGCCTGAAAGAGAATATGCAGAGTTTTGAATATTTTATATTTCTCCTGAAGCTATCAGACATTGCTTGTTTTATCCTGTTGCTAAGTGGAATCTAATAGACAATCTAATAACCTAAATTTTTCACCTGTTCTTTAATTTACAGAAGGAGGAAGAAGAACATGCGAAGACAAAGAATAATCTAGATGCGGTATCAGAACAGCTGGAGTTCGCTCTTGGGGAAATAGATGTTCTGTCAAAGCAACTTCAGAGGGAGAAGCAAGCATTTGATAGCGCGTATGCTTGTAAATTGGTGGGAAAGCGTCTGTGAAGAGAGCAGAGTTAGAATTAGGCTATATAAAAGTGGAGGGGGAATCGCATCACCGTATAAGTCCCAAGTAGAGTATTAGCTGTGATTACCAGTTGGCTTTCTTCCACTGGGAAAAAATGTCAATAAACAATCTGAACACTGGAGAAGGTAAAAAGCCTGACCCTGTGCAAAGTTAGGTAGTCTTAAACCTATTGGTTTCATAGCCCTAAGCACAGCTGTTTAGGACCAGGGTACAAATTATGTTCAGAAATATAACTAGTATAACTGGGATTTGTAATCAAATGTTACTTTGTTAACTGATCCTGTTCAGGGTTTGAGCCAATCAATTATGCTCTTTTTCAACTCGATCCAGTTATTCCTTCCTTTTTCTCAGCAAAAGAATTCTGATTCCATGGCATCAATGAAGATATATGTCTTCATTAGTCTGTTTTCATTCTCCTCTTTTAGGATGTTTTCCGCATTCCCCCCCTACTTTTACAAACCTGGGGGTTCCTTCAAGCCTGCGGATACCTAACAGTGGTGTAAGGCTACACAGGATCTGCATGTGGACAATGATTTTGGTGCCACCATATAGAATAAGGCATATGTCCAGTCAGGTGATGTTTTGAAATGATAATACAACATAACGGAAGTTTAAATCTGTAGCCTAGTTGGCATTGTTCTAAAGTTTGCTGATGGGGCAACTCCATTAGTGCTTGAGATAACGTTTGTGAAGGTGACTGTGATCCTGCTTATATTAACTTAATCCTGCTTACTTTATCTGGCAGTTGACAAAGTTATGAAATCTCTTTTGTATTTAAAGAAAATTAGCACGTTGTATGGTATTAGTAAGTTGTTAGTAAGTTATTTGTTACTATTATTTCTGCGAAAGAGCTCAAGGCTGCATGTGTGGTCTTTCTGCCCATTTTTAGTCTCACAACAATTATGTTGTGCAGGCTAGCTGAGATACAGTGACTGGCCCAAAGTTATGCAGTAAGCTTCAAGGACAAGGGAAGTGTACCCCTATTTCCTCAAGCTGTATTTAGTTGCTTACCTACCTAAGTTGTTATCAACATTCTTAGAGAAGAATGTCTGAAGAGGAGAAATTCCCACTGGTGTGTAGGCTCTACATGCAAGCATGGAAAATTGGTGACAGGGAGAGGAGGAGCTCGTAATCACTTCTCTCTAAGCATGTTCCTAACAAGTGAGTAGGCAGTGACTGAATAGGGCTCCTGTTCAGGGCTAACACTCTGAAGCCAAAGATGCAAATGAAGCTATAAATGGATATCTGTGTTTTGACACTGTTAACTCTTTTTGCAGACTTTCTCATATAAACAACAAAGTGCTAAAACATTCAATCCAAAAAGACAAATTGATAAGCAAATGCTCTGGTAAGTTTGCTAGATGTTACTGTGTTACGCCTAGGACAACTTTGTTAGTCTAGGGAACAGTTTCTTGGCAGCCAAGTAGACTGCCAAAAATGAAAGCCCTTCCTGTGAAACCAGGTGACTAAAAATCTACCTTCAGTTTTAAAAATTGATATTTCTATGATACTACATTATGAGGGACTCCACACTGCTTGAAAGGTAAATGACTCCTAGAGACTTTCAGAGATATCAGTTTGTATGCCCTCTCCCCTGGATAATAGAGGAGGCAAGGAAAGGGTTGCAAAAACAGCCTGGTAGCACCAGGGACCCACTCCGTCTTAAACTGAAGGTCACACTGCACGTTACATGTTTTTTAGGTATAACCTTTAATTGTATGTCTTAGTATGGCACTACTTATAGTCTGTTTGATGTCAGCTCAGAGCTTATTGTTTATCTAGGCATTTTAATCAGTATTTGTACGGTATTTGCAGCCTCTCCCCTTCTTTGTTTTATAACGAGGCATTGTTGTTGTTGTTGTTGTTGTTGTTGTTGTTGTTGTTGTTGTTGTTGTTGTTGTTGTTGTTGTTATTATTATTATTATTATTATTATTATTATTATTATTATTATTATTATTATTATTATTATTATTATTATTATTATCCATGCCATGTCTGCAAGGATGAAAGGTGGTTTTATGTATAAGCAGGCCTTCCCAACAGTTAATCCCAACAGTTAATTCCTGACGATTCTTTCCTTCTATACTCCTATGATCTTTATCTTCGTTTATTTGTAATGTTTTTAATATTTACTGTTGCTGATTGTAAGCCGCCTAGAGTGGTCGAATCTGACCAGATAGGCGGGATAGAAATGAAATAAATAAATAAATAAATAAATAAATAAATAAATAAATAAATAAATAAATAAATAAATAAATAAATAAATAAAAAAAACTATTTTAATAAATTAATAATAAATATTACTGTTCTATACAAAGTGACAATTTTTCTGTTAAAAATGTGACAAGATTTGACACATATTGTCAATATGATTATATGTGTCATATGACTGGCTAAAGTTCTCCCTGGTGTATCTGAGTTTGCACCTAGAGACAATGTGTGAATCAATTCTTTCTCTGCAGCTTGCATGCTTCTATTATAGCAAGTACTGTGGTTCATCTTAGTGATCTTCTATTATAAAATTTAAACGAGTCAGGTATTTTTCTAAGAATTAAATTTTACATATATATATATATATATATATATATATATATATATATATATATATATATATATATATATATATATATATATATATATATATATATATATACACACACACACACACACACACACACACACATATGTGGCCACAGTTTTTGTCATATAGGAGGTGACAGGCAATCAATAGTTCCCAAATTCCGTTTGCAGAAATTGAGAACCATATTCTGAAACAAGAAGATGTTCTAAACGACAAAGAGAATGAGATCAAAGAGCTGCAGCTGATGATCAACAGACAGAAGCAAACCTTGAAGTCAGTATTTTAGGCAGAGATCTCTTCCTTTATCTGCCATTTGTTATTGTCTATAGTGGGAATAAGACGGATGCCCTGCTATAAAACACATTCTATTAGACACACTAAAAAGACAAAAATTCCACAATGTGACATAAACAGCTTAATTGAGTTTTTCTCTTTTTAATGTTACATCTGGAAGCCTTGGCTGCAACATTGTCCTCCATCTGACTATTCATTTGATCTCAGGCTGTAATGCCAAAGAAGACAAAGAGCATTATACTCCCTGAGAAACTAATACCCCTTTTTGTGAATGACTTTCTAGACAGATATTCTTAATATTACTCCCAAAGGCAGGTTTTCTACCTAAAGGTTGTCTAGGTTTTTCCAGTAGACTGTTACTTACTCTAAGGTGTGAGACACCCCCCCCCTCTGGTTTTAATGTTATCCTCCATTGCTTGTTCAGTGGTAATACCATTTAGGATATCACATGCTTAAAATAAATTTCTCATTAATTGCAATTTAGCATTACATTTGAACTTTAAACTGAAGTAAACTTTAATTGTGGTTTGTTGAAACAAACCAGTTTTATAATCCATGATTTGAAGTTGGATTGTTTGACCACAATTGGTCAGGGACAGAATGACCCTCACAAATGACAAGTTGTGGTTGGTTAAATATGGAAGCATAGCCTTCTGATCTCTCAGATGGCAGAGAGGAGCACATAAATCCGGGATTTGCTGCAACTTGTTCCCATGACAATAAACCATGATTTATTGTGATGTGCAAACCAACACTGTTGGTGTATAGAATGATGGTATTTCCTTATACAACGCTCACCTCTTGGTAGAAATGTAATAAATCATTAATTTTTTAGTTATTGTATGTGTATATTTGAACAGTTATTCAGGAGCCTTTATGCACATAGTTTTCTATTTGTTTTCTTGCTGTTTCAAAAGGGGTAGAATTCAATAAGGATTAGTCTAAACAGATGCTTATTTCTACTCAGATTATGCAGTAAATGTTCTTCTAATCTGTCACTGAATGTTTTTAATGTTATATTTGGTTTTTGCAGAAAACAAGCATCTGATTTCAAGATACAGAAACAACAGGAATGCTATATAGCAGAAATGGTTAGAAAAAAGAACAAGAAAGATTTTTAAATGACCATAGAAGTATTGTATCAAGCTGATTGATTCTGATCTTTCTTCGGCCACTATAAAAGTCATGGATGAATTAATTTTCCTACTAAGTAATTATTGTGAATGCAAATGAAAATGATTAGCTGAAACTCACCTCTAAATTTCTTTTGATATCTTATTCTGTCCAGAAAAATCAGTATTGGGTGTACTTATTAAATAAATTTAATAAATAAATAAATACGTTAGTAGCTGTTTAGATGGATAAAGATTATAGGATTGGTTAATTTTAGATATAAGACACAAGCTGTTTCGCCTTGAGAGCAGATATGTGAAAGTCAATCAACTTCCTAATGCTTTTTGAACTGGCTGTGCAATTTATTAAATCACTACTATATAATTTAATAATTCAATCTCTGCGTCTTTCTGGGAACTGTTCTAGAAGTCATTCCTGAAGCAGCATGGACTATGGAACAGACACTGCAATCCCCCATATTTCTACTCAGAAGTGCATCCTACTGCTGTCAGAAGAGCTTATTGCCAGGTAGGCAGGTATGGATTGCAGTCTAAGGCTCTGGTTACCCTAATGAAATAAATAAGGTGATTGATCAGGTTTTTTGAATTTGGTTTAAAGTCACTGTGACCAGCCCCTACCCAAGCTGGTCACTTTTTAAAGTAAACATTCTTTAAATTAAGGCTTGACTCCAGCCATTAATCATACTAGACCAAGTGGTTAGAGAATGAAAAATGATATTCTCTTTGTGACAAAGTACCCTGTTTCCCTGAAAATAAGCCCTAGTATGATTTTTGAGGATGCTCGTTATATAAGCCTGTGGCATTTGCCCTTGTGGCCCCTGCTTGTCTCCCTAAACACAGAGCTCACAAGGTACAGTACCTCAGCATGCCCTCTGATACGCTGCCACCAGTTGATCTCTGTTATCAACATAATTTATTTAAAAAGACGAAGGTCCATCCAGTACTGACTTTTCAACAAAACAGGTTTATTAATTACAGGTGGTTTCTGGAATAATTCATAAGCACATTCTTCAAGATTCATCAATCATCAATATTAACCTTCTATATTAATTATCACAGGTTTCACTCAGACTAATCCTCTGACTCCCAAACTATCCGTTTCTTTCTGATTCCAGACTCAGACTGACTCGCTCCTCTCTCAGGCTCCGCCTTTTAGCATCTCTTTCAGCCCCGCCTCTTAACCACATTAACATATAACATGAATAATGCATAACTTACAAAGCATAACTTAGGGTGAACGCTACCAAGCCCTAACCCCAAAAATAAGCCCTAGTTAAGTGAAATGCCGCCCTCCATCATTGTGCAGCATTGTGCAGTAACCAGAAGATGACATGACTGGAAAATAAAACATCCCCTGAAAATAAACCCTACTGCACTTTTTGGAGCAAACATTAATATAAGACCCTGTCTTATTTTCGTGCAAACACGGTAACAACTTGTAGGGAAACAGATTTCAACATCAGCTTTTCTTCAGTTAAAGCCCAACTGCTCAAAAACACACCTTCAGTTACAGTCTTTCTTCTCTTTTTGTTTCAGCACTCCAGGCCCCTCCTCCTTTCGGCTCTCCTGGATAGGCTGGCCACCTGCACATCCACACACCCAGCCAACCACCTTGCTTCCCCTGTTACTACGCGGATTGGCTAAGGATCTTTCACAGTCACATGGTTTTTGTTTTGGTGTGTGTGTCCTATTGATTGAGCCCCTCAATCAATAAATAACAAAGCTTTAAAACAGTTTTGATCTGTTTTAAAGCTTTGTTATTTATTGATTGTGGGGCTTTTTTATTCTGCAGTGTGGCACGCAGTAGAGCGGAATGGCAGGAAAAAAATTAAACACAGGTGTGCACGTGCGTGTGTACACCCCCCCCCCGCTGCAACTGACTACAGAGAGCTGAGGCTGAAAGTGACCACAGCCAGTGACTATGCTTCCAAAGGATGGAGATGGCTGCATGCATACACACACACACAATCACACATAGGGTGGAGAAGGACAGGTGCCATGGAAGCAACACCAGTGACTACCAAGCTGCACAGAAACAGTTTATACTTGTACATATTGAATAGATTAAAGTCCCTTATTTGGGCAAGGTGTTGGAGCGGGTTGTGGCCAGGCAACTCCAGGCGCTGCTGGATGAAACAGATTTTCTGGATCCATTTCAATCGGCTTTCAGCTGGGCTTTGGTATGAAGACTGCCTTGGTCACCCTGTACGATTACCTTTGCTGGGAGAGAGACAGGGTGTGTGTGAGTCTGTTGATACTCCTGGACCCCTCAGTGGCTTTTGACACCATTGACCATGGTGTGCTTCTGGATTGGCTGGCTGGGTTGGGTTGGGAGTCGGGTTCACTGCTTTACAGTGGTTCCGCTCTTTCCTGGCTGACCATGTCCAGAAGGTGATGCTGGGGGACAGTTGCTCTGCCCCATGACATTTATGCCATGGGGTTCCTCAAAGCTCAATACTGTCCCCCATCTACATTGAACCGCTGGTCATTAAGAGGTTTGGGCCGAGGAATCAGCAGTATGCTGACAACACTCAGCTCTACCTCTCGTTTTCCACCAATCTAGGTGAGACGGTTTCTGTGCTGAACTTGGGTCTGGAACTGATAATGGAGTGGATGAGGTTTAATAAATTGAAACTCAATCCAGATAAGATAGAAGTGCTGTTAGCGGGTGCTTCACCGGACAGGCTAGAGAGCCATTTCCCTGCCCTGAATGGGGTTGCACTCCCCTAAAGGACAAGGTCTGCAGCCTTGACCCTAGTCTAACTCTCTCTCTCTCTAAAACCTTTATTGGCATTATAAAATACAAGTGAGTGCGCAGCATAGTTACATTCCAGTTCCAGGTAGAGGGGGGAACAGACACGGGATTATAGTAGGTTAGGTTCGAGGAAGTTCATGGGGATATGGGGAGGGGGGAGGTCTTTGTAACAATGAGGAGGAATTTGGCTACTTGATTGGTAATAGAAGTCGAGAAATTGCTCAGTAGTATGGGGGAAGGGTCAGGGAAAGAGGGGGAAAGGGAAGAAAGAAGTGGTCCTAGCAGTCGCTTGCGAGGGGTATTGTGAATTGGACACCGGAGTAAAATGTGGTCCAGGGAGTCAGGTTCAAGTGCACAAAAATGGCACAGCCTATTGGAGCGAGGAGTTCTTGTGAATCTTCCGAAGTGGGCTGCGGATGGAAAAATATTCAGCCTGGCGAGCATAAAAGCTCGTCTTTTTTGAGGATTGGTCAGTTGGTTAAAGTAGTTAGAGGGACGGCCGAGGGAAGGGGATAGGCCGAAGGCGAGAGGGGAACAGGTAGGGTTCATTTGGGAAAATAAGTTTGCATATTCAAGATCATAAAGACTGGACCTAATGGTTTGATGTGCTGAGTGGAGATTCATGTCGGCTAAGGTTTCGACAGAAAGAGATAGTGAGGATAATTTGGCTTCAATGAAATGAAACCACCTGGAGATGAAAGAATCCATTAATAGGTCTTGTAAGATTGAGTTAGAAGGGGTTAGGAGATGAATTCTGAGCCAGAACTTAAAGGTAATGGTCCAGGCTAGGGTAGAGGGTAAGTGGATACCCAGTTCTAGGATGATGGTGGAGAGTCTGATAAGATTGGGGATCCCAAGGATTTTCCTGAGAAAGGAGGCAGCCACCTTGTCAATTTCAGAGTTTGCTGCCTCGATCCAAATTGGGACTCCGTAGAGTAACTGGGAGAATGTCTTGGAATATAGGATTTTAGTGGCAGCAGGGACATACTGGTTGCCAGAATGGAAATAAAAACGGGAGATTGCACTAAGGGAGGGGGAGGAGGATGCAATTGCAGAGTTACAGTGTGGGCTCCATGAGTGCCGGAAGTGGAAAAGGATCCCCAAGTACTTGAAGTTCTGAACCTGTTGATATATGGAATTACCAACTCTCCAGGGTGACGGGGCCCAAGATTTGCCGAAGACCCTAGTCTAACTCTGGAAGCCCAGGCGGACTCGGTGGCCAGGGGTGCCTTCCTTCAGCTGCAGAAATTACACCAGCTACGGCCCTACCTGGAGCAGAGTCTCATGACAGTTACACACACACACTGGTAACATTCTGTATAGATTACAGTACTGCAATGTGATGCCTTTGAAAGCGGTCCAGCGACTGCAACTGGTTCAGAATCGAGCTACGCGGCTGGTGAGTGGTGGGGCCACTGACTAGGGGACACATCAAGCCGATTCTGTTTAAATTACTGTCACGCATCCATTCCCCTGTTTGTTTCTCCACACAACCCAGGTTCACTTTTGGGTGTGACATTTACTTTTCAACCCTTTCCACTGCTACCAGAGGAGATATTCTTCACTATATCAAATAGGACTCTTCGATCAGTGTTATTCAATTAAACAATGTTTATTAAAGTGTTCAGAAGTAAATCATGTAAAGTAAATCATGGATGGTCTTATTTTATTCATTTAATCAACTGTGCTTTGATAACATTTATATTTGCTTAGATAGAATCATTTTACTTCAAGTATTTATTCATTTCTTTTCTTATTCCCTATCTCTCTATTACTCTTCTCTAACACAAGGCTGGTCCTAACTGCCTAAACTGCTTTTCTCTAACACCAGTCCCTAACTCATCCCTACTTCTTCCCTAACTGCTTCAAACTCAGCCTCTAACTGTAATTCTCTCTAACTCCAAACTCTAACACAGACCCTCACTGCTCTTTAACTGACATCCATTCTCTTATATATCCCTAGTTCCACCTTTTCTGTACAGCCATTGGCTCTTGAATCAGGGTTCCATTGTGATGGACAGGAGTGGTTCTTGACCTGTCCGTCACAATTACATTGGCTACCCATCGCTGCCTGGGCCCAATTCAAAGTGCTTGTTTTGACATACAAAGCCCTAAACGGCTTGGGGCCTAGATACCTGAAGGACCGCCTCCTTCCATATGACTCTACCTGGCAGTTAAGATCTAGCCAGGGAGCCCTCCTGAAAGAGCCATCTCAAGGAGGTAAGGGCCTTTTTGGCAGCTGCCCCAAGACTATGGAATGCCATCCTGAGTGAGATTCGTCTGGCAACAATGTTGATGACGTTTCGGCACCAGGCCAAAACCTTCCTGTCCCATAAGGTTTTTAATTGAAATAATATTAACTGTGGGTCCAGATGGCAATTTTTAGAGCACTGTATTTTTAATTGTTTTATCCTTTTATTGCATTCAAATTGTTGTAAGCCGCCGAGAGATCTTTGGGTAGTGTGGGCAGCATATAAGTTAAATAAACAAAATTAATAAATTACATCGATTTAACACCTGAGTTAAAATAAACAATCCTTTGGTAGAACAATAAAATACTTCACTTCTGATCAAAAGAACATGATTACAGTACTTGTTTAAAAAAATCCATGCTTTCATGTGCGTTTTGTACTCTCCTTTTAAAAATCAATTTAAAACATGCTAAACCAATTCAGATATATTTCTTTTCCCCTAGTGTAACTATATTCTTTGTCTGAGAGCTGTTTCATAACAAATGCATCAGTCTAGGTTGTTGGCCCTGTCAGCTTTCTATTTAAAAAAACTGTCAAAATGATATAGAAAAGCTTCAGTCTTCACATGAAATAAACACTCAGAGAAAAATTAAAAATAGTTACTAGTTGTCCGTGAATCCATTGACAGCTATTCTAGATTAATAGTAATGATAGATAAGGATATTTCCTTGCCTTCCCAAAGCCATAGAAATGGGACAACTTGTCCTAAGCTACTGAAATTTTGTCTGCCTGTTAGTGAAATTAACAGTTCTTACATACTCTATTTCTGTGTGTGGAGGATAACTCCAGTCAGCAGCCTATGAAAACAGACCTAGCACCAATTCCTTCCCATAGCACAGTTTTAGTATTGAAAATAGATTCTGAATCTAAGTATTGGTTACTTATTATGAGAGAAAGGAACTTGTTCATGTTCCAGAACTGCACCTTAGGGTTCAATGCTAAACACACTCTGTAGGAGCATAAGCCATATTTATTTATTTATTTATTTATTTATTTATTGGACTTATATACCGCCCCATAGCGCTACAAGCACTCTCCGGGCGGTTTACAATTTTAATTATACAGGCTACACATTGCCCCCCCAGCAAGCTGGGTACTCATTTTACCGACCTCGGAAGGATGGAAGGCTGAGTCAACCTTGAGCCGGCTACCTGGGATTTGAACCCCAGGTCGTGAGCACAGTTTAAGCTGCAGTACAGCATTTTAACCACTGCGCCACGAGGCTCTTGAACACAGTGGGACTTGAAAACTAAGCATAGGAGATGTGTGCCAGTTGTTATATTTTCTGCAGAAGGAAAGGCCCTCTCTGACTCTTTTTAAATAATATCTTTAGTAATGGTTGTTAGCAATCTACAGTACGTTTATTTCCTTCAATTGTTGCTTTTATCATAACAATACTATATTTTTCAAACATTTAAATATAATATTTTATACTTGGAAACATGCAACTATATATATCCACAGCTGTTGGGTTTTGTATGTGGAATTAAGTGTATTAGGACATCTAGTGTTCCATGCAGTGTTGTACATCGCAAGGAATTTCTCTTTAGTGATGGTGCAGTGGCTGTGTGTCACTTTACTCTGAAGCTCAAGTGAGGGTTTTTAAATAATTGTTCCTTGCCTATTTTGTCTTTTCAAAATCATTTTCCCCTATAGAATTTCCTATTTATTTCTTCTCTGTTTACCTCCAGTCCTGCAATACGAAACATGCAACAACAAAAATGTAATATGAGAATGGAGAATGAAAAGTAAAAACAGTATGAAGTGTGCAGTAATATTGAGAAATCCTTAGTCATTTAACCGTATGTATGGTTAAATTGTCATACAGCTTTGCAAATAGAACTGATAGGGTCTGGAACTCATGTTTACAATCTGTTATCCTCTTGTGTAATCCTGCTACCATTCACACATGTTCAGTGGAATTCTTGATTTTTAAACTATGTTCTTTATTTATACCACTGGCAGTACTCTTAAACCACACAGGATAGTGCTTCGTTATTAGCTGGTTTACCAACAAAGAAGAAGAACAGATAAATGAAATATTTCCCAGAGTTTATATTACGCAACATATTATGTTACCAGTCTGATGCCAAATAAATGTTACCAGAGGGCAGTACATATAATAGCCATTTGCCATTGCAACTCCAGTAATTCAACCCCCACCCCACCCCGTAGGAATACAGCCATCCTCCGCAATTGAGCTGCCATTTGTCATTGCAGAGGGACAGTACATATAATAAGAAACATTACCCTAATTCATTGTGTGTAGGTGGAATATAAGAGGAGAAACTAGATCAATTGTGGAGAGTAGTATATAAGGCAGTGAACAATTGTTCACTAAGATGAAACAATTGTTTATCACTAGCTAATTTGCTGTTGATTTAAAAGGGGGAGAAGGTGTTTGGTGGTGTTTTTTTGTTTTGTTTTGTTTTACTTACAGTGGGATCTTGACTTGAGAACTTAATCCGTATTGGAAGGCGGTTCTCAAGTCAAAAAGTTCTCAGGTCAAATCTGCATTTCCCATAGGAATGCATTGAAAACCATTTGATCCGTATCTGCTCTTTTCCGTCCATAGAAACTAATGGGAAGCTGCTATTCCGCCTTCGACCACTAGAGGGGGATATTCTGTTTCTTTTTTTCTTAGGTCAAGAAAGGTTCAGGGAAGGCAGGGAAAATACAGTCCAGGCAGGACAGTACCAGGCAGTCCGAAGACTGTCTCCCAATCCACTCTCTAAACGCTGGGAGGAGTGAGGAAGCAGACAGGCACCCCTTTCACTGGCCAACAGTTAACTGAAAGTTCACATTTTGCACTTTCCCTGCCTCCCACGTGGGTTTTTTTCAGTTCTTAACTCAAATCTAAGTATGTAAGTCAAGTCAATATTTTCCTATGAGAGTGGTTCTTAAGTCAAAACGTTCTTAACTCAAGCCGTTCTTAAGTCAAGACCCCACTGTAGTTGTTAGACAATGGCAGGAACAAAAACATTCCTCCTATTTTAAATTATACTGCTGACATGAAGAAAGCTTTAGGAACCCAGAAATATATGTATAGAGAGAGGGAGGGGGTTAGGGGAAATGAAACTTTCTCTGTCTGTCTCTTGTTCTTTAATTCTGCAGACATGTCTTTTGGGCATGGCTCCGGAATCAAGGGCTTCTAATAAAAAACAAGTCTGCCTATTCTGGTATACTAAACTCGCATACAGTTTTATTTATTCACATGGAAATTGGAGTTCTCCTGAGCTGTGCATGAAAACACAAAACAGCCAAATATAAAGTTCAGGAATAGTAATCTACTTATAAGAATTTTTTCCAGCTATTCATGCCTTACAAATGACATTGCCAGCTCAAGCTATTTTAACAATAGTAATTCACATATAAACAATGAATCACAAAAAATGCTCTGTTAATTTTCTGCATCTTGGGGAAGGAATTCCTACTTTCTTAACCACTATCCTTTGCCATTACTGCTGCTTCTAGATATACACCTTCTGGTCAAAAATAGTCTAATTGCCATAACATTTTAATTTATTTTTTAATTTTACCTATATTTCATATATGTTCATCATTTTAAATTGTGTCACTTTCAGATAGATACCTAAAAGGAAGGAAGGAAGATTTATATATTTGGGGGAAAATACTTCACTGGTTCATCCCTCAGTTAATTCCTACCATTTGCCATTCACTCCGTGTATGATCTACACAGTAGTGGTGATTTGGCCATCCCAGCTCATTTGGATCTTACACTTCTAGCATGTATAAATTACTGAATATATATAAAAGTTGAGAATGTCACTCAGCATGCCATTTTTAGACTCGTCTCTTGGCAGTGCATCTAAAACAATATAGGCACCAAGAAATAGTTCACAGTGCGTTTTCACTTTAAAATTAAAGGGTTAATTGTCATGCAATTTATTACTGATTTTTTTTTAAATTCCCAAGCCTTTAAATTTAGCTCCATTGATGAACCGATCTGACCCAGGGTATCCAGTAGCTTATGATCCTGGCATGCTGCCAATGGATTAGCACCTGCTGCTGTTACTTTACTGATCCTTTAAAAATAAATAACATATTTCACTATAGTTTTGAATAAAAGCAGGCCTTTGCAACTCATTTTAAGTTATCCATTCAGAAACATATCAGTAAAGATATTAATCTCCACATGTAGCATAATTTATTTTAAACAGAAAAAAGGAAGAAATATTTTAGTTAACTTTGTCTCATTTTGTGGGTAGTGAACTGGAGAACGAACTTTCTTGGAAGCTCCAAAGACACTTCATAGTTAGACCTGAAACAATGTTGGCACCCTTTTTGGAACAGGTTGGATCCTTCCACTGTGAACAGACCAGTTAAGTCAGTGTTAGCTGTTCTTCACTATCTTGGATATATTTGAGTTTGAAATGATGTTTGGGGAAACTGCATTGAAACATTAAAACAGCTGTAGTTTTTTGTTTTTGTTTTGACTTATATGGATAAAATTTAGAGGCATAGGAGCCTGTTTAGGGAGCCTTTTAGCTTTATTAAATTTTAGACACATCCTGACTTTTTCATTTAGAACAGTGCTAATGTGCATGTGTGGGGGGGGGGTGCACGCACACACACGCGTGCGCGCGCACACACACGCACACACACACACACACACACACACACACACACACACACACACACACACACACACAGAGAGAGTATATGATAATTTGAAGGTACTTTGTCCATTCTTCATTAATTATTTCTGCAAGTTTATACAGTATACATAAGAGCTGGAGGTTTATATCCTAGCCACATTTAAATTCTGCTTTGACTTGCTTAAAGTTTGTGAGCTGTTTTTGTGTACTGTGGTAGTGTCTGTGACTTATGTGTAGTGCCTGTGCACTAAGACCTACCTTGCAAACACAGAGCAAATACAAATAGGAATTCAATCTAGGGCCGTATGTCATGGGTGGGTGTGTAATGGGATAATGGAACTGTCACTGCCTAATAAAAGTACTGTACACTGAAGGAGTTTCTCATCTCAGCGTGATCACCATCAGGATGCAGAATAAAAACCTAGCACACTCAACTAGGGCTAACAACAACTCTGCGAGATAGATCACCTTTATCTTCAGCCACTAGCTCTAGCCAGAGGTGACACTGAATCTTAACTTGACTCCCTTGAGACTCTCTTGGTGATTCAGGCCTGAAATCAAAAGGAACCTTTTCATTCAAAAAATAGCAATGGATCACCATTAAGAATTCCTTAATGGAGCATTATTATAAACTGTGTATATGTGAGGTAGTGGGACTAAAATAGCTGGAGCTGGCAATGCCATCCATCTTCAAGGCCACCAATGCTAGAAAATAATGGCTAGGGGGAAAATTCTGTAAAGTTAACAGGACAGAAAATAGCTGAATGAAGTAACCCATAGGCTAGAAAATAGATCAAATAAAAAAACCAAACAAAACCTTATTACTGTTCTCATTATTTACTGGAAAAAATGAAAACTGGCGATGATTTTTATGGGAGCAGTGTGAAAAGAAATTGCCCAATGAACGCATACAATCTTGCTTTGCAAAGATTCCTGAAAAAAATATGTGTAGTTCCATTGATGGAGAAATTGACTAATCAGGTTAGACTACAGAGAGGAGAAATGAAACAAGATAATTCTATGAAGATATGGCACCCTCTGTTGAGTTCTGGTACTGGATCAAAAATATAGAAGACATAGTGGGAAATTGGCTGGAATGATGATTAGCTTTTGTAAGTTAGATATCAGATAAGGATAATGATCTATGGAAAAGACTGGGATGGTTAAAGAGATAACCTAGTATGGTGCATGAGGCACATGAATGTACAGTACAGTATAAGCGTGTATAAATAAGATTACCATGATTATATTATAACTTACATGGTTCTGTTATGTTATTTTTAATGGACTGTCAATTAAAAGAATTTATTAAAAAAGAAAACTGATTTAGAAAAAGAGCCAGTTATGCCAAATTTTGCAAAGCCAAGTGTAAAGAACTACTTCGGAATGCAAACAGCAAAGCAGGCGAAACAAGAACAACCAACTAGTCTAAACTATATACATACTTGCTTAAGCAAAGGGACTTCTAAGCGCATAGTAATCAGGTTTTGAGTGCATGCACTATGTGTAAGCTCCGAAGACTGTCGAACAGAGTAACAGGCTGCGCTGAGAGAGAGATGAGGTCTGGTCTCTCCCATGTATATAATTTTAAAGCCTAGCAACAGTGATAGAATAAGTCCACCAATCAGAATTTTACTGTCTAGAACACTGATGAAGGAGCACATTCTCATAAGAAAGGCAGCTGAAAATGACTTGCTAATTAAGGCCCACCAGCATGACTTTGACTATCCAAAACAGATAATGCATGTACACTTCCCAGGAGAAGACATCTTGCAGGCTGCTGTAAACGTCATTTAGTAGAAACATCTCAGAGCTAGGCCTCTGAACAGAGTTTTTTTTGGTTCTAAATTTTTCCAGAAATTAATGTTAAATAATAGATCACGCAGTCCCAGTCAAACAAATATAAAAAGAACTGGATTTGAGGGAAAAAATCTGGAAAGGAGAATTGAAGGTAGAGTTGTCGTTATCACAGAACTGCCACCAAACATCAACAAACCTATTTCACACACAAAGGGCAAAATCCTATTGTATTACTTGTTCCCATGGTCATGTGATTACATCATGGGTGAGGGGAATTTACAGTAATTAAGGACTTCCTCTATCTTGTGGTTTCCATGGCTTCCATACAATAAAGCAGATTACTGGTACAGTAAATTGGTCTACCGGTGGTGCAGAAGAAGTAGGCCCTTGAATTCCAAAGGCTTGTCCCTCCCACTGATGTCATCCTCCTCCCATAGTTGTAACTTATGCAACAGGATTTTGGCCTATGAGCATAGGCTTTGACAGAGCACCACAGAAATTCTTGCTCAGGCTTAAGTGAAAGCCACAGTAGATACTGAATATTAAAGTGGCAATAGATATTAGACTTTTTAGCTAACACATTAAGCCCACTTTCCCCAACTATTTTCTTTTTATTTTAATTTCTTTTAACACATGGAATGGCTTCACTTTGCTTACAGCTTCTATATATGTTTTAAATTGTAATTCCATACATTAATTATTTTAACTGTACAAGGACATCTTCACTCAGAATGGCTTAACTGGCAGGTAGAAAACAGGAAGTGATTACTCTTGAAATCCAAAGTGAAGACTTCTTTAATCAGTCAATCAATCATTCAGGTTAGAAATACAGACTATCAATAATGATTGCCCCTAAATATGTAGAAGGCAAGTTGAAATAAATATAAAATAGCTGCAAATAAGCTGGTAAAGGGCCTGGGAAACTGTTAGTCACCTATTTTGAGTAGCCACTGATTTTAGGCAACTTGGGAGGGCACATTTTCTTGGGGGCTGCGATCTCCACCGATCTTGAAAGGACTATAGTCTTCAACACATTTTTAAAATAGCATTCATGATGGAAAGGCCCAATACCTACACATCAGTTTTCAATTAGTGCGAGGGAAGAGACAATCAGGTGTCAGGGCTAGTTTATTATTCCCTGCCCACACCTGCAGAGACTTACTTTGGAACCCTTGTGGCACATCTCACAATACACCATGTTTATTTTGATTGAAGTGCAGTTGGATCCTATCCATTTATGCCTAGAGCATCTCAGCCTATTTAACAGAACGAAACAGATTTGGATAGAAGGAATGGGAAAATAGAAATTTACTGTGGGGCTAAAGTTCAGTTCATTTTCTCACAGCCCTTGTGAAGTACACAAAACTAAGGACTCATCTACACTGCTCATTATGAACCAGGCTGGTGTGAGATATGCTATTTTGTGTGATTCTCACATCCAAATGGCATACTGAAGCAACCCTATTTGGCCCAGCTCCTACCATTTTCAACCTGATATTGTGAAATGGAGTAATAAGCGAGCCACTTCAGGATATCAGCCAACTGAACACTTACTATGCTCCTTTCCACACTCTGGTATACCATTGTCAATGTGCTGCATCACTGATAAAGATTTTTTTTTAAAAAAAATTCTTTGCTGTGTCTTAAACTAGCGGTTGAGAAACTGCCCTCAGCCGAATCCACAGATTCAACTGCAAAACAAAGACTTTTAAAAATTTATTTATGCAATGTGTCAGCAATGGTATTACCAAAATTTGAAAAATAACAACTTCCTTTACCCCTCCTCCTCCAAGGACCAGAGCAAATGTTCAATTTGCTGATATCCTGAAGCCGCTTGCTTATTATGCCACTTCACAATATTGGAAATTCAAAATGGAAGGAGCCTTGACAAGCAGAAGAGTCACTTTTGGTCCATTTCCAGCAATCGCGTGCACTGGAAACAGATCAAACCAGAGTGACTCTAGGTAAAGGTAAAGGTTCGCCTTGACAATTTTTGTCCAGTCGTGTCCGACTCTAGGGGGTGGTGCTCATCCCTGTTTCCAAGCCATAGAGCCAGCGTTAGGCCGAAGACAGTTTCCGTGGCCATATGGCCAGTGCGACTTAGACACAGAATGCTGTTACCTTCCCACCGAGGTGGTCTCTATTTATTGCATTTGCATACTTTCGAACCGCTAGGTTGGCGGAAGCTGGGACAAGCGACGGGCGCTCACTCCGTTACGTGGATTCGATCTTACAGCTGAAGATCTACAGACCTTGCAGCACAGAGGCTTCTGTGGTTTAACCTGCAGCGCCACCACATCCCTCGCCCCACCACGTCCCTTGAGAGTGACTCTACCCACACCAAAAAAGCAGAAGCCCCTGACAGGGGCACACAAAGGTGTAAGAAGGGGCACTCTGGGGATGATTTGGTTCATTTATGTATGCTGTGTGCGCAATGGAAAAAAAGAGCAAACCAACTTGCCCTCACATTGGATACAAACAGCGGGACAAATGCCCATCTGTTTGCTCTTTCTCTCCCAGGATTGGTGTTCCAGCTCAAGTATCTATCTGCACATACAAACCTAGGCTACCAAAGCAAATATATAAAGAGCTGTCTAGTGTGCATCCAAAACAGTTGGCCTCAGACATAGATATGTCTGCATGCCCAGATATTCAGAAAACTTGCTGGCTGTGTATGGCTTACAGGCAATGTTTACTCAAATACCCATTGATTTCAATCCAATCTGCTTCCACATAAGTATCCGTATGACTGCAAAAGTGTGTGTCTGTGTGTATTTTTGTGAATGCACACACAAAACTATTCAATATACACAAAGTATTCTATACATTATCAAGCAGGAAGATTTATGATTAAGCAGCCCAGTCATCTTTGTCATTCTAAGATCTTTCTGAGAAGGCCTGGTGGTTGTGTACTCTCCTATCTGTGACTTGAAACAGAACTTTTTGTAGCCTGAAACCCGATTGGCAAGATCTTTAATGAAACACAGTTTGCTGAGAAGGAAATCTGTCTCAAATGGAAGGTGGTAATGCCTCCCTGGCAGTCCCAAACAGATGCACTATCAGGAAAGTCGGTTCAGTGCCCACCTCAGAAATCCATCGTCTTCACAATCCTGGAGATCATAGGGGCATCGTTGAGGAAAAAGTTACCCACTTTTCTGTGACTCTAATCCAGATAATAAAGCATTAAATCCTGATGACACTTGGATTTTGGATCTGTACTTTGCCAGAATTGTCAAAGAGCCATAGCTTGGATTACACATATACCTCCCCCCCCCCTCCACACATACACACTGCTGGCACACAACTGTTCTGTCAGTGGGATGAGCAACTGGCTGGTTGAGTTGGCCATCCCAGCCTCAACAATAGGAATCGTTCCAAGTACATTGTGGGGCAATTGGTTACTATTCTTGTTGTTTTACCTTGCATGAACACTGCATGGTGTTCGGGGAATTACAATTGTGACAATTTATTTCACTGGTCCAGAGTAGAAAAGCATGCCAAATAGCAAGCATTGGGGTGAACAGACAATAAATTTCAAAACTGACACAATCTAAAAACCATCAAACTGTTCCTCTCTCAACTCTGCTTTTGCCTCCAGCAGCCATATATCTGTGCTTGTTCTTGCCCATAAGGTGCTAATTTTTCACCTAGTCATACTGATTGGACCCATATTTATTAAATTAAATTTGCAGTTCTAGAGGCAGAAGTGGGGGAAGGAATTAAAGAAGGGGGGGATGCTGACTCCAGGGTTATGGTATTTCAAGATCAGAGAAGACAATACAGTGGTGCCTCGCTTAACGAGTGCCTCGCTCAACAATGAATTCGCATAACGATGGCCTTTGCTGGAAATTTTGCCGCCTCACCTAACGATGTTTCCTATGGGGGATTTTCGCATAACGATGTTTGGGACCTTGCTTCACTTAACGATGACAGTTTTAGGTCCCCTGTTTCGCTTAACTTTTTTTTGACAGCCCTGTTTTCGCTATTTTAAAAATATTCTAAAATGTTTAAAAAATGTTTAAAATGCTTGGAATCGTTAGTGCACCTAATAAAACCTTCGTTAAAGTAATTTGGCTTCGTTCTGAGTCTTTTTGAATTTTTGGTGATTTTTTTTCCACCATTGAAATGTATTGAATAGGCTCCTATTGGAATGGATTAACCGGTTTTCAATGCATTCCTATGGGAAATGGTGTTTCACTTAACGATGTTTTCACATAACGATGTTTTTAATGGAACCAATTAACATCATTATGCGAGGCACCACTGTAGAGAAGACAAAAACAGCCACCCAGAAAAAGGGCCTGTGCTGATGACCCTCTTATAGGCACTCTATGATCACCACAGGGCTGTTCCAGTGGTCTTCTTGAGCTCCAGCACTGAACACAAACCCCAGCATCCGATGGTTAAGTTCCACCCCTGAAGGGTGCCTCAGATGAAACCCTGAGAAATTGTGGGAGGTGGGGAACATGGGCAAGAGAGTTGGCAGGACAGATGAAAGAAGAGTGAATGTTTAAGAGGTTTTGGTAGGGGTGGAGCCTCTTCTATGTTAAAAATGTATATTCCACCATTTTCAATAGTGCTTATGATGACAAATAAAACTAAAAGAAGTATAACTTGACAATAAAAGGCCATGAACAGTGGAAGAGAAAGAAAGTCAGACCATATCAGCAGAAATTAAAAGAAATATATAATATTTCAAAACTGAGGTTTGCTCAGTGCTTGTGTCTCAGTTTTGATGGAGCTGCTTTTGTTGTAAAGGCTGCTTCTCATTTACAGTTTTTCCTCTTATTGAGTCGGTCTCCTATTTGGCTAGCATTATTTGTTTGTTTTTGAAATGCTGCAGCTGCCCATGGTAGGATGAAGTTTCTGTCCATCCTGTTCGTTCCAAACTCCCCCTCTTCTGATCTTTCTGCCAGGAAAGAGTGGGCATGGCATATTGCTTCAGCCGCCTTTTTCTTAGGCTTTATAAGGGCAGAAAATAGTGCAGAGAACCAGCGGGATGGTGATAAACTTCCACAAATACCCACAACCAGCTCTCCTCCTCTAAGGAGAGTCCAGAAATTCAGGCAGCTGGATTGGCTCATGTCATCAAATGAGGAGCAGGTCTTTTGTAAAGTTAATAGCTTCTAATAGCCTATCCAAGACAAAAAAATAATCCTCAAATACTTTATATTACAACAGGGATGACTTGCTGTGGCGTCCACCCTCGTGCCCCTTGCTTGACCTTCAAGCCCCCGAGCACACGAAGGCAAACAAACCTCACTCTTTACACTTGCTGCCATCAGGTGATCTCTAAATCACCATTTACTTCAGAAAGATTCAGGTCCACACTTCAAGTTCTTTTAAATAAAACTTTGATTTATTAAATACATAGATTGATTCATGAATATCTTCAGTAGTTAATCACATCTAAATTCCCTAAACTGCACATTCTCTTGCACACCCTGACTCTACTCTCAGTGACTGGACCTGACTTAAACTCACTTCATCTCACACTCTGACTGAAATATTGACTCAGGCTCCGCCTCTTATAGTATCTGTCTCAGTTCCGCCTTTCAGCAACATGGATGTTCAAAAATCATTACATTATACAACAAGAACCATAGATCAACTAAACAGAGAACTCTACACTTGCATCTATGAGTTCCTGGGAAAATCTGTATCTCTCCCAGGTATTCTGAGGGAACAGGAAGATAGAGGAGTGGTCGGTGATGACACACAGTTGGTGCTGCCCCTGTGGCCTTGACTCTGCAGGTCTTGACTGTACCACACTACTGCCTAATTGTGGGATTGAGAGGATAACATCATCCTTGAAGAGGACAGGGTGACCATGCGGCAAACTGGCAAACGGGTGAATGTCATTATGTACCTTAAGTGCTAGTTTATAACTTATTTCTAAAAGGATATGTTAGTCTGTTGCAGCAGAAAACAAGAAAGAATCCTGAGCTACCTTAAGGACTAAAACATTTATCAGAGTAGGAGAATGTTTGTGGACTGCAATTGACTTCATCAGATGCATTAAGTATTATTTATTTATTTTAGTTATTTAAAATATTTTTACCCCACATTTCTCCTTTAAAAAGACCCAAAGTGGATCCTTATTTTGAATACACATTGTTGACTCTGGGAGTGTAGGCAGTAAGTCCAGAAAGGACTCCAGGTACTCAGCAGAGCGATTACATCATTAAGACCGGCACATGTGCAAAACTCTTGCTGAAAACACAAACTGCTATTTCTGGATGTGGTCGGTTCCACCAAATTTTGAATTGAGATAACCGATTGCTATCACAGCACATGAGCTAATTGGCTTGGGCGTGCCAGCATGTTTCTGTTATCAGCAAACATCTGGAAGATGGCTCAGTACATGCTCATTATTTACCTGATAATCAGGATAATGCATTATGCATCTGATAAAGCAGGCAATACTTCATGAAAGTCATGCTGCACTAATAATGTTGTTAGTCATTAAGGTGCCGAGGACACTGTATAACTGGAGTGTAATGTAGAAGCAATACTAAATATCAGATGAAAATGAGGTAACTTGTTATGGTATTCCCCCAAATAAATCAAATAACTCACTAACACTATCATTCATAACATGGGTCTACTCTTCGGCCTTATTAGAAATCTAGTGCCATACTTTAATACTGTTAGTGGTAGGAGGAGGACTAAGTGACAGAAACACCATTTTATTTATTTATTTATTTATTTTTATTTATTTATTTATTTATTTACTTACTTACTTACTTACTTACTTACTTTTATTTATTTATTTATTTATTTATTTATTTATTTATTTATGAATCCTGATTCTGATTAAATCCACATGGAACAAAGTTTTTAATAGTAAATAGAAAGTTACGAGAAGCCAATGCGGCTTAGCTGGACATTTTCCTGCTGGCCCTTTCTCTTGGTGAAGGAGACGGCTCATATTATACACCTCGAGACAACAAGGGCTCTTGTGGTTCCTTAGAGAGAAGCATGTTTTATTTGGCACAAGTTCCTCTGGACGGTAACCCCCTTCTTCAAACATATCTGAAGCTTCCCTGCCAGAGGGATGGCTCAGAGGAAAAACCTGAGAACTGTAGGAGAGGCTGGGAAGGAGGGCAAGAGGTGTTCTTAGGCCAGGGGGAAGGAAGAGCTTGAGAAGTCTTAGTAGGACTGGAACACCTGCAGAAGTGGGTTACAGTCCACAAAAGCTTACGCCAAGAAAAAATCGTTTTTCTGTAATGCAGCATAAGACCTCTTCTGGGTTTTGCTGTGACATACCAAGACACAAACACTCTCTGAAATATTGCCCTCAGTGTAGGTGCTGAGCAGTCCCTAATGTGTGTGCAGACTTACAGTTTGCAGTAGTGCCTTCCTTCCTTCCCTCCCTCCCTCCCTCCCTCCCTCCTTCCTTCCTTCCTTCCTTCCTTCCCTCCCTCCCTCCCTCCTTCCTTCCTTCCTTCCTTCCTTCCTTCCTTCCTTCCCTCCCTCCCTCCTTCCTTCCTTCCTTCCTTCCTTCCTTCCTTCTGCTAGAATCCCCAAGATCTAAAGATGCAAAAGGAATTCAGTAGAATTAAGGAAGTCTAAACCGAGATACAGAATCTGTTTTTAGTCCAGAACAGGATGCAAAGAACTCATAGTCTTTCTGCACAAATACCCACTTGAGGTTGCCTTGAGATTTCTTCATTTCAACAGTGTAATTTAAGATAGAAGTAGAGGTGTCATTTTTGTTGCTGCTATTTTAATTTTAATTTTGAGGGAGTCAGGAATCCATGTCAATGTAATGCAAATTGGACAGAAATCTATAATTAGAGCCCAGTCAGTTCTTTGTCTCCTCCTGCCACAGAGCACATTCCATGAGTCTAGCACTAGGGTTAGAGTTATGTGAACGATACTTACACAAGATTAAAATAGCCACAGCCTTCTCATAAGATACTGCATGTGTCTTAAGGTGCTGCTATGGATTCAACAGTATCTTGGCTGTAATCCTGAAGAGGGGCAGACTGCCATTAACTTAGCCTTTTCTGGAAGCCACATTAGCTGATTGCATCTAGTTTCATCATTCAATGAATAGATTGTTTTTCTCAAACAGAAAATCTAAAATAATCTACCACTTGCACCTTGACTTACTACTGATGAAAGCTAAACATTTAGAAAGAAAATGCATATAGTTAATAGGAATGCAGAGTAATTCATGCAGAGCAGACTTTGTTCAGATTGGCCCGTGTCCCAGGTTCAAGAGCAGCTGAACACTGGGAGGTGCTTTCTCCAACCTGGCACCTTCTAAATGTGTTGTACTGCAGTGTCTACCACCACCCAACAAGCAATACTGGCTGTATTGCCTTTACAAGAGGCTAGTTTACTCTGGTGTTTTGGAAGTGGAATAGAGGGAGATGAAAGCAGAGACGTGCATTTTGGATTTTTTGGATTACAAATCCCATACTATTTATTCCTTTCTGGGAGTCCCACCTGCCAGGTCGCAATCCTTTCAGACATCTAAATTGTCTTCACCTGTAGCAAAGGCCCAGTGGGCAGGTTTTCTTCCTTGGACAGACCTAACATCTTGTTGGAAAAGGAAGCGGCCCTGGTGGTTGGGGGGAAGCTTCCATTCCAAACACGAAGTTATGCCTATCCAAGGCATGAAGGATGCCTCTGGGTCTTTTTCTCCAAGTGAGCACAATTTAGATGTCTGGGCCCCTGCTGGGGAGAGTCCCTATAAGGAGAATTATGGGATTTGTAGTCTTAAATCTGAAGGGCATATCCATAGATGACGCCAGCAGCATGAGGAGGAAATGGGAACACATGCACACAGATTATCTTTCTTGATGATCCTAGGCTGGGCTCCATGTACCTTCAGTGCCAAGACACACCCACACATACACCCACCCACTTTGCATTCATGTTCTCTGCAAAACACAAGAAAGTGATGGGAGGGGAGAGATGCAAGTGGCCACTTCATAGTGCTCAAGCTGCGATCTTCAGTGAATGGGTTGATCCAAGGAACTGGTGGGAGGGAGTCCACTGCAGGCTGCCTCATATTTTGAGGGGCTGCATAGATTAAGGCTCTGTTTCCCAAACCTGGGTGTCATGGCCCCAAAGGAGATTGCAAAGTATTTTCTGGGTGGGGGTGTCGTGGGTCAACTTGTATGTGCTGTATCTCTTGTTAAAAAATATCTTCCTAGACGTGTTGGATTGGGTGTTTAAAGTTAGCATGTATGCGTATGTCTGAGAAACAGGCCCTTTGGAAGGGAGAGCGAAGCCTCTTCTTTCTGAGAAGGTATAACTTTACCTCAAACCGCATGGACACTGTGAGTAGGAAGCCACTACTTACGAATTTAATGGGGTTTCCTTCTGCATAGGATGAGATGCATACCCAGCTTCCATTCTCCCAGAGAATTTAAAAGTCCTAAGAACTCTTTTAAAAGGCATCAGCAGCTGCATCTTTGAGACACTGGATTTAAAAGCTCCTCATGGATGGTTTCATAATGTTTCTGTGTAAAATCTATGACAGACGTTGCTGAAGAAGGGAGGCAAATGTTCCATCCTCATTTTATGCAGCAGATGTCACATGTCATTATGCAGCAAAAAATATTTGTTGGTGAATTATTTATTGTTGTGTTTTTAGTCTTTTACTGCAAAACCTGGAGAGAATGATTGAGGGATTTTATGCTGCTTTTGCCAAAATAAAGATGCAAGGCTGCACGCCTTCAGTTGGAGGGTGGGGGTGCCAAACTTTCAGACAGCAAAATGTCTAACTTAGAAGTCTTCTTCAGGGTATGTGGAGTCAGCAAAATTTAACATGTTCTTATTAATTACTAGAGTCTATGGCCAGTATTGGGTTTTTTATACACACACAAGCCAAAAATATGGAAATTGTGAAAGCTAACTGAAGCTCATTAATGAGGTGCCAGTTGTGTGCCTAGCCCTGTAACTGGCATGTGACCACTGGGTACTTAATTAGCTTCAATTAGCAGCATTAAGGATGTGCATTTTGGACTACAAATCTCATGATTCTTTTTTCTGGGAATCCTTTTTATAGGACCCAGACTTTACAGACAACTGTGCTAACCTGAAGAGAAGATCCAAAGCTCCTCGTGAGGTGGTTTCATGTTTGTTTTGTATAAAATCCATGGGAGAAGTTACTAGAGAAGGGAGGTAGCTTGGATAGCCCTAACTTTCCACTTGAAAAGGAAGCTTTCCAGCAAGCATTGTGCCAACCATGACTTACGCATTTTTGGCTGCATATCTGTAAAAAATTGAGAGGATCCTGGTCTATGACTGGCAGGTATTGACTTAATAGTATGTTAGGAAGATACCTAAGCCAGGCCATCCCACATTGGTGGCTCATAGCATTTGGCTTTCAGGAATATATTGCCTCTTAACATTTCATTTAAGCTTCATTTAGAATGGTCCTCTGTAATTCTTCCAGCCAACTTGGAACCCAACTCAACATGATATAATTTTTAATGTGTGATGCTCATTCTGTTGAATATATTCAGGAAAGTGCCAAGTGGATGAGATTCTATGGAAAGTTAAATTAATGCTTCTAAGAAATGTCTGTCCATGGAATTCCAGCCCAGCTGGCAGGTATTCTTAATGCACTAGAACACATGCCATCCCACCTCTAATCAGATTGCATCAGGGCAGAAAACACTGAAATTCTTGCTTATCACTCAAGTGGCCAATACAGTTCACTGTACACCAAAAATATTATAAAAACACGTTGCAAAGCAAAGCTTCACCTCGTATTTACTCTTTAGATGCTTTCAATTTTTAATCACGAATTTAGTGATGACAAGGTTAATGTTTTAGTCCCACCAGTTTAAATGTGACAGGGCATTTGGAACTGTGTAAGTTAGAGGTGGCATGCCAGCTATTGTTTGGGCACCTGCTTAAGGAGGAACCTCTTCCCTGGTAGAGAACATGCTGTATAACTTTTAAACCTTTTTGTGAACAGTGTTTATAAAATGCAGAGTTACAATATATAAGTGGGTTGTCAATGTTAATTTCTTGGCTAACGTTAATTTTTTTAGTACATGTCCTTAACTAGAGTCGTGGATTGCACATGCCATTGTACAAGAGGCTCTCCTGTCTCACCCTTGCATAGGAAGGAATTCCTTTTCTATAAAGTAGTACCATCAGTGGCAGGGACCTTCCTCATCTAGAGCAGGGATGACAGATCTGTGGCCTTTCAGATGCAGTTGGATGTCAGCTCACACCAGACCTACACACCGTAGCCAATGTGAAGCCTAATGGTAGTGGCCATCCAAGACCATCTGGAGGGCATAATTTCCTCAAGGTCCAATTCAAATATGCCTTTTTCTTCAAAAACACTTAAGATAAACAAAAAAACCTCAGTAATTACAAGAGTAAGATTTCTTTAGTTGGATAATAGCCCTGATAATAAAAATGCCAACTCTCTTTGTGGTTAGTTTAATTTTATTTATTCATGAAAACACCCTTGGAGTATTCCCCCTATCCACCCAACAGAAAGTACTTCATGTTGAAGCCAGCTGTATTTCAGTTTCTGGCTGAACTGCTCCGGACAGAAGAAGACAAATATAGCAATGATATTTTGTTTTCTGTTTACTTATGCTTGTGTTTTTATAGCACACCGTATGTGTGTGTTTCTATTTTCCTCAGCACGGCTCCAACGGGCACATGACACGACCAAGGGTTTTGCTCTTTATCATGACTGGATTAAACAGGGAGAGGTTGGAACCTGAGCCTCCTCCAAAAGATCAAGTTCTCAAGTTTGAGTGGGAACAGCCTCAGCTGCACCAAGGATAAAAGGGGATCTGGCCTCCCATTGTTCCAGCTCAGACTCCCATGCTCTGCACCACCAACAAAAATGTTCTCGTCTGGGACAGGAAACAGCCAGCTTTCTTCTGAGCTGGACGGACTGAATGGAGATGAACAACTGAACATCTACAACTGCAGGTTCCATTCTACACCTGAGAAAGACGGCCACATTTCTAGGAACTCCAAAGCAGATCGCACCTCAGACACTTCTAGCTCTTCTTATCGTACTGCCCCAGGCTCAGAGGAAGCAGAGTGTTTTAAGGACTGTGCTGAGGACTTGGACAACGCTGGATATCCTATCAAGCCATGCACTTACTGTGACTCGGAATATGAGCAAGGAAGCCCAGTAGAAACGCCGATCCTCCCTGGGGCTCAAAGGAGTCCTGCTGACAGAAGCAAGATTTCCAGAGTTATACAGGGCCAACTCCACGGGACTCCAGATAGTTTCGGCAACGTCCTGGAAGAAGATCCATACAGTACAAACAGCCCAGGGAAATGTGATACATATGCTGCTCCATCTGGAGGAGTAAAAGCTCATTTTTGCCCACATGGGACGACGGAGGCGGCTTTGGGAGGCTCGTTGCCATTCCAGGAGGGAAGAGGACAGACCCTGCAGGCAGATCTCGATAGTACTATAAAAGATCAAACCTGCAGAGACAAACTCTGTTTCAGTGGTCAGGAAAGCCAACAGGTTCAGATGCCAATCAAAGCTAAGAATAGCTCGGACCCAGCGTGCAGCGGCCGAATGGGTCTAGGCGCACGAAGACTGCAGCCAGGAGACGGGGGATCTAAATATTTGGACCATACAACACAATTTAGTTCTGACAAATCAAAGGAAATGTTACCTAATGCTCGCAAGCTGAAGAAAAACACCCTGGGCAGTCGCACGCACGGCCTTGTAAGTAACAAACCAGCATGCCCCAAATACTTTGTTGAAAAGCCAAGTGTTTTGAGTGACTCTGATGAGGCTGATAATGAAGTAGAGAAGCTTACCGCTCTGTCTTTCCAGAGCCTCTCCTGCCCTCAGGGCAGTTACTTAGATATGTATACGTCTAGCAATGGGACTTCGTCCAGCTTGTCCAATTCCTTGCCAGGAGAGTGTAATGGGATAAACAGGTGGCCGGCCTGCAGCGAGCAAAGGAAAACCGTGGTGGTCGGCCACGCGAAGGGAAGCCGGCAGTTCCCAGCAGCCAGCAAAGCCCCAGAAACAGAGCTGTTTGGCGGCGTGCTGGGAAAGGAGCCCTTGGAGTGCATCGATGTCACCCTGGAGAATGCCGAGGGCAAAAAGAGCCTCTCTAAAAAGAGGATGGTGCCCAAACGCCAGATCCAGTTGAGGCGGAAAGAGAAGAAGGAGGCAGGCTTCTGTGCTGCTGGCGACTGTGCTGCGCTCCAGCCCTTTGCCCAGCCAAGGAAAGAGTCAGGTGCGAAAGGAAGGAGTATCAGCGACGAGTTCAGGATAAATTACAAGCAGTTTCTAAAAGCAGCCTCTTTGAGCAATGCTTACAACAAAACTAGGCTGGCTTCTAGCCTGGTGAAAAATGTTCTGGCTAAAAAAATGCAATACGAACAAAGGATTAAAATGGAGCAGGCCTCTATCCAGGGCAGCTCCACGTCCTCTGTCCCTTCCTCTATAAGCACTGATCTCCAAGGGGACAGTTTAGAAGGCAAGTCAAGTTCTTTGTCCAAGTCAGACTGCAGTTTTTCCACCGAAGACATGCAAAGCCATTCCACCACCAGTGAAAGATCGGAGTCCGTTGCGGTGAGCAAAGAGAGCATGGAGGCCTTGAGGCCAACCAAGGGAGTGGTGCTCAATGCGCAACTGAGGGAGAAGGTCTGCAAACTGAAGAACACCTTCAATGAGCTGACCGAGAGGATGAAGTCTCAAGAAGCCACCCAGCTGAAGAGGCTCCCCATCTTAGCAGAGGGTGGTATGAATATGATAGAGCCCAACCCTATAAGGAAGCAGGCCTCTGGAGAAAGGAAAGAGTACCGGAGGGCGAGAGCTGTGTTCGAGTCCATGGAGGCTGATGCAAAAAGATGTGCTGTGGTGCCAAAATTCACAAAGCCGCAAAAGCCATGGCCGAACCTGAAACAGCGAGCCATTCGCCAGAACAAATACACACCGCCCAAGGAAGAAACATTTGCCCTTAAACCTAAAAGCCTTTTGGTACCCAAAGATATTTCTCGGAATATCTTCACCTCCAAAACCAAACAAATGAAACTCATCCCTCAGCCCAAGAGTGAGCATAATGTTCCCCATGCCTTTAGGTACAACTCTGTGGACAGAGCTTCCCGAGAACGGAGGTTGCCTACCTTTCAGACCATGAAACTTTCATCAGTCAAGCTGCCAGCTCCTGGCACATCACAAAGTGGTGGACAATCTAGTTGCCCCAAAACATCTGCCACAGAGGAGGCTGCTCAGACGGAGTGTAAAGGAGTCATAAAACTTCATCAACCAAGGGGTGTTAGAAAATTAGTGAATGACTCCTATAGTCTTGCTTTTAAATCATCAGACAGCTCCAGCATAGACCAGTCTTCTTTTTCTGAAAGCAGAAGTGACAACAGCTTAACTGTGTTACCAAAGGAGCCTACGTCCGTCTCACCCCTCTTCATACATTGTACCTCAATATGCCGGAAAGAGGAGGCACAAACAGGAAGCCACGTACAAAAGAAAAAACAAGACCAAATTGGCGACATAGGTATGTCAACGCTTTCTCTACATGATGAAAATTCCAGTGGGAGGGAATCCAGCGACAACAGTTACCATCCCACATCACAGTTATGGGAAAACATAGCTGTGCATACTCCAGAGAACAAATCGTCTCCACCGGGTGAATCTGCAGTTCACATCACCTCCATTCAGTCCAAGAAGCTGGTTGCGGAGAATAAACCCATGCTCTGTGAGCGGAGTGAATTAAATGTCAGACCCTCTTCAGCCACAAAGAAAGAGTCTCAGCTTAATATTAGAGTCAACAGCTCCTGCTCCAAGCCATCACACAAAACTGAAATGAATTATTTCCCCACCTCCAGTTGCTCCACACTGGACGAGGGGACCATGACAGAAGCCTTGCCACCACCTCCCCGTGGCTTGTCACAAGACAACAAAGTTGCAGCTTCATCAGAGACTCTTCTGACACCATTTTCTAAACACCTGTCAGAAGTCATAAGGAGAGATCACAGTTGTTCAACGTCAAGCCACGTTCAGGAGCATTGCAAAACCCAAGATGCGGAGTTACCCTATCAGAAGCAACGGTCAAGTGAGAGTCTGTTAGTGGCCCCAAGAGACAGGAAAGGTTCTTCTAACCTCTTGAAAGAACAAAATCTCTTCTTTGAATCTGTCTCCTCCTGCGACAGCTGTAGGCATCCACAAGCCAGGCGGCCCCCTATGACAAGCACCCAAAATATACAGACACAGGCGGCACCAGCACCTCACTATTTTCTGGACAGTGCATCTGAAATGAGCACACTGGAGAGCCCCAAGCCCTTGGAGGGCCACAACCGAGCACATTCAGAGTGTTTAATTTCAGACAATCCATTAACAACCCGAGAGTATACAGAAGGGATCAAGCTAATATCAAACTCATCTTTTACGCCATCAGCCTCGTGCAGCAAGCTCCAGGACTCCGAATGTGATTATCCCAAGAATAAACATCAGATAACAAACGAACAGTATTTTTCTGCCATACAAACTGACAACACAAATTACCTGACAATTCCTGTGAAAGCACATCAACCTGAGGCACCTGCTAAGCCCCCGGTCCCTTTGGGCACAGAGAACCCCTCTTTTACCTCCAACGTCGCTTTCCAGCCAGGTGGGGAGGCACCAGGAAATAAAATAAGCAGTGAATTTCTCCCACCAAAGCCAATGGAGAAGAAGGCACCCTCAGACAACGTGGCATACATTAGCAACCCAGTCCCTAGTCAACTCCCCATGAGACATGAAGAGTCTCCCAACTTTGCAAAAAGGAATGAAAGAACTTCCCCATCTGGTAAAAGTGCTCCCTTTGCTGCTCCACCACTGCAAGGGCACAGAAAAATGTTAGTCGATCCAGAGAGTGGAAAATACTACTATGTTGAATCACCAAGGCAGCCTCAGTTGAAGATGCTTTATGATCCAGAGACAGGACAGTACATTGAAGTGTTGATACCACCAGTTCCACTGACATCACACGCTGGGCTTTATCCGTCTCCCTTCTCGTCTGTAGTCATGAACGCAGGGGGTTATGCACCACCTTACATGCCTTATTCCACTTTTCAAGGTTTCCCCCCTCCTCCACACCTTCCTCCTCCTCCAGCTGCTCTGCCTGTCCACCCGGATATTCATGATCAACCACCCATTCAAGAAAATGCAAACTTCAGCGAAGGCTTCAACCATTTCTCAAAGAATGAAGCTCCTCCAGCTGCCCAAAGTGGTGATGGCAACTACATGGAAAGTTTATATTATATTCCCACTGGCATGAATTCAAGTCCTAATCCTAACCAAGCGTTGTTTTCCCCACCTACCAATTCCGGCCCTTCTGTGCCTGAAAAGGGGGCTTTCGTTAGGATGTGATGCGACAACAGTGAGAACAGACTGTGTTTTTTTTTTCCAGATCACTTTTCTTCTTTTTAAGGGGTCAAGCCGAAACCTCTTCCTTTGGGACTTGGGAAAAGACATGTGAGGAAGGGTGAGGCTTGGTAGCCTCTTGTTCAGTTCTTTTGGCTACTTGGGCTCTAAAAATCTCAAGAGGTGATGGGAAGCCAAGGGTTTACCATGTACACATCACTTACTTGATAAATTCAGTTTTAATATAAATGGACCTGGCAAATCTTGGGCCATTACAATGCAGATTTTGGGTGTTGTCATCAAAGGGACCAGGAATAAGGCTAATGAGGTTGTCTTTCTCAACTGTTAGTGTTTCTTGAAGCATATCATGTGTACTGTGACATTTTACTCCTAAACTTATTTCCAAGGAGACTGGTTATTCACAACCCTTGATTCTTTTGTCGAAATTGAATATTCATCCAAACTTTTTGAGATATGATACTCTTGTATATTATGTACCAAAACAGCAGCACCTCCGGGTACCCCACTTTAGATTTGCCATCAGCTTCCAGTCCGTGCTAGTAGCTTGGCCAGGCCTTTCATGAGGCAACATGAAGGAGCAGAGGCCAGAAAGCAGGCGTGATGGATAAAGTGTTGGAGAACATAACTGTGTATGCCTTGGGGTCTCCTAAATTAGTTTATTGCCCTCAAGTGCAGTGGAGGATGTTGTGCTTTCAGGAGCATCGAAATAAGTTTCACCTGGTGGTGTTGTCAGCTGCTGTATGTTGAACTGGGGAGGAAAAGTACCATTTATTCTTTGCAGCAGGCAGCCCTGTGTAATAGGGTTCTAGCAGAGTCAACCTTTGGAGAAATGGAGCAGCCACGAGCTGGAGAGGCTGAGTTTCCTCTTTGACCAGAGATCTACAATGGAGAGACAGATCCACCACCATCATCCCAGCTCCATCCATGGCTTGGTAAGTGACAAAAGAGATGCTGACTGTAACTAGAGGCAAGTTAAGTACTTTCTATGAATAAGTGAGAACGATTTGTGGACCAATATTTTCACAGGAAGTAGACAGTTGGTCAGATGCTAAGGAGGCTAGGACACCTGTGCTTTTAAATAGTTGTATAGAAAAGGGAACTTAAGCAGGGGTAGCTCACATGAGAAGCTACCCGTGCTGAAATCCCCACTTCTACACAACATTCACAGCATGCCAGAGCCCTGTCCTCTTTCACTTCTTGTCATCCAAACATCCTAGAGGAAAGCTAAGGCATCCATGTAGTAGTAGTAGTAGTAGTAGTAGTAGCAGTAGTAGTAGTAGTAATAACAATAATATTAATAATATTAATAATATTAATATTAATAATAATAATAATATTAATAATAATGATGATGATGATGATGATGATGATGATGATGATAATAATAATAATAATAATAATAATAATAATAATAATAATAATAATAATAATAATAATAATAATAATAATAATAATAATAATAATAATAATAATAATAATAGAAACTGCAGAGCTAGAACAGTCACAGTGGGGAATTGAACTCCCAGCCTCTGGCTCCACAGCCAGATGCCTGAACAACTGAACTAATATATTCTGTTGCTTAAGGCTAGCATTTTTTGTCCATGCAGTTCTTAGACAATATCTTCCTGAGGAGCCATTTTTTGGTATTTACTTGATAACTGCCTGAATATGTGAGTTAAAGGGATAAACCCAGTTGTTTGTCTCAACTGAAGTTGACCCACTGAATCAATGGGATGTGGGTACCTTGATGCTTCCAGAGGTCCCACTGATTCAATGAGTCTAGCTGGGAACTACAAGTGGATTTGCTCCAATGTTTAACTTAAAAAAAAAAAGCATTCAAAAGTTTTTAAAATCAATTATTCTAGAAGCTTTGCACTAGAGATCAGGATCAACCCTTTTATTATTAAACTTCACGGCAGAAAAGACAGGGACATGTGTATCCAGCAGGATCATAACTAAGATGAAGCAGCTGGGGCCTTGCCTGGAGCACCAAATGTGGAGGGCACCAAAATGCAGATATGAATCTCCTGGTGACTATTAGGAAAATGAACAGTATTGTCTCCTGGCCCTGTTCACTTCCTTTGTTCTGAAGGCAGAAACTTGACTCTTTCTTTTTTAGGGGAACACCACATCCCCCCTCTCCTTCTTCCTGGGCCCGTGCTGCGAAGTGAACGCCCATGCCTCGTGGCAGAATTGTCCCAGGTGCCAAAACGGCCGGTTACAGCTCCGGCGCAGCGTTACTATGAATTAGAGGCCTAAGGCATCTCCTGTGGTCCGTCTATGGATGGTGGGGTAAGAGGAAATGAAAGATTCCCCCCTGCCCTTTGTCCATCTCTCCCTCCATAGCAGGGGACAGAGATACTTCTACTGGGAAAGGGAAGAAATAAAATCAAGCCTGGTGCTGCTACCCACTCGGCGGTGGCTCTCTCTTGTACAGAACGGAGGAAGCTGAGCCGAAGTCATTTACATCCAGGTGCCTTGCCTTCCTGAATGTGTAGTAGACCTGAAAGTACTGTATAATCTGTGGAGCAAGCCAGAGGCGCCCTGCACTTTCTGCCTCTGTCCCGGAAGCTCTGTTCCAATCTTGACAGCATCCTTGCGCTTTATAAAGACAAGCAAACAAGCAAGCTTTCTACCAGGTGTGGTTTTTTTCAGGTTAATGTTGTAGTGATGGCAGAAACTGCACCAGACGCCACATTGTCTGTTCTAAATAAAATACAAATGCAAGAATAGGCGATAGCTTTATAGACCACTAAAAAAACAATCATACAATAAACAAGCTTTCGTGGATTAAAATACCACTTCATTAGGCTTGTACCAGTGTAGAGTCATTTGTGAGCACTCATGAACATAAACAGTCCAGCATACAAACAAGCAAAACTCAGAACATTACATTTTTAAAAAGAAACGTGTGCATTCTCCCTCCCCCCCCCCTTTTCTGGCATAAAATCTGAAATTCTTGTTGAAATGCCTCCAGAAAAGTTTTAAATGGCTTTAAGAAGTAACTTTTGAAACTAACCAGGTGTTACATGTTACACCTAATAACAGGTGTTATTGATCACACTGAAAAATAACAGTGTAACTTTTTGTAGATATATTACTTGTTATGGGAAAAGTAACTTAGTTGTATGTACCTAGTTGCTTCCTAGCTCTGCATACAGTTGTATGCAAGGAAACCTCTGTTCACAAACCTAGGAACCCTAGCTTTGCAGGATTCTTAAAAACACATGGTCTGGAAATGTTTGTCATCCTATACCGGAATAACCACGCGAGACCAAGTGTATGGGTTAAACATGGGCCACGCTTTATTAAAGTCTGTTCCATTCTATTCTCCTGACTATTGCCATCCTTTGGCCAAAAAGGGGGGGGGGGGTCCTGCTGTAGTGAAGATTCAAATTACCTCTTGATTATCACGTGATCACTGAACAGCCAGCGGGCTGTGCTCCAGCCTCAGTCATCCCCTTCTTTATTACCACGGGATAACTATCAGCCTCCAATTTCCCCAGACCCTATTTTCCTTCTTTCCGTGCTGACCGTGGGTCCGGGTGCGTCCCCAGCGCATCTTTCCCTCCCAGCGCTGAGATCGCCTGATCAGCAGTGCTGCGAGTTCAGATATGCTGCAATTTTGAGCCATTACCATATATTCTGAGCTCCAATGACGTTCGAATCCGCACTACCCGCCACAGCAATGGGACTAGCCACACTATGTCCCATGCTGCAGCCTTGTAGTCTCGCGTGGCCTCCGGGCAGCTGGCAAAGACATGCCTCCTCGGTGGACTCCCTACGGGACCCCCCCCCCCCGGCGTGAGCATTCTGTGGACACACACAATTGCTTTCTGCCATTATGTAGGTCAGAGATGCATCCATGGTTATTGGAACGACTGGAAAGGGTTCATGGTTACTTTCATGCTCGGAGCAACCTCCTCGTTTCTGTTTAATTAAAGGGTTGAGAGACGCAGAGGAGCGCGCCAAGCTGATTTCTGTTTTGTTTGTGTTTTGCCCAGCCAGTTGGCAGCTGTAGGTAGAAAGCACAGTCTGTGCCACTGCTGTGGAATGCTTGAAGGGGCCACAGGCTGCCAGGGGAACTGGGTGTTCTGCATAATTACACGCACCAGTTAGAAGAGACTTTTTCAGTTCTGCGCCCCTGGTTGCATGCTGGTCTACTACAACTCCCATTGTCCTTGAACACGAGCCATGAGGAGGCTTTGATTTGCAACCTAACTGGACCAACACAGTGCTCTAGCATTAGAACATCATTCCAGAATTTGCCCTGATCTGGTGCCTCTTTGCTGGCTTAGCCAGCTGCTGCAATGAAGAACAGCCTGCCACTGCTACACTGTAGGAAGTCTGCGGCTTCCCAATGCTGATGTCTGCTTCCTCCAGACCAGCGCCCTCCAGTGACGTTGGACTACAACTCCCATCATCCCCTCACAGCTCTGCTGCTGCGGATGATGGGAGTTCTAGTCCGAAGCCTCTTGAGGACACTAAACAGAGGATGAGGCTGGCTTAGAAACTTGCACTGCAAATATAAAACAAACAAACGCTTCTGTCGTGCTGTTCTGTCCATAGAAAGCAGGATGGAAAAAAACAACATGAAGTGTTAAATAAATAAATAAGTGCAAGGGCACCATTAACTTGTCAAGTCAAGGGTTACTTGACAGCAAATAATAATAATAATAATAATAATAATAATAATAATAATAATAATAATAATAATAATAATAATAATAATAATAATAATAATAATAATAATAATAATAATAATAATAATAATAATAATAATAATAACGTGTTTCCCCTAAAATAAGACAGGCTCATATATTACTTTTTGCTCCAAAAATGCATTAGGGCTTATTTTCAGGGGATATTTTATTTTATAGTCATGTCATCTTCTTCTGGTTGCTGCACAATGGTGGAGGGTGGAATTTCAGTTAACTGGGGTTTATTTTGGGGGTAGGGCTTATTTTCAGGGAAACAGGGTAATTAAAATAATTGCAGTTGCAAACACTCCTGAGAAGAATCACTGACAACACAATCCTCTCATGCATGTTTATTTATATGTAAATCCTGTTAAGTGTTGAGAATATTATTCCCATGTAAAACACGTACCGTACGACTGTAGCCTAAAATCCCAGGATTAAGACACCATTAAAAGATGATGTTAGAACAACAGTACATTTTAAACAGACTTCAAGTCTGACATTTTGGGATGCCTGGAGTGTTCCTTCCAAATCTACCACGGCTGTACTTCATTCAGCCTCTTTAATTACACCTCCTAACTTCCACTGCCATTGACAAAATCCTGTTTTATAAACCCTGTCCTGTCCATGGTACAGCAGCACCTCTGCATGCAACAGCTGCTGTTCTTCCTTATGATGCATTGTATGGTGTGAAAGGACACACAATTCCTGCTACTCTTCAATTTCCTTTCAAAGTAGAAACAACTTTTATAGAATTAGCTATGTTCATCTTATACAGAGTATATATAGTACCTGTAAGACTAATATGAGGGACTGGTCTATAGTTTACAAAATCTGCCGGTGTTCTTTGTTTTTATAATGCTACAAATCTTCTTGTTGATTAAAATTTAGGGCTAGAGCTATTTTTAAGCCCCATGTAGAGCTGACCCACAGAATCGCTGGGTCTTTCATAAATGTGGGCTTACCCCAGCCCAAGTGATTCAGTGGATCTATTCATGTTGGGGCCAACAACAAGGTCCATTCATGTTATCAATGGGATTTAGTCCTTAAAATATAAGTGGAAGGATTGTATGAACTCGTGTGTTCTTTTTTAAAATGTTTTTTGTATTGCAGGATGTTTTTGCTTACTGGTGTCTATATATATATATATTTCAGCACCCAACCCTTACAAGTTAAGGAAGAAATACTTAACAAAGGAAGGGATGCAGAAACCTTGACAAGTGGAGAGAAAGCACCAGTGACTGAACGGAGGGGCAAAACGGAAATCCTTTCTCCAAGATAACTCAAGTGACTTTTCACGACAATATTTTAATGGAATAAGACAGGAAGACTGTGTGTGAGAAGAAAGGAGGAGACAAGATGAGATTTGGCTGGAGAGCTCTGGAAGTGGGGTGAATGGGAGGTCATAGAACGGAAGCCATCCCATCAATGTAAAAAAAGACATGGCTGTTTGGAAAAAGGGAGGCACCTGTTTGGTAGGACCCAACGCAGTCTTGCCTGTTGTGCCCTAGAAAGAAGGCTTTGCCACCAAGAAAGGAGAAGGTGAGCTGGCCCAAAGGCTAAGGTGTAGAGGAGAGCAACATTGCGGGCCTCCAGCTTTGGGATTGCAATTCCCAGAATCCCTTGCTGCTGGCTATGCTGGGTGATGGGAGCTCTTGTCCAACGGCGTCTGGAAACATTGTCCACCAATGGTGTGTAGAGGGTAGTGGGGAAGAGGGAGAGAGCAAGTCAGAAGGATGAAATCTTGAAGAGCGAATGTCTGTGTATGCCATGAACAGAGTCTTTTCAATGCCATGACAAATAATTTTGAATTTTGTTTTTTAAATATCGCCTTGACCCCATCCCATCTTTCACACAAATATTTCTAGGAGTCTCTTGCTCAACTGAAAGGTAGACAGAACTTTCTCAGTTTCTCACATGTTGCAGACGGTATCTCCGCATTTCATGGCCATTCTCTTCTCTGCTTCTTTCTTTGTACACGCAAATATTAAGAAGCTGTGAATGGTGGACACCGTTTGTACATCTGAAAAAAGCTGTATTCAGCAAAAAGACTGCCCAATAATAAGCCCATTGTTCTTACTGTGTCATTAGATGAGAAAGGATCCATTCCCAATTGGAAGTAATATATTAGAATATATTAGTACTTGTGATGCAAAAGGAGCACCTCATTTGGTCATATTGTAATGTTTGGCTGTGAGGTTTATGAGGTTTTTTTAGCGATAATGTTTAAATGGAATTTATCATTCACCTCATTTTTTTCATTGCACAGCTGAGCAACAGTACTGTACATGCTATTTTAAATTTTTGAAACAGTGCTAGATTGTTTAAAATTGTATAGTGGTGTGTTATTGCTGATTGCTTTTAGAACCTTGCATACAGTGTGGGGATATGAATAATATTTTAATTAATATGTGAATAATACGGTTGCAGATCTCAGGGCACCATCTGGAGTCTCAGGAAAGAAAAATCTCAGGGTGAGCAGCAGTATGTGTGAGAGGCTAGTCGTAAGCCTTCCATATGCCTCAGTGGCAGTGCAGGGAGAAGATGGAGGAAAAAAACCTCCCCTTTGTATTATGTGAGCAGCAGCATCCAGGCTTGCCATTGAAGGCAATTCGCCTCCTTTGCCAGCCAATGAAAAGCATCATCGTTCTTCTTATTATTAGTGTTATTATTATTAGTACCTTGTTAGCTTAATTTTACCCACATTCTAGAGCCATTTGCCAGTTTCCTTTTGTGCTCTTTATATAAAAAGAACATTTTAAGTCTGGAATGTACACTGCCATTTGCAACAAAGTGTTTGTATTATTTTGGGTTCCCCAACTGTTTTCATGGCTGTGTCAGGACTATCTAAGGCAGGGGTGTCCAACCTTTCACCTTCCCTGGGCCACATTAGAAGATGAAAATTTGGTTTGGGCTGCACATAAATTTGGTTTGGGCTGCATGGGGGGGGATAGCCCTAGCCGTCCTCCACAGCCCTGCTCCAAGTGCGCTTATCGGCAGCTGCGATCTCAGACAGCAGAGGCTGCCAGCTTCGACTCCGGCGGCTTTATGGAGCCGGGAGGGGGTCCACCTATTGACGGGGACAGTGCAATGCAATCACGCAGCCCCCCTCTCCCCTCCCCTCCTGCTCCTTCCTTCCTTCCCTCTATCCCCCCCTACAATTGTGACGTGCTCCGGCCACATTCCGGCCGCAAGCGCCAGCAGTGTAACTTGAAACTTTGGAAATTCTTTAAAAATAAAAAACTGCACTGGGCCGCATTATGAGCCAACCTGGGCCGCATGCGGCCCACGGGCCGCAGGTTGAATAAGCCTGATCTAAGGGTTGTATCAAACATTTTGATTTTTAGTTGAGATAGAGAGAGAGAGAGAGAGAGAGAGAGAGCTATTGGCAGCTGGATTTATAAGAGTGTAATTGTAGATTTAGATACTCAGAGGTAAAGCTGCTGAATTAAATGGGACTTAATTCCCAGCTAAGTAGCTATATGGCAGCAGCCATGATTACATAAATATACCTCTTCTCTTTTTTCTTCTTCTTTCCAACTTGTTTTGTTTTCCCCTTCCTGTGTTGCTTTGAGGACCCTTTCAGTGGAACTCTAGTAATAAATTACTGAAGCAGGGATGCTTTCTGTTGCTACCAGAACTGAGTATGAGAAGTATCCCTCTGTCTCTCAGCTCTCGTGTGAACCTTGCTTAAGTCCTTCCCCCTTTCTTTGTGCATAAAATGATGTGTGTATGGGGGTAGGATCTTGATTTTTATAATCTGCAAATCAATATTTACAAGTGTAAACATTTTTCCTTTGTTTGCTCTGTTACAATGTAGAAAATAATTACTTTTCATTTAATGCTGTATTGTGTATTTTATTGATGTCATGTCATCTTCTATTATAAAGTTGCATTATCTTTCTACCTCTCTTGCTAATTCCTTATATTTTGATGGTTCCAAACTGAAAAGCAAATTGCCTGAATCCGATTATTTGTCTTAACTGGAGGCAGCCCATTAAATCAATTGCTGATGGTGACTCGACACTTGCTTACTTTTCATTGATTCTAGGAAGCCCAACCAACTGGATTCATGCAAGTATGATTACTGTATATTCCAAAGAGAACAGAAGGACTGCCCAGGTGACAGTGCAGGATTTCAGATGGCGAAGGGTAAAAGTTCCTAGACTATAACTGGAACCTCTATGAAGTAGTAACCTTGGGGTTGTAGCATTTTAACAGTCTGGTCTGTGTCTTGATGGAAAATTGCTTGGGAATTCACACTGCTTTTGTTCCATCTTGGAGGAATGGTGCCAGGTACATAAAAACATTTCCATAGTTAAAAGTTAAAACCCATTTCATTTGAGGCTGAAATAATTGATGAACTGATTAATGTATTTGATTGGTGGCTCATGCAATACATTACAGTGGTGCCTCGCTAGACAGTTACCCCGCATGACAGTTTTTTTGCTAGACATTGACTTTTTGCGATCGCTATAGTGATTCACAAAACAGTGATTCCTGTGGGGGAATTTCGCTGGACAATGTTTGGTCCCTGCTTCGGAAACCGATTTTCGCTAGATGACAATTTTGACAGCTCCCTCCGCACTCGCAAAACAGGTGTTTTCAAGTGCGGAGGGACAGCAATTTAAACAGCTGATCGGCGGTTCGCAAAGCGGCTTTCCTATGGCCGATCTTTGCTAGACAACGACGATTCTTCCCCATTGGGACGCATTAAACAGCTTTCAATGCATTCCAACGGGGAAATGCTTTTCGCTAGACTTCACTAAACAGCGATTTCAGTGGAATGGATTATCATCGTCTAGTGAGGCACCACTCTACTCAATTAAAGGGAAACTAAGCAAATAATAGTAATAATTACTTCGGCCTGGGAAGAAAGAGTTCTAGTCAAGCAAAGCCAGACATAACAGCTGTTCTAGAATGCTTATCAAGATCTTGAGGGTTCCTCAGAGACCTGCTTCATCTCTTCGGGTTCTTCCACCTGGTACTTTCAGCGTACCAGTGGGTATGTGAACTAGAAGGCTGTACACAGATATAAGCAGGGAAGTGGCCCCAAGAAAGTGATCTTCAGAGGCCAGGGTTTTTGATTTGTTTGCTTTACAAGGTGGAGCCGAGAAGATGATCACCTGTTTGTTTGTGGGTTGTTGCTTTTTTCAAGAGCAGCACAACTAATGAAGTTTAAACTCACAGCTGCCATCTTGCATTTGTGACCAAATTAATGAAACTGCATGTATGTAATGCACCAATTGCACTTAGGAATAGGCTGGATTTACAACCTACATTGCTATGCCTAAAGGTCGCCAGAAGACCTGTTCATATGCCTTGGGGGGGGGGACCCAAAGATAGCAGCTGCTAGAGTAAGGGTCAAACCACATATTATTTCAAATGTATCTTTCCATTCCATGTTATGAGATTTCCAACATTTTAGAAGACGAAAAGCAGCTACAGACAGACTCCAGTCTGTCCTCAAATCAGCTGATGTGAGATTTCATCTTTTCTAGTCATGCTATTTTTTTACTGGCAAGAATCCCTCTCTTTTCCCTGGTGAAAGAATGACTTGTTCCTGATGCTGCTAACAGCAGCAAATAGCTGCTTTGGGTGTGCATGTATTGATTTTCAGCACAAAAAACTCCCCACCCCACAGGTTACATTCCAAATCTGGATCAGGCCCCCGTGCTATTCCTTCTTCTTATTTGCTTTTTAATGACAAGGGAAGGATATGTAGATTTTAAGTAACCTTGCATTTGTTGATCCTATGTCTCTGATTCATAATGCAGCTTCTATTGTCCCAAGCCACTTTACTACACGTATAATGTGACATTTGGACTGAATTAGACCGTGCTGCATGTCTCGGTATAAACAGCATCTTCCCATGGCATATACCCAGATTGAAAAGGAGACAGATATTAGACCTCAGGTCCTGGGAGAACCTGGATATAAATAAATGCAGTCAGGACCCAAATAGCCTTGGGGTGGAAGCTGTACAGATTTTTAACATAGGCCCCCTGCCACATGCATACCGCAATCCATGTCATCTATGCAGTCCCATGAGTAAAGAGAAAAATCAGAGTTCAGATGTAGCCAGTTAAAAATAATTAATTAGTTGTAATTTGGTTCTTTTCCTTATAACAAAGGCATAGCTACACAATGTAATGACCATAACTTCACAAGAGAAACTCTCATGGATATCACAATCCCTCATCCCCTACTTATGCTCAGCAAAACTTACAGTTTATCTTCAATATTCATCCTTATGGTGATGGGGATTCCCATCTGCCTTTGACCCTTGTGAACCTCTGGCCATCCGATCAGAGTGCCCATCCTCTTGCCACGTGTAGAGGAGTCCTTCTCAGAGTAGCCATCTTGCTGCTGAAGGACACTGTGACTTCTCCAGGTCCCTTCCAGGTTTTGAGACACTGTGGCTTCTTTCTAGGCAATTTTCAAGAGCAGCCTGTGTTGAAAGATATAGAAAGGCTGCCTCTGTCATTAGGCAGAGTGAAACAAGGCAGGTGGTGTGGAGGGAGACTTCAGTCGCAACCCCTTGGCCATTCTTCTGTGTTCGTGAATGGAGTTGCTATGTTCTCATCAGGATGGCACTCTCAGCTGGGACAGAGGATGCTGCCTCATCCCTAATGATAATGTCAAGGCTGCTGTAGAATACAGGGAACAGAGTTTTGTACTTTGCCTTAGACAGCAACATTTGTTTTGTCAGCCCATAGGTGGAAAGAATCTGCAGCAATCTCCATCTTGTGCTTCTGAATCTAAAGGAATGAAGTTCACACAACCATACCTTGCTCCATAGAATCGTATCATGGCAGCTAGCGGCTTGGCATGCCCAGCTACAGGTGTGCTTCTTTCACACTTGCAGCACCACTGCCCCTTGCCCTCGCCATGCTGTAGATTGCCACTTGTAGAGCTGAGCAGACAACAGCTCTCTTCCTGCATTCTTTATTGATTGCTCATTGATCAGAACTGTAGTTTCCCTTATATTGTTGGTGGGAACTGTGGCCCTCTGGATGTTTTTCAGCCTCCAGCCCTCCTGCGTCCTAGCCAATGTAGCCAGTGGTGAGGGATTATGGTGGTGTTGGGTTGTCCAAAAAGCATCTGAAGAGGCACAATTGCCCATCCCTATCTTACAGAACAACAGTAGAAGACAGTCCCTTCACTTAAGTTATTCCCGCTGCAGGTTTTTTGTGGAATGGAACAGTCATTTGTTCCTTCAGCCAATCACAAGGGCATTCCGCCATCTTGTTGTTAATACTTGTCTCCAAGGATACCACATAAAGGCCTTTGCTCAGGTGTAGCAGAAGGAAAGGTTCTCTATGCCTAAAAGGTAAGGGGTGACTGGCCACAAAGCACAGCACTGTGTCCCCCATCTCAAGAAGGCAGTTAGGAGCTGTTACATACTCTCAAGTTGGCATTGTTGCAGGAAAGAGAAGGGGTAAAACTTTATCTCCCATCTTAGATCTGAGATAATTAAAGATCCTTTGGGCCTACCTGGGACATCATCTGAGGGAAGGAAGAAGCCTGGATGCAACCCCAGCATGTATTTTTTTTTTTTAGCACATTGTTAAAAGAAGCTGCAGGATCATTCTGATTGTAGGAACAAGTCCAGGGACACATGAAAACGCGCTTCTCAACTGTTCCTCAGGAGTGCTAGGCTAACTGTGCATGTGAGCTATAAAACAACAAAACAACACACCAGGTTTGGCTGGCAATACTCCCTATGAAGAAATTATCAGTGCAGGAAGAGTGCAGCGATGTTAGTGTGCAACAAAGCAAGGCAACATTCTACAGAGCAATTCTAAAAATGGGGGCAGCCCAATCAAAAAGAAACACCCAATACCTTTGAAACTGGACTTTGGATCAATACCAAATTTGGCACAGATGTAGCAGAAAGTCCTCTCTTGCTATGTATGTGCCAAATGTGGGGTCGTTTGGGCACAGGGTTTTCAAGTTATGGATTTTTTGAAGTAAAACTGTTTTACCCCCACCCCCTGTCCATTCAGAAACAAGTGAGCTTAAACTTCTTCTTCTTCTTCTTCTTCTTCTTCTTCTTCTTCTTCTTCTTCTTCTTCTTCTTCTTCTTCTTCTTCTTCTTCTTCTTCTTTTCTTTTTCTTTTGAAGAATTGAATTGTCCTACAAGTGCAAATTGTGTCCTGCATCCTTTTCATCCATGAGCATTGGGAACTGATTCAGCCTTGTACAGGCTTACAGTCCTTTCAAATCAGGTTTATACTCCATACAGAAATTGCCTGTACCAAATCAGAGATTCTCAGCCAATAGAGTTATTTCCTTGGGGAGATGTCACCAGTCAAAGAAGGTAGGCATGTCAGGAATTTCAAGCCTGTAATAACAGTCCCTCTCCTCCATTGGCAGCACCCTTTTTCATTTTGGGGCCTGTTCTAGTTTGCAGGGAGTAAGCAGAATACCATTTACCATTGCAGGACAATTCAATTCTTTAAAAAATAGAACAATAAAAACACCAAACAAAGAAACCACATCCAGTTTATGAATATAGAGTACAATATTGTGCTTCTGTATCCATGATTCAACACGCCAGGAAATGGCCCAATATGCCTGCACCATATTGTGGCCGCATTGCCAGCAGGAAAAAGGAGGCCAAACTTTCACATCACAAAGGGCAGTGACTGCCTGCATGAGTGACTGGCTACATGAGTGACTTTTAGGCGGATTGCTATGCGCTGCTGCTCTGACTGGGCCCTTGGTACTGCTTGTGTTTACCATTTCTCACAGGGGTATTTGTTCCTTTTTAGTCTTTGCATGGTTATTGTTTTAGCTTTAATATTGTCCTTTAAGGATATAAGCTGCCTTCTACACTCATTGATCTTAGCTTTAAATATTGTCTGTTAATGGTGTAAACCACCGTTGTATACTCATTGTTTTCAGCTTTAAACATTGTCTTTCAAGGCTGCAAGTCACCTTGCGTCCTTTTTAAGAAGAAAGCAAGGTAAAAATATTTTAAACAAATAAGTAAGTTTTATGAGGGGCCCATACCACTCCATCACCCTTGGCACCCTCAATCCTTTTATTTTTATTTTATTGTTGGCCAGTAGATGGTGCAAGAGGACTTTCAGTCAGAAAAGAAAAGGAAAAAAAAAACCATCTTGTTTCTGTAAAGAAAGCCCTGTGACTGGAGGGGAGGGGGGGGATAACAGATTGGGCCACCAAAATCCAGAGGTGGGCATATGTGACTTCCAGAGTTTCATTTATCTATAAACTACTTCTGGCACGTGGACCAGAATTGCAAAATGTCTGACCTGTAATTGTTTATTATGTGTTTTCTGAGTTGGACTTTCACAGATTATTGGTGGCGTAGCTCTGCCAGCCTAGCAAGAACAGCATCACCGGTAGTTGCAGATTGCTGCTCATTCAACCATCTGTGCTTTAATTTTAGATGGTCTGCAGCTGATGGACCATGAGCCAAAGCTGCACCCAACCTGATATCAAAGCAGGGGCTCTTTAATTAGTGGCGGTCTGCTCTTGCCAGTGACATCATTCCTGGTGTGCCGGCAGAAATAAGAAACAGGATTTCGGCCAGTGACTTTTTCCCCCATGAGATCTGTACATTGTGCTCTATGTTTATGCCAAGTAGAAAAAGCTTTTTCTTATTTTCCAGCTGCAAACGATGGAAGAATGGTGAACAAAGAAAACAGCAACTTTTAAAGGGCTACATACCCTTCCATTTGCCTACATTTTTAAGGTGTGTAGGTAAAATGGCTGACTATGCACTTTCAGATCCCACAAAATAACGGGAAATGATATCTTCACAGCTCTTTTCCTCTAAATGGGATTGGGACTTTCCCGAAATGTGTGTCATCTGGGCTGCATAATACTATCGATTCCCTGTGCTTATCTCTATGGCTCTGAGGTATTGCAGATTTAATCATGTGCCAACCCTATTTCCCTATAAATTTATCCCTAGATTTTCACCAGGGTTCTGAAAGAAAATTTTGGAACAATGTAACTGCATAACATATAATAATTAGAGATGGGGGTATTTGTATACAGATACCCCTGCGCAGTGGGGGTTAACGAGGGTTCACCCCCTGGGGCTGGACCATCCACTCGCACGTCCGATGGCGGCCTCACTCAACCTTCCAGTCACTCCTGGAGCCCTGCTCCCTTCCTGTGCAGGGGGGCCTGTCCTCCCTCCACTTGCCTGGATTGGCTAGCCAATCAGGAAGAGAGTGGGGCTCCAAGAGTGATTGGAAGAATGAGTGAGACTGCCACGGGACGTGTGAGTGGACGGTACAGCCCCAGGGGGCGGACCTTCATTAATTCCAGCTGTGCAGGGATATTCATATTCGTATACATATACCCCACCTCTAATAATAATATAAACATGTCACCAAGTTGATTCCAACCTATGGTGAACTTTCCAGGGTTTTCTAGATAAAGAATACTCAGAGATGGTTGCCATCCCCTTCTTCTGGGGGTGCCCTGGGACTGTGCAGCTTTTGCCCAAGGCCACACAGGCTGGTTCTTCTCCCAGGAGGCACAGTGGGGGAACTGAACTCCCAGTCTCTGGCTCTGCAACTGGATACTTTAAAAACTTAGTTATCCAGCCAGCTCTGAACAGATAACATATTATACATTAATCAATATTACCAAGAAGCACCTCACCAAACAATTGAAATAAACATACCTTAAGGCTGCAGTTCTCTGCTTGTTTAATGAGAAGTCTCATTGATCAAAAGGGGAGTTATTTCTAAGTAAAGTTGCACAAGATTGTACTGCTTTTTTAAAAAGTGAACTAAATATTGTAAATAGTGCAACTGTCATTCTGTGTGAAAACAATATCGTGTTTCCCCGAAAATAAGACAGGGTATTATATTAATTTTTTGCTCCAAAAAACACATTAGGGCTTATTTTCAGGGGATGTTTTAATTTTTTTAAAGGTACAACAATCTAGATTTATCCAAATACAGTCACACCATCTTCTTCTCGTTGCTGCACAAGGGTGGAGGGTGGGGTTTCACTTAACTGGGGCTTATTTGGGGGGGGGGTAAGGTTTATGTCATGACCATCCTGAAAAATCATACTAGGGCTTATTTTCAGGTTAGGTCTTATACTGTATTTGGGGAAACAGGGTACATCAGTCTTATTCTCACCTTGTCATACCTTCTTTAATTTTTTTATTAATAGCACAGTCTTTTGAGAATTTGCTCTCAGGTAAATGGCACTGAATTCAACGTAATTTATTTCCAGCTGAGTTTATATAGGATTGCAGCTTACTGATGCAAACTGTAATGATATTAGCAGAAATATCGATGCTGTGATAATTATTGGACCAAATTAATCACAAGCCAAATATGTATTTTCCTCATGTAATTAGACCAAGTTAAGTGATTAATTTGGTCCAGTTACATCAGGAAAATACATATTTGGCTTATGCATTTGTTCTGTAGCCTTTTTTTGTTCAAGACTTGGATACATAAGACACCCATTTTCTTTGGATTTATTTTGTAACACAATTTCTTCTGCCAAAAAATATATCATCTTATATGAGAGTGAATTCACTGGATTCTGAAATGTCTCACAAAACATTTATTTACCAGGTCAAAATAAACAACACCCATTTTTCTTGAAGAAGGCATGTGGTTTATTCTGCTGGATTATTTAATTTCCAATGCTGAAAATTGAATCATTTAGGTACAAACTTTTCCTTCTCAGTTCTTGTCTTTCCCAGTCAGATTGTGTGTATAAACAGGTCATTATCAGACTGTGAAACAACTTTCTATTACATCTTGACTTTTAAAGAAATATACTGTAACCACTAGTTCTTGAATGTGGTTCAAGTCACGTATCACCTTTTAATTGTCTCCATGAGTCAACTAAATTTGCGTCTTCACCACATTCAGCAACAGCTTGGGGACGAAGTGGAGCATGAAAGCTCAATTTGGACATAAGATCCTCCTGCTACAATCATGACCTGCATATTACTACATCCAGGCAAACAAAACAATTTTAAATTTTGCTGTCCTTTCTGAGGGCTGAACTAGGTAACACACTTAATTCATCATTAGAAGTAGACAATCCTTAAGGGGAAAATAATGCCTGTTTATTCTAACATAAACTTGTCTCGATCCACATTAGGAGATTAACGTGCTTACATTTTGTAATTGGTCACAAAACAGGGATTTGTTTTCATGCTTAACTTCTCAGGCACATTGACCCTAAATATTTCCGTGCCTGGGGGATAACATTGTAAAAGGCGGAAATATGTTGTTGACCTAAAACTCCAAAGGAAGCCTTGTGACCATTACACAATACAAACGTAGAAGAATGTGATGCTTTTACTAGGTCTCTAAAAATCAAATAGTTAATGCAAACTTTTGTGGAATAAAACTCTGCTTCTTTGAGCACACACCTGTAATTTGCGAGTAGTGAAGGAAAATTATAAATGAATGTCCCCAAAACTCATGGCAAAATGTCTTAGGGTGTGTTTAAAGTTGGTTATAGGCAGACTATGGTGGTGTGGTTGGAAATTTCCACTCAATACTCAGTCAGAAGCAGCCCATCACTCTGCATAAGCCTCCCCATTCCCTTACATTGCCTGGTTTTGGAAAACAAGTTTCCTTGACGGGTGGGGGTGGGGTGGGGAACCATCATGGACATAGCAATCTCCACCAGAACACTGGGATAAATTTTTGGATAAATTTTGTTTTGCTCACCAGGTAGAAGCCAATTGAAGTCCAATTACACCTAGTTAAAATATTATATTACCTGGTGAGTTTGTAAGCACTTGTTCCGAATTCTCCTCCTGCTTGGTTGATGAAAGAGTTCATCTAGTCCAACTTGACTAATGTAAAGAATCTTCAGTGGTGCTTGAGGCAGCTTTTCATGGCGTCTCCAGGATATAAAAAAACAAAATAAAAGGAAGCCACATGGTTGTATTTACAACACAAATATAGAAGAATGTGACACCTGTACTGCAGCCAAAACTATGCTCACGACCTGGGGTTCAATCCCAGGTAGCCGGCTCAAGGTTGACTCAGCCTTCTATCCTTCCGAGGTCGGTAAAATGAGTACCCAGCTTGCTGGGGGGTGGGGGGATGTGAAGCCTGCATAATTAATTTGTAAATTGCCCAGAGGGTGCTTGAAGCGCTATGGGGCAGTATATAAGCAGCAAGCTTTGCTTTTATTAGGCCACTAAAAATCAGACAATGGATGCAAGCTTTCATGAAATAAAAATCCACGTCTTCAGGCATACATCTGTCAGTAGTGCAGAAAAATTATAAATGAATGTCCCAGAAACTCATGGCAAGAGCAGACATAATGTGTGATTTGAAACGGGTTGTACAGAAATGTTAGTGTCCTTTTCCTTCACTGCACTGAACTGTACACTGAACCACATGATCATAACCAAGAACAACTCTGCTTATTTCTTGTTATCTTTATTGGACCGTATTCACCCCACTCTACTCTGCAGAGAGATGGTTGTTCCTACCTTTAGGATCTCATCTTCTTTAGTATATAGTTATTGGTGGACTGAGGATTGTATGGGTGTGGGTACATTCTAGAAGGAAGATGATTTGGGGGTGATGGTGGCAGTAATTATTTGCATCCAAAAGTTTTAGAACAGCTGAGCTCTTGTTTTTATATCGTCCTTTTTTCCCAAAGTACTGAATCATGCAGACCACATCTATTCTCCCACCACCCATTTTAATTTTCAGTATCTGAAAGTATCTGAAAGTATAATTGTTGATTCTTTTTCTGTACTTTTAGTTCACAATTAAAACCCAGGGCCATGTCTGAACCTAAGCTACTACGGAGACCTTTACCTCCAAAGGTTGAAACTGAACGGCTTACCCCTAAAAGGAAAAGCTATAAAGGTAATGTGGGAGAATTGTTCACAGCTGTCCCAAGGAATGCATTGCATGCCAATTTCCTAAACCATGAGAAGCTGGCATGGAATGCAGAGTTGGGCTGGTACTGATAGTGACAGTAGACTGCTGAGAGTTCACAGCCTAAACTGCCTCATAATCCTGGAGACATTTATGGAGTCGTAATCCCAATTGTGTTCTGTGGGGCTTCTTTCTTAGTAAGTTGGTTCAAAACAACAGGTTGCAGCTTCAGGTTTAAAGGCAGCTCTTGGGCCCTTACCACCGCCCAGTCTCCCATTCTTACAGAAACCGAGAAGTAATAGAGTCTGGTTACCTAAACCAGCCTGCATGTGAACATTTAGAAGGGGAGAAAATGAGGCATAGCAGATGAAGTGTGTATAGGTTCTGGGCCAGCTTGTGATGTCAGTAGCTGCCAGCAGTGGATCTGGGATCTTGGCAATCTCGAGGCAACCATCTTGAATACAGCTTCAAAAGAACTCATTATTTTCCCCCCAGATGAGTATAGTGACTTCTGAGCAGTAGTGAGAAAAGGTCAAAGTTATTTTTTAAATAAATCACTTATAAATTGGGAGTATCAGATTCTGTATGTGCATGTGCATGTAATGAATGTCATTTACGCATTGGTTCTAAAATGTTTACAGAATTCATTTGAGGGAAATTTGGGGGGGGCATTTTGTGTGATGGTAGCTAGTAGGTAAAGCGATAAAATATGTCATTATGAACTGTCAAGTTGCTTTTGATGTATGGCAACCCTAATAGGGTTTTTGAGGTATGTGAGATGTTGAAGGAGTGGTTTACCACTGCCATCCCCCAGTGACCAAGCAGGCCTGAGTCCTAGTCTGGCACTCTGTCCACTGCCTCACACTGGCTCTTGAAAGGCAACAGTTGCCTTACAAAAGGCTCCGTTGCTGATACAAGATGCTGCTGCTTACAGCATTACCAGATAATTAGCGTCTAGCACGATGAGTCAGTAGGCATTGTGTGGCTGTTCTGTCTATGTAGCTTAATCGGTTTCTATATGGAGTGTAAAAGAGATGGAAAAAGTAGTGGGTAAAAAGAAGAAGGCAATACAGTACATTTAAAATAACATTGGAAGCAAGTACCCTTAAACTGTAGAAATGTAAGATCCAGCAGCATCATTTTAAACAGAAAGCTATTGGCCAAATGTCCTATCAGATCAAGCAAAAATAGAAATGGCCCTCTCCCTGACCTCTTCTGATACCACACAGCTCTGCGTTTTTGCTACAACAGACTAAGGGTACGACTACACAGAGGGGTGTATTAATTCAGGATGATTTGAAGTTTTCTACACCAGCTTCCTCTGCTGAAATGGCTGTAGTCATACACATGGATATGATTAATTACTGTATCCTGTTACAAGAGTTCACACTACATTTTTTTTGAGGGTGATGGCTGGATTTTAGTGTAAAGAAAGAGGAAGACACAATGTGAATTCAAGACCCAGTTTTCCCTCCTTCAGAGAAGATGGAGTCTTAAACATCTGGTACTCTTTCTTTTAATTATCATCAGCAAATACGCATTGCATACTGGACCTAATTAGAAGCAAGAAATCATTAAGTACTGAAAGTGTCTGATTGTGACAACAGAAGCTTTGCACATGTCCTCTAGTTTGCAAATTGCTTTGCCAAATTGGTCTTCTGGACAGAACATTGGCTTTGCTTGCATGTCTAATTCTCTATTGGAATCATATCTGAAACAATGAAATGAGTTCAAGCAAACTGGTGTGTTATCTGCAGTCCGGACCTCAGTCTATTTGTTGAGCATTTCCATACCACCGCCCTTTTTCTCCCCAACTGGTCTTCTCATCTGCTATCGTCTGCTCATTCCTTTCTTACAAAAATCCCTGTATCTTTGTTTCTCTCCTTTCTTGGGCACCTCTCTCACTCCATGTGGTTCTCTGACACTTCCTTACACAACTCACCCCCATTTCTGCCTGCACACAAACGACAAAAATCAATTATGATCTGCTGTGTGCTTTTGCTCTTTCTCTCTCTTTGTTCAACTGCAAATTCACTCTCCACAATCAAGGTCCAGTGAATTGTTCTGTATTCTGTTTCCACAGTGTGTAAGTATCTACCAGCAAGCATTCATTTTAACGTTGAGTTGTCTAATTCTGCTTCTCTCTCTCTTCTCTCTCTCCTCCGCCCCCTCTCTCTTTCTCCTTGTGTTTGTCATATTTATTCCACTCTCAATAGGTACTCTTAAGGAAGATGAGGAACTCCTCAGGAGGTTTGGAATAGATGATACCTACCTTCCACTGACACCTGTGAAGAGCCAGCAACCGATTTATTTGTGTTTTCCAGACTATGATTTGGGAACTGAGCTTCCAGGCCTTATGAACAGAAGCTGTGCTATTCCTCCACAACCTAGTGGCCCTCCCAGATTCCCATCACAGAAAAGTCCCATACCTTCTCGGTTTCGGATTTCTGCTCTGAGACCGCATCCCTTGGATTTTGCATCTGGTTTCATGCTACAGGGTCTGACCATAGTCACCTGTCTTCCTCCAAAGTTTCCCAGATCAGTGGCTAAAAAGCCGATTCTTTCTCGCTGTAACTATGAGGTGCTCACGAGCCAGCTGATTGCTGAAGAAAGAAGAGGGCCACAGCAAGTCAACACCCTATTATTTTCCTATGAGGACTTGCCCTATGTTGGACAGAGAAAACCTGAGAGGCAAATGCTTTTAGGTACCATTCCACTTCATGAATTTGAATGTGTTGGTTTTTTTAAAATTGAGAATGCCCACAATGTGTCTCTCTCTTGCATACTAGTATAGTAAATAAATTTAGGATTCTAGGGTGGAGCAAGCACACACACCCCTTTGTGGAAATTATAGCCTCTGTGTTGGTTTCAACAATTTCCCTTAAATAGTGATTCACTTGAACAAAACCCTCTTCATAGGCATTTTCATGCTCCCCTTGGCTTGGGCTGTTGAAAATTTGATGGGTTATAGTTTAGGAGAAGGTTAGAAAAACATTATAATATTTTTAAAAGTGCACATAAACAATTCAAACAGCAGATACATTCACATAAAAGTATTTATAAGCAAGCCCCTAGCAGTTATTTAAAAAAAAAACTTGCTTACTGAACCAAAAACACACTTCCCGGCCAGAATAATGCACAATTAGCTGTATGCCATGTAAACTGATATTTTTAAATGGATTTCAGGTGTGCTAAACCTGACAGAAACCCAGGAGTATTTTGATATGTAACTGTACCCTCAGTTTGAAAGTATACAGAGACAAAACACATGGGTGGTTTGGGAGACTTCAGAATACCTGATTCCTCTACCTAGCACCTATTATCTTCCTTAGAACCTTTATCTTTCAACCCCTGCTTGCCTGCCCACCCCACCCCAGTTTTGATTTTGACACAAAAATATGGTAGTTTTTATTCACATATTTATGGTATGTTTCTATCGGTCTTCCTCCCAAGAGCTTATGAAAGCATGCATAGGTCCTTGAGAGAAATACTGGTTCATGGCCACCAGAAGTAAAATTCAGCTATGGGTAGGGATCTGAACATAGGTCTCCCATATTTACCTGCTGGCATCACTTTGGTAGACTGGGGCATTTGTTGGCTTATTATTTGCAGGTAGGCACTCTAGCTTGCTGTTTCAAGGGGAGAAGATAGCATTTCTAACATTGCTGTATGTTTAATCACATTTCAATACAACCACTTCTTGATTTTAGCTGTATGTGTCTTCTAGTAATTTATTAACCACCTTGGACCCCTTTTTTTTGGAAAAGCCTGGATGGAAATAAAGGAAATTTTTTAAAAATTAAACAAATATGTCTTTCTCTTATGAAAAAAGCCAGCGTAATTTGCCTCATATTTTTCAGAAAAGATGCTGGAGCAGAAGATACTCTTTGGTGAGGAGGAGAGTGTCCTGGGTGAGGATGAGGAGCAGGGCGTCCTGGGTCGGAGGAAGAGCTTCCTGGCTGGGGAACAGAAGGAGAAAAAAAAGAAAAGAGTGACCTACGCACCAGGTAGAAACCACTCATGTACAGAAAGTGTGTTGTAATAGCCATCCATTACATTTCACGAAAAAGGTTTGACATAGTACAGATACACATATATTCCAAGGTGGGTAAAATGAGTAAACAGCCTTCTAAAGGGCAAAATGTTGCTTGCTTAATTATATATAAACTGCCCAGAGAGTGCTCTAGCACAACGGAGTGGTATATACATTAAAACAACAACAACAATAATATGCTAAGTAAATCTGTGATAAGCAGTAGACAATAATGAAGAAAAGCCAGATTTCTTTATCTGTTTTTAAACACTGTGGCAATTCATTAGGTCAAAACCCAACATTTCATAGTGTATACAAACAACACAGCCTTATATGTTCCGTGTCTAGCTTGCTATCAAACAAAGACACTAAATTTTAGATAGGTACCATGCCATATTCTTAAGTACAGTAATATAGGTTGAAGCTGTTGAAGTCAAATGGGTCCATGAAAGCTGACGGTGTAATAAACCCATTAGTCCAAAAGGTGCCTGAAGAATCTTAATTTTTTTCTTATGTGAGAGAGAATGTTTTGCTTAGAGGATGAACCCCACTTATAATGAACTAGACAAACATCACAAATCTTCTACAAATATTCAATACTTTGGAGGTCTTAGAGCCATGAAAAAAATCAGACAAACCCCTTTCATGTGTGAAAGTAGACATCACAGAGAAGCCCTACTCTTTGCCTTTTAGACATTCTCCTTGCCTCCACACATCCAGCAAGAATGACAAGGGCCTTCTGAAACGTACTGATACTTGTGGATGGAGA